>NW_026061864.1:0-1300856 GCF_023897955.1 Schistocerca gregaria | reverse complement strand
TGAAACGGTTGTACTTATCGTCTGCAAAGCTATGTCGCATTTACATTTACCCACAGCAAACCTATGTCGCTGGGTGCGGTATGCGGAGACACTAAAAGCACCATAGTAGAACACAGTAGAAGCTTCTAAGTTGATGTAATATGTAGTAAGAAGTAGTACAATTCAAGTTTTAGTTTTCGATTATTGACTTTTTAGCCGGATTTGGTGCCTTGGGCATGAGCTAGGGCCTTAAGATTTTGCATGAAAGAACGACTAGCAGCCGCATTGCACGGGAATATGTGAAAAGTGTTCATATGTAGTAAAAACCTCAGATATCCGTCCGTGTTCGTCATTTGTTATCGAATCGACTTATAGCGAGATCGTCACATTGCCCGCTCTTCTCACTGAAACGGTTTTATCTGTCGTCTGCAAAGCTATGTCGCTGGGTGCAGTATGCATAGACACTTAAGGCACCATAGTACAACACAGAAGAAGCTTCTAAGTTAATGTAATAGCCCGTAAGAAGTAGTACAATTCAAGTTTTCGTTATCGATTATTCACTTTTTAGCCTGCTTTGATGCCTTGTACATGAGCTAGGACCTTAAGTTTTTGCATGAAAGGAGGACTATTAGCCGCGTTGCACGGGACAAAGTAAAAAGTGTTCATATGTAGTAAAAACCTGAGAAATCCGGCCCTTTTCGTCATTTGTTATCGAATCGACTTAAAGCCAGATCGTCACATTGGCCGCTCTTCTCCCGGAAACGATTACAATTATCATCTGCAAAGCTATGTCGCATGCTGCGGTATGCGGAGACACTAAAAGCACCATAGTAGAACACAGATGAAGCTTCTAAGTTGATGTAATAGCCAGTAAGAACTACTGCACTTCAAGTTTTAGTTTTCGATTATTGACCTTTTAGACTTTTTTGGTGCCTTGGACATGAGCTAGGACCTTAAGATTTTGCATGAAAGGAGGACTAGCAGCCGTGTTGCACGGGAGAATGTGAAAAGTATTCATATGTAGTAAATACCTAAGATATTCGCCTGTGTTCGTCATTTGTTATCAAATCGACTTTAAGCCAGATCCTCACATTAGCCGCTCTTCTCTCTGAAACGGTTACATTTATCGTCTGCAAAGCTATGTCGCATGCTGCGGTATGCGGAGACACTAAAAGCACCATAGTAGAACACAGATGAAGCTTCTAAGTTGATGTAATAGCCAGTAAGAACTACTGCACTTCAAGTTTTAGTTTTCGATTATTCACCTTTTAGACTTTTTTGGTGCCTTGGACATGAGCTAGGACCTTAAGATTTTGCACGAAAGGACGACTAGCAGCCGCATTGCACGGGACAATGTGAAAAGTGTTCATATGTAGTAAAAACCTCAGAAGTCCGTCCGTGTTCGTCATTTGTTATCGAATCGACTTATAGCGAGATCGTCACATTGCCCGCTCTTCTCACTGAAACGGTTTTATCTGTCGTCTGCAAAGCTATGTCGCTGGGTGCAGTATGGATAGACACTTAAGGCACCATAGTACAACACAGAAGAAACTTCTAAGTTAATGTTCTAGCCCACAAGAAGTTGTACAATTCAAAGTTTTCGTTATCGATTATTCACTTTTTAGCCGGCTTTGGTGAGTTGTACATGAGCTAGGACCTTAAGATTTTGCATGAAAGGAGGACTATTACCCGCGTTGCACGGGAGAATGTAAAAAGTGTTCATATGTAGTAAAAACCTGAGAAATCCGTCTATTTTCGTCATTTGTTATCGAATCGACTTAAAGACACATCGTCACATTTAACGCTCTTCTCTCTGAAACGGTTACATTTATCGTCTGCAAAGCTATGTCACTTATTGCTGTATGCGGTGAGGCTAAAAGCAAACATAATAGAACACAGAAGAAACTTCTAAGTTGAAGTAATAGCCAGTAAGAAGCAGTACAATTCAAGTATTGGTTATCAATTATTGATTTTTAGCCGGCTTTGGTTCCTTGGACATGAGGTGGAATCATAAGATTTTGCATGAAAGGAGGACTAGCAGCCGCGTTGCACGGGAGACTGTGAAAAGGGTTCATATGTATTGAAAACCTGAGAAATCCGTATGTTTTCTTCAATTGTTATCGAAACGACCTAATGCCAGGTCGTTACATTGGCCGCTCTTTCCTCTGAAACCGTTATATTTATCGTCTCCAAAGATAGGTCGCGAGCTATGTAATGCTATACTAGAACACAGATGAAGCTTCTAAGTTGATGTCATAGCCAGTAAGAAGTAGTGCAATTCAAGTATTCGTTATCGATTATTCACTTTTCACCCGGCTTTGGTGCCTTGTACAGCAGCTAGGACATTAAGATTTTGCATGAAAGGAGGACTATCAGCCGCGTTGCACGGGAGAATGTGAAAAGTGTTCATATGTAGTAAAAACCTGAGAAATCCGTCCGTTTTCGTAATTTGTTATCGAATCGACTTAAAGCCAGGACGTACATTGGCCGCTCTTCTCTCTGAAACGGTTATATTTACCGTCTGCAAAGCTATGACGCGTGCTGCGGTATGCGGAGACACTAAAAGCACCATAGTAGAATACAGGAGAAGCTTCTAAGTTGATGTAAGAGCCAGTAAGAAACAGTAAAATTCAAGTTTTAGTTATCGATTATTGACCATTTAATTTTCTTTGGTGCTTTGGAAATGAGCTAGGACTTTACAATTTTGCATGTAGGGAAGTGTAAGAGCCGCTTCGCACGGGATAATGTGAAAAATGTTCATATATACTAAAAACATGAGAAATCCCTCCGTTTTCGTCATTTGTTATCGAATCGACTTAAAGCCAGATAGTCACATTGGGGGCTCTTCTCTCTGAATCGGTTATATTTACCGTCCACAAAGCTATGTCGCGTTCTGCGGTATGCGGAGACACTAAAAGCACCATAGTAGAACACTGAACAATCTCCTAAGTTTATGTAATAGCCAGTAAGAAGTAGTACAATTCACGTTTTAGCTATCGATTATTGACTTTTTAGCCGGCTTTGGTGCCTTGGGCATGAGCTAGGACCTTAAGATTTTGTGTGAAAGGAGGACTATCAGCCGCGTTACACGGGTGAATGTGAAAAGTGTTCATATGTAGTGAAAACCTGAGAAATCCGACCTTGTTCGTCAATTCTTATCGAATCGACTTAAAGCCAGGACGTACATTGGCCACTCTTCCCTCTGAAACGGTATTATTTATCGTCTGCAATGCTATGTCGCTGGGTGCAGTATGCATAGACACTTAAAGCACCATAGTACAACACAGAAGAAGCTTCTAAGTTAATGTAATAGCCCGGAAGAAGTAGTACGATTCAAGTTTTCGTTATCGATTATTCACTTTTTAGCCTGCTTTGTTGCCTTGTACATGAGCTACGACCTTAAGTTTTTGCATGAAAGGAGGACTAGCAGCCGAGTTGCACGGGAGAATGTGAAAAGTGTTCATATGTAGTAAAAACCTGAGAAGTCCGTCCGTTTTCGTCATTGTTATCAAATCGACTTAAAGCCAGATCGTCACATTGGCCGCTCTTCCCTCTGAAACGGTTACATTTACCGTCTGCAAAGCTGTGTCGCGTGCTGCGGTATGCGGAGATACTAAAAGCACCATAGTAGAACACTGAAAAAGCTAATAAATTTATGTAATAGCCAGTAAGGTGTAGTGCAATTCACGTTTTAGCTATCGATCATTGACTTTGTAGCCGGCTTTGGTGCCTTGGGCATGAGCTAGGACCTTACGATTTTGCGTGAAAGGAGGACTAGCAGCCGCGTTACTAGGGTGAATGTGAAAAGTGTTCTATTGTAGTGAAAACCTGAGAAATCCGTATGTTTTCGTCAATTGTTGTCGAATCGACTTAAAGCCAGATCGTCACATTGGTCGCTCTTCCCTCTGAAACGGTTATATTATTCGTCTGCAATGCTATGTCGCTGGGTGCAGTATGCATAGACACTTAAAGCACCATAGTACAACACAGAAGAAGCTTCTAAGTTAATGTAATAGCCCGTAAGAAGTAGTACAATTCAAGTTTTCGATATCGATTATTCACTATTTAGCCTGCTTTGATGCCTTGTACATGAGCTAGGACCTTAAGTTTTTGCATGAAAGGAGGACTATTAGCCGCGTTGCACGGGACAATGTAAAAAGTGTTCATATGTAGTAAAAACCTGAGAAATCCGGCCCTTTTCGTCATTTGTTATCGAATCGACTTAAAGCCAGATCGTCACATTGGCCGCTCTTCTCCCTGAAACGATTACAATTATCATCTGCAAAGCTCTGTCGCACGCTGCGGTATGCGGAGACACTAAAAGCACCATAGTAGAACACAGATGAAGCTTCTAAGTTGATGTAATAGCCAGTAAGAAGTAGTACAATTCAAGTTTTAGGTATCGATTATTGACTTTTTAGCTGGCTTTGGTGATTTGGACATGAGCTAGGACCTTAAGATTCTGCATGAAAGGAGGACAAGCAGCCGAGTTGCATGGGAGAATGTGAAAAGTGTTCATATGTAGTAAATACCTGAGAAATTCGTCCGCTTTCGTCATTTGTTATCGAATCGACTTAAAGCCAGATCGTCACATTGGCCGCTGTTCCCTCTGAAACGGTTGTACTTATCGTTTGCAAAGCTATGTCGCGTGCTGCGGTATGCGGAGACACAAAAGGCACCATAGTGGACACACAGATGAAGCTTCTAAGTTGATGTAATAGCCAGTAAGAAGTAGTACAATTCAAGATTTACGTATCGATTATTGACTTTTTTGCTGGCTTTGGTGCCTTGGACATGAGTTAGGACCTTAAGATTCTGCATGAAAGGAGGACTAGCAGCCGAGTTGTATGGGACAATGTGAAAAGTGTTCATATGTAGTAAAAACCTGAGAAATCCGTCCGTTTTCGTCATTTGTTATCGAATCGACTTGAAGCAAGATCGTCACATTGACCGCTCTTATCACTGAAACGGTTACATTTATCGTCTGCAAAGCTATGTCGCGTTCTGCGGTATTTGGAGACACTAAAAGCACCATAGTAGAACACAGATGAAGCTTCTAAGTTGATGTAATAGCCAGTAAGAAGTAGTACAATTCAAGTTTTAAGTATCGATTATTGACTTTTTAGCTGGCTTTGGTGATTTGGACATGAGATAGGACCTTAAGATTCTGCATGAAAGGAGGACAAGCAGCCGAGTTGCATGGGAGAATGTGAAAAGTGTTCATATGTAGTAAATACCTGAGAAATTCGTCCGTTTTCGTCATTTGTTATCGAATCGACTTAAAGCCAGATCGTCACATTGGCCGCTGTTCCCTCTGAAACGGTTGTACTTATCGTTTGCAAAGCTATGTCGCGTGCTGCGGTATGCGGAGACACAAAAGGCACCATGGTGGACACACAGATGAAGCTTCTAAGTTGATGTAATAGCCAGTAAGAAGTAGTACAATTCAAGATTTACGTATCGATTATTGACTTTTTTGCTGGCTTTGGTGCCTTGGACATGAGCTAGGACCTTAAGATTCTGCATGAAAGGAGGACTAGCAGCCGAGTTGTATGGGACAATGTGAAAAGTGTTCATATGTAGTAAAAACCTGAGAAATCCGTCCGTTTTCGTCATTTGTTATCGAATAGACTTGAAGCAAGATCGTCACATTGGCCGCTCTTCTCTCTGAAACGGTTGTACTTATCGTCTGCAAAGTTATGTCGCGTGCTGCGGTATGCGGAGACACTAAAAGCACCATACTGGATCACAGATGAAGCATCTACGTTGATGTAATAGCCAGTAGGAAGTAGTACAATTCAAGTTTTAGGTATTGATTATTGACTTTTTACCCTTCTTTGGTGCCTTGGACATGATTTAGGTATTTAAGATTTTGCATGAAAGGAGGACTAGTAGCCGCGATGCGCAGGAGAATGTGAAAAGTGTTCATACGTAGTAAAAACCTGAGAAATCCGTCCGTTTTCGTCATTTGTTATCGAATCGACTTAAAGCCAGATCGTCACATTGGCCGCTCTTCTGTCTGAAACGGTTACATTTATCGTCTGCAAAGCTATGTCGCATGCTGCGGTATGCGGAGACACTAAAAGCACCATAGTGGATCACAGATGAAGCATCTACGTTGATGTAATAGCCATTAAGAAGTAGTACAATTCAAGTTTTAGTTATCGATTATTGACTTTTTAGCTGGCTTTGGTGCCTTTGACATGAGGTAAGACCTTAAGATTCTGCATGAAAGGAGGAGTAGCAGCCGAGTTGCACGGGAGAATGTAAAAAGTGTTCATATGTAGTAAAAACGTGAGAAATCCGTTACTTTTCGTCATTTGTTATCGAATCGACTTAAAGCCAGGTCGACACATTGGCCGCCCTTCTGTCTGAAACGGTTACATTTATCGTCTGCAAAGCTATGTCGCATGGTGCGGTATGCGGAGACACTAAAAGCACCATAGTAGAACACAGATGAAGCTTCTAAGTTGATGTAATAGCCAGTAAGAAGTAGTACAATTCAAGTTTTAGGTTATGGATTATTGACTTTTTAGCTATCTTTGGTGCCTTGGAAATGAGCTAGGACATTAAGATTCTGCATGAAAGGAGGACTAGCAGCCGCGTTGCATGGGAGTATGTGACAAGTGTTCATATGTAGTAAAAACCTGAGAAATCCGTCCGTTTTCGTCATTTGTTATCGAATAAACTTAAAGCCAGATCTTCACATTGGCCGCTCTTCTCTCTGAAACGGTTGTACTTAACGTCTGCAAAGCTATGTCGCGTGCTGCGGTATGCGGTGACACTAAAAGCACCATAGTAGAACACAGACGAAACTTCTAAGTTGATGTAATAGCCAGTAAGAAGTAGTACAATTCAAGTTTTAGGTATCGTTATTGACTTTTTAGCTGGCTTTGGTGCCTTGGACATGAGCTAGGACCTTAAGATTCTGCATGAAAGGAGGACTAGCAGCCGAGTTGCATGGGAGAATGTGAAAAGTGTTCATATGTAGTAAAAACCTGAGAAATCCGTCCGTTTTCGTAATTTGTTATGGAATCGACTTAAAGCCAGATCGTCACATTGGCCGCTCTTCTCTCTGAAACGGCTGTACTTATCGTCTGCAAAGCTATGTCGCGTGCTGCGGTATGCGTAGACACTAAAAGCACCATAGTAGAACACAGATGAAGCTACTAAGTTGATGCAATAACCAGTAAGAAGTAGTCCAATTCAAGATTTAGGTATTGAATATTGACCTTTTAGCTGGCTTTGGTGCCTTGGACATGACCAAGGACCTTAAGATTCTGCATGAAAGGAGGACTAGCAGCCGAGTTGCACGGGAGAATGTGAAAAGTGTTCATATGTAATAAAAAAAATGAGAAATCCGTCCGTTTTCGTCATTCGTTATCGAATCGACTTAAAGCCAGATCGTCACATTGGCCGCCCTTCTGTCTGAAACGGTTACATTTATCGTCTGCAAAGCTATGTCGCATGGTGCGGCATGCGCAGACACTAAACGCACCATAGTGGATCACAGATGAAGCATCTAAGTTGATGTAATAGCCAGTAAGAAGTAGTACAATTCAAGTTTTAGGTATCGATTATTGACTTATTTGCTGGCTTTGGTGCCTTGGACATGAGCTAGGACCTTAAGATTCTGCATTAAAGGAGGAGTAGCAGCCGCGTTGCACGGGAGAATGTGAAAAGTGTTTATACGTAGTAGAAACCTGAGAAATCCGTCCGTTTTCGTCATTTGTTATCGAATCGACTTAAAGCCAGATCGTCACATTGGCCGCTCTTCTCTCTGAAACGGTTACATTTATCGTCTGCAAAGCTATGTCGCGTTCTGCGGTATTTGGAGACACTAAAAGCACCATAGTAGAACACAGATGAAGCTTCTAAGTTGATGTAATAGCCAGTAAGAAGTAGTACAATTCAAGTTTTAGGTATCGATTATTGACTTTTTAGCTGGCTTTGGTGATTTGGACATGAGCTAGGACCTTAAGATTCTGCATGAAAGGAGGACAAGCAGCCGAGTTGCATGGGAGAATGTGAAAAGTGTTCATATGTAGTAAATACCTGAGAAATTCGTCCGTTTTCGTCATTTGTTATCGAATCGACTTAAAGCCAGATCGTCACATTGGCCGCTGTTCCCTCTGAAACGGTTGTACTTATCGTTTGCAAAGCTATGTCGCGTGCTGCGGTATGCGGAGACACAAAAGGCACCATAGTGGACACACAGATGAAGCTTCTAAGTTGATGTAATAGCCAGTAAGAAGTAGTACAATTCAAGATTTACGTATCGATTATTGACTTTTTTGCTGGCTTTGGTGCCTTGGACATGAGCTAGGACCTTAAGATTCTGCATGAAAGGAGGACTAGCAGCCGAGTTGTATGGGACAATGTGAAAAGTGTTCATATGTAGTAAAAACCTGAGAATTCCGTCCGTTTTCGTCATTTGTTATCGAATCGACTTGAAGCAAGATCGTCACATTGACCGCTCTTATCTCTGAAACGGTTACATTTATCGTCTGCAAAGCTATGTCGCGTTCTGCGGTATTTGGAGACACTAAAAGCACCATAGTAGAACACAGATGAAGCTTCTAAGTTGATGTAATAGCCAGTAAGAAGTAGTACAATTCAAGTTTTAGGTATCGATTATTGACTTTTTAGCTGGCTTTGGTGATTTGGACATGAGATAGGACCTTAAGATTCTGCATGAAAGGAGGACAAGCAGCCGAGTTGCATGGGAGAATGTGAAAAGTGTTCATATGTAGTAAATACCTGAGAAATTCGTCCGTTTTCGTCATTTGTTATCGAATCGACTTAAAGCCAGATCGTCACATTGGCCGCTGTTCCCTCTGAAACGGTTGTACTTATCGTTTGCAAATCTATGTCGCGTGCTGCGGTATGCGGAGACATAAAAGGCACCATAGTGGACACACAGATGAAGCTTCTAAGTTGATGTAATAGCCAGTAAGAAGTAGTACAATTCAAGATTTACGTATCGATTATTGACTTTTTTGCTGGCTTTGGTGCCTTGGACATGAGCTAGGACCTTAAGATTCTGCATGAAAGGAGGACTAGCAGCCGAGTTGTATGGGACAATGTGAAAAGTGTTCATATGTAGTAAAAACCTGAGAAATCCGTCCGTTTTCGTCATTTGTTATCGAATCGATTTTAAGCAAGATCGTCACATTGGCCGCACTTCTCTCTGAAACGGTTGTACTTATCGTCTGCAAAGCTATGTCGCGTGCTGCGGTATGCGGAGACACTAAAAGCACCATACTGGATCACAGATGAAGCATCTACGTTGATGTAATAGCCAGTAGGAAGTAGTACAATTCAAGTTTTAGGTATTGATTATTGACTTTTTACCCTTCTTTGGTGCCTTGGACATGAGTTAGGTACTTAAGATTTTGCATGAAAGGAGGACTAGTAGCCGCGATGCGCAGGAGAATGTGAAAAGTGTTCATACGTAGTAAAAACCTGAGAAATCCGTCCGTTTTCGTCATTTGTTATCGAATCGACTTAAAGCCAGATCGTCACATTGGCCGCTCTTCTGTCTGAAACGGTTACATTTATCGTCTGCAAAGCTATGTCGCATGCTGCGGTATGCGGAGACACTAAAAGCACCATAGTGGATCACAGATGAAGCATCTAC
This sequence comes from Schistocerca gregaria, assembly GCF_023897955.1. NCBI lineage: Eukaryota > Metazoa > Arthropoda > Insecta > Orthoptera > Acrididae > Schistocerca > Schistocerca gregaria. The sequence goes on along the minus strand of NW_026061864.1, from coordinate 1,291,237 downwards.
GTTGATGTAATAGCCATTAAGAAGTAGTACAATTCAAGTTTTAAGTATCGATTATTGACTTTTTAGCTGGCTTTGGTGCCTTGGACATGAGCTAGGACCTTAAGATTCTGCATGAAAGGAGGAGTAGCAGCCGAGTTGTACGGGAGAATGTGAAAAGTGTTCACACGTTGTAAAAACCTGAGGAACCCGTCCATTTTCGTCATTTGTTATCGAATCGACTTAAAGCCAGATCGTCACATTGGCCGATCTTCTCTCTGAAACGGTTGTACTTATCGTCTGCAAAGATATGTCGCGTGCTGCGGTATACGGAGACACTAAAAGCACCATAGTAGAACACAGATGAAGCTTCCTAGTTGATGTAATAGCCAGTAAGAAGTAGTACAATTCAAGTTTTAGTTATCGATTATTGACTTTTTAGCTGGCTTTGGTGCCTTGAACATGAGGTAAGACCTTAAGATTCTGCATGAAAGGACGACTAGCAGCCGAGTTGCACGGGAGAATGTGAAAAGTGTTCATATGTAGTAAAAACGTGAGAAATCCGTTACTTTTCGTCATTTGTTATCGAATCGACTTAAAGCCAGATCGACACATTGGCCGCCCTTCTGTCTGAAACGGTTACATTTATCGTCTGCAAAGCTATGTCGCATGGTGCGGTATGCGGAGACACTAAAAGCACCATAGTAGAACACAGATGAAGCTTCTAAGTTGATGTAATAGCCAGTAAGAAGTAGTACAATTCAAGGTTTAGGTATCGATTATTGACTTTTTAGCTGGCTTTGGTGACTTGGACATGAGCTAGGACCTTACGATTCTGCATGAAAGGAAGACTAGCAGCCGAGTTGCAAGGGAGAATGTGAAAAGTGTTCATATGTAGTAAAAACCTGAGAAATCCGTCCGTTTTCGTAATTTGTTATGGAATCGACTTAAAGCCAGATCGCCACATTGGCCGCGATTCTCTCTGAAACGGTTGTACTTAACGTCTGCAAAGCTATGTCGCGTGCTGCGGTATGCGTAGACACTAAAAGCATCATAGTAGAACACAGATGAAGCTTCTAAGTTGATGTAATAGCCAGTAAGAAGTAGTACAATTCAAGATTTACCTATCGATTAATGACTTTTTTGCTGGCTTTTGTGCCTTGGACATGAGCTAGGACCTTAAGATTCTGCATGAAATGAGGAGTAGCAGCCGAGTTGTATGGGACAATGTGAAAAGTGTTCATATGTAGTAAAAACCTGAGAAATCCGTCCGTTTTCGTCATTTGTTATCGAATCGACTTGAAGCAAGATCGTCACATTGGCCGCTCTTCTATCTGAAACGGTTGTACTTATCGTCTGCAAAGCTATGTCGCGTGCTGCGGTATGCGGAGACACTAAAAGCACCATAGTAGAACACAGATGAAGCTTCTAAGTTGATGTAATAGCCAGTAAGAAGTAGTACACTTCAAGTTTTAGGTATCGATTATTGACTTTTTAGCAGGCTTTGGTGCCTTGGACATGAGCTACGTCCTTAAGATTCTGCATGAAAGGAGGACTAGCAGCCGCGTTGCACGGGAGTATGTGAAAAGTGTTCATATGTAGTAAAAACCTGAGATATCCGTCCATTTTCGTCATTTGTTATCGAATCGACTTATAGCCAGATCGTCACATTGGCCACTCTTCTCTCTGAAACGGTTATACTTATCGTCTGCAAAGCTATGTCGCGTGCTGCGGTATGCGAAGACACTAAAATCACCATAGTGGACACACAGATGAAGCTTCTAAGTTGATGTAATAGCCAGTAAGAAGTAGTACAATTCAAGTTTTAGGTTATGGATTATTGACTTTTTAGCTATCTTTGGTGCCTTGGAAATGAGCTAGGACATTAAGATTCTGCATGAAAGGAGGACTAGCAGCCGCGTTGCATGGGAGTATGTGACAAGTGTTCATACGTAGTAAAAACCTGAGAAATCCGTCCGTTTTCGTCATTTGTTATCGAATAAACTTAAAGCCAGATCTTCACATTGGCCGCTCTTCTCTCTGAAACGGTTGTACTTAACGTCTGCAAAGCTTTGTCGCGTGCTGCGGTATGCGGTGACACTAAAAGCACCATAGTAGAACACAGACGAAACTTCTAAGTTGATGTAATAGCCAGTAAGAAGTAGTACAATTCAAGTTTTAGGTATCGTTATTGACTTTTTAGCTGGCTTTGGTGCCTTGGACATGAGCTAGGACCTTAAGATTCTGCATGAAAGGAGGACTAGCAGCCGAGTTGCATGGGAGAATGTGAAAAGTGTTCATATGTAGTAAAAACCTGAGAAATCCGTCCGTTTTCGTAATTTGTTATGGAATCGACTTAAAGCCAGATCGTCACATTGGCCGCTCTTCTCTCTGAAACGGCTGTACTTATCGTCTGCAAAGCTATGTCGCGTGCTGCGGTATGCGTAGACACTAAAAGCACCATAGTAGAACACAGATGAAGCTTCTAAGTTGATGTAATAGCCAGTAAGAAGTAGTACAATTTAAGATTTAGGTATCGATTATTGACTTATTTGCTGGCTTTGGTGCCTTGGACATGAGCTAGGACCTTAAGATTCTGCATTAAAGGAGGACTAGCAGCCGCGTTGCACGGGAGAATGTGAAAAGTGTTTATACGTAGTAGAAACCTGAGAAATCCGTCCGTTTTCGTAATTTATTATCGAATCGACTTAAAGCCAGATCGTCACATTGGCCGCTCTTCTCTCTGAAACGGTTACATTTATCGTCTGCAAAGCTATGTCGCGTTCTGCGGTATTTGGAGACACTAAAAGCACCATAGTAGAACACAGATGAAGCTTCTAAGTTGATGTAATAGCCAGTAAGAAGTAGTACAATTCAAGTTTTAGGTATCGATTATTGACTTTTTAGCTGGCTTTGGTGATTTGGACATGAGATAGGACCTTAAGATTCTGCATGAAAGGAGGACAAGCAGCCGAGTTGCATGGGAGAATGTGAAAAGTGTTCATATGTAGTAAATACCTGAGAAATTCGTCCGTTTTCGTCATTTGTTATCGAATCGACTTAAAGCCAGATCGTCACATTGGCCGCTGTTCCCTCTGAAACGGTTGTACTTATCGTTTGCAAAGCTATGTCGCGTGCTGCGGTATGCGGAGACATAAAAGGCACCATAGTGGACACACAGATGAAGCTTCTAAGTTGATGTAATAGCCAGTAAGAAGTAGTACAATTCAAGATTTACGTATCGATTATTGACTTTTTTGCTGGCTTTGGTGCCTTGGACATGAGCTAGGACCTTAAGATTCTGCATGAAAGGAGGACTAGCAGCCGAGTTGTATGGGACAATGTGAAAAGTGTTCATATGTAGTAAAAACCTGAGAAATCCGTCCGTTTTCGTCATTTGTTATCGAATAGACTTGAAGCAAGATCGTCACATTGGCCGCTCTTCTCTCTGAAACGGTTGTACTTATCGTCTGCAAAGCTATGTCGCGTGCTGCGGTATGCGGAGACACTAAAAGCACCATACTGGATCACAGATGAAGCATCTACGTTGATGTAATAGCCAGTAGGAAGTAGTACAATTCAAGTTTTCGGTATTGATTATTGACTTTTTACCCTTCTTTGGTGCCTTGGACATGAGTTAGGTACTTAAGATTTTGCATGAAAGGAGGACTAGTAGCCGCGATGCGCAGGAGAATGTGAAAAGTGTTCATACATTGTAAAAACCTGAGAAATCCGTCCGTTTTCGTCATTTGTTATCGAATCGACTTAAAGCCAGATCGTCACATTGGCCGCTCTTCTGTCCGAAACGGTTACATTTATCGTCTGCAAAGCTATGTCGAATGCTGCGGTATGCGGAGACACTAAAAGCACCATAGTGGATCACAGATGAAGCATCTACGTTGATGTAATAGCCATTAAGAAGTAGTACAATTCAAGTTTTAAGTATCGATTATTGACTTTTTAGCTGGCTTTGGTGCCTTGGACATGAGCTAGGACCTTAAGATTCTGCATGAAAGGAGGAGTAGCAGCCGAGTTGTACGGGAGAATGTGAAAAGTGTTCACACGTTGTAAAAACCTGAGGAACCCGTCCATTTTCGTCATTTGTTATCGAATCGACTTAAAGCCAGATCGTCACATTGGCCGATCTTCTCTCTGAAACGGTTGTACTTATCGTCTGCAAAGCTATGTCGCGTGCTGCGGTATACGGAGACACTAAAAGCACCATAGTAGAACACAGATGAAGCTTCCTAGTTGATGTAATAGCCAGTAAGAAGTAGTACAATTCAAGTTTTAGTTATCGATTATTGACTTTTTAGCTGGCTTTGGTGCCTTGGACATGAGTAAGACCTTAAGATTCTGCATGAAAGGACGACTAGCAGCCGAGTTGCACGGGAGAATGTGAAAAGTGTTCATATGTAGTAAAAACGTGAGAAATCCGTTACTTTTCGTCATTTGTTATCGAATCGACTTAAAGCCAGATCGCCACATTGGCCGCGCTTCTCTCTGAAACGGTTGTACTTATCGTCTGCAAAGCTATGTCGCGTGCTGCGGTATGCGTAGACACTAAAAGCATCATAGTAGAACACAGATGAAGCTTCTAGGTTGATGTAATAGCCAGTAAGAAGTAGTACAATTCAAGATTTACCTATCGATTAATGACTTTTTTGCTGGCTTTTGTGCCTTGGACATGAGCTAGGACCTTAAGATTCTGCATGAAAGGAGGAGTAGCAGCCGAGTTGTATGGGACAATGTGAAAAGTGTTCATATGTAGTAAAAACCTGAGAAATCCGTCCGTTTTCGTCATTTGTTATCGAATCGACTTGAAGCAAGATCGTCACATTGGCCGCTCTTCTATCTGAAACGGTTGTACTTATCGTCTGCAAAGCTATGTCGCGTGCTGCGGTATGCGGAGACACTAAAAGCACCATAGTAGAACACAGATGAAGCTTCTAAGTTGATGTAATAGCCAGTAAGAAGTAGTACAATTCAAGATTTACGTATCGATTATTGACTTTTTAGCAGGCTTTGGTGCCTTGGACATGAGCTACGTCCTTAAGATTCTGCATGAAAGGAGGACTAGCAGCCGCGTTGCACGGGAGTATGTGAAAAGTGTTCATATGTAGTAAAAACCTGAGATATCCGTCCATTTTCGTCATTTGTTATCGAATCGACTTATAGCCAGATCGTCACATTGGCCACTCTTCTCTCTGAAACGGTTATACTTATCGTCTGCAAAGCTATGTCGCGTGCTGCGGTATGCGAAGACACTAAAATCACCATAGTGGACACACAGATGAAGCTTCTAAGTTGATGTAATAGCCAGTAAGAAGTAGTACAATTCAAGTTTTAGGTTATGGATTATTGACTTTTTAGCTATCTTTGGTGCCTTGGAAATGAGCTAGGACATTAAGATTCTGCATGAAAGGAGGACTAGCAGCCGCGTTGCATGGGAGTATGTGACAAGTGTTCATATGTAGTAAAAACCTGAGAAATCCGTCCGTTTTCGTCATTTGTTATCGAATAAACTTAAAGCCAGATCTTCACAATGGCCGCTCTTCTCTCTGAAACGGTTGTACTTAACGTCTGCAAAGCTATGTCGCGTGCTGCGGTATGCGGTGACACTAAAAGCACCATAGTAGAACACAGACGAAACTTCTAAGTTGATGTAATAGCCAGTAAGAAGTAGTACAATTCAAGTTTTAGGTATCGTTATTGACTTTTTAGCTGGCTTTGGTGCCTTGGACATGAGCTAGGACCTTAAGATTCTGCATGAAAGGAGGACTAGCAGCCGAGTTGCATGGGAGAATGTGAAAAGTGTTCATATGTAGTAAAAACCTGAGAAATCCGTCCGTTTTCGTAATTTGTTATGGAATCGACTTAAAGCCAGATCGTCACATTGGCCGCTCTTCTCTCTGAAACGGCTGTACTTATCGTCTGCAAAGCTATGTCGCGTGCTGCGGTATGCGTAGACACTAAAAGCACCATAGTAGAACACAGATGAAGCTTCTAAGTTGATGTAATAGCCAGTAAGAAGTAGTACAATTTAAGATTTACGTATCGATTATTGACTTTTTTGCTGGCTTTGGTGCCTTTGGCATGAGCTAGGTCCTTTTGATTCTGCATGAAAGGAAGACTAGCAGCCGAGTTGCATGGGAGAATGTGAAAAGTGTTCATATGTAGTAAAAACCTGAGAAATCCATCCGTTTTCGTCATTTGTTATCAAATCGACTTAAAGCCTGATCGTCACATTGGCCGCTCTTCTCTCTGAAACGGTTGTACTTAACGTCTGCAAAGCTATGTCGCGTGCTGCGGTATGCGGAGACACTAAAAGCACAATAGTAGAACACAGATGAAGCTTCTAAGTTGATGTAATAGCCAGTAAGGAGTAGTACAATTCAAGTTTTAGGTGTCGAATATTGACTTTTTAGCAGGCTTTGGTGCATTGGACATGGGCTAGGACCTTAAGATTCTGCATGAAAGGAAGACTAGCAGCCGAGTTGCACGGGAGGATGCGAAAAGTGTTCATATGTAGTAAAAACCTGAGAAATTCGTCCGTTTTCGTAATTTATTATCGAATCGACATAAAGCAGTGCGTCACATTGGCCGCTCTTCTCTCTGAAACGGTTGTACTTATCGTCTGCAAAGCTATGTCGCGTGCTGCAGTATGAGGAGACACTAAAAGCACCATAGTAGAACAGAGATGAAGCTTCTAAGTTGATGTGATAGCCAGTGAGAAGTAGTACAATTCAAGTTTTAGGTATCGATTATTGACTTTTTAGCTGGCTTTGGTGCTTTGGACATGAGCTAGGACCTTAAGATTCTGCATGAAAGGAGGACTAGCAGCCGAGTAGCATGGGAGAATGTGAAAAGTGTTCATATTTAGTAAAAACCTGAGAAATCCGTCCGTTTCCGTCACTTGTTATCGAATCGACTTAAAGCCAGATCGTCACATTGGCCGCTCTTCTCTCAGAATAAGTTGTACTTATCGTCTGAAAGCTATGTCGCGTGCTGCGGTATGCGGAGACACTAAAATCACCGTAGTAGAACACAGATGAAGCTTCTAAGTTGATGTAATAGCCAGTAGGGAGTAGTACTATTCAAGTTTTAGGTGTCGAATATTGACTTTTTAGCTGGCTTTGGTGCCTTGTACATGAGCAATTACCTTAAGATTCTGCATGAAAGGAGGACTAGCAGCCGAGTTGCACGGGATAATGTAAAAAGTGTTCATATGTAGTAAAAACCTGAGAAATCCGTACGTTTTCGATATTTGTTATCGAATCGATTTAAAGCCAGATCGTCACATTGGCCCCTCTTCTCTCTGAAACGGTTGTACTTATCGTCTGCAAAGCTATGTCGCGTGCTGCAGTATGCGGAGACACTAAAAGCACCATAGTAGAACACAGATGAAGCTTCTAAGTTGATGTGATAGCCAGTGAGAAGTAGTACAATTCAAGTTTTAGGTATGGATTATTGACTTTTTACCTATCTTTGGTGCCTTGGAAATGAGCTAGGACATTAAGATTCTGCATGAAAGGAGGACTAGCAGCCGAGTTGCATGGGAGAATGTGAAAAGTGTTCATATATAGTAAAAACCTGAGAAATCCGTCCGTTTTCGTAATTTGTTATGGAATCGACTTAAAGCCAGATCGTCACATTGGCCGCTCTTCTCTCTGAAACGGTTGTACTTATCGTGTGCAAAGCTACGTCGCGTGCTGCGGTATGCGTAGACACTAAAAGCACCATAGTAGAACACAGATGAAGCTTCTAAGTTGATGTAATAGCCAGTAAGAAGTAGTACAATTCAAGATTTACGTATCGATTATTGACTTTTTTGCTGGCTTTGGTTCCTTGGACATGAGCTAGGACCTTAAGATTCTGCATGAAAGGAGGACTAGCAGCCGAGTTGTATGGGACAATGTGAAAAGTGTTCATATGTAGTAAAAACCTGAGAAATCCGTCCGTTTTCGTCATTTGTTATCGAATCGACTTGAAGCCAGATCGTCACATTGGCCGCTCTTCTCTCTGAAACAGTTGTACTTATCGCTTGCAAAGCTATGTCGCGTGCTGCGGTATGCGGAGACACTAAAAGCACCATAGTAGAATACAGATGAAGCTTCTAAGTTGATGTAATAGCCAGTAAGAAGTAGTACAATTCAAGTTTTAGGTATCGATAATTGACGTTTCAGCTGGCTTTGGCACCTTGGCCATGAGCTAGGACCTTAAGATTCTGCATGAAAGGAGGACTAGCAGCCGAGTTGCATGGGAGAATGTGAAAAGTGTTCATATGTAGTAAAAACCTGAGAAATCCGTCCGTTTTCGTCATTTGTTATCGAATCGACTTAAAGCCAGATCGTCACATTGCCCGCTCTTCTCTCTGAAACGGTTGTACTTATCGTCTGCAAAGCTATGTCGTGTGCTGCGGTATGCGGAGACACTAAAAGCACCATACTAGAACACAGGTTAAGCTTCTAAGTTGATGTAATAGCCAGTAAGAGGTAGTACAATTCAAGTTTTAGGTATCGATTATTGACTTTTTGCTGGCTATGTTGCCTTGGACATGAGCTAGGACCTTAAGATTCTGCATGAAAGGAGGACTAGCAGCCGCGTTGCACGGAGAATGTGAAAAGTGTTCATATGTAGTAAAAACCTGAGAAATCCGTACGTTTTCGTCATTTGTTATCGAATCGACTTAAAAACAGTTCGTCACATTGGCCCCTCTTCTCTCTGAAACGGTTGTACTTATCGTCTGCAAAGCTATGTCGCGTGCTGCGGTATGCGGAGACACTAAAAGCACCATAGTAGAACACAGATGAAGCTTCTAAGTTGATGTAATAGCCAGTAAGGAGTAGTACAATTCAAGTTTTAGGTATCGAATATTGATTTTTTAGCTGGCTTTGGTGCCTTGGACATGAGCTAGGACCTTAAGATTCTGCATGAAAATAGGACTAGCAGCCGAGTTGCATGGGAGGATGCGAAAAGTGTTTATATGTAGTAAAAACCTGAGAAATACGTCCGTTTTCGTAATTTATTATGGAATCGACTTAAAGCAGTGCGTCACATCTGGCGCTCTTCTCTCTGAAACGGTTGTACTTATCGTCTGCAAAGCTATGTCGCGTGCTGCGGTATGCGGAGACACTAAAAGCACCATAGTAGAACACAGATGAAGTTTCTAAGTTGATGTAATAGCCAGTAAGAAGTAGTACAATTCAAGTTTTATTTATCGATTATTGACTTTTTATCTGGCTTTTGTGCCTTGGACATGAGCTAGGACCTTAAGATTCTGCATGAAAGGAGGACTAGCAGCCAAGTTGCATGGGAGAATGTGAAAAGTGTTCATATGTAGTAAAAACCTGAGAAATCCGTCCGTTTCCGTCATTTGTTATCGAATCGACTTAAAGCCAGATCGTCACATTGGCAGCTCTTATATCTGAAACGGTTGTACTTATCGTCTGCAAAGCTATGTCGCGTGCTGCGGTATGCGGAGACACTAAAAGCACCATAGTAGAACATAGATGAAGCTTCTAAGTTGATGTAATAGCCAGTAAGAAGTAGTACAATTCAAGATTTAGGTATCGATTATTGACTTTTTGCTGGCTTTGGTGCCTTGAACATGAGCTAGGACCCAACGATTCTGCATGAAAGGAGGACTAGAATCCGAGTTGTACGGGGGAATGTAAAAAGTGTTCATATGTAGTAAAATCCTGAGAAATCCGTCCGTTTTCGTCATTTGTTATCGAATCGACTTAAAGCCAGATCGTCACATTGGCCCCTCTTCTCTCTGAAACGGTTGTACTTATCGTCTGCAAAGCTATGTCGCGTGCTGCAGTATGCGGAGACACTAAAAGCACCATAGTAGAACACAGATGAAGCTTCTAAGTAGATGTGATAGCCAGTGAGAAGTAGTGCAATTCAAGTTTTAGGTATCGATTATTGACTTTTTAGCTGGCTTTGGTGCCTTGGACTTGAGGTAGGACCTTAAGATTGTGCATGAAAGGAGGACTAGCAGCCGCGTTGCACGGGAGTATGTAAAGAGTGTTCATATGTAGTAAAAACCTGAGAAATGCGTCCATTTTCGTCATTTGTTATCGAATCGACTTGAAGCCAGATCGTCACATTGGCCTCTCTTCTCTCTGAAACGGTTGTACTTATCGTCTGCAAAGCTATGTCGCGTGCAGCGGTATGCGGAGACACTAGAATCACCATAGTGGAACACAGATGAAGCTTCTAAGTTGATGTAATAGCTAGTAAGATGTAGTCAAGTTAGGTATCGATTATTGTCTTTTTAGCTGGCTTTGGTGCCTTGGACATGAGCTATGTCCTTAAGATTCTGCATGAAAGGAGGACTAGCAGCCGAGTTGCATTGGAGAATGTGGAAAGTGTTCATATGTAGTAAAAACCTGAGAAATCCGTCCGTTTTAGTCATTTGTTATCGAATCGACTTAAAGCCAGATCGTCACATTGGTCGCTCTTCTCTCTGAAACGGTTGTACTTATCGTCTGCAAAGCTATGTCGCGTGCAGCGGTATGCGGAGACACTAGAATCACCATAGTGGAACACAGATGAAGCTTCTAAGTTGATGTAATAGCCAGTAAGAAGTAGTAAAATTCAAGTTTTAGGAATCGATTATTGACTTTTTTGATGGCTTTGGTGCCTTGTACATGAGCTATTACCTTAAGATTCTGCATGAAAGGAGGACTAGCAGCCGAGTTGCCTGGAAGAATGCGAAAAGTGTTCATATGTAGTAAAAACCTGAGAAATCCATCCGTTTTCGTCATTTGTTATCGAATCGACTTAAAGCCAGATAGTCACATTGGCCGCTCTTCTCTCTGAAACGGTTGTACTTATCGTCTGCAAAGCTATGTCGCGTGCTGCGGTATGCGGAGACACTAAAAGCACCATAGTAGAACACAGAAGAAGTTTCTAAGTTGATGTAATAGCCAGTAAGAAGTAGTACAATTCAAGTTTTAGGTATCGATTATTGACTTTTTATCTGGCTTTTGTGCCTTGGACATGAGTTAGGACCTTAACATTCTGCATGAATGGAGGACTAGCAGCCGCGTTGCACGGGAGTATGTGAAAAGTGTTCATATGTAGTAAAAACCTGAGAAATCCGTCCATTTTCGTCATTTGTTATCCAATCGGCTTATAGCCAGATCGGCACATTAGCCCCTCTTCTCTCTGAAACGGTTGTACTTATCGTCTGCAAAGCTATGTCGCGTGCTGCGGTATGCGGAGACACTAAAAGCACCATAGTAGAATACAGATGAAGCTTCAAAGTTGATGTAATAGCCAGTAAGAAGTAGTACAATTCAAGATTTATTTATCGATTATTGACTTTTTTGCTGGCTTTGGTGCCTTGGACATGAGCTAGGACCTTACGATTCTGCATGAAAGGAGGACTAGCAGCCGAGTTGCACGGGAGAATGTAAAAAGTGTTCATATGTAGTAAAAACCTGAGAAATCCGTCCATTTTCGTCATTTGTTTCGAATCGACTTAAAGCCAGATCGTCACATTGGCCTCTCTTCTCTCTGAAACGGTTGTACTTATCGTCTGCAAAGCTATGTCGCGTGCTGCGGTATGCGGAGACACTAAAATCACCATAGTGGAACACAGATGAAGCTTCTAAGTTGATGTAATAGCTAGTAAGATGTAGTCCATTTAGGTATCGATTATTGACTTTTTAGCTGGCTTTGGTTCCTTGGACATGAGCTATGTCCTTAAGATTCTGCATGAAAGGAGGACTAGCAGCCGAGTTGCATTGGAGAATGTGGAAAGTGTTCATATGTAGTAAAAACCTGAGAAATCCGTCCGTTTTAGTCATTTGTTATCGAATCAACTTGAAGCCAGATCGTCACATTGCCCGCTTTTCTCTCTGAAACGGTTGTATTTATCGTCTGCAAAGCTGTGTCGCGTGCTGCAGTATGCGGAGACACTAAAAGCACCATAGTAGAACGCAGATGAAGCTTCTAAGTTGATGTGATAGCCAGTGAGAAGTAGTACAATTAAAGTTGTAGGTATCGATTATTGACTTTTTAGCTGGCTTTTGTGCCTTGGACATGAGCTAGGACCTGATGATTCTGCATGAAAGGAGGACTAGCAGCCGAGTTACATGGGAGAATGTGAAAAGTGTTCATATGTAGTAAAAACCTGAGAAATCCGTCCGTTTTCGTCATTTGTTATCGAATCGACTTAAAGCCAGATCGTCACATTGGCCGCTCTTCTCTCTGAAACGGTTGTACTTATCGTCTGCAAAGCTATGTCGCGTGCTGCGGTATGCGGAGACACTAAAAGCACCATAGTAGAACACAGATGAAGCTTCAAAGTTGATGTAATAGCCAGTAAGAAGTAGTACTATTCAAGATTTAGGTATCGATTATTGACTTTTTTGCTGGCTTTGGTGCCTTGGACATGACCTAGGACCTTAAGATTCTGCATGAAAGGAGGACTAGCAGCCGAGTTGCACGGGAGAATGTAAAAAGTGTTCATATGTAGTAAAAACCTGAGAAATCCGTCCGTTTTCGTCATTTGTTATCGAATCGACTTAAAGCCAGATCGACACATGGGCCCCTCTTCTCTCTGAAACGGTTGTACTTATCGTCTGCAAAGCTATGTCGCGTGCTGCAGTATGCGGAGACACTAAAAGCACCATAGTAGAACACAGATGAAGCTTGTAAGTTGATGTGATAGCCAGTGAGACGTAGTACAATTCAACTTTTAGGTATCGATTATTGACTTTTAGCTGGCTTTGGTGCCTTGGACATGAGCTAGGACCTAAAGATTCTGCATGAAAGGAGGACTAGCAGCCGCGTTGCACGGGAGTATGTGAAAAGTGTTCATATGTAGTAAAAACCTGATATATACGTCCATTTTCGTCATTTGTTATCGAATCGACTTATAGCCAGATCGTCACATTGGCCCCTCTTCTCTCTGAAACGGTTGTTCTTATCGTCTGCAAAGCTATGTCGCGTGCTGCGGTATGCGGAGACACTAAAATCACCATAGTGGAACACAGATGAAGCTTCTAAGTTGATGTAATAGCCAGTAAGAAGTAGTACAATTCAAGTTTTAGGTTTCGATTATTGACTTTTTAGCTGGCTTTGGTGCTTTGGACATGAGCTATGTCCTTAAGATTCTGCATGAAAGGAGGACTAGCAGCCGAGTTGAAAGGGAGAATGTGAAAAGTGTTCATATGTAGTAAAAACCTGAGAAATCCGTCCGTTTTCGTCATTTGTTATCGAATCAACTTGAAGCCAAATCGTCACATTGGCCGCTCTTATATCTGAAACGGTTGTACTTATCGTCTGCAAAGCTATGTCGCGTGCTGCGGTATGCGTAGACACTAAAATCACCATAGTAGAACACAGATGAAGCTTCTAAGTTGATGTAATAGCCAGTAAGAAGTAGTACAATTCAAGATTTACGTATCGATTATTGACTTTTTTGCTGGCTTTGGTGCCTTGGATATGAGCTAGGACCTTAAGATTCTGCATGAAAGGAGGACTAGCAGCCGAGTTGCATGGGAGAATGTGAAAAGTGTTCATATGTAGTAAAAACCTGAGAAATCCGTCCGTTTTCGTCATTTGTTATCGAGACGACTTAAAGCCAGATCGTCACATTGGCCGCTCTTCTCTCTGAAACGGTTGTACTTATCGTCTGCAAAGCTATGTCGTGTGCTGCGGTATGCGGAGACACTAAAAGCACCATTCTAGAACACAGGTTAAGCTTCTAACTTGATGTAATAGCCAGTAAGAGGTAGTACAATTCAAGTTTTAGGTATCGATTATTGACTTTTTGCTGGCTATGTTGCCTTGGACATGAGCTAGTACCTTAAGATTCTGCATGAAAGGAGGACTAGCAGCCACGTTCCACGGAGAATGTGAAAAGTGTTCATATGTAGTAAAAACCTGAGAAATCCGCCCGTTTTCGTCATTTGTTATCGAATCGACTTAAAGCCAGATCGTCAGATTGGTCGCTCTTCTCTCTGAAACGGTTGTACTTATCGTCTGCAAAGCTATGTCGCGTGCTGCGGTATGCGGAGACACTAAAATCACCAGAGTGGAACACAGATGAAGCTTCTAAGTTGATGTATTAGCCAGTAAGGAGTAGTACAATTCAAGTTTTAGGTATCGAATATTGATTTTTTAGCTGGCTTTGGTGCCTTGGACATGAGCTAGGACCTTAAGATTCTGCATGAAAGGAGGACTAGCAGCCGAGTTGCATCGGAGGATGCGAAAAGTGTTCATATGTAGTAAAAACCTGAGAAATACGTCCGTTTTCGTAATTTATTATGGAATCGACTTAAAGCAGTGCGTCACATCTGCCGCTCTTCTCTCTGAAACGGTTGTACTTATCGTCTGCAAAGCTATGTCGCGTGCTGCGGTATGCGGAGACACTAAAAGCACCATAGTAGAACACAGATGAAGTTTCTAAGTTGATGTAATAGCCAGTAAGAAGTAGTACAATTCAAGTTTTATTTATCGATTATTGACTTTTTATCTGGCTTTTGTGCCTTGGACATGAGCTAGGACCTTAACATTCTGCATGAAAGGAGGACTAGCAGCCGAGATGCACGGGGGAATGTAAAAAGTGTTCATATGTAGTAAAAACCTGAGAAATCCGTCCGTTTTCGTCATTTGTTATCGAATCGACTTAAAGCCAGGTCGTCACATTGGTCGCTCTTCTCTCTGAAACGGTTGTACTTATCGTCTGCAAAGCTATGTCGCGTGCTGCGGTATGCGGAGACACTAAAATCACCAGAGTGGAACACAGATGAAGCTTCTAAGTTGATGTAATAGCCAGTAAGGAGTAGTACAATTCAAGTTTTAGGTATCGAATATTGATTTTTTAGCTGGCTCTGATGCCTTGGACATGAGCTAGGACCTTAAGATTCTGCATGAAAGGAGGACTAGCAGCCGAGTTGCATCGGAGGATGCGAAAAGTGTTCATATGTAGTAAAAACCTGAGAAATACGTCCGTTTTCGTAATTTATTATGGAATCGACTTAAAGCAGTGCGTCACATCTGCCGCTCTTCTCTCTGAAACGGTTGTACTTATCGTCTGCAAAGCTATGTCGCGTGCTGCGGTATGCGGAGACACTAAAAGCACCATAGTAGAACACAGATGAAGTTTCTAAGTTGATGTAATAGCCAGTAAGAAGTAGTACAATTCAAGTTTTATTTATCGATTATTGACTTTTTATCTGGCTTTTGTGCCTTGGACATGAGCTAGGACCTTAACATTCTGCATGAAAAAAGGACTAGCAGCCGAGTTGCATGGGAGAATGTGAAAAGTGTTCATATGTAGTAAAAACCTCAGAAATCCGTCCGTTTCCGTCATTTGTTATCGAATCGACTTAAAGCCAGATCGTCACATTGGCCCCTCTTCTCTCTGAAACGGTTGTACTTATCGTCTGCAAAGCTATGTCGCGTGCTGCAGTATGCAGAGACACTAAAAGCACCATAGTAGGACACAGATGAAGCTTCTAAGTAGATGTGATAGCCAGTGAGAAGTAGTGCAATTCAAGTTTTAGGTATCGATTATTGACTTTTTATCTGGCTTTGGTACCTTGGAGTTGAGGTAGGACCTTAAGATTGTGCATGAAAGGAGGACTAGCAGCCGTGTTGCACGGAGAATGTGAAAATGTTCATATGTAGTAAAAACCTGAGAAATCCGTCCGTTTTCGTAATTTATTACCGAATCGACTTAAAGCCACATCGTCACATTGGTCGCTCTTCTCTCTGAAACGGTTGTACTTATCGTCTGCAAAGCTATGTCGTATGCAGCGGTATGCGGAGACACTAAAATCACCATAGTGGAACACAGATGAAGCTTCTAAGTTGATGTAATAGCCAGTAAGAAGTAGTAAAATTCAAGTTTTAGGAATCGATTATTGACTTTTTTGATGGCTTTGGTGCCTTTGACATGAGTTAGGTCCTTATGATTCTGCATGAAAGGAGGACTAGCAGCCGAGTTGCATGGAAGAATGTGAAAAGTGTTCATATGTAGTAAAAACCTGAGAAATCCATCCGTTTTCGTCATTTGTTATCGAATCGACTTAAAGCCAGATCGTCACATTGGCCGCTCTTCTCTCTGAAACGGTTGTACTTATCGTCTGCAAGGCTATGTCGCGTGCTGCAGTATACGGAGACACTAAAAGCACCATAGTAGAACAGAGATGAAGCTTCTAAGTTGATGTGATAGCCACTGAGAAGTAGTACAATTCAAGTTTTAGGTATCGATTATTGACTTTTTAGCTGGCTTTGGTGCCTTGGACATGAGCTAGGACCTTACGATTCTGCATGAAGGGAGGACTAGCAGCCGCGTTGCACGGGAGTATGTGAAAAGTGTTCATATGTAGTAAAAACTTGAGAAATCCGTCCATTTTCGTCATTTGTTATCGAATCGACTTAAAGCCAGTTCGTCACATTGGCCCCTCTTCTCTCTGAAACGGTTGTACTTATCGTCTGCAAAGCTATGTCGCGTGCTGCAGTATGCGGAGACACTAAAAGCACCATAGTAGAACACAGATGAAGCTTCTAAGTAGATGTGATAGCCAGTGAGAAGTAGTGCAATTCAAGTTTTAGGTATCGATTATTGACTTTTTAGCTGGCTTTGGTGCCTTGGACTTGAGGTAGGACCTTAAGATTGTGCATGAAAGGAGGACTAGCAGCCGCGTTGCACGGGAGTATGTAAAGAGTGTTCATATGTAGTAAAAACCTGAGAAATCCGTCCATTTTCGTCATTTGTTATCGAATCGACTTAAAGCCAGATCGTCACATTGGCCGCTGTTCCCTCTGAAACGGTTGTACTTATCGTTTGCAAAGCTATGTCGCGTGCTGCGGTATGCGGAGACATAAAAGGCACCATAGTAGAATACAGATGAAGCTTCTAAGTTGATGTAATAGCCAGTAAGAAGTAGTACAATTCAAGTTTTAGGTATCAATAATAGACGTTTTAGCTGGCTTTGGTGCCTTGGACATGAGGTAGGACCTTAAGATTGTGCATGAAAGGAGGACTAGCAGCCGCGTTGCACGGAGAATGTGAAAAGTGTTCATATGTAGTAAAAACCTGAGAAATCCATCCGTTTTCGTCATTTGTTATCGAATCGACTTAAAGCCAGATCGTCACATTGGCCGCTCTTCTCTCTGAAACGGTTGTACTTATCGTCTGCAAAGCTATGTCGCGTGCTGCGGTATGCGGAGACACTAAAAGCACCATAGTAGAACAGAGATGAAGTTTCTAAGTTGATGCAATAGCCAGTAAGAAGTAGTACAATTCAAGTTTTAGGTATCGATTATTGACTTTTTATCTGGTTTTTGTGCCTTGGACATGAGTTAGGACCTTAACATTCTGCATGAATGTAGGACTAGCAGCCGCGTTGCACGGGAGTATGTGAAAAGTGTTCATATGTAGTAAAAACCTGAGAAATCCGTCCATTTTCGTCATTTGTTATCCAATCGGCTTATAGCCAGATCGGCACATTAGCCCCTCTTCTCGCTGAAACGGTTGTACTTATCGTCTGCAAAGCTATGTCGCGTGCTGCGGTATGCGGAGACACTAAAAGCACAATAGTAGAACACAGATGAAGCTTCTAAGTTCATGTAATAGCCAGTAAGGAGTAGTACAATTCAAGTTTTAGGTATCGAATATTGACTTTTTAGCTGGCTTTGGTGCCTTGGACATGAGCTAGGACCTTAAGATTCTGCATGAAAGGAGGACTAGCAGCCGAGTTGCACGGAGGATGCGAAAAGTGTTCATATGTAGTAGAAACCTGAGAAATCCGTCCGTTTTCGTAATTTACTATCGAATCGACTTAAAGCAGTGCGTCACATTGGCCGCTCTTCTCTCTGAAACGGGTGTACTTATCGTCTGCAAAGCTATGTGGCGTGCTGCGGTATGCGGAGACACTAAAAGCACAATAGTAGAACACAGATGAAGCTTCTAAGTTGATGTAATAGCCAGTAAGAAGTAGTACAATTCAAGTTTTAGGTATCGATTATTGACCTTTTAGCTGGCTTTTGTGCCTTGGACATGAGCTAGGACCTTATGATTCCGCACGGAAGGAGGACTAGCAGCCGATTTGCTTGGGAGAATGTGAAAAGTGTTCATATGTAGTAAAAACCTGAAAAATGCGTCCGTTTTCGTCATTTGTTATCGAATCGACTTAAGGCCAGATTGTCACATTGGCCGCTCTTCTCTCTGAAACGGTTGTACTTATCGTCTGCAAAGCTATGTCGCGTGCTGCGGTATGCGGAGACACTAAAAGCACCATAGTAGAATACAGATGAAGCTTCAAAGTTGATGTAATAGCCAGTAAGAAGTAGTACAATTCAAGATTTAGGTATCGATTATTGACTTTTTTGCTGGCTTTGGTGCCTTGGACATGAGCTAGGACCTTACGATTTTGCATGAAAGGAGGACTAGCAGCCGAGTTGCACGGGAGAATGTAAAAAGTGTTCATATGTAGTAAAAACCTGAGAAATCCGTCCGTTTTCGTAATTTGTTATCGAATCGACTTAAAGCCAGATCGTCACATTGGCCTCTCTTCTCTCTGAAACGGTTGTACTTATCGTCTGCAAAGCTATGTCGCGTGCTGCGGTATGCGGAGACACTAAAATCACCATAGTGGAACACAGATGAAGCTTCTAAGTTGATGTAACAGCTAGTAAGATGTAGTCAAATTAGGTATCGATTATTGACTTTTAGCTGGCTTTGGTGCCTTGGACATGAGCTATGTCCTTATGATTCTGCATGAAAGGAGGACTAGCAGCCGAGTTGCATTGGAGAATGTGGAAAGTGTTCATATGTAGTAAAAACCTGAGAAATCCGTCCGTTTTAGTCATTTGTTATCGAATCAACTTGAAGCCAGATCGTCACATTGCCCGCTTTTCTCTCTGAAACGGTTGTACTTATCGTCTGCAAAGCTATGTCGCGTGCTGCAGTATGCGGAGACACTAAAAGCACCATAGTAGAACACAGATGAAGCTTCAAAGTTGATGTAATAGCCAGTAAGAAGTAGTACAATTCAAGATTTAGGTATCGATTATTGACTCTTTTGCTGGCTTTGGTGCCTTGGACATGAGCTAGGACCTTACGATTCTGCATGAAAGGAGGACTAGCAGCCGAGTTGCATTGGAGAATGTGGAAAGTGTTCATATGTAGTAAAAACCTGAGAAATCCGTCCGTTTTAGTCATTTGTTATCGAATCAACTTGAAGCCAGATCGTCACATTGCCCGCTTTTCTCTCTGAAACGGTTGTACATTTCGTCTGCAAAGCTATGTCGCGTGCTGCAGTATGCGGAGACACTAAAAGCACCATAGCAGAACGCAGATGAAGCTTCTAAGTTGATGTGATAGCCAGTGAGAAGTAGTACAATTAAAGTTGTAGGTATCGATTATTGACTTTTTAGCTGGCTTTTGTGCCTTGGACATGAGCTAGGACCTTATGATTCTGCATGAAAGGAGGACTAGCAGCCGAGTTACATGGGAGAATGTGAAAAGTGTTCATATGTAGTAAAAACCTGAGAAATCCGTCCGTTTTCGTCATTTGCTATCGAATCGACTTAAAGCCAGATCGTCACATTGGCCACTCTTCTCTCTGAAACGGTTGTACTTATCGTCTGCAAAGCTATGTCGCGTGCTGCGGTATGCGGAGACACTAAAAGCACCATAGTAGAACACAGATGAAGCTTCAAAGTTGATGTAATAGCCAGTAAGAAGTAGTACAATTCAAGATTTAGGTATCGATTATTGACTTTTTTGCTGGCTTTGGTGCCTTGGACATGAGCTATGTCCTTAAGATTCTACATGAAAGGAGGACTAGCAGCCGAGTTGCACGGGAGAATGTAAAAAGTGTTCATATGTAGTAAAAACCTGAGAAATCCGTCCGTTTTCGTCATTTGTTATCGAATCGACTTAAAGCCAGATCGTCACATGGGCCCCTCTTCTCTCTGAAACGGTTGTACTTATCGTCTGCAAAGCTATGTCGCGTGCTGTAGTATGCGGAGACACTAAAAGCACCATAGTAGAACACAGATGAAGCTTCTAAGTTGATGTGATAGCCAGTGAGACGTAGTACAATTCAAGTTTTAGGTATCGATTATTGACATTTTAGCTTGCTTTTGTGCCTTGGACATGAGCTAGGACCTAAAGATTCTGCATGAAAGGAGGACTAGCAGCCGCGTTGCACGGGAGGATGTAAAAAGTGTTCATATGTAGTAAAAACCTGAAAAATGCGTCCGTTTTCGTCATGTGTTATCGAATCGACTTAAAGCCAGATTGTCACATTGGCCGCTCTTCTATCTGAAACGGTTGTACTTATCGTCTGCAAAGCTATGTCGCGTGCTGCGGTATGCGGAGACACTAAAAGCACCATAGTAGAATACAGATGAAGCTTCAAAGTTGATGTAATAGCCAGTAAGAAGTAGTACAATTCAAGATTTAGGTATCGATTATTGACTTTTTTGATGGCTTTGGTGCATTGGACATGAGCTAGGACCTTACGATTCTGCATGAAAGGAGGACTAGCAGCCAAGTTGCACGGGAGAATGTAAAAAGTGTTCATATGTAGTATAAACCTGAGAAATCCGTCCGTATTCGTCACTTGTTATCGAATCGACTTAAAGCCAGATCGTCACATGGGCCCTTCTTCTCTCTGAAACGGTTGTACTTATCGTCTGCAAAGCTATGTCGCGTGCTGCGGTATGCGGAGACACTAGAAGCACCATAGCAGAACACAGATTAAGCTTCTAAGTTGATGTAATAGCCAGTAAGGAGTAGTACAATTCAAGTTTTAGGTATCGAATATTGACTTTTTAGCTGGCTTTGGCGCCTTGGACATGAGCTAGGCCTTAAGATTCTGCATGAAAGGAGGATTAGCAGCCGCGTTGCACGGGACTATGTGACAAGTGTTCATATGTAGTAAAAACCTGAGAAATCCGTCCATTTTCGTCATTTGTTATGGAATCGACTTAAAGCCAGATCGTCACATTGGCCTCTCTTGTCTCTGAAACGGTTGTACTTATCGTCTGCAAAGCTATGTCGCGTGCTGCGGTATGCGGAGACACTAAAATCACCATAGTGGAACACAGATGAAGCTTCTAAGTTGATGTATTAGCTAGTAAGATGTAGTCAATTTAGGTATCGATTATTGACTTTTTAGCTGGCTTTGATGCCTTGGACATGAGCTATGTCCTTAAGATTCTGCATGAAAGGAGGAAAAGCAGCCGAGTTGCATTGTAGAATGTGGAATGTGTTCATATGTAGTAAAAACCTGAGAAATCCGTCCGTTTTAGTCATTTGTTATCGAATAACTTGAAGCCAGATCGTCACATTGCCCGCTTTTCTCTCTGAAACCGTTGTACTTATCGTCTGCAAAGCTATGCCGCGTGCTGCGGTATGCGGAGACACTAAAAGCACCATAGTAGAACTCAGATGAAGCTTCAAAGTTGATGTAATAGCCAGTAAGAAGTAGTACAATTCAAGTTTTAGGTATCGATTATTGACTTTTTAGCTGGCTTTGGTGCCTTGGACATGAGCTATGTCCTTAAGATTCTGCATGAAAGGAGGACTAGCAGCCGAGTTGAATGGGAGAATGTGTAAAGTGTTCATATGTTGTAAAAACCTGAGAAATCCATCCTTTTTCGTCAGTTGTTATCGAATCAACTTCAAGCCAGATCGTCATATGGCCCGCTCTTCTCTCTGAAACGGTTGTACTTATCGTCTGCAAAGCTATGTCGCGTGCTGCGGTATGCGGAGTCACTAAAAGCACCATAGTAGAACACAGATGAAGCTTCTAAGTTGATGTAATAGCCAGTAAGGAGTAGTACAATTCAAGTTTTAGGTATCGAAAATTGACTTTTTAGCTGGCTTTGGTGCGTTGGACATGAGGTAGGACCTTATGATTGTGCATGAATGGATTACTAGCAGCCGAGTGGCACGGGAGGATGCGAAAAGTGTACATATGTAGTAAAAACCTGAGAAATCCGTCCGTTTTCGGAATATATTATCGAATCGACTTAAAGCAGTGCGTCACATTGGCCGCTCTTCTCTCTGAAACGGTTGTACTTATCGTCTGCAAAGCTATGTCGCGTGCTGCAGTATGCGGAGACACTAAAAGCACTATAGTAGAACACGGATGAAGCTTCTAAGTTGATGTGATAGCCAGTGAGAAGTAGTACAATTCAAGTTTTAGGTATCGATTGTTGACTTTTTAGCTGGCTTTTATGCATTGGACATGAGCTAGGAGCTTATGATTCAGCATGAAAGGAGGACTAGCAGCCGAGATGCATGGGAGAATGTGAATAGTGTTCATCTGTAGTAAAAAAATGAGAAATCCGTCCGTTTTCGTCATTTGTTATCGAATCGACAAAGCAGATCGTCACATTGGCCGCTCTTCTCTCTGAAACGGTTGTACTTATCGTCTGCAAAGCTATGTCGCATGCTGCAGTATGCGGAGACACTAAAAGCACCATAGTAGAACACAGATGAAGCTTCTAAGTTGATGTGATAGCCAGTGAGAAGTAGTACAATTCAAGTTTTAGGTACCGATTATTGACTTTTTAGCTGGCTTTGGTGCCTTGGACATGGGCTAGGACCTTAAGATTCTGCATGACAGGAGGACTAGCAGCCGAGTTGCACAGGAGGATGCGAAAAGTGTTCATATGTAGTAAAAACCTGAGAAATCCGTCCGTTTTCGTCATTTATTATCGAATCGACTTAAAGCAGTGCGTCACATTGGCCGCTCTTCTCTCTGAAACGGTTGTACTTATCGTCTCCAAAGCTATGTCGCGTGCTGCGGTATGCGGAGACACTAAAAGCACCATAGTAGAACACAGATTAAGCTTCTAAGTTGATGTAATAGCCAGTAAGAAGTAGTACAATTCAAGTTTTAGGTATCGATTATTGACCTTTTAGCTGGCTTTGGTGCCTTGGACATGAGCTAGGACCTTACGATTCTGCATGAAAGGAGGACTAGCAGCCGAGTTGCACGGGAGAATGTAAAAAGTGTTCATATGTAGTAAAAACCTGAGAAATCCGTCCGTTTTCGTAATTTGTTATCGAATCGACTTATAGCCAGATCGTCACATTGGCCTCTCTTCTCTCTGAAACGGTTGTACTTATCGTCTGCAAAGCTATGTCGCGTGCTGCGGTATGCGGAGACACTAAAATCACCATAGTGGAACACAGATGAAGCTTCTAAGTTGATGTAACAGCTAGTAAGATGTAGTCAATTTAGGTATCGATTATTGACTTTTTAGCTGGCTTTGGTGCCTTGGACATGAGCTATGTCCTTATGATTCTGCATGAAAGGAGGACTAGCAGCCGAGTTGCATTGGAGAATGTGGAAAGTGTTCATATGTAGAAAAAACCTGAGAAATCCGTCGGTATTAGACATTTGTTATCGAATCAACTTGAAGCCAGATCGTCACATTGCCCGCTATTCTCTCTGAAACGGTTGTACTTATCGTCTGCAAAGCTATGTCGCGTGCTGCAGTATGCGGAGACACTAAAAGCACCATAGTAGAACACAGATGAAGCTTCAAAGTTGATGTAATAGCCAGTAAGAAGTAGTACAATTCAAGATTTAGGTATCGATTATTGACTTTTTTGCTGGCTTTGGTGCCTTGGACATGAGCTAGGACCTTACGATTCTGCATGAAAGGAGGACTAGCAGCCGAGTTGCATTGGAGAATGTGGAAAGTGTTCATATGTAGTAAAAACCTGAGAAATCCGTCCGTTTTAGTCATTTGTTATCGAATCAACTTGAAGCCAGATCGTCACAATGCCCGCTTTTCTCTCTGAAACGGTTGTACATTTCGTCTGCAAAGCTATGTCGCGTGCTGCAGTATGCGGAGACACTAAAAGCACCATAGTAGAACGCAGATGAAGCTTCTAAGTTGATGTGATAACCAGTGAGAAGTAGTACAATTAAAGTTTTAGGTATCGATTATTGACTTTTTAGCTGGCTTTTGTGCCTTGGACATGAGCTAGGACCTTATGATTCTGCATGAAAGGAGGACTAGCAGCCGAGTTACATGGGAGAATGTGAAAAGTGTTCATATGTAGTAACAACCTGAGAAATCCGTCCGTTTTCGTCATTTGTTATCGAATCGACTTAAAGCCATCTCGTCACATTGGCCGCTCTTCTCTCTGAAACGGTTGTACTTATCGTCTGCAAAGCTATGTCGCGTGCTGCGGTATGCGGAGACACTAAAAGCACCATAGTAGAACACAGATGAAGCTTCAAAGTTGATTTAATAGCCAGTAAGAAGTAGTACAATTCAAGATTTAGGTATCGATTATTGACTTTTTTGCTGGCTTTGGTGCCTTGGACATGAGCTATGTCCTTAAGATTCTGCATGAAAGGAGGACTAGCAGCCGAGTTGCTCGGGAGAATGTAAAAAGTGTTCATATGTAGTAAAAACCTGAGAAATCCGTCCGTTTTCGTCATTTGTTATCGAATCGACTTAAAGCCAGATCGTCACATGGGCCCCTCTTCTCTCTGAAACGGTTGTACTTATCGTCTGCAAAGCTATGTCGCGTGCTGTAGTATGCGGAGACACTAAAAGCACCATAGTAGAACACAGATGAAGCTTCTAAGTTGATGTGATAGCCAGTGAGACGTAGTACAATTCAAGTT
Source organism: Schistocerca gregaria (assembly GCF_023897955.1). Lineage (NCBI taxonomy): Eukaryota > Metazoa > Arthropoda > Insecta > Orthoptera > Acrididae > Schistocerca > Schistocerca gregaria. The sequence goes on along the minus strand of NW_026061864.1, from coordinate 1,266,620 downwards.
TTAGGTATCGATTATTGACTTTTTAGCTGGCTTTTGTGCCTTGGACATGAGCTAGGACCTAAAGATTCTGCATGAAAGGAGGACTAGCAGCCGCGTTGCACGGGAGGATGTAAAAAGTGTTCATATGTAGTAAAAACCTGAGAACTCCGTCCGTTTTCGTCATTTGTTATCGAATCGACTTAAAGCCAGATCGTCACATGGGCCCCTCTTCTCTCTGAAACGGTTGTACTTATCGTCTGCAAAGCTATGTCGCGTGCTGCGGTATGCGGAGACACTAAAATCACCATAGTGGAACACAGATGAAGCTTCTAAGTTGATGTAATAGAAAGTAAGAAGTAGTTCAATTCAAGATTTAGGTATCGATTATTGACTTTTTTGATGGCTTTGGTGCCTTGGACATGAGCTAGGACCTTACGATTCTGCATGAAAGGAGGACTAGCAGCCGAGTTGCACGGGAGAATGTAAAAAGTGTTCATATGTAGTATAAACCTGAGAAATCCGTCCGTATTCGTCACTTGTTATCGAATCGACTTAAAGCCAGATCGTCACATGGGCCCCTCTTCTCTCTGAAACGGTTGTACTTATCGTCTGCAAAGCAATGTCGCGTGCTGCGGTATGCGGACACACTAGAAGCACCATAGCAGAACACAGATTAAGCTTCTAAGTTGATGTAATAGCAAGTAAGAAGTAGTAGAATTCAAGTTTTAGGTATCGATTATTGACCTTTTAGCTGGCTTTTGTGCCTTGGACATGAGCTAGGACCATATGATTCCGCACGGAAGGAGGACTAGCAGCCGAGTTGATCGGGAGTATGTGAAAAGTGTTCATATGTAGTAAAAACCTGAGAAATCCGTCCATTTTCGTCATTTGTTATCGAATCGACTTAAAGCCAGTTCGTCACATTGGCCCCTCTTCTCTCTAAAACGGTTGTACTTATCGTCTGCAAAGCTATGTCGCGTGCTGCGGTATACGGAGACACTAAAAGCACCATAGTAGAACACAGATGAAGCTTCTAAGTTGATGTAATAGCCAGTAAGGAGTAGTACAATTCAAGTTTTAGGTATCGAATATTGACTTTTTAGCTGGCTTTGGCGCCTTGGACATGAGCTAGGACCTTAAGATTCTGCATGAAAGGAGGACTAGCAGCCGAGTTGCACGGGAGGATGCGAAAAGTGTTCATATGTAGTAAAAACCTGAGAAATCCGTCCGTTTTCGTAATTTATTATCGAATCGACTTAAAGCAGTGCGTCACATTGGCCGCTCTTCTCTCTGAAACGGTTGTACTTATCGTCTGCAAAGCTATGTCGCGTGCTGCGGTATGCGGAGACACTAAAAGCACCATAGTAGAAAACAGATGAAGCTACTAAGTTGAAGTAATAGCCAGTAAGGAGTAGTACAATTCAAGTTTTAGGTATCGAATATTGACTTTTTAGCTGGCTTTGGCGCCTTGGACATGAGCTAGGACCTTAAGATTCTGCATGAAAGGAGGACTAGCAGCCGAGTTGCTCGGGAGAATGCGAAAAGTTTTCATATGTAGTAAAAACCTGAGAAATCCGTCCGTTTTCGTAATTTATTATCGAATCGACTTAAAGCAGTGCGTCACATTGGCCGCTCTTCTCTCTGAAACGGTTGTACTTAACGTCTGCAAAGCTATGTCGCGTGCTGCGGTATGCGGAGACACTAAAAGCACCATAGTAGAACACAGATGAAGCTTCTAAGTTGTAATAGCCAGTAAGAAGTAGTACAATTCAAGTTTTAGGTATCGATTATTGACTTTTTAGCTGGCTTTTGTGCCTTGGACATGAGCTAGGACCTTATGATTCCGCATGGAAGGAGGACTAGCAGCCGAGTTGCATGGGAGAATGTGAAAAGAGTTCATATGTAGTAAAAACCTGAGAAATCCGTCTGTTTTCGTCATTTGTTATCGAATCGACTTAAAGCCAGGTCGTTACATTGGCCGCTCTTCTCTCTGAAACGGTTGTACTTATCGTCTGCAAAGCTATGTCGCGTGCTGCGGTATGCGGAGACACTAAAATCACCATAGTAGAACACAGATGAAGCTTCTATGTTGATGTAATAGCCAGTAAGAAGTAGTACAATTCAAGATTTAGGTATCGATTATTGACTTTTTTGCTGGCTTTGGTGCCTTGGACATGAGCTAGGACCTTACGATTCTGCATGAAAGAAGGACTAGCAGCCGAGTTGCACGGGAGAAAGTAAAAATTGTTCATATGTAGTAGAAAACTGAGAAATCCGTCCGTTTTCGTCATTTGTTATCGAATCGACTTAAAGCCAGATCGTTACATTGGCCGCTCTTCTCTCTGAAACGGTTGTACTTATCGTCTGCAAAGCTATGTCGTGTGCTGCGGTATGCGGAGATACATAAAGCACCATAGTAGAACACAGATGAAGCTTCAAAGTTGATGTAATAACCAGTAAGAAGTAGTAAAATTCAAGGTTTAGGTATCGATTATTGACTTTTTTGCTGGCTTTGGTGCCTTGGACATGAGCTAGGACCTTACGATTCTGCATGAAAGGAGGACTATCAGCGGCGTTGCACGGGAGTATGTGAAAAGTGTTCATATGTAGTAAAAACCTGAGAAAACCGTCCAATTTCGTCATTTGTTATCGAGTCAACTTGAAGCCAGATCGTCACATTGCCCGCTCTTGTCTCTGAAACGGTTGTACTTATCGTCTGCAAAGCTATGTCGCGTGCTGCGGTATGCGGAGTCACTAAAAGCACCATAGTAGAACACAGATGAAACTTCTAAGTTGATGTAATAGCCAGTAAGCAGTAGTACAATTCAAGATTTAGGTATCGATTATTGACTTTTTTGCTGGCTTTGGTGCCTTGGACATGAGCTAGGACCTTACGAGTCTGTATGAAAGGAGGACTAGCAGCCAAGTTGCACGGGAGGATGCGAAAAGTGTTCATATGTAGTAAAAACCTGAGAAATCCGTCCGTTTTTGTAATTAATTATCGAATCGACTTAAAGCAGTGCGTCACATTGGCCGCTCTTCTCTCTGAAACGGTTGTACTTATCGTCTGCTAAGCAATGTCGCGTGCTGCGGTATGCGGAGTCACTAAAAGCACCATAGTAGAACACAGATGAAGCTTCTAAGTTGATGTAATAGCCAGTAAGAAGTAGTACAATTCAAGTTTTAGGTATCGAAAATTGACTTTTTAGCTGGCTTTGGTGATTTGGACATGAGGTAGGACCTCACGATTCTGCATGAAAGGAGGACTAGCAGCCGCGTTGCACGGGAGAATGTAAACAGTGTTCATATGTAGTAAAAACCTGAGAAATCCGTCCGTTTTCGTCATTTGTTATCGAATCGACTTAAAGCCAGATCGTCACATTGGCCCCTCTTCTCTCTGAAGAGGTTGTACTTATCGTCTGCAAAGCTATGTCGCGTGCTGCGGTACGCGGAGTCACTAAAAGCACCATAGTAGATCAGAGATGAAGCTTCTAAGTTGATGTGATAGCCAGTGAGAAGTAGTACAATTCAAGTTTTAGGTATCGATTATTGACTTTTTAGCTGGCTTTGGTGCCTTGGACATGAGCTAGGACCTTAAGATTGTGCATGAAAGGAGGACTAGCAGCCGCGTTGCACGGGAGTATGTGAAAGGTGTTCATATGTAGTAAAAACCTGAGAAATCCGTCCCCTTTTATTCATTTGTTATCGAATCGACTTATAGCCAGATCGTCACATTAGCCGCTCTTCTCTCTGAAACGGTTGTACTTATCGTCTGCAAAGCTATGTCGCGTGCTGCGGTATGCGGAGACACTAAAAGCACCATAGTAGAACACAGATGAAGCTTCTAAGTTGATGTAATAGCCAGTAAGGAGTAGTACAATTCAAGTTTTAGGTATCGAATATTGAATTTTTAGCTGGCTTTGGTGCCTTGGACTTGAGCTAGGACCTTAAGATTCTGCATGAAAGGAGGACTAGCAGCCGAGTTGCACGGGAGAATGCGAAAAGTTTTCATATGTAGTAAAAACCTGAGAAATCCGTCCGTTTTCGGAATATATTATCGAATCGACTTAAAGCAGTGCGTCACATTGGCCGCTCTTCTCTCTGAAACGGTTGTACTTATCGTCTGCAAAGCTATGTCGCGTGCTGCAGTATTTGGAGACACTAAAAGCACCATAGTAGAACACAGATGAAGCTTCTAAGTTGATGTGATAGCCAGTGAGATGTAGTACAATTCAAGTTTTAGGTATCGATTATTGACTTTTTAGCTGGCTTTGGTGCCTTGGACATGAGCTAGGACCTTACGATTCTGCATGAAAGGAGGACTAGCAGCCAAGTTGCACGGGAGGATGCGAAAAGTGTTCATATGTAGTAAAAACCTGAGAAATCCGTCCGTTTTCGTAAATTATTATCGAATCGACTTAAAGCAGTGCGTCACATTGGCCGCTCTTCTCTCTGAAACGGTTGTACTTATCGTCTGCAAAGCAATGTCGCGTGCTGCGGTATGCGGAGACACTAAAAGCACCATAGTAGAACACAGATGAAGCTTCTAAGTTGATGTAATAGCCAGTAGGAAGTAATACAATTCAAGTTTTAGGTATCGAATATTGACTTTTTAGCTGGCTTTGGTGCCTTGGACATGAGCTAGGACCTTACGATTCTGCATGAAATCAGGACTAGCAGCCGCGTTGCACGGGAGTATGTGAAAAGTTTTCATATGTAGTAAAAACCTGAGAAAACCGTCCATTTTCGTCATTTGTTATCGAATCGACTGAAAGCCAGATCGTCACATTGGCCCCTCTTCTCTCTGAAACGTTTGTACTTATCGTCTTTAAAGCTATGTCGCGTGCTGCGGTATGCGGAGACACTAAAATCACCATAGTGGAACACAGATGAAGCTTCTAAGTTGATGTAATAGCCAGTAAGAAGTAGTACAATTCAAGTTTTAGGTATCGATTATTGACTTTTTAGCTGGCTTTGGTGACTTGGACATGAGCTATGTCCTTAAGATTCTGCATGAAAGGAGGACTAGCAGCCGAGTTGCATGGGAGAATGTTAAAGGTGTTCATATGTAGTAAAAACCTGAGAAATCCGTCCCCTTTTATTCATTTGTTATCGAATCGACTTAAATCCAGATCGTCACATTGGCCGCTCTTCTCTCTGAAACGGTTGTACTTATCGTCTGCAAAGCTATGTCGCGTGCTGCGGTATGCGGAGACACTAAAAGCACCATAGTAGAACACAGATGAAGTTTCTAAGTTGATGTAATAGCCAATAAGGAGCAGTACAATTCAAGTTTTAGGTATTGAATATTGAATTTTTTGCTGGCTTTGGTGCCTTGGACTTGAGCTAGGACCTTAAGATTCTGCATGAAAGGAGGACTAGCAGCCGAGTTGCACGGGAGAATGCGAAAAGTTTTCATATGTAGTAAAAACCTGAGAAATCCGTCCGTTTTCGGAATATATTATCGAATCGACTTAAAGCAGTGCGTAACATTGGCCGCTCTTCTCTCTGAAACGGTTGTACTTATCGTCTGCAAAGCTATGTCGCGTGCTGCAGTATGTGGAGACACTAAAAGCACCATAGTAGAACACAGATGAAGCTTCTAAGTTGATGTGATAGCCAGTGAGATGTAGTACAATTCAAGTTTTAGGTATCGAATAAAGAATTTTTAGCTGGCTTTGGTGCCTTGGACATGAGCTAGGACCTTACGATTCTGCATGAAAGGAGGACTAGCAGCCGAGTTGCTCGGGAGAATGCGAAAAGTTTTCATATGTAGTAAAAACCTGAGAAATCCGTCCGTTTTCGTAATTTATTATCGAATCGACTTAAAGCAGTGCGTCACATTGGCCGCTCTTCTCTCTGAAACGGTTGTACTTAACGTCTGCAAAGCTATGTCGCGTGCTGCGGTATGCGGAGACACTAAAAGCACCATAGTAGAACACAGATGAAGCTTCTAAGTTGTAATAGCCAGTAAGAAGTAGTACAATTCAAGTTTTAGGTATCGATTATTGACTTTTTAGCTGGCTTTTGTGCCTTGGACATGAGCTAGGACCTTATGATTCCGCATGGAAGGAGGACTAGCAGCCGAGTTGCATGGGAGAATGTGAAAAGAGTTCATATGTAGTAAAAACCTGAGAAATCCGTCCGTTTTCGTCATTTGTTATCGAATCGACTTAAAGCCAGGTCGTTACATTGGCCGCTCTTCTCTCTGAAACGGTTGTACTTATCGTCTGCAAAGCTATGTCGCGTGCTGCGGTATGCGGAGACACTAAAATCACCATAGTAGAACACAGATGAAGCTTCTATGTTGATGTAATAGCCAGTAAGAAGTAGTACAATTCAAGATTTAGGTATCGATTATTGACTTTTTTGCTGGCTTTGGTGCCTTGGACATGAGCTAGGACCTTACGATTCTGCATGAAAGAAGGACTAGCAGCCGAGTTGCACGGGAGAAAGTAAAAATTGTTCATATGTAGTAGAAAACTGAGAAATCCGTCCGTTTTCGTCATTTGTTATCGAATCGACTTAAAGCCAGATCGTTACATTGGCCGCTCTTCTCTCTGAAACGGTTGTACTTATCGTCTGCAAAGCTATGTCGTGTGCTGCGGTATGCGGAGATACATAAAGCACCATAGTAGAACACAGATGAAGCTTCTAAGTTGATGTAATAGCCAGTAAGAAGTAGTACAATTCAAGATTTAGGTATCGATTATTGACTTTTTACCCTTCTTTGGTGCCTTGGACATGAGCTGGGGCCTTAAGATTCTGCATGAAACGAGGACTAGCAGCCGAGTTGCACGGGAGAATGTGAAAAGTGTTCATATGTATTAAAAACCTGAGAAATCCGTTCGTTTTCGTCATTTGTTATCGAATCGACTCAAAGCCAAATCGTCACATTGGTCGCTCTCCTCTCTGAAACGGTTGTACTTATCGTCTGCAAAGCTATGTCGCGTGCTGCGGTATGCGGAGACACTAAAATCACCATAGTGGAACACAGATGAAGCTTCTAAGTTGATGTGATAGCCAGTGAGAAGTAGTACAATTCAAGTTTTAGGTATCGATTATTGACTTTTTAGCTGGCTTTGGTGCCTTGGACATGAGCTAGGACCTTAAGATTGTGCATGAAAGGAGGACTAGCAGCCGCGTTGCACGGGAGTATGTGAAAAGTGTTCATATGTAGTAAAAACCTGAGAAATCCGTCCCCTTTTATTCATTTGTTATCGAATCGACTTATAGCCAGATCGTCACATTGGCCGCTCTTCTCTCTGAAACGGTTGTACTTATCGTCTGCAAAGCTATGTCGCGTGCTGCGGTATGCGGAGACACTAAAAGCACCATAGTAGAACACAGATGAAGCTTCTAAGTTGATGTAATAGCCAGTAAGGAGTAGTACAATTCAAGTTTTAGGTATCGAATATTGAATTTTTAGCTGGCTTTGGTGCCTTGGACATGAGCTAGGACCTTACGATTCTGCATGAAAGGAGGACTAGCAGCCAAGTTGCACGGGAGGATGCGAAAAGTGTTCATATGTAGTAAAAACCTGAGAAATCCGTCCGTTTTCGTAAATTATTTTCGAATCGACTTAAAGCAGTGAGTCACATTGGCCGCTCTTCTCTCTGAAACGGTTGTACTTATCGTCTGCAAAGCAATGTCGCGTGCTGCGGTATGCGGAGACACTAAAAGCACCATAGTAGAACACAGATGAAGCTTCTAAGTTGATGTAATAGCCAGTAGGAAGTAATACAATTCAAGTTTTAGGTATCGAATATTGACTTTTTAGCTGGCTTTGGTGCCTTGGACATGAGCTAGGACCTTACGATTCTGCATGAAATCAGGACTAGCAGCCGCGTTGCACGGGAGTATGTGAAAAGTGTTCATATGTAGTAAAAACCTGAGAAAACCGTCCATTTTCGTCATTTGTTATCGAATCGACTTAAAGCCAGATCGTTACATTGGCCGCTCTTCTCTCTGAAACGGTTGTACTTATCCTTGCAAAGCTATGTCGTGTGCTGCGGTGTGCGGAGATACATAAAGCACCATAGTAGAACACAGATGAAGCTTCTAAGTTGATGTAATAGCCAGTAAGAAGTAGTACAATTCAAGATTTAGGTATCGATTATTGACTTTTTACCCTTCTTTGGTGCCTTGGACATGAGCTGGGGCCTTAAGATCCTGCATGAAACGAGGACTAGCAGCCGAGTTGCACGGGAGAATGTGAAAAGTGTTCATATGTATTAAAAACCTGAAAAATCCGTTCGTTTTCGTCATTTGTTATCGAATCGACTCGAAGCCAAATCGTCACATTGGTCGCTCTCCTCTCTGAAACGGTTGTACTTATCGTCTGCATAGCTATGTCGCGTGCTGCGGTATGCGGAGACACTAAAATCACCATAGTGGAACACAGATGAAGCTTCTAAGTTGATGTAATAGCCAGTAAGAAGTAGTACAATTCAAGTTTTAGGTATCGATTATTGACTTTTTAGCTGGCTTTTGTGCCTTGGTCATGAGCTATGTCCTTAAGATTCAGCATGAAAGGAGGACTAGCAGCCGAGTTGCATGGAAGAATGTGAAAAGTGTTCATTGTAGTAAAAACCTGAGAAATCCGTCCGTTTTCGTCATTTGTTATCGAATCAACTTGAAGCCAGATCGTCACATTGGCCGCTCTTCTCTCTGAAACGGTTGTACTTATCGTCTGCAAAGCTATGTCGCGTGCTGCGGAATGCGGAGACACTAAAAGCACCATAGTAGAACACAGATTAAGCTTCTAAGTTGATGTAATAGCCAGTAAGGAGTAGTACAATTCACGTTTTTGCTATCGAATATTGACTTTTTAGATGGCTTTGGTGCCTTGGACATGAGCTAGGACCTTAAGACTCTGCATGAAAGGAGGACTAGCAGCCGAGTTGCACGGGAGGATGCGAAAAGTGTTCATATGTAGTAAAAACCTGAGAAATCCGTCCGTTTTCGTAATTTATTATCGAATCGACTTAAAGCAGTGCGTCACATTGGCCGCTCTTCTCTCTGAAACGGTTGTACTTATCGTCTGCAAAGCTATGTCGCGTGCTGCGGTATGCGGAGACACTGAAAGCACCATAGTAGAACACAGATGAAGCTTCAAAGTTAATGTAATAGCCAGTAAGAAGTAGTACAATTCAAGATTTAGGTATCGATTATTGACTTTTTTGCTGGCTTTGGTGCCTTGGACATGAGCTAGGACCTTACGATTCTGCATGAAAGAAGGACTAGCAGCCGAGTTGCACGGGAGAAAGTAAAAATTGTTCATATGTAGTAGAAAACTGAGAGATCCGTCCGTTTTCGTCATTTGTTATCGAATCGACTTAAAGCCAGATCGTTACATTGGCCGCTCTTCTCTCTGAAACGGTTGTACTTATCGTCTGCAAAGCTATGTCGTGTGCTGCGGTATGCGGAGATACATAAAGCACCATAGTAGAACACAGATGAAGCTTCTAAGTTGATGTGATAGCCAGTGAGAAGTAGTACAATTCAAGTTTTAGGTATCGATTATTGACTTTTTAGCTGGCTTTGGTGCCTTGGACATGAGCTAGGACCTTAAGATTGTGCATGAAAGGAGGACTAGCAGCCGCGTTGCACGGGAGTATGTGAAAAGTGTTCATATGTAGTAAAAACCTGAGAAATCCGTCCCCTTTTATTCATTTGTTATCGAATCGACTTATAGCCAGATCGTCACATTGGCCGCTCTTCTCTCTGAAACGGTTGTACTTATCGTCTGCAAAGCTATGTCGCGTGCTGCGGTATGCGGAGACACTAAAAGCACCATAGTAGAACACAGATGAAGCTTCTAAGTTGATGTAATAGCCAGTAAGGAGTAGTACAATTCAAGTTTTAGGTATCGAATATTGAATTTTTAGCTGGCTTTGGTGCCTTGGACTTGAGCTAGGACCTTAAGATTCTGCATGAAAGGAGGACTAGCAGCCGAGTTGCACGGGAGAATGCGAAAAGTTTTCATATGTAGTAAAAACCTGAGAAATCCGTCCGTTTTCGGAATATATTATCGAATCGACTTAAAGCAGTGCGTCACATTGGCCGCTCTTCTCTCTGAAACGGTTGTACTTATCGTCTGCAAAGCTATGTCGCGTGCTGCAGTATTTGGAGACACTAAAAGCACCATAGTAGAACACAGATGAAGCTTCTAAGTTGATGTGATAGCCAGTGAGATGTAGTACAATTCAAGTTTTAGGTATCGATTATTGACTTTTTAGCTGGCTTTGGTGCCTTGGACATGAGCTAGGACCTTACGATTCTGCATGAAAGGAGGACTAGCAGCCAAGTTGCACGGGAGGATGCGAAAAGTGTTCATATGTAGTAAAAACCTGAGAAATCCGTCCGTTTTCGTAAATTATTTTCGAATCGACTTAAAGCAGTGAGTCACATTGGCCGCTCTTCTCTCTGAAACGGTTGTACTTATCGTCTGCAAAGCAATGTCGCGTGCTGCGGTATGCGGAGACACTAAAAGCACCATAGTAGAACACAGATGAAGCTTCTAAGTTGATGTAATAGCCAGTAGGAAGTAATACAATTCAAGTTTTAGGTATCGAATATTGACTTTTTAGCTGGCTTTGGTGCCTTGGACATGAGCTAGGACCTTACGATTCTGCATGAAATCAGGACTAGCAGCCGCGTTGCACGGGAGTATGTGAAAAGTGTTCATATGTAGTAAAAACCTGAGAAAACCGTCCATTTTCGTCATTTGTTATCGAATCGACTGAAAGCCAGATCGTTACATTGGCCGCTCTTCTCTCTGAAACGGTTGTACTTATCCTTGCAAAGCTATGTCGTGTGCTGCGGTATGCGGAGATACATAAAGCACCATAGTAGAACACAGATGAAGCTTCTAAGTTGATGTAATAGCCAGTAAGAAGTAGTACAATTCAAGATTTAGGTATCGATTATTGACTTTTTACCCTTCTTTGGTGCCTTGGACATGAGCTGGGGCCTTAAGATCCTGCATGAAACGAGGACTAGCAGCCGAGTTGCACGGGAGAATGTGAAAAGTGTTCATATGTATTAAAAACCTGAGAAATCCGTTCGTTTTCGTCATTTGTTATCGAATCGACTCGAAGCCAAATCGTCACATTGGTCGCTCTCCTCTCTGAAACGGTTGTACTTATCGTCTGCATAGCTATGTCGCGTGCTGCGGTATGCGGAGACACTAAAATCACCATAGTGGAACACAGATGAAGCTTCTAAGTTGAATTAATAGCCAGTAAGAAGTAGTACAATTCAAGTTTTAGGTATCGATTATTGACTTTTTAGCTGGCTTTGGTGCCTTGGTCATGAGCTATGTCCTTAAGATTCAGCATGAAAGGAGGACTAGCAGCCGAGTTGCATGGGAGAATGTGAAAAGTGTTCATTGTAGTAAAAACCTGAGAAATCCGTCCGTTTTCGTCATTTGTTATCGAATCAACTTGAAGCCAGATCGTCACATTGGCCGCTCTTCTCTCTGAAACGGTTGTACTTATCGTCTGCAAAGCTATGTCGCGTGCTGCGGAATGCGGAGACACTAAAAGCACCATAGTAGAACACAGATTAAGCTTCTAAGTTGATGTAATAGCCAGTAAGGAGTAGTACAATTCACGTTTTAGGTATCGAATATTGACTTTTTAGATGGCTTTGGTGCCTTGGACATGAGCTAGGACCTTAAGACTCTGCATGAAAGGAGGACTAGCAGCCGAGTTGCACGGGAGGATGCGAAAAGTGTTCATATGTAGTAAAAACCTGAGAAATCCGTCCGTTTTCGTAATTTATTATCGAATCGACTTAAAGCAGTGCGTCACATTGGCCGCTCTTCTCTCTGAAACGGTTGTACTTATCGTCTGCAAAGCTATGTCGCGTGCTGCGGTATGCGGAGACACTGAAAGCACCATAGTAGAACACAGATGAAGCTTCAAAGTTAATGTAATAGCCAGTAAGAAGTAGTACAATTCAAGATTTAGGTATCGATTATTAACTTTTTTGCTAGCTTTGGTGCCTTGGACATGAGCTAGGACATTACGATTCTGCTTAAAAGGAGGACTAGCAGCCGAGTTGCACGGGAGAATGTAAATAGTGTTCATATGTAGTAAAAACCTGAGAAATCCGTCCGTTTTCGTCATTTGTTATCGAATCGACTTAAAGCAAGATCATCACATTGGCCCCTCTCCTCTCTGAAACGGTTGTACTTATCGTCTGCAAAGCTATGTCGCGTGCTGCAGTATGCGGAGACACTAAAAGCACCATAGTAGAACACAGATGAAGCTTCTATGTTGATGTGATAGCCAGTGAGAAGTAGTACAATTCAAGTTTTAGGTATCGATTATTGACTTTGTAGCTGGCTTTGGTGCCTTGGACATGAGCTAGGACCTTAATATTCTGCATGAAAGGAGGACTAGCAGCCGAGTTGCACGGGAGAAAGTAAAAATTGTTCATATGTAGTAGAAAACTGAGAAATCCGTCCGCTTTCGTCATTTGTTATCGAATCGACTTAAAGCCAGATCGTTACATTGGCCGCTCTTCTCTCTGAAACGGTTGTACTTATCGTCTGCAAAGCTATGTCGTGTGCTGCGGTATGCGGAGATACATAAAGCACCATAGTAGAACACAGATGAAGCTTCTAAGTTGATGGAATAGCCAGTAAGAAGTAGTACAATTCAAGATTTAGGTATCGATTATTGACTTTTTACCCTTCTTTGGTGCCTTGGACATGAGCTGGGGCCTTAAGATTCTGCATGAAACGAGGACCAGCAGCCGAGTTGCACGGGAGAATGTGAAAAGTGTTCATATGTATTAAAAACCTGAGAAATCTGTTCGTTTTCGTCATTTGTTATCGAGTCGACTCAAAGTCAAATCGTCACATTGGTCGCTCTCCTCTCTGAAACGGTTGTACTTATCGTCTGCAAAGCTATGTCGCGTGCTGCGGTATGCGGAGACACTAAAATCACCATAGTAGAACACAGATGAAGCTTCTATGTTGATGTAATAGCCAGTAAGAAGTAGTACAATTCAAGATTTACGTATCGATTATTGACTTTTTAGCTGGCTTTTGTGCCTTGGACATGAGCTAGGACCTTATGATTCCGCATGGAAGGAGGACTAGCAGCCGAGTTGCATGGGAGAATGTGAAAACAGTTCATATGTAGTAAAAACCTGAGAAATCCGTCCGTTTTCGTCATTTGTTATCGAATCGACTTAAAGCCAGGTCGTTACATTGGCCGCTGTTCTCTCTGAAACGGTTGTACTTATCGTCTGCAAAGCTATGTCGCGTGCTGCGGTATGCGGAGACACTAAAATCACCATAGTAGAACACAGATGAAGGTTCTATGTTGATGTAATAGCCAGTAAGAAGTAGTACAATTCAAGATTTAGGTATCGATTATTGACTTTTTTGCTGGCTTTGGTGCCTTGGACATGAGCTAGGACCTTACGATTCTGCATGAAAGAAGGACTAGCAGCCGAGTTGCACGGGAGAAAGTAAAAATTGTTCATATGTAGTAGAAAACTGAGAGATCCGTCCGTTTTCGTCATTTGTTATCGAATCGACTTAAAGCCAGATCGTTACATTGGCCGCTCTTCTCTCTGAAACGGTTGTACTTATCGTCTGCAAAGCTATGTCGTGTGCTGCGGTATGCGGAGATACATAAAGCACCATAGTAGAACACAGATGAAGCTTCTAAGTTGATGTAATAGCCAGTAAGAAGTAGTACAATTCAAGATTTAGGTATCGATTATTGACTTTTTACCCTTCTTTGGTGCCTTGGACATGAGCTGGGGCCTTAAGATTCTGCATGAAACGAGGACTAGCAGCCGAGTTGCACGGGAGGATGCGAAAAGTGTTCCTATGTAGTAAAAACCTGAGAAATCCGTCCGTTTTCGTAATTTATTATCGAATCGACTTAAAGCAGTGCGTCACATTGGCCGCTCTTCTCTCTGAAACGGTTGTACTTATCGTCTGCAAAGCTATGTCGCGTGCTGCGGTATGCGGAGACACTAAAATCACCATAGTGGAACACAGATGAAGCTTCTAAGTTGATGTAATAGCCAGTAAGAAGTAGTACAATTCAAGTTTTAGGTATCGATTATTGACTTTGTAGCAGGCTTTGGTGCCTTGGTCATGAGCTATGTCCTTAAGATTCAGCATGAAAGGAGGACTAGCAGCCGAGTTGCATGGGAGAATGTGAAAAGTGTTCATATGTAGTAAAAACCTGAGAAATCCGTCCGTTTTCGTCATTTGTTATCGAATCAACTTGAAGCCAGATCGTCACATTGGCCGCTCTTCTCTCTGAAACGGTTGTACTTATCGTCTGCAAAGCTATGTCGCGTGCTGCGGAATGCGGAGACACTAAAAGCACCATAGTAGAACACAGATTAAGCTTCTAAGTTGATGTAATAGCCAGTAAGGAGTAGTACAATTAACGTTTTAGGTATCGAATATTGACTTTTTAGATGGCTTTGGTGCCTTGGACATGAGCTAGGACCTTAAGACTCTGCATGAAAGGAGGACTAGCAGCCGAGTTGCACGGGAGGATGCGAAAAGTGTTCATATGTAGTAAAAACCTGAGAAATCCGTCCGTTTTCGTAATTTATTATCGAATCGACTTAAAGCAGTGCGTCACATTGGCCGCTCTTCTCCCTGAAACGGTTGTACTTATCGTCTGCAAAGCTATGTCGCGTGCTGCGGTATGCGGAGACACTAAAAGCACCATAGTAGAACACAGATGAAGCTTCAAAGTTAATGTAATAGCCAGTAAGAAGTAGTACAATTCAAGATTTAGGTATCGATTATTAACTTTTTTGCTAGCTTTGGTGCCTTGGACATGAGCTAGGACATTACGATTCTGCATAAAAGGAGGACTAGCAGCCGAGTTGCACGGGAGAATGTAAATAGTGTTCATATGTAGTAAAAACCTGAGAAATCCGTCCGTTTTCGTCATTTGTTATCGAATCGACTTAATGCCAGATCATCACATTGGCCCCTCTCCTCTCTGAAACGGTTGTACTTATCGTCTGCAAAGCTATGTCGTGTGCTGCGGTATGCGGAGATACATAAAGCACCATAGTAGAACACAGATGAAGCTTCTAAGTTGATGTAATAGCCAGTAAGAAGTAGTACAATTCAAGATTTAGGTATCGATTATTGACTTTTTACCCTTCTTTGGTGCCTTGGACATGAGCTGGGGCCTTAAGATTCTGCATGAAACGAGGACTAGCAGCCGAGTTGCACGGGAGAATGTGAAAAGTGTTCATATGTATTAAAAAGCTGAGAAATCCGTTCGTTTTCGTCATTTGTTATCGAATCGACTCAAAGCCAAATCGTCACATTGGTCGCTCTCCTCTCTGAAACGGTTGTACTTATCGTCTGCAAAGCTATGTCGCGTGCTGCGGTATGCGGAGACACTAAAATCACCATAGTGGAACACAGATGAAGCTTCTAAGTTGATGTAATAGCCAGTAAGAAGTAGTACAATTCAAGTTTTAGGTATCGATTATTGACTTTGTAGCTGGCTTTGGTGCCTTGGTCATGAGCTATGTCCTTAAGATTCAGCATGAAAGGAGGACTAGCAGCCGAGTTGCATGGGAGAATGTGAAAAGTGTTCATATGTAGTAAAAACCTGAGAAATCCGTCCGTTTTCGTCATTTGTTATCGAATCAACTTGAAGCCAGATCGTCACATTGGCCGCTCTTCTCTCTGAAACGGTTGTACTTATCGTCTGCAAAGCTATGTCGCGTGCTGCGGAATGCGGAGACACTAAAAGCACCATAGTAGAACACAGATTAAGCTTCTAAGTTGATGTAATAGCCAGTAAGGAGTAGTACAATTAACGTTTTAGGTATCGAATATTGACTTTTTAGATGGCTTTGGTGCCTTGGACATGAGCTAGGACCTTAAGACTCTGCATGAAAGGAGGACTAGCAGCCGAGTTGCACGGGAGGATGCGAAAAGTGTTCATATGTAGTAAAAACCTGAGAAATCCGTCCGTTTTCGTAATTTATTATCGAATCGACTTAAAGCAGTGCGTCACATTGGCCGCTCTTCTCTCTGAAACGGTTGTACTTATCGTCTGCAAAGCTATGTCGCGTGCTGCGATATGCGGAGACACTAAAAGCACCATAGTAGAACACAGATGAAGCTTCAAAGTTAATGTAATAGCCAGTAAGAAGTAGTACAATTCAAGATTTAGGTATCGATTATTAACTTTTTTGCTAGCTTTGGTGCCTTGGACATGAGCTAGAACATTACGATTCTGCATAAAAGGAGGACTAGCAGCCGAGTTGCACGGGAGAATGTAAATAGTGTTCATATGTAGTAAAAACCTGAGAAATCCGTCTGTTTTCGTCATTTGTTATCGAATCGACTTAAAGCCAGATCATCACATTGGCCCCTCTCCTCTCTGAAACGGTTGTACTTATCGTCTGCAAAGCTATGTCGCGTGCTGCAGTATGCGGAGACACTAAAAGCACCATAGTAGAATACAGATGAAGCTTCTAAGTTGATGTGATAGCCAGTGAGAAGTAGTACAATTCAAGTTTTAGGTATCGATTATTGACTTTGTAGCTGGCTTTGGTGCCTTGGACATGAGCTAGGACCTTAATATTCTGCATGAAAGGAGGACTAGCAGCAGCGTTGCACGGGAGTATGTGAAAAGTGTTCATATGTAGTGAAAACCTGAGGAATCCGTCCGTTTTCGTCATTTGTTACCGAATCAAAGTGAAGCCTGATCGTCACATTGGCCGATCTTCTCTCTGAAACGGTTGTACTTATCGTCTGCAAAGCTATGTCGCGTGCTGCGGTATGCGGAGACACTAAAAGCACCATAGTAGAACACAGATGAAGCTTCTAAGTTGATGTAATAGCCAGTAAGGAGTAGTACAATTCAAGTTTTAGGTATCGAATATTGAGCTTTTAGCTGGCTTTCGTGCCCTGGACATGAGCTAGGACCTTAAGATTCTGCATGAAAGGAAGACTAGCAGCCGAGTTGCACGGGAGGATGCGAAAAGTGTTCATATGTAGTAAAAACCTGAGAAATCCGTCCGTTTTCGTAATTTATTATCGAATCGACTTAAAGCAGTGCGTCACATTGGCCGCTCTTCTCTCTGAAACGGTTGTACTTATCGTCTGCAAATCTATGTCGCGTGCTGCGGTATGCGGAGACACTAAAAGCACCATAGTAGAAAACAGATGAAGCTTCAAAGTTGATGTAATAGCCAGTAAGAAGTAGTACAATTCAAGATTTAGGTATCGATTATTGACTTTTTTGCTGGATTTGGTGCCTTGGTCAAGAGCTAGGACCTTACGATTCTGCATGAAAGGAGGACTAGCAGCCGAGTTGCACGGGAGAATGTAAAAAGTGTTCATATGTAGTAAAAACCTAAGGAATCCGTCCGTTTTCGTCATTTGTTATCGAATCGACTTAAAGCCAGATCGTCACATTGGCCCATCTCCTCGCTGAAACGGTTGTACTTATCGTCTGCAAAGCTATGTAGCGTGCTGCGGAATGCGGAGACACTAAAAGCACCATAGTAGAACACAGATTAAGCTTCTAAGTTGATGTAATAGCCAGTAAGGAGTAGTACAATTCAAGTTTTAGGTGTCGAATATTGACTTTTTAGCTGGCTTTGGTGCCTTGGACATGAGCTAGGACCTTATGATTCTGCATGAAAGGAGGACTAGCAGCCGAGTTGCACGGGAGGATGCGAAAAGTGTTCATATGTAGTAAAAACCTGTGAAATCCTTCCGTTTTCGTAATTTATTATCGAATCGACTTAAAGCAGTGCGTCACATTGGCCGCTCTTCTCTCTGAAACGGTTGTACTTATCGTCTGCAAAGCTATGTCGCGTGCTGCGGTATGCGGAGACACTAAAAGCACCATAGTAGAACACAGATTAAGCTTCTAAGTTGATGTAATAGCCAGTAAGAAGTAGTACAATTCAAGTTTTAGGTATCGATTATTGACTTTTTAGCTGGCTTTGGTGCCTTGGCTATGAGCTAGGACTTTACGATTCTGCATGAAAGGAGGACTAGCAGCCGGGTTGCATGGGAGAATGTGAAAAGTGTTCATATGTAGTAAAAACCTGAGAAATCCGTCCGTTTTCGTCATTTGTTATCGAATCGACTTAAAGCCAGATCGTCACATTGGCCCCTCTTCTCTCTGAAACGGTTGTACGTATCGTCTGCAAAGCTATGTAGCGTGCTGTAGTATGCGGAGACACTAAAAGCACCATAGTATAACACAGATTAAGCTTCTAAGTTGATGTAATAGCCAGTAAGAAGTAGTACAATTCAAGTTTTAGGTATCGATTATTGACTGTTTAGCTGGCTTTGGTGCCTTGGATATGAGCTAGGACCTTAAGATTCCGCATGAAAGGAGGACTAGCAGCCGCGTTGCACGGGAGTATGTGAAAAGTGTTCATATGTAGTAAAAACCTGAGAACTTCGTCCATTTTCGTCATTTTTTTTTGAATCGACTTAAAGCCAGATCGTCACATTGGCCGCTCTACTCTCTGAAACGGTTGTACTTATCGTCTGCAAAGCTATGTCGCCTGCTGCGGTATGCGGAGACACTAAAAGCACCATAGTAGAACACAGATTAAGCTTCTAAGTTGATGTAATAGCAAGTAAGAAGTAGTACAATTCAAGTTTTAGGTATCGATTATTGACTTTTTCGCTGGCTTTGGTGCATTGGACATGAGCTAGGACCTTAAGATTCTGCATGAAAGGAGGACTAGCAGCCGAGTTGCACGGGAGGATGCGAAAAGTGTACATATGTAGTAAAAACGTGAGGAATCCGTCCGTTTTCGTAATTTATTATCGAATCGACTTCAAGCAGTGCGTCACATTGGCCGCTCTTCTCTCTGAAACGGTTGTACTTATCGTCTGCAAAGCTATGTCGCGTGCAGCAGTATGCGGAGACACTAAAAGCACCATAGTAGAACACAGATGAAGCTTCTAAGTTGATGTGATAGCCAGTAAGGAGTAGTACAATTCAAGTTTTAGGTGTCGAATATTGACTTTTTAGCTGGCTTTGGTACCTTGGACATGAGCTAGGACCGTAAGATTCTGCATGAAAGGAGGACTAGCAGCCGAGTTGCACGGGAGGATGCGAAAAGTGTTCATATGTAGTAAAAACCTGAGAAATCCGTCCGTTTTCGTAATTTATTATCGAATCGACTTAAACCAGTGCGTCACATTGGCCGCTCTTCTCTCTGAAACGGTTGTACTTATTGCCTGCAAAGCTATGTCGCGTGCTGCGGTATGCGGAGACACTAAAAGCACCATAGTAGAACACAGATTAAGCTTCTAAGTTGATGTAATACCCAGTAAGAAGTAGTACAATTCAAGTTTTAGGTATCGATTATTGACTTTTTAGCTGGCTTTGGTGCCTTGGACATGAGCTAGGACCTAATGATTCTGCATGAAAGGAGGACTAGCAGCCGAGTTGCATGGGAGAATGTGAAAAGTGTTCATATGTAGTAATAACCTGAGAAATCCGTCCGTTTTCGTCATTTGTTATCAATCGACTTAAAGCCAGATCGTCACATTGGCCGCTCTTCTCTGTGAAACGGTTGTACTTATCGTTTGCAAAGCTATGACGCGTGCTGCGGGATGCGGAGACACTGAAAGCACCATAGTAGAACACAGATGAAGCTTCAAAGTTGATGTAATAGCCAGTAAGAAGTAGTACAATTCAAGATTTAGGTATCGATTATTGACTTTTTAGCTGGCTTTGGTGCCTTGGATATGAGCTAGGACCTTAAGATTCGGCATGAAAGGAGGACTAGCAGCCGAGTTGCACGGGAGGATGCGAAAAGTGTTCATATGTAGTAAAAACCTGAGAAATCCGTCCGTTTTCCTAATTAATTATCGAATCGACATAAAGCAGTGCGTCACATTGGCCGCTCTTCTCTCTGAAACGGTTGTACTTATCGTCTGCAAAGCTATGTCGCGTGCTGCGGTATGCGGAGACACTAAAAGCACCATAGTAGAACAAAGATTAAGCTTCTACGTTGATGTAATAGCCAGTAAGAAGTAGTACAACTCAAGTTTTAGGTATCGATTATTGACTTTGTAGCTGGCTTTGGTGCCTTGGACATGAGCTAGGACCTTAAGATTCCGCATGAAAGGAGGACTAGCAGCCGCGTTGCACGGGAGTATGTGAAAAGTGTTCATATGTAGTAAAAACCTGAGAAATCCGTCCATTTTCGTCATTTGTTATCGAATCAACTTAAAGCCAGATCGTCACATTGGCCGCTCGTCTATCTGAAACGGTTGTACTTATCGTCTGCACAGCTATGTCGCGTGCTGCGGTATGCGGAGACACTAAAAGCACCATAGTAGAACACAGATGAAGCTTCTATGTTGATGTAATAGCCAGTAAGAAGCAGTACAATTCAAGTTTTAGGTATCGATTGTTGACTTTTTAGCTGGCTTTGGTGCCTTTGGCATGAGCTAGGTCCTTATGATTCTGCATGAAAGGAGGACTAGCAGCCGAGTTGCATGGGAGAATGTGAAAAGTGTTCATATGTAGTAAAAACCTGAGAAATCCATCCGTTTTCGTCATTTGTTATCGAATCGACTTAAAGCCAGATCGTCACATTGGCCGCTCTTCTCTCTGAAACGGTTGTACTTATCGTCTGCAAAGCTATGTCGCGTGCTGCGGTATGCGGAGACACTAAAAGCACCATAGTAGAACACAGATTAAGCTTCTAAGTTGATGTAATAGCCAGTAAGAAGTAGTACAATTCAAGTTTTTGGTATCGATTATGGACTTTTTGCTGGCTTTGGTGCCTTGGACATGAGCTAGGACCTTAAGATTCTGCATGAAAGGAGGACTAGCAGCTGCGTTGGACGGGAGTATGTGAAAAGTGTTCATATGTAGTAAAAACCTGAGAAATACGTCCATTTCAGTCATTTGTTATCGAATCGACTTAAAGCAGGATCGTCACCTTGGCCCCTCTTCTCTCTGAAACGGTTGTACTTATCGTCTGCAAAGCTATGTCGCGTGCTGCGGTATGCGGAGTCACTAAAATCACCATAGCGGAACACAGATGAAGCCTCTAAGTTGATGTAATAGCCAGTAAGAAGTAGTACAATTCAAGTTTTAGGTATCGATTATTGACTTTTTAGCTGGCTTTGGTGCCTTGGACATGAGCCAGGACCTTAAGATTCTGCATGATAGGAGGACTAGCAGCCGAGTTGCACGGGAGTACGTGAAAAGTGTTTATATGTAGTAAAAACCTGAGAAATCCGTCCATTTTCGTCATTTGTTATCGAATCGACTTAAAGCCAGATCGTCACATTGACCGCTCTTCTCTCTGAAACGGTTGTACTTATCGTCTGCAAAGCTATGTCGCGTGCTGCGGTATGCGGAGACACTAAAATCACCATAAATGAACACAGATGAAGCTTCTAAATTGATGTAATAGCCAGTAAGAAGTAGTACAATTCAAGTTTTAGGTAACGATTATTGACTTTGTAGCTGGCTTTGGTGCCTTGGACATGAGCTAGGACCTTAAGATTCTGCATGAAAGGAGGACTAGCAGCCGAGTTGAACGGGAGAATGCGAAAAGTGTTCATGTGTAGTAAAAACCTGAGAAATCATTCCGTTTTCGCAATTTATTATCGAATCGACTTAAAGCCAGATCGTCACATTGGCCGCACTTCTCTCTGAAACGGTTGTACTTATCGTCTGCAAAGCTATGTCGCGTGCTGCGGTATGCGGAGACACTAAAATCACCATAGTGGAACACAGATGAAGCTTCTAAGTTGATGTAATAGCCAGTAAGAAGTAGTACAATTCAAGTTTTAGGTATCGATTATTGACTTTTTAGCTGGCCTTGGTGCCTTGGACATGAGCTAGGACCTTAAGATTCTGCATAAAAGGAGGACTAGCAGCTGCGCTGTACGGGAGTATGTGAAAAGTGTTCATATGTAGTAAAAACCTGAGAAATCCGTCCATTTTCGTCATTTGTTATCGAATCGACTTAAAGCCAGATCGTCACATTGGCCGCTCTTCTCTCTGAAACGGTTGTACTTATCGTCTGCAAAGCTATGTCGCGTGCTGCGGAATGCGGAGACACTAAAATCACCATAGTGGAACACAGATGAAGCTTCTAAGTTGATGTAATAGCCAGTAAGAAGTAGTACAATTCAAGTTTAAGTATCGATTATTTACTTTTTAGCTGGCTTTGGTGCCTTGGACATGAGCTATGTCCTTAAGATTCTCCATGAAAGGAGGCCTAGCAGCCGAGTTGCATGGGAGAATGTGAAAAGTGTTCATATGTAGTAAAAACCTGAGAAATCCGTCCGTTTTCGTAATTTATTATCGAATAGCCTTAAAGCAGTGCGTCACATTGGCCGCTCATCTCTCTGAAACGGTTGTACTTATCGTCTGCAAAGCTATGTCGTGTGCTGCGGTATGCGGAGACACTAAAAGCACCATAGTAGAACACAGATAAAGCTTCTAAGTTGATGTAATAGCCAGTAAGGAGTAGTACAATTCAAGTTTTAGGTATCGATTATTGACTTTTTAGCTGGCTTTGGTGCCTTGGACATGAACTATGTCCTTAAGATTCTGCATGAAAGGAGGACTAGCAGCCGAGTTGCATGGGAGAATTTGGAAAGTGTTCATATGTAGTAAAAATCTGAGAAGTCCGTCCGTTATCGTCATTTGTTATCGAATCAACTTGAAACCAGATCGCCACATTGCACGCTCTTCTCTCTGAAACGGATGTACGTATCGTCTGCAAAGCTATGTCGCGTGCTGCGGTATGCGGAGACACTAAAAGCACCATAGTAGAACACAGATGAAGCTTCTAAGTTGATGTAATAGCCAGTAAGGAGTAGTACAATTCAAGTTTTAGGTATCGATTGTTGACTTTGTAGCTGGCTTTGGTGCCTTGGACATGAGCTAGGACCTTAAGATTCCGCATGAAAGGAGGACTAGCAGCCGCGTTGCACGGGAGTATGTGAAAAGTGTTCATATGTAGTAAAAACCTGAGAAATCCGTCCATTTTCGTCATTTGTTATCGAATCGACTTAAAGCCAGATCGTCACATTGGCCCCTCTTCTCTCTGAAACGGTTGTACTTATCGTCTGCAAAGCTATGTCGCGTGCTGCGGTATGCGGAGTCACTAAAATCACCATAGCGGAACACAGATGAAGCCTCTAAGTTGATGTAATAGCCAGTAAGAAGTAGTACAATTCAAGTTTTAGGTATCGATTATTGACTTTTTAGCTGGCTTTGGTGCCTTGGACATGAGCTAGGACCTTAAGATTCTGCATGATAGGAGGACTAGCAGCCGAGTTGCACGGGAGTACGTGAAAAGTGTTTATATGTAGTAAAAACCTGAGAAATCCGTCCATTTTCGTCACTTGTTATCGAATCGACTTAAAGCCAGATCGTCACATTGGCCGCTCTTCTCTCTGAAACGGTTGTACTTATCGTCTGCAAAGCTATGTCGTGTGCTGCGGTATGCGGAGACACTAAAAGCACCATAGTAGAACACAGATAAAGCTTCTAAGTTGATGTAATAGCCAGTAAGGAGTAGTACAATTCAAGTTTTAGGTATCGATTATTGACTTTTTAGCTGGCTTTGGTGCCTTGGACATGAACTATGTCCTTAAGATTCTGCATGAAAGGAGGACTAGCAGCCGAGTTGCATGGGAGAATTTGGAAAGTGTTCATATGTAGTAAAAATCTGAGAAGTCCGTCCGTTATCGTCATTTGTTATCGAATCAACTTGAAACCAGATCGTCACATTGCAAGCTCTTCTCTCTGAAACGGATGTACGTATCGTCTGCAAAGCTATGTCGCGTGCTGCGGTATGCGGAGACACTAAAAGCACCATAGTAGAACACAGATGAAGCTTCTAAGTTGATGTAATAGCCAGTAAGGAGTAGTACAATTCAAGTTTTAGGTATCGAATAAAGAATTTTTAGCTGGCTTTGGTGCCTTGGACATGAGCTAGGACCTTACGATTCTGCATGAAAGGAGGACTAGCAGCCGAGTTGCACGGGAGAATGCGAAAAGTTTTCATATGTAGTAAAAACCTGAGAAATCCGTCCGTTTTCGTAATTTATTATCGAATCGACTTAAAGCAGTGCGTCACATTGGCCGCTCTTCTCTCTGAAACGGTTGTACTTATCGTCTGCAAAGCTATGTCGCGTGCTGCGGTATGCGGAGACACTAAAAGCACCATAGTAGAACACAGATTAAGCTTCTAAGTTGTAATAGCCAGTAAGAAGTAGTACAATTCAAGTTTTAGGTATCGATTATTGACTTTTTAGCTGGCTTTGGTGCCTTGGCTATGAGCTAGGACTTTACGATTCTGCATGAAAGGAGGACTAGCAGCCGGGTTGCATGGGAGAATGTGAAAAGTGTTCATATGTAGTAAAAACCTGAGAAATCCGTCCGTTTTCGTCATTTGTTATCGAATCGACTTAAAGCCACATCGTCACATTGGCCCCTCTTCTCTCTGAAACGGTTGTACGTATCGTCTGCAAAGCTATGTAGCGTGCTGTAGTATGCGGAGACACTAAAAGCACCATTGTATAACACAGATTAAGCTTCTAAGTTGATGTAATAGCCAGTAAGAAGTAGTACAATTCAAGTTTTAGGTATCGATTATTGACTGTATAGCTGGCTTTGGTGCCTTGGATATGAGCTAGGACCTTAAGATTCCGCATGAAAGGAGGACTAGCAGCCGCGTTGCACGGGAGTATGTGAAAAGTGTTCATATGTAGTAAAAACCTGAGAACTCCGTCCATTTTCGTCATTTTTTTTTGAATCGACTTAAAGCCAGATCGTCACATTGGCCGCTCTACTCTCTGAAACGGTTGTACTTATCGTCTGCACAGCTATGTCGCCTGCTGCGGTATGCGGAGACACTAAAAGCACCATAGTAGAACACAGATTAAGCTTCTAAGTTGATGTAATAGCAAGTAAGAAGTAGTACAATTCAAGTTTTAGGTATCGATTATTGACTTTTTCGCTGGCTTTGGTGCATTGGACATGAGCTAGGACCTTAAGATTCTGCATGAAAGGAGGACTAGCAGCCGAGTTGCACGGGAGGATGCGAAAAGTGTACATATGTAGTAAAAACGTGAGGAATCCGTCCGTTTTCGTAATTTATTATCGAATCGACTTCAAGCAGTGCGTCACATTGGCCGCTCTTCTCTCTGAAACGGTTGTACTTATCGTCTGCAAAGCTATGTCGCGTGCAGCAGTATGCGGAGACACTAAAAGCACCATAGTAGAACACAGATGAAGCTTCTAAGTTGATGTGATAGCCAGTAAGGAGTAGTACAATTCAAGTTTTAGGTGTCGAATATTGACTTTTTAGCTGGCTTTGGTGCCTTGGACATGAGCTAGGACCGTAAGATTCTGCATGAAAGGAGGACTAGCAGCCGAGTTGCACGGGAGGATGCGAAAAGTGTTCATATGTAGTAAGAACCTGAGAAATCCGTCCGTTTTCGTAATTTATAATCGAATCGACTTAAACCAGTGCGTCACATTGGCCGCTCTTCTCTCTGAAACGGTTGTACTTATTGTCTGCAAAGCTATGTCGCGTGCTGCGGTATGCGGAGACACTAAAAGCACCATAGTAGAACACAGATTAAGCTTCTAAGTTGATGTAATACCCAGTAAGAAGTAGTACAATTCAAGTTTTAGGTATCGATTATTGACTTTTTAGCTGGCTTTGGTGCCTTGGACATGAGCTAGGACCTAATGATTCTGCATGAAAGGAGGACTAGCAGCCGAGTTGCATGGGAGAATGTGAAAAGTGTTCATATGTAGTAATAACCTGAGAAATCCGTCCGTTTTCGTCATTTGTTATCAATCGACTTAAAGCCAGATCGTCACATTGGCCGCTCTTCTCTGTGAAACGGTTGTACTTATCGTTTGCAAAGCTATGACGCGTGCTGCGGGATGCGGAGACACTAAAAGCACCATAGTAGGACACAGATGAAGCTTCTAAGATGATGAAATAGCCAGTAAGAAGTAGTACAATACCAGTTTTAGGTATCGATTATTGACTTTTTAGCAGGCTTTGGTGCCTTGGACATGAGCTAGGACCTTAAGATTCTGCATGAAAGGAGGACTAGCAGCCGAGTTGCACGGGAGAATGTGAAAAGTGTTCATATGTAGTAAAAACCTGAGAAATCCGTCCGTTTTCGTCATTTGTTATCGAATCGACTTAAAGCCAGGTCGTCACATTGTCCGCTCTTCTCTCTGAAACGGTTGTACATATCGTCTGCAAAGCTATGTCACGTGTTGCGGTATGTGGAGACTCTAAAAGCACCGTAGTAGAACACAGATGATGCTTGTAAGTTGATGTAATAGCCAGTAAGATCTAGTACAACTCAAGTTCTAGGTATCGATTATTGACTTTTTAGCTGGCTTTGGTGCCTTGGACATGAGCTAGCACCATAAGATTGTGCATGAAAGGAGGTCTAGCAGCCGAGTTGCACGGGAGAATGTGAAAAGTGTTCATATGTAGTAGAAACCGGAGAAATCCGTCCGTTTTCGTCATTTGTTATCGAATCGACTTAAAGCCAGATCGTCACATTGGCCACTCTTCTCTCTGAAACGGTTGTACTTTTCGTCTGCAAAGCTATGTCGCGTGCTGCGATATGCGGGGACACTAAAATCACCATAGTAGAACATTGATGAAGCTTCTAAGTTGATGTAATAGCTAGTAAGAATTAGTACAATACCAGATTTAGGCATCGATTATTGACTTTTTAGCTGGATTTGGTGCCTTGGACATGAGCTAGGACCTTAAGATTCTGCATGTAAGGAGGACTAGCAGCCGAATTGCACGCGAGATTGTGAAAAGTGTTCATATGTAGTAAAAACCTGAGAAATCCGTCTGTATTCGTAATTAATTATCGAATCGACATAAAGCAGTGCGTCACATTGGCCGCTCTTCTCTCTGAAACGGTTGTACTTATCGTCTGCAAAGCTATGTCACGTGCTGCGGTATGCGGAGACACTAAAAGCACCATAGTAGAACAAAGATTAAGCTTCTACGTTGATGTAATAGCCAGTAAGAAGTAGTACAACTCAAGTTTTAGGTATCGATTATTGACTTTGTAGCTGGCTTTGGTGCCTTGGACATGAGCTAGGACCTTAAGATTCCGCATGAAAGGAGGACTAGCAGCCGCGTTGCACGGGAGTATGTGAAAAGTGTTCATATGTAGTAAAAACCTGAGAAATCCGTCCATTTTCGTCATTTGTTATCGAATCAACTTAAAGCCAGATCGTCACATTGGCCGCTCTTCTCTCTGAAACGGTTGTACTTATCGTCTGCACAGCTATGTCGCGTGCTGCGGTATGCGGAGACACTAAAAGCACCATAGTAGAACACAGATGAAGCTTCTATGTTGATGTAATAGCCAGTAAGAAGCAGTACAAGTCAAGTTTTAGGTATCGATTGTTGACTTTTTAGCTGGCTTTGGTGCCTTTGGCATGAGCTAGGTCCTTATGATTCTGCATGAAAGGAGGACTAGCAGCCGAGTTGCATGGGAGAATGTGAAAAGTGTTCATATGTAGTAAAAACCTGAGAAATCCATCCGTTTTCGTCATTTGTTATCGAATCGACTTAAAGCCAGATCGTCACATTGGCCGCTCTTCTCTCTGAAACGGTTGTACTTATCGTCTGCAAAGCTATGTCGCGTGCTGCGGTATGCGGAGACACTAAAAGCACCATAGTGGAACACAGATTAAGCTTCTAAGTTGATGTAATAGCCAGTAAGAAGTAGTACAATTCAAGTTTTTGGTATCGATTATGGACTTTTTGCTGGCTTTGGTGCCTTGGACATGAGCTAGGACCTTAAGATTCTGCATGAAAGGAGGACTAGCAGCTGCGTTGGACGGGAGTATGTGAAAAGTGTTCATATGTAGTAAAAACCTGAGAAATCCGTCCATTTTAGTCATTTGTTATCGAATCGACTTAAAGCCAGATCGTCACATTGGCCCCTCTTCTCTCTGAAACGGTTGTACTTATCGTCTGCAAAGCTATGTCGCGTGCTGCGGTATGCGGAGTCACTAAAATCACCATAGCGGAACACAGATGAAGCCTCTAAGTTGATGTAATAGCCAGTAAGAAGTAGTACAATTCAAGTTTTAGGTATCGATTATTGACTTTTTAGCTGGCTTTGGTGCCTTGGACATGAGCCAGGACCTTAAGATTCTGCATGATAGGAGGACTAGCAGCCGAGTTGCACGGGAGTACGTGAAAAGTGTTTATATGTAGTAAAAACCTGAGAAATCCGTCCATTTTCGTCATTTGTTATCGAATCGACTTAAAGCCAGATCGTCACATTGGCCGCTCTTCTCTCTGAAACGGTTGTACTTATCGTCTGCAAAGCTATGTCGCGTGCTGCGGAATGCGGAGACACTAAAATCACCATAGTGGAACACAGATGAAGCTTCTAAGTTGATGTAATAGCCAGTAAGAAGTAGTACAATTCAAGTTTAAGTATCGATTATTTACTTTTTAGCTGGCTTTGGTGCCTTGGACATGAGCTATGTCCTTAAGATTCTCCATGAAAGGAGGCCTAGCAGCCGAGTTGCATGGGAGAATGTGAAAAGTGTTCATATGTAGTAAAAACCTGAGAAATCCGTCCGTTTTCGCAATTTATTATCGAATCGCCTTAAAGCAGTGCGTCACATTGGCCGCTCATCTCTCTGAAACGGTTGTACTTATCGTCTGCAAAGCTATGTCGTGTGCTGCGGTATGCGGAGACACTAAAAGCACCATAGTAGAACACAGATAAAGCTTCTAAGTTGATGTAATAGCCAGTAAGGAGTAGTACAATTCAAGTTTTAGGTATCGATTATTGACTTTTTAGCTGGCTTTGGTGCCTTGGACATGAACTATGTCCTTAAGATTCTGCATGAAAGGAGGACTAGCAGCCGAGTTGCACGGGAGTATGTGAAAAGTGTTTATATGTAGTAAAAACCTGAGAAATCCGTCCATTTTCGTCATTTGTTATCGAATCGACTTAAAGCCAGATCGTCACATTGGCCGCTCTTCTCTCTGAAACGGTTGTACTTATCGTCTGCAAAGCTATGTCGTGTGCTGCGGTATGCGGAGACACTAAAAGCACCATAGTAGAACACAGATAAAGCTTCTAAGTTGATGTAATAGCCAGTAAGGAGTAGTACAATTCAAGTTTTAGGTATCGATTATTGACTTTTTAGCTGGCTTTGGTGCCTTGGACATGAACTATGTCCTTAAGATTCTGCATGAAAGGAGGACTAGCAGCCGAGTTGCATGGGAGAATTTGGAAAGTGTTCATATGTAGTAAAAATCTGAGAAGTCCGTCCGTTATCGTCATTTGTTATCGAATCAACTTGAAACCAGATCGTCACATTGCAAGCTCTTCTCTCTGAAACGGATGTACGTATCGTCTGCAAAGCTATGTCGCGTGCTGCGGTATGCGGAGACACTAAAAGCACCATAGTAGAACACAGATGAAGCTTCTAAGTTGATGTAATAGCCAGTAAGGAGTAGTACAATTCAAGTTTTAGGTATCGAATAAAGAATTTTTAGCTGGCTTTGGTGCCTTGGACATGAGCTAGGACCTTACGATTCTGCATGAAAGGAGGACTAGCAGCCGAGTTGCACGGGAGAATGCGAAAAGTTTTCATATGTAGTAAAAACCTGAGAAATCCGTCCGTTTTCGTAATTTATTATCGAATCGACTTAAAGCAGTGCGTCACATTGGCCGCTCTTCTCTCTGAAACGGTTGTACTTATCGTCTGCAAAGCTATGTCGCGTGCTGCGGTATGCGGAGACACTAAAAGCACCATAGTAGAACACAGATTAAGCTTCTAAGTTGTAATAGCCAGTAAGAAGTAGTACAATTCAAGTTTTAGGTATCGATTATTGACTTTTTAGCTGGCTTTGGTGAATTGGCTATGAGCTAGGACTTTACGATTCTGCATG
The DNA here is from genome assembly GCF_023897955.1 of Schistocerca gregaria. Classification (NCBI taxonomy): domain Eukaryota; kingdom Metazoa; phylum Arthropoda; class Insecta; order Orthoptera; family Acrididae; genus Schistocerca; species Schistocerca gregaria. Next base: position 1,236,671 of record NW_026061864.1, on the reverse strand, counting down.
AAAGGAGGACTAGCAGCCGGGTTGCATGGGAGAATGTGAAAAGTGTTCATATGTAGTAAAAACATGAGAAATCCGTCCGTTTTCGTCATTTGTTATCGAATCGACTTAAAGCCAGATCGTCACATTGGCCCCTCTTCTCTCTGAAACGGTTGTACGTATCGTCTGCAAAGCTATGTAGCGTGCTGTAGTATGCGGAGACACTAAAAGCACCATAGTATAACACAGATTAAGCTTCTAAGTTGATGTAATAGCCAGTAAGAAGTAGTACAATTCAAGTTTTAGGTATCGATTATTGACTGTTTAGCTGGCTTTGGTGCCTTGGATATGAGCTATGACCTTAAGATTCCGCATGAAAGGAGGACTAGCAGCCGAGTTGCACGGGAGGATGCGAAAAGTGTACATATGTAGTAAAAACGTGAGGAATCCGTCCGTTTTCGTAATTTATTATCGAATCGACTTCAAGCAGTGCGTCACATTTTCCGCTCTTCTCTCTGAAACGGTTGTACTTATCGTCTGCAAAGCTATGTCGCGTGCAGCAGTATGCGGAGACACTAAAAGCACCATAGTAGAACACAGATGAAGCTTCTAAGTTGATGTGATAGCCAGTAAGGAGTAGTACAATTCAAGTTTTAGGTGTCGAATATTGACTTTTTAGCTGGCTTTGGTGCCTTGGACATGAGCTAGGACCGTAAGATTCTGCATGAAAGGAGGACTAGCAGCTGAGTTGCACGGGAGGATGCGAAAATTGTTCATATGTAGTAAGAACCTGAGAAATCCGTCCGTTTTCGTAATTTATTATCGAATCGACTTAAACCAGTGCGTCACATTGGCCGCTCTTCTCTCTGAAACGGTTGTACTTATTGTCTGCAAAGCTATGTCGCGTGCTGCGGTATGCGGAGACACTAAAAGCACCATAGTAGAACACAGATTAAGCTTCTAAGTTGATGTAATACCCAGTAAGAAGTAGTACAATTCAAGTTTTAGGTATCGATTATTGACTTTTTAGCTGGCTTTGGTGCCTTGGACATGAGCTAGGACCTAATGATTCTGCATGAAAGGAGGACTAGCAGCCGAGTTGCATGGGAGAATGTGAAAAGTGTTCATATGTAGTAATAACCTGAGAAATCCGTCCGTTTTCGTCATTTGTTATCAATCGACTTAAAGCCAGATCGTCACATTGGCCGCTCTTCTCTGTGAAACGGTTGTACTTATCGTTTGCAAAGCTATGACGCGTGCTGCGGGATGCGGAGACACTGAAAGCACCATAGTAGAACACAGATGAAGCTTCAAAGTTGATGTAATAGCCAGTAAGAAGTAGTACAATTCAAGATTTAGGTATCGATTATTGACTTTTTAGCTGGCTTTGGTGCCTTGGATATGAGCTAGGACCTTAAGATTCGGCATGAAAGGAGGACTAGCAGCCGAGTTGCACGGGAGGATGCGAAAAGTGTTCATATGTAGTAAAAACCTGAGAAATCCGTCCGTTTTCGTAATTAATTATCGAATCGACATACAGCAGTGCGTCACATTGGCCGCTCTTCTCTCTGAAACGGTTGTACTTATCGTCTGAAAAGCTATGTCGCGTGCTGCGGTATGCGGAGACACTAAAAGCACCATAGTAGAACAAAGATTAAGCTTCTACGTTGATGTAATAGCCAGTAAGAAGTAGTACAACTCAAGTATTAGGTATCGATTATTGACTTTTTAGCTGGCTTTGGTGCCTTGGACATGAGCTAGGACCTTAAGATTCCGCATGAAAGGAGGACTAGCAGCCGCGTTGCACGGGAGTATGTGAAAAGTGTTCATATGTAGTAAAAACCTGAGAAATCCGTCCATTTTCGTCATTTGTTATCGAATCAACTTAAAGCCAGATCGTCACATTGGCCGCTCTTCTCTCTGAAACGGTTGTACTTATCGTCTGCACAGCTATGTCGCGTGCTGCGGTATGCGGAGACACTAAAAGCACCATAGTAGAACACAGATGAAGCTTCTATGTTGATGTAATAGCCAGTAAGAAGCAGTACAATTCAAGTTTTAGGTATCGATTGTTGACTTTTTAGCTGGCTTTGGTGCCTTTGGCATGAGCTAGGTCCTTATGATTCTGCATGAAAGGAGGACTAGCAGCCGAGTTGCATGGGAGAATGTGAAAAGTGTTCATATGTAGTAAAAACCTGAGAAATCCATCCGTTTTCGTCATTTGTTATCGAATCGACTTCAAGCCAGATCGTCACATTGGCCGCTCTTCTCTCTGAAACGGTTGTACTTATCGTCTGCAAAGCTATGTCGCGTGCTGCGGTATGCGGAGACACTAAAAGCAGCATAGTGGAACACAGATTAAGCTTCTAAGTTGATGTAATAGCCAGTAAGAAGTAGTACAATTCAAGTTTTTGGTATCGATTATGGACTTTTTGCTGGCTTTGGTGCCTTGGACATGAGCTAGGACCTTAAGATTCTGCATGAAAGGAGGACTAGCAGCTGCGTTGGACGGGAGTATGTGAAAAGTGTTCATATGTAGTAAAAACCTGAGAAATCCGTCCATTTTAGTCATTTGTTATCGAATCGACTTAAAGCCAGATCGTCACATTGGCCCCTCTTCTCACTGAAACGGTTGTACTTATCGTCTGCAAAGCTATGTCGCGTGCTGCGGAATGCGGAGACACTAAAATCACCATAGTGGAACACAGATGAAGCTTCTAAGTTGATGTAATAGCCAGTAAGAAGTAGTACAATGCAAGTTTAAGTATCGATTATTTACTTTTTAGCTGGCTTTGGTGCCTTGGACATGAGCTATGTCCTTAAGATTCTCCATGAAAGGAGGCCTAGCAGCCGAGTTGCATGGGAGAATGTGAAAAGTGTTCATATGTAGTAAAAACCTGAGAAATCCGTCCGTTTTCGTAATTTATTATCGAATCGCCTTAAAGCAGTGCGTCACATTGGCCGCTCATCTCTCTGAAACGGTTGTACTTATCGTCTGCAAAGCTATGTCGTGTGCTGCGGTATGCGGAGACACTAAAAGCACCATAGTAGAACACAGATAAAGCTTCTAAGTTGATGTAATAGCCAGTAAGGAGTAGTACAATTCAAGTTTTAGGTATCGATTATTGACTTTTTAGCTGGCTTTGGTGCCTTGGACATGAACTATGTCCTTAAGATTCTGCATGAAAGGAGGACTAGCAGCCGAGTTGCATGGGAGAATTTGAAAAGTGTTCATATGTAGTTAAAATCTGAGAAGTCCGTCCGTTATCGTCATTTGTTATCGAATCAACTTGAAACCAGATCGTCACATTGCACGCTGTTCTCTCTGAACCGGATGTACGTATCGTCTGCAAAGCTATGTCGCGTGCTGCGGTATGCGGAGACACTAAAAGCACCATAGTAGAACACAGATGAAGCTTCTAAGTTGATGTAATAGCCAGTAAGGAGTAGTACAATTCAAGTTTTAGGTATCGATTGTTGACTTTGTAGCTGGCTTTGGTGCCTTGGACATGAGCTAGGACCTTAAGATTCCGCATGAAAGGAGGACTAGCAGCCGCGTTGCACGGGAGTATGTGAAAAGTGTTCATATGTAGTAAAAACCTGAGAAATCCGTCCATTTTCGTCATTTGTTATCGAATCGACTTAAAGCCAGATCGTCACATTGGCCGCTCTTCTCTCTGAAACGGTTGTACTTATCGTCTGCAAAGCTATGTCGTGTGCTGCGGTATGCGGAGACACTAAAAGCACCATAGTAGAACACAGATAAAGCTTCTAAGTTGATGTAATAGCCAGTAAGGAGTAGTACAATTCAAGTTTTAGGTATCGATTATTGACTTTTTAGCTGGCTTTGGTGCCTTGGACATGAACTATGTCCTTAAGATTCTGCATGAAAGGAGGACTAGCAGCCGAGTTGCATAGGAGAATTTGGAAAGTGTTCATATGTAGTAAAAATCTGAGAAGTCCGTCCGTTATCGTCATTTGTTATCGAATCAACTTGAAACCAGATCGTCACATTGCAAGCTCTTCTCTCTGAAACGGATGTACGTATCGTCTGCAAAGCTATGTCGCGTGCTGCGGTATGCGGAGACACTAAAAGCACCATAGTAGAACACAGATGAAGCTTCTAAGTTGATGTAATAGCCAGTAAGGAGTAGTACAATTCAAGTTTTAGGTATCGAATAAAGAATTTTTAGCTGGCTTTGGTGCCTTGGACATGAGCTAGGACCTTACGATTCTGCATGAAAGGAGGACTAGCAGCCGAGTTGCACGGGAGAATGCGAAAAGTTTTCATATGTAGTAAAAACCTGAGAAATCCGTCCGTTTTCGTAATTTATTATCGAATCGACTTAAAGCAGTGCGTCACATTGGCCGCTCTTCTCTCTGAAACGGTTGTACTTATCGTCTGCAAAGCTATGTCGCGTGCTGCGGTATGCGGAGACACTAAAAGCACCATAGTAGAACACAGATTAAGCTTCTAAGTTGTAATAGCCAGTAAGAAGTAGTACAATTCAAGTTTTAGGTATCGATTATTGACTTTTTAGCTGGCTTTTGTGCCTTGGACATGAGCTAGGACCTTATGATTCCGCATGGAAGGAGGACTAGCAGCCGAGTTGCATGGGAGAATGTGAAAAGAGTTCATATGTAGTAAAAACCTGAGAAATCCGTCCGTTTTCGTCATTTGTTATCGAATCGACTTAAAGCCAGGTCGTTACATTGGCCGCTCTTCTCTCTGAAACGGTTGTACTTATCGTCTGCAAAGCTATGTCGCGTGCTGCGGTATGCGGAGACACTAAAATCACCATAGTAGAACACAGATGAAGCTTCTATGTTGATGTAATAGCCAGTAAGAAGTAGTACAATTCAAGATTTAGGTATCGATTATTGACTTTTTTGCTGGCTTTGGTGCCTTGGACATGAGCTAGGACCTTACGATTCTGCATGAAAGAAGGACTAGCAGCCGAGTTGCACGGGAGAAAGTAAAAATTGTTCATATGTAGTAGAAAACTGAGAAATCCGTCCGTTTTCGTCATTTGTTATCGAATCGACTTAAAGCCAGATCGTTACATTGGCCGCTCTTCTCTCTGAAACGGTTGTACTTATCGTCTGCAAAGCTATGTCGTGTGCTGCGGTATGCGGAGATACATAAAGCAACATAGTAGAACACAGATGAAGCTTCTAAGTTGATGTAATAGCCAGTAAGAAGTAGTACAATTCAAGATTTAGGTATCGATTATTGACTTTTTACCCTTCTTTGGTGAATTATACATGAGCTGGGGCCTTAAGATTCTGCATGAAACGAGGACTAGCAGCCGAGTTGCACGGGAGAATGTGAAAAGTGTTCATATGTATTAAAAACCTGAGAAATCCGTTCGTTTTCGTCATTTGTTATCGAATCGACTCAAAGCCAAATCGTCACATTGGTCGCTCTCCTCTCTGAAACGGTTGTACTTATCGTCTGCAAAGCTATGTCGCGTGCTGCGGTATGCGGAGACACTAAAATCACCATAGTGGAACACAGATGAAGCTTCTAAGTTGATGTAATAGCCAGTAAGAAGTAGTACAATTCAAGTTTTAGGTATCGATTATTGACTTTTTAGCTGGCTTTGGTGCCTTGGTCATGAGCTATGTCCTTAAGATTCAGCATGAAAGGAGGACTAGCAGCCGACTTGCATGGGAGAATGTGAAAAGTGTTCATATGTAGTAAAAACCTGAGAAATCTGTCCGTTTTCGTCATTTGTTATCGAATCAACTTGAAGCCAGATCGTCACATTGGCCGCTCTTCTCTCTGAAACGGTTGTACTTATCGTCTGCAAAGCTATGTCGCGTGCTGCGGAATGCGGAGACACTAAAAGCACCATAGTAGAACACAGATTAAGCTTCTAAGTTGATGTAATAGCCAGTAAGGAGTAGTACAATTAACGTTTTAGGTATCGAATATTGACTTTTTAGATGGCTTTGGTGCCTTGGAATTGAGCTAGGACCTTAAGACTCTGCATGAAAGGAGGACTAGCAGCCGAGTTGCACGGGAGGATGCGAAAAGTGTTCATATGTAGTAAAAACCTGAGAAATCCGTCCGTTTTCGTAATTTATTATCGAATCGACTTAAAGCAGTGCGTCACATTGGCCGCTCTTCTCTCTGAAACGGTTGTACTTATCGTCTGCAAAGCTATGTCGCGTGCTGCGGTATGCGGAGACACTAAAAGCACCATAGTAGAACACAGATGAAGCTTCAAAGTTAATGTAATAGCCAGTAAGAAGTAGTACAATTCAAGATTTAGGTATCGATTATTAACTTTTTTGCTAGCTTTGGTGCCTTGGACATGAGCTAGGACATTACGATTCTGCATAAAAGGAGGACTAGCAGCCGAGTTGCACGGGAGAATGTAAATAGTGTTCATATGTAGTAAAAACCAGAGAAATCCGTCCGTTTTCATTTGTTATCGAATCGACTTAAAGCCAGATCATCACATTGGCCCCTCTCCTCTCTGAAACGGTTGTACTTATCGTCTGCAAAGCTATGTCGCGTGCTGCAGTATGCGGAGACACTAAAATCACCATAGTAGAACACAGATGAAGCTTCTATGTTGATGTGATAGCCAGTGAGAAGTAGTACAATTCAAGTTTTAGGTATCGATTATTGACTTTGTAGCTGGCTTTGGTGCCTTGGACATGAGCTAGGACCTTAATATTCTGCATGAAAGGAGGACTAGCAGCCGAGTTGCACGGGAGAAAGTAAAAATTGTTCATATGTAGTAGAAAACTGAGAAATCCGTCCGTTTTCGTCATTTGTTATCGAATCGACTTAAAGCCACATCGTTACATTGGCCGCTCTTCTCTCTGAAACGGTTGTACTTATCGTCTGCAAAGCTATGTCGTGTGCTGCGGTATGCGGAGATACATAAAGCACCATAGTAGAACACAGATGAAGCTTCTAAGTTGATGTAATAGCCAGTAAGAAGTAGTACAATTCAAGATTTAGGTATCGATTATTGACTTTTTACACTTCTTTGGTGCCTTGGACATGATCTGGGGCCTTAAGATTCTGCATGAAACGAGGACTAGCAGCCGAGTTGCACGGGAGAATGTGAAAAGTGTTCATATGTATTAAAAACCTGAGAAATCCGTTCGTTTTCGTCATTTGTTATCGAATCGACTCAAAGCCAAATCGTCACATTGGTCGCTCTCCTCTCTGAAACGGTTGTACTTATCGTCTGCAAAGCTATGTCGCGTGCTGCGGTATGCGGAGACACTAAACGCACCATAGTAGAACACAGATGAAGCTTCTAAGTTGATGTAATAGCCAGTAAGGAGTAGTACAATTCAAGATTTAGGTATCGAATATTGACCTTTTAGCTGGCTTTCGTGCCCTGGACATGAGCTAGGACCTTAAGATTCTGCATGAAAGGAGGACTAGCAGCCGAGTTGCACTGGAGGATGCGAAAAGTGTTCATATGTAGTAAAAACCTGAGAAATCCTTACGTTTTCTTAATTTCTTATCGAATCGACTTAAAGCAGTGCTCCACATTGGCAGCTCTTCTCTCTGAAACGGTTGTACTTATCGTCTGCAAAGCTATGTCGCGTGCTGCGGTATGCGGAGACACTAAAAGCACCGTAGTAGAACACAGATGAAGCTTCTAAGTTGATGTAATAGCCAGTAAGAAGTAGTACAATTCAAGTTTTAGGTATCGATTATTACTTTTCAGCTTGCATTTTTGCCTTGGACATGAGCTATCACCTAATGATTCTGCATGAAAGGAGGACTAGCTGCCGAGTTGCATGTGAGAATGTGAAAAGTGTTCATATATAGTAAAAACCTGAGAAATCCGTCCGTTTTAGTCATTTGTTATCGAATCGACTTAAAGTCAGATCGTCACATTGGCCGCTCTTCACTCTGAAACGGTTGTACTTATCGTCTGCAAAGCTATGTCGCGTGCTGCGGTATGCGGAGACACTAAAAGCACCATAGTAGAACACAGATGAAGCTTCAAAGTTGATGTAATAGCCAGTAAGAAGTAGTAAAATTCAAGATTTAGGTATCGATTATTGACTTTTTAGCTGGCTTTGGTGCCTTGGACATGAGCTAGGACCTTATGATTCTGCATGAAAGGAGGACTAGCAGCCGAGTTGCACTCGAGGATGCGAAAAGTGTTCATATGTAGTAAAAACCTGAGAAATCCGTCCGTTTTCGTAATTTATTATCGAATCGACTTAAAGCAGTGCGTCACATTGGCCGCTCTTCTCTCTGAAACGGTTGTACTTATCGTCTGCAAAGCTATGTCGCGTGCTGCGGTATGCGGAGACACTAAAAGCACCATAGTAGAAAACAGATGAAGCTTCAAAGTTGATGTAATAGCCAGTAAGAAGTAGTACAATTCAAGATTTAGGTATCGATTATTGACTTTTTTGCTGGATTTGGTGCCTTGGTCAAGAGCTAGGACCTTACGATTCTGCATGAAAGGAGGACTAGCAGCCGAGTTGCACGGGAGAATGTAAAAAGTGTTCGTATGTAGTAAAAACCTGAGAAATCCGTCCGTTTTCGTCATTTGTTATCGAATCGACTTAAAGCCAGATCGTCACATTGGCCCCTCTCCTCGCTGAAACGGTTGTACTTATCGTCTGCAAAGCTATGTAGCGTGCTGCAGTATGCGGAGACACTAAAAGCACCATAGTAGAACACAGATGAAGCTTCTAAGTTGATGTGATAGCCAGTGAGAAGTAGTACAACTCAAGTTTTAGGTATCGAATATTGACTTTTTATCTGGCTTTTGTGCCTTGGACATGAGCTAGGACCTTAAGATTCCGCATGAAAGGAGGAGTAGCAGCCGCGTTGCACGGGAGTATGTGAAAAGTGTTCATATGTAGTAAAAACCTGAGAAATCTGTCCATTTTCGTCATTTGTTATCGAATCGACTTAAAGCAGTGCGTCACATTGGCCGCTCTTCTCTCTGAAACGGTTGTACTTATCGTCTGCAAAGCTATGTCGCGTGCTGCGGTATGCGGAGACACTAAAAGCACCATAGTAGAACACAGATGAAGCTTCTAAGTTGATGTAATAGCCAGTAAGAAGAAGTACAATTCACGTTTTAGGTATCGATTATTGACTTTTTAGCTGGCTTTGGTGCCTTTGGCATGAGGTAGGTCCTTATGATTCTGCATGAAAGGAGGACTAGCAGCCGAGTTGCATGGGAGAATGTGAAAAGTGTTCATATGTAGTAAAAACCTGAGAAATCCATCCGTTTTCGTCATTTGTTATCGAATCGACTTAAAGCCAGATCGTCACATTGGCCGCTCTTCTCTCTGAAACGGTTGTACTTATCGTCTGCAAAGCTATGTCGTGTGCTGCGGTATGCGGAGATACATAAAGCAACATAGTAGAACACAGATGAAGCTTCTAAGTTGATGTAATAGCCAGTAAGAAGTAGTACAATTCAAGATTTAGGTATCGATTATTGACTTTTTACCCTTCTTTGGTGAATTATACATGAGCTGGGGCCTTAAGATTCTGCATGAAACGAGGACTAGCAGCCGAGTTGCACGGGAGAATGTGAAAAGTGTTCATATGTATTAAAAACCTGAGAAATCCGTTCGTTTTCGTCATTTGTTATCGAATCGACTCAAAGCCAAATCGTCACATTGGTCGCTCTCCTCTCTGAAACGGTTGTACTTATCGTCTGCAAAGCTATGTCGCGTGCTGCGGTATGCGGAGACACTAAAATCACCATAGTGGAACACAGATGAAGCTTCTAAGTTGATGTAATAGCCAGTAAGAAGTAGTACAATTCAAGTTTTAGGTATCGATTATTGACTTTTTAGCTGGCTTTGGTGCCTTGGTCATGAGCTATGTCCTTAAGATTCAGCATGAAAGGAGGACTAGCAGCCGACTTGCATGGGAGAATGTGAAAAGTGTTCATATGTAGTAAAAACCTGAGAAATCCGTCCGTTTTCGTCATTTGTTATCGAATCAACTTGAAGCCAGATCGTCACATTGGCCGCTCTTCTCTCTGAAACGGTTGTACTTATCGTCTGCAAAGCTATGTCGCGTGCTGCGGAATGCGGAGACACTAAAAGCACCATAGTAGAACACAGATTAAGCTTCTAAGTTGATGTAATAGCCAGTAAGGAGTAGTACAATTAACGTTTTAGGTATCGAATATTGACTTTTTAGATGGCTTTGGTGCCTTGGAATTGAGCTAGGACCTTAAGACTCTGCATGAAAGGAGGACTAGCAGCCGAGTTGCACGGGAGGATGCGAAAAGTGTTCATATGTAGTAAAAACCTGAGAAATCCGTCCGTTTTCGTAATTTATTATCGAATCGACTTAAAGCAGTGCGTCACATTGGCCGCTCTTCTCTCTGAAACGGTTGTACTTATCGTCTGCAAAGCTATGTCGCGTGCTGCGGTATACGGAGACACTAAAAGCACCATAGTAGAACACAGATGAAGCTTCAAAGTTAATGTAATAGCCAGTAAGAAGTAGTACAATTCAAGATTTAGGTATCGATTATTAACTTTTTTGCTAGCTTTGGTGCCTTGGACATGAGCTAGGACATTACGATTCTGCATAAAAGGAGGACTAGCAGCCGAGTTGCACGGGAGAATGTAAATAGTGTTCATATGTAGTAAAAACCAGAGAAATCCGTCCGTTTTCATTTGTTATCGAATCGACTTAAAGCCAGATCATCACATTGGCCCCTCTCCTCTCTGAAACGGTTGTACTTATCGTCTGCAAAGCTATGTCGCGTGCTGCAGTATGCGGAGACACTAAAATCACCATAGTAGAACACAGATGAAGCTTCTATGTTGATGTGATAGCCAGTGAGAAGTAGTACAATTCAAGTTTTAGGTATCGATTATTGACTTTGTAGCTGGCTTTGGTGCCTTGGACATGAGCTAGGACCTTAATATTCTGCATGAAAGGAGGACTAGCAGCCGAGTTGCACGGGAGAAAGTAAAAATTGTTCATATGTAGTAGAAAACTGAGAAATCCGTCCGTTTTCGTCATTTGTTATCGAATCGACTTAAAGCCACATCGTTACATTGGCCGCTCTTCTCTCTGAAACGGTTGTACTTATCGTCTGCAAAGCTATGTCGTGTGCTGCGGTATGCGGAGATACATAAAGCACCATAGTAGAACACAGATGAAGCTTCTAAGTTGATGTAATAGCCAGTAAGAAGTAGTACAATTCAAGATTTAGGTATCGATTATTGACTTTTTACACTTCTTTGGTGCCTTGGACATGATCTGGGGCCTTAAGATTCTGCATGAAACGAGGACTAGCAGCCGAGTTGCACGGGAGAATGTGAAAAGTGTTCATATGTATTAAAAACCTGAGAAATCCGTTCGTTTTCGTCATTTGTTATCGAATCGACTCAAAGCCAAATCGTCACATTGGTCGCTCTCCTCTCTGAAACGGTTGTACTTATCGTCTGCAAAGCTATGTCGCGTGCTGCGGTATGCGGAGACACTAAACGCACCATAGTAGAACACAGATGAAGCTTCTAAGTTGATGTAATAGCCAGTAAGGAGTAGTACAATTCAAGATTTAGGTATCGAATATTGACCTTTTAGCTGGCTTTCGTGCCCTGGACATGAGCTAGGACCTTAAGATTCTGCATGAAAGGAGGACTAGCAGCCGAGTTGCACTGGAGGATGCGAAAAGTGTTCATATGTAGTAAAAACCTGAGAAATCCTTACGTTTTCTTAATTTCTTATCGAATCGACTTAAAGCAGTGCTCCACATTGGCAGCTCTTCTCTCTGAAACGGTTGTACTTATCGTCTGCAAAGCTATGTCGCGTGCTGCGGTATGCGGAGACACTAAAAGCACCGTAGTAGAACACAGATGAAGCTTCTAAGTTGATGTAATAGCCAGTAAGAAGTAGTACAATTCAAGTTTTAGGTATCGATTATTACTTTTCAGCTTGCATTTTTGCCTTGGACATGAGCTATCACCTAATGATTCTGCATGAAAGGAGGACTAGCTGCCGAGTTGCATGTGAGAATGTGAAAAGTGTTCATATATAGTAAAAACCTGAGAAATCCGTCCGTTTTAGTCATTTGTTATCGAATCGACTTAAAGTCAGATCGTCACATTGGCCGCTCTTCACTCTGAAACGGTTGTACTTATCGTCTGCAAAGCTATGTCGCGTGCTGCGGTATGCGGAGACACTAAAAGCACCATAGTAGAACACAGATGAAGCTTCAAAGTTGATGTAATAGCCAGTAAGAAGTAGTAAAATTCAAGATTTAGGTATCGATTATTGACTTTTTAGCTGGCTTTGGTGCCTTGGACATGAGCTAGGACCTTATGATTCTGCATGAAAGGAGGACTAGCAGCCGAGTTGCACTCGAGGATGCGAAAAGTGTTCATATGTAGTAAAAACCTGAGAAATCCGTCCGTTTTCGTAATTTATTATCGAATCGACTTAAAGCAGTGCGTCACATTGGCCGCTCTTCTCTCTGAAACGGTTGTACTTATCGTCTGCAAAGCTATGTCGCGTGCTGCGGTATGCGGAGACACTAAAAGCACCATAGTAGAAAACAGATGAAGCTTCAAAGTTGATGTAATAGCCAGTAAGAAGTAGTACAATTCAAGATTTAGGTATCGATTATTGACTTTTTTGCTGGATTTGGTGCCTTGGTCAAGAGCTAGGACCTTACGATTCTGCATGAAAGGAGGACTAGCAGCCGAGTTGCACGGGAGAATGTAAAAAGTGTTCGTATGTAGTAAAAACCTGGGGAAATCCGTCCGTTTTCGTCATTTGTTATCGAATCGACTTAAAGCCAGATCGTCACATTGGCCCCTCTCCTCGCTGAAACGGTTGTACTTATCGTCTGCAAAGCTATGTAGCGTGCTGCAGTATGCGGAGACACTAAAAGCACCATTGTAGAACACAGATGAAGCTTCTAAGTTGATGTGATAGCCAGTGAGAAGTAGTACAACTCAAGTTTTAGGTATCGAATATTGACTTTTTATCTGGCTTTTGTGCCTTGGACATGAGCTAGGACCTTAAGATTCCGCATGAAAGGAGGAGTAGCAGCCGCGTTGCACGGGAGTATGTGAAAAGTGTTCATATGTAGTAAAAACCTGAGAAATCTGTCCATTTTCGTCATTTGTTATCGAATCGACTTAAAGCAGTGCGTCACATTGGCCGCTCTTCTCTCTGAAACGGTTGTACTTATCGTCTGCAAAGCTATGTCGCGTGCTGCGGTATGCGGAGACACTAAAAGCACCATAGTAGAACACAGATGAAGCTTCTAAGTTGATGTAATAGCCAGTAAGAAGAAGTACAATTCACGTTTTAGGTATCGATTATTGACTTTTTAGCTGGCTTTGGTGCCTTTGGCATGAGGTAGGTCCTTATGATTCTGCATGAAAGGAGGACTAGCAGCCGAGTTGCATGGGAGAATGTGAAAAGTGTTCATATGTAGTAAAAACCTGAGAAATCCATCCGTTTTCGTCATTTGTTATCGAATCGACTTAAAGCCAGATCGTCACATTGGCCGCTCTTCTCTCTGAAACGGTTGTACTTATCGTCTGCAAAGCTATGTCGCGTGCTGCGGTATGCGGAGACACTAAAAGCACCATAGTAGAACACAGATTAAGCTTCTAAGTTGATGTAATAGCCAGTAAGAAGTAGTACAATTCAAGTTTTCGGTATCGATTATGGACTTTTTGCTGGCTTTGGTGCCTTGGACATGAGCTAGGACCTCAAGATTCTGCATGAAAGGAGGACTAGCAGCTGCGTTGGACGGGAGTATGTGAAAAGTGTTCATATGTAGTAAAAACCTGAGAAATCCGTCCATTTTAGTCATTTGTTATCGAATCGACTTAAAGCCAGATCGTCATATTGGCCCCTCTTCTCTCTGAAACGGTTGTACTTATCGTCTGCAAAGCTATGTCGCGTGCTGCGGTATGCGGAGTCACTAAAATCACCATAGCGGAACACAGATGAAGCCTCTAAGTTGATGTAATAGCCAGTAAGAAGTACTACAATTCAAGTTTTAGGTATCGATTATTGACTTTTTAGCTGGCTTTGGTGCCTTGGACATGAGCTACGACCTTAAGATTCTGCATGATAGGAGGACTAGCAGCCGAGTTGCACGGGAGTACGTGAAAAGTGTTTATATGTAGTAAAAACCTGAGAAATCCGTCCATTTTCGTCATTTGTTATCGAATCGACTTAAAGCCAGATCGTCACATTGGCCGCTCTTCTCTCTGAAACGGTTGTACTTATCGTCTGCAAAGCTATGTCGCGTGCTGCGGTATGCGGAGACACTAAAATCACCATAAATGAACACAGATGAAGCTTCTAAATTGATGTAATAGCCAGTAAGAAGTAGTACAATTCAAGTTTTAGGTAACGATTATTGACTTTGTAGCTGGCTTTGGTGCCTTGGACATGAGCTAGGACCTTAAGATTCTGCATGAAAGGAGGACTAGCAGCCGAGTTGAACGGGAGAATGCGAAAAGTGTTCATGTGTACTAAAAACCTGAAAAATCATTCCGTTTTCGCAATTTATTATCAAATCGACTTAAAGCCAGATCGTCACATTGGCCGCTCTTCTCTCTGAAACGGTTGTACTTATCGTCTGCAAAGCTATGTCGCGTGCTGCGGTATGCGGAGACACTAAAAGCACCATAGTAGAACACAGATTAAGCTTCTAAGTTGATGTAATAGCCAGTAAGAAGTAGTATAATTCAAGTTTTAGGTATCGATTATTGACTTTTTGCTGGCTTTGGTGCCTTGGACATGAGGTAGGACCTTAAGATTCTGCATGAAAGGAGGGCTAGCTGCCGAGTTGTAAGGGAGAATGTTAAAAGTGTTCATATGTAGTAAAAACCTGAGAAATCCGTTCGTTTTCGTCATTTGTTATCGAATCGACTTAAAGCCAGATCGTCACATTGGCCACTCTTATCTCTGAAACGGTTGTACTTATCGTCTGCAAAGCTATGTCGCGTGCTGTGGTATGCGGAGACACTAAAAGCACCATAGTAGAACATAGATGAAGCTTCTAAGTTGATGTAATAGCCAGTCAGAAGTAGTATAATTCAAGTTTTAGGTATCGATTATTGACTTTTTAGCTGGCTTTGGTGCCCTGGACCTGAGCTAGGACCTTAAGATTCTGCATGAAAGGAGGACTAGCAGCCGAGTTGATCGGGAGTATGTGAAAAGTGTTCATATGTAGTAAAAACCTGAGAAATCCGTTCGTTTTCGTCATTTGTTATCGAATCGACTTAAAGCCAGATCGTCACATTGGACGCTCTTCTCTCTGAAACGGTTGTACTTATCGTCTGCAAAGCTATGTCGCGTGCTTCGGTATGCGGAGACACTAAAAGCACTATAGTAGAACACAGATGAAGCTTCTAAGTTGACGTAATGGCCAATAAGGAGTAGTACAATTCAAGTTTTAGGTATCGATTATTGACATTTTAGCTGGCATTGGTACATTGGACATGAGCTAGGACCTTAAGATTCTGCATGAAAGGAGGACTAGCAGCCGCGTTGCACGGGAGTATGTGATAAGTGTTTATATGTAGTAAAAACCTGAGAAATCCGTCCATTTTCGTCATTTGTTATCGAATCGACTTAAAGCCAGATCGTGACATTGGGCGCTCCTCTATCTGAAACGGTTGTACTTATCGTCTGCAAAGCTATGTCGCGTGATGCGGTATGCGGAGACACTAAAAGCACCATAGTAGATCACAGATGAAGCACCTAAGTTGATAGGATAGCCAGTAAGGAGTAGTACAATTCAAGTTTTAGTTATCGAATATTGACTTTTTAGCTGGCTTTGGAGCCTTGGACATGAGGTAGGACCTTAAGATTCTGCATGAAAGGAGGACTAGCAGCCGAGTTGAACGGGAGAATGCGAAAGTGTTCATGTGTAGTAAAATCCTGAGAAATCTGTCCGTTTACGTAATTTATTACCGAATCGACTTCAAGCCAGATCGTCACATTGGCCGCTCTTCTCTCTGAAACGGTTGTACTTATCGTCTGCAAAGCTATGTCGCGTGCTGCGGTATGCGGAGACACTAAAAGCACCATAGTAGAACACAGATGAAGCTTCTAAGTTGATGTAATAGCCAGTAAGAAGTAGTACAGTTCAAGTTTTAGGTATCGATTATTGACTATTTTCCTGGCTTTTGTGCCTTGGACATGAGCTAGGAGCTTAAGATTATGCATGAAAGGAGGACTAGCAGCCGAGTTGCACGGGAGGATGCGAAAAGTGTTCATATGTAGTAAAAACCTGAGAAATCCGTCCGTTTTCGTAATTTATTATCGAATCGACTTAAAGCAGTGCGTCACATTGGCCGCTCTTCTCTCTGAAACGGTTGTACTTATCGTCTGCAAAGCTATGTCGCTTGCTGTGGTATGCGTAGACACTAAAAGCACCATAGTAGAACACAGATTAAGCTTCTAAGTTGATGTAATAGCCAGTAAGAAGTAGTATAATTCAAGTTTTAGGTATCGATTATTGACTTTTTGCTGGCTTTGGTGCCTTGGACATGAGGTAGGACCTTAAGATTCTGCATGAAAGGAGGGCTAGCAGCCGAGGTGCAAGGGAGAATGTTAAAAGTGTTCATATGTAGTAAGAACCTGAGAAATCCGTTCGTTTTCGTCATTTGTTATCGAATCGACTTAAAGCCAGATCGTCACATTGGCCAGTCTTCTCACTGAAACGGTTGTACTTATCGTCTGCAAAGCTATGTCGCGTGCTGCGGTATGCGGAGACACTAAAAGCACCATAGTAGAACATAGATGAAGCTTCTAAATTGATGTAATAGCCAGTCAGAAGTAGTACAATTCAAGTTTTAGGTATCGATTATTGACTTTTTAGCTGGCTTTGGTGCCCTGGACCTGAGCTAGGACCTTAAGATTCTGCATGAAAGGACTAGCAGCCGAGTTGATCGGGAGTATGTGAAAAGTGTTCATATGTAGTAAAAACCTGAGAAATCCGTCCGTTTTCGTAATTTATTATAGAATCGACTTAAAGCAGTGCGTCACATTGGCCGCTCTTCTCTCTGAAACGGTTGTACTTATCGTCTGCAAAGCTATGTCGCGTGCTGTGGTATGCGGAGACACTAAAAGCACCATAGTAGAACACAGATTAAGCTTCTAAGTTGATGTAATAGATAGTAAGAAGTAGTACAATTCAGGTTTTAGGTATCGATTATGGACTTTTTGCTGGCTTTGGTGCCTTGGACATGAGCTAGGACCTTAGGATTCAGTATGAAAGGAAGACTAGCAGCCGAGTTGCAAGGGACAATGTTAAAAGTGTTCATATGTAGTAAAAACCTGAGAAATCCGTTCGTTTTTGTCATTTGTTATCGAATCGACTTAAAGCCAGATCGTCACATTTGCCCCTCTTCTCTCTGAAACGGTTGTACTTATCGTCTGCAAAGCAATGTCGCGTGCTGGGTTATGCGGAGGCACTAAAATCACCATAGCGGAACACAGATGAAGCTTCTAAGTTGATGTAATAGCGAGTAAGAAGTAGTACAATTCAAGTTTTAGGTATCGATAATTGACTTTTTAGCTGGCTTTGGTGCCCTGGTCATGATCTATGTCTTTAAGATTCTGCATGAAAGGAGGACTAGCAGCCGAATTGCATGGGAAAATGTGAAAAGTGTTCATATGTAGTAAAAACCTGAGAAATCCGTCCGATTTCGTCATTTGTTATCGAATCAACTTGAAGCCAGATCGTCACATTGGCCGCTCTTCTCTCTGAAACGGTTGTACTTATCGTCTGCAAACCTATGTCGCGTGATGCGGTATGCGGAGACACTAAAAGCACCATAGTAGAACACAGATGAAGCTTCTAAGTTGATGGAATAGCCTGTAAGGAGTAGTACAATTCAAGTTTTATGTATCGAATATTGACTTTTTAGCTGGCTTTGGTGCCTTGGACATGAGCTAGGACCTTAAGATTCCGCATGAAAGGAGGACTAGCAGCCGAGTTGCACGGGAGGATGCGAAAAGTGTTCATATGTAGTAAAAACCTGAGAAATCCGTCCGTTTTCGTAATTTATTATCGAATCGACTTAAAGCAGTGCGTCACATTGGCCGCTTTTCTCTCTGAAACGGTTGTACTTATCGTCTGCAAAGCTATGTCGCGTGCTGCGGTATGCGGAGACACTAAAAGCACCATAGTAGAACACAGATTAAGCTTCTAAGTTGATGTAATACCCAGTAAGAAGTAGTACAATTCAAGTTTTAGGTATCAATTATTTACTTTTTAGCTGGCTTTTCTGCCTTGGACATGAGCTAGGACTTTATGATTCTGCATGAAAGGAGGACTAGCAGCCGAGTTGCATGGGAGAATGTGAAAAGTGTTCATATGTAGTAAAAACCTGAGAAATCCGTCCGTTTTCGTCATTTGTTATCGAATCGACTTAAAGCCAGATCGTCACATTGGCCGCTCTTATCTCTGAAACGGTTGTACTTATCGTCTGCAAAGCTATGTCGCATGCTGCGGTATGCGGAGACACTTAAAGCACCATAGTAGAACACAGATGAAGCTTCTAAGTTGATGTAATAGCCAGTCAGAAATAGTACAATTCAAGTTTTAGGTATCGATTATTGACTTTTTAGCTGGCTTTGGTGCCTTGGACCTGAGCTAGGACCTTAAGATTCTGCATGAAAGGAGGACTAGCAGCCGAGTTGATCGGGAGTATGTGAAAAGTGTTCATATGTAGTAAAAACCTGAGAAATCCGTCCGTTTTCGTCATTTGTTATCGAATCAACTTGAAGCCAGATCGTCACATTGGCCGCTCTTCTCTCTGAAACGGTTGTACTTATCGTCTGCAAAGCTATGTCGCGTGCTGCGATATGCGGAGACATTAAAAGCACCATAGTAGAACACAGAAGAAGCTTCTAAGTTGATGTAATAGCCAGTAAGGAGTAGTACAATTCAAGTTTTAGGTATCGAATATTGACTTTTTAGCTGGCTTTGGTGCCTTGGACATGAGCTAGGACCTTAAGATTCTGCATGAAAGGAGGACTAGCAGCCGAGTTGCACGGGAGGATACGAAAAGTGTTCATATGTAGTAAAAACCTGAGAAATCGGTCCGTTTTCGTAATTTATTATCGAATCGACTTAAAGCAGTGCGTCACATTGGCCGCTCTTCTCTCTGAAACGGTTGTACTTATCGTCTGCAAAGCTATGTCGCGTGCTGCGGTATGCGGAGACACTAAAAGCACCATAGTAGAACACAGATGAAGCTTCTAAGATGATGTGATAGCCAGTGAGAAGTAGTACAATTCAAGTTTTAGGTATCGATTATTGACTTTTTAGCTAGCTTTGGTGTCTTGGACATGAGCTAGGACCTTAAGATTTCGCATGAAAGGAGGACTAGCAGCCGCGTAGCACGGGAGTATGTGAAAAGTGTTCATATGTAGTAAAACCCTGAGAAATCCGTCCATTTTCGTCATTTGTTATCGAATCGACTGAAAGCCAGATCGTCACATTGGCCGCTCTTCTCTCTGAAACGGTTGTACTTATCGTCTGCAAAGCTATGTCGCGTGCTGCGGTATGCGGAGACACTAAAAGCACTATAGTAGAACACAGATTAAGCTTCTAAGTTGATGTAATAGCCAGTAAGAAGTAGTACAATTCAAGTTTTAGGTATCGATTATTGACTTTTTAGCTGGCTTTGGTGCCTTGGACATGAGCTAGGTCTTTAAGATTCTGCATGAAAGGAGGACTAGCGGCCGAGTTGCATGGGAGAATGTGAAAAGTGTTCATATGTAGTAAAAACCTGAGAAATCCGTCCGTTTTCGTCATTTGTTATCGAATCAACTTGAAGCCAGATCGTCACATTGGCCGCTCCTCTATATGAAACGGTTGTACTTATCGTCTGCAAAACTATGTCACGTGCTCCGGTATGCGGAGGCACTAAAATAACCATAGTGGAACACAGATGAAGCTTCTAAGTTGATGTAATAGCAAGTTTGAAGTAGTACAATTCAAGTTTTAGGTATCGATTATTGACTTTTTAGCTGGCTTTGGTGCCTTGGACACGAGCTATTTCCTTAAGATTCTGCATGAAAGGAGGACTAGCAGCCGAGTTGCAAGGGAGAATGTGAAAAGTGTTCATATGTAGTAAAAACGTGCGGAACCCGTCCGTTTTCGTAATTTATTATCGAATCGACTTCAAGCAGTGCGTCACATTGGCCGCTCTTCTCTCTGAAACGGTTGTACTTATCGTCTGCAAAGCTATGTCGCGTGCTGCGGTATGCGGAGACACTAAAAGCACCATAGTAGAACACAGATTAAGCTTCTAAGTTGATGTAATAGCCAGTAAGAAGTAGTACAATTCAAGTTTTAGGTATCAATTATTGACTTTTTAGCTGGCTTTGGTGCCTTGGACATGAGCTAGGACCTTAAGATTCTGCATGAAAGGAGGACTAGCAGCCGAGTTGCACGGTAGGATGTGAAAAGTGTTCATATGTAGTAAAAACCTGAGAAATCCGACCGTTTTCGTAATTTATTATCGAATCGACTTAAAGCAGTGCGTCACATTGGCCGCTCTTCTCTCTGAAACGGTTGTACTTATCGTCTGCAAAGCTATGTCGCGTGCTGCGGTATGCGGAGACACTAAAAGCACTATAGTAGAACACAGATTAAGCTTTTAAGTTGATGAAATAGCCAGTAAGAAGTAGTACAATTCAAATTTTAGGTATCGATTATGGACTTTTTGCTGGCTTTGGTGCCTCTGACACAGGCTAGGACCTTAAGATTCTGCATGCATGGAGGACTAGCAGCCGAGTTGCAAGGGAGAATGTGAAAAGTGTTCATATGTAGTAAAAACGTGAGGAATCCGTCCGTTTTCGTAATTTATTATCGAATCGACTTCAAGCAGCGCGTCACATTGGCCGCTCTTCTCTCTGAAACGGTTGTACTTATCGTCTGCAAAGCTATGTCGCGTGCTGCGGTATGCGGAGACACTTAAAGCACCATAGTAGAACACAGATTAAGCTTCTAAGTTGATGTAATAGCCAGTCAGAAATAGTACAATTCAAGTTTTAGGTATCGATTATTGACTTTTTAGCTGGCTTTGGTGCCTTGGACCTGAGCTAGGACCTTAAGATTCTGCATGAAAGGAGGACTAGCAGCCGAGTTGATCGGGAGTATGTGAAAAGTGTTCATATGTAGTAAAAACCTGAGAAATCCGTCCGTTTTCGTCATTTGTTATCGAATCAACTTGAAGCCAGATCGTCACATTGGCCGCTCTTCTCTCTGAAACGGTTGTACTTATCGTCTGCAAAGCTATATCGCGTGCTGCGATATGCGGAGACACTAAAAGCACCATAGTAGAACACAGAAGAAGCTTCTAAGTTGATTTAATAGCCAGTAAGGAGTAGTACAATTCAAGTTTTAGGTATCGAATATTGACTTTTTAGCTGGCTTTGGTGCCTTGGACATGAGCTAGGACCTTAAGATTCTGCATGAAAGGAGGACTAGCAGCCGAGTTGCACGGGAGGATACGAAAAGTGTTCATATGTAGTAAAAACCTGAGAAATCCGTCCGTTTTCGTAATTTATTATCGAATCGACTTAAAGCAGTGCGTCACATTGGCCGCTCTTCTCTCTGAAACGGTTGTACTTATCGTCTGCAAAGCTAAGTCGCGTGCTGCAGTATTCAGAGACACTGAAAGCACCATAGTAGAACACAGATGAAGCTTCAGGGTTGATGTAATAGCCAGTAAGAAGTAGTACAATTCAAGTTTTAGATATCGATTATTGACTTTTTAGCTGGCTTTGGTGCCTTGGACATGAGCTATGTCCTTAAGATTCTGCATGAAAGGAGGACTAGCAGCCGAGTTGCATGGGAGAATGTGAAAAGTGTTCATATGTAGTAAAAACCTGAGAAATCCGTCCGTTTTCGTCATTTGTTATCGAATCAACTTGAAGCCAGATCGTCACATTGCCCGCTCTTCTCTCTGAAACGGTTGTACTTATCGTCTGCAAAGCTATGTCGCGTGCTGCGGTATGCGGAGACACTAAAAGCACCATAGTAGAACACAGATGAAGCTTCTAAGTTGATGTGATAGCCAGTGAGAAGTAGTACAACTCAAGTTTTAGGTATCGATTATTGACTTTTTAGCTGGCTTTGGTGCCTTGGACATGAGCTAGGACCTTAAGATTTCGCATGAAAGGAGGACTAGCAGCCGCGTTGCACGGGAGTATGTGAAAAGTGTTCATATGTAGTAAAAACCTGAGAAATCCGTCCGTTTTCGTCATTTGTTATCGAATCGACTTAAAGCCAGATCGTCACATTGGCCGCTCTTCTCTCTGAAACGGTTGTACTTATCGTCTGCAAAGCTATGTCGCGTGCTGCGGTATGCGGAGACACTAAAAGCACCATAGTAGAACGCAGATTAAGCTTCTAAGTTGATGTAATAGCAAGTAAGAAGTAGTACAATTCAAGTTTTAGGTATCGATTATGTACTTTTTGCTGGCTTTGGTGACTTGGACATGAGCTAGGACCTTAAGATTCTGCATGAAAGGAGGACTAGCAGCCGAGTTGCACGGGAGGATGTGAAAAGTGTTCATATGTAGTAAAAACCTGAGAAATCCGATCATTTTCGTAATTTATTATCGAATCGACTTAAAGCAGTGCGTCACATTGGCCGCTCTTCTCTCTGAAACGGTTGTACTTATCGTCTGCAAAGCTATGTCGCGTGCTGCGGTATGCGGAGACACTAAAAGCACTATAGTAGAACACAGATTAAGCTTTTAAGTTGATGAAATAAACAGTAAGAAGTAGTACAATTCAAGTTTTAGGTATCGATTATGGACTTTTTGCTGGCTTTGGTGCCTTGGACACAGGCTAGGACCTTAAGATTCTGCATGAAAGGAGGACTAGCAGCCGAGTTGCAAGGGAGAATGTGAAAAGTGATCATATGTAGTAAAAACGTGAGGAATCCGTCCGTTTTCGTAATTTATTATCGAATCGACTTCAAGCAGCGCGTCACATTGGCCGCTCTTCTCTCTGAAACGGTTGTACTTATCGTGTGCAAAGCTATGTCGCGTGCTGCGGTTTGTGGAGACACTAAAAGCACCATAGTAGAACACAGATGAAGCTTCTAAGATGATGTAATAGCCAGTAAGAAGAAGTACAATTCAAGTTTTAAGTGTCGATTATTGACTTTTTAGCTGGCTTTGGTGCCTTGGACATGAGCTAGGACCTTAAGATTCTGCATGAAAGGAGGACTAGCAGCCGAGTTGCACGGGAGGATGTGAAAAGTGTTCATATGTAGTAAAAACCTGAGAAATCCGTCCGTTTTCGTCATTTGTTATCGAATCGACTTAAAACCAGATCGTCACATTGGCCGCTCTTCGCTCTGAAACGGTTGTACTTATCGTCGGCAAAGCTATGTCGCGTGCTGCGGTATGCGGAGACACTAATAGCACCATAGTAAAACAGAGATGAAGCTTTTAAGTTGATGTAATAGCCAGTAAGAAGTAGTACAATTCAAGTTTTAGGTATCGATTATTGACTTTTTAGCTGGCTTTGGTGCATTGGACGTGAGCTAGGACCTTAAGATTCTGCATGAAAGGAGGACTAGCAGCCGAGTAGTAAGGGAGAATGTGAAAGGTGTTCATATGTAGTAAAAACCTGAGAAATCCGTCCGTTTTCGTCATTTGTTATCGAATCGACTTAAAGCCAGATCGTCACATTGGCCGCTCTTCTCTCTGAAACGGTTGTACTTATCGTCTGCAAAGCTATGTCGCGTGCTGCGGTATGCGGAGACACTAAAAGCACCATAGTAGAACGCAGATTAAGCTTCTAAGTTGATGTAATAGCAAGTAAGAAGTAGTACAATTCAAGTTTTAGGTATCGATTATGGACTTTTTGCTGGCTTTGGTGCCTTGGACACAGGCTAGGACCTTAAGATTCTGCATGAAAGGAGGACTAGCAGCCGAGTTGCAAGGGAGAATGTGAAAAGTGTTCATATGTAGTAAAAACGTGAGGAATCCGTCCGTTTTCGTAATTTATTATCGAATCGACTTCAAGCAGCGTGTCACATTGGCCGCTCTTCTCTCTGAAACGGTTGTACTTATCGTCTGCAAAGCTATGTCGCGTGCTGCGGTTTGTGGAGACACTAAAAGCACCATAGTAGAACACATATGAAGCTTCTAAGATGATGTAATAGCCAGTAAGAAGAAGTACAATTCAAGTTTTAAGTGTCGATTATTGACTTCTTAGCTGGCTTTGGTGCCTTGGACATGAGCTAGGACCTTAAGATTCTGCATGAAAAAAGGACTAGCAGCCGAGTTGTATGTGAGAATGTGAAAAGTGTTCATATGTAGTAAAAACCAGAGAAATCCGTCCGTTTTCGTCATTTGTTATCGAATCGACTTAAAACCAGATCGTCACATTGGCCGCTCTTCGCTCTGAACGGTTGTACTTATCGTCTGCAAAGCTATGTCGCGTGCTGCGGTATGCGGAGACAGTAATAGCACCATAGTAGAACAGAGATGAAGCTTTTAAGTTGATGTAATAGCCAGTAAGAAGTAGTACAATTCAAGTTTTAGGTATCGATTATTTACTTTTTAGCTGGCTTTGTTGCATTGGACGTGAGCTAGGACCTTAAGATTCTGCATGAAAGGAGGACTAGCAGCCGAGTAGTAAGGGAGAATGTGAAAAGTGTTCATATGTAGTAAAAACCTGAGAAATCCGTCCGTTTTCGTCAAATGTTATCGAATCGACTGAAAGCCAGATCGTCACATTAGCCGCTCTTCTCTCTGAAACGGTTGTACTTATCGTCTGAAAGCTATGTCGCGTGCTGCGGTATGCGGAGACACTAGAAGCACCATAGTAGAACACAGATGAAGCTTCTAAGATGATGTAATAGCCAGTAAGAATTAGTACAATACCAGTTTTAGGTATCGATTATTGACTTTTTAGCTGGCTTTGGTGCCTTGGAAATAGCTAGGACCATAAGATTCTGCATGAAAGGAGGACTAGCATCCGAGTTGCACGGGAGAATGTGAAAAGTGTTCATATGTAGTAAAAACCTGAGAAATCCGTCCGTTTCCGTCATTTGTTATCGAATCGACTTAAAGCCAGATCGTCACATTGGCCGCTCCCCTCTCTGAAACGGTTGTACTTATCGTCTGAAAGCTATGTCGCGTGCTGCGGTATGCGGAGACACTAAAAGCACCATAGTAGGACACAGATGAAGCTTCTAAGATGATGAAATAGCCAGTAAGATGTAGTACAATTCTAGTTTTAAGTATCGATTATTGACTTTTTAGTTGGCTTTGGTGCCTTGGACATGAGCTAGGACCTTAAGATTCTGCATGAAAGGAGGACTAGCAGCCGATTTGCAAGGGAGGATGTGAAAAATGTTCATATGTAGTAAAAACCTAAGAAATCCGTCCATTTTCGTCATTTGTTACCGAATCGACTTAAAGCCGGATCGTCACGCTGACCGCTCTTCTCTCTGAAACGGTTGTACTTATCGTCTGCAAAGCTATGTCGCGTGCTGCGGTATGTGGAGACACTAAAAGCACCATAGTAGAACACAGATGAAGCTTCTAAGTTGATGTAATAGCCAGTAAGAAGTAGTACAACTCAAGTTTTAGGTATCGATTATTGACTTTTTAGCTGGCTTTGGTGCCTTGGACATAGCTAGGACCATAAGATTCTGCATGAAAGGAGGACTAGCAGCCGAGTTGCACGGAAGAATGTGAAAAGTGTTCATATGTAGTAAAAACCTGAGAAATCCGTCCGTTTTCGTCATTTGTTATCGAATCGACTTAAAGCCAGATCGTCACATTGGCCACTCTTCTCTCTGAAACGGTTGTACTTATCGTCTGAAAGCTATGTCGCGTGCTGCGGTATGCGGAGACACTAAAAGCACCATAGTAGGACACAGATGAAGCTTCTAAGATGATGAAATAGCCAGTAAGAATTAGTACAATACCAGTTTTAAGTATCGATTATTGACTTTTTAGCAGGCTTTGGTGCCTTGGACATGAGGTAGGACCTTAAGATTCTGCATGAAAGGAGGACTAGCAGCCGAGTTACACGGGAGGATGTGAAAAGTGTTCATATGTAGTAAAAACCTTCGAAATCCGTCCGTTTTCGTCGTTTGTTATCGAATCGACTTAAAGCCAGGTCGTCACATTGGCCGCTCTTCTCTCTGAAACGGTTGTACATATCGTCTGCAAAGCTATGTCGCGTGTTTGCGGTATGTGGAGACTCTAAAAGCACCATAGTAGAACACAGATGATGTTTGTAAGTTGATGTAATAGCCAGTAAGAAGTAGTACAACTCAAGTACTAGGTATCGATTATTGACTTTTTAGCTGGCTTTGGTGCCATGGACATGAGCTAGGACCATAAGATTCTGCATGAAAGGAGGACTAGCAGCCGAGTTGATCGGGAGAATGAGAAAAGTGTTCATATGTAGTAAAAACCTGAGTAATCCGTCCGTTTTCGTCATTTGTTACGGAATCGACTTCAAGCCAGGTCGTCACATTGGTCGCTCTTCTCTCTGAAACGGTTGTACTTATCGTCTGCAAAGCTATGTCGCGTGCTGCGGTATGCGGAGACACTAAAAGCACTATAGTAGAACACAGATGAAGATTCTAAGATGATGTAATAGCCAGTAAGATGTAGTACAATTCAAGTTTTAAGTATCGATTATTGACTTTTTAGCTGGCTTTGGTGCCTTGGACATGAGCTAGGACCTTAAGATACTGCATTAAAGGAGGACTAGCAGCAGAGTTGCCAGGGAGGATGTGAAAGGTGTTCATATTTAGTAAGAACCTGAGAAATCCGCCCATTTTCGTCATTTGTTATCGAATCGACTTAAAGCCGGATCGTCACATTGGCAACTCAACTCTCTGAAACGGTTGTACTTATCGTCTGCAAAGCTATGTCGCGTGCTGCGATATGTGGAGACACTAAAAGCACAATAGTAGAACACAGATGAAGCTTCCAAGTTGATGTAATAGCCAGTAAGAAGTAGTACAACTCAAGTTTTAGGTATCGATTATTGACTTTTTAGCTGGCTTTGGTGCCTTGGACATAGCTAGGACCATAAGATTCTGCATGAAAGGAGGACTAGCAGCCGAGTTGCATGGGAGAATGTGAAAAGTGTTCATATGTAGTAAAAACCTGAGAAATCCGTCCGTTTTCGTCATTTGTTATCGAATCGACTTAAAGCCAGATCGTCACGTTGGCCGCTCTCCTCTCTGAAACGGTTGTACTTATCGTCTGAAAGCTATGTCGCGTGCTGCGGTATGCGGAGACACTAAAAGCACCATAGTAGGACACAGATGAAGCTTCTAAGATGATGATATAGCCAGTAAAAATTAGTACAATACCAGTTTTAGGTATCGATTATTGACTTTTTAGCAGGCTTTGGTGCCTTGGACATGAGCTAGGACATTAAGGTTCTGCATCAAAGGAGGACTAGCAGCCGAATTGCACGCGAGATTGTGAAAAGTGTTCATATGTAGTAAAAACCTGAGAAATCCGTCTGTATTCGTCATTTGGTATGGAATCGACTTAAAGCCACATCGTCACATTGGCCGCTCTTCTCTCTGAAACGGTTGTACTTATCGTCTGAAAGCTATGTCGCGTGCTGCGGTATGCGGAGACACTAAAAGCACCATAGTAGGACACAGATGAAGCTTCTAAGATGATGAAATAGCCAGTAAGATGTAGTACAATTCTAGTTTTAAGTATCGATTATTGACTTTTTAGTTGGCTTTGGTGCCTTGGACATGAGCTAGGACCTTAAGATTCTGCATGAAAGGAGGACTAGCAGCCGAGTAGTAAGGGAGAATGTGAAAAGTGTTCATATGTAGTAAAAACCTGAGAAATCCGTCCGTTTTCGTCAAATGTTATCGAATCGACTGAAAGCCAGATCGTCACATTAGCCGCTCTTCTCTCTGAAACGGTTGTACTTATCGTCTGAAAGCTATGTCGCGTGCTGCGGTATGCGGAGACACTAGAAGCACCATAGTAGAACACAGATGAAGCTTCTAAGATGATGTAATAGCCAGTAAGAATTAGTACAATACCAGTTTTAGGTATCGATTATTGACTTTTTAGCTGGCTTTGGTGCCTTGGAAATAGCTAGGACCATAAGATTCTGCATGAAAGGAGGACTAGCATCCGAGTTGCACGGGAGAATGTGAAAAGTGTTCATATGTAGTAAAAACCTGAGAAATCCGTCCGTTTCCGTCATTTGTTATCGAATCGACTTAAAGCCAGATCGTCACATTGGCCGCTCCCCTCTCTGAAACGGTTGTACTTATCGTCTGAAAGCTATGTCGCGTGCTGCGGTATGCGGAGACACTAAAAGCACCATAGTAGGACACAGATGAAGCTTCTAAGATGATGAAATAGCCATTAAGATGTAGTACAATTCTAGTTTTAAGTATCGATTATTGACTTTTTAGTTGGCTTTGGTGCCTTGGACATGAGCTAGGACCTTAAGATTCTGCATGAAAGGAGGACTAGCAGCCGATTTGCAAGGGAGGATGTGAAAAATGTTCATATGTAGTAAAAACCTAAGAAATCCGTCCATTTTCGTCATTTGTTACCGAATCGACTTAAAGCCGGATCGTCACGCTGACCGCTCTTCTCTCTGAAACGGTTGTACTTATCGTCTGCAAAGCTATGTCGCGTGCTGCGGTATGTGGAGACACTAAAAGCACCATAGTAGAACACAGATGAAGCTTCTAAGTTGATGTAATAGCCAGTAAGAAGTAGTACAACTCAAGTTTTAGGTATCGATTATTGACTTTTTAGCTGGCTTTGGTGCCTTGGACATAGCTAGGACCATAAGATTCTGCATGAAAGGAGGACTAGCAGCCGAGTTGCACGGGAGAATGTGAAAAGTGTTCATATGTAGTAAAAACCTGAGAAATCCGTCCGTTTTCGTCATTTGTTATCGAATCGACTTAAAGCCAGATCGTCACATTGGCCACTCTTCTCTCTGAAACGGTTGTACTTATCGTCTGAAAGCTATGTCGCGTGCTGCGGTATGCGGAGACACTAAAAGCACCATAGTAGGACACAGATGAAGCTTCTAAGATGATGAAATAGCCAGTAAGAATTAGTACAATACCAGTTTTAAGTATCGATTATTGACTTTTTAGCAGGCTTTGGTGCCTTGGACATGAGGTAGGACCTTAAGATTCTGCATGAAAGGAGGACTAGCAGCCGAGTTACACGGGAGGATGTGAAAAGTGTTCATATGTAGTAAAAACCTTCGAAATCCGTCCGTTTTCGTCGTTTGTTATCGAATCGACTTAAAGCCAGGTCGTCACATTGGCCGCTCTTCTCTCTGAAACGGTTGTACATATCGTCTGCAAAGCTATGTCGCGTGTTTGCGGTATGTGGAGACTCTAAAAGCACCATAGTAGAACACAGATGATGCTTGTAAGTTGATGTAATAGCCAGTAAGAAGTAGTACAACTCAAGTTCTAGGTATCGATTATTGACTTTTTAGCTGGCTTTGGTGCCATGGACATGAGCTAGGACCATAAGATTCTGCATGAAAGGAGGACTAGCAGCCGAGTTGATCGGGAGAATGAGAAAAGTGTTCATATGTAGTAAAAACCTGAGAAATCCGTCCGTTTTCGTCATTTGTTACGGAATCGACTTCAAGCCAGGTCGTCACATTGGTCGCTCTTCTCTCTGAAACGGTTGTACTTATCGTCTGCAAAGCTATGTCGCGTGCTGCGGTATGCGGAGACACTAAAAGCACTATAGTAGAACACAGATGAAGATTCTAAGATGATGTAATAGCCAGTAAGATGTAGTACAATTCAAGTTTTAAGTATCGATTATTGACTTTTTAGCTGGCTTTGGTGCCTTGGACATGAGCTAGGACCTTAAGATACTGCATTAAAGGAGGACTAGCAGCAGAGTTGCCAGGGAGGATGTGAAAGGTGTTCATATGTAGTAAGAACCTGAGAAATCCGCCCATTTTCGTCATTTGTTATCGAATCGACTTAAAGCCGGATCGTCACATTGGCAACTCAACTCTCTGAAACGGTTGTACTTATCGTCTGCAAAGCTATGTCGCGTGCTGCGATATGTGGAGACACTAAAAGCACAATAGTAGAACACAGATGAAGCTTCCAAGTTGATGTAATAGCCAGTAAGAAGTAGTACAACTCAAGTTTTAGGTATCGATTATTGACTTTTTAGCTGGCTTTGGTGCCTTGGACATAGCTAGGACCATAAGATTCTGCATGAAAGGAGGACTAGCAGCCGAGTTGCATGGGAGAATGTGAAAAGTGTTCATATGTAGTAAAAACCTGAGAAATCCGTCCGTTTTCGTCATTTGTTATCGAATCGACTTAAAGCCAGATCGTCACGTTGGCCGCTCTCCTCTCTGAAACGGTTGTACTTATCGTCTGAAAGCTATGTCGCGTGCTGCGGTATGCGGAGACACTAAAAGCACCATAGTAGGACACAGATGAAGCTTCTAAGATGATGATATAGCCAGTAAAAATTAGTACAATACCAGTTTTAGGTATCGATTATTGACTTTTTAGCAGGCTTTGGTGCCTTGGACATGAGCTAGGACATTAAGGTTCTGCATCAAAGGAGGACTAGCAGCCGAATTGCACGCGAGATTGTGAAAAGTGTTCATATGTAGTAAAAACCTGAGAAATCCGTCTGTATTCGTCATTTGGTATGGAATCGACTTAAAGCCACATCGTCACATTGGCCGCTCTTCTCTCTGAAACGGTTGTACTTATCGTCTGCAAAGCTATGTCGCGTGCTGCGGTTTATGGAGACACTAAAAGCACCATAGTAGAACACAGATGAAGCTTCTAAGTTGATGTAATAGCCAGTAAGAAGTAGTACAATTCAAGTTTTAGGTATCGATTATTAACGTTTTAGCTGGCCTTGGTGCATTGGACGTGAGCTAGGACCTTAAGATTCTGCATGAAAGGAGGACTAGCAGCCGAGTTGCATGGGAGAATGTGAAACGTGTTCATATGTATTAAAAACCTGAGAAATCCGTCCGTTTTCGTCATTTGTTATCGAATCGACTTAAAGCCAGATCGTCGCATTGGCCGCTCTTCTCTCTGAAACGGTTGTACTTATCGTCTGAAAGCTATGTCGCGTGCTGCGGTATGCGGAGACTCTAAAAGCACCATAGTAGAACACAGATGATGCTTGTAAGTTGATGTAATAGCCAGTAAGAAGTAGTACAACTCAAGTTCTAGGTATCGATTATTGACTTTTTAGCTGGCTTTGGTGCCATGGACATGAGCTAGGACCATAAGATTCTGCATGAAAGGAGGACTAGCAGCCGAGTTGATCGGGAGAATGAGAAAAGTGTTCATATGTAGTAAAAACCTGAGTAATCCGTCCGTTTTCGTCATTTGTTACGGAATCGACTTCAAGCCAGGTCGTCACATTGGCCACTCTTCTCTCTGAAACGGTTGTACTTATCGTCTGAAAGCTATGTCGCGTGCTGCGGTATGCGGAGACACTAAAAGCACCATAGTACGACACAGATGAAGCTTCTAAGATGATGAAATAGCCAGTAAGAATTAGTACAATACCAGTTTTAAGTATCGATTATTGACTTTTTAGCAGGCTTTGGTGCCTTGGACATAGCTAGGACCATAAGATTCTGCATGAAAGGAGGACTAGCAGCCGAGTTGCACGGGAGAATGTGAAAAGTGTTCATATGTAGTAAAAACCTGAGAAATCCGTCCGTTTTCGTCATTTGTTATCGAATCGACTTAAAGCCAGATCGTCACATTGGCCACTCTTCTCTCTGAAACGGTTGTACTTATCGTCTGAAAGCTATGTCGCGTGCTGCGGTATGCGGAGACACTAAAAGCACCATAGTACGACACAGATGAAGCTTCTAAGATGATGAAATAGCCAGTAAGAATTAGTACAATACCAGTTTTAAGTATCGATTATTGACTTTTTAGCTGGCTTTGGTGCCTTGGACATGAGCTAGGACCTTAAGATTCTGCATGAAAGGAGGACTAGCAGCCGAGTGGCCCGGGGGGATGTGAAAAGTGTTCATATGTAGTAAAAACCTGAGAAATCCGCCCATTTTCGTCATTTGTTATCGAATCGACTTAAAGCCGGATCGTCACATTGGCAACTCAACTCTCCGAAACGGTTGTACTTATCGTCTGCAAAGCTATGTCGCGTGCTGCGGTTTGTGGAGACACTAAAAGCACCATAGTAGAACACAGATGAAGCTTCTAAGTTGATGTAATAGCCAGTAAGAAGTAGTACAACTCAAGTTTTAGGTATCGATTATTGACTTTTTAGCTGGCTTTGGTGCCTTGGACATAGCTAGGACCATAAGATTCTGCATGAAAGGAGGACTAGCAGCCGAGTTGCACGGGAGGATGCGAAAAGTGTTCATATGTAGTAAAAATCTGAGAAATCCGTCCGTTTTCGTCATTTGTTATCGAATCGACTTAAAGCCAGATCGTCGCATTGGCCGCTCTTCTCTCTGAAACGGTTGTACTTATCGTCTGAAAGCTATGTCGCGTGCTGCGGTATGCGGAGACACTAAAAGCACCATAGCAGAACACATATGAAGCTTCTACGATAATGTAATAGCCAGTAAGAATTAGTACAATACCAGTTTTACGTATCGGTTATTGCCTTTTTAGCTGGCTTTGGTGCCTTGGACATGAGGTAGGACCTTAAGATTCTGCATGAAAGGAGGACTAGCAGCCGAATTGCACGGGAGAATGTGAAAAGTGTTCATATGTAGTAAAAACCTGAGAAATCCGTCCGTTTTCTTCATTTGTTACGGAATCGATTTAAAGCCAGGTCGTCACATTGTCCGCTCTTCTCTCTGAAACGGTTGTACATATCGTCTGCAAAGCTATGTCGCGTGCTGCGATATGCGGGGACACTAAAATCACCATAGTAGAACATTGATGAAGCTTCTAAGTTGATGTAATAGCTAGTAAGAATTAGTACAATACCAGATTTAGGCATCGATTATTGACTTTTTAGCTGGATTTGGTGCCTTGGACATGAGCTAGGACCTTAAGATTCTGCATGTAAGGAGGACTAGCAGCCGAATTGCACGCGAGATTGTGAAAAGTGTTCATATGTAGTAAAAACCTGAGAAATCCGTCTGTATTCGTCATTTGGTATGGAATCGACTTAAAGCCAGATCGTCACATTGGCCGCTCTTCTCTCTGAAACGGTTGTACTTATCGTCTGCAAAGCTATGTCGCATGCTGCGGTTTGTGGAGACACTAAAAGCACCATAGTAGAACACAGATGTAGCTTCTAAGTTGATGTAATAGCCAGTAAGAAGTAGTACAATTCAAGTTTCAGGTATCGATTATTAACTTTTTAGCTGGCCTTGGTGCATTGGACGTGAGCTAGGACCTTAAGACTCTGCATGAAACGAGGACTAGCTGCCGAGTTGCACAGGTGAATGTGAAAAGTGTTCAAATGTAGTAAAAACCTGAGACATCCGTCCGTTTTCGTCATTTGTTATCGAATCGCCTTAAAGACAGATCGTCAAATTGGCCTCTTTTCGCTCTGAAACGGTTGTACTTATCGTCTGCAAAGCTATGTCGCGTGCTGCGGTATGTGGAGACTCTAAAAGCACCATAGTAGAACACAGATGATGCTTGTAAGTTGATGTAATAGCCAGTAAGAACTAGTACAACTCAAGTTCTAGGTATCGATTATTGACTTTTTAGCTGGCTTTGGTGCCTTGGACATGAGCTAGCACCATAAGATTCTGCATGAAAGGGGACTAGCAGCTGAGTTGCACGGGAGAATGTGAAAAGTGTTCATATGTAGTAAAAACCTGAGAAATCCGTCCGTTTTCGTCATTTGTTATCGAATCGACTTAAAGCCAGATCGTCACATTGGCCACTCTTCTCTCTGAAACGGTTGTACTTATCGTCTGAAAGCTATGTCGCGTGCTGCGGTATGCGGAGACACTAAAAGCACCATAGTAGGACACAGATGAAACTTCTAAGATGATGAAATAGCCAGTAAGAATTAGTACAATACCAGTATTAAGTATCGATTATTGACTTTTTAGCAGGCTTTGGTGCCTTGGACATGAGGTAGGACCTTAAGATTCTGCATGAAAGGAGGACTAGCAGCCGAGTTACACGGGAGGATGTGGAAAGTGTTCATATGTAGTAAAAACCTGCGAAATCCGTCCGTTTTCGTCATTTGTTATCGAATCGACTGAAAGCCAGTTCGTCACATTGGCCGATCGTCTCTCTGAAACGGTTGTACATATCGTCTGCAAAGCTATGTCGCGTGTTTGCCGTATGTGGAGACTCTAAAAGCACCATAGTAGAACACAGATAATGCTTGTAAGTTGATGTAATAGCCAGTAAGAAGTAGTACAACTCAAGTTCTAGGTATCGATTATTGACTTTTTAGCTGGCTTTGGTGCCATGGACATGAGCTAGGACCATAAGACTCTGCATGAAAGGAGGACTAGCAGCCGAGTTACATGGGAGGATGTGAAAAGTGTTCATATGTAGTAAAAACCTGAGAAATCCCTCCGTTTTCGTCATTTGTTACGGAATCGACTTAAAGCCAGGTCGTCACATTGGTCGCTCTTCTCTCTGAAACGGTTGTACTTATCGTCTGCAAAGCTATGTCGCGTGCTGCGGTATGCGGAGACACTAAAAGCACTATAGTAGAACACAGATGAAGATTCTAAGATGATGTAATAGCCAGTAAGAAGTAGTACAATTCAAGTTTTAAGTATCGATTATTGACTTTTTAGCTGGCTTTGGTGCCTTGGACATGAGCTACGACCTTAAGATTCTGCATGAAAGGAGGACTAGCAGCCGAGTTGCCCGGGAGGATGTGAAAAGTGTTCATGTGTAGTAAAAACCTGAGAAATCCGCCCATTTTCGTCATTTGTTATCGAATCGACTTAAAGCCGGATCGTCACATTGGCAACTCAACTCTCTGAAACGGTTGTACTTATTGTCTGCAAAGCTATGTCGCGTGCTGCGGTATGTGGAGACACTAAAAGCACCATAGTAGAACACAGATGAAGCTTCTAAGTTGATGTAATAGCCAGTAAGAAGTAGTACAACTCAAGTTTTAGGTATCGATTATTGACTTTTTAGCTGGCTTTGGTGCTTTGGACATAGCTAGGACCATAAGATTCTGCAAGAACGGAGGACTAGCAGCCGAGTTGCAAGGGAGAATGTGAAAAGTGTTCATATGTAGTAAAATCCTGAGAAATCCGTCCGTTTTCGTCATTTGTTATCGAATCGACTTAAAGCCAGATCGTCACATTGGCCGCTCTCCTCTCTGAAACGGTTGTACTTATCGTCTGAAAGCTATGTCGCGTGCTGCGGTATGCGGAGACACTAAAAGCACCATAGTAGGACACAGATGAAGCTTCTAAGATGATGAAATAGCCAGTAAGAATTAGTACAATACCAGTTTTAGGTATCGATTATTGACTTTTTAGCAGGCTTTGGTGCCTTGGACATGAGCTAGGACCTTAAGATTCTGCATGAAAGGAGGACTAGCAGCCGAGTTGCACGGGAGAATGTGAAAAGTGTTCATATGTAGTAAAAACCTGAGAAATCCGTCCGTTTTCGTCATTTGTTATCGAATCGACTTAAAGCCAGGTCGTCACATTGGCCGCTCTTCTCTCTGAAACGGTTGTACATATCGTCTGCAAAGCTATGTCACGTGTTGCGGTATGTGGAGACTCTAAAAGCACCATAGTAGAACACAGATGATGCTTGTAAGTTGATATAATAGCCAGTAAGAACTAGTACAACTCAAGTTCTAGGTATCGATTATTGACTTTTTAGCTGGCTTTGGTGCCTTGGACATGAGCTAGCACCATAAGATTGTGCATGAAAGGAGGTGTAGCAGCCGAGTTGCACGGGAGAATGTGAAAAGTGTTCATATGTAGTAGAAACCGGAGAAATCCGTCCGTTTTCGTCATTTGTTATCGAATCGACTTAAAGCCAGATCGTCACATTGGCCACTCTTCTCTCTGAAACGGTTGTACTTTTCGTCTGCAAAGCTATGTCGCGTGCTGCGATATGCGGGGACACTAAAATCACCATAGTAGAACATTGATGAAGCTTCTAAGTTGATGTAATAGCTAGTAAGAATTAGTACAATACCAGATTTAGGCATCGATTATTGACTTTTTAGCTGGATTTGGTGCCTTGGACATGAGCTAGGACCTTAAGATTCTGCATGTAAGGAGGACTAGCAGCCGAATTGCACGCGAGATTGTGAAAAGTGTTCATATGTAGTAAAAACCTGAGAAATCCGTCTGTATTCTTCATTTGGTATGGAATCGACTTAAAGCCAGATCGTCACATTGGCCGCTCTTCTCTCTGAAACGGTTGTACTTATCGTCTGCAAAGCTATGTCGCATGCTGCGGTTTGTGGAGACACTAAAAGCACCATAGTAGAACACAGATGTAGCTTCTAAGTTGATGTAATAGCCAGTAAGAAGTAGTACAATTCAAGTTTCAGGTATCGATTATTGACTTTTTAGCTGGCCTTGGTGCATTGGACGTGAGCTAGGACCTTAAGACTCTGCATGAAACGAGGACTAGCTGCCGAGTTGCACAGGAGAATGTGAAAAGTGTTCATATGTAGTAAAAACCTGAGACATCCGTCCGTTTTCGTCATTTGTTGTCGAATCGCCTTAAAGAAAGATCGTCATATTGGCCTCTCTTCGCTCTGAAACGGTTGTACTTATCGTCTGCAAAGCTATGTCGCGTGCTGCGGTATGCGGAGACACTAAAAGCACCATAGTAGAACACAGATGAAGCTTCTAAGTTGATGTAATAGCCAGTAAGAAGTAGTACATCTCAAGTTCTAGGTATCGATTATTGACTTTTTAGCTGGCTTTGGTGCCTTGGACATGAGCTAGGACCTTAAGATTCTGCATGAAAGGAGGACTAGCAGCCGAGTTTCACGGGAGGATGTGAAAAGTGTTCATATGTAGTAAAAACCTGAGAAATCCGTCCGTTTTCGTCATTTGTTATCGAATCGACTTAAAGCCAGATCGTCACATTGGCCGCTCTTCTCTCTGAAACGGTTGTACATATCGTCTGAAAGCTATGTCGCGTGCTGCGGTATGCGGAGACACTAAAAGCACCATAGTAGGACACAGATGAAGCTTCTAAGATGATGAAATAGCCAGTAAGAATTAGTACAATACCAGTTTTAGGTATCGATTATTGACTTTTTAGCAGGCTTTGTTGCCTTGGACATGAGCTAGGACCTTAAGATTCTGCATGAAAGGAGGACTAGCAGCCGAGTTGCACGGGAGAATGTGAAAAGTGTTCATATGTAGTAAAAACCTGAGAAATCCGTCCGTTTTCGTCATTTGTTATCGAATCGACTTAAAGCCAGGTCGTCACATTGGCCGCTCTTCTCTCTGAAACGGTTGTACATATCGTCTGCAAAGCTATGTCACGTGTTGCGGTATGTGGAGACTCTAAAAGCACCATAGTAGAACACAGATGATGCTTGTAAGTTGATGTAATAGCCAGTAAGAACTAGTACAACTCAAGTTCTAGGTATCGATTATTGACTTTTTAGCTGGCTTTGGTGCCTTGGACATGAGCTAGCACCATAAGATTCTGCATGAAAGGAGGACTAGCAGCCGAGTTGCACGGGAGAATGTGAAAAGTGTTCATATGTAGTAAAAACCTGAGAAATCCGTCCGTTTTCGTCATTTGTTATCGAATCGACTTAAAGCCAGATCGTCACATTGGCCACTCTTCTCTCTGAAACGGTTGTACTTACCGTCTGAAAGCTATGTCGCGTGCTGCGGTATGCGGAGACACTAAAAGCACCATAGCAGAACACATATGAAGCTTCTACGATAATGTAATAGCCAGTAAGAATTAGTACAATACCAGTTTTACGTATCGGTTATTGCCTTTTTAGCTGGCTTTGGTGCCTTGGACATGAGGTAGGACCTTAAGATTCTGCATGAAAGGAGGACTAGCAGCCGAATTGCACGGGAGAATGTGAAAAGTGTTCATATGTAGTAAAAACCTGAGAAATCCGTCTGTATTCGTCATTTGGTATGGAATCGACTTAAAGCCAGATCGTCACATTGGCCGCTCTTCTCTCTGAAACGGTTGTACTTATCGTCTGCAAAGCTATGTCGCATGCTGCGGTTTGTGGAGACACTAAAAGCACCATAGTAGAACACAGATGTAGCTTCTAAGTTGATGTAATAGCCAGTAAGAAGTAGTACAATTCAAGTTTCAGGTATCGATTATTAACTTTTTAGCTGGCCTTGGTGCATTGGACGTGAGCTAGGACCTTAAGACTCTGCATGAAACGAGGACTAGCTGCCGAGTTGCACAGGTGAATGTGAAAAGTGTTCAAATGTAGTAAAAACCTGAGACATCCGTCCGTTTTCGTCATTTGTTATCGAATCGACTTAAAGACAGATCGTCATATTGGCCTCTTTTCGCTCTGAAACGGTTGTACTTATCGTCTGCAAAGCTATGTCGCGTGCTGCGGTATGTGGAGACTCTAAAAGCACCATAGTAGAACACAGATGATGCTTGTAAGTTGATGTAATAGCCAGTAAGAACTAGTACAACTCAAGTTCTAGGTATCGATTATTGACTTTTTAGCTGGCTTTGGTGCCTTGGACATGAGCTAGCACCATAAGATTCTGCATGAAAGGGGACTAGCAGCTGAGTTGCACGGGAGAATGTGAAAAGTGTTCATATGTAGTAAAAACCTGAGAAATCCGTCCGTTTTCGTCATTTGTTATCGAATCGACTTAAAGCCAGATCGTCACATTGGCCACTCTTCTCTCTGAAACGGTTGTACTTATCGTCTGAAAGCTATGTCGCGTGCTGCGGTATGCGGAGACACTAAAAGCACCATAGTAGGACACAGATGAAACTTCTAAGATGATGAAATAGCCAGTAAGAATTAGTACAATACCAGTATTAAGTATCGATTATTGACTTTTTAGCAGGCTTTGGTGCCTTGGACATGAGGTAGGACCTTAAGATTCTGCATGAAAGGAGGACTAGCAGCCGAGTTACACGGGAGGATGTGAAAAGTGTTCATATGTAGTAAAAACCTGCGAAATCCGTCCGTTTTCGTCATTTGTTATCGAATCGACTGAAAGCCAGTTCGTCATATTGGCCGATCTTCTCTCTGAAACGGTTGTACATATCGTCTGCAAAGCTATGTCGCGTGTTTGCGGTATGTGGAGACTCTAAAAGCACCATAGTAGAACACAGATAATGCTTGTAAGTTGATGTAATAGCCAGTAAGAAGTAGTACAACTCAAGTTCTAGGTATCGATTATTGACTTTTTAGCTGGCTTTGGTGCCATGGACATGAGCTAGGACCATAAGACTCTGCATGAAAGGAGGACTAGCAGCCGAGTTACATGGGAGGATGTGAAAAGTGTTCATATGTAGTAAAAACCTGAGAAATCCCTCCGTTTTCGTCATTTGTTACGGAATCGACTTAAAGCCAGGTCGTCACATTGGTCGCTCTTCTCTCTGAAACGGTTGTACTTATCGTCTGCAAAGCTATGTCGCGTGCTGCGGTATGCGGAGACACTAAAAGCACTATAGTAGAACACAGATGAAGATTCTAAGATGATGTAATAGCCAGTAAGAAGTAGTACAATTCAAGTTTTAAGTATCGATTATTGACTTTTTAGCTGGCTTTGGTGCCTTGGACATGAGCTACGACCTTAAGATTCTGCATGAAAGGAGGACTAGCAGCCTAGTTGCCCGGGAGGATGTGAAAAGTGTTCATGTGTAGTAAAAACCTGAGAAATCCGCCCATTTTCGTCATTTGTTATCGAATCGACTTAAAGCCGGATCGTCACATTGGCAACTCAACTCTCTGAAACGGTTGTACTTATTGTCTGCAAAGCTATGTCGCGTGCTGCGGTATGTGGAGACACTAAAAGCACCATAGTAGAACACAGATGAAGCTTCTAAGTTGATGTAATAGCCAGTAAGAAGTAGTACAACTCAAGTTTTAGGTATCGATTATTGACTTTTTAGCTGGCTTTGGTGCTTTGGACATAGCTAGGACCATAAGATTCTGCAAGAACGGAGGACTAGCAGCCGAGTTGCACGGGAGAATGTGAAAAGTGTTCATATGTAGTAAAATCCTGAGAAATCCGTCCGTTTTCGTCATTTGTTATCGAATCGACTTAAAGCCAGATCGTCACATTGGCCGCTCTCCTCTCTGAAACGGTTGTACTTATCGTCTGAAAGCTATGTCGCGTGCTGCGGTATGCGGAGACACTAAAAGCACCATAGTAGGACACAGATGAAGCTTCTAAGATGATGAAATAGCCAGTAAGAATTAGTACAATACCAGTTTTAGGTATCGATGATTGACTTTTTAGCAGGCTTTGGTGCCTTGGACATGAGCTAGGACCTTAAGATTCTGCATGAAAGGAGGACTAGCAGCCGAGTTGCACGGGAGAATGTGAAAAGTGTTCATATGTAGTAAAAACCTGAGAAATCCGTCCGTTTTCGTCATTTGTTATCGAATCGACTTAAAGCCAGGTCGTCACATTGGCCGCTCTTCTCTCTGAAACGGTTGTACATATCGTCTGCAAAGCTATGTCACGTGTTGCGGTATGTGGAGACTCTAAAAGCACCATAGTAGAACACAGATGATGCTTGTAAGTTGATATAATAGCCAGTAAGAACTAGTACAACTCAAGTTCTAGGTATCGATTATTGACTTTTTAGCTGGCTTTGGTGCCTTGGACATGAGCTAGCACCATAAGATTGTGCATGAAAGGAGGTCTAGCAGCCGAGTTGCACGGGAGAATGTGAAAAGTGTTCATATGTAGTAGAAACCGGAGAAATCCGTCCGTTTTCGTCATTTGTTATCGAATCGACTTAAAGCCAGATCGTCACATTGGCCACTCTTCTCTCTGAAACGGTTGTACTTTTCGTCTGCAAAGCTATGTCGCGTGCTGCGATATGCGGCGACACTAAAATCACCATAGTAGAACATTGATGAAGCTTCTAAGTTGATGTAATAGCTAGTAAGAATTAGTACAATACCAGATTTAGGCATCGATTATTGACTTTTTAGCTGGATTTGGTGCCTTGGACATGAGCTAGGACCTTAAGATTCTGCATGTAAGGAGGACTAGCAGCCGAATTGCACGCGAGATTGTGAAAAGTGTTCATATGTAGTAAAAACCTGAGAAATCCGTCTGTATTCGTCATTTGGTATGGAATCGACTTAAAGCCAGATCGTCACATTGGCCGCTCTTCTCTCTGAAACGGTTGTACTTATCGTCTGCAAAGCTATGTCGCATGCTGCGGTTTGTGGAGACACTAAAAGCACCATAGTAGAACACAGATGTAGCTTCTAAGTTGATGTAATAGCCAGTAAGAAGTAGTACAATTCAAGTTTCAGGTATCGATTATTGACTTTTTAGCTGGCCTTGGTGCATTGGACGTGAGCTAGGACCTTAAGACTCTGCATGAAACGAGGACTAGCTGCCGAGTTGCACAGGAGAATGTGAAAAGTGTTCATATGTAGTAAAAACCTGAGACATCCGTCCGTTTTCGTCATTTGTTGTCGAATCGCCTTAAAGAAAGATCGTCATATTGGCCTCTCTTCGCTCTGAAACGGTTGTACTTATCGTCTGCAAAGCTATGTCGCGTGCTGCGGTATGCGGAGACACTAAAAGCACCATAGTAGAACACAGATGAAGCTTCTAAGTTGATGTAATAGCCAGTAAGAAGTAGTACATCTCAAGTTCTAGGTATCGATTATTGACTTTTTAGCTGGCTTTGGTGCCTTGGACATGAGCTAGGACCTTAAGATTCAGCATGAAAGGAGGACTAGCAGCCGAGTTTCACGGGAGAATGTGAAAAGTGTTCATATGTAGTAAAAACCTGAGAAATCCGTCCGTTTTCGTCATTTGTTATCGAATCGACTTAAAGCCAGATCGTCACATTGGCCGCTCTTCTCTCTGAAACGGTTGTACATATCGTCTGAAAGCTATGTCGCGTGCTGCGGTATGCGGAGACACTAAAAGCACCATAGTAGGACACAGATGAAGCTTCTAAGATGATGAAATAGCCAGTAAGAATTAGTACAATACCAGTTTTAGGTATCGATTATTGACTTTTTAGCAGGCTTTGTTGCCTTGGACATGAGCTAGGACCTTAAGATTCTGCATGAAAGGAGGACTAGCAGCCGAGTTGCACGGGAGAATGTGAAAAGTGTTCATATGTAGTAAAAACCTGAGAAATCCGTCCGTTTTCGTCATTTGTTATCGAATCGACTGAAAGCCAGTTCGTCACATTGGCCGCTCTTCTCTCTGAAACGGTTGTACATATCGTCTGCAAAGCTATGTCGCGTGTTTGCGGTATGTGGAGACTCTAAAAGCACCATAGTAGAACACAGATAATGCTTGTAAGTTGATGTAATAGCCAGTAAGAAGTAGTACAACTCAAGTTCTAGGTATCGATTATTGACTTTTTAGCTGGCTTTGGTGCCATGGACATGAGCTAGGACCATAAGATTCTGCATGAAAGGAGGACTAGCAGCCGAGTTACATGGGAGGATGTGAAAAGTGTTCATATGTAGTAAAAACCTGAGAAATCCCTCCGTTTTCGTCATTTGTTATCGAATCGACTTAAAGCCAGATCGTCACATTGGCCGCTCTCCTCTCTGAAACGGTTGTACTTATCGTCTGAAAGCTATGTCGCGTGCTGCGGTATGCGGAGACACTAAAAGCACCATAGTAGGACACAGATGAAGCTTCTAAGATGATGAAATAGCCAGTAAGAATTAGTACAATACCAGTTTTAGGTATCGATTATTGACTTTTTAGCAGGCTTTGGTGACTTGGACATGAGCTAGGACCTTAAGATTCTGCATGAAAGGAGGACTAGCAGCCGAGTTGCACGGGAGAATGTGAAAAGTGTTCATATGTAGTAAAAACCTGAGAAATCCGTCCGTTTTCGTCATTTGTTATCGAATCGACTTAAAGCCAGGTCGTCACATTGGCCGCTCTTCTCTCTGAAACGGTTGTACATATCATCTGCAAAGCTATGTCACTTGTTGCGGTATGTGGAGACTCTAAAAGCACCATAGTAGAACACAGATGATGCTTGTAAGTTGATGTAATAGCCAGTAAGAACTAGTACAACTCAAGTTCTAGGTATCGATTATTGACTTTTTAGCTGGCTTTAGTGCCTTGGACATGAGCTAGCACCATAAGATTGTGCATGAAAGGAGGACTAGCAGCCGAGTTGCACGGGAGAATGTGAAAAGTGTTCATATGTAGTAAAAACCGGAGAAATCCGTCCGTTTTCGTCATTTGTTATCGAATCGACTTAAAGCCAGATCGTCACATTGGCCACTCTTCTCTCTGAAACGGTTGTACTTATCGTCTGAAAGCTATGTCGCGTGCTGCGGTATGCGGAGACACTAAAAGCACCGTAGTAGGACACAGATGAAGCTTCTAAGATGATGAAATAGCCAGTAAGAATTAGTACAATACCAGTTTTAAGTATCGATTTTTGACTTTTTAGCAGGCTTTGGTGCCTTGGACATGAGGTAGGACCTTAAGATTCTGCATGAAAGGAGGACTAGCAGCCGAGTTACATGGGAGGATGTGAAAAGTGTTCATATGTAGTAAAAACCTGCGAAATCCGTCCGTTTTCGTCATTTGTTATCGAATCGACTTAAAGCCAGATCGTCACATTGGCCGCTCTTCTCTCTGAAACGGTTGTACATATCGTCTGCAAAGCTATGTTGCGTGTTTGCGGTATGTGGAGACTCTAAAAGCACCATAGTAGAACACAGATAATGCTTGTAAGTTGATGTAATAGCCAGTAAGAAGTAGTACAACTCAAGTTCTAGGTATCGATTATTGACTTTTTAGCTTGCTTTGGTGCCATGGACATGAGCTAGGACCATAAGATTCTGCATGAAAGGAGGACTAGCAGCCGAGTTACATGGGAGGATGTGAAAAGTGTTCATATGTAGTAAAAACCTGAGAAATCCCTCCGTTTTCGTCATTTGTTACGGAATCGACTTAAAGCCAGGTCGTCAAATTGGTCGCTCTTCTCTCTGAAACGGTTGTACTTATCGTCTGCAAAGCTATGTCGCGTGCTGCGGTATGTGGAGACACTAAAAGCACTATAGTAGAACACAGATGAAGATTCTAAGATGATGTAATAGCCAATAAGAAGTAGTACAATTCAAGTTTTAAGTATCGATTATTGACTTTTTAGCTGGCTTTGGTGCCTTGGACATGAGCTAGCACCATAAGATTCTGCATGAAAGGAGGACTAGCAACCGAGTTGCCCGGGAGGATGTGAAAAGTGTTCATGTGTAGTAAAATAATGAGAAATCCGCCCATTTTCGTCATTTGTTATCGAATCGACTTAAAGCCGGATCGTCACATTGGCAACTCAACTCTCTGAAACGGTTGTACTTATTGTCTGCAAAGCTATGTCGCGTGCTGCGGTATGTGGAGACACTAAAAGCACCATAGTAGAACACAGATGAAGCTTCTAAGTTGATGTAATAGCCAGTAAGAAGTAGTACAACTCAAGTTTTAGGTATCGATTATTGACTTTTTAGCTGGCTTTGGTGCTTTGGACATAGCTAGGACCATAAGATTCTGCAAGAAAGGAGGACTAGCAGCCGAGTTGCATGGGAGAATGTGAAAAGTGTTCATATGT
The DNA here is from genome assembly GCF_023897955.1 of Schistocerca gregaria. Lineage (NCBI taxonomy): Eukaryota > Metazoa > Arthropoda > Insecta > Orthoptera > Acrididae > Schistocerca > Schistocerca gregaria. The sequence continues at coordinate 1,191,992 of NW_026061864.1, read as the reverse complement.
AGTAAAATCCTGAGAAATCCGTCCGTTTTCGTCATTTGTTGTCGAATCGACTTAAAGCCAGATCGTCACATTGGCCGCTCTCCTCTCTGAAACGGTTGTACTTATCGTCTGAAAGCTATGTCGCGTGCTGCGGTATGCGGAGACACTAAAAGCACCATAGTAGGACACAGATGAAGCTTCTAAGATGATGAAATAGCCAGTAAGAATTAGTACAATACCAGTTTTAGGTATCGATTATTGACTTTTTAGCAGGCTTTGGTGCCTTCGACATGAGCTAGGACCTTAAGATTCTGCATGAAAGGAGGACTAGCAGCCGAGTTGCACGGGAGGATGTGAAAAGTGTTCATATGTAGTAAAAACCTGAGAAATCCGTCCGTTTTCGTCATTTGTTATCGAATCGACTTAAAGCCAGATCGTCACATTGGCCGCTCTTCTCTCTTAAACGGTTGTACATATCGTCTGCAAAGCTATGTCACGTGTTGCGTTATGTGGAGACTCTAAAAGCACCATAGTAGAACACAGATGATGCTTGTAAGTTGATGTAATAGCCAGAAAGAAGTAGTACAACTCAAGTTCTAGGTATCGATTATTGACTTTTTAGCTGGCTTTGGTGCCTTGGACATGAGCTAGCACCATAAGATTCTGCATGAAAGGAGGACTAGCAGCCGAGTTGCACGGGAGAATGTGAAAAGTGTTCATATGTAGTAAAAACCGGAGAAATCCGTCCGTTTTCGTCACTTGTTATCGAATCGACTTAAAGCCATATCGTCACATTGGCCGCTCTTCTCTCTGAAACGGTTGTACTTATCGTCTGAAAGCTATGTCGCGTGCTGCGGTATGCGGAGACACTAAAAGCACCATAGTAGAACACAGATGAAGATTCTAAGATGATGTAATAGCCAGTAAGAATTAGTACAATACCAGATTTAGGTATCGATTATTGAATTTTCAGCTGGATTTGGTGCCTTGGACATGAGCTAGGACCTTAAGATTCTGCATGAAAGGAGGACTAGCAGCCGAATTGCACGGGAGAATGTGAAAAGTGTTCATATGTAGTAAAAACCTGAGAAATCCGTCCGTTTTCTTCATTTGTTACTGAATCGATTTAAAGCCAGGTCGTCACATTGTCCGCTCTTCTCTCTGAAACGGTTGTACATATCGTCTGAAAGCTATGTCGAGTGCTGCGGTATGCGGAGACACTAAAAGCACCATAGTAGGACACAGATGAAGCTTCTAAGATGATGAAATAGCCAGTAAGAATTAGTACAATACCAGTTTTAGGTATCGATTATTGACTTTTTAGCAGGCTTTGGTGCCTTGGACATGAGCTAGGACCTTAAGATTCTGCTTGAAAGGAGGACTAGCAGAAGAGTTGCACGGGAGGATGTGAAAAGTGTTAATATGTAGTAAAAACCTGAGAAATCCGTCCGTTTTCGTCATTTGTTATCGAATCGACTTAAAGCCAGGTCGTCACATTGGCCGCTCTTCTCTCTGAAACGGTTGTACATATCGTCTGCAAAGCTATGTCACGTGTTGCGGTATGTGGAGACTCTAAAAGCACCATAGTAGAACACAGATGATGCTTGTATGTTGATATAATAGCCAGTAAGAAGTAGTACAACTCAAGTTCTAGGTATCGATTATTGACATTTTAGCTGGCTTTGGTGCCTTGGACATGAGCTAGCACCATAAGATTCTGCATGAAAGCAGGACTAGCAGCCGAGTTGCACGGGAGAATGTGAAAAGTGTTCATATGTAGTAAAAACCTGAGAAATCCGTCCGTTTTCGTCATTTGTTATCGAATCGACTTAAAGCCAGATCGTCACATTGGCCGCTCTTCTCGCTGAAACGGTTGTACTTATCGTCTGAAAGCTATGTCGCGTGCTCCAGTATGCGGAGACACTAAAAGCACCTTAGTAGAAGATAGATGATGCTTCCAAGATGATGTAATAGCCAGTAAGTATTAGTACAATACCAGTTTTAGGTATCGATTATTGACATTTTAGCTGGATTTGGTGCCTTGGACATGAGCTAGGACCTTAAGATTCTGCATGAAAGGAGGACTAGCAGCCGAATTGCAAGCAAGATTGTGAAAAGTGTTCATATGTAGTAAAAACCAGAGAAATCCGTCTGTATTCGTCATTTGGTATGGAATCGACTTAAAGCCAGATCGTCACATTGGCCGCTCTCCTCTCTGAAACGGTTGTACTTATCGTCTGCAAAGCTATGTCGCGTGCTGCGGTTTGTGGAGACACTAAAAGCACCATAGTAGAACACAGATGAAGCGTCTAAGATGGTGTAATAGCCAGTAAGAATTAGTACAATACCAGATGTAGGTATCGATTATTTAATTTTCAGCTGGATTTGGTGCCTTGGACATGAGCTAGGACCTTAAGATTCTGCATGAAAGGAGGACTAGCAGCCGAATTGCACGCGAGATTGTGAAAAGTGTTCATATGTTGTAAAAACCTGAGAAATCCGTCTGTATTCGTCATTTGGTATGGAATCGACTTAAAGCCAGATTGTCACATTCGCCGCTCTTCTCTCTGAAACGGTTGTACTTATCGTCTGCAAAGCTATGTCGCGTGCTGCGGTTTGTGGAGACACTAAAAGCACCATAGTAGAACACAGATGAAGCTTCTAAGATGATGTAATAGCCAGTAAGATGTAGTACAATTCAAGTGTTAGGTATCGATTATTGACTTTTTAGCTGGCTTTGGTGCCTTGGACATGAGCTAGGACCATAAGATTCTGCATGAAAGGAGGACTAGCTGCCGAGTTGCACGGGAGAATGTGAAAAGTGTTCATATGTAGTAAAAACCTGAGAAATCCGTCTGTATTCGTCATTTGGTATGGAATCGACTTAAAGCCAGATCGTCACATTGGCCGCTCTTCTCTCTGAAACGGTTGTACTTATCGTCTGCAAAGCTATGTCGCGTGCTGCGGTTTGTGGAGACACTAAAAGCACCATAGTAGAACACAGATGAAGCTTCTAAGTTGATGTAATAGCCAGTAAGAAGTAGTACAATCCAAGTTTCAGGTATCGATTATTGAATTTTTAGCTGGCCTTGGTGCATTGGACGTGAGCTAGGACCTTAAGACTCTGCATGAAAGGAGGACTAGCAGCCGAGTAGCAAGGGAGAATGTGAAAAGTGTTCATATGTATTAAAAAACTGAGAAATCCGTCCGTTTTCGTCATTTGTTATCGAATCGACTTAAAGCCAGATCGTCACATTGGCCGCTCTTCTCTCTGAAACGGTTGTACTTATCGTCTGCAAAGCTATGTCGCGTGCTGCGGTATGTGGAGACGCTAAAAGCACCATTGTCGAACACAGATGAAGCTTCTAAGTTGATGTAATAGTCAGTAAGAAGTAGTACAACTCGAGTTTTAGGTATCGATTATTAACTTTTTAGCTATATTTGGTGCCTTGGACATGAGCTAGGACCATAAGATTCTGCATGAAAGGAGGACTAGCAGCCGAGTGGCATGGGAGAATGTGAAACGTGTTCATATGTAGTAAAAACCTGAGAAATTCGTCCGTTTTCGTCATTTGTTAACGAATCGACTTAAAGCCAGATCGTCGCATTGGTCGCTCTTCTCTCTGAAACGGTTGTACTTATAGACTGAAAGCTATGTCGCGTGCTGCGGTATGCGGAGACACTAAAAGCACCATAGTAGAACACAGATGAAGCTTCTAAGATGATGTAATAGCCAGTAAGAATTAGTACAATACCAGATTTAGGTATCGATTATTGAATTTTCAGCTGGATTTGGTGCCTTGGACATGAGCTAGGACCTTAAGATTCTGCATGAAAAGAGGACTAGCAGCCGAATTGCACGGGAGAAGGTGAAAAGTGTTCATATGTAGTAAAAACCTGAGAAATCCGTCCGTTTTCGTCATTTGTTATCGAATCGACTTAAAGCCAGATCGTCACATTGGCCGCTCTTCTCTCTGAAACGGTTGTACTTATCGTCTGCAAAGCTATGTCGCGTGCTGCGGTTTGTGGAGACACTAAAAGCACCATAGTAGAACACAGATGAAGCTTCTAAGATGATGTAACAGCCAGTAAGATGTAGTACAATTCAAGTGTTAGGTATCGATTATTGACTTTTTAGCTGGCTTTGGTGCCTTGGACATGAGCTAGGACCTTAAGATTCTGCATGAAAGGAGGACTAGCTGCCGAGTTGCACGGGAGAATATGAAAAGTGTTCATATGTAGTAAAAACCTGAGAAATACGTCCGTTTTCGTCATTTGTTATCGAATCGACTTAAAGCCAGATCGTCACATTGGCCGCTCTTCGCTCTGAAACGGTTGTACTTATCGTCTGCAAAGCAATGTCGCGTGCTGCAGTAAGCGGAGACACTAATAGCACCATAGTAGACCACAGATGAAGCTTCTAAGTTGATGTAATAGCCAGTAAGAAGTAGTACAATTCAAGTTTTAGGTATCGATTATTGACTTTTTAGCTGGCCTTGGTGCATTGGACGTGAGCTAGGACCTTAAGATTCTGCATGAAAGGAGGACTAGCAGCCGAGTAGCAAGGGAGAATGTGAAAAGTGTTCATATGTAGTGAAAACCTGAGAAATCCGTCCGTTTTCTTCATTTGTTATGGAATCGATTTTAAGCCAGGACGTCACATTGTCCGCTCTTCTCTCTGAAACGGTTGTACATATCGTCTGCAGAGCTATTTCGCGTGTTGCGATATGCGGGGACACTAAAATCACCATAGTAGAACAATGATGATGCTTCTAAGTTGATGTAATAGCTAGTAAGAATTAGTACAATACCAGATTTAGGTATCGATTATTGACTTTTTAGCTGGATTTGGTGCCTTCGACATGAGCTAGGACCTTAATATTCTGCATGAAAGGAGGACTAGCAGCCGAATTGCACGCGAGATTGTGAAAAGTGTTCATATGTAGTAAAAACCTGAGAATTCCGTCCGTATACGTCATTTGTTATGGAATCGACTTAAAGCCAGATCATCACATTGGCCGCTCTTCTCTCTGAAACGGTTGTACTTATTGTCTGCAAAGCTATGTTGCGTGCTGCGGAATGCGGAGACACTAAAAGCACCATAGTAGAACAAAGATGAAGCTTCTAAGATGATGTAATAGCCAGTAAGAAGTAGTACAACACTAGTTCTAGGTATCGATTATTGACTTTTTAGCTTGCTTTGGTGCCTTGGACATGCGCTAGGACCATAAGATTCTGCATGAAAGGAGGACTAGCAGCCGAGTTGCATGGGAGAATGTGAAAAGTGTTCATATGTAGTAAAAACCTGAGAAATTCGTCCGTTTTCGTCATTTGTTATCGAATCGACTTAAAGCCAGGTCGTCACATTGGCCGATCTTCTGTCTGAAACGGTTGTACATATCGTCTGCAAAGCTATGTCGCGTGTTGCGGTATGTGGAGACTCTAAAAGCACCATAGTAGAACACAGCTGAAGCTTCTAAGTTGATGTAATAGCCAGTAAGAAGTAGTACATCTGAAGTTCTAGGTATCGATTATTGACTTTTTAGCTGGCTTTGGTGCCTTGGACATGAGCTAGGACCATAAGATTCTGCATGAAACGCGGACTAGCAGCCGAGTTGCACGCGAGAATGTGAAAAGTGTTCATATGTAGTAAAAACCTGAGAAATCCGTCCGTTTTCGTCATTTGTTATCGAATCGACTTAAAGCCAGATCGTCACATTGGCCGCTCTTCTCTCTGAAACGGTTGTACTTATCGTCTGAAAGCTATGTCGCGTGCTGCGGAATGCGGAGACACTAAAAGCACCATAGCAGAACACAGCTGAAGCTTCTAAGTTGATGTAATAGCCAGTAAGAAGTAGTACATCTGAAGTTCTAGGTATCGATTATTGACTTTTTAGCTGGCTTTGGTGCCTTGGACATGAGCTAGGACCATAAGATTCTGCATGAAACGCGGTCTAGCAGCCGAGTTGCACGCGAGAATGTGAAAAGTGTTCATATGTAGTAAAAACCTGAGAAATCCGTCCGTTTTCGTCATTTGTTATCGAATGGACTTAAAGCCAGATCGTCACATTGGCCACTCTTCTCTCTGAAACGGTTGTACTTATCGTCTGAAAGCTATGTCGCGTGCTGCAGTATGCGGAGACACTAAAAGCACCATAGTAGAACACAGATGAAGCTTCTAAGTTGATGTAATAGCCAGTAAGAAGTAGTACATCTCAAGTTCTAGGTATCGATTATTGACTTTTTAGCTGGCTTTGGTGCCTTGGACATGAGCTAGGACCATAAGATTCTGCATAAAAGGAGGACTAGCAGCCGAGTTGCACGGGAGAATGTGAAAAGTGTTCATATGTAGTAAAATCCTGAGAGATCCGTCCGTTTTCGTCATTTGTTATCGAATCGACTTAAAGCCAGATCGTCACATTGGCCGCTCTCCTCTCTGAAACGGTTGTACTTATCGTCTGAAAGCTATGTCGCGTGCTGCGGTATGCGGAGACACTAAAAGCACCATAGTAGGACACAGATGAAGCTTCTAAGATGATGAAATAGCCAGTAAGAATTAGTACAATACCAGTTTTAGGTATCGATTATTGACTTTTTAGCAGGCTTTGGTGCCTTGGACATGAGCTAGGACCTTAAGATTCTGCATGAAAGGAGGACTAGCAGCCGAATTGCACGCGAGATTGTGAAAAGTGTTCATATGTAGTAAAAACCTGAGAAATCCGTCTGTTTCGTCATTTGGTATGGAATCGACTTAAAGCCAGATCGTCACATTGGCCGCTCTTCTCTCTGAAACGGTTGTACTTATCGTCTGCAAAGCTATGTCGCGTGCTGCGGTTTGTGGAGACACTAAAAGCACCATAGTAGAACACAGATGAAGCTTCTAAGTTGATGTAATAGCCAGTAAGAAGTAGTACAATTCGAGTTTTAGGTATCGATTATTGACTTTTTCACTGGCCTTGGTGCATTGGACGTGAGCTAGGACCTTAAGATTCTGCATGAAAGGAGGACTAGCAGCCGAGTTGCATGAGAGAATGTGAAACGTGTTCATGTGTATTAAAAACCTGAGAAATCCGTCCGTTTTCGTCATTTGTTATCGAATCGACTTAAAGCCAGATCGTCGCATTGGCCGCTCTTCTCTCTGAAACGGTTGTACTTATCGTCTGAAAGCTATGTCGCGTGCTGCGGTATGCGGAGACACTAAAAGCACCATAGTAGAACACAGATGAAGCTTCTACGATGATGTAATAGCCAGTAAGAATTAGTACAATACCAGTTTTACGTATCGGTTATTGACTTTTTAGCTGGCTTTGGTGCCTTGGACATGAGCTAGGACCTTAAGATTCTGCATGAAAGGAGTACTAGCAGCCGAATTGCACGGGAGAATGTGAAAAGTGTTCATATGTAGTAAAACCCTGAGAAATCCGTCCGTTTTATTCATTTGTTACGGAATCGATTTAAAGCCAGGTCGTCACATTGTCCGCTCTTCTCTCTGAAACGGTTGTACATATCGTCTGCAAAGCTATGTCGCGTGCTGCGATATGCGGGGACACTAAAATCACCATAGTAGAACATTGATGAAGCTTCTAAGTTGATGTAATAGCTAGTAAGAATTAGTACAATACCAGATTTAGGTATCGATTATTGACTTTTTAGCTGGCTTTGGTGCCTTGGACATGAGCTAGGACCTTAAGGTTCTGCATGAATGGAGGACTAGCAGCCGAGTTGCACGGGAGGATGTGAAAAGTGTTCATGTGTAGTAAAAACCTGAGAAATCCGTCCGTTTTCGTCATTTGTTATCGAATCGACTGAAAGCCAGGTCGTCACATTGGCCGCTCTTCTCTCTGAAACGGTTGTACTTATCGTCTGCAAAGGTATGTCGCGTGTTGCGGTATGTGGAGACTCGAAAAGCGCCATAGTAGAACATAGATGAAACTTCCAAGATGATGTAATAGCCAGTAAGAATTAGTACAATACCAGATTTAGGTATCGATTATTGACTTTTTAGCTGGATTTGGTGCCTTGGACATGAGCTAGGACCTTAAGATTCTGCATGAAAGGAGGACTAGCAGCCGAGTTGCACAGGAGGATGTGAAAAGTGTTCATATGTAGTAAAAACCTGGACATCCGTCCGTTTTCGTCATTTGTTATCGAATCGACTTAAAGCCAGATCGTCACATTGGCCGCTCTTCGCTCTGAAACGGTTGTACTTATCGCCTGCAAAGCTATGTCGCGTGCTACGTTATGCGGAGACACTAATAGCACCATAGTAGAACACAGATGAAGCTTCTAAGTTGATGTGATAGCCAGTAAGAAGTAGTACAATCCAAGTTTTAGGTATCGATTTTTGACTTTTTAGCTGGCTTTGGTGCATTGGACGTGAGCTAAGACCTTAAGATTCTGCATGAAAGGAGGACTAGCAGCCAAGTTGCATGGGAGAAGGTGAAAAGTGTTCATATGTAGTAAAAACCTGAGAAATCCGTCCGTTTTCGTCATTTGTTATCGAATCGACTTAAAGCCAGATCGTCACATTGGCCGCTCTTCTCTCTGAAACGGTTGTACTTATCGTCTGCAAAGCTATGTCGCGTGCTGCGGTATGTGGAGGCACTAAGAGCACCATAGTAGAACACAGATGAAGCTTCTAAGTTGATGTAATAGCCAGTAAGAAGTAGTACATCTCAAGTACTAGGTATCGATTATTGACTTTTTAGCTGGCTTTGGTGCCTTGGACATGAGCTAGGACCATAAGATTCTGCATGAAAGGAGGACTAGCAGCCGAGTTGCAAGGGAGAATGTGAAAAGTGTTCATATGTAGTAAAAACCTTAGAAATCCGTCCGTTTTCGTCATTTGTTATCGAATCGACTTAAAGCCAGATCGTCACATTGGCCGCTCTTCTCTCTGAAACGGTTGTACTTATCGTCTGCAAAGCTATGTCGCGTGCTGCGGTATGTGGAGGCACTAAAAGCACCATAGTAAAACACAGATGAAGCTTCTAAGTTGATGTAATAACCAGTAAGAAGTAGTACAATTCAAGTTTTAAGTGTCGATTATTGACTTTTTAGCTGGCTTTGGTGCCTTGGACATGAGCTAGGACCTTAAGATTCTGCATGAAAGGAGGAAAAGCAGCCGAGTTGCACGGGAGAATGTGAAATGTGTTCATATGTACTAAAAACCTGAGAAATCCGTCCGTTTCCGTCATTTGTTATCGAATCGACTTAAAGCCAGGTCGTCACATTGGCCGCTCTTCTGTCTGAAACGGTTGTACATATCGTCTGCAAAGTTATGTCGCGTGTTGCGGTGTGTGGAGACTCTAAAAGCACCATAGTAGAACACAGATGAAGCTTCTAAGATGATGTAATAGCCAGTAAGAAGTAGTACAATTCAAGTTTTAAGTGTCGATTATTGACTTTTTAGCTGGCTTTGGTGCCTTGGACATGAGCTAGGACCATAAGATTCTGCATGAAAGGAGGACTAGCAGCCGAATTGCAAGGGAGAATGTGAAAAGTGTTCATATGTAGTAAAAACCTGAGAAATCCGTCCGTTTTCGTCATTTGTTATCGAATCGACTTAAAGCCAGATCGTCACATTGGCCGCTCTTCTCTCTGAAACGGTTGTACTTATCGTCTGCAAAGCTATGTCGCGTGCTGCGGTATGTGGAGGCACTAAAAGCACCATAGTAAAACACAGATGAAGCTTCTAAGTTGATGTAATAACCAGTAAGAAGTAGTACAATTCAAGTTTTAAGTGTCGATTATTGACTTTTTAGCTGGCTTTGGTGCCTTGGACATGAGCTAGGACCATAAGATTCTGCATTAAAGGAGGACTAGCAGCCGAATTGCACGCGAGATTGTGAAAAGTGTTCATATGTAGTAAAAACCTGAGAAATCCGTCCGTTTTCGTCATTTGTTATCGAATCGACTTAAAGCCAGATCGTCACATTGGCCGCTCTTCTCTCTGAAACGGTTGTACTTATCGTCTGCAAAGCTATGTCGCGTGCTGCGGTATGCGGAGACACTAAAAGCACCATAGTAGAACACAGATGAAGCTTCTAAGATGATGTAATAGCCAGTAAGAAGTAGTACAATTCAAGTTTTAAGTATCGATTATTGACTTTTTAGCTGGCTTTGGTGCCTTGGACATGAGCTAGGACCTTAAGATTCTGCATGAAATGAGGACTAGCAGCCGAGTTGCACGGGAGGATGTGAAAAGTGTTCATATGTAGTAAAAACCTGAGACATCCGTCCGTTTTCGTCATTTGTTATCGAATCGACTTAAAGCCAGATCGTCACATTGGCCGCTCTTCGCTCTGAAACGGTTGTACTTATTGCCTGCAAAGCTATGTCGCGAGCTCCGTTATGCGGAGACACTAAAAGCACCATAGTAGAACACAGATGAAGCTTCTAAGTTGATGTAATAGCCAGTAAGAAGTAGTACAATCCAAGTTTTAGGTATCGATTATTGACTTTTTAGCTGGCTTTGGTGCATTGGACGTGAGCTAAGACCTTAAGATTATGCATGAAAGGAGGACTAGCAGCCAAGTTGCACGGGAGAAGGCGAAAAGTATTCATATGTAGTAAAAACCTGAGAAATCCGTCCGTTTTCGTCATTTGTTATCGAATCGACTTAATGCCAGATCGTCACATAGGCCGCTCTTCTCTCTGAAACGGTTGTACTTATCGTCTGCAAAGCTATGTCGCGTGCTGCGGTATGTGGAGACACTAAAAGCACCATTGTAGAACACAGACGAAACTTCTAAGTAGATGTAATAGCTAGTAAGAAGTAGTACAACTCAAGTTTTAGGTATCGATTATTGACTTTTTAGCCGGCTTTGGTGCCTTGGACATGAGCTAGGACCATAAGATTCTGCATGAAAGGAGGACTAGCAGCCGAGTTGCATGGGAAAATGTGAAAAGTGTTCACATGTAGTAAAAACCTGAGAAATCCGTCCGTTTTCGTCATTTGTTGTCGAATCGACTTAAAGCCAGATCGTCACATTGGCCGCTCTTCTCTCTGAAACGGTTGTACTTATTTTCTGAAAGCTATGTCGCGTGCTGCGGTATGCGGAGACACTAAAAGCACCATAGTAAAACACAGATGAAGCTTATAAGATGATGTAATAGCCAGTAAGAATTAGTACAATACCAGTTTTAGGTATCGATTATTGACTTTTTAGCTGGCTTTGGTGCCTTGGACATGAGCTAGGACACTAAGATTCTGCATGAAAGGAGGACTAGCAGCCGAGTTGCAAGGGAGAATGTGAAAAGTGTTCATATGTAGTAAAAACCTTAGAAATCCGTCCGTTTTCGTCATTTGTTATCGAATCGACTTAAAGCCAGATCGTCACATTGGCCGCTCTTCTCTCTGAAACGGTTGTACTTATCGTCTGCAAAGCTATGTCGCGTGCTGCGGTATGTGGAGGCACTAAAAGCACCATAGTAAAACACAGATGAAGCTTCTAAGTTGATGTAATAACCAGTAAGAAGTAGTACAATTCAAGTTTTAAGTGTCGATTATTGACTTTTTAGCTGGCTTTGGTGCCTTGGACATGAGCTAGGACCTTAAGATTCTGCATGAAAGGAGGAAAAGCAGCCGAGTTGCACGGGAGAATGTGAAATGTGTTCATATGTACTAAAAACCTGAGAAATCCGTCCGTTTCCGTCATTTGTTATCGAATCGACTTAAAGCCAGGTCGTCACATTGGCCGCTCTTCTGTCTGAAACGGTTGTACATATCGTCTGCAAAGTTATGTCGCGTGTTGCGGTGTGTGGAGACTCTAAAAGCACCATAGTAGAACACAGATGAAGCTTCTAAGATGATGTAATAGCCAGTAAGAAGTAGTACAATTCAAGTTTTAAGTGTCGATTATTGACTTTTTAGCTGGCTTTGGTGCCTTGGACATGAGCTAGGACCATAAGATTCTGCATGAAAGGAGGACTAGCAGCCGAATTGCAAGGGAGAATGTGAAAAGTGTTCATATGTAGTAAAAACCTGAGAAATCCGTCCGTTTTCGTCATTTGTTATCGAATCGACTTAAAGCCAGATCGTCACATTGGCCGCTCTTCTCTCTGAAACGGTTGTACTTATCGTCTGCAAAGCTATGTCGCGTGCTGCGGTATGTGGAGGCACTAAAAGCACCATAGTAAAACACAGATGAAGCTTCTAAGTTGATGTAATAGCCAGTAAGAAGTAGTGCAAGTGAAATTTTAGATATCGATTATTGACTTTTTACCATTCTTTGGTGCCTTGGACATGAGCTAGGACCTTAAGATTCTGCATGAAAGGAGGACTAGCAGCCGAGTAGCAAGGGAGAATGTGAAAAGTGTTCATATGTAGTAAAAACCTGAGAAATCCGTCCGTTTTCGTCATTTGTTATCGAATCGACTGAAAGCCAGATCGTCACATTAGCCGCTCTTCTCTCTGAAACGGTTGTACTTATCGTCTGCAAAGCTATGTCGCGTGCTGCGGTATGTGGAGACACTAAAAGCACCATTGTAGAACACAGACGAAACTTCTAAGTAGATGTAATAGCTAGTAAGAAGTAGTACAACTCAAGTTTTAGGTATCGATTATTGACTTTTTAGCCGGCTTTGGTGCCTTGGACATGAGCTAGGACCATAAGATTCTGCATGAAAGGAGGACTAGCAGCCGAGTTGCATGGGAAAATGTGAAAAGTGTTCACATGTAGTAAAAACCTGAGAAATCCGTCCGTTTTCGTCATTTGTTGTCGAATCGACTTAAAGCCAGATCGTCACATTGGCCGCTCTTCTCTCTGAAACGGTTGTACTTATTTTCTGAAAGCTATGTCGCGTGCTGCGGTATGCGGAGACACTAAAAGCACCATAGTAAAACACAGATGAAGCTTATAAGATGATGTAATAGCCAGTAAGAATTAGTACAATACCAGTTTTAGGTATCGATTATTGACTTTTTAGCTGGCTTTGGTGCCTTGGACATGAGCTAGGACACTAAGATTCTGCATGAACGGAGGACTAGCAGCCGAGTTGCACAGGAGGATGTGAAAAGTGTTCATATGTAGTAAAAACCTGAGAAATCCGTACGTTTTCGTCATTTGTTATTGAATCGACTTAAAGCCAGATCGTCACATTGGCCGCTCCTCTCTCTGAAACGGTTGTACTTATCGTCTGAAAGCTACGTCGCGTGCTGGGGTATGCGAAGACACTAAAAGCACCATAGTAGAACACAGATGAAGCTTCAAAGATGATGTAATAGCCAGTAAGGTTAGTACATGACCAGTTTTAGGTATCGATTATTGACTTTTTAGCTGGCTTTGGTGCCTTGGACATGAGCTAGGACCTTAAGATTCTGCATGAAAGGAGGACTAGCAGCCGAGTTGGATGGGAGAATGTGAAAAGTGTTCATATGTAGTAAAAACCTGAGAAATCCGTCCGCTTCCATCATTTGTTATCGAATCGACCTAAAGCCAGATCGTCACATTGGCCGCTCTTCTCTCTGAAACGGTTGTACTTATCGTCTGAAAGCTATGTCGCGTGCTGCGGTATTCGGAGAGACTAAAAGCACCATAGTAGAACACAGATGAAGCTTCTAAGATGATGTAATTGCCAGTAAGAAATAGTACCAGTTTTAGGTATCGATTATTGACTTTTTAGCTGGCTTTGGAGCCTTGGACATGATCTAGGACCTTAAGATTCTGCATGAAAGGAGGACTAGCAGCCGAATTGCACGGAAGATTGTGAAAAGTGTTCATATGTAGTAAAAACCTGAGAAATCCGTCCGTTTCGTCATTTGTTATCGAATCGACTTAAAGCCAGATCGTCACATTGGCCGCTCATCTCTCAGAAACGGTTGTACTTATCGTCTGCAAATCTATGTCGCGTGCTGCGGTTTGTGGACACACTAAAAGCACCATAGTACAACACAGATGAAGCTTCTAAGATGATGTAATAGCCAGTAAGAAGCAGTACAATTCAAGTTTTAGGTATCGATTATTGACTTTTTAGCTGGCTTTGGTGCCTTGGACATGAGCTAGGACCTTAAGATTCTGCATGAAAGGAGGACTAGCAGCCGAGTTGCACGGGAGAATGTGAAAAGTGTTCATATGTAGTAAAAACCTGTGAAATCCGTCCGTTTTCGTCATTTGTTATCGAATCGACTTAAAGCCAGATCGTCACATTGGCCGCTCTTCTCTCTGAAACGGTTGTACTTATCGTCTGCAAAGCTATGTCGCGTGCTGCGGTATGTGGAGACTCTAAAAGCACCATAGCAGAACACAGATAAAGCTTCTAAGTTGATGTAATAGCCAGTAAGAAGTAGTACAATTGAAATTTTAGATATCGATTATTGACTTTTTAGCTGGCTTTGGTGCCTTGGACTTGAGCTAGGACCTTAAGATTCTGCATGAAAGGAGGACCACCAGCCGAATTGCACGGGAAAATGTGAAAAGTGTTCATATGGAGTAAAAACCTGAGAAATCCGTCCGTTTTCGTCATTTGTTATCGAATCGACTTAAAGCCAGATCGACACATTGGCCACTCTTCTCTCTGAAACGGTTGTACTTATCGTCTGCAAAGATATGTCGCGTGCTGCGGTATGCGGAGACACTAAAATCACCATAGTAGAACACAGATGATGCTTCTAAGTTGATGTAATAGCCAGTAAGGATTAGTACAATACCAGTTTTAGGTATCGATTATTGACTTTTTAGCTGGCTTTGGTGCCTTGGACATGAGCTAGGACATTAAGATTCTGCATGAAAGGAGGACTAGCAGCCGAATTGCATGGGAGATTGTGAAAAGTGTTCATATGTATTAAAAAACTGAGAAATCCGTCCGTTTTCGTCATTTGTTAAAGCCAGATCGTCACATTGGCCGCTCTTCTCTCTGAAACGGTTGTACTTATCGTCTGCAAAGCTATGTCGCGTGCTGCGGTATGTGGAGGCACTAAAAGCACCATAGTAAAACACAGATGAAGCTTCTAAGTTGATGTAATAACCAGTAAGAAGTAGTACAATTCAAGTTTTAAGTGTCGATTATTGACTTTTTAGCTGGCTTTGGTGCCTTGGACATGAGCTAGGACCTTAAGATTCTGCATGAAAGGAGGAAAAGCAGCCGAGTTGCGCGGGAGAATGTGAAATGTGTTCATATGTACTAAAAACCTGAGAAATCCGTCCGTTTCCGTCATTTGTTATCGAATCGACTTAAAGCCAGGTCGTCACATTGGCCGCTCTTCTGTCTGAAACGGTTGTACATATCGTCTGCAAAGTTATGTCGCGTGTTGCGGTGTGTGGAGACTCTAAAAGCACCATAGTAGAACACAGATGAAGCTTCTAAGATGATGTAATAGCCAGTAAGAAGTAGTACAATTCAAGTTTTAAGTGTCGATTATTGACTTTTTAGCTGGCTTTGGTGCCTTGGACATGAGCTAGGACCATAAGATTCTGCATGAAAGGAGGACTAGCAGCCGAATTGCAAGGGAGAATGTGAAAAGTGTTCATATGTAGTAAAAACCTGAGAAATCCGTCCGTTTTCGTCATTTGTTATCGAATCGACTTAAAGCCAGATCGTCACATTGGCCGCTCTTCTCTCTGAAACGGTTGTACTTATCGTCTGCAAAGCTATGTCGCGTGCTGCGGTATGTGGAGGCACTAAAAGCACCATAGTAAAACACAGATGAAGCTTCTAAGTTGATGTAATAACCAGTAAGAAGTAGTACAATTCAAGTTTTAAGTGTCGATTATTGACTTTTTAGCTGGCTTTGGTGCCTTGGACATGAGCTAGGACCATAAGATTCTGCATTAAAGGAGGACTAGCAGCCGAATTGCACGCGAGATTGTGAAAAGTGTTCATATGTAGTAAAAACCTGAGAAATCCGTCCGTTTTCGTCATTTGTTATCGAATCGACTTAAAGCCAGATCGTCACATTGGCCGCTCTTCTCTCTGAAACGGTTGTACTTATCGTCTGCAAAGCTATGTCGCGTGCTGCGGTATGCGGAGACACTAAAAGCACCATAGTAGAACACAGATGAAGCTTCTAAGATGATGTAATAGCCAGTAAGAAGTAGTACAATTCAAGTTTTAAGTATCGATTATTGACTTTTTAGCTGGCTTTGGTGCCTTGGACATGAGCTAGGACCTTAAGATTCTGCATGAAAGGAGGACTAGCAGCCGAGTTGCACGGGAGGATGTGAAAAGTGTTCATATGTAGTAAAAACCTGAGACATCCGTCCGTTTTCGTCATTTGTTATCGAATCGACTTAAAGCCAGATCGTCACATTGGCCGCTCTTCGCTCTGAAACGGTTGTACTTATTGCCTGCAAAGCTATGTCGCGAGCTGCGTTATGCGGAGACACTAAAAGCACCATAGTAGAACACAGATGAAGCTTCTAAGTTGATGTAATAGCCAGTAAGAAGTAGTACAATCCAAGTTTTAGGTATCGATTATTGACTTTTTAGCTGGCTTTGGTGCATTGGACGTGAGCTAAGACCTTAAGATTATGCATGAAAGGAGGACTAGCAGCCAAGTTGCACGGGAGAAGGCGAAAAGTATTCATATGTAGTAAAAACCTGAGAAATCCGTCCGTTTTCGTCATTTGTTATCGAATCGACTTAATGCCAGATCGTCACATAGGCCGCTCTTCTCTCTGAAACGGTTGTACTTATCGTCTGCAAAGCTATGTCGCGTGCTGCGGTATGTGGAGGCACTAAAAGCACCATAGTAAAACACAGATGAAGCTTCTAAGTTGATGTAATAGCCAGTAAGAAGTAGTGCAAGTGAAATTTTAGATATCGATTATTGACTTTTTACCATACTTTGGTGCCTTGGACATGAGCTAGGACCTTAAGATTCTGCATGAAAGGAGGACTAGCAGCCGAGTAGCAAGGGAGAATGTGAAAAGTGTTCATATGTAGTAAAAACCTGAGAAATCCGTCCGTTTTCGTCATTTGTTATCGAATCGACTGAAAGCCAGATCGTCACATTAGCCGCTCTTCTCTCTGAAACGGTTGTACTTATCGTCTGCAAAGCTATGTCGCGTGCTGCGGTATGTGGAGACACTAAAAGCACCATTGTAGAACACAGACGAAACTTCTAAGTAGATGTAATAGCTAGTAAGAAGTAGTACAACTCAAGTTTTAGGTATCGATTATTGACTTTTTAGCCGGCTTTGGTGCCTTGGACATGAGCTAGGACCATAAGATTCTGCATGAAAGGAGGACTAGCAGCCGAGTTGCATGGGAAAATGTGAAAAGTGTTCACATGTAGTAAAAACCTGAGAAATCCGTCCGTTTTCGTCATTTGTTGTCGAATCGACTTAAAGCCAGATCGTCACATTGGCCGCTCTTCTCTCTGAAACGGTTGTACTTATTTTCTGAAAGCTATGTCGCGTGCTGCGGTATGCGGAGACACTAAAAGCACCATAGTAAAACACAGATGAAGCTTATAAGATGATGTAATAGCCAGTAAGAATTAGTACAATACCAGTTTTAGGTATCGATTATTGACTTTTTAGCTGGCTTTGGTGCCTTGGACATGAGCTAGGACACTAAGATTCTGCATGAACGGAGGACTAGCAGCCGAGTTGCACAGGAGGATGTGAAAAGTGTTCATATGTAGTAAAAACCTGAGAAATCCGTACGTTTTCGTCATTTGTTATTGAATCGACTTAAAGCCAGATCGTCACATTGGCCGCTCCTCTCTCTGAAACGGTTGTACTTATCGTCTGAAAGCTACGTCGCGTGCTGGGGTATGCGAAGACACTAAAAGCACCATAGTAGAACACAGATTTAAGCTTCAAAGATGATGTAATAGCCAGTAAGGTTAGTACATGACCAGTTTTAGGTATCGATTATTGTCTTTTTAGCTGGCTTTGGTGCCTTGGACATGAGCTAGGACCTTAAGATTCTGCATGAAAGGAGGACTAGCAGCCGAGTTGGATGGGAGAATGTGAAAAGTGTTCATATGTAGTAAAAACCTGAGAAATCCGTCCGCTTCCATCATTTGTTATCGAATCGACCTAAAGCCAGATCGTCACATTGGCCGCTCTTCTCTCTGAAACGGTTGTACTTATCGTCTGAAAGCTATGTCGCGTGCTGCGGTATTCGGAGAGACTAAAAGCACCATAGTAGAACACAGATGAAGCTTCTAAGATGATGTAATTGCCAGTAAGAAATAGTACCAGTTTTAGGTATCGATTATTGACTTTTTAGCTGGCTTTGGAGCCTTGGACATGATCTAGGACCTTAAGATTCTGCATGAAAGGAGGACTAGCAGCCGAATTGCACGGAAGATTGTGAAAAGTGTTCATATGTAGTAAAAACCTGAGAAATCCGTCCGTTTCGTCATTTGTTATCGAATCGACTTAAAGCCAGATCGTCACATTGGCCGCTCATCTCTCAGAAACGGTTGTACTTATCGTCTGCAAATCTATGTCGCGTGCTGCGGTTTGTGGACACACTAAAAGCACCATAGTACAACACAGATGAAGCTTCTAAGATGATGTAATAGCCAGTAAGAAGCAGTACAATTCAAGTTTTAGGTATCGATTATTGACTTTTTAGCTGGCTTTGGTGCCTTGGACATGAGCTAGGACCTTAAGATTCTGCATGAAAGGAGGACTAGCAGCCGAGTTGCACGGGAGAATGTGAAAAGTGTTCATATGTAGTAAAAACCTGTGAAATCAGTCCGTTTTCGTCATTTGTTATCGAATCGACTTAAAGCCAGATCGTCACATTGGCCGCTCTTCTCTCTGAAACGGTTGTACTTATCGTCTGCAAAGCTATGTCGCGTGCTGCGGTATGTGGAGACTCTAAAAGCACCATAGCAGAACACAGATAAAGCTTCTAAGTTGATGTAATAGCCAGTAAGAAGTAGTACAATTGAAATTTTAGATATCGATTATTGACTTTTTAGCTGGCTTTGGTGCCTTGGACTTGAGCTAGGACCTTAAGATTCTGCATGAAAGGAGGACTAGCAGCCGAATTGCATGGGAGATTGTGAAAAGTGTTCATATGTATTAAAAAACTGAGAAATCCGTCCGTTTTCGTCATTTGTTAAAGCCAGATCGTCACATTGGCCGCTCTTCTCTCTGAAACGGTTGTACTTATCGTCTGCAAAGCTATGTCGCGTGCTGCGGTATGCGGAGACGCTAAAAGCACCATAGTAGAACACAGATGAAGCTTCTAAGTTGATGTAATAGCCAGTAAGATGTAGTACACTTCAAGTTTTAGGTATCGATTATTGACTTTTTAGCAGGCTTTGGTGCCTTGGACATGAGCTAGGACCTTAAGATTCTACATAAAAGGAGGACTAGCAGCCGAGTTGCATGGGAGAATGTGAAAAGTGTTCATATGTAGTAAAAACCTGTGAAATCCGTCCGTTTTCGTCATTTGTTATCGAATCGACTTAAAGCCAGATCGTCACATTGGCGCTCTTCTCTCTGAAACGATTGTACTTATCGTCTGCAAAGCTATGTCGCGTGCTGCGGTATGCGGAGACGCTAAAAGCACCATAGTAGAACACAGATGAAGCTTCTAAGTTGATGTAATAGCCAGTAAGATGTAGTACACTTCAAGTTTTAGGTATCGATTATTGACTTTTTAGCAGGCTTTGGTGCCTTGGACATGAGCTAGGACCTTAAGATTCTACATAAAAGGAGGACTAGCAGCCGAGTTGCATGGGAGAATGTGAAAAGTGTTCATATGTAGTAAAAACCTGTGAAATCCGTCCGTTTTCGTCATTTGTTATCGAATCGACTTAAAGCCAGATCGTCACATTGGCCGCTCTTCTCTCTGAAACGGTTGTACTTATCGTCCGCAAAGCTATGTCGCAGTGCTGCGGTATGTGGAGACTCTAAAAGCACCATAGCAGAACACAGATGAAGCTTCTAAGTTGATGTAATAGCCAGTAAGAAGTAGTACAACTCAACTTTTAGGTATCGATTATTGACTTTTTAGCTGGCTTTGGTGCCTTGGACATGAGCTAGGACCATTAGATTCTGCATGAAAGGAGGACTAGCAGCCGAGTTGCACGGGACAATGTGAAAAGTGTTCATACGTAGTAAAAAACTGAGAAATCCGTCCGTTTTCGTCATTTGTTATGGAATCGACTTAAAGCCAGATCGTCACATTGGCCGCTCTGCTCTCTGAAACGGTTGTACTTATCGTCTGCAAAGCTATGTCGCGTGCTGCGTTTTGTGGACACACTAAAAGCACCATAGTACAACACAGATGAAGCTTCTAAGATGATGTAATAGCCAGTAAGAAGTACTACAATTCAAGTTTTAGGTATCGATTATTGACTTTTCAGCTGGCTTTGGTGCCTTGGACATGAGCTAGGACCTTAAGATTCTGCATGAAAGGAGGACTAGCAGCCGAATTGCAAGGGAGAATGTGAAAAGTGTTCATATGTAGTAAAAACCTGAGAAATCCGTTCGTTTTCGTCATTTGCTATCGAATAGACGTAAAACCAGATCGTCACATTGGCGCTCTTCTCTCTGAAACGGTTGTACTTATCGTCTGCAAAGCTATGTCGCGTGCTGCGGTATGCGGAGACACTAAAAGCACCATAGTAGAACACAGATGAAGCTTCTAAGTTGATGTAATAGCCAGTAAGATGTAGTACACTTCAAGTTTTAGGTATCGATTATTGACTTTTTAGCTGGCTTTGGTGCCTTGGACATGAGCTAGGACCTTAAGATTCTACATAAAAGGAGGACTAGCAGCCGAGTTGCATGGGAGAATGTGAAAAGTGTTCATATGTAGTAAAAACCTGTGAAATCCGTCCGTTTTCGTCATTTGTTATCGAATCGACTTAAAGCCAGATCGTCACATTGGCCGCTCTTCTCTCTGAAACGGTTGTACTTATCGTCCGCAAAGCTATGTCGCAGTGCTGCGGTATGTGGAGACTCTAAAAGCACCATAGCAGAACACAGATGAAGCTTCTAAGTTGATGTAATAGCCAGTAAGAAGTAGTAGAACTCAAGTTTTAGGTATCGATTATTGACTTTTTAGCTGGCTTTGGTGCCTTGGACATGAGCTAGGACCATAAGATTCTGCATGAAAGGAGGACTAGCAGCCGAGTTGCACGGGACAATGTGAAAAGTGTTCATACGTAGTAAAAACCTGAGAAATCCGTTCGTTATCGTCATTTGTTATCGAATGGACTTTAAGCCAGATCGTCACATTGGCCGCTCTGCTCTCTGAAACGGTTGTACTTATCGTCTGCAAAGCTATGTCGCGTTCTGCGGTATGCGGAGACACTAAAATCACCATAGTTAAACACAGATGAGGCTTCTGTGTTGATTTAATAGCCAGTAAGAAGTAGTACAATTCAAGTTTTAGGTATCGATTATTGACTTTTTAGCTGGCTTTGGTGCCTTGGACATGAACTAATACCCTAAGAATCTGCATGAGAGGAGGACTAGCAGCCAAGTTGCACGAGAGAATGTGAAAAGTGCTCATATGTAGTAAAAACCTGAGAGATCCGTTCGCCATCGTCATTTGTTATCGAATCGACTTAAAGCCAGATCGTCACATTTTCCGCTCTACTCTCTGAAACGGTTGTACTTATCGTCTGCAAAGCTATGTCGCATTGCTGCGGTATGCGGAGACACTAAAGGCACCATAGTAGACCACAGATCAAGCTTCTAATTTGATGTAATAGCCAGTAAGAAGTAGTACAATTCAAGTTTTACTTATCGATTATTGACTTTTAGCTGGCTTTGGTGCCTTGGACATGAGCTAGGACCTTAAGATTCTGCATGAAAGGAGGGCTAGCAGCTGAGTTGCATGGGAGAATGTGAAAAGTGTTCATATGTAGTAAAAACCTGAGAAATCCGTCCGTTTTCGTCATTTGTTATGGAATCGACTTAAAGCCAGATCGTCACATTGGCCGCTCTCCTCTCTGAAACGGTTGTACTTATCGTCTGCAAAGCTATGTCGCGTGCTGCGGTATGCAGAGACACTAAATGCACCATAGTAGAACACAGATGAAGCTTCTAAGTTGATGTAATAGCCAGTAAGAGGTAGTACAATTCAAGTTTTAAGTACCGATTATTAACTTTTTAGCTGGCTTTGGTGAATTGGACATGAGCTAGGACCTTAAGATTCTGCATGAAAGGAGGACTAGCAGCCGAGTTGCACGGGAGAATGTGAAAAGTTTTCATATGTAGTAAAAACCTGAGAAATCGGTCCATTTTCGTCATTTGTTATCGAATCGACTTAAAACCGGATCGTGACATTGGCCGCTCTTCTCTCTGAAACGGTTGTACTTATCGTCTGCAAAGCTATGTCGCGTGCTGCGGTATGCGGAGACACTAAAAGCACCATAGTAGAACACAGATGAGGCTTCTACGTTGATGTAATAGCTAGTAAGAAGTAGTACAACTCAAGTTTTAGGTATCGATTATTGACTTTTTAGCCGGCTTTGGTGCCTTGGACATGAGCTAGGACCATAAGATTCTGCATGAAAGGAGGACTAGCAGCCGAGTTGCATGGGAAAATGTGAAAAGTATTCACATGTAGTAAAAACCTGAGAAATCCGTCCGTTTTCGTCATTTGTTGTCGAATCGACTTAAAGCCAGATCGTCACATTGGAAGCTCTTCTCTCTGAAACGGTTGTACTTATCGTCTGAAAGCTATGTCGCGTGCTGCGGTATGCGGAGACACTAAAAGCACCATAGTAAAACACAGATGAAGCTTATAAGATGATGTAATGGCCAGTAAGAATTAGTACAATACCAGTTTTAGGTATCGATTATTGACTTTTTAGCTGGCTTTGGTGCCTTGGACATGAGCTAGGACCCTAAGATTCTGCATGAACGGAGGACTAGCAGCCGAGTTGCACAGGAGGATGTGAAAAGTGTTCATATGTAGTAAAAACCTGAGAAATCCGTACGTTTTCGTCATTTGTTATTGAATCGACTTAAAGCCAGATCGTCACATTGGCCGCTCCTCTCTCTGAAACGGTTGTACTTATCGTCTGAAAGCTACGTCGTGTGCTGGGGTATGCGATGACACTAAAAGCACCATAGTAGAACACAGATGAAGCTTCAAAGATGATGTAATAGCCTGTAAGGTTAGTACATGACCAGTTTTAGGTATCGATTATTGACTTTTTAGCTGGCTTTGGTGCCTTGGACATGAGCTAGGACCTTAAGATTCTGCATGAAAGGAGGACTAGCAGCCGAGTTGGATGGCAGAATGTGAAAAGTGTTCATATGTAGTAAAAACCTGAGAAATCCGTCCGCTTCCATCATTTGTTATCGAATCGACCTAAAGCCAGATCGTCACATTGGCCGCTCTTCGCTCTGAAACGGTTGTACTTATTGCCTGCAAAGCTATGTCGCGAGCTGCGTTATGCGGAGACACTAATAGCACCATAGTAGAACACAGATGAAGCTTCCAAGTTGATGTAATAGCCAGTAAGAAGTAGTACAATCCAAGTTTTAGGTATCGATTATTGACTTTTTAGCTGGCTTTGGTGCATTGGACGTGAGCTAAGACCTTAAGATTATGCATGAAAGGAGGACTAGCAGCCAAGTTGCACGGGAGAAGGCGAAAAGTATTCATATGTAGTAAAAACCTGAGAAATCCGTCCGTTTTCGTCATTTGTTATCGAATCGACTTAATGCCAGATCGTCACATTGGCCGCTCTTCTCTCTGAAACGGTTGTACTTATCGTCTGCAAAGCTATGTCGCGTGCTGCGGTATGTGGAGGCACTAAAAGCACCATAGTAAAACACAGATGAAGCTTCTAAGTTGATGTAATAGCCAGTAAGAAGTAGTGCAAGTGAAATTTTAGATATCGATTATTGACTTTTTACCATTCTTTGGTGCCTTGGACATGAGCTAGGACCTTAAGATTCTGCATGAAAGGAGGACTAGCAGCCGAGTAGCAAGGGAGAATGTGAAAAGTGTTCATATGTAGTAAAAACCTGAGAAATCCGTCCGTTTTCGTCATTTGTTATCGAATCGACTGAAAGCCAGATCGTCACATTAGCCGCTCTTCTCTCTGAAAGGGTTGTACTTATCGTCTGCAAAGCTATGTCGCGTGCTGCGGTATGTGGAGACACTAAAAGCACCATTGTAGAACACAGACGAAACTTCTAAGTAGATGTAATAGCTAGTAAGAAGTAGTACAACTCAAGTTTTAGGTATCGATTATTGACTTTTTAGCCGGCTTTGGTGCCTTGGACATGAGCTAGGACCATAAGATTCTGCATGAAAGGAGGACTAGCAGCCGAGTTGCATGGGAAAATGTGAAAAGTGTTCACATGTAGTAAAAACCTGAGAAATCCGTCCGTTTTCGTCATTTGTTGTCGAATCGACTTAAAGCCAGATCGTCACATTGGCCGCTCTTCTCTCTGAAACGGTTGTACTTATCGTCTGAAAGCTATGTCGCGTGCTGCGGTATGCGGAGACACTAAAAGCACCATAGTAAAACACAGATGAAGCTTATAAGATGATGTAATAGCCAGTAAGAATTAGTACAATACCAGTTTTAGGTATCGATTATTGACTTTTTAGCTGGCTTTGGTGCCTTGGACATGAGCTAGGACCCTAAGATTCTGCATGAACGGAGGACTAGCAGCCGAGTTGCACAGGAGGATGTGAAAAGTGTTCATATGTAGTAAAAACCTGAGAAATCCGTACGTTTTCGTCATTTGTTATTGAATCGACTTAAAGCCAGATCGTCACATTGGCCGCTCCTCTCTCTGAAACGGTTGTACTTATCGTCTGAAAGCTACGTCGCATGCTGGGGTATGCGAAGACACTAAAAGCACCATAGTAGAACACAGATGAAGCTTCAAAGATGATGTAATAGCCAGTAAGGTTAGTACATGACCAGTTTTAGGTATCGATTATTGACTTTTTAGCTGGCTTTGGTGCCTTGGACATGAGCTAGGACCTTAAGATTCTGCATGAAAGGAGGACTAGCAGCCGAGTTGGATGGGAGAATGTGAAAAGTGTTCATATGTAGTAAAAACCTGAGAAATCCGTCCGCTTCCATCATTTGTTATCGAATCGACCTAAAGCCAGATCGTCACAATGGCCGCTCTTCTCTCTGAAACGGTTGTACTTATCGTCTGAAAGCTATGTCGCGTGCTGCGGTATTCGGAGAGACTAAAAGCACCATAGTAGAACACAGATGAAGCTTCTAAGATGATGTAATTGCCAGTAAGAAATAGTACCAGTTTTAGGTATCGATTATTGACTTTTTAGCTGGCTTTGGAGCCTTGGACATGATCTAGGACCTTAAGATTCTGCATGAAAGGAGGACTAGCAGCCGAATTGCACGGAAGATTGTGAAAAATGTTCATATGTAGTAAAAACCTGAGAAATCCGTCCGTTTCGTCATTTGTTATCGAATCGACTTAAAGCCAGATCGTCACATTGGCCGCTCATCTCTCAGAAACGGTTGTACTTATCGTCTGCAAAGCTATGTCGCGTGCTGCGGTTTGTGGACACACTAAAAGCACCATAGTACAACACAGATGAAGCTTCTAAGATGATGTAATAGCCAGTAAGAAGCAGTACAATTCAAGTTTTAGGTATCGATTATTGACTTTTTAGCTGGCTTTGGTGCCTTGGACATGAGCTAGGACATTAAGATTCTGCATGAAAGGAGGACTAGCAGCCGAGTTGCACGGGAGAATGTGAAAAGTGTTCATATGTAGTAAAAACCTGTGAAATCCGTCCGTTTTCGTCATTTGTTATCGAATCGACTTAAAGCCAGATCGTCACATTGGCCGCTCTTCTCTCTGAAACGGTTGTACTTATCGTCTGCAAAGCTATGTCGCGTGCTGCGGTATGTGGAGACTCTAAAAGCACCATAGCAGAACACAGATGAAGCTTCTAAGTTGATGTGATAGCCAGTAAGAAGTAGTACAATTGAAATTTTAGATATCGATTATTGACTTTTTAGCTGGCTTTGGTGCCTTGGACATGAGCTAGGACCTTAAGATTCTGCATGAAAGGAGGACCACCAGCCGAATTGCACGGGAAATTGTGAAAAGTGTTCATATGGAGTAAAAACCTGAGAAATCCGTCCGTTTTCGTCATTTGTTATCGAATCGACTTAAAGCCAGATCGACACATTGGCCACTCTTCTCTCTGAAACGGTTGTACTTATCGTCTGCAAAGCTATGTCGCGTGCTGCGGTTTGTGGACACACTAAAAGCACCATAGTACAAAACAGATGAAGCTTCTAAGATGATGTAATAGCCAGTAAGAAGTAGTACAATTCAAGTTTTAGGTATCGATTATTGACTTTTTAGCTGGCTTTGGTGCGTTGGACATGAGCTAGGACATTAAGATTCTGCATGAAAGGAGGACTAGCAGCCGAATTGCACGGGAGATTGTGAAAAGTGTTCATATGTAGTAAAAACCTGAGAAATCCGTTCGTTTTCGTCATTTGCTATCGAATAGACGTAAAACCAGATCGTCACATTGGCGCTCTTCTCTCTGAAACGGTTGTACTTATAGTCTGCAAAGCTATGTCGCAGTGCTGCGGTATGTGGAGACTCTAAAAGCACCATAGCAGAACACAGATGAAGCTTCTAAGTTGATGTAATAGCCAGTAAGAAGTAGTACAACTCAAGTTTTAGGTATCGATTATTGACTTTTTAGCTGGCTTTGGTGCCTTGGACATGAGCTAGGACCATTAGATTCTGCATGAAAGGAGGACTAGCAGCCGAGTTGCACGGGACAATGTGAAAAGTGTTCATACGTAGTAAAAAACTGAGAAATCCGTCCGTTTTCGTCATTTGTTATGGAATCGACTTAAAGCCAGATCGTCACATTGGCCGCTCTGCTCTCTGAAACGGTTGTACTTATCGTCTGCAAAGCTATGTCGCGTGCTGCGGTTTGTGGACACACTAAAAGCACCATAGTACAACACAGACGAAGCTTCTAAGATGATGTAATAGCCAGTAAGAAGTAGTACAATTCAAGTTTTAGGTATCGATTATTGACTTTTCAGCTGGCTTTGGTGCCTTGGACATGAGCTAGGACCTTAAGATTCTGCATGAAAGGAGGACTAGCAGCCGAATTGCAAGGGAGAATGTGAAAAGAGTTCATATGTAGTAAAAACCTGAGAAATCCGTTCGTTTTCGTCATTTGCTATCGAATAGACGTAAAACCAGATCGTCACATTGGCGCTCTTCTCTCTGAAACGGTTGTACTTATCGTCTGCAAAGCTATGTCGCGTGCTGCGGTATGCGGAGACACTAAAAGCACCATAGTAGAACACAGATGAAGCTTCTAAGTTGATGTAATAGCCAGTAAGATGTAGTACACTTCAAGTTTTAGGTATCGATTATTGACTTTTTAGCTGGCTTTGGTGCCTTGGACATGAGCTAGGACCTTAAGATTCTACATAAAAGGAGGACTAGCAGCCGAGTTGCATGGGAGAATGTGAAAAGTGTTCATATGTAGTAAAAACCTGTGAAATCCGTCCGTGTTCGTCATTTGTTATCGAATCGACTTAAAGCCAGATCGTCACATTGGCCGCTCTTCTCTCTGAAACGGTTGTACTTATCGTCCGCAAAGCTATGTCGCAGTGCTGCGGTATGTGGAGACTCTAAAAGCACCATAGCAGAACACAGATGAAGCTTCTAAGTTGATGTAATAGCCAGTAAGAAGTAGTAGAACTCAAGTTTTAGGTATCGATTATTGACTTTTTAGCTGGCTTTGGTGCCTTGGACATGAGCTAGGACCATAAGATTCTGCATGAAAGGAGGACTAGCAGCCGAGTTGCACGGGACAATGTGAAAAGTGTTCATACGTAGTAAAAACCTGAGAAATCCGTTCGTTATCGTCATTTGTTATCGAATGGACTTTAAGCCAGATCGTCACATTGGCCGCTCTGCTCTCTGAAACGGTTGTACTTATCGTCTGCAAAGCTATGTCGCGTTCTGCGGTATGCGGAGACACTAAAATCACCATAGTAGAACACAGATGAAGCTTCTGTGTTGATTTAATAGCCAGTAAGAAGTAGTACAATTCAAGTTTTAGGTACCGATTATTTACTTTTTAGCTGGCTTTGGTGCCTTGGACATGAACTAGGACCCTAAGAATCTGCATGAGAGGAGGACTAGCAGCCAAGTTGCACGAGAGAATGTGAAAAGTGCTCGTATGTAGTAAAAACCTGAGAGATCCGTTCGCCATCGTCATTTGTTATCGAATCGACTTAAAGCCAGATCGTCACATTTTCCGCTCTACTCTCTGATACGGTTGTACTTATCGTCTGCAAAGCTATGTCGCATTGCTGCGGTATGCGGAGACACTAAAGGCACCATAGTAGACCACAGATCAAGCTTCTAATTTGATGTAATAGCCAGTAAGAAGTAGTACAATTCAAGTTTTACTTATCGATTATTGACTTTTAGCTGGCTTTGGTGCCTTGGACATGAGCTAGGACCTTAAGATTCTGCATGAAAGGAGGGCTAGCAGCTGAGTTGCACGGGAGAATGTGAAAAGTGTTCATATGTAGTAAAAACCTGAGAAATCCGTCAGTTTTCGTCATTTGTTGTGGAATCGACTTAAAGCCAGATCGTCACATTGGCCGCTCTCCTCTCTGAAACGGTTGTACTTATCGTCTGCAAAGCTATGTCGCGTGCTGCGGTATGCAGAGACACTAAATGCACCATAGTAGAACACAGATGAAGCTTCTAAGTTGATGTAATAGCCAGTAAGAAGTAGTACAATTCAAGTTTTAAGTACCGATTATTGACTTTTTAGCTGGCTTTGGTGAATTGGACATGAGCTAGGACCTTAAGATTCTGCATGAAAGGAGGACTTGCAGCCGAGTTGCACGGGAGAATGTGAAAAGTTTTCATATGTAGTAAAAACCTGAGAAATCGGTCCATTTTCGTCATTTGTTATCGAATCGACTTAAAACCGGATCGTGACATTGGCCGCTCTTCTCTCTGAAACGGTTGTACTTATCGTCTGCAAAGCTATGTCGCGTGCTGCGGTATGCGGAGACACTAAAAGCACCATAGTAGAACACAGATGAAGCTTCTACGTTGATGTAATAGCTAGTAAGAAGTAGTACAATTGGAATTTTAGATATCGATTATTGACTTTTTAGCTGGCTTTGGTGCCTTGGACATGAGCTAGGACCTTAAGATTCTGCATGAAAGGAGGACTAGCAGCCGAGTTGCACGGGAGAATGTGAAAAGTGTTCATATGTAGTAAAAACGTGAGAAGTCCGTCCGTTTTGTCATTTGTTATCGAATCGACTTAAAGCCAGATCGTCACATTGGCCGCTCTTCTCTCCGAAACGGTTGTACTTATCGTCTGAAAGCTATGTCGCGTGCTGCGGTATGCGGGGACACTAAAAGCACCATAGTAGAACACAGATGCAGCTTCTAAGATGATGTAATAGCCAGTAAGAATTAGTACAATACCAGTTTTAAGTATCGATTATTGACTTTTAGCTGGCTTTGGTGCGTTGGACATGAGCTAGGACCTTAAGATTCAGCATGAAAGGAGGACTAGCAGCCGAGTTGCACGGGAGAATGTGAAAAGTTTTCATATGTAGTAAAAACCTGAGAAATCGGTCCATTTTCGTCATTTGTTATCGAATCGACTTAAAACCGGATCGTGACATTGGCCGCTCTTCTCTCTGAAACGGTTGTACTTATCGTCTGCAAAGCTATGTCGCGTGCTGCGGTATGCGGAGACACTAAAAGCACCATAGTAGAACACAGATGAAGCTTCTAAGTTGATGTAATGGCTAGTAAGAAGTAGTACAATTGGAATTTTAGATATCGATTATTGACTTTTTAGCTGGCTTTGGTGCCTTGGACATGAGCTAGGACCTTAAGATTCTGCATGAAAGGAGGACTAGCAGCCGAGTTGCACGGGAGAATGTGAAAAGTGTTCATATGTGGTAAAAACCTGAGAAATCCGTCGGTTTTTGTTATTTGTTATCGAATCGACTTAAAGCCAGATCGTCACATTGCCCGCTCGTCTCTCCGAAACGGTTGTATTTATCGTCTGAAAGCTATGTTGCGTGCTGCGGTATGCGGAGACACTAAAAGCACCATAGTAGAACACAGATGAAGCTTGTAAGATGATGTAATAGCCAGTAAGAATTAGTACAATACCAGTTTTATGTATCGATTATTGACTTTTAGCTGGCTTTGGTGCCTTGGACATGAGCTAGGACCTTAAGATTCTGCATGAAAGGAGGGCTAGCAGCTGAGTTGCACGGGAGAATGTGAAAAGTGTTCATATGTAGTAAAAACCTGAGAAATCCGTCCGTTTTCGTCATTTGTTATGGAATCGACTTAAAGCCAGATCGTCGCATTGGCCGCTCTCCTCTCTGAAACGGTTGTACTTATCGTCTGCAAAGCTATGTCGCGTGCTGCGGTATGCAGAGACACTAAATGCACCATAGTAGAACACAGATGAAGCTTCTAAGTTGATGTAATAGCCAGTAAGAAGTAGTACAATTCAAGTTTTAGGTATCGATTATTGACTTGGTAGCTGGCTTTGGTGCCTTGGACATGAGCTAGGACCTTAAGATTCTGCATGAAAGAAGGACTAGCAGCCGAGTTGTACGGGAGAATGTGAAAAGTGTTCATATGTAGTAAAAACCTGAGAAATCCATACGTTTTCGTCATTGGTTATCGAATCGACTTAAAGCCTGATCGTCACATTGGCCGCTCTTCTCTCGGAAACGGTTGTACTTATCGTCTGCAAAGCTATGTCGAGTGCTGCGGTATGTGGAGACACTAAAATCACCATAGTAGAACACAGATGAAGCTTCTAAGTTGATGTAATAGCCAGTAAGAAGTAGTACAATTCAAGTTTTAGGTATCGATTATTGACTTTTTAGCTGGCTTTGGTGCCTTGGACATGAGCTAGGACCTTAAGATTCTGCATGAAAGAAGGACTAGCAGCCGAGTTGTACGGGAGAATGTGAAAAGTGTTCATATGTAGTAAAAACCTGAGAAATCCATACGTTTTCGTCATTGGTTATCGATTCGTCTTCAAGCCAATCGTCACATTGGCTGCTCTTCTCTCTGAAACGGTTGTACTTATCGTCTGCAAAGCTATGTCGCGTGCTGCGGCATGTGGAGACACTAAAAGCACCATAGTAGAACACAGATGAAGCTTCTAAGATGATGTAATAGCCAGTAAGAATTAGTACAATACCAGTTTTGGGTATGGATTATTGACTTTTAGCTGGCTTTGGTGACTTGGACATGAGCTAGGACCTTAAGATTCTGCATGAAAGGAGGGTTAGCAGCCGAGTTGCACGGGAGAATGTGAAAAGTGTTCATATGTAGTAAAAACCTGAGAAATCCGTCCGTTTTCGTCATTTGTTATGGAATCGACTTAAAGCCAGATCGTCACATTGGCCGCTCTTTCCTCTGACGCTGTTGTACTTATCGTCTGCAATGCTATGTCGCGTGCTGCGGTTTGTGGACACACTAAAAGCAGCATAGTAGAACACAGATGAAGCTTCTAAGTTGATGTAATAGCTAGTAAGAAGTAGTACAATACCAGTTTTAGGTATAGATTACTGACTTTTAGCTGGCTTTGGTGCCTTGGACATGAGCTAGGACCTTAAGATTCTGCATGAAAGGAGGGCTAGCAGCTGAGTTGCACGGGAGAATGTGAAAAGTGTTCATATGTAGTAAAAACCTGAGAAATCCGTCCGTTTTCGTCATTTGTTATGGAATCGACTTAAAGCCAGATCGTCACATTGGCCGCTCTCCTCTCTGAAACGGTTGTACTTATCGTCTGCAAAGCTATGTCGCGTGCTGCGGTATGCAGAGACACTAAATGCACCATAGTAGAACACAGATGAAGCTTCTAAGTTGATGTAATAGCCTGTAAGAAGTAGTACAATTCAAGTTTTAGGTATCGATTTTTGACTTTGTAGATGGCTTTGGTGCCTTGGACATGAGCTAGGACCTTAAGATTCTGCATGAAAGAAGGACTAGCAGCCGAGTTTAAGGGAGAATGTGAAAAGTGTTCATATGTAGTAAAAACCTGAGAAATCCATACGTTTTCGTCATTGGTTATCGATTCGTCTTAAAGCAAGATCGTCACATTGGCTGCTCTTTTCTCTGAAACGGTTGTACTTATCGTCTGCAAAGCTATGTCGCGTGCTGCGGTATGTGGAGACACTAAAAGCACCATAGTAGAACACAGATGAAGCTTCTAAGTTGACGTAATAGCTAGTAAGAGGTAGTACAATTCAAGGTTTAAGTATCGATTATTGACTTTTTAGCTGGCTTTGGTGCCTTGGACATGAGCTAGGACCTTAAGATTCTGCATGAAAGGAGGACTAGCAGCCGAGTTGCACGGGAGATTGTGAAAAGTGTTCATATGTAGTAAAAACCTGAGAGATCCGTTCGCCATCGTCATTTGTTAACGAATCGACTTAAAGCCAGATCGTCACATTGGCCGCTCTCCTCTCTGAAACGGTTGTACTTATCGTCTGCAAAGCTATGTAGCGTGCTGCTGTATGTAGAGACACTAAATGCACCATAGTAGAACACAGATGAAGCTTCTAAGTTGATGTAATAGCCAGTAAGAAGTAGTACAATTCAAGTTTTAGGTATCGATTATTGACTTGGTAGCTGGCTTTGGTGCCTTGGACATGAGCTAGGACCTTAAGATTCTGCATGAAAGAAGGACTAGCAGCCGAGTTGTACGGGAGAATGTGAAAGGTGTTCATATGTAGTAAAAACCTGAGAAATCCATACGTTTTCGTCATTGGTTATCGAATCGACTTAAAGCCTGATCGTCACATTGGCCGCTCTTCTCTCTGAAACGGTTGTACTTATCGTCTGCAAAGCTATGTCGAGTGCTGCGGTATGTGGAGACACTAAAATCACCATAGTAGAACACAGATGAAGCTTCTAAGTTGATGTAATAGCCAGTAAGAAGTAGTACAATTCAAGTTTTAGGTATCGATTATTGACTTTTTAGCTGGCTTTGGTGCCTTGGACATGAGCTAGGACCTTAAGATTCTGCATGAAAGAAGGACTAGCAGCCGAGTTGTACGGGAGAATGTGAAAAGTGTTCATATGTAGTAAAAACCTGAGAAATCCATACGTTTTCGTCATTGGTTATCGATTCGTCTTCAAGCCAATCGTCACATTGGCTGCTCTTCTCTCTGAAACGGTTGTACTTATCGTCTGCAAAGCTATGTCGCGTGCTGCGGCATGTGGAGACACTAAAAGCACCATAGTAGAACACAGATGAAGCTTCTAAGATGATGTAATAGCCAGTAAGAATTAGTACAATACCAGTTTTGGGTATCGATTATTGACTTTTAGCTGCCTTTGGTGACTTGGACATGAGCTAGGACCTTAAGATTCTGCATGAAAGGAGGGTTAGCAGCCGAGTTGCACGGGAGAATGTGAAAAGGGTTCATATGTAGTAAAAACCTGAGAAATCCGTCCGTTTTCGTCATTTGTTATGGAATCGACTTAAAGCCAGATCGTCACATTGGCCGCTCTTTCCTCTGACGCTGTTGTACTTATCGTCTGCAATGCTATGTCGCGTGCTGCGGTTTGTGGACACACTAAAAGCAGCATAGTAGAACACAGATGAAGCTTCTAAGTTGATGTAATAGCTAGTAAGAAGTAGTACAATTCCAGTTTCAGATATCGATTATTGACTTTTTAGCTGGCTGTGGTGCCTTGGACATGAGCTAGGACCTTAAGATTTTGCATGAAAGGAGGACTAGCAGCCGAGTTGCACAGGAGGATGTGAAAAGTGTTCATATGTAGTAAAAACCTGAGAAATCCGTACGTTTTCGTTATTTGTTATTGAATCGACTTAAAGCCAGATCGTCACATTGGCCGCTCCTCTCTCTGAAACGGTTGTACTTATCGACTGCAAAGCTATGTCGAGTGCTGCGGTATGTGGAGACACTAAAAGCACCATAGTAGAACACAGATGAAGCTTATAAGTTGATGTAATAGCCAGTAAGAGGTAGTATAATTCAAGTTTAAGGTATCGATTATTAAATTTTTAGCTGGCTTTGGTGCCTTGGACATGAGCTAGGACCTTAAGATTCTGCATGAAAGGAGGACTAACAGCCGCCTTGCACGTGAGAATGTGAAAAGTGTTCATATGTAGTAAAAACCTGAGAAATCCGTCCGTTTTCGTCTTTTGTTATCGAGTCGACTAAAGGCCAGATCGTAACATTGTCCGCCCTTCTCTCTGAAACGGCTGTACTTATCGTCTGAAAGCTATGTCGCGTGCTGCGGTATGTGGAGACACTAAAAGCACCATAGTAGAACACAGATGAAGCTTCTAAGTTGATGTAATAGCCAGTAAGAAGTAGTACGATTCCAGTTTTAGGTATCGATTATTGACTTTTTAGCTGGCTTTGGTGCCTTGGACATGAGCTAGGACCTTAAGATTCTGCATGAAAGCAGGACTAGCAGCCGAGTTGCACTGGAGAATGTGAAAAGTGTTCATATGTAGTAAAAACCTGAGAAATCCGTCCGTTTTCGTCGTTTGTTATAGAATCGACTTAAAGCCTGATCGTCACATTGGGCGCTCTTCTCTCTGAAACGGTTGCACTTATCGTCTGCAAAGCTATGTCGCGTGCTGCAGTATGCGGAAACACTAAAAGCAGCATAGTAGAACACAGATGAAGCTTCTAAGTTGATGTAATAGCTAGTAAGAAGTAGTACAATTGAAATTTTAGATATCGATTATTGACTTTTTAGCTGGCTTTGGTGCCTTGGACATGAGCTAGGACCTTAAGATTCTGCATGAAAGGAGGACTAGCAGCCGAGTTGCACGGGAGAAAGTGAAAAGTGTTCATATGTGGTAAAAACCCGAGATATCCGTACGTTTTCGTCATTGGTTATCGAATCGTCTTAAAGCCAGATCGTCACATTGGCCGCTCTTCTCTCTGAAACGGTTGTATTTATCGTCTGCAAAGCTATGTCGAGTGCTGCGGTATGTGGAGACACTAAAATCACCATAGTAGAACACAGATGAAGCTTCTAAGATGATGTAATAGCCAGTAAGAGGTAGTACAATTCAAGTTTTAGGTATCGATTATTGACGTTTTAGCTGGCTTTCGTGACTTGGACATGAGCTAGGACCTTAAGATTCTGCATGAAAGGAGGACTAGCAGCTGACTTGCCTGGGAGAATATGAAAAGTGTTCATATGTAGTAAAAACCTGAGAAATCCTTCCGTTTTCGTCATTTGTTATCGAATCGACCTAAAGCCAGATCGTGACATTGGCCGCCCTTCTCTCTGAAACGGTTGCACTTATCGTCTGCAAAGCTATGTCGCGTGCTGCAGTATGCGGAGACACTAAAAGCAGCATAGTAGAACACAGATGAAGCTTCTAAGTTGATGTAATAGCTAGTAAGAAGTAGTACAATTGAAATTTTAGATATCGATAATTGACTTTTTAGCTGGCTTTGGTGCCTTGGACATGAGCTAGGACCTTAAGATTCTGCATGAAAGGAGGACTAACAGCCGCCTTGCACGTGAGAATGTAAAAAGTGTTCATATGTAGTAAAAACCTGAGAAATCCGACCGTTTTCGACATTTGTTATCGAGTCGACTTAAAGCCAGATCGTCACATTGGACGCTCTTCTCTCTGAAACGGTTGTACTTATCGTCTGCAAAGCTATGTCGAGTGCTGCGGTATGTGGAGACACTAAAAGCACCATAGTAGAACACAGATGAAGCTAATAAGTTGATGTAATAGCCAGTAAGAGGTAGTACAATTAAAGTTTAAAGTATCGATTATTAAATTTTAGCTGGCTTTGGTGCCTTGGACATGAGCTAGGACCTTAAGATTCTGCATGAAAGGAGGACTAGCAGCCGAGATGCATGGGAGAATGTGAAAAGTGTTCATATGTAGTAAAAACCTGAGAAATACGTTCGTTATCGTCATATATTACCGAATCGACTTAAAGCCGGATCGTCACATTGGCCGCTCTTCTCTCTGAAACGGTTGTACTTATCGTCTGAAAAGCTATGTCGCGTGCTGCGGTATGTGGAGACACTAAAATCACCTTAGTAGGACTCAGATGAAGCTTCTAAGTTGATGTAATAGCCAGTAAGAAGTAGTACAATTCAAGTTTTAGGTATCGATTATTGACTTTTTAGCTGGCTTTGGTGCCTTGGACATGAGCTAGGACCCTAAGAATCTGCAAGAGAGGGAGACTAGCAGAAAAGTTGCATGGGAGAATGTGAAATGTGTTCATATGTAGTATTAACCTGAGAAATCCGTCCGTTTTCGTCTTTTGTTATCGAGTCGACTGAAGGCCAGATCTTAACATTGTCCGCCCTTCTCTCTGAAACGGCTGTACTTATCGTCTGAAAGCTATGTCGCGTGCTGCGGTATGCGGAGACACTAAAAGCACCATAGTAGAACACAGATGAAGCTTCTAAGTTGATGTAATAGCCAGTAAGAAGTAGTACAATTCCAGTTTTAGGTATCGATTATTGACTTTTTAGCTGGCTTTGGTGCCTTGGACATGAGCTAGGACCTTAAGATTCTGCATGAAAGCGGGACTAGCAGCCGAGTTGCACTGGAGAATGTGAAAAGTGTTCATATGGAGTAAAAACCTAAAAAATCCGTCCGTTTTCGTCGTTTGTTATAGAATCGACTTAAAGCCTGATCGTCACATTGGGCGCTCTTCTCTCTGAAACGGTTGCACTTATCGTCTGCAAAGCTATGTCGCGTGCTGCAGTATGCGGAGACACTAAAAGCAGCATAGTAGAACACAGATGAAGCTTCTAAGTTGATGTAATAGCCAGTAAGAGGTAGTACAATTCAAGTTTTAGGTATCGATTATTGACGTTTCAGCTGGCTTTGGTGCCATGGACATGAGCTAGGACCTTAAGATTCTGCATGAAAGGAGGACTAGCAGCCGAGTTGCACGGGAGATTGTGAAAAGTGTTCATATGTAGTAAAAACCTGAGAGATCCGTTCGCCATCGTCATTTGTTAACGAATCGACTTAAAGCCAGATCGTCACATTGGCCGCTCTCCTCTCTGAAACGGTTGTACTTATCGTCTGCAAAGCTATGTCGCGTGCTGCGGTATGCGGAGACACCAAAATAACCATAGTAGAACACAGATGAAGCTTCTAAGTTGATGTAATAGCCAGTAAGAAGTAGTACAATTCAAGATTTGGGCATCGATTATTGAATTTTTAGCTGGCTTTGGTGCCTTGGACATGAGCTAGGACCTTAAGATTCGGCATGAGAGGAGGACTAGCAGCCGAGTTGCACGGGAGAATGTGAAAAGTGTTCATATGTAATAAAAACCTGAGAAATCCGTCCGTTTTCGTCATTTGTTATCGAATCGACTTAAAGCCAGATCGTCACATTGTACGCTCTTCTCTCCGAAACGGTTGTACTTATCGTCTGCAAAGCTATGTCGCGTGCTGCGGTATGCGGAGACACTAAAAGCACCATAGTAGAACACAGATGAAGCTTCTAAGATAATGTAATAGCCAGTAAGATTTAGTACAATACCAGTTTTAGGTATCGATTATTAAGTGTTTAGCTGGCTTTGGTGCCTTGCACATGAGCTAGGACCTTAAGATTCTCCATGAAAGGAGGACTAGCAGCCGAATTGCATGGGAGATTGTGAAAAGTGTTCATATGTAGTAAAAACCTGAGAAATCCGTCCGTTTTCGTCATTTTTTATGGAATCGACTTAAAGCCAGGTCGTCACATTGGCATCTATTCTCTCTGAAACGGTTGTACATATCGTCTGCAAAGCTATGTCGCGTGCTGCGGTATGTGGAGACACTATAAGCACCATACTAGAACACAGATGAAGCTTCTATGTTGATGTCATAGCTAGTAAGAAGAAGTACAATTGAAATTTTAGATATCGATTATTGACTTTTTAGCTGGCTTTGGTGCCTTGGACATGAGCTAGGACCATAAGATTCGGCATGAAAGGAGGACTAGCAGCCGAGTTGCACTGGAGAATGTGAAAAGTGTTCATATGTAGTAAAAACCTGAGAAATCCGTCCGTTTTCGTCGTTTGTTATAGAATCGACTTAAAGCCTGATCGTCACATTGGGCGCTCTTCTCTCTGAAACGGTTGCACTTATCGTCTGCAAAGCTATGTCGCGTGCTGCAGTATGCGGAGACACTAAAAGCAGCATAGTAGAACACAGATGAAGCTTCTAAGTTGATGTAATAGCTAGTAAGAAGTAGTACAATTGAAATTTTAGATATCGATTATTGACTTTTTAGCTGGCTTTGGTGCCTTGGACATGAGCTAGGACCTTAAGATTCTGCATGAAAGGAGGACTAGCAGCCGAGTTGCACGGGAGAAAGTGAAAAGTGTTCATATGTAGTAAAATCCTGAGAAATCCGTCCGTTTTCGTCATTTGTTATCGAATCGACTTAAAGCCGGATCGTCACATTGGCCACTCTTGTCTCTGAAACGGTTGTACTTATCGTCTGCAAAGCTATGTCGCGTGCTGCGGTATGCGGAGACACCAAAATAACCATAGTAGAACACAGATAAAGCTTCTAAGTTGATGTAATAGCCAGTAAGAAGTGGTACAATTCAAGTTTTAGGTATCGATTATTGACTTTTTAGCTGGCTTTGGTGCCTTGGACATGAGCTATGTCCTTACGAATCTGCATGAGAGGAGGACTAGCAGAAGAGTTGGACAGGAGAATGTGAAAAGTGTTAATATGTAGTATTAACCTGAGAAATCCGTCCGTTTTCGTCTTTTGTTATCGAATCGACTTAAAGCCAGATCGTCACATTGGCCGCTCTTCTCTCTGAAACGGTTGTACTTATCGTCTGCAAATCTATGTCGCGTGCTGCGGTATGTGGAGACACTAAAAGCACCATAGTAGAACACAGATGAAGCTTCTAAGTTGATGTAATAGCTAGTAAGAAGTAGTACAATTTAAATTTTAGATATCGATTATTGACTTTTTAGCTGGCTTTGGTGCCTTGGACATGAGCTAGGACCTTAAGAATGTGCATGAAAGGGGGACTAGGAGCCGAGTTGCACAGGAGAATGTGAAAAGTGTTCATATGTAGTAAAAACCTGAGAAACCCGTCCGTTTTCGTCATTTGTTATCGAATCGACTTAAAGCCAGATCGTCACATTGGCCGCTCTTCTCTCCGAAACGGTTGTACTTATCGTCTGAAAGGTATGTCGCGTGCTGCGGTATGCAGAGACACTAAAAGGACCAGAGTAGAACACAGATGAAGCTTCTAAGATGATGTAATAGCCAGTAAGAATTAGTACAATACCAGTTTTAGTTATCGATTATTGACTTTTTAGCTGACTTTGGTGCCTTGGACATGAGCTAGGACCTTAAGATTCTGCATGAAAGGAGGACTAGCCGCCGAATTGCACGAGAGAATGTGAAAAGTGTTCATATGTAATAAAAACCTGAGAAATCCGTCCGTTTTCGTCATTTGTTATCGAATCGACTTAAAGCCTGATCGTCACATTGGCCGCTCTTCTCTCTGAAACGGTTGTACTTATCGTCTGCAAAGCTATGTCGCGTGCTGCGGTATGCGGAGACACTAAAAGCACCATAGTAGAACAGAGATGAAGCTTCTAAGATGATGTAATAGCCAGTAAGAATTAGTACAATACCAGTTTTAGGTATCGATTATTAAGTGTTTAGCTGGCTTTGGTGCCTTGCAGATGAGCTAGGACCTTAAGATTCTGCATGAAAGGAGGACTAGCAGCCGAATTGCATGGGAGATTGTGAAAAGTGTTCATATGTAGTAAAAACCTGAGAAATCCGTCCGTTTTCGTCATTTTTTATTGAATCGACTTAAAGCCAGGTCGTCACATTGGCATCTCTTCTCTCTGAAACGGTTGTACATATCGTCTGCAAAGCTATGTCGCGTGCTGCGGTATGTGGAGACACTAAAGCACCATACTAGAACACAGATGAAGCTTCTATGTTGATGTCATAGCTAGTAAGAAGTAGTACAATTGAAATTTTAGATATCGATTATTGACTTTTTAGCTGGCTTTGGAGCCTTGGACATGAGCTAGGACCATAAGATTCGGCATGAAAGGAGGACTAGCAGCCGAGTTGCACGGGAGAATGTGAAAAGTGTTCATATGTAGTAAAAATCTGAGAAATCCGTCCGTTTTCGTCATTTGTTATCGAATCGACTTAAAGCCAGATCGTCACATTGGCCGCTCTTCTCTCAAACGGTTGTACTTATCGTCTGCAAAGCTATGTCGCGTGCTGCGTTATGTGGAGACACTAAAAGCACCATAGCAGAACACAGATGAAGCTTCTAAGTTGATGTAATAGCCAGTAAGAAGTAGTACAATTCAAGTTTTAGGTATCGATTATTGACTTTTTAGCTGGCTTTGGTGCCTTGGACATGAGCTATGACCTTACGAATCTGCATGAGAGGAGGACTAGCAGAAAAGTTGCACGGGAGAATGTGAAATGTGTTAATATGTAGTTTTAACCTGAGAAATCCGTCCGTTTTCGTCATTTGTTATCGAATCGACTTAAATCCAGATCGTCACATTGGCCGCTCTTCTCTCTGAAACGGTTGTACTTATCGTCTGCAAAGCTATGTCGTGTGCTGCGGTATGCGGAGACACTAAAAATACCATAGTAAAACACGGATGAAGTTTCTAAGTTGATGTAATAGCCAGTAAGAAGTAGTACAATTCAAGTTTTACTTATCGATTACTGACTTTCAGCTGGCTTTGGTGCCATGGACATGAGCTAGGACCTTAAGATTCTGCATGAAAGGAGGACTAGCAGCCGAGTTGCACGGGAGATTGTTAAAAGTGTTCATATGTAGTAATATCCAGTAAGAAGTAGTACAATTCAAGATTTGGGTATCGATTATTAAATTCTTAGCTTGCTTTGGTGACTTGAACATGAGCTAGGACCTTAAGATTCTGCATGAAAGGAGGACTAGCAGCCGAGTTGCACTGGAGAATGTGGAAAATGTTCACATGTAGTAAAAACCTGAGAAATCCTTACGTTTTCGAATCGACTTAAAGCCAGATCGTCACATTGGCCGCTCTTCTCTCTGAAACGGTTGTACTTATCGTCTGCAAAGCTATGTCACATGCTGTGGTATGCGGAGACACTAAAATCACCATAGTAGGACACAGATAAAGCTTCTAAGTTGATGTAATAGCCAGTAAGAAGTGGTACAATTCAAGTTTTAGGTATCGATTATTGACTTTTTAGCTGGCTTTGGTGCCTTGGACATGAGCTATGTCCTTACGAATCTGCATGAGAGGAGGACTAGCAGAAAAGGTGCACAGGAGAAAGTGAAAAGTGTTAATATGTAGTATTAACCTGAGAAATCAGTCCGTTTTCGTCTTTTGTTATCGAATATCGACTTAAAGCCAGATCGTCACATTGGCCGCTCTTCTCTCTGAAACGGTTGTACTTACCGTCTGCAAATCTATGTCGCGTGCTGCGGTATGTGGAGACACTAAAAGCACCATAGTAGAACACAGATGAAGCTTCTAAGTTGATGTAATAGCTAGTAAGAAGTAGTACAATTTAAATTTTAGATATCGATTATTGACTTTTTAGCTGGCTTCGGTGCCTTGGACATGAGCTAGGACCTTAAGAATGTGCATGAAAGGGGGACTAGCGGCCGAGTTGCACAGGAGAATGTGAAAGGTGTTCATATGTAGTAAAAACCTGAGAAACCCGTCCGTTTTCGTCATTTGTTATCGAATCGACTTAAAGCCAGATCGTCACATTGGCCGCTCTTCTCTCTGAAACGGTTGTACTTATCGTCTGCAAAGCTATGTCGCGTGCTGCGGTATGTGGAGACACTAAAAGCAGCATAGCAGAACACAGATGAAGCTTCTAAGTTGATGTAATAGCCAGTAAGAAGTAGTACAATTCAAGTTTTAGGTATCGATTATTGACTTTTTAGCTGGCTTTGGTGCCTTGGACAAGAGCTATGACCTTACGAATCTGCATGAGAGGAGGACTAGCAGAAAAGTTGCACGGGAGATTGTGAAATGTGATAATATGTAGTTTTAACCTGAGAAATCCGTCCGTTTTCGTCTTTTGTTATCGAATCGACTATAAGCCAGATTGTCACATTGTCCGCCCTTCTCTCTAAAACGGTTGTACTTATCGTCTGCAAAGCTATGTCGTGTGCTGCGGTATGCGGAGACACTAAAAATACCATAGTAAAACACGGATGAAGCTTCTAAGTTGATGTAATAGCCAGTAAGAAGTAGTACAATTCAAGTTTAAGGTATCGATTATTGACTTAGTAGCTGGCTTTGGTGCCTTGGACATGAGCTAGGACCTTAAGATTCTGCATGAAAGAAGGACTAGCAGCCGAGTTGTACGGGAGAATGTGAAAAGTGTTCATATGTAGTAAAAACCTGAGAAATCCATGCGTTTTCGTCATTGGTTATCGATTCGTCTTTAAGCCAGATCGTCACATTGGCTGCTCTTCTCTCTGAAACGGTTGTACTTATCGTCTGCAAAGCTATGTCGCGTGCTGCGGCATGTGGAGACACTAAAAGCACCATAGTAGAACACAGATGAAGGTTGTAAGTTGATGTAATAGCTAGTAAGAGGTAGTACAATTCAAGTTTTAGGTATCGATTATTGACTTGTTAGCTGGCTTTGGTGCCTTGGACATGAGCTAGGACCTTAAGAATCTGCATGAAAGGAGGACTAGCAGCCGAGTTGCACGGGAGGATGTGAAAAGTGTTCATATGTAGTGAAAACCTGAGAAGTCCGTCCGTTTTGTCATTTGTTATCGAATCGACTTATAGCCAGATCGTCAAATTGGCCGCTCTTCTCTCCGAAACGGTTGTACTTATCGTCTGCAAAGTTATGTCGCGTGCTGCGGTATGCGGAGACACTAAAATCACCATAGTAGAACACAGATGAAGCTTCTAAGTTGATGTAATAGCTAGTAAGAAGTAGTATAATTGGAATTTTAGATATCGATTATTGACTTTTTAGATGGCTTTGGTGCCTTGGACATGAGCTAGGACCTTAAGATTCTGCATGAAAGGAGGACTAGCAGCCGAGTTGCACGGGAGAATGTGAAAAGTGTTCATATGTAGTAAAAACCTGAGAAGTCCGTCCGTTTTGTCATTTGTTATCGAATCGACTTAAAGCCAGATCGTCAAATTGGCCGCTCTTCTCTCCGAAACGGTTGAACTTATCGTCTGAAAGCTATGTCGCGTGCTGCGGTATGCGCAGACACTTAAAGCACCATAGTAGAACACAGATGAAGATTCTAAGTTGATGTAATAGCCAGTAAGAAGTAGTACAAGTCAAGTTTTAGGTATCGATTATAGACTTTTAAGCTGGCTTTGGTTCCTTGGACATGAGCTAGGACCTTAAGACTCTGCATGAAAGGAGGACTAACAGCCGCCTTGCACGTGAGAATGTGAAAAGTGTTCTCATGTAGTAAAAACCTGAGAAATCCGACCGTTTTCGTCATTTGTTATTGAATCGACTTAAAGCCAGATCGTCACATTGGCCGCTCTTCTCTCTGAAACGGTTGTACTTATCGTCTGCAAAGCTATGTCGAGTGCTGCGGTATGTGGAGACACTAAAAGCACCATAGTAGAACACAGATGAAGCTTATAAGTTGATGTAATAGCCAGTAAGAGGTACTACAATTCAAGTTTAAGGTATCGATTATTAAATTTTTAGCTGGCTTTGGTGCATTGGACATGAGCTAGGACCTTAAGATTCTGCATGAAAGGAGGACTAGCAGCCGAGATGCATGGGAGAATGTGAAAAGTGTTCATATGTAGTAAAAACCTGAGAAATCCGTTCGTTATCGTCATATATTACCGAATCGACTTAAAGCCGGATCGTCACATTGGCCGGTTTTCTCTTTGAAACGGTTGTACTTATCGTCTGCAAAGCTATGTCGCGTGCTGCGGTATGTGGAGACACTAAAATCACCTTAGTAGGACACAGATGAAGCATCTAAGTTGATGTAATAGCCAGTAAGAAGTAGTACAAGTCAAGTTTTAGGTATCGATTATTGACTTTTTAGCTGGCTTTGGTGCCTTGGACATGAGCTAGGACCTTAAGATTCTGCATGAAAGCAGGACTAGCAGCCGAGTTGCACTGGAGAATGTGAAAAGTGTTCATATGTAGTAAAAACCTGAGAAATCCGTCCGTTTTCGTCGTTTGTTATCGAATCGACTTAAAGCCTGATCGTCACATTGGGCGCTCTTCTCTCTGAAACGGTTGCACTTATCGTCTGCAAAGCTATGTCGCGTGCTGCAGTATGCGGAGACACTAAAAGCAGCATAGTAGAACACAGATGAAGCTTCTAAGTTGATGTAATAGCTAGTAAGAAGTAGTACAATTGAAATTTTAGATATCGATTATTGACTTTTTAGCTGGCTTTGGTGCCTTGGACATGAGCTAGGACCTTAAGATTCTGCATGAAAGCAGGACTAGCAGCCGAGTTGCACTGGAGAATGTGAAAAGTGTTCATATGTAGTAAAAACCTGAGAAATCCGTCGGTTTTCGTCGTTTGTTATCGAATCGACTTAAAGCCAGATCGTCACATTGGCCGCTCTTCTCTCCGAATCGGTTGTACTTATCGTCTGAAAGCTATGTCGCGTGCTGCGGTATGCGGAGACACTAAAAGCACCATAGTAGAACACAGATGAAGCTTCAAAGATGATGTAATAGCCAGTAAGAATTAGTACAATACCAGATTTGGGTATCGATTATTGACTTCTAGCTGGCTTTGGTGACTTGGACATGAGCTAGGACCTTAAGATTCTGCATGAAAGGAGGGTTAGCAGCCGAGTTGCACGGGAGAATGTGAAAAGTGTTCATATGTAATAAAAACCTGAGAAATCCGTCCGTTTTCGTCATTTGTTATGGAATCGACTTAAAGCCAGATCGTCACATTGGCCGCTCTTCCCTCTGACGCTGTTGTACTTATCATCTGCAATGCAATGTCGCGTGCTGCGGTATGCGCAGACACTTAAAGCACAATAGTAGATTACAGATGAAGCTTCTAAGTTGATGTAATAGCCAGTAAGAAGTAGTACAATTCAAGTTTTAGGTATCGAT
The DNA here is from genome assembly GCF_023897955.1 of Schistocerca gregaria. Taxonomy (NCBI): domain Eukaryota; kingdom Metazoa; phylum Arthropoda; class Insecta; order Orthoptera; family Acrididae; genus Schistocerca; species Schistocerca gregaria. The sequence continues at coordinate 1,146,994 of NW_026061864.1, read as the reverse complement.
TATTGACTTTGTAGCTGGCTTTGGTGCCTTGGACATGAGCTAGGACCTTAAGACTCTGCATGAAAGGATGACTAACAGCCGCCTTGCACGTGAGAATGTGAAAAGTGTTCTCATGTAGTAAAAACCTGAGAAATCCGACCGTTTTCGTCATTTGTTATCGAATCGACTTAAAGCCAGATCGTCACATTGGCCGCTCTTCTCTCTGAAACGGTTGTACTTATCGTCTGCAAAGCTATGTCGAGTGCTGCGGTATGTGGAGACACTAAAAGCACCATAGTAGAACACAGATGAAGCTTATAAGTTGATGTAATAGCCAGTAAGAGGTACTACAATTCAAGTTTAAGGTATCGATTATTAAATTTTTAGCTGGCTTTGGTGCATTGGACATGAGCTAGGACCTTAAGATTCTGCATGAAAGGAGGACTAGCAGCCGAGATGCATGGGAGAATGTGAAAAGTGTTCATATGTAGTAAAAACCTGAGAAATCCGTTCGTTATCGTCATATATTACCGAATCGACTTAAAGCCGGATCGTCACATTGGCCGGTTTTCTCTTTGAAACGGTTGTACTTATCGTCTGCAAAGCTATGTCGCGTGCTGCGGTATGTGGAGACACTAAAATCACCTTAGTAGGACACAGATGAAGCTTCTAAGTTGATGTAATAGCCAGTAAGAAGTAGTACAAGTCAAGTTTTAGGTATCGATTATTGACTTTTTAGCTGGCTTTGGTGCCTTGGACATGAGCTAGGACCTTAAGATTCTGCATGAAAGCAGGACTAGCAGCCGTGTTGCACTGGAGAATGTGAAAAGTGTTCATATGTAGTAAAAACCTGAGAAATCCGTCCGTTTTCGTCGTTTGTTATCGAATCGACTTAAAGCCTGATCGTCACATTGGGCGCTCTTCTCTCTGAAACGGTTGCACTTATCGTCTGCAAAGCTATGTCGCGTGCTGCAGTATGCGGAGACACTAAAAGCAGCATAGTAGAACACAGATGAAGCTTCTAAGTTTATGTAATAGCTAGTAAGAAGTAGTACAATTGAAATTTTAGATATCGATTATTGACTTTTTAGCTGGCTTTGGTGCCTTGGACATGAGCTAGGACCTTAAGATTCTGCATGAAAGCAGGACTAGCAGCCGAGTTGCACTGGAGAATGTGAAAAGTGTTCATATGTAGTAAAAACCTGAGAAATCCGTCGGTTTTCGTCGTTTGTTATCGATTCGACTTAAAGCCAGATCGTCACATTGGCCGCTCTTCTCTCCGAATCGGTTGTACTTATCGTCTGAAAGCTATGTCGCGTGCTGCGGTATGCGGAGACACTAAAAGCACCATAGTAGAACACAGATGAAGCTTCAAAGATGATGTAATAGCCAGTAAGAATTAGAACAATACCAGATTTGCGTATCGATTATTGACTTCTAGCTGGCTTTGGTGACTTGGACATGAGCTAGGACCTTAAGATTCTGCATGAAAGGAGGGTTAGCAGCCGAGTTGCACGGGAGAATGTGAAAAGTGTTCATATGTAATAAAAACCTGAGAAATCCGTCCGTTTTCGTCATTTGTTAACGAATCGACTTAAAGCCAGATCGTCACATTGGCCGCTCTCCTCTCGGAGACGGTTGTACTTATCGTCTGCAAAGCTATGTCGCGTGCTGCGGTATGTGGAGACACTAAAAGCACCATAGTAGAACACAGATGAAGATTCTAAGTTGATGTAATAGCCAGTAAGAAGTAGTACAAGTCAAGTTTTAGGTATCGATTATAGACTTTTTAGCTGGCTTTGGTTCCTTGGACATGAGCTAGGACCTTAAGATTCTGCATGAAAGGAGGACTAACAGCCGCCTTGCACGTGAGAATGTGAAAAGTGTTCACATGTAGTAAAAACCTGAGAAATCCGACCGTTTTCGTCATTTGTTATCGAATCGACTTAAAGCCAGATAGTCACATTGGCCGCTCTTCTCTCTGAAACGGTTGTACTTATCGTCTGCAAAGCTATGTCGAGTGCTGCGGTATGTGGAGACACTAAAAGCACCATAGTAGAACACAGATGAAGCTTCTAAGTTGAAGTAATATCCAGTAAGATGTAGTACAATTCAAGTCTTAGGTATCGATTATTGACTTTTTACCATTCTTTGGTGCCTTGGACATGAGCTAGGACCTTAAAATTCTGCATGAACGGAGGACTAGCAGCCGAGTTGCTTGGGAGAATGTGAAAAGTTTTCATATGTAGTAAAAACCTGAGAAATCCGTCCGTTTTCGTCATTTGTTATCGAATCGTCTTAAAGCCAGATCGTCACATTGGCGCTCTTCTCTCTGAAACGGTTGTACTTATCGTCTGCAAAGCTATGTCGCGTGCTGCGGTATGCGGAGACACTAAAAGCACCATAGTAGAACACAGATGAAGCTTCTAAGATGATGTAATAGCCAGTAAGAAGTATTACAATTCAAGTGTTAGGTATCGATTATTGACTTTTCAGCTGGCTTTGGTGACTTGGACATGAGCTAAGACCTTAAGATTCTGCATGAAAGGAGGACTAGCAGCCGAGTTGCACGGGAGAATGTGAAAAGTGTTCATATGTAGTAAAAACATGAGAAATCCGTCCGTTTTCGTCATTTGTTATCGAATCGACTTAAAGCAAGATCGTCACATTAGCCGCTCTTCTCTCTGAAACGGTTGTACTTATCGTCTGCAAAGCTATGTCGCGTGCTGCGGTATGCGGAGACACTAAAAGCACCATAGTAGAACACAGATGAAGCTTCTAAGTTGATGTAATAGCCAGTAAGAAGTAGTACAATTCAAGTTTTAGGTATCGATTATTGACTTTTTAGCTGCCCTTGGTGCCTTGGACATGAGCTAGGACCTTAAGATTCTGCATGAAAGGAGGACTAGCAGCCGAGTTGCACGGGAGAATGTGAAAAGTGTTCATATGTAGTAAAAACCTGAGAAATACGTCCGTTTTCGTCACTTGTTATCGAATCGACTTAAAGCCAGATCGTCACATTGGCCCCTCTTCTCTCTGAAACGGTTGTACTTATCGTCTGCAAAGCTATGTCGCGTGCTGCGGTGTGCGGAGACACTAAAAGCACCATAGTAGAACACAGATGAAGCTTCTAAGTTGATGTAATAGCCAGTAAGAAGTAGTACAATTCAAGTTTTAGGTATCGATTATTGACTTTTTAGCTGGCTTTGGTGTCTTGGACATGAGCTAGGGCCTTAAGATTCTGCAAGAAATTAGGACTAGCAGCCAAGTTGCGAGGGAGAAAGTGAAAAGTGTTCATATGTAGTAAAAACCTGAGAAATCCGTCCGTTTTCGTCATTTGTTATCGAATCGACGTAAAGCCAGATCGTCACATTGGCCGCTCTTCTCTCTGAAACAGTTGTACTTATCGTCTGCAAAGCTATGTCGCGTGCTGCGGTATGCGGAGGCACTAAAAGCACCATAGTAGATCACAGATGAAGCTTCTAAGTTGATGTAATAGGCAGTAAGAAGTAGTACAATTCAAGTCTTAGGTATCGATTATTGACTTTTTACCATTCTTTGGTGCCTTGGACATGAGCTAGGACCTTAAAATTCTGCATGAACGGAGGACTAGCAGCCGAGTTGCAGGGGAGAATGTAAAAAGTGTTCATATGTAGTAAAAACCTGAGAAATCCGTTCGTTATCGTCATTTGTTATCGAATCGCCTTAAAGCCAGATCGTCACATTAGCCACTCTTCTCTCTGAAACGGTTGTACTTATCGACTGCAAAGCTATGTCGCGTGCTGCGATTTTCGGAGACACTAAAAGCACCATAGTAGAACGCAGATGAAGCTTCTAAGTTGAAGTAATATCCAGTAAGATGTAGTACAATTCAAGTCTTAGGTATCGATTATTGACTTTTTACCATTCTTTGGTGCCTTGGCATGAGCTAGGACCCTTAAATTCTGCATGAACGGAGGACTAGCAGCCGAGTTGCTTGGGAGAATGTGAAAAGTGTTCATATGTAGTAAAAACCTGAGAAATCCGTCCGTTTTCGTCATTTGTTATCGAATCGTCTTAAAGCCAGATCGACACATTGGCGCTCTTCTCTTTGAAACGGTTGTACTTATCGTCTGCAAAGCTATGTCGCGTGCTGCGGTATGCGGAGACACTAAAAGCACCATAGTAGATCACAGATGAAGCTTCTAAGATGATGTAATAGCCAGTAAGAAGTAGTACAATTCAAGTGTTAGGTATCGATTATTGACTTTTTAGCTGGCTTTGGTGACTTGGACATGAGCTAAGACCTTAAGATTCTGCATGAAACGAGGACTAGCAGCCGAGTTGCACGGGAGAATGTGAAAAGTGTTCATATGTAGTAAAAACCTGAGAAATCCGTCCGTTTTCGTCATTTGTTATCGAATCGACTTAAAGCCAGATCGTCACATTGGCCGCTCTTCTCTCTGAAACGGTTGTACTTATCGTCTGCAGAGCTATGTCGCGTGCTGCGGTATGCGGAGACACTAAAAGCATCATAGTAGAACACAGATGAAGCTTCTAAGTTGTAATAGCCAGTAAGAAGTAGTACAATTCAAGTTTTAGGTATCGATTATTGACTTTTTAGCTGCCCTTGGTGCCTTGGACATGAGCTAGGACCTTAAGATTCTGCATGAAAGGAGGACTAGCAGCCGAGTTGCAGGGGAGAATATAAAAAGTGATCATATGTAGTAAAAGCCTAAGAATTCTGTTCGTTATCGTCATTTATTATCGAATCGACTTAAAGCCAGATCGTCACCTTAGCCGCTCTTCTCTCTGAAACGATTGTACTTATCGACTGCAAAGCTATGTCGCGTGCTGCGGTATGCGGAGACACTAAAACCACCATAGTAAAACACAGATGAAGCTTCTAAGATGATGTAATAGTCAGTAAGAGGTAGTACAATTCAAGTTTTAGGTATCGATTATTGACTTTTTAGCTGCCCTTGGTGCCTTGGACATGAGCTAGGACCTTAAGATTCTGCATGAAAGGAGGACTAGCAGCCGAGTTGCTTGGGAGAATGTGAAAAGTGTTCATATGTAGTAAAAACCTGAGAAATCCGTCCGTTTTCGTCACTTGTTATCGAATCGACTTAAAGCCAGATCGTCACATTGGCCGCTCTTCTCTCTGAAACGGTTGTACTTATCGTCTGCAAAGCTATGTCGCGTGCTGCGGTATGCGGAGACACTAAAAGCATCATAGTAGAACACAGATGAAGCTTCTAAGTTGATGTAATAGCCAGTAAGAAGTGGTACAATTCAAGTTTTAGGTATGCGGAGACACTAAAAGCATCATAGTAGAACACAGATGAAGCTTCTAAGTTGATGTAATAGCCAGTAAGAAGTAGTACAATTCAAGTTTTAGGTATCGATTATTGACTTTTTAGCTGCCCTTGGTGCCTTGGACATGAGCTAGGACCTTAAGATTCTGCATGAAAGGAGGACTAGCAGCCGAGTTGCAGGGGAGAATATAAAAAGTGATCATATGTAGTAAAAGCCTGAGAATTCTGTTCGTTATCGTCATTTGTTATCGAATCGTCTTAAAGCCAGATCGTCACCTTAGCCGCTCTTCTCTCTGAAACGATTGTACTTATCGACTGCAAAGCTATGTCGCGTGCTGCGGTATGCGGAGACACTAAAAGCACCATAGTAGAACACAGATGAAGCTTCTAAGCTGATGTAATACCCAGTAAGAAGTAGTACAATTCATGTTATAGTTATCGATTATTAAATTCTTAGCTTGCTTTGGTGCCTTGGACATGAGCTAGGACCTTAAGATTCTGCATGAAAGGAGGACTAGGCAGCCGAGTTGCACGGGAGAATGTGAAAAGTGTTCATATGTAGTAAAAACCGGAGACATCCGTCAGTTTTCCTCATTTGTTATCGAATCGACTTAAAGCCAGATCGTCACATTAGGCGCTCTACTCTCTAAAACGGTTGTACTTATCGTCTGCAAAGCTATGTCGCGTGCTGCGGTATGCGGAGACACTAAAAGCACCATAGTAGAACACAGATGAAGCTTCTAAGTTGATGTAATAGCCAGTAAGAAGTAGTACAATTCAAGTTATAGGTATCGATTATTGACTTTTTAGCTGGCTTTGGTGCCTTGGACATGAGCTAGGACCTTAAAATTCTGCATGAAAGGACGACTAACAGCCAAGTTGCACGGAAGAATGTGAAAAGTGTTAATATATAGTAAAAACCTGAGAAATACGACCGTTTTCGTCATTTGTTATTGAATCGACTTAAAGCCAGATCGTCACATTGGCCGCTCTTCTCTCTGAAACGGTTGTACTTATCGTCTGCAAAGCTATGTCGCGTGCTGCGGTATGTGCAGACACTAAAAGCACCATAGTAGAACACAGATGAAGCTTCCAAGTTGATGTAATAGCCAGTAAGAAGTAGTACAATTCATGTTATAGGTATCGATTATTGACTTCTTAGCTTGCTTTGGTGACTTGAACATGAGCTAAGACCTTAAGATTCTGCATGAAACGAGGACTAGCAGCCGAGTTGCAGGGGAGAATGTAAAAAGTGTTCATATGTAGTAAAAACCTGAGAAATCCGTTCGTTATCGTCATTTGTTATCGAATCGCCTTAAAGCCAGATCGTCACATTAGCCACTCTTCTCTCTGAAACGGTTGTACTTATCGACTGCAAAGCTATGTCGCGTGCTGCGATATATTCGGAGACACTAAAAGCACCATAGTAGAACACAGATGAAGCTTCTAAGATGATGTAATAGCCAGTAAGAAGTAGTACAATTCAAGTGTTAGGTATCGATTATTGACTTTTTAGCTGGCTTTGGTGACTTGGACATGAGCTAAGACCTTAAGATTCTGCATGAAACGAGGACTAGCAGCCGAGTTGCACGGGAGAATGTGAAAAGTGTTCATATGTAGTAAAAACCTGAGAAATCCGTCCGTTTTCGTCATTTGTTATCGAATCGACTTAAAGCCAGATCGTCACATTGGCCGCTCTTCTCTCTGAAACGGTTGTACTTATCGTCTGCAGAGCTATGTCGCGTGCTGCGGTATGCGGAGACACTAAAAGCATCATAGTAGAACACAGATGAAGCTTCTAAGTTGATGTAATAGCCAGTAAGAAGTAGTACAATTCAAGTTTTAGGTATCGATTATTGACTTTTTAGCTGCCCTTGGTGCCTTGGACATGAGCTAGGACCTTAAGATTCTGCATGAAAGGAGGACTAGCAGCCGAGTTGCACGGGAGAATATAAAAAGTGATCATATGTAGTAAAAGCCTGAGAATTCTGTTCGTTAACGTCATTTGTTATCGAATCGACTTAAAGCCAGATCGTCACCTTAGCCGCTCTTCTCTCTGAAACGATTGTACTTATCGACTGCAAAGCTATGTCGCGTGCTGCGGTATGCGGAGACACTAAAACCACCATAGTAAAACACAGATGAAGCTTCTAAGATGATGTAATAGTCAGTAAGAAGTAGTACAATTCAAGTTTTAGGTATCGATTATTGACTTTTTAGCTGCCCTTGGTGCCTTGGACATGAGCTTAAACCTTAAGATTCTGCATGAAAGGAGGACTAGCAGCCGAGTTGCACGGGAGAATGTGAAAAGTGTTCATATGTAGTAAAAACCTGAGAAATCCGTCCGTTTTCGTCATTTGTTATCGAATCGACTTAAAGCCAGATCGTCACATTGGCCGCTCTTCTCTCTGAAACGGTTGTACTTATCGTCTGCAAAGCTATGTCGCGGGCTGCGGTATGCGGAGACACTAAAAGCATCATGGTAGAACACAGATGAAGCTTCTAAGTTGATGTAATAGCCAGTAAGAAGTAGTACAATTCAAGTTTTAGGTATCGATTATTGACTTTTTAGCTGCCCTTGGTGCCTTGGACATGAGCTAGGACCTTAAGATTCTGCATGAAAGGAGGACTAGCAGCCGAGTTGCACTGGAGAATGTGGAAAATGTTCACATGTAGTAAAAACCTGAGAAATCCTTACGTTTTGGTCATTTGTTATCGAATCGACTTAAAGCCAGATCGTCACATTGGCCGCTCTTCTCTCTGAAACGGTTGTACTTATCGTCTGCAAAGCTATGTCGCGTGCTGCGGTATGCGGAGACACTAAAAGAACCATAGTAGAACAAAGATGAAGCTTCTAAGCTGATGTAATACCCAGTTGATGTAATAGGCAGTAAGAAGTAGTACAATTCAAGTCTTAGGTATCGATTATTGACTTTTTACCATTCTTTGGTGCCTTGGACATGAGCTAGGACCTTAAAATTCTGCATGAGCGGAGGACTAGCAGCCGAGTTTCAGGGGAGAATGTAAAAAGTGTTCATATGTAGTAAAAACCTGAGAAATCCGTTCGTTATCGTCATTTGTTATCGAATCGCCTTAAAGCCAGATCGTCACATTAGCCGCTCTTCTCTCTGAAACGGTTGTACTTATCGACTGAAAAGCTATGTCGTGTGCTGCGATATTCGGAGACACTAAAAGCACCATAGTAGAACACAGATGAAGCTTCTAAGTTGAAGTAATATCCAGTAAGATGTAGTACAATTCAAGTCTTAGGTATCGATTATTGACTTTTTACCATTCTTTGGTGCCTTGGACATGAGCTAGGACCTTAAAATTCTGCATGAACGGAGGACTAGCAGCCGAGTTGCTTGGGAGAATGTGAAAAGTGTTCATATGTAGTAAAAACCTGAGAAATCTGTCCGTTTTCGTCATTTGTTATCGAATCGTCTTAAAGCCAGAGCGTCACATTGGCGCTCTTCTCTTTGAAACGGTTGTACTTATCGTCTGCAAAGCTATGTCGCGTGCTGCGGTATGCGGAGACACTAAAAGCACCATAGTAGAACACAGATGAAGCTTCTAAGATGATGTAATAGCCAGTAAGAAGTAGTACATTTCAAGTTTTTGGTATCGATTATTGACTTTTTAGCTGCCCTTGGTGCCTTGGACATGAGCTAGGACCTTAAGATTCTGCATGAAAGGAGGACTAGCAGCCGAGTTGCAGGGCAGAATGTAAAAAGTGATCATATGTAGTAAAAGCCTGAGAATTCTGTTCGTTATCGTCATTTGTTATCGAATCGCCTTAAAGCCAGATCGTCACATTAGCCGCTCTTCTCTCTGAAACGGTTGTACTTATCGACTGCAAAGCTATGTCGCGTGCTGCGGTATGCGGAGACACTAAAAGCACCATAGTAGAACACAGATGAAGCTTCTAAGCTGATGTAATACCCAGTAAGAAGTAGTACAATATGTTATAGGTATCGATTATTAAATTCTTAGCTTGCTTTGGTGACTTGAACATGAGCTAGGACCTTAAGATTCTGCATGAAAGGAGGACTAGCAGCCGAGTTGCACTGGAGAATGTGGAAAATGTTCATATGTAGTAAAAACCTGAGAAATCCTTACGTTTTCGTCATTTGTTATCGAATCGACTTAAAGCCAGATCGTCACATTGGCCGCTCTTCTCTCTGAAACGGTTGTACTTATCGTCTGCAAAGCTATGTCGCGTGCTGCGGTATGCGGAGACACTAAAAGCACCATAGTAGAACACAGATGAAGCTTCTAAGTTGATGTAATAGCCAGTAAGAAGTAGTACAATTCAAGTTTTAGGTATCGATTATTGACGTTTAAGCTGGCTTTGGTGTCTTGGACATGAGCTAGGGCCTTAAGATTCTGCAAGAAAGGAGGACTAGCAGCCGAGTTGCGAGGGAGAAAGTAAATAGTGTTCATATGTAGTAAAAACCTGAGAAATCCGTCCGTTTTCGTCATTTGTTATCGAATCGACGTAAAGCCAGATCGTCACATTGGCCGCTCTTCTCTCTGAAACAGTTGTACTTATCGTCTGCAAAGCTATGTCGCGTGCTGCGGTATGCGGAGACACTAAAAGCACCATAGTAGATCACAGATGAAGCTTCTAAGTTGATGTAATAGGCAGTAAGAAGTAGTACAATTCAAGTCTTAGGTATCGATTATTGACTTTTTACCATTCTTTGGTGCCTTGGACATGAGCCAGGACCTTAAAATTCTGCATGAACGGAGGACTAGCAGCCGAGTTGCAGGGGAGAATGTAAAAAGTGTTCATATGTAGTAAAAACCTGAGAAATCCGTTCGTTATCGTCATTTGTTATCGAATCGCCTTAAAGCCAGATCGTCACATTAGCCGCTCTTCTCTCTGAAACGGTTGTACTTATCGACTGCAAAGCTATGTCGCGTGCTGCGATATTCGGAGACACTAAAAGCACCATAGTAGAACACAGATGAAGCTTCTAAGTTGAAGTAATATCCAGTAAGATGTAGTACAATTCAAGTCTTGGGTATCGATTATTGACTTTTTACCATTCTTTGGTGCCTTGGACATGAGCTAGGAACTTAAAATTCTGCATGAACGGAGGACTAGCAGCCGAGTTGCTTGGGAGATTGTGAAAAGTGTTCATATGTAGTAAAAACCTGAGAAATCCGTCCGTTTTCGTCATTTGTTATCGAATCGTCTTAAAGCCAGATCGTCACATTGGCGCTCTTCTCTTTGAAACGGTTGTACTTATCGTCTGCAAAGCTATGTCGCGTGCTGCGGTATGCGGAGACACTAAAAGCACCATAGTAGAACACAGATGAAGCTTCTAAGATGATGTAATAGCCAGTAAGAAGTAGTACAATTCAAGTGTTAGGTATCGATTATTGACTTTTTAGCTGGCTTTGGTGACTTGGACATGAGCTAAGACCTTAAGATTCTGCATGAAACGAGGACTAGCAGCCGAGTTGCACGGGAGAATGTGAAAAGTGTTCATATGTAGTAAAAACCTGAGAAATCCGTTTGTTATCGTCATTTGTTATCGAATCGCCTTAAAGCCAGATCGTCACATTAGCCGCTCTTCTCTCTGAAACGGTTGTACTTATCGACTGCAAAGCTATGTCGCGTGCTGCGATATTCGGAGACACTAAAAGCACCATAGTAGAACACAGATGAAGCTTCTAAGTTGAAGTAATATCCAGTAAGATGTAGTACAATTCAAGTCTTAGGTATCGATTATTGACTTTTTACCATTCTTTGGTGCCTTGGACATGAGCTAGGACCTTAAAATTCTGCATGAACGGAGGACTAGCAGCCGAGTTGCAGGGGAGAATGTAAAAAGTGTTCATATGTAGTAAAAACCTGAGAAATCCGTTCGTTATCGTCATTTGTTATCGAATCGCCTTAAAGCCAGATCGTCACATTAGCCACTCTTCTCTCTGAAACGGTTGTACTTATCGACTGCAAAGCTATGTCGCGTGCTGCGATATATTCGGAGACACTAAAAGCACCATAGTAGAACACAGATGAAGCTTCTAAGATGATGTAATAGCCAGTAAGAAGTAGTACAATTCAAGTGTTAGGTATCGATTATTGACTTTTTAGCTGGCTTTGGTGACTTGGACATGAGCTAAGACCTTAAGATTCTGCATGAAACGAGGACTAGCAGCCGAGTTGCACGGGAGAATGTGAAAAGTGTTCATATGTAGTAAAAACCTGAGAAATCCGTCCGTTTTCGTCATTTGTTATCGAATCGACTTAAAGCCAGATCGTCACATTGGCCGCTCTTCTCTTTGAAACGGTTGTACTTATCGTCTGCAGAGCTATGTCGCGTGCTGCGGTATGCGGAGACACTAAAAGCATCATAGTAGAACACAGATGAAGCTTCTAAGTTGATGTAATAGCCAGTAAGAAGTAGTACAATTCAAGTTTTAGGTATCGATTATTGACTTTTTAGCTGCCCTTGGTGCCTTGGACATGAGCTAGGACCTTAAGATTCTGCATGAAAGGAGGACTAGCAGCCGAGTTGCACGGGAGAATATAAAAAGTGATCATATGTAGTAAAAGCCTGAGAATTCTGTTCGTTAACGTCATTTGTTATCGAATCGACTTAAAGCCAGATCGTCACCTTAGCCGCTCTTCTCTCTGAAACGATTGTACTTATCGACTGCAAAGCTATGTCGCGTGCTGCGGTATGCGGAGACACTAAAACCACCATAGTAAAACACAGATGAAGCTTCTAAGATGATGTAATAGTCAGTAAGAAGTAGTACAATTCAAGTTTTAGGTATCGATTATTGACTTTTTAGCTGCCCTTGGTGCCTTGGACATGAGCTAAGACCTTAAGATTCTGCATGAAAGGAGGACTAGCAGCCGAGTTGCACGGGAGAATGTGAAAAGTGTTCATATGTAGTAAAAACCTGAGAAATCCGTCCGTTTTCGTCATTTGTTATCGAATCGACTTAAAGCCAGATCGTCACATTGGCCGCTCTTCTCTCTGAAACGGTTGTACTTATCGTCTGCAAAGCTATGTCGCGTGCTGCGGTATGCGGAGACACTAAAAGCATCATGGTAGAACACAGATGAAGCTTCTAAGTTGATGTAGTAGCCAGTAAGAAGTAGTACAATTCAAGTTTTAGGTATCGATTATTGACTTTTTAGCAGCCCTTGGTGCCTTGGACATGAGCTAGGACCTTAAGATTCTGCATGAAAGGAGGACTAGCAGCCGAGTTGCAGGGGAGAATATAAAAAGTGATCATATGTAGTAAAAGCCTGAGAATTCTGTTCGTTATCGTCATTTGTTATCGAATCGACTTAAAGCCAGATCGTCACCTTAGCCGCTCTTCTCTCTGAAACGATTGTACTTATCGACTGCAAAGCTATGTCGCGTGCTGCGGTATGCGGAGACACTAAAAGCACCATAGTAGAACACAGATGAAGCTTCTAAGCTGATGTAATACCCAGTAAGATGTAGTACAATTCATGTTATAGTTATCGATTATTAAATTCTTAGCTTGCTTTGGTGACTTGAACATGAGCTAGGACCTTAAGATTCTGCATGAAAGGAGGACTAGCAGCCGAGTTGCACTGGAGAATGTGGAAAATGTTCACATGTAGTAAAAACCTGAGAAATCCTTACGTTTTGGTCATTTGTTATCGAATCGACTTAAAGCCAGATCGTCACATTGGCCGCTCTTCTCTCTGAAACGGTTGTACTTATCGTCTGCAAAGCTATGTCGCGTGCTGCGGTATGCGGAGACACTAAAAGAACCATAGTAGAACAAAGATGAAGCCTCTAAGCTGATGTAATACCCAGTTGATGTAATAGGCAGTAAGAAGTAGTACAATTCAAGTCTTAGGTATCGATTATTGACTTTTTACCATTCTTTGGTGCCTTGGACATGAGCTAGGACTTTAAAATTCTGCATGAGCGGAGGACTAGCAGCCGAGTTTCAGGGGAGAATGTAAAAAGTGTTCATATGTAGTAAAAACCTGAGAAATCCGTTCGTTATCGTCATTTGTTATCGAATCGCCTTAAAGCCAGATCGTCACATTAGCCGCTCTTCTCTCTGAAACGGTTGTACTTATCGACTGCAAAGCTATGTCGTGTGCTGCGACATTCGGAGACACTAAAAGCACCATAGTAGAACACAGATGAAGCTTCTAAGTTGAAGTAATATCCAGTAAGATGTAGTACAATTCAAGTCTTAGGTATCGATTATTGACTTTTTACCATTCTTTGGTGCCTTGGACATGAGCTAGGACCTTAAAATTCTGCATGAACGGAGGACTAGCAGCCGAGTTGCTTGGGAGAATGTGAAAAGTGTTCATATGTAGTAAAAACCTGAGAAATCTGTCCGTTTTCGTCATTTGTTATCGAATCGTCTTAAAGCCAGAGCGTCACATTGGCGCTCTTCTCTTTGAAACGGTTGTACTTATCGTCTGCAAAGCTATGTCGCGTGCTGCGGTATGCGGAGACACTAAAAGCACCATAGTAGAACACAGATGAAGCTTCTAAGATGATGTAATAGCCAGTAAGAAGTAGTACATTTCAAGTTTTTGGTATCGATTATTGACTTTTTAGCTGCCCTTGGTGCCTTGGACATGAGCTAGGACCTTAAGATTCTGCATGAAAGGAGGACTAGCAGCCGAGTTGCAGGGCAGAATGTAAAAAGTGATCATATGTAGTAAAAGCCTGAGAATTCTGTTCGTTATCGTCATTTGTTATCGAATCGACTTAAAGCCAGATCGTCACCTTAGCCGCTCTTCTCTCAGAAACGATTGTACTTATCGACTGCAAAGCTATGTCGCGTGCTGCGGTATGCGGAGACACTAAAACCACCATAGTAAAACACAGATGAAGCTTCTAAGATGATGTAATAGTCAGTAAGAAGTAGTACAATTCAAGTTTTAGGTATCGATTATTGACTTTTTAGGTGGCTTTGGTGCCTTGGACATGAGCTAGGACCTTAAGATTCTGCATGAAAGGAGGACTAGCAGCCGAGTTGCAGGGGAGAATGTAAAAAGTGTTCATATGTAGTAAAAACCTGAGAAATCCGTTCGTTATCGTCATTTGTTATCGAATCGACTTAAAGCCAGATCGTCACATTAGCCGCTCTTCTCTCTGAAACGGTTGTACTTATCGACTGCAAAGCTATGTCGCGTGCTGCGGTATGCGGAGACACTAAAAGCACCATAGTAGAACACAGATGAAGCTTCTAAGCTGATGTAATACCCAGTAAGAAGTAGTACAATATGTTATAGGTATCGATTATTAAATTCTTAGCTTGCTTTGGTGACTTGAACATGAGCTAGGACCTTAAGATTCTGCATGAAAGGAGGACTAGCAGCCGAGTTGCACTGGAGAATGTGGAAAATGTTCATATGTAGTAAAAACCTGAGAAATCCTTACGTTTTCGTCATTTGTTATCGAATCGACTTAAAGCCAGATCGTCACATTGGCCGCTCTTCTCTCTGAAACGGTTGTACTTATCGTCTGCAAAGCTATGTCGCGTGCTGCGGTATGCGGAGACACTAAAAGCACCATAGTAGAACACAGATGAAGCTTCTAAGTTGATGTAATAGCCAGTAAGAAGTAGTACAATTCAAGTTTTAGGTATCGATTATTGACGTTTAAGCTGGCTTTGGTGTCTTGGACATGAGCTAGGGCCTTAAGATTCTGCAAGAAAGGAGGACTAGCAGCCGAGTTGCGAGGGAGAAAGTGAAAAGTGTTCATATGTAGTAAAAACCTGAGAAATCCGTCCGTTTTCGTCATTTGTTATCGAATCGACGTAAAGCCAGATCGTCACATTGGACGCTCTTCTCTCTGAAACAGTTGTACTTATCGTCTGCAAAGCTATGTCGCGTGCTGCGGTATGCGGAGACACTAAAAGCACCATAGTAGATCACAGATGAAGCTTCTAAGTTGATGTAATAGGCAGTAAGAAGTAGTACAATTCAAGTCTTAGGTATCGATTATTGACTTTTTACCATTCTTTGGTGCCTTGGACATGAGCCAGGACCTTAAAATTCTGCATGAACGGAGGACTAGCAGCCGAGTTGCAGGGGAGAATGTAAAAAGTGTTCATATGTAGTAAAAACCTGAGAAATCCGTTCGTTTTCGTCATTTGTTATCGAATCGCCTTAAAGCCAGATCGTCACATTAGCCGCTCTTCTCTCTGAAACGGTTGTACTTATCGACTGCAAAGCTATGTCGCGTGCTGCGATATTCGGAGACACTAAAAGCACCATAGTAGAACACAGATGAAGCTTCTAAGTTGAAGTAATATCCAGTAAGATGTAGTACAATTCAAGTCTTGGGTATCGATTATTGACTTTTTACCATTCTTTGGTGCCTTGGACATGAGCTAGGAACTTAAAATTCTGCATGAACGGAGGACTAGCAGCCGAGTTGCTTGGGAGAATGTGAAAAGTGTTCATATGTAGTAAAAACCTGAGAAATCCGTCCGTTTTCGTCATTTGTTATCGAATCGTCTTAAAGCCAGATCGTCACATTGGCGCTCTTCTCTTTGAAACGGTTGTACTTATCGTCTGCAAAGCTATGTCGCGTGCTGCGGTATGCGGAGACACTAAAAGCACCATAGTAGAACACAGATGAAGCTTCTAAGATGATGTAATAGCCAGTAAGAAGTAGTACAATTCAAGTGTTAGGTATCGATTATTGACTTTTTAGCTGGCTTTGGTGACTTGGACATGAGCTAAGACCTTAAGATTCTGCATGAAACGAGGACTAGCAGCCGAGTTGCACGGGAGAATGTGAAAAGTGTTCATATGTAGTAAAAACCTGAGAAATCCGTTCGTTATCGTCATTTGTTATCGAATCGCCTTAAAGCCAGATCGTCACATTAGCCGCTCTTCTCTCTGAAACGGTTGTACTTATCGACTGCAAAGCTATGTCGCGTGCTGCGGTATGCGGAGACACTAAAAGCACCATAGTAGAACACAGATGAAGCTTCTAAGTTGATGTAATAGCCAGTAAGAAGTAGTACAATTCAAGTCTTAGGTATCGATTATTGACTTTTTACCATTCTTTGGTGCCTTGGACATGAGCTAGGACCTTAAAATTCTGCATGAACGGAGGACTAGCAGCCGAGTTGCTTGGGAGAATGTGAAAAGTGTTCATATGTAGTAAAAACCTGAGAAATCTGTCCGTTTTCGTCATTTGTTATCGAATCGTCTTAAAGCCAGAGCGTCACATTGGCGCTCTTCTCTTTGAAACGGTTGTACTTATCGTCTGCAAAGCTATGTCGCGTGCTGCGGTATGCGGAGACACTAAAAGCATCATAGTAGAACACAGATGAAGCTTCTAAGTTGATGTAATAGCCAGTAAGAAGTAGTACAATTCAAGTTTTAGGTATCGATTATTGACTTTTTAGGTGGCTTTGGTGCCTTGGACATGAGCTAGGGCCTTAAGATTCTGCAAGAAAGGAGGACTAGCAGCCGAGTTGCGAGGGAGAAAGTGGAAAGTGTTCATATGTAGTAAAAACCTGAGAAATCCGTCCGTTTTCGTCATTTGTTATCGAATCGACTTAAAGCCAGATCTTCACATTGTCCGCCCTTCTCTCTGAAACGGTTGTACTTATCGTCTGCAAAGCTATGTCGCGTGCTGCGGTATGCGGAGACACTAAAAGCACCATAGTAGAACACAGATGAAGCTTGTAAGCTGATGTAATACCCAGTAAGAAGTAGTACAATTCATGTTATAGGTATCGATTATTAAATTCTTAGCTTGCTTTGGTGACTTGAACATGAGCTAGGACCTTAAGATTCGGCATGAAAGGAGGACTAGAAGCCGAGTTGCACTGGAGAATGTGGAAAATGTTCATATGTAGTAAAAACCTGAGAAATCCGTCCGTTTTCTTCATTTGTTATCGAATCGACTTAAAGCCAGATCGTCACATTGGCCGCTCTTCTCTCTGAAACGGCTGTACTTATCGTCTGCAAAGCTATGTCGCGTGCTGCGGTATGCGGAGACACTAAAAGCACCATAGTAGAACACAGATGAAGCTTCTAAGTTGATGTAATAGCCAGTAAGAAGTAGTACAATTCAAGTCTTAGGTATCGATTATTGACTTTTTACCATTCTTTGGTGCCTTGGACATGAGCTAGGACCTTAAAATTCTGCATGAACGGAAGACTAGCAGCCGAGTTGCAGGGGAGAATGTAAAAAGTGTGCATATGTAGTAAAAACCTGAGAAATCCGTTCGTTATCGTCATTTGTTATCGAATCGCCTTAAAGCCAGATCGTCACATTAGCCACTCTTCTCTCTGAAACGGTTGTACTTATTGACTGCAAAGCTATGTCGCGTGCTGCGATATTCGGAGACACTAAAAGCACCATAGTAGAACACAGATGAAGCTTCTAAGCTGATGTAATACCCAGTAAGAAGTAGTACAATTCATGTTATAGTTATCGATTATTAAATTCTTAGCTTGCTTTGGTGACTTGAACATGAGCTAGGACCTTAAGATTCTGCATGAAAGGAGGACTAGCAGCCGAGTTGCACTGGAGAATGTGGAAAATGTTCACATGTAGTAAAAACCTGAGAAATCCTTACGTTTTCGTCATTTGTTATCGAATCGACTTAAAGCCAGATCGTCACATTGGCCGCTCTTCTCTCTGAAACGGTTGTACTTATCGTCTGCAAAGCTATGTCGCGTGCTGCGGTATGCGGAGACACTAAATGCACCATAGTAGATCACAGATGAAGCTTCTAAGTTGATGTAATAGGCAGTAAGAAGTAGTACAATTCAAGTCTTAGGTATCGATTATTGACTTTTTACCATTCTTTGGTGCCTTGGACATGAGCTAGGACCTTAAAATTCTGCATGAACGGAGGACTAGCAGCCGAGTTGCAGGGGAGAATGTAAAAAGTGTTCATATGTAGTAAAAACCTGAGAAATCCGTTCGTTATCGTCATTTGTTATCGAATCGCCTTAAAGCCAGATCGTCACATTAGCCACTCTTCTCTCTGAAACGGTTGTACTTATCGACTGCAAAGCTATGTCGCGTGCTGCGATATATTCGGAGACACTAAAAGCACCATAGTAGAACACAGATGAAGCTTCTAAGATGATGTAATAGCCAGTAAGAAGTAGTACAATTCAAGTGTTAGGTATCGATTATTGACTTTTTAGCTGGCTTTGGTGACTTGGACATGAGCTAAGACCTTAAGATTCTGCATGAAACGAGGACTAGCAGCCGAGTTGCACGGGAGAATGTGAAAAGTGTTCATATGTAGTAAAAACCTGAGAAATCCGTCCGTTTTCGTCATTTGTTATCGAATCGACTTAAAGCCAGATCGTCACATTGGCCGCTCTTCTCTCTGAAACGGTTGTACTTATCGTCTGCAGAGCTATGTCGCGTGCTGCGGTATGCGGAGACACTAAAAGCATCATAGTAGAACACAGATGAAGCTTCTAAGTTGATGTAATAGCCAGTAAGAAGTAGTACAATTCAAGTTTTAAGTATCGATTATTGACTTTTTAGCTGCCCTTGGTGCATTGGACATGAGCTAGGAAATTAAGATTCTGCATGAAAGGAGGACTAGCAGCCGAGTTGCACGGGAGAATATAAAAAGTGATCATATGTAGTAAAAGCCTGAGAATTCTGTTCGTTAACGTCATTTGTTATCGAATCGACTTATAGCCAGATCGTCACCTTAGCCGCTCTTCTCTCTGAAACGATTGTACTTATCGACTGCAAAGCTATGTCGCGTGCTGCGGTATGCGGAGACACTAAAACCACCATAGTAAAACACAGATGAAGCTTCTAAGATGATGTAATAGTCAGTAAGAAGTAGTACAATTCAAGTTTTAGGTATCGATTATTGACTTTTTAGCTGCCCTTGGTGCCTTGGACATGAGCTAAGACCTTAAGATTCTGCATGAAAGGAGGACTAGCAGCCGAGTTGCACGGGAGAATGTGAAAAGTGTTCATATGTAGTAAAAACCTGAGAAATCCGTCCGTTTTCGTCATTTGTTATCGAATCGACTTAAAGCCAGATCGTCACATTGGCCGCTCTTCTCTCTGAAACGGTTGTACTTATCGTCTGCAAAGCTATGTCGCGGGCTGCGGTATGCGGAGACACTAAAAGCATCATGGTAGAACACAGATGAAGCTTCTAAGTTGATGTAATAGCCAGTAAGAAGTAGTACAATTCAAGTTTTAGGTATCGATTATTGACTTTGTAGCTGCCCTTGGTGCCTTGGACATGAGCTAGGACCTTAAGATTCTGCATGAAAGGAGGACTAGCAGCCGAGTTGCAGGGGAGAATATAAAAAGTGATCATATGTAGTAAAAGCCTGAGAATTCTGTTCGTAATCGTCATTTGTTATCGAATCGACTTAAAGCCAGATCGTCACCTTAGCCGCTCTTCTCTCTGAAACGATTGTACTTATCGACTGCAAAGCTATGTCGCGTGCTGCGGTATGCGGAGACACTAAAAGCACCATAGTAGAACACAGATGAAGCTTCTAAGCTGATGTAATACCCAGTAAGAAGTAGTACAATTCATGTTATAGTTATCGATTATTAAATTCTTAGCTTGCTTTGGTGACTTGAACATGAGCTAGGACCTTAAGATTCTGCATGAAAGGAGGACTAGCAGCCGAGTTGCACTGGAGAATGTGGAAAATGTTCACATGTAGTAAAAACCTGAGAAATCCTTACGTTTTGGTCATTTGTTATCGAATCGACTTAAAGCCAGATCGTCACATTGGCCGCTCTTCTCTCTGAAACGGTTGTACTTATCGTCTGCAAAGCTATGTCGCGTGCTGCGGTATGCGGAGACACTAAAAGAACCATAGTAGAACAAAGATGAAGCTTCTAAGCTGATGTAATACCCAGTTGATGTAATAGGCAGTAAGAAGTAGTACAATTCAAGTCTTAGGTATCGATTATTGACTTTTTACCATTCTTTGGTGCCTTGGACATGAGCTAGGACCTTAAAATTCTGCATGAGCGGAGGACTAGCAGCCGAGTTTCAGGGGAGATTGTAAAAAGTGTTCATATGTAGTAAAAACCTGAGAAATCCGTTCGTTATCGTCATTTGTTATCGAATCGCCTTAAAGCCAGATCGTCACATTAGCCGCTCTTCTCTCTGAAACGGTTGTACTTATCGACTGCAAAGCTATGTCGTGTGCTGCGATATTCGGAGACACTAAAAGCACCATAGTAGAACACAGATGAAGCTTCTAAGTTGAAGTAATATCCAGTAAGATGTAGTACAATTCAAGTCTTAGGTATCGATTATTGACTTTTTACCATTCTTTGGTGCCTTGGACATGAGCTAGGACCTTAAAATTCTGCATGAACGGAGGACTAGCAGCCGAGTTGCTTGGGAGAATGTGAAAAGTGTTCATATGTAGTAAAAACCTGAGAAATCTGTCCGTTTTCGTCATTTGTTATCGAATCGTCTTAAAGCCAGAGCGTCACATTGGCGCTCTTCTCTTTGAAACGTTTGTACTTATCGTCTGCAAAGCTATGTCGCGTGCTGCGGTATGCGGAGACACTAAAAGCACCATAGTAGAACACAGATGAAGCTTCTAAGATGATGTAATAGCCAGTAAGAAGTAGTACATTTCAAGTTTTTGGTATCGATTATTGACTTTTTAGCTGCCCTTGGTGCCTTGGACATGAGCTAGGACCTTAAGATTCTGCATGAAAGGAGGACTAGCAGCCGAGTTGCAGGGCAGAATGTAAAAAGTGATCATATGTAGTAAAAGCCTGAGAATTCTGTTCGTTATCGTCATTTGTTATCGAATCGACTTAAAGCCAGATCGTCACCTTAGCCGCTCTTCTCTCAGAAACGATTGTACTTATCGACTGCAAAGCTATGTCGCGTGCTGCGGTATGCGGAGACACTAAAACCACCATAGTAAAACACAGATGAAGCTTCTAAGATGATGTAATAGTCAGTAAGAAGTAGTACAATTCAAGTTTTAGGTATCGATTATTGACTTTTTAGGTGGCTTTGGTGCCTTGGACATGAGCTAGGACCTTAGGATTCTGCATGAAAGGAGGACTAGCAGCCGAGTTGCAGGGGAGAATGTACAATGTGTTCATATGTAGTAAAAACCTGAGAAATCCGTTCGTTATCGTCATTTGTTATCGAATCGACTTAAAGCCAGATCGTCACATTAGCCGCTCTTCTCTCTGAAACGGTTGTACTTATCGACTGCAAAGCTATGTCGCGTGCTGGGGTATGCGGAGACACTAAAAGCATAATAGTAGAACACAGATGAAGCTTCTAAGCTGATGTAATACCCAGTAAGAAGTAGTACAATATGTTATAGGTATCGATTATTAAATTCTTAGCATGCTTTGGTGACTTGAACATGAGCTAGGACCTTAAGATTATGCATGAAAGGAGGACTAGCAGCCGAGTTGCACTGGAGAATGTGGAAAATGTTCATATGTAGTAAAAACCTGAGAAATCCTTACGTTTTCGTCATTTGTTATCGAATCGACTTAAAGCCAGATCGTCACATTGGCCGCTCTTCTCTCTGAAACGGTTGTACTTATCGTCTGCAAAGCTATGTCGCGTGCTGCGGTATGCGGAGACACTAAAAGCACCATAGTAGAACACAGATGAAGCTTCTAAGTTGATGTAATAGCCAGTAAGAAGTAGTACAATTCAAGTTTTAGGTATCGATTATTGACGTTTAAGCTGGCTTTGGTGTCTTGGACATGAGCTAGGGCCTTAAGATTCTGCAAGAAAGGAGGACTAGCAGCCGAGTTGCGAGGGAGAAAGTGAAAAGTGTTCATATGTAGTAAAAACCTGAGAAATCCGTCCGTTTTCGTCATTTGTTATCGAATCGACGTAAAGCCAGATCGTCACATTGGCCGCTCTTCTCTCTCAAACAGTTGTACTTATCGTCTGCAAAGCTATGTCGCGTGCTGCGGTATGCGGAGACACTAAAAGCACCATAGTAGATCACAGATGAAGCTTCTAAGTTGATGTAATAGGCAGTAAGAAGTAGTACAATTCAAGTCTTAGGTATCGATTATTGACTTTTTACCATTCTTTGGTGCCTTGGACATGAGCCAGGACCTTAAAATTCTGCATGAACGGAGGACTAGCAGCCGAGTTGCAGGGGAGAATGTAAAAAGTGTTCATATGTAGTAAAAACCTGAGAAATCCGTTCGTTATCGTCATTTGTTATCGAATCGCCTTAAAGCCAGATCGTCACATTAGCCGCTCTTCTCTCTGAAACGGTTGTACTTATCGACTGCAAAGCTATGTCGCGTGCTGCGATATTCGGAGACACTAAAAGCACCATAGTAGAACACAGATGAAGCTTCTAAGTTGAAGTAATATCCAGTAAGATGTAGTACAATTCAAGTCTTGGGTATCGATTATTGACTTTTTACCATTCTTTGGTGCCTTGGACATGAGCTAGGAACTTAAAATTCTGCATGAACGGAGGACTAGCAGCCGAGTTGCTTGGGAGAATGTGAAAAGTGTTCATATGTAGTAAAAACCTGAGAAATCCGTCCGTTTTCGTCATTTGTTATCGAATCGTCTTAAAGCCAGATCGTCACATTGGCGCTCTTCTCTTTGAAACGGTTGTACTTATCGTCTGCAAAGCTATGTCGCGTGCTGCGGTATGCGGAGACACTAAAAGCACCATAGTAGAACACAGATGAAGCTTCTAAGATGATGTAATAGCCAGTAAGAAGTAGTACAATTCAAGTGTTAGGTATCGATTATTGACTTTTTAGCTGGCTTTGGTGACTTGGACATGAGCTAAGACCTTAAGATTCTGCATGAAACGAGGACTAGCAGCCGAGTTGCACGGGAGAATGTGAAAAGTGTTCATATGTAGTAAAAACCTGAGAAATCCGTTCGTTATCGTCATTTGTTATCGAATCGCCTTAAAGCCAGATCGTCACATTAGCCGCTCTTCTCTCTGAAACGGTTGTACTTATCGACTGCAAAGCTATGTCGCGTGCTGCGATATTCGGAGACACTAAAAGCACCATAGTAGAACACAGATGAAGCTTCTAAGTTGAAGTAATATCCAGTAAGATGTAGTACAATTCAAGTCTTAGGTATCGATTATTGACTTTTTACCATTCTTTGGTGCCTTGGACATGAGCTAGGACCTTAAAATTCTGCATGAACGGAGGACTAGCAGCCGAGTTGCAGGGGAGAATGTAAAAAGTGTTCATATGTAGTAAAAACCTGAGAAATCCGTTCGTTATCGTCATTTGTTATCGAATCGCCTTAAAGCCAGATCGTCACATTAGCCACTCTTCTCTCTGAAACGGTTGTACTTATCGACTGCAAAGCTATGTCGCGTGCTGCGATATATTCGGAGACACTAAAAGCACCATAGTAGAACACAGATGAAGCTTCTAAGATGATGTAATAGCCAGTAAGAAGTAGTACAATTCAAGTGTTAGGTATCGATTATTGACTTTTTAGCTGGCTTTGGTGACTTGGACATGAGCTAAGACCTTAAGATTCTGCATGAAACGAGGACTAGCAGCCGAGTTGCACGGGAGAATGTGAAAAGTGTTCATATGTAGTAAAAACCTGAGAAATCCGTCCGTTTTCTTCATTTGTTATCGAATCGACTTAAAGCCAGATCGTCACATTGGCCGCTCTTCTCTCTGAAACGGTTGTACTTATCGTCTGCAGAGCTATGTCGCGTGCTGCGGTATGCGGAGACACTAAAAGCATCATAGTAGAACACAGATGAAGCTTCTAAGTTGATGTAATAGCCAGTAAGAAGTAGTACAATTCAAGTTTTAGGTATCGATTATTGACTTTTTAGCTGCCCTTGGTGCCTTGGACATGAGCTAGGACCTTAAGATTCTGCATGAAAGGAGGACTAGCAGCCGAGTTGCACGGGAGAATATAAAAAGTGATCATATGTAGTAAAAGCCTGAGAATTCTGTTCGTTAACGTCATTTGTTATCGAATCGACTTAAAGCCAGATCGTCACCTTAGCCGCTCTTCTCTCTGAAACGATTGTACTTATCGACTGCAAAGCTATGTCGCGTGCTGCGGTATGCGGAGACACTAAAACCACCATAGTAAAACACAGATGAAGCTTCTAAGATGATGTAATAGTCAGTAAGAAGTAGTACAATTCAAGTTTTAGGTATCGATTATTGACTTTTTAGCTGCCCTTGGTGCCTTGGACATGAGCTAAGACCTTAAGATTCTGCATGAAAGGAGGACTAGCAGCCGAGTTGCACGGGAGAATGTGAAAAGTGTTCATATGTAGTAAAAACTTGAGAAATCCGTCCGTTTTCGTCATTTGTTATCGAATCGACTTAAAGCCAGATCGTCACATTGGCCGCTCTTCTCTCTGAAACGGTTGTACTTATCGTCTGCAAAGCTATGTCGCGTGCTGCGGTATGCGGAGACACTAAAAGCATCATGGTAGAACACAGATGAAGCTTCTAAGTTGATGTAATAGCCAGTAAGAAGTAGTACAATTCAAGTTTTAGGTATCGATTATTGACTTTTTAGCTGCCCTTGGTGCCTTGGACATGAGCTAGGACCCTAAGATTCTGCATGAAAGGAGGACTAGCAGCCGAGTTGCAGGGGAGAATATAAAAAGTGATCATATGTAGTAAAAGCCTGAGAATTCTGTTCGTTATCGTCATTTGTTATCGAATCGACTTAAAGCCAGATCGTCACCTTAGCCGCTCTTCTCTCTGAAACGATTGTACTTATCGACTGCGAAGCTATGTCGCGTGCTGCGGTATGCGGAGACACTAAAAGCACCATAGTAGAACACAGATGAAGCTTCTAAGCTGATGTAATACCCAGTAAGAAGTAGTACAATTCATGTTATAGTTATCGATTATTAAATTCTTAGCTTGCTTTGGTGACTTGAACATGAGCTAGGACCTTAAGATTCTGCATGAAAGGAGGACTAGCAGCCGAGTTGCACTGGAGAATGTGGAAAATGTTCACATGTAGTAAAAACCTGAGAAATCCTTACGTTTTGGTCATTTGTTATCGAATCGACTTAAAGCCAGATCGTCACATTGGCCGCTCTTCTCTCTGAAACGGTTGTACTTATCGTCTGCAAAGCTATGTCGCGTGCTGCGGTATGCGGAGACACTAAAAGAACCATAGTAGAACAAAGATGAAGCTTCTAAGCTGATGTAATACCCAGTTGATGTAATAGGCAGTAAGAAGTAGTACAATTCAAGTCTTAGGTATCGATTATTGACTTTTTACCATTCTTTGGTGCCTTGGACATGAGCTAGGACCTTAAAATTCTGCATGAGCGGAGGACTAGCAGCCGAGTTTCAGGGGAGAATGTAAAAAGTGTTCATATGTAGTAAAAACCTGAGAAATCCGTTCGTTATCGTCATTTGTTATCGAATCGCCTTAAAGCCAGATCGTCACATTAGCCGCTCTTCTCTCTGAAACGGTTGTACTTATCGACTGCAAAGCTATGTCGTGTGCTGCGATATTCGGAGACACTAAAAGCACCATAGTAGAACACAGATGAAGCTTCTAAGTTGAAGTAATATCCAGTAAGATGTAGTACAATTCAAGTCTTAGGTATCGATTATTGACTTTTTACCATTTTTGGTGCCTTGGACATGAGCTAGGACCTTAAAATTCTGCATGAACGGAGGACTAGCAGCCGAGTTGCTTGGGAGAATGTGAAAAGTGTTCATATGTAGTAAAAACCTGAGAAATCTGTCCGTTTTCGTCATTTGTTATCGAATCGTCTTAAAGCCAGAGCGTCACATTGGCGCTCTTCTCTTTGAAACGGTTGTACTTATCGTCTGCAAAGCTATGTCGCGTGCTGCGGTATGCGGAGACACTAAAAGCACCATAGTAGAACACAGATGAAGCTTCTAAGATGATGTAATAGCCAGTAAGAAGTAGTACATTTCAAGTTTTTGGTATCGATTATTGACTTTTTAGCTGCCCTTGGTGCCTTGGACATGAGCTAGGACCTTAAGATTCTGCATGAAAGGAGGACTAGCAGCCGAGTTGCAGGGCAGAATGTAAAAAGTGATCATATGTAGTAAAAGCCTGAGAATTCTGTTCGTTATCGTCATTTGTTATCGAATCGACTTAAAGCCAGATCGTCACCTTAGCCGCTCTTCTCTCAGAAACGATTGTACTTATCGACTGCAAAGCTATGTCGCGTGCTGCGGTATGCGGAGACACTAAAACCACCATAGTAAAACACAGATGAAGCTTCTAAGATGATGTAATAGTCAGTAAGAAGTAGTACAATTCAAGTTTTAGGTATCGATTATTGACTTTTTAGGTGGCTTTGGTGCCTTGGACATGAGCTAGGACCTTAAGATTCTGCATGAAAGGAGGACTAGCAGCCGAGTTGCAGGGGAGAATGTAAAAAGTGTTCATATGTAGTAAAAACCTGAGAAATCCGTTCGTTATCGTCATTTGTTATCGAATCGACTTAAAGCCAGATCGTCACATTAGCCGCTCTTCTCTCTGAAACGGTTGTACTTATCGACTGCAAAGCTATGTCGCGTGCTGCGGTATGCGGAGACACTAAAAGCACCATAGTAGAACACAGATGAAGCTTCTAAGCTGATGTAATACCCAGTAAGAAGTAGTACAATATGTTATAGGTATCGATTATTAAATTCTTAGCTTGCTTTGGTGACTTGAACATGAGCTAGGACCTTAAGATTCTGCATGAAAGGAGGACTAGCAGCCGAGTTGCACTGGAGATTGTGGAAAATGTTCATATGTAGTAAAAACCTGAGAAATCCTTACGTTTTCGTCATTTGTTATCGAATCGACTTAAAGCCAGATCGTCACATTGGCCGCTCTTCTCTCTGAAACGGTTGTACTTATCGTCTGCAAAGCTATGTCGCGTGCTGCGGTATGCGGAGACACTAAAAGCACCATAGTAGAACACAGATGAAGCTTCTAAGTTGATGTAATAGCCAGTAAGAAGTAGTACAATTCAAGTTTTAGGTATCGATTATTGACGTTTAAGCTGGCTTTGGTGTCTTGGACATGAGCTAGGGCCTTAAGATTCTGCAAGAAAGGAGGACTAGCAGCCGAGTTGCGAGGGAGAAAGTGAAAAGTGTTCATATGTAGTAAAAACCTGAGAAATCCGTCCGTTTTCGTCATTTGTTATCGAATCGACGTAAAGCCAGATCGTCACATTGGCCGCTCTTCTCTCTGAAACAGTTGTACTTATCGTCTGCAAAGCTATGTCGCGTGCTGCGGTATGCGGAGACACTAAAAGCACCATAGTAGATCACAGATGAAGCTTCTAAGTTGATGTAATAGGCAGTAAGAAGTAGTACAATTCAAGTCTTAGGTATCGATTATTGACTTTTTACCATTCTTTGGTGCCTTGGACATGAGCCAGGACCTTAAAATTCTGCATGAACGGAGGACTAGCAGCCGAGTTGCAGGGGAGAATGTAAAAAGTGTTCATATGTAGTAAAAACCTGAGAAATCCGTTCGTTATCGTCATTTGTTATCGAATCGCCTTAAAGCCAGATCGTCACATTAGCCGCTCTTCTCTCTGAAACGGTTGTACTTATCGACTGCAAAGCTATGTCGCGTGCTGCGATATTCGGAGACACTAAAAGCACCATAGTAGAACACAGATGAAGCTTCTAAGTTGAAGTAATATCCAGTAAGATGTAGTACAATTCAAGTCTTGGGTATCGATTATTGACTTTTTACCATTCTTTGGTGCCTTGGACATGAGCTAGGAACTTAAAATTCTGCATGAACGGAGGACTAGCAGCCGAGTTGCTTGGGAGAATGTGAAAAGTGTTCATATGTAGTAAAAACCTGAGAAATCCGTCCGTTTTCGTCATTTGTTATCGAATCGTCTTAAAGCCAGATCGTCACATTGGCGCTCTTCTCTTTGAAACGGTTGTACTTATCGTCTGCAAAGCTATGTCGCGTGCTGCGATATTCGGAGACACTAAAAGCACCATAGTAGAACACAGATGAAGCTTGTAAGCTGATGAAATACCCAGTAAGAAGTAGTACAATTCATGTTATAGGTATCGATTATTAAATTCTTAGCTTGCTTTGGTGACTTGAACATGAGCTAGGACCTTAAGATTCTGCATGAAAGGAGGACTAGAAGCCGAGTTGCACTGGAGAATGTGGAAAATGTTCATATGTAGTAAAAACCTGAGAAATCCGTCCGTTTTCTTCATTTGTTATCGAATCGACTTAAAGCCAGATCGTCACATTGGCCGCTCTTCTCTCTGAAACGGCTGTACTTATCGTCTGCAAAGCTATGTCGCGTGCTGCGGTATGCGGAGACACTAAAAGCACCTTAGTAGAACACAGATGAAGCTTCTAAGTTGATGTAATAGCCAGTAAGAAGTAGTACAATTCAAGTCTTAGGTATCGATTACTGACTTTTTACCATTCTTTGGTGCCTTGGACATGAGCTAGGACCTTAAAATTCTGCATGAACGGAGGACTAGCAGCCGAGTTACAGGGGAGAATGTAAAAAGTGTGCATATGTAGTAAAAACCTGAGAAATCCGTTCGTTATCGTCATTTGTTATCGAATCGCCTTAAAGCCAGATCGTCACATTAGCCACTCTTCTCTCTGAAACGGTTGTACTTATCGACTGCAAAGCTATGTCGCGTGCTGCGATATTCGGAGACACTAAAAGCACCATAGTAGAACACAGATGAAGCTTCTAAGCTGATGTAATACCCAGTAAGAAGTAGTACAATTCATGTTATAGTTATCGATTATTAAATTCTTAGCTTGCTTTGGTGACTTGAACATGAGCTAGGACCTTAAGATTCTGCATGAAAGGAGGACTAGCAGCCGAGTTGCACTGGAGAATGTGGAAAATGTTCACATGTAGTAAAAACCTGAGAAATCCTTACGTTTTCGTCATTTGTTATCGAATCGACTTAAAGCCAGATCGTCACATTGGCCGCTGTTCTCTCTGAAACGGTTGTACTTATCGTCTGCAAAGCTATGTCGCGTGCTGCGGTATGCGGAGACACTAAAAGCACCATAGTAGAACACAGATGAAGCTTCTAAGCTGATGTAATACCCAGTTGATGTAATAGGCAGTAAGAAGTAGTACAATTCAAGTCTTAGGTATCGATTATTGACTTTTTACCATTCTTTGGTGCCTTGGACATGAGCTAGGACCTTAAAATTCTGCATGAACGGAGGACTAGCAGCCGAGTTGCAGGGGAGAATGTAAAAAGTGTTCATATGTAGTAAAAACATGAGAAATCCGTTCGTTATCGTCATTTGTTATCGAATCGCCTTAAAGCCAGATCGTCACATTAGCCGCTCTTCTCTCTGAAACGGTTGTACTTATCGACTGCAAAGCTATGTCGCGTGCTGCGATATTCGGAGACACTAAAAGCAGCATAGTAGAACACAGATGAAGCTTCTAAGTTGAAGTAATATCCAGTAAGATGTAGTACAATTCAAGTCTTCGGTATCGATTATTGACTTTTTACCATTCTTTGGTGCCTTGGACATGAGCTAGGACCTTAAAATTCTGCATGAACGGAGGACTAGCAGCCGAGTTGCTTGGGAGAATGTGAAAAGTGTTCATATGTAGTAAAAACCTGAGAAATCCGTCCGTTTTCGTCATTTGTTATCGAATCGTCTTAAAGCCAGAGCGTCACATTGGCGCCCTTCTCTTTGAAACGGTTGTACTTATCGTCTGCAAAGCTATGTCGCGTGCTGCGGTATGCGGAGACACTAAAAGCACCATAGTAGAACACAGATGAAGCTTCTAAGATGATGTAATAGCCAGTAAGAAGTAGTACATTTCAAGTTTTTGGTATCGATTATTGACTTTTTAGCTGCCCTTGGTGCCTTGGACATGAGCTAGGACCTTAAGATTCTGCATGAAAGGAGGACTAGCAGCCGAGTTGCAGGGCAGAATGTAAAAAGTGATCATATGTAGTAAAAGCCTTAGAATTCTGTTCGTTATCGTCATTTGTTATCGAATCGACTTAAAGCCAGATCGTCACCTTAGGCGCTCTTCTCTCTGAAACGATTGTACTTATCGACTGCAAAGCTATGTCGCGTGCTGCGGTATGCGGAGACACCAAAAACCACCATAGTAAAACACAGATGAAGCTTCTAAGATGATGTAATAGTCAGGAAGAAGTAGTACAATTCACGTTTTAGGTATCGATTATTGACTTTTTAGCTGCCCTTGGTGCCTTGGACATGAGCTAGGACCTTAAGATTCTGCATGAAAGGAGGACTAGCAGCCGAGATGCACGGAGAATGTGAAAAGTGTTCATATGTAGTAAAAACCTGAGAAATCCGTCCGTTTTCGTCACTTGTTATCGAATCGACTTAAAGCCAGATCGTCACATTGGCCGCTCTTCTCTCTGAAACGGTTGTACTTATCGTCTGCAAAGCTATGTCGCGTGCTGCGGTATGCGGAGACACTAAAAGCATCATAGTAGAACACAGATGAAGCTTCTAAGTTGATGTAATAGCCAGTAAGAAGTAGTACAATTCAAGTTTTAGGTATCGATTATTGACTTTTTAGGTGGCTTTGGTGCCTTGGACATGAGCTAGGACCTTAAGATTCTGCATGAAAGGAGGACTAGCAGCCGAGTTGCAGGGGAGAATGTAAAAAGTGTTCATATGTAGTAAAAACCTGAGAAATCCGTCCGTTTTCGTCATTTGTTATCGAATCGTCTTAAAGCCAGATCGTCACATTGGCCGCTCTTCTCTCTGAAACGGTTGTACTTATCGTCTGCAAAGCTATGTCGCGTGCTGCGGTATGCGGAGACACTAAAAGCATCATAGTAGAACACAGATGAAGCTTCTAAGTTGATGTAATAGCCAGTAAGAAGTAGTACAATTCAAGTTTTAGGTATCGATTATTGACTTTTTAGGTGGCTTTGGTGCCTTGGACATGAGCTAGGACCTTAAGATTCTGCATGAAAGGAGGACTAGCAGCCGAGTTGCAGGGGAGAATGTAAAAAGTGTTCATATGTAGTAAAAACCTGAGAAATCCGTTCGTTATCGTCATTTGTTATCGAATCGACTTAAAGCCAGATCGTAACATTAGCCGCTCTTCTCTCTGAAACGGTTGTACTTATCGTCTGCAAAGCTATGTCGCGTGCTGCGGTATGCGGAGACACTAAAAGCACCATAGTAGAACACAGATGAAGCTTCTAAGTTGATGTAATAGCCAGTAAGAAGTAGTACAATTCAAGTCTTAGGTATCGATTATTGACTTTTTACCATTCTTTGGTGCCTTGGACATGAGCTAGGACCTTAAAATTCTGCATGAGCGGAAGACTAGCAGCAGAGTTTCAGGGGAGAATGTAAAAAGTGTTCATATGTAGTAAAAACCTGAGAAATCCGTTCGTTATCGTCATTTGTTATCGAATCGCCTTAAAGCCAGATCGTCACATTAGCCGCTCTTCTCTCTGAAACGGTTGTACTTATCGACTGCAAAGCTATGTCGCGTGCTGCGGTATGCGGAGACACTAAAAGCACCATAGTAGAACACAGATGAAGCTTCTAAGTTGAAGTAATATCCAGTAAGATGTAGTACAATTCAAGTCTTAGGTATCGATTATTGACTTTTTACCATTCTTTGGTGCCTTGGACATGAGCTAGGACCTTAAAATTCTGCATGAACGGAGGACTAGCAGCCGAGTTGCTTGGGAGAATGTGAAAAGTGTTCATATGTAGTAAAAACCTGAGAAATCCGTCCGTTTTCGTCATTTGTTATCGAATCGTCTTAAAGCCAGAGCGTCACATTGGCGCCCTTCTCTTTGAAACGGTTGTACTTATCGTCTGCAAAGCTATGTCGCGTGCTGCGGTATGCGGAGACACTAAAAGCACCATAGTAGAACACAGATGAAGCTTCTAAGATGATGTAATAGCCAGTAAGAAGTAGTACATTTCAAGTTTTTGCTATCGATTATTGACTTTTTAGCTGCCCTTGGTGCCTTGGACATGAGCTAGGACCTTAAGATTCTGC
Organism: Schistocerca gregaria; assembly: GCF_023897955.1. Classification (NCBI taxonomy): domain Eukaryota; kingdom Metazoa; phylum Arthropoda; class Insecta; order Orthoptera; family Acrididae; genus Schistocerca; species Schistocerca gregaria. The sequence goes on along the minus strand of NW_026061864.1, from coordinate 1,114,747 downwards.
ATTAAAGGAGGACTAGCAGCCGAGTTGCAGGGCAGAATGTAAAAAGTGATCATATGTAGTAAAAGCCTTAGAATTCTGTTCGTTATCGTCATTTGTTATCGAATCGACTTAAAGCCAGATCGTCACATTAGCCGCTCTTCTCTCTGAAACGGTTGTACTTATCGACTGCAAAGTTATGTCGCGTGCTGCGGTATGCGCAGACACTAAAAGCACCATAGTAGAACACAGATGAAGCTTCTAAGCTGATGTAATACCCAGTAAGAAGTAGTACAATTCATGTTATAGGTATCGATTATTAAATTCTTAGCTTGCTTTGGTGACTTGAACATGAGCTAGGACCTTAAGATTCTGCATGAAAGGAGGACTAGCAGCCGAGTTGCACTGGAGAATGTGGAAAATGTTCATATGTAGTAAAAACCTGAGAAATCCTTACGTTTTCGTCAATTGTTATCGAATCGACTTAAAGCCAGATCGTCACATTGGCCGCTCTTCTCTCTGAAACGGTTGTACTTATCGTCTGCAAAGCTATGTCGCGTGCTGCGGTATGTGGAGACACTAAAAGCACCATAGTAGAACACAGATGAAGCTTCTAAGTTGATGTAATAGCCAGTAAGAAGTAGTACAATTCATGTTTTAGGTATCGATTATTGACTTTTTAGCTGGCTTTGGTGTCTTGGACATGAGCTAGGGCCTTAAGATTCTGCAAGAAAGGAGGACTAGCAGCCGAGTTGCGAGGGAGAAAGTGAAAAGTGTTCATATGTAGTAAAAACCTGAGAAATCCGTCCGTTTTCGTCATTTGTTATCGAATCGACGTAAAGCCAGATCGTCACATTGGCCGCTCTTCTCTCTGAAACAGTTGCACTTATCGTCTGCAAAGCTATGTCGCGTGCTGCGGTATGCGGAGACACTAAAAGCACCATAGTAGATCACAGATGAAGCTTCTAAGTTGATGTAATAGGCAGTAAGAAGTAGTACAATTCAAGTCTTAGGTATCGATTATTGACTTTTTACCATTCTTTGGTGCCTTGGACATGAGCTAGGACCTTAAAATTCTGCATGAACGGAGGACTAGCAGCCGAGTTGCAGGGGAGAATGTAAAAAGTGTTCATATGTAGTAAAAACCTGAGAAATCCGTTCGTTATCGTCATTTGTTATCGAATCGACTTAAAGCCAGATCGTCACATTGTCCGCTCTTCTCTCTGAAACGGTTGTACTTATCGACTGCAAAGCTATGTCGCGTGCTGCGGTATGCGGAGACACTAAAAGCACCATAGTAGAACACAGATGAAGCTTCTAAGTTGAAGTAATATCCAGAAAGATGTAGTACAATTCAAGTCTTAGGTATCGATTATTGACTTTTTACCATTCTTTGGGGCCTTGGACATGAGCTAGGAACTTAAAATTCTGCATGAACGGAGGACTAGCAGCCGAGTTGCTTGGGAGAATGTGAAAAGTGTTCATATGTAGTAAAAACCTGAGAAATCCGTCCGTTTTCGTCATTTGTTATCGAATCGACTTAAAGCCAGATCGTAACATTGGCCGCTCTTCTCTCTGAAACGGTTGTACTTATCGACTGCAAAGCTATGTCGCGTGCTGCGGTATGCGGAGACACTAAAACCACCATAGTAAAACACAGATGAAGCTTCTAAGACGATGTAATAGTCAGTAAGAAGTAGTACAATTCAAGTTTTAGGTATCGATTATTGACTTTTTAGCTGCCCTTGGTGCCTTGGACATGAGCTAGGACCTTAAGATTCTGCATGAAAGGAGGACTAGCAGCCGAGTTGCACGGGAGAATGTGAAAAGTGTTCATATGTAGTAAAAACCTGAGAAATCCGTCCGTTTTCGTCACTTCTTATCGAATCGACTTAAAGCCAGATCGTCACATTGGCCGCTCTTCTCTCTGAAACGGTTGTACTTATCGTCTGCAAAGCTATGTCGCGTGCTGTGGTATGCGGAGACACTAAAAGCATCATAGTAGAACACAGATGAAGCTTCTAAGTTGATGTAATAGCCAGTAAGAAGTAGTACAATTCAAGTTTTAGGTATCGATTATTGACTTTTTAGGTGGCTTTGGTGCCTTGGACATGAGCTAGGACCTTCAGATTCTGCATGAAAGGAGGACTAGCAGCCGAGTTGCAGGGGAGAATGTAAAAAGTGTTCATATGTAGTAAAAACCTGAGAAATCCGTTCGTTATCGTCATTTGTTATCGAATCGACTTAAAGCCAGATCGTCACATTGTCCGCTCTTCTCTCTGAAACGGTTGTACTTATCGACTGCAAAGCTATGTCGCGTGCTACGGTATGCGGAGACACTAAAAGCACCATAGTAGAACACAGATGAAGCTTCTAAGTTGAAGTAATATCCAGAAAGATGTAGTACAATTCAAGTCTTAGGTATCGATTATTGACTTTTTACCATTCTTTGGGGCCTTGGACATGAGCTAGGACCTTTAAATTCTGCATGAACGGAGGACTAGCAGCCGAGTTGCAGGGGAGAATGTAAAAAGTGTTCATATGTAGTAAAAACCTGAGAAATCCGTTCGTTATCGTCATTTGTTATCGAATCGCCTTAAAGCCAGATCGTCACATTAGCCGCTCTTCTCTCTGAAACGGTTGTACTTATCGACTGCAAAGCTATGTCGCGTGCTGCGATATGCGGAGACACTAAAAGCACCATAGTAGAACACAGATGAAGCTTCTAAGATGATGTAATAGTCAGTAAGATGTAGTACAATTCAAGTTTTAGGTATCGATTATTGACTTTTTAGGTGTCTTTGGTGTCTTGGACATGAGTTAGGACCTTAAGATTCTGCATCAAAGGAGGTCTAGCAGCCGAGTTGTATGGGAGAATGTGAAAAGTGTTCATATGTAGTAAAAACCTGAGAAATCCGTCCGTTTTCGTCATTTGTTATCGAATCGACTTAAAGCCAGATCGTCACAATGGCCGCTCTTCTCTCTGAAACGGTTGTACTTATCTTCTGCAAAGCTATGTCGCGTGCTGCGGTATGTGGAGACACTAAAAGCACCATAGTAGAACACAGATGAAGCTTCTAAGTTGATGTAATAGCCAGTAAGAAGTAGTACAATTCAAGTTTTAGGTATCGATTATTCACTTTTTAGCTGGCTTTGGTGCCTTGGACATGAGCTAGGACTTTAAGATTGTGAATGAAAAGAGGACTAGCAGCCGAGTTGCGCGGGAGAATGTGAAAAGTGTTCATATGTAGTAAAAACCTGAGAAATCCGTCCGTTTTCGTCATTTGTTATCGAATCGACTTAAAGCCAGATCGTCACATTGGCCGCTCTTCTCTCTGAAACGGTTGTACTTATCGTCTGCAAAGCTATGTCGCGTGCTGCGGTATTCGGAGACACTAAAAGCATCATAGTAGAACACAGATGAAGCTTCTAAGTTGATGTAATAGCCAGTAAGAAGTAGTACAATTCAAGTTTTAGGTATCGATTATTGGTTTTTTAGGTGGGTTTGGTGACTTGGACATGAGCTAGGACCTTAAGATTCTGCATGAAAGGAGGACTAGCAGCCGAGTTGCAGGGGAGAATGTAAAAACTGTTCATATGTAGTAAAAACCTGAGAAATCCGTTCGTTATCGTCATTTGTTATCGAATCGACTTAAAGCCAGATCGTCACATTAGCCGCTCTTCTCTCTGAAACGGTTGTACTTATCGACTGCAAAGCTATGTCGCGTGCTGCAGTAAGCGGAGACACTAAAAGCACCATAGTAGAACACAGATGAAGCTTCTAAGATGATGTAATAGTCAGTAAGAAGTAGTACAATTAAAGTTATAAGTATCGATTATTGACTTTTTAGCTGACTTTGGTGCCTTGGATATGAGTTAGGACCTTAAGATTCTGCATGAAAGGAGGTCTAGCAGCCGAGTTGTACGGGAGAATTTGTAAAGTGTTCATATGTAGTAAAAACCTGAGAAATCCGTCCGTTTTCGTCATTTGCAATCGAATCGACTTAAAGCCAGATCGTCACATTAGCCGCAATTCTCTCTGAAACGGTTGTACTTATCGACTGCAAAGCTATGTCGCGTGCTGCGGTATGCGGAGACACTAAAAGCACCATAGTAGAACACAGATGAAGCTTCTAAGTTGATGTAATAGCCAGTAAGAAGTAGTACAATTCAAGTTTTAGGTATCGATTATTGACTTTTTAGGTGGGTTTGGTGCCTTGGACATGAGCTAGGACCTTAAGATTCTGCATGAAAGGAGGACTAGCAGCCGAGTTGCAGGGGAGAATGTAAAAAGTGTTCATATGTAGTAAAAAATTGAGAAATCCGTTCGTTATCGTCATTTGTTATCGAATCGCCTTAAAGCCAGATCGTCACATTAGCCGCTCTTCTCTCTGAAACAGTTGTACTTATCGACTGCAAAGCTATGTCGTGTGCTGCGATATGCGGAGACACTAAAAGCACCATAGTAGAACACAGATGAAGCTTCTAAGATGATGTAATAGTCAGTAAGATGTAGTACAATTCAAGTTTTAGGTATCGATAATTGACTTTTTAGCTGTCTTTGGTGCCTTAGACATGAGTTAGGACCTTAAGATTCTGCATGAAAGGAGGTCTAGCAGCCGAGTTGTACGGGAGAATGTGAAAAGTGTTCATATGTAGTAAAAACCTGAGAAATCCGTCCGTTTTCGTCATTTGTTATCGAATCGACTTAAAGCCAGATCGTCACATTGGCCGCTCTTCTCTCTGAAACAATTGTACTTATCTTCTGCAAAGCTAAGTCGCGTGCTGCGGTATGTGGAGACACTAAAAGCACCATAGTAGAACACAGATGAAGCTTCTAAGTTGATGTAATAGCCAGTAAGAAGTAGTACAATTCCAGTTTTAGGTATCGTTTATTCACTTTTTAGCTGGCTTTGGTGCCTTGGAGATGAGCTAGGACTTTAAGATTGTGCATGAAAGGAGGACTAGCAGCCGAGTTGCACGGGAGAATGTGAAAAGTGTTCATATGTAGTAAAAACCTGAGAAATCCGTCCGTTTTCGTCATTTGTTATCGAATCGACTTAAAGCCAGATCGTCTTATTGGCCGCTGTTCTCTCTGAAACGGTTGTACTTATCGTCTGCAAAGCTATGTCGCGTGCTGCGGTATGCGGAGACACTAAAAGCATCATAGTAGAACACAGATGAAGCTTCTAATTGATGTAATAGCCAGTAAGAAGTAGTACAATTCAAGTTTTAGGTATCGATTATTGACTTTTTAGCTGCCCTTGGTTCCTTGGACATGAGCTAGGACCTTAAGATTCTGCATGAAAGGAGGACTAGCAGCCGAGTTGCACGGGAGAATGTAAAAAGTGTTCATATGTAGTAAAAACCAGAGAAATCCGTCCGTTTTCGTCATTTGTAATCGAATCGACTTAAAGCCAGATCGTCACATTAGCCGCAATTCTCTCTGAAACGGTTGTACTTATCGACTGCAAAGCTATGTCGCGTGCAGCGGTATGCGGAGACACTAAAAGCACCATAGTAGAACACAGATGTAGCTTCTAAGTTGATGTAATAGCCAGTAAGAAGTAGTACCATTCAAGTTTTAGGTATCGATTATTGACTTTTTAGCTGGCTTTGGTGCCTTGGACATGAGCTAGGACCTTAAGATTCTGCATGACCGGAGGTCTAGCAGGCGAGTTGTACGGGAGAATGTGAAAAGTGTTCATATGTAGTAAAAACCAGAGAAATCCGTCCGTTTTCGTCATTTGTAATCGAATCGACTTAAAGCCAGATCGTCACATTAGCCGCAATTCTCTCTGAAACGGTTGTACTTATCGACTGCAAAGCTATGTCGCGTGCAGCGGTATGCGGAGACACTAAAAGCACCATAGTAGAACACAGATGTAGCTTCTAAGTTGATGTAATAGCCAGTAAGAAGTAGTACCATTCAAGTTTTAGGTATCGATTATTGACTTTTTAGCTGGCTTTGGTGCCTTGGACATGAGCTAGGACCTTAAGATTCTGCATGAAAGGAGGACTAGCAGCCGAGTTGCACGGGAGAATGTGAAAAGTGTTCATATGTAGTAAAAACCAGAGAAATCCGTCCGTGTTCGACATTTGTTATCGAATCGACTTAAAGCCAGATCGTCACATTGGCCGCTCTTCTCTCTGAAACGGTTGTACTTATCGTCTGCAAAGCTATGTCGATTGCTGCGGTTTGCGGAGACACTAAAAGCACCATAGTAAAACACAGATGAAGCTTCCAAGTTGATGTAATAGCCAGTAAGAAGTAGTACAATTCAAGTTTTAAGTATCGATTGTTGACTTCTTACACTTCTTTGGTGCCTTGGGCATGAGCCAGTAACTTAAGATTTTGCATAATAGGAGGTCTAGCAGCCGCGTTGTACGGGAGAATGAGAAAAGTGTTCATATGTAGTAAAAACCTGAGAAATCTGTCCGTTTTCGTCATTTGTTATCGAATCGACTTAAAGCCAGATCGTCACATTGGTGGCCGCTCTTCTCTCTGAAACAATTGTACTTATCTTCTGCAAAGCTAAGTCGCGTGCTGCGGTATGTGGAGACACTAAAAGCACCATAGTAGAACACAGATGAAGCTTCTAAGTTGATGTAATAGCCAGTAAGTAGTAGTACCATTCAAGTTTTAGGTATCGTTTATTCACTTTTTAGCTGGCTTTGGTGCCTTGGACATGAGCTAGGACTTTAAGATTGTGCATGAAAGGAGGACTAGCAGCCGAGTTGCACGGGAGTATGTGAAAAGTGTTCATATGTAGTAAAAACCTGAGAAATCCGTCCGTTTTCGTCATTTGTTATCGAATCGACTTAAAGCCAGATCGTCACATTGGCCGCTGTTCTCTCTGAAACGGTTGTACTTATCGTCTGCAAAGCTATGTCGCGTGCTGCGGTATGCGGAGACACTAAAAGCATCATAGTAGAACACAGATGAAGCTTCTAAGTTGATGTAATAGCCAGTAAGAAGTAGTACAACTCAAGTTTTAGGTATCGATTATTGACTTTTTAGCTGGCTTTGGTGCCTTGGACATGAGCTAGGACCATTAGATTCTGCATGAAAGGAGGACTAGCAGCCGAGTTGCACGGGACAATGTGAAAAGTGTTCATACGTAGTAAAAAACTGAGAAATCCTTCCGTTTTCGTCATTTGTTATGGAATCGACTTAAAGCCAGATCGTCACATTGGCCGCTCTGCTCTCTGAAACGGTTGTACTTATCGTCTGCAAAGCTATGTCGCGTGCTCGGGTTGTGGACACACTAAAAGCACCATAGTACAACACAGACGAAGCTTCTAATTGATGTAATAGCCAGTAAGAAGTAGTACAATTCAAGTTTTAGGTATCGATTATTGACTTTTTAGCTGCCCTTGGTTCCTTGGACATGAGCTAGGACCTTAAGATTCTGCATGAAAGGAGGACTAGCAGCCGAGATGCACGGGAGAATGTAAAAAGTGTTCATATGTAGTAAAAACCAGAGAAATCCGTCCGTTTTCGTCATTTGTAATCGAATCGACTTAAAGCCAGATCGTCACATTAGCCGCAATTCTCTCTGAAACGGTTGTACTTATCGACTGCAAAGCTATGTCGCGTGCAGCGGTATGCGGAGACACTAAAAGCACCATAGTAGAACACAGATGTAGCTTCTAAGTTGATGTAATAGCCAGTAAGAAGTAGTACCATTCAAGTTTTAGGTATCGATTATTGACTTTTTAGCTGGCTTTGGTGCCTTGGACATGAGCTAGGACCTTAAGATTCTGCATGAAAGGAGGACTAGCAGCCGAGTTGCACGGGAGAATGTGAAAAGTGTTCATATGTAGTAAAAACCAGAGAAATCCGTCCGTGTTCGACATTTGTTATCGAATCGACTTAAAGCCAGATCGTCACATTGGCCGCTCTTCTCTCTGAAACGGTTGTACTTATCGTCTGCAAAGCTATGTCGATTGCTGCGGTTTGCGGAGACACTAAAAGCACCATAGTAAAACACAGATGAAGCTTCCAAGTTGATGTAATAGCCAGTAAGAAGTAGTACAATTCAAGTTTTAAGTATCGATTGTTGACTTCTTACACTTCTTTGGTGCCTTGGGCATGAGCCAGGAACTTAAGATTTTGCATAATAGGAGGTCTAGCAGCCGCGTTGCACGTGAGAATGTGAAAAGTGTTCATATGTAGTAAAAACCTGAGAAATCGGTCCGTTTTCGTCATTTGTTGTCGAATCGACTTAAAGCCAGATCGTCACATTGGCCGCTCTTCTCTCTGAAACGGTTGTACTTATCGTCTGCAAAGCTATGTCGCGTGCTGCGGTATGCGGAGACACTAAAAGCATCATAGTAGAACACAGATGAAGCTTCTAAGTTGATGTAATAGCCAGTAAGAAGTAGTACCATTCAAGTTTTAGGTATCGATTATTGACTTTTTAGCTGGCTTTGGTGCCTTGGACATGAGCTAGGACCTTAAAATTCTGCATGAGAGGAGGACTAGCAGCCGAGTTGCACGGGAGAATGTAAAAAGTGTTCATATGTAGTAAAAACCTGAGAAATCCGTTCGTTATCGTCATTTGTTATCGAATCGACTTAAAGCCAGATCGTCACATTAGCCGCTCTTCTCTCTGAAACGGTTGTACTTATCGACTGCAAAGCTATGTCGCGTGCTGCAGTATGCGGAGACACTAAAAGCACCATAGTAGAACACAGATGAAGCTTCTAAGATGATGTAATAGTCGGTAAGAAGTAGTACAATTAAAGTTATAAGTATCGATTATTGACTTTTTAGCTGACTTTGGTGCCTTGGATATGAGTTAGGACCTTAAGATTCTGCATGAAAGGAGGTCTAGCAGCCGAGTTGAACGGGAGAATGTGAAAAGTGTTCCTATGTAGTAAAAACCTGAGAAATCCGTTCGTTTTCGTCATTTGTTATCGAATCGACTTAAAGCCAGATCGTCACATTAGCCGCAATTCTCTCTGAAACGGTTGTACTTATCGACTGCAAAGCTATGTCGCGTGCTGTGGTATGCGGAGACACTAAAAGCACCATAGTAGAACACAGATGAAGCTTCTAAGTTGATGTAATAGCCAGTAAGAAGTAGTACCATTCAAGTTTTAGGTATCGATTATTGACTTTTTAGCTGGCTTTGGTGCCTTGGACATGAGCTAGGACCTTAAGATTCTGCATGAAAGGAGGACTAGCAGCCGAGTTGCACGGGAGAATGTGAAAAGTGTTCATATGTAGTAAAATCCAGAGAAATCCGTCCGTGTTCGACATTTGTTATCGAATCGACTTAAAGCCAGATCGTCACATTGGCCGCTCTTCTCTCTGAAACGGTTGTACTTATCGTCTGCAAAGCTATGTCGAGTGCTGCGGCATGCGGAGACACTAAAAGCACCATAGTAGAACACAGATGAAGCTTCTAAGTAGATGTAATAGCCAGTAAGAAGTAGTACAATTCAAGTTTTAAGTATCGATTGTTGACTTTTTACCCTTCTTTGGTGCCTTGGGCATGAGCTAGGAACTTAAGATTTTGCATGATAGGAGGTCTAGCAGCCGCGTTGCACGTGAGAATGTGAAAAGTGTTCATATGTAGTAAAAACCTGAGAAATCCGTCCGTTTTCGTCATTTGTTGTCGAATCAACTTTAAGCCAGATCGTCACATTGGCCGCTCTTCTCTTTGAAACGGTGGTACTTATCGTCTGCAAAGCTACGTGTCGTGCTGCGGTATGCGGAGACACTAAAAGCACCATAGTAGAACACAGATGAAGCTTCTAAGTTGATGTAATAGCCAGTAAGAAGTAGTACAATTCAAGTTGTAGATATCGATTATTGACTTTCTAGCTGGCTTTGGTGCCTTGGACATGAGCTAGGACCTTAAGATTCTGCATGAAAGCAGGACTAGCAGCCGAGTTGAACGGGAGAATGTGAAAAGTGTTCCTATGTAGTAAAAACCTGAGAAATCCGTTCGTTATCGTCATTTGTTATCGAATCGACCTAAAGCCAGAACGTCACATTAGCCGCTCTTCTCCCTGAAACGGTTGTACTTATCGACTGCAAAGCTATGTCGCGTGCTGCGGTATGCGGAGACACTAAAAGCACCATAGTAGAACGCAGATGAAGCTTCTAAGATGATGTAATAGTCATTAAGAAGTAGTACAATTCCAGTTTTAGGTATCGATTATTGACTTTTTAGCTGGCTTTCGTGCCTTGGACATGAGTTAGGACCTTAAGATTCTGCATGAAAGGAGGTCTAGAAGCCGAGTTGTACGGGAGAATGTGAAAAGTGTTCATATGTAGTAAAAACCTGAGAAATCCGTCCGTTATCGTCATTTGTTATCGAACGACTTAAAGCCAGATCGTCACATTGGCCGCTCTTCTCTCTGAAACATTTGTACTTATCTACTGCAAAGCTATGTCGCGTGCTGCGGTATGTGGAGACACTAAAAGCACCATAGTAGAACACAGATGAAGCTTCTAAGCTGATGTAATACCCAGTAAGAAGTAGTACAATTCAAGTTTTAGGTATCGATTATTGACTTTTTAGGTGGCTTTGGTGCCTTGGACATGAGCTAGGACCTTAAGATTCTGCATGAAAGGAGGACTAGCAGCCGAGTTGCAGGGGAGAATGTAAAAAGTGTTCATATGTAGTAAAAACCTGAGAAATCCGTTCGTTATCGTCATTTGTTATCGAATCGACTTAAAGCCAGATCGTCACATTGTCCGCTCTTCTCTCTGAAACGGTTGTACTTATCGACTGCAAAGCTATGTCGCGTGCTGCGGTATGCGGAGACACTAAAAGCACCATAGTAGAACACAGATGAAGCTTCTAAGCTGATGTAATACCCAGTAAGAAGTAGTACAATTCATGTTATAGTTATCGATTATTAAATTCTTAGCTTGCTTCGGTGACTTGAACATGAGCTAGGACCTTAAGATTCTGCATGAAAGGAGGACTAGCAGCCGAGTTGCAAGGGAGAATGTGAAAAGTGTTCATATGTAGTAAAAACCTGAGAAATCCGTCCGTTATCGTCATTTGTTATCGAATCGACTTAAAGCCAGATCGTCACATTGGCCGCTCTTCTCTCTGAAACGGTTGTACGTATCGTCTGCAAAGCTATGTCGCGTGCTGCGGTATGCGGAGACACTAAAATCACCATAGTAGAACACAGATGAAGCTTCTAAGTTGAAGTAATATCCCGAAAGATGTAGTACAATTCAAGTCTTAGGTATCGATTATTGACTTTTTACCATTCTTTGGGGCCTTGGACATGAGCTAGGACCTTAAAATTCTGCATGAACGGAGGACTAGCAGCCGAGTTGCAGGGGAGAATGTAAAAAGTGTTCATATGTAGTAAAAACCTGGGAAATCCGTTCGTTATCGTCATTTCTTATCGAATCGCCTTAAAGCCAGATCGTCACATTAGCCGCTCTTCTCTCTGAAACGGTTGTACTTATCGACTGCAAAGCTATGTCGCGTGCTGCGATATGCGGAGACACTAAAAGCACCATAGTAGAACACAGATGAAGCTTCTAAGATGATGTAATAGTCAGTAAGATGTAGTACAATTCAAGTTTTAGGTATCGATTATTGACTTTTTAGGTGTCTTTGGTGTCTTGGACATGAGTTAGGACCTTAAGATTCTGCATGAAAGGAGGTCTAGCAGCCGAGTTGTATGGGAGAATGTGAAAAGTGTTCATATGTAGTAAAAACCTGAGAAATCCGTCCGTTTTCGTCATTTGTTATCGAATCGACTTAAAGCCAGATCGTCACAATGGCCGCTCTTCTCTCTGAAACGGTTGTACTTATCTTCTGCAAAGCTATGTCGCGTGCTGCGGTATGTGGAGACACTAAAAGCACCATAGTAGAACACAGATGAAGCTTCTAAGTTGATGTAATAGCCAGTAAGAAGTAGTACAATTCAAGTTTTAGGTATCGATTATTCACTTTTTAGCTGGCTTTGGTGCCTTGGACATGAGCTAGGACTTTAAGATTGTGAATGAAAAGAGGACTAGCAGCCGAGTTGCGCGGGAGAATGTGAAAAGTGTTCATATGTAGTAAAAACCTGAGAAATCCGTCCGTTTTCGTCATTTGTTATCGAATCGACTTAAAGCCAGATCGTCACATTGGCCGCTCTTCTCTCTGAAACGGTTGTACTTATCGTCTGCAAAGCTATGTCGCGTGCTGCGGTATGCGGAGACACTAAAAGCATCATAGTAGAACACAGATGAAGCTTCTAAGTTGATGTAATAGCCAGTAAGAAGTAGTACAATTCAAGTTTTAGGTATCGATTATTGACTTTTTAGGTGGGTTTGGTGACTTGGACATGAGCTAGGACCTTAAGATTCTGCATGAAAGGAGGACTAGCAGCCGAGTTGCAGGGGAGAATGTAAAAACTGTTCATATGTAGTAAAAACCTGAGAAATCCGTTCGTTATCGTCATTTGTTATCGAATCGACTTAAAGCCAGATCGTCACATTAGCCGCTCTTCTCTCTGAAACGGTTGTACTTATCGACTGCAAAGCTATGTCGCGTGCTGCAGTAAGCGGAGACACTAAAAGCACCATAGTAGAACACAGATGAAGCTTCTAAGATGATGTAATAGTCAGTAAGAAGTAGTACAATTAAAGTTATAAGTATCGATTATTGACTTTTTAGCTGACTTTGGTGCCTTGGATATGAGTTAGGACCTTAAGATTCTGCATGAAAGGAGGTCTAGCAGCCGAGTTGTACGGGAGAATTTGTAAAGTGTTCATATGTAGTAAAAACCTGAGAAATCCGTCCGTTTTCGTCATTTGCTATCGAATCAACTTAAAGCCAGATCGTCACATTAGCCGCAATTCTCTCTGAAACGGTTGTACTTATCGACTGCAAAGCTATGTCGCGTGCTGCGGTATGCGGAGACACTAAAAGCACCATAGTAGAACACAGATGAAGCTTCTAAGTTGATGTAATAGCCAGTAAGAAGTAGTACAATTCAAGTTTTAGGTATCGATTATTGACTTTTTAGGTGTCTTTGGTGTCTTGGACATGAGTTAGGACCTTAAGATTCTGCATGAAAGGAGGTCTAGCAGCCGAGTTGTATGGGAGAATGTGAAAAGTGTTCATATGTAGTAAAAACCTGAGAAATCCGTCCGTTTTCGTCATTTGTTATCGAATCGACTTAAAGCCAGATCGTCACATTGGCCGCTCTTCTCTCTGAAACAATTGTACTTATCTTCTGCAAAGCTAAGTCGCGTGCTGCGGTATGTGGAGACACTAAAAGCACCATAGTAGAACACAGATGAAGCTTCTAAGTTGATGTAATAGCCAGTAAGAAGTAGTACCATTCAAGTTTTAGGTATCGTTTATTCACTTTTTAGCTGGCTTTGGTGCCTTGGACATGAGCTAGGACTTTAAGATTGTGCATGAAAGGAGGACTAGCAGCCGAGTTGCACGGGAGAATGTGAAAAGTGTTCATATGTAGTAAAAACCTGAGAAATCCGTCCGTTTTCGTCATTTGTTATCGAATCGACTTAAAGCCAGATCGTCACATTGGCCGCTGTTCTCTCTGAAACGGTTGTACTTATCGTCTGCAAAGCTATGTCGCGTGCTGCGGTATGCGGAGACACTAAAAGCATCATAGTAGAACACAGATGAAGCTTCTAATTGATGTAATAGCCAGTAAGAAGTAGTACAATTCAAGTTTTAGGTATCGATTATTGACTTTTTAGCTGCCCTTGGTTCCTTGGACATGAGCTAGGACCTTAAGATTCTGCATGAAAGGAGGACTAGCAGCCGAGTTGCACGGGAGAATGTAAAAAGTGTTCATATGTAGTAAAAACCTGAGAAATCTGTCCGTTATCGTCATTTGTTATCGAATCGACCTAAAGCAAGATCGTCACATTAGCCGCTCTTCTCTCTGAAACGGTTGTACTTATCGACTGCAAAGCTATGTCGCGTGCAGCGGTATGCGGAGACACTAAAAGCACCATAGTAGAACACAGATGTAGCTTCTAAGTTGATGTAATAGCCAGTAAGAAGTAGTACCATTCAAGTTTTAGGTATCGATTATTGACTTTTTAGCTGGCTTTGGTGCCTTGGACATGAGCTAGGACCTTAAGATTCTGCATGAAAGGAGGACTAGCAGCCGAGTTGCACGGGAGAATGTGAAAAGTGTTCATATGTAGTAAAAACCAGAGAAATCCGTCCGTGTTCGACATTTGTTATCGAATCGACTTAAAGCCAGATCGTCACATTGGCCGCTCTTCTCTCTGAAACGGTTGTACTTATCGTCTGCAAAGCTATGTCGATTGCTGCGGTTTGCGGAGACACTAAAAGCACCATAGTAAAACACAGATGAAGCTTCCAAGTTGATGTAATAGCCAGTAAGAAGTAGTACAATTCAAGTTTTAAGTATCGATTGTTGACTTCTTACACTTCTTTGGTGCCTTGGGCATGAGCCAGGAACTTAAGATTTTGCATAATAGGAGGTCTAGCAGCCGCGTTGCACGTGAGAATGTGAAAAGTGTTCATATGTAGTAAAAACCTGAGAAATCGGTCCGTTTTCGTCATTTGTTGTCGAATCGACTTAAAGCCAGATCGTCACATTGGCCGCTCTTCTCTCTGAAACGGTTGTACTTATCGTCTGCAAAGCTATGTATCGTGCTGCGGTATGCGGAGACACTAAAAGCATCATAGTAGAACACAGATGAAGCTTCTAAGTTGATGTAATAGCCAGTAAGAAGTAGTACCATTCAAGTTTTAGGTATCGATTATTGACTTTTTAGCTGGCTTTGGTGCCTTGGACATGAGCTAGGACCTTAAAATTCTGCATGAGAGGAGGACTAGCAGCCGAGTTGCACGGGAGAATGTAAAAAGTGTTCATATGTAGTAAAAACCTGAGAAATCCGTTCGTTATCGTCATTTGTTATCGAATCGACTTAAAGCCAGATCGTCACATTGGCCGCTCTTCTCTCTGAAACGGTTGTACTTATCGACTGCAAAGCTATGTCGCGTGCTGCAGTATGCGGAGACACTAAAAGCACCATAGTAGAACACAGATGAAGCTTCTAAGATGATGTAATAGTCGGTAAGAAGTAGTACAATTAAAGTTATAAGTATCGATTATTGACTTTTTAGCTGACTTTGGTGCCTTGGATATGAGTTAGGACCTTAAGATTCTGCATGTAAGGAGGTCTAGCAGCCGAGTTGTACGGGAGAATGTGAAAAGTGTTCATATGTAGTAAAAACCTGAGAAATCCGTCCGTAATCGTCATTTGTTATCGAATCGACTTAAAGCCAGATCGTCACATTGGCCGCTCTTCTCTCTGAAACGGTTGTACGTATCGTCTGCAAAGCTATGTCGCGTGCTGCGGTATGCGGAGACACTAAAATCACCATAGTAGAACACAGATGAAGCTTCTAAGTTGAAGTAATATCCCGAAAGATGTAGTACAATTCAAGTCTTAGGTATCGATTATTGACTTTTTACCATTCTTTGGGGCCTTGGACATGAGCTAGGACCTTAAAATTCTGCATGAACGGAGGACTAGCAGCCGAGTTGCAGGGGAGAATGTAAAAAGTGTTCATATGTAGTAAAAACCTGGGAAATCCGTTCGTTTTCGTCATTTGTTATCGAATCGCCTTAAAGCCAGATCGTCACATTAGCCGCTCTTCTCTCTGAAACGGTTGTACTTATCGACTGCAAAGCTATGTCGCGTGCTGCGATATGCGGAGACACTAAAAGCACCATAGTAGAACACAGATGAAGCTTCTAAGATGATGTAATAGTCAGTAAGATGTAGTACAATTCAAGTTTTCGGTATCGATTATTGACTTTTTAGGTGTCTTTGGTGTCTTGGACATGAGTTAGGACCTTAAGATTCTGCATGAAAGGAGGTCTAGCAGCCGAGTTGTATGGGAGAATGTGAAAAGTGTTCATATGTAGTAAAAACCTGAGAAATCCGTCCGTTTTCGTCATTTGTTATCGAATCGACTTAAAGCCAGATCGTCACAATGGCCGCTCTTCTCTCTGAAACGGTTGTACTTATCTTCTGCAAAGCTATGTCGCGTGCTGCGGTATGTGGAGACACTAAAAGCACCATAGTAGAACACAGATGAAGCTTCTAAGTTGATGTAATAGCCAGTAAGAAGTAGTACAATTCAAGTTTTAGGTATCGATTATTCACTTTTTAGCTGGCTTTGGTGCCTTGGACATGAGCTAGGACTTTAAGATTGTGAATGAAAAGAGGACTAGCAGCCGAGTTGCGCGGGAGAATGTGAAAAGTGTTCATATGTAGTAAAAACCTGAGAAATCCGTCCGTTTTCGTCATTTGTTATCGAATCGACTTAAAGCCAGATCGTCACATTGGCCGCTCTTCTCTCTGAAACGGTTGTACTTATCGTCTGCAAAGCTATGTCGCGTGCTGCGGTATGCGGAGACACTAAAAGCATCATAGTAGAACACAGATGAAGCTTCTAAGTTGATGTAATAGCCAGTAAGAAGTAGTACAATTCAAGTTTTAGGTATCGATTATTGACTTTTTAGGTGGGTTTGGTGACTTGGACATGAGCTAGGACCTTAAGATTCTGCATGAAAGGAGGACTAGCAGCCGAGTTGCAGGGGAGAATGTAAAAACTGTTCATATGTAGTAAAAACCTGAGAAATCCGTTCGTTATCGTCATTTGTTATCGAATCGACTTAAAGCCAGATCGTCACATTAGCCGCTCTTCTCTCTGAAACGGTTGTACTTATCGACTGCAAAGCTATGTCGCGTGCTGCAGTAAGCGGAGACACTAAAAGCACCATAGTAGAACACAGATGAAGCTTCTAAGATGATGTAATAGTCAGTAAGAAGTAGTACAATTAAAGTTATAAGTATCGATTATTGACTTTTTAGCTGACTTTGGTGCCTTGGATATGAGTTAGGACCTTAAGATTCTGCATGAAAGGAGGTCTAGCAGCCGAGTTGTACGGGAGAATTTGTAAAGTGTTCATATGTAGTAAAAACCTGAGAAATCCGTCCGTTTTCGTCATTTGCTATCGAATCGACTTAAAGCCAGATCGTCACATTAGCCGCAATTCTCTCTGAAACGGTTGTACTTATCGACTGCAAAGCTATGTCGCGTGCTGCGGTATGCGGAGACACTAAAAGCACCATAGTAGAACACAGATGAAGCTTCTAAGTTGATGTAATAGCCAGTAAGAAGTAGTACAATTCAAGTTTTAGGTATCGATTATTGACTTTTTAGGTGTCTTTGGTGTCTTGGACATGAGTTAGGACCTTAAGATTCTGCATGAAAGGAGGTCTAGCAGCCGAGTTGTATGGGAGAATGTGAAAAGTGTTCATATGTAGTAAAAACCTGAGAAATCCGTCCGTTTTCGTCATTTGTTATCGAATCGACTTAAAGCCAGATCGTCACATTGGCCGCTCTTCTCTCTGAAACAATTGTACTTATCTTCTGCAAAGCTAAGTCGCGTGCTGCGGTATGTGGAGACACTAAAAGCACCATAGTAGAACACAGATGAAGCTTCTAAGTTGATGTAATAGCCAGTAAGAAGTAGTACCATTCAAGTTTTAGGTATCGTTTATTCACTTTTTAGCTGGCTTTGGTGCCTTGGACATGAGCTAGGACTTTAAGATTGTGCATGAAAGGAGGACTAGCAGCCGAGTTGCACGGGAGAATGTGAAAAGTGTTCATATGTAGTAAAAACCTGAGAAATCCGTCAGTTTTCGTCATTTGTTATCGAATCGACTTAAAGCCAGATCGTCACATTGGCCGCTGTTCTCTCTGAAACGGTTGTACTTATCGTCTGCAAAGCTATGTCGCGTGCTGCGGTATGCGGAGACACTAAAAGCATCATAGTAGAACACAGATGAAGCTTCTAATTGATGTAATAGCCAGTAAGAAGTAGTACAATTCAAGTTTTAGGTATCGATTATTGACTTTTTAGCTGCCCTTGGTACCTTGGACATGAGCTAGGACCTTAAGATTCTGCATGAAAGGAGGACTAGCAGCCGAGTTGCACGGGAGAATGTAAAAAGTGTTCATATGTAGTAAAAACCTGAGAAATCTGTCCGTTATCGTCATTTGTTATCGAATCGACCTAAAGCAAGATCGTCACATTAGCCGCTCTTCTCTCTGAAACGGTTGTACTTATCGACTGCAAAACTATGTCGCGTGCTGCGGTATGCGGAGACACTAAAAGCACCATAGTAGAACACAGATGAAGCTTCTAAGATGATGTAATAGTCAGTAAGAAGTAGTACAATTCAAGTTTTAAGTATCGATTATTGACTTTTTAGCTGACTTTGGTGCCTTGGACATGAGTTAGGACCTTAAGATTCTGCATGACCGGAGGTCTAGCAGGCGAGTTGTACGGGAGAATGTGAAAAGTGTTCATATGTAGTAAAAACCAGAGAAATCCGTCCGTTTTCGTCATTTGTAATCGAATCGACTTAAAGCCAGATCGTCACATTAGCCGCAATTCTCTCTGAAACGGTTGTACTTATCGACTGCAAAGCTATGTCGCGTGCAGCGGTATGCGGAGACACTAAAAGCACCATAGTAGAACACAGATGTAGCTTCTAAGTTGATGTAATAGCCAGTAAGAAGTAGTACCATTCAAGTTTTAGGTATCGATTATTGACTTTTTAGCTGGCTTTGGTGCCTTGGACATGAGCTAGGACCTTAAGATTCTGCATGAAAGGAGGACTAGCAGCCGAGTTGCACGGGAGAATGTGAAAAGTGTTCATATGTAGTAAAAACCAGAGAAATCCGTCCGTGTTCGACATTTGTTATCGAATCGACTTAAAGCCAGATCGTCACATTGGCCGCTCTTCTCTCTGAAACGGTTGTACTTATCGTCTGCAAAGCTATGTCGATTGCTGCGGTTTGCGGAGACACTAAAAGCACCATAGTAAAACACAGGTGAAGCTTCCAAGTTGATGTAATAGCCAGTAAGAAGTAGTACAATTCAAGTTTTAAGTATCGATTGTTGACTTCTTACACTTCTTTGGTGCCTTGGGCATGAGCCAGGAACTTAAGATTTTGCATAATAGGAGGTCTAGCAGCCACGTTGCACGTGAGAATGTGAAAAGTGTTCATATGTAGTAAAAACCTGAGAAATCGGTCCGTTTTCGTCATTTGTTGTCGAATCGACTTAAAGCCAGATCGTCACATTGGCCGCTCTTCTCTCTGAAACGGTTGTACTTATCGTCTGCAAAGCTATGTCGCGTGCTGCGGTATGCGGAGACACTAAAAGCATCATAGTAGAACACAGATGAAGCTTCTAAGTTGATGTAATAGCCAGTAAGAAGTAGTACCATTCAAGTTTTAGGTATCGATTATTGACTTTTTAGCTGGCTTTGGTGCCTTGGACATGAGCTAGGACCTTAAAATTCTGCATGAGAGGAGGACTAGCAGCCGAGTTGCACGGGAGAATGTAAAAAGTGTTCATATGTAGTAAAAACCTGAGAAATCCGTTCGTTATCGTCATTTGTTATCGAATCGACTTAAAGCCAGATCGTCACATTAGCCGCTCTTCTCTCTGAAACGGTTGTACTTATCGACTGCAAAGCTATGTCGCGTGCTGCAGTATGTGGAGACACTAAAAGCACCATAGTAGAACACAGATGAAGCTTCTAAGATGATGTAATAGTCGGTAAGAAGTAGTACAATTAAAGTTATAAGTATCGATTATTGACTTTTTAGCTGACTTTGGTGCCTTGGATATGAGTTAGGACCTTAAGATTCTGCATGAAAGGAGGTCTAGCAGCCGAGTTGTACGGGAGAATTTGAAAAGTGTTCATATGTAGTAAAAACCTGAGAAATCCGTCCGTTTTCGTCATTTGTTATCGAATCGACTTAAAGCCAGATCGTCTCATTGGCCGCTCTTCTCTCTGAAACGGTTGTACTTATCGACTGCAAAGCTATGTCGCGTGCTGCGGTATGCGGAGACACTAAAAGCACCATAGTAGAACACAGATGAAGCTTCTAAGTTGATGTAATAGCCAGTAAGAAGTAGTACCATTCAAGTTTTAGGTATCGATTATTGACTTTTTAGCTGGCTTTGGTGCCTTGGACATGAGCTAGGACCTTAAGATTCTGCATGAAAGGAGGACTAGCAGCCGAGTTGCACGGGAGAATGTGAAAAGTGTTCATATGTAGTAAAAACCAGAGAAATCCGTCCGTGTTCGACATTTGTTATCGAATCGACTTAAAGCCAGATCGTCACATTGGCCGCTCTTCTCTCTGAAACGGTTGTACTTATCGTCTGCAAAGCTATGTCGATTGCTGCGGTTTGCGGAGACACTAAAAGCACCATAGTAAAACACAGATGAAGCTTCCAAGTTGATGTAATAGCCAGTAAGAAGTAGTACAATTCAAGTTTTAAGTATCGATTGTTGACTTCTTACACTTCTTTGGTGCCTTGGGCATGAGCCAGGAACTTAAGATTTTGCATAATAGGTGGTCTTGCAGCCGCGTTGCACGTGAGAATGTGAAAAGTGTTCATATGTAGTAAAAACCTGAGAAATCGGTCCGTTTTCGTCATTTGTTGTCGAATCGACTTAAAGCCAGATCGTCACATTGGCCGCTCTTCTCTCTGAAACGGTTGTACTTATCGTCTGCAAAGCTATGTCGCGTGCTGCGGTATGCGGAGACACTAAAAGCATCATAGTAGAACACAGATGAAGCTTCTAAGTTGATGTAATAGCCAGTAAGAAGTAGTACCATTCAAGTTTTAGGTATCGATTATTGACTTTTTAGCTGGCTTTGGTGCCTTGGACATGAGCTAGGACCTTAAAATTCTGCATGAGAGGAGGACTAGCAGCCGAGTTGCACGGGAGAATGTAAAAAGTGTTCATATGTAGTAAAAACCTGAGAAATCCGTTCGTTATCGTCATTTGTTATCGAATCGACTTAAAGCCAGATCGACACATTAGCCGCCCTTCTCTCTGAAACGGTTGTACTTATCGACTGCAAAGCTATGTCGCGTGCTGCAGTATGCGGAGACACTAAAAGCACCATAGTAGAACACAGATGAAGCTTCTAAGATGATGTAATAGTCGGTAAGAAGTAGTACAATTAAAGTTATAAGTATCGATTATTGACTTTTTAGCTGACTTTGGTGCCTTGGATATGAGTTAGGACCTTAAGATTCTGCATGAAAGGAGGTCTAGCAGCCGAGTTGTACGGGAGAATTTGAAATGTGTTCATATGTAGTAAAAACCTTAGAAATCCGTCCGTTTTCGTCATTTGTTATCGAATAGACTTAAAGCCAGATCGTCACATTAGCCGCAATTCTCTCTGAAACGGTTGTACTTATCGACTGCAAAGCTATGTCGCGTGCTGCGGTATGCGGAGACACTAAAAGCACCATAGTAGAACACAGATGAAGCTTCTAAGTTGATGTAATAGCCAGTAAGAAGTAGTACCATTCAAGTTTTAGGTATCGATTATTGACTTTTTAGCTGGCTTTGGTGCCTTGAACATGAGCTAGGACCTTAAGATTCTGCATGAAAGGTGGACTAGCAGCCGCGTTGCACGGGAGAATGTGAAAAGTGTTCATATGTAGTAAAATCCAGAGAAATCCGTCCGTGTTCGACATTTGTTATCGAATCGACTTAAAGCCAGATCGTCACATTGGCCGCTCTTCTCTCTGAAACGGTTGTACTTATCGTCTGCAAAGCTATGTCGAGTGCTGCGGCATGCGGAGACACTAAAAGCACCATAGTAGAACACAGATGAAGCTTCTAAGTAGATGTAATAGCCAGTAAGAAGTAGTACAATTCAAGTTTTAAGTATCGATTGTTGACTTTTTACCCTTCTTTGGTGCCTTGGGCATGAGCTAGGAACTTAAGATTTTGCATGATAGGAGGTCTAGCAGCCACGTTGCACGTGAGAATGTGAAAAGTGTTCATATGTAGTAAAAACCTGAGAAATCCGTCCGTTTTCGTCATTTGTTGTCGAATCGACTTAAAGCCAGATCGTTACATTGGCCGCTCTTCTCTTTGAAACGGTGGTACTTATCGTCTGCCAAGCTACGTGTCGTGCTGCGGTATGCGGAGACACTAAAAGCACCATCGTAGAACACAGATGAAGCTTCTAAGTTGATGTAATATCCAGTAAGAAGTAGTACAATTCAAGTTGTAGGTATCGATTATTGACTTTCTAGCTGGCTTTGGTGCCTTGGACATGAGCTAGGACCTTAAGATTCTGCATGAAAGGAGGACTAGCAGCCGAGTTGAACGGGAGAATGTGAAAAGTGTTCCTATGTAGTAAAAACCTGAGAAATCCGTTCGTTATCGTCATTTGTTATCGAATCGACTTAAAGCCAGATCGTCACATTAGCCGCTCTTCTCCCTGAAACGGTTGTACTTATCGACTGCAAAGCTATGTCGCGTGCTGCGGTATGCGGAGACACTAAAAGCACCATAGTAGAACGCAGATGAAGCTTCTAAGATGATGTAATAGTCATTAAGAAGTAGTACAATTCCAGTTTTAGGTATCGATTATTGACTTTTAGCTGAGTTTGGTGCCTTGGACATGAGTTAGGACCTTAAGATTCTGCATGAAAGGAGGTCTAGAAGCCGAGTTGCACGGGAGAATGTGAAAAGTGTTCTTATGTCGTAAAAACCTGAGAAATCCGTCCATTTCCGCCATTTGTTATCGAATCGACTTAATGCCAGATCGTCACATTGGCCGCTCTTCTCTCTGAAACGGTTGTACTTATCGTCTGCAAAGCTATGTCGCGTGCTGCGGTATGCGGAGACACTAAAATCACCATAGTAGAACACAGATGAAACTTCTAAGTTGAAGTAATATATAGAGGATGTAGTACAAATCACGTCTTAGGTATCGATTATTGACTTTTTACCATTCTTTGGTGCCTTGGACCTGAGCTAGGACCTTAAAATTCTGCATGAACGGAGGACTAGCAGCCGAGTTGCACGGGAGAATGTGAAAAGTGTTCATATGTAGTAAAAACCTTAGAAATCCGTTCGTTATCGTCATTGTTATCGAATCGACTTAAAGCCAGATCGTCACATTAGCCGCTCTTCACTCTGAAACGGTTGTACTTATCGACTTCAAAGCTATATCGCGTGCTCCGAGATGCGGAGACACTAAAAGCACCATAGTAGAACACAGATGAAGCTTCTAAGTTGATGTAATAGCCAGTAAGAAGTAGTACCATTCAAGTTTTAGGTATCGGTTATTGACTTTTTACCCTTCTTTGGTGCCTTGGACATGAGCTAGGAAATTAAGATTTTGCATGAAGGAGGATTAGCAGCCGAGTTGCACGGGAGAATGTGAAAAGTGTTCATATGTAGTAAAAACCTGAGACATCCGTCCGTTTTCGTCATTTGTTATCGAATCGACTTAAAGCCAGATCGTCACATTAGCCGCTCTTCTCTCTGAAACGGTTGTACTTATCGACTGCAAAGCTATGTCGCGTGCTGCAGTATGCGGAGACACTAAAAGCACCATAGTAGAACACAGATGAAGCTTCTAAGATGATGTAATAGTCAGTAAGAAGTAGTACAATTAAAGTTATAAGTATCGATTATTGACTTTTTAGCTGACTTTGGTGCCTTGGATATGAGTTAGGACCTTAAGAATCTGCATGAAAGGAGGTCTAGCAGCCGAGTTGTACGGGAGAATTTGTAAAGTGTTCATATGTAGTAAAAACCTGAGAAATCCGTCCGTTTTCGTCATTTGCTATCGAATCGACCTAAAGCCAGATCGTCACATTAGCCGCAATTCTCTCTGAAACGGTTGTACTTATCGACTGCAAAGCTATGTCGCGTGCTGCGGTATGCGGAGACACTAAAAGCACCATAGTAGAACACAGATGAAGCTTCTAAGATGATGTAATAGTCAGTAAGATGTAGTACAATTCAAGTTTTAGGTATCGATTATTGACTTTTTAGCTGTCTTTGGTGCCTTGGACATGTGTTAGGACCTTAAGATTCTGCATGAAAGGAGGTCTAGCACCCGAGTTGTACGGGAGAATGTGAAAAGTGTTCATATGTAGTAAAAACCTGAGAAATCTGTCCGTTTTCGTCATTTGTTATCGAATCGACTTAAAGCCAGATCGTCACATTGGCCGCTCTTCTCTCTGAAACAATTGTACTTATCTTCTGCAAAGCTATGTCGCGTGCTGCGGTATGTGGAGACACTAAAAGCACCATAGTAGAACACAGATGAAGCTTCTAAGTTGATGTAATAGCCAGTAAGAAGTAGTACCATTCAAGTTTTAGGTATCGTTTATTCACTTTTTAGCTGGCTTTGGTGCCTTGGACATGAGCTAGGACTTTAGGATTGTGCATGAAAGGAGGACTAGCAGCCGAGTTGCACGGGAGAATGTGAAAAGTGTTCATATGTAGTAAAAACCAGAGAAATCCGTCCGTTTTCGTCATTTGTTATCGAATCGACTTAAAGCCAGATCGTCACATTGGCCGCTCTTCTCTCTGAAACGGTTGTACTTATCGTCTGCAAAGCTATGTCGCGTGCTGCGGTATGCGGAGACACAAAAAGCATCATAGTTGAACACAGATGAAGCTTCTAATTGATGTAATAGCCAGTAAGAAGTAGTACAATTCAAGTTTTAGGTATCGATTATTGACTTTTTAGCTGCCCTTGGTTCCTTGGACATGAGCTAGGACCTTAAGATTCTGCATGAAAGGAGGACTAGCAGCCGAGTTGCACGGGAGAATGTAAAAAGTGTTCATATGTAGTAAAAACCTGAGAAATCTGTCCGTTATCGTCATTTGTTATCGAATCGACTTAAAGCAAGATCGTCACATTAGCCGCTCTTCTCTCTGAAACGGTTGTACTTATCGACTGCAAAGCTATGTCGCGTGCTGCGGTATGCGGAGACACTAAAAGCACCATAGTAGAACACAGATGAAGCTTCTAAGATGATGTAATAGTCAGTAAGAAGTAGTACAATTCAAGTTTTAGGTATCGATTATTGACTTTTTAGCTGGCTTTGGTGCCTTGGACATGAGCTAGGACCTTAAAATTCTGCATGAGAGGAGGACTAGCAGCCGAGTTGCACGGGAGAATGTAAAAAGTGTTCATATGTAGTAAAAACCTGAGAAATCCGTTCGTTATCGTCATTTGTTATCGAATCGACTTAAAGCGAGATCGTCACATTAGCCGCTCTTCTCTCTGAAACGGTTGTACTTATCGACTGCAAAGCTATGTCGCGTGCTGCAGTATGCGGAGACACTAAAAGCACCATAGTAGAACACAGATGAAGCTTCTAAGATGATGTAATAGTCAGTAAGAAGTAGTACAATTAAAGTTATAAGTATCGATTATTGACTTTTTAGCTGACTTTGGTGCCTTGGATATGAGTTAGGACCTTAAGATTCTGCATGAAAGGAGGTCTAGCAGCCGAGTTGTACGGGAGAATTTGAAAAGTGTTCATATGTAGTAAAAACCTGAGAAATCCGTCCGTTTTCGTCATTTGTTATCGAATCGACTTAAAGCCAGATCGTCACATTAGCCGCAATTCTCTCTGAAACGGTTGTACTTATCGACTGCAAAGCTATGTCGCGTGCTGTGGTATGCGGAGACACTAAAAGCACCATAGTAGAACACAGATGAAGCTTCTAAGTTGATGTAATAGCCAGTAAGAAGTAGTACCATTCAAGTTTTAGGTATCGATTATTGACTTTTTAGCTGGCTTTGGTGCCTTGCACATGAGCTAGGACCTTAAGATTCTGCATGAAAGGAGGACTAGCAGCCGAGTTGCACGGGAGAATGTGAAAAGTGTTCATATGTAGTAAAATCCAGAGAAATCCGTCCGTGTTCGACATTTGTTATCGAATCGACTTAAAGCCAGATCGTCACATTGGCCGCTCTTCTCTCTGAAACGGTTGTACTTATCGTCTGCAAAGCTATGTCGAGTGCTGCGGCATGCGGAGACACTAAAAGCACCATAGTAGAACACAGATGAAGCTTCTAAGTAGATGTAATAGCCAGTAAGAAGTAGTACAATTCAAGTTTTAAGTATCGATTGTTGACTTTTTACCCTTCTTTGGTGCCTTGGGCATGAGCTAGGAACTTAAGATTCTGCATGAAATTAGGACTAGCAGCCGATTTGCACGGGAGAATGTAAAAAGTGTTCATATGTAGTAAAAACCTGAGAAATCCGTCCGTTTTCGTCATTTGTTATCGAATCGACTTAAAGCAAGATCGTCACATTAGCCGCAATTCTCTCTGAAACGGTTGTACTTATCGACTGCAAAGCTATGTCGCGTGCTGCGGTATGCGGAGACACTAAAAGCACCATAGTAGAACACAGATGAAGCTTCTAAGTTGATGTAATAGCCAGTAAGAAGTAGTACCATTCAAGTTTTAGGTATCGATTATTGACTTTTTAGCTGGCTTTGGTGCTTTGGACATGAGCTAGGACTTTAAGATTCTGCATGAAAGGAGGACTAGCAGCCGAGTTGCACGGGAGAATGTGAAAAGTGTTCATATGTAGTAAAAACCAGAGAAATCCGTCCGTGTTCAACATTTGTTATCGAATCGACTTAAAGCCAGATCGTCACATTAGCCGCTCTTCTCCCTGAAACGGTTGTACTTATCGACTGCAAAGCTATGTCGCGTGCTGCGGTATGCGGAGACACTAAAAGCACCATAGTAGAACGCAGATGAAGCTTCTAAGATGATGTAATAGTCATTAAGAAGTAGTACAATTCCAATTTTAGGTATCGATTATTGACTTTTTAGCTGAGTTTGGTGCCTTGGACATGAGTTAGGACCTTAAGATTCTGCACGAAAGGAGGTCTAGAAGCCGAGTTGCACGGGAGAATGTGAAAAGTGTTCTTATGTCGTAAAAACCTGAGAAATCCGTCCATTTCCGCCATTTGTTATCGAATCGACTTAATGCTAGATCGTCACATTGGCCGCTCTTCTCTCTGAAACGGTTGTACTTATCGTCTGCAAAGCTATGTCGCGTGCTGCGGTATGCGGAGACACTAAAATCACCATAGTAGAACACAGATGAAACTTCTAAGTTGAAGTAATATATAGTAGGATGTAGTACAAATCACGTCTTAGGTATCGATTATTGACTTTTTACCATTCTTTGGTGCCTTGGACCTGAGCTAGGACCTTAAAATTCTGCATGAACGGAGGACTAGCAGCCGAGTTGCACGGGAGAATGTGAAAAGTGTTCATATGTAGTAAAAACCTTAGAAATCCGTTCGTTATCGTCATTGTTATCGAATCGACTTAAAGCCAGATCGTCACATTAGCCGCTCTTCACTCTGAAACGGTTGTACTTATCGACTTCAAAGCTATGTCGCGTGTTCCGAGGTGCGGAGACACTAAAAGCACCATAGTAGAACACAGATGAAGCTTCTAAGTTGATGTAATAGCCAGTAAGAACTAGTACAATTCAAGTTTTAGGTATCGGTTATTGACTTTTTACCCTTCTTTGGTGCCTTGGACATGAGCTAGGAAATTAAGATTTTGCATGAAGAAGGATTAGCAGCCGAGTTGCACGGGAGAATGTGAAAAGTGTTCATATGTAGTAAAAACCTGAGAAATCCGTCCGTTTTCGTCATTTGTTATCGAATCGACTTAAAGCCAGATCCTCACATTGGCCGCTCTTCTCTCTGAAACGGTTGTACTTATCGTCTGCAAAGCTATGTGGCGTTCTGCGGTATGCGGAGACAGTAAAAGCACCATAGTAGAACACAGATGATGCTTCTAAGTTGATGTAATAGCCAGTAAGATATAGTACAATTCAAGTTTTACGTATCGATTATTGACTTTTTAGCTGGCTTTGGTGCCTTGGACATGAGCTAGGACCTTAAGATTCTGCATGAAAGGAGGACTGGCATACGATTTGCACGGGAGAATGTGAAAAGTGTTCATATGTAGTAAAAACCTGAGAAATCCGTCCGTTTTCGTCATTTGTTATCGAATCGACTTAAAGCCAGATCGTCACATTGGCCGCTCTTCTCTCTGAAACGGTTGTACTTATCGATTGCAAAGCTATGTCGCGTGCTGCGGTATGCGGACACACTAAAAGCACCATAGTAGAACACAGATGAAGCTTCTAAGTTGATGTAATAGCCAGTAAGAAGTAGTACAATTCAAGTTTTAGGTATTGAATATTGACTTTTTAGCTGGCTTTGGTGCCTTGGACTTGAGCTAGGACCTTAAGATTCTGCATGAAAGGAGGACTAGCAGCCGAGTTGCACAGGAGAATGTGAAAAGTGTTCATATGTAGTAAAAACCTGAGAAATCCGTCCGTTTTCGTCATTTGTTATCGAATCGACTTAAAGCCAGATCGTCACATTGGCCGCTCTTCCCTCTGAAACGGTTGAACTTATCGTCTGCAAAGCTATGTCGCGTGCTGCGGTATGTGGAGACACTAAAAGCACCATAGTAAAACACAGATGAAGCTTCTAAGTTGATGTAATAGCCAGTAAGAAGTAGTACAATTCAAGTTTTAGGTATCGTTTATTGACTCTTTAGCTGGCTTTGGTGCCTTGGACATGAGCTAGGACCTTAAGATTCTGCATGAAAGGAGGACTAGCAGCCGAGTTGAACGGGAGAATGTGAAAAGTGTTCATATTTAGTAAAAACCTGAGAAATCCGTCCGTTTTCGTCATTTGTTATCGAATCGACTTTAAGCCAGATCGTCACATTGGCCGCTCTTCTCTCCGAAACACTTGTACTTATCGTCTGCAAAGCTATGTCGCGTTCTACGGTATGCTGATACACTAAAAGCACCATAGTAGAACACAGATGAAGCTTCTAAGTTGATGTAATAGCCAGTAAGAAGTAGTACAATTCAAGTTTTAGGTATCGATTATTGACCTTTTAGCTGGCTTTGGTGCCTTGGACATGAGCTAATACCTTAACATTCTGCATGAAAATAGGGATAGCAGCCGATTTGCACGGGAGAATGTGAAAAGAGTTCATATGTAGTAAAAACCTGAGTAATCCGTCCGTTTTCGTCATTTGTTATCGAATCGACTTAAACCCAGATCGTCACATTGGCCGCTCTTCTCTCTGAAACGGTTGTACTTATCGATTGCAAAGCTATGTCGCGTGCTGCGGTATGCAGAGACACTAAAAGCACCATAGTAGAACACAGATGAAACTTCTAAGTTGATGTAATAGCCAGTAAGAAGTAGTACAATACAAGTTTTAGTTATCGATTATTGACGTTTTAGCTGGCTTTGGTGCCTTGGACATGAGCTAGGACCTTAAGATTCTGCATGAAAGGAGGACTAGCAGCCTAGTTGCACGGGAAAATGTGAAAAGTGTTCAAATGTAGTAAAAACCTGAGAAATCCGTCCGTTTTCGTCATTTGTTATCGAATCGACTTAAAGTCAGATCGTCACATTGGCCGCTCTTCTCTCTGAAACGCTCGTAGTTATCGTCTGCAAAGCTATGTCGCGTGCTGCGGTATGCGGAGACACTAAAAGCACCATAGTAGAACACAGATGAAGCTTCTAAGTTGATGTAATACAAAGGAAGAAGTAGTACAATTCAAGTTTTAGGTATCGATTATTGACTTTTTAGCTGGCTTTGGTGCCTTGGACATGAGCTAGGACCTTAAGATTCTGCATGAAAGGAGGACTAGCAGCCGAGTTGCACGGGAGAATGTGAATAGTGTTCATATGTAGTAAAAACCTGAGACATCCGTCCGTTTTCGTCATTTGTTATCGAATCGACTTAAAGCCAGATCGTCACATTGGCCGCTCTTCTCTCTGAAACGGTTGTACTTATCGTCTGCAAAGCTATGTGGCGTTCTGCGGTATGCGGAGACAGTAAAAGCACCATAGTAGAACACAGATGATGCTTCTAAGTTGATGTAATAGCCAGTAAGATATAGTACAATTCAAGTTTTAGGTATCGATTATTGACTTTTTAGCTGGCTTTGGTGCCTTGGACATGAGCTAGGACCTTAAGATTCCGCATGAAAGGAGGACTGGCAGCCGATTTGCACGGGAGAATGTGAAAAGTGTTCATATGTAGTAAAAACCTGAGAAATCCGTCCGTTCTCGTCATTTGTTATCGAATCGACTTAAAGCCAGATCGTCACATTGGCCGCTCTTCTCTCTGAATCGGTTGTACTTATCGATTGCAAAGCTATGTCGCGTGCTGCGGTATGCGGAGACACTAAAAGCACCATAGTAGAACACAGATGAAGCTTCTAAGTTGATGTAATAGCCAATAAGAAGTAGTACAATTCAAGTTTTAGGTATCGATTATTGACTTTTTAGCTGGCTTTGGTGCCTTGGACATGAGCTAGGACCTTAAGATTCTGCATGAAAGGAGGACTAGCAGCCGAGTTGCACGGGAGAATGTGAAAAGTGTTCATACGTAGTAAAAACCTGAGAAATCCGTCCGTTTTCGTCATTTGTTATCGAATCGACTTAAAGCCAGATCGTCACATTGGCCGCTCTTCTCTCTGAAACGGTTGTACTTATCGTCTGCAAAGCTATGTGGCGTTCTGCGGTATGCGGAGACAGTAAAAGCACCATAGTAGAACACAGATGATGCTTCTAAGTTGATGTAATAGCCAGTAAGAAGTAGTACAATTCAAGTTTTAGGTATCGATTATTGACTTTTTAGCTGGCTTTGGTGCCTTGGACATGAGCTAGGACCTTAAGATTCTGCATGAAAGGAGGACTAGCAGCCGAGTTGCACGTGGGAATGTGAAAAGTGTTCATATGTAGTAAAAACCTGAGAAATCCGTCCGTTTTCGTCATTTGTTATCGAATCGACTTAAAGCCAGATCGTCTCATTGGCCGCTCTTCTCTCTGAAACGGTTGTACTTATCGTCTGCGAAGCTATGTCGCGTGCTGCGGTATGCGGGGACACTAAAATCACCATAGTAGAACACAGATGAAGCTTCTAAGTTATGTAATAGCCAGTAAGATGTAGTACAATTCAAGTTTTAGGTATCGATTATTGACTTTTCAGCTGGCTTTGGTACCTTGGACATGAGCTAGGACCTTAAGATTCTGCATGAAAGGAGGACTAGCAGCCGACTTGCACGGGAGAATGTGAAAAATGTTCATATGTAGTAAAAACCTGAGACATCCGTCCGTTTACGTCATTTGTTATCGAATCTACTTAAAGCCAGATCGTCACATTGGCCGCTCTTCTTCTCTGAAACGGTTGTACTTGTCGTGTGCAAACCTATGTCGCGTATTGCGGTATGCGGAGACAGTAAAAGCACCATAGTAGAACACAGATGAAGCTTCTAATTTGATGTAATAGCCAGTAAGAAGTAGTACAATTCAAGTTTTAGGTATCGATTATTGACTTTTTAGCTGGCTTTGGTGCCTTGGACATGAGCTAGGACCTTAAGCTTCTGCATGAAAGGAGGATTAGCAGCGGAGTTGCACGGGAGAATATGAAAAGTGTTCATATGTAGTAAAAACTTAGAAATCCGTCCGTTTTCGACATTTGTTATCGAATCTTCTTCAAGCCAGATCGTCACATTGGCCGCTCTTCTCTCTGAAACGGTTGTACTTATCGTCTGCAAAGCTATGTCGCGTGCTGCGGTATTCTGAGACACTAAAAGCACCATAGTAGAACACAGATGAAGCTTCTACGTTGATGTAATAGCCAGTAAGAAGTAGTACAGTTCAAGTTTTAGGTATCGATTATTGACTTTTTAGCTGGCTTTGGTGCCTTGGACATGAGCTACGACCTTAACATTCTGCATGAAAGGAGGAGTAGCAGCCCAGTTGCACGGGAGAATGTGAAAAGTGTTCATATGTAGTAAAAACCTGAGAAATCCGTACGTTATCGTCATTTGTTATCGAATCGACTTAAAGCCAGATCGTCACATTGGCCGCTCTTCTCTCTGAAACACTTGTACTTATCGTCTGCAAAGCTATGTGGCGTTCTGCGGTATGCTGAGACACTAAAAGCAGCATAGTAGAACACAGATAAAGCTTCTAAGTTGATGTAATAGCCAGTAAGAAGTAGTACAATTCAAGTTTTAGGTATTGAATATTGAATTTTTAGCTGGCTTTGGTGCCTTGGACATGAGCTAGGACCTTAAGATTCTGCATGAAAAGAGGACGAGGAGCCAAGTTGCACGGGAGAATGTGAAAAGTGTTCATATGTAGTAAAAACCTGAGAAATCGGTCCGTTTTCGTCACTTGTTATCGAATCGACTTAAAGCCAGATCGTCTCATTGGCCGCTCTTCTCTCAGAAACGGTTGTACTTATCGTCTGCAAAGCTATGTCGCGTGCTGCGGTATGCGGAGACACTAAAATCACCATAGTAGAACACAGATGAAGCTTACAAGTTGATGTAATAGCCAGTGAGAAGTAGTACAATTCAAGTTTTAGGTTTCGATTATTGACTTTTCAGCTGGCTTTGGTACCTTGGACATGAGCTAGAACCTTAAGATTCTGCATGAAAGGAGGACTAGCAGCCGAGTGTAACGGGAGAATGTAAAAAATGTTCATATGTAGAAAAAACCTGAGACATCCGTCCGTTTACGTCATTCGTTATCGAATATACTTAAAGCTAGATTGTCACATTGGCCGCTCTTCTCTCTGAAACGGTTGTACTTATCGTCTGCAAAGCTATGTCGCGTGCAGCGGTATGCGGAGACAGTAAAAGCTCCATTGTAGAACACAGATGAAGCTTCTAAGTTGAAGTAATAGCCAGTAAGAAGTAGTACAATTCAAGTTTTAGGTATCGATTATTGACTTTTTAGCTGGCTTTGGTGCCTTGGACATGAGCTAGGACCTTAAGCTTCTGCATGAAAGGAGGATTAGCAGCGGAGTTGCACGGGAGAATATGAAAAGTGTTCATATGTAGTAAAAACCTAGAATTCCGTCCGTTTTCGTCATTTTTTATCGAATCTTCTTCAAGCCAGGTCGTCACACTGGCCGCTCTTCTCTCTGAAACACTTGTACTTACCGTCTGCAAAGCTATGTCGCGTGCTGCGGTATGCGGACCCCCTAATAGCACCATAGTAGAACACAGATGAAGCTTCTAAGTTGATGTAATAGCCAGTAAGAAGAAGTACAATTCAAGTTTTAGGTATCGGTTATTGACTTTTTACCCTTCTTTGGTGCCTTGGACATCAGCTAGGAAATTAAGATTTTGCATGAAGGAGGACTAGCAGCCGAGTTGCACGGGAGAATGTGAATAGTGTTCATATGTAGTAAAAACCTGAGACATCCGTCCGTTTTCGTCATTTGTTATCGAATCGACTTAAAGCCAGATCGTCACATTGACCGCTCGTCTCTCTGAAAGGGTTATACTTATCGTCTGCAAAGCTATGTGGCGTTCTGCGGTATGCGGAGACAGTAAAAGCACCATAGTAGAACACAGATGATGCTTCTAAGTTGATGTAATTGCCAGTGAGATATAGTACAATTCAAGTTTTAGGTATCGATTATTGACTTTTTAGCTGGCTTTGGTGACTTGGACATGAGCTAGGACCTTAAGATTCTGCATGAAAGGAGGACTGGCAGCCGATTTGCACGGGAGAATGTGAAAAGTGTTCATATGTAGTAAAAACCTGAGAAATCCGTCCGTTTTCGTCATTAGTTATCGAATCGACTTCAAGCCAGATCGTCACATTGGCCGCTCTTCTCTCTGAAAAAGTTGTACTTATCGTCTGCAAAGCTATGTCGCGTGCTGCGGTATGCGGACACACTAAAAGCACCATAGTAGAACACAGATGAAGCTTCTAAGTTGATGTAATAGCTAGTAAGAAGTAGTACAATTCAAGTTTTAGGTATCGGTTATTGACTTTTTACCCCATCTTTGGTGCCTTGGACATGAGCTAGGAAATTAAGATTTTGCATGAAGGAGGACTAGCAGCCGAGTTGCACGGGAGAATGTGAATAGTGTTCATATGTAGTAAAAACCTGAGACATCCGTCCGTTTTCGTCATTTGTTATCGAATCGACTTAAAGCCAGATCGTCACATTGGCCGCTCTTCTCTCTGAAAAGGTTGTACTTATCGTCTGCAAAGCTATGTGGCGTTCTGCGGTATGCGGAGACAGTAAAAGCACCATAGTAGAACACAGATGATGCTTCTAAGTTGATGTAATTGCCAGTGAGATATAGTACAATTCAAGTTTTAGGTATCGATTATTGACTTTTTAGCTATCTTTGGTGCCTTGCACATGAGCTAGGACCTTAAGATTCTGCATGAACGGAGGATTAGCAGCGGAGTTGCACGGGAGAATGTGAAAAGTGTTCATATGTAGTAAAAACCATAGAAATCCGTTCGTTATCGTCATTGTTATCGAATCGACTTAAAGCCAGATCGTCACATTAGCCGCTCTTCACTCTGAAACGGTTGTACTTATCGACTTCAAAGCTATGTCGCGTGCTCCGAGATGCGGAGACACTATAAGCACCATAGTAGAACACAGATGAAGCTTCTAAGATGATGTAATAGCCAGTAAGAAGTAGTACAATTAAAGTTTTTGGTATCGATTATTGACTTTTCAGCTGGCTTTGGTGCCTTGGACATGAGCTAGGACCTTAAGATTCTGCATGAAAGGAGGACTAGCAGCCCAGTTGCACGGGAGAATGTGAAAAGTGTTCATATGTAGTACAAACCTGAGAAATCCGTCCGTTTTCGTCATTTGTTATCGAATCGACTTAAAGCCAGATCGTCACATTGGCCGCTCTTCTCTCTGAAACGGTTGTACTTATCGTCTGCAAAGCTATGTCGCGTACTGCGGTATGCGGAGACACTAAAATCACCATAGTAGAACACAGATGAAGCTTCTAAGTTGATGTAATAGCCAGTAAGAAGTAGTACAATTCAAGTTTTAGGTATCGATTATTGACTTTTTAGCTGGCTTTGGTGCCTTGGACATGAGCTAGGACCTTAACATTCTGCATGAAAGGAGGAATAGCAGAGCTGTTTCACGGGAGAATGTGAAAAGTGTTCATATGTAGTAAAAACCTGAGAAATCGGTCAGTTTTCGTCATTTGTTGTCGAATCGACTTAAAGCCAGATCGTCACATTGACCGCTCTTCTCTCTGAAACGGTTGTACTTATCGTCTGCAAAGCTATGTGGCGTTCTGCGGTATGCGGGGACAGTAAAAGCACCATAGTAGAACACAGATGATGCTTCTAAGTTGAAGTAATATCCAGTAAGATGTAGTACAATTCAAGTCTTAGGTATCGATTATTGACCTTTTACCATTCTTTGGTGCCTTGGACATGAGCTAGGACCTTAAGATTCTGCATGAAAGGACGACTGGCAGCCGATTTGCATGGGAGAATGTGAAAAGTGTTCATATGTAGTAAAAACCTGAGAAATCCGTCCGTTTTCTTCATTTGTTATCGAATCGACTTAAAGCCAGATCGTCACAATGGCCGCTCTTCTCTCTGAAACGGTTGTACTTATCGATTGCAAAACTATGTCGCGTGCTGCGGTATGCGGAGACACTAAAAGCACCATAGTAGAACACAGATGAGGCTTCTAAGTTGATGTAATAGCCAGTAAGAAGTAGTACAATTCAAGTTTTAGGTATCGATTATTGACTTTTTAGCTGGCTTTGGTGCCTTGGACATGAGCTAGGACCTTAACATTCTGCATGAAAGAGGACTAGCAGCCGAGTTGCACGGGAGAATGTGAAAAGTGTTCATACGTAGTAAAAACCTGAGACATCCGTCCGTTTTCGTCATTTGTTATCGAATCGACTTAAAGCCAGATCGTCACATTGACCGCTCTTCTCTCTGAAACGGTTGTACTTATCGTCTGCAAAGCTATGTGGCGTTCTGCGGTATGCGGAGACAGTAAAAGCACCATAGTAGAACACAGATGATGCTTCTAAGTTGAAGTAATATCCAGTAAGATGTAGTACAATTCAAGTCTTAGGTATCGATTATTGACTTTTTACCATTCTTTGGTGCCTTGGACATGAGCTAGGACCTTAAGATTCTGCATGAAAGGAGGACTGGCAGCCGATTTGCATGGGAGAATGTGAAAAGTGTTCATATGTAGTAAAAACCTGAGAAATCCGTCCGTTTTCGTCATTAGTTATCGAATCGACTTTAAGCCAAATCGTCACATTGGCCGCTCTTCTCTCTGAAAAAGTTGTACTTATCGTCTGCAAAGCTATATCGCGTGCTGCGGTATGCGGACACACTAAAAGCACCATAGTAGAACACAGATGAAGCTTCTAAGTTGATGTAATAGCCAGTAAGAAGTAGTACAATTCAAGTTTTAGGTATCGGTTATTGACTTTTTACCCTTCTTTGGTGCCTTGGACATGAGCTAGGAAATTAAGATTTTGCATGAAGGAGGACTAGCAGCCGAGTTGCACGGGAGAATGTGAAAAGTGTTCATATGTAGTAAAAACCTGAGACATCCGTCCGTTTTCGTCATTTGTTATCGAATCGACTTAAAGCCAGATCGTCACATTGGCCGCTCTTCTCTCTGAAACGGTTGTACTTATCGTCTGCAAAGCTATGTGGCGTTCTGCGGTATGCGGAGACAGTAAAAGCACCATAGTAGAACACAGATGATGCTTCTAAGTTGATGTAATAGCCAGTAAGATATAGTACAATTCAAGTTTTAGGTATCGATTATTGACTTTTTAGCTGGCTTTGGTGCCTTGGACATGAGCTAGGACCTTAAGATTCTGCATGAAAGGAGGACTGGCAGCCGATTTGCACGGGAGAATGTGAAAAGTGTTCATATGTAGTAAAAACCTGAGAAATCCGTCCGTTTTCGTCATTTGTTATCGAATCGACTTAAAGCCAGATCGTCACATTGCCCGCTCTTCTCTCTGAAACGGTTGTACTTATCGATTGCAAAGCTATGTCGCGTGCTGCGGTATGCGGACACACTAAAAGCACCATAGTAGAACACAGATGAAGCTTCTAAGTTGATGTAATAGCCAGTAAGAAGTAGTACAATTCAAGTTTTAGGTATCGATTATTGACTTTTTAGCTGGCTTTGGTGCCTTGGACATGAGCTAGGACCTTAAGATTCTGCATGAAAGGAGGACTAGCAGCCGAGTTGCACGGCAGAATGTGAAAAGTGTTCATACGTAGTAAAAGCCTGAGAAATCCGTCCGTTTTCGTCATTAGTTATCGAATCGACTTCAAGCCAGATCGTCACATTGGCCGCTCTTCTCTCTGAAAAAGTTGTACTTATCGTCTGCAAAGCTATGTCGCGTGCTGCGGTATGCGGACACACTAAAAGCACCATAGTAGAACACAGATGAAGCTTCTAAGTTGATGTAATAGCCAGTAAGAAGTAGTACAATTAAAGTTTTAGGTATCGGTTATTGACTTTTTACCCTTCTTTGGTGCTTTGGACATGAGCTAGGAAATTAAGATTTTGCATGAAGGAGGACTAGCAGCCGAGTTGCACGGGAGAATGTGAAAAGTGTTCATATGTAGTAAAAACCTGAGAAATCCGTCCGTTTTCGTCATTTGTTATCGAATCGACTTAAAGCCAGATCGTCACATTGGCCGCTCTTCTCTCTGAAACGGTTGTACTTATCGTCTGCAAAGCTATGTCGCGTGCTGCGGCATGCTGAGACACTAAAAGCACCATAGCAGAACACAGATGAAGCTTCTAAGTTGATGTAATAGCCAGTAAGAAGTAGTACAATTCAAGTTTTAGGTATTGAATATTGACTTTTTAGCTGCCTTTGGTGCCTTGGACTTGAGCTAGGACCTTAAGATTCTGCATGAAAGGAGGACTAGCAGCCGAGTTGCACAGGAGAATGTGAAAAGTGTTCATATGTAGTAAAAACCTGAGAAATCCGTCCGTTTTCGTCATTTGTTATCGAATCGACTTAAAGCCAGATCGTCACATTGGCCGCTCTTCTCTCTGAAACGGTTGTACTTATCGATTGCAAAGCTATGTCGCGTGCTGCGCTATGCGGAGACACTAAAAGCACCATAGTAGAACACAGATGAAACTTCTAAGTTGATGTAATAGCCAGTAAGAAGTAGTACAATACAAGTTTTAGTTATCGATTATTGACGTTTTAGCTGGCTTTGGTGCCTTGGACATGAGCTAGGACCTTAAGATTCTGCATGAAAGGAGGACTAGCAGCCTAGTTGCACGGAAAAATGTGAAAAGTGTTCAAATGTAGTAAAAACCTGAGAAATCCGTCCGTTTTCGTCATTTGTTATCGAATCGACTTAAAGCCAGATCGTCACATTGGCCGCTCTTCTCTCTGAAACGGTTGTACTTATCGACTGCAAAACTATGTCGCGTGCTGCGGTATGCGGAGACACTAAAAGCACCATAGTACAACACAGATGAAGCTTCTAAGTTTATGTAATAGCCAGTAAGAAGTAGTACAATTCAAGTTTTAGGTATTGAATATTGAATTTTTAGCTGGCTTTGGTGCCTTGGACATGAGCTAGGACCTTAATATTCTGCATGAAAGGAGGACTAGCATCCGAGTTGCACGGGAGAATGTGAAAAGTGTTCAAATGTAGTAAAAACCTGAGAAATCCGTCCGTTTTCGTCATTTGTTATCGAATCGACTTAAAGCCAGATCGTCACAATGGCCGCTCTTCTCTCTGAAACGGTTGTACTTATCGTCTGCAAAGCTTTGTCGCGTGCTGCGGTATGCGGAGACACTAAAATCACCATAGTAGAACACAGATGAAGCTTCTAAGTTGATGTAATAGCCAGTAAGAAGTAGTACAATTCAAGTTTTAGGTATCGATTATTGACTTTTTAGCTATCTTTGGTGCCTTGCACATGAGCTAGGACCTTAAGATTCTGCATGAACGGAGGATTAGCAGCGGAGTTGCACGGGAGAATGTGAAAAGTGTTCATATGTAGTAAAAACATGAGAAATCCGTCCGTTTTCGTCATTAGTTATCGAATCGACTTCAAGCCAGATCGTCACATTGGCCGCTCTTCTCTCTGAAAAAGTTGTACTTATCGTGTGCAAAGCTATGTCGCGTGCTGCGGTATGCGGACACACTAAAAGCACCATAGTAGAACACAGATGAAGCTTCTAAGTTGATGTAATAGCCAGTAAGAAGTAGTACAATTCAAGTTTTAGGTATCGGTTATTGACTTTTTACCCTTCTTTGGTGCCTTGGACATCAGCTAGGAAATTAAGATTTTGCATGAAGGAGGACTAGCAGCCGAGTTGCACGGGAGAAAGTGAATAGTGTTCATATGTAGTAAAAGCCTGAGACATCCGTCCGTTTTCGTCATTTGTTATCGAATCGACTTAAAGCCAGATCGTCACATTGGCCGCTCTTCTCTCTGAAACGGTTGTACTTATCGTCTGCAAAGCTATGTGGCGTTCTGCGGTATACGGAGACAGTAAAAGCACCATAGTAGAACACAGATGATGCTTCTAAGTTGATGTAATAGCCAGTAAGATATAGTACAATTCAAGTTTTAGGTATCGATTATTGACTTTTTAGCTGGCTTTGGTGCCTTGGACATGAGCTAGGACCTTAAGATTCTGCATGAAAGGAGGACTGGCAGCCGATTTGCACGGGAGAATGTGAGAAGTGTTCATATGTATTAAAAACCTGAGAAATCCGTCCGTTCTCGTCATTTGTTATCGATTCGACTTAAAGCCAGATCGTCACATTGGCCGCTCTTCTCTCTGAAACGGTTGTACTTATCGTGTGCAAAGCTATGTCGCGTGCTGCGGCATGCTGAGACACTAAAAGCACCATAGCAGAACACAGATGAAGATTCTAAGTTGATGTAATAGCCAGTAAGAAGTAGTACAATTCAAGTTTTAGTTATTGAATATTGACTTTTTAGCTGGCTTTGGTGCCTTGGACTTGAGCTAGGACCTTAAGATTCTGCATGAAAGGAGGACTAGCAGCCGAGTTGCACTGGAGAATGTGAAAAGTGTTCATATGTAGTAAAAACCTGAGAAATCCGTCCGTTTTCGTCATTTGTTATCGAATCGACTTAAAGCCAGATCGTCACATTGGCCGCTCTTCTCTCTGAAACGGTTGTACTTATCGTCTGCAAAGCTATGTGGCGTTCTGCGGTATGCGGAGACAGTAAAAGCACCATATTAGAACACAGATGATGCTTCTAAGTTGATGTAATAGCCAGTAAGATATAGTACAATTCAAGTTTTAGGTATCGATTATTGACTTTTTAGCTGGCTTTGGTGCCTTGGACATGAGCTAGGACCTTAAGATTCTGCATGAAAGGAGGACTGGCAGCCGATTTGCACGGGAGAATGTGAAAAGTGTTCAAATGTAGTAAAAACCTGAGAAATCCGTCCGTTCTCGTCATTCGTTATCGAATCGACTTCAAGCCAGATCGTCATATTGGCCGCTCTTCTCTCTGAAAAAGTTGTACTTATCGTCTGCAAAGCTATGTCGCGTGCTGCGGTATGCGGACACACTAAAAGCACCATAGTAGAACACAGATGAAGCTTCTAAGTTGATGTAATAGCCAGTAAGAAGTAGTACAATTAAAGTTTTAGGTATCGGTTATTGACTTTTTACCCTTCTTTGGTGCCTTAGACATGAGCTAGGAAATTAAGATTTTGCATGAAGGAGGACTAGCAGCCGAGTTGCACGGGAGAATGTGAATAGTGTTCATATGTATTAAAAACCTGAGACATCCGTCCGTTTTCGTCATTTGTTATCGAATCGACTTAAAGCCAGATCGTCACATTGGCCGCTCTTCTCTCTGAAACGGTTGTACTTATCGTCTGCAAAGCTATGTGGCGTTCTGCGGTATGCGGAGACAGTAAAAGCACCATAGTAGAACACAGATGATGCTTCTAAGTTGATGTAATAGCCAGTAAGATATAGTACAATTCAAGTTTTAGGTATCGATTATTGACTTTTTAGCTGGCTTTGGTGCCTTGGACATGAGCTAGGACCTTAAGATTCTGCATGAAAGGAGGACTGGCAGCCGATTTGCACGGGAGAATGTGAAAAGTGTTCATATGTATTAAAAACCTGAGCAATCCGTCCGTTTTCGTCATTAGTTATCGAATCGACTTCAAGCCAGATCGTCACATTGGCCGCTCTTCTCTCTGAAAAAGTTGTACTTATCGTGTGCAAAGCTATGTCGCGTGCTGCGGTATGCGGAGACACTAAAAGCACCATAGTAGAACACAGATGAAGCTTCTAAGTTGATGTAATAGCCAGTAAGAAGTAGTACAATTCAAGTTTTAGGTATCGGTTATTGACTTTTTACCCTTCTTTGGTGCCTTGGACATCAGCTAGGAAATTAAGATTTTGCATGAAGGAGGACTAGCAGCCGAGTTGCACGGGAGAAAGTGAATAGTGTTCATATGTAGTAAAAGCCTGAGACATCCGTCCGTTTTCGTCATTTGTTATCGAATCGACTTAAAGCCAGATCGTCACATTGGCCGCTCTTCTCTCTGAAACGGTTGTACTTATCTTCTGCAAAGCTATGTGGCGTTCTGCGGTATGCGGAGACAGTAAAAGCACCATATTAGAACACAGATGATGCTTCTAAGTTGATGTAATAGCCAGTAAGATATAGTACAATTCAAGTTTTAGGTATCGATTATTGACTTTTTAACTGGCTTTGGTGCCTTGGCCATGAGCTAGGACCTTAAGATTCTGCATGAAAGGAGGACTGGCAGCCGATTTGCACGGCAGAATGTGAAAAGTGTTCAAATGTAGTAAAAACCTGAGAAATCCGTCCGTTTTCGTCATTAGTTATCGAATCGACTTCAAGCCAGATCGTCACATTGGCCGCTCTTCTCTCTGAAAAAGTTGTACTTATCGTCTGCAAAGCTATGTCGCGTGCTGCGGTATGCGGACACACTAAAAGCACCATAGTAGAACACAGATGAAGCTTCTAAGTTGATGTAATAGCCAGTAAGAAGTAGTACAATTCAAGTTTTAGGTATCTATTATTGACTTTTTAGCTGGCTTTGGTGCCTTGGACGTGAGCTAGGACCTTAACATTCTGCATGAAAGGAGGAATAGCAGAGCTGTTGCACGGGAGAATGTGAAAAGTGTTCATATGTAGTAAAAACCTGAGAAATCGGTCAGTTTTCGTCATTTGTTATCGAATCGACTTAAAGCCAGATCGTCACATTGGCCGCTCTTCTCTCTGAAACGGTTGTACTTATCGTCTGCAAAGCTATGTCGCGTGCTGCGGTATGCTGAAACACTATGAGCACCATAGTAGAACACAGATGAAGCTTCTAAGTTGATGTAATTTCCAGTAAGAAGTAGTACAATTCAAGTTTTAGGTATCGGTTATTGACTTTTTACCCTTCTTTGGTGCCTTGGACATCAGCTAGGAAATTAAGATTTTGCATGAAGGAGGACTAGCAGCCGAGTTGCACGGGAGAATGTGAATAGTGTTCATATGTAGTAAAAACCTGAGACATCCGTCCGTTTTCGTCATTTGTTATCGAATCGACTTAAAGCCAGATCGTCACATTGACCGCTCTTCTCTCTGAAACGGTTGTACTTATCGTCTGCAAAGATATGTGTCGTTCTGCGGTATGCGGAGACAGTAAAAGCACCATAGTAGAACACAGATGATGCTTCTAAGTTGAAGTAATATCCAGTAAGGTGTAGTACAATTCAAGTCTTAGGTATCGATTATTGACTTTTTACCATTCTTTGGTGCCTTGGACATGAGCTAGGACCTTAAGATT
The DNA here is from genome assembly GCF_023897955.1 of Schistocerca gregaria. NCBI lineage: Eukaryota > Metazoa > Arthropoda > Insecta > Orthoptera > Acrididae > Schistocerca > Schistocerca gregaria. Next base: position 1,072,180 of record NW_026061864.1, on the reverse strand, counting down.
CTGCATGAAAGGAGGACTGGCAGCCGATTTGCATGGGAGAATGTGAAAAGTGTTCATATGTAGTAAAAACCTGAGAAATCCGTCCGTTTTCGTCATTTGTTATCGAATCGACTTAAAGCCAGATCGTCACATTGGCCGCTCTTCTCTCTGAAACGGTTGTACTTATCGATTGCAAAACTATGTCGCGTGCTGCGGTATGCGGAGACACTAAAAGCACCATAGTAGAACACAGATGAAGCTTCTAAGTTGATGTAATAGCCAGTAAGAAGTAGTACAATTCAAGTTTTAGGTATCGATTATTGACTTTTTAGCTGGCTTTGGTGCCTTGGACATGAGCTAGGACCTTAACATTCTGCATGAAAGAGGACTAGCAGCCGAGTTGCACGGGAGAATGTGAAAAGTGTTCATACGTAGTAAAAACCTGAGAAATCCGTCCGTTTTCGTCATTAGTTATCGAATCGACTTTAAGCCAAATCGTCACATTGGCCGCTCCTCTCTCTGAAAAAGTTGTACTTATCGTCTGCAAAGCTATGTCGCGTGCTGCGGTATGCGGACACACTAAAAGCACCATAGTAGAACACAGATGAAGCTTCTAAGTTGATGTAATAGCCAGTAAGAAGTAGTACAATTCAAGTTTTAGGTATCGGTTATTGACTTTTTACCCTTCTTTGGTGCCTTGGACATGAGCTAGGAAATTAAGATTTTGCATGAAGGAGGATTAGCAGCCGAGTTGCACGGGAGAATGTGAAAAGTGTTCATATGTAGTAAAAACCTGAAACATCCGTCCGTTTTCGTCATTTGTTATCGAATCGACTTAAAGCCAGATCGTCACATTGGCCGCTCTTCTCTCTGAAACGGTTGTACTTATCGTCTGCAAAGCTATGTGGCGTTCTGCGGTATGCGGAGACAGTAAAAGCACCATAGTAGAACACAGATGAAGCTTCTAAGTTGATGTAATAGCCAGTAAGAAGTAGTACAATTCAAGTTTTAGGTATCGGTTATTGACTTTTTACCCTTCTTTGGTGCCTTGGACATCAGCTAGGAAATTAAGATTTTGCATGAAGGAGGACTAGCAGCCGAGTTGCACGGGAGAATGTGAATAGTGTTCATATGTAGTAAAAACATGAGACATCCGTCCGTTTTCGTCTTTTGTTATCGAATCGACTTAAAGCCAGATCGTCACATTGGCCGCTCTTCTCTCTGAAACGGTTGTACTTATCGTCTGCAAAGCTATGTGGCGTTCTGCGGTATACGGAGACAGTAAAAGCACCATAGTAGAACACAGATGATGCTTCTAAGTTGATGTAATAGCCAGTAAGATATAGTACAATTCAAGTTTTAGGTATCGATTATTGACTTTTTAGCTGGCTTTGGTGCCTTGGACATGAGCTAGGACCTTAAGATTCTGCATGAAAGGAGGACTGGCAGCCGATTTGCACGGGAGAATGTGTAAAGTGTTCATATGTAGTAAAAACCTGAGAAATCCGTCCGTTCTCGTCATTTGTTATCGAATCGACTTAAAGCCAGATCGTCACATTGGCCGCTCTTCTCTCTGAAAAAGTTGTACTTATCGTCTGCAAAGCTATGTCGCGTGCTGCGGTATGCGGACACACTAAAAGCACCATAGTAGAACACAGATGAAGCTTCTAAGTTGATGTAATAGCCAGTAAGAAGTAGTACAATTCAAGTTTTAGGTATCGGTTATTGACTTTTTACCCTTCTTTGGTGCCTTGGACATCAGCTAGGAAATTAAGATTTTGCATGAAGGAGGACTAGCAGCCGAGTTGCACGGGAGAATGTGAATAGTGTTCATATGTAGTAAAAACCTGAGACATCCGTCCGTTTTCGTCATTTGTTATCGAATCGACTTAAAGCCAGATCGTCACATTGGCCGCTCTTCTCTCTGAAACGGTTGTACTTATCGTCTGCAAAGCTATGTGGCGTTCTGCGGTATGCGGAGACAGTAAAAGCACCATAGTAGAACACAGATGATGCTTCTAAGTTGATGTAATAGCCAGTAAGATATAGTACAATTCAAGTTTTAGGTATCGATTATTGACTTTTTAGCTGGCTTTGGTGCCTTGGACATGAGCTAGGACCTTAAGATTCTGCATGAAAGGAGGACTGGCAGCCGATTTGCACGGGAGAATGTGAAAAGTGTTCATATGTATTAAAAACCTGAGAAATCCGTCCGTTCTCGTCATTTGTTATCGAATCGACTTAAAGCCAGATCGTCACATTGGCCGCTCTTCTCTCTGAAACGGTTGTACTTATCGTGTGCAAAGCTATGTCGCAAGCTAAGGCACGCTGAGACACTAAAAGCACCATAGCAGAACACAGATGAAGCTTCTAAGTTGATGTAATAGCCAGTAAGAAGTAGTACAATTCAAGTTTTAGGTATTGAATATTGACTTTTTAGCTGGCTTTGGTGCCTTGGACATGAGCTAGGACCTTAAGATTCTGCATGAAAGGAGGACTGGCAGCCGATTTGCACGGGAGAATGTGAAAAGTGTTCATATGTAGTAAAAACCTGAGAAATCCGTCCGTTCTCGTCATTTGTTATCGAATCGACTTAAAGCCAGATCGTCACATTGGCCGCTCTTCTCTCTGAAAAAGTTGTACTTATCGTCTGCAAAGCTATGTCGCGTGCTGCGGTATGCGGACACACTAAAAGCACCATAGTAGAACACAGATGAAGCTTCTAAGTTGATGTAATAGCCAGTAAGAAGTAGTACAATTCAAGTTTTAGGTATCGGTTATTGACTTTTTACCCTTCTTTGGTGCCTTGGACATCAGCTAGGAAATTAAGATTTTGCATGAAGGAGGACTAGCAGCCGAGTTGCACGGGAGAATGTGAATAGTGTTCATATGTAGTAAAAACCTGAGACATCCGTCCGTTTTCGTCATTTGTTATCGAATCGACTTAAAGCCAGATCGTCACATTGGCCGCTCTTCTCTCTGAAACGGTTGTACTTATCGTCTGCAAAGCTATGTCGCGTGCTGCGGTATGCTGAGACACTATGAGCACCATAGTAGAACACAGATGAAGCTTCTAAGTTGATGTAATAGCCAGTAAGAAGTAGTACAATTCAAGTTTTAGGTATTGATTATTGACTTTTTAGCTGGCTTTGGTGCCTTGGACATGAGCTAGGACCTTAACATTCTGCATGAAAGGAGGAATAGCAGAGCTGTTGCACGGGAGAATGTGAAAAGTGTTCATATGTAGTAAAAACCTGAGAAATCGGTCAGTTTTCGTCATTTGTTATCGAATCGACTTAAAGCCAGATCGTCACATTGGCCGCTCTTCTCTCTGAAACGGTTGTACTTATCGATTGCAAAACTATGTCGCGTGCTGCGGTATGCGGAGACACTAAAAGCACCATAGTAGAACACAGATGAAGCTTCTAAGTTGATGTAATAGCCAGTAAGAAGTAGTACAATTCAAGTTTTAGGTATCGATTATTGACTTTTTAGCTGGCTTTGGTGCCTTGGACATGAGCTAGGACCTTAACATTCTGCATGAAAGAGGACTAGCAGCCGAGTTGCACGGGAGAAAGTGAAAAGTGTTCATACGTAGTAAAAACCTGAAAAAATCCGTCCGTTTTCGTCATTAGTTATCGAATCGACTTTAAGCCAAATCGTCACATTGGCCGCTCCTCTCTCTGAAAAAGTTGTACTTATCGTCTGCAAAGCTATGTCGCGTGCTGCGGTATGCGGACACACTAAAAGCACCATAGTAGAACACAGATGAAGCTTCTAAGTTGATGTAATAGCCAGTAAGAAGTAGTACAATTCAAGTTTTAGGTATCGGTTATTGACTTTTTACCCTTCTTTGGTGCCTTGGACATGAGCTAGGAAATTAAGATTTTGCATGAAGAAGGATTAGCAGCCGAGTTGCACGGGAGAATGTGAAAAGTGTTCATATGTAGTAAAAACCTGAGACATCCGTCCGTTTTCGTCATTTGTTATCGAATCGACTTAAAGCCAGATCGTCACATTGGCCGCTCTTCTCTCTGAAACGGTTGTACTTATCGTCTGCAAAGCTATGTGGCGTTCTGCGGTATGCGGAGACAGTAAAAGCACCATAGTAGAACACAGATGATGCTTCTAAGTTGATGTAATAGCCAGTAAGATATAGTACAATTCAAGTTTTAGGTATTGATTATTGACTTTTTAGCTGGCTTTGGTGCCTTGGACATGAGCTAGGACCTTAAGATTCTGCATGAAAGGAGGACTGGACCCGATTTGCACGGGAGAATGTGAAAAGTGTTCATATGTAGTAAAAACTTGAGAAATCCGTCCGTTTTCGTCATTTGTTATCGAATCGACTTAAAGCCAGATCGTCACATTGGCCGCTCTTCTCTCTGAAACGGTTGTACTTATCGTCTGCAAAGCTATGTCGCGTGCTGCGGCATGCTGAGACACTAAAAGCACCATAGCAGAACACAGATGAAGCTTCTAAGTTGATGTAATAGCCAGTAAGAAGTAGTACAATTCAAGTTTTAGGTATTGAATATTGACTTTTTAGCTGGCTTTGGTGCCTTGGACTTGAGCTAGGACCTTAAGATTCTGCATGAAAGGAGGACTAGCAGCCGAGTTGCACAGGAGAATGTGAAAAGTGTTCATATGTAGTAAAAACCTGAGAAATCCGTCCGTTTTCGTCATTTGTTATCGAATCGACTTAAAGCCAGATCGTCACATTGGCCGCTCTTCTCTCTGAAACGGTTGTACTTATCGATTGCAAAGCTATGTCGCGTGCTGCGGTATGCGGAGACACTAAAAGCACCATAGTAGAACACAGATGAAACTTCTAAGTTGATGTAATAGCCAGTAAGAAGTAGTACAATACAAGTTTTAGTTATCGATTATTGACGTTTTAGCTGGCTTTGGTGCCTTGGACATGAGCTAGGACCTTAAGATTCTGCATGAAAGGAGGACTAGCAGCCTAGTTGCACGGAAAAATGTGAAAAGTGTTCAAATGTAGGAAAAAACCTGAGAAATCCGTCCGTTTTCGTCATTTGTTATCGAATCGACTTAAAGCCAGATCGTCACATTGGCCGCTCCTCTCTCTGAAACGGTTGTACTTATCGACTGCAAAACTATGTCGCGTGCTGCGGTATGCGGAGACACTAAAAGCACCATAGTAGAACACAGATGAAGCTTCTAAGTTTATGTAATAGCCAGTAAGAAGTAGTACAATTCAAGTTTTAGGTATTGAATATTGAATTTTTAGCTGGCTTTGGTGCCTTGGACATGAGCTAGGACCTTAATATTCTGCATGAAAGGAGGACTAGCATCCGAGTTGCACGGGAGAATGTGAAATGTGTTCAAATGTAGTAAAAACCTGAGAAATCCGTCCGTTTTCGTCATTTGTTATCGAATCGACTTAAAGCCAGATCGTCACATTGGCCGCTCTTCTCTCTGAAACGGTTGTACTTATCGTCTGCAAAGCTTTGTCGCGTGCTGCGGTATGCGGAGACACTAAAATCACCATAGTAGAACACAGATGAAGCTTCTAAGTTGATGTAATAGCCAGTAAGAATTAGTACAATTCAAGTTTTAGGTATCGATTATTGACTTTTTAGCTATCTTTGGTGCCTTGCACATGAGCTAGGACCTTACGATTCTGCATGAACGGAGGATTAGCAGCGGAGTTGCACGGGAGAATGTGAAAAGTGTTCATATGTAGTAAAAACATGAGAAATCCGTCCGTTTTCGTCATTTGTTATCGAATCAACTTAAAGCTAGATCGTCACATTGGCCGCTCTTCTCTCTGAAACGGTTGTACTTATCGATTGCAAAGCTATGTCGCGTGCTGCGGTATGCGGAGACACTAAAAGCACCATAGTAGAACACAGATGAAGCTTCTAAGTTGATGTAATAGCCAGTAAGAAGTAGTACAATTCAAGTTTTAGGTATCGATTATTGACTTTTTAGCTGGCTTTGGTGCCTTGGACATGAGCTAGGACCTTAAGATTCTGCATGAAAGGAGGACTAGCTGCCGAGTTGCACGGGAGAATGTGAAAAGTGTTCATACGTAGTAAAAACATGAGAAATCCGTCCGTTTTCGTCATTAGTTATCGAATCGACTTCAAGCCAGATCGTCACATTGGCCGCTCTTCTCTCTGAAAAAGTTGTACTTATCGTCTGCAAAGCTATGTCGCGTGCTGCGGTATGCGGACACACTAAAAGCACCATAGTAGAACACAGATGAAGCTTCTAAGTTGATGTAATAGCCAGTAAGAAGTAGTACAATTCAAGTTTTAGGTATCGGTTATTGACTTTTTACCCTTCTTTGGTGCCTTGGACATCAGCTAGGAAATTAAGATTTTGCATGAAGGAGGACTAGCAGCCGAGTTGCACGGGAGAATGTGAATAGTGTTCATATGTAGTAAAAACCTGAGACATCCGTCCGTTTTCGTCATTTGTTATCGAATCGTCTTAAAGCCAGATCGTCACATTGGCCGCTCTTCTCTCTGAAACGGTTGTACTTATCGTCTGCAAAGCTATGTGGCGTTCTGCGGTATACGGAGACAGTAAAAGCACCATAGTAGAACACAGATGATGCTTCTAAGTTGATGTAATAGCCAGTAAGATATAGTACAATTCAAGTTTTAGGTATCGATTATTGACTTTTTAGCTGGCTTTGGTGCCTTGGACATGAGCTAGGACCTTAAGATTCTGCATGAAAGGAGGACTGGCAGCCGATTTGCACGGGAGAATGTGAAAAGTGTTCATATGTAGTAAAAACCTGAGAAATCCTTCCGTTCTCGTCATTTGTTATCGAATCGACTTAAAGCCAGATCGTCACATTGGCCGCTCTTCTCTCTGAAAAAGTTGTACTTATCGTCTGCAAAGCTATGTCGCGTGCTGCGGTATGCGGACACACTAAAAGCACCATAGTAGAACACAGATGAAGCTTCTAAGTTGATGTAATAGCCAGTAAGAAGTAGTACAATTCAAGTTTTAGGTATCGGTTATTGACTTTTTACCCTTCTTTGGTGCCTTGGACATCAGCTAGGAAATTAAGATTTTGCATGAAGGAGGACTAGCAGCTGAGTTGCACGGGAGAATGTGAATAGTGTTCATATGTAGTAAAAACCTGAGACATCCGTCCGTTTTCGTCATTTGTTATCGAATCGACTTAAAGCCAGATCGTCACATTGGCCGCTCTTCTCTCTGAAACGGTTGTACTTATCGTCTGCAAAGCTATGTGGCGTTCTGCGGTATGCGGAGACAGTAAAAGCACCATAGTAGAACACAGATGATGCTTCTAAGTTGATGTAATAGCCAGTAAGATATAGTACAATTCAAGTTTTAGGTATCGATTATTGACTTTTTAGCTGGCTTTGGTGCCTTGGACATGAGCTAGGACCTTAAGATTCTGCATGAAAGGAGGACTGGCAGCCGATTTGCAGGGGAGAATGTGAAAAGTGTTCATATGTATTAAAAACCTGAGAAATCCGTCCGTTCTCGTCATTTGTTATCGAATCGACTTAAAGCCAGATCGTCACATTGGCCGCTCTTCTCTCTGAAACGGTTGTACTTATCGTGTGCAAAGCTATGTCGCATGCTAAGGCACGCTGAGACACTAAAAGCACCATAGCAGAACACAGATGAAGCTTCTAAGTTGATGTAATAGCCAGTAAGAAGTAGTACAATTCAAGTTTTAGGTATTGAATATTGACTTTTTAGCTGGCTTTGGTGCCTTGGACTTTAGCTAGGACCTTAAGATTCTGCATGAAAGGAGGACTAGCAGCCGAGTTGCACAGGAGAAAGTGAAAAGTGTTCATATGTAGTAAAAACCTGAGAAATCCGTCCGTTTTCGTCATTTGTTATCGAATCGACTTAAAGCCAGATCGTCACATTGGCCGCTCTTCTCTCTGAAAAAGTTGTACTTATCGTCTGCAAAGCTATGTCGCGTGCTGCGGTATGCGGACACACTAAAAGCACCATAGTAGAACACAGATGATGCTTCTAAGTTGATGTAATAGCCAGTAAGAAGTAGTACAATTCAAGTTTTAGGTATCGGTTATTGACTTTTTACCCTTCTTTGGTGCCTTGGACATCAGCTAGGAAATTAAGATTTTGCATGAAGGAGGACTAGCAGCCGAGTTGCACGGGAGAATGTGAATAGTGTTCATATGTAGTAAAAACCTGAGACATCCGTCCGTTTTCGTCATTTGTTATCGAATCGACTTAAAGCCAGATCGTCACATTGGCCGCTCTTCTCTCTGAAACGGTTGTACTTATCGTCTGCAAAGCTATGTGGCGTGCTGCGGTATGCTGAGACACTATGAGCACCATAGTAGAACACAGATGAAGCTTCTAAGTTGATGTAATTTCCAGTAAGAAGTAGTACAATTCAAGTTTTAGTTATCGGTTATTGACTTTTTACCCCTCTTTGGTGCCTTGGACATCAGCTAGGAAATTAAGATTTTGCATGAAGGAGGACTAGCAGCCGAGTTGCACGGGAGAATGTGAATAGTGTTCATATGTAGTAAAAACCTGAGACATCCGTCCGTTTTCGTCATTTGTTATCGAATCGACTTAAAGCCAGATCGTCACATTGACGACTCTTCTCTCTGAAACGGTTGTACTTATCGTCTGCAAAGCTATGTGGCGTTCTGCGGTATGCGGAGACAGTAAAAGCACCATAGTAGAACACAGATGATGCTTCTAAGTTGAAGTAATATCCAGTAAGATGTAGTACAATTCAAGTCTTAGGTATCGATTAATGACTTTTTACCTGGCTTTGGTGCCTTGGACATGAGCTAGGACCTTAAGATTCTGCATGAAAGGAGGACTGGCAGCCGATTTGCATGGGAGAATGTGAAAAGTGTTCATATGTAGTAAAAACCTGAGAAATCCGTCCGTTTTCGTCATTTGTTATCGAATCGACTTAAAGCCAGATCGTCACATTGGCCGCTCTTCTCTCTGAAACGGTTGTACTTATCGATTGCAAAACTATGTCGCGTGCTGCGGTATGCGGAGACACTAAAAGCACCATAGTAGAACACAGATGAAGCTTCTAAGTTGATGTAATAGCCAGTAAGAAGTAGTACAATTCAAGTTTTAGGTATTCAATATTGAATTTTTAGCTGGCTTTGGTGCCTTGGACATGACCTAGGACCTTAAGATTCTGCATGAAAGGAGGACTAGCAGCCCTGTTGCACGGGAGAATGTGAAAAGTGTTCATATGTAGTAAAAACCTGAGAAATCCGTCCGTTTTCGTCATTTGTTATCGAATCAACTTAAAGCTAGATCGTCACATTGGCCGCTCTTCTCTCTGAAACGGTTGTACTTATCGTCTGCAAAGCTATGTCGCGTGCTGCGGTATGCTGAGACACTATGAGCACCATAGTAGAACACAGATGAAGCTTCTAAGTTGATGTAATAGCCAGTAAGAAGTAGTACAATTCAAGTTTTAGGTATCGATTATTGACTTTATAGCTGGCTTTGGTGCCTTGGACATGAGCTAGGACCTTAACATTCTGCATGAAAGGAGGACTAGCAGCCGATTTGCACGGGAGAATGTGAAAGGTCTTAACATGTGGTAAAAAACCGAGAAATCCGTCCGTTTTCGTCATTTGTTATCGAATCGACTTAAAGCCAGATCGTCACATTTGCCGCTCTTCTCTCTGAAACGGTTGTACTTATCGATTGCAAAGCTATGTCGCGTGCTGCGGTATGCGGAGACACTAAAAGCACCATAGTAGAACACAGATGAAGCTTCTAAGTTGATGTAATAGCCAGTAAGAAGTAGTACAATTCAAATTTTAGGTATTCAATATTGAATTTTTAGCTGGCTTTGGTGCCTTGGACATGAGCTAGGACCTTAAGATTCTGCATGAAAGGAGGACTAGCAGCCCTGTTGCACGGGAGAATGTGAAAAGTGTTCATATGTAGTAAAAACCTGAGACATCCGTCCGTTTTCCTCATTTGTTATCGAATCGACTTAAAGCCAGATCGTCACATTGGCCGCTCTTCTCTCTGAAACGGTTGTACTTATCGTCTGCAAAGCTATGTCGCGTGCTGCGGTATGCTGAGACATTATGAGCATCATAGTAGAACACATATGAAGCTTCTAAGTTGATGTAATTTCCAGTAAGAAGTAGTACAATTCAAGTTTTAGGTATCGGTTATTGACTTTTTACCCTTCTTTGGTGCCTTGGACATCAGCTAGGAAATTAAGATTTTGCATGAAGGAGGACTAGCAGCCGAGTTGCACGGGAGAATGTGAATAGTGTTCATATGTAGTAAAAACCTGAGACATCCGTCCGTTTTCCTCATTTGTTATCGAATCGACTTAAAGCCAGATCGTCACATTGGCCGCTCTTCTCTCTGAAACGGTTGTACTTATCGTCTGCAAAGCTATGTGGCGTTCTGCGGTATGCGGAGACAGTAAAAGCACCATAGTAGAACACAGATGATGCTTCTAAGTTGATGTAATAGCCAGTAAGATATAGTACAATTCAAGTTTTAGGTATCGATTATTGACTTTTTAGCTGGCTTTGGTGCCTTGGACATGAGCTAGGACCTTAAGATTCTGCATGAAAGGAGGACTGGCAGCCGATTTGCACGGGAGAATGTGAAAAGTGTTCATATGTATTAAAAACCTGAGAAATCCGTCCGTTCTCGTCATTTGTTATCGAATCGACTTAAAGCCAGATCGTCACATTGTCCGCTCTTCTCTCTGAAACGGTTGTACTTATCGTCTGCAAAGCTATGTCGCGTGCTGCGGTATGCGGAGACACTAAAAGCACCATAGTAGAACACAGATGAAGCTTCTAAGTTGATGTAATAGCCAGTAAGAAGTAGTACAATTCAAGTTTTAGGTATCGATTATTGACTTTATAGCTATCTTTGGTGCCTTGCACATGAGCTAGGACCTTAAGATTCTGCATGAACGGAGGATTAGCAGCGGAGTTGCACGGGAGAATGTGAAAAGTGTTCATATGTAGTAAAAACCTGAGAAATCCGTCCGTTTTGGTCATTTGTTATCGAATCAACTTAAAGCTAGATCGTCACATTGGCCGCTCTTCTCTCTGAAACGGTTGTACTTATCGTCTGCAAAGCTATGTCGCGTGCTGCGGTATGCTGAGACACTATGAGCACCATAGTAGAACACAGATGAAGCTTCTAAGTTGATGTGATTTCCAGTAAGAAGTAGTACAATTCAAGTTTTAGGTATTCAATATTGAATTTTTAGCTGGCTTTGGTGCCTTGGACATGACCTAGGACCTTAAGATTCTGCATGAAAGGAGGACTAGCAGCCCTGTAGCACGGGAGAATGTGAAAAGTGTTCATATGTAGTAAAAACCTGAGAAATCCGTCCGTTTTCGTCATTTGTTATCGAATCGACTCTAAGCCAGATCGTCACATTGGCCGCTCTTCTCTCTGAAACGGTTGTACTTATCGCCTGCAAAGCTATGTCGCGTACTGCGGTATGCGGAGACACTAAAATCACCATAGTAGAACACAGATGAAGCTTCTAAGTTGATGTAATAGCCAGTAAGAAGTAGTACAATTCAAGTTTTAGGTATCGATTATTGACTTTATAGCTGGCTTTGGTGCCTTGGACATGAGCTAGGACCTTAACATTCTGCATGAAAGGAGGACTAGCAGCCGATTTGCACGGGAGAATGTGAAAAGTCTTACCATGTAGTAAAAACCCGAGAAATCCGTCCGTTTTCGTCATTTGTTATCGAATCGACTTAAAGCCAGATCGTCACATTTGCCGCTCTTCTCTCTGAAACGGTTGTACTTATCGATTGCAAAGCTATGTCGCGTGCTGCGGTATGCGGAGACACTAAAAGCACCATAGTAGAACACAGATGAAGCTTCTAAGTTGATGTAATAGCCAATAAGAAGTAGTACAATTCAAATTTTAGGTATTCAATATTGAATTTTTAGCTGGCTTTGGTGCCTTGGACATGAGCTAGGACCTTAAGATTCTGCATGAAAGGAGGACTAGCAGCCCTGTTGCACGGGAGAATGTGAAAAGTGTTCATACGTAGTAAAAACCTGAGAAATCCGTCCGTTTTCGTCATTAGTTATCGAATCGACTTCAAGCCAGATCGTCACATTGGCCGCTCTTCTCTCTGAAAAAGTTGTACTTATCGTCTGCAAAGCTATGTCGCGTGCTGCGGTATGCGGACACACTAAAAGCACCATAGTAGAACACAGATGAAGCTTCTAAGTTGATGTAATAGCCAGTAAGAAGTAGTACAATTCAAGTTTTAGGTATCGATTATTGACTTTTTAGCTGGCTTTGGTGCCTTGGACATGAGCTAGGACCTTAAGATTCTGCATGAAATGAGGACTAGCAGCCGAGTTGCACGGGAGAATGTGAAAAGTGTTCATACGTAGTAAAAACCTGAGAAATCCGTCCGTTTTCGTCATTAGTTATCGAAGCGACTTCAAGCCAGATCGTCACATTGGCCGCTCTTCTCTCTGAAAAAGTTGTACTTATCGTCTGCAAAGCTATGTCGCGTGCTGCGGTATGCGGACACACTAAAAGCACCATAGTAGAACACAGATGAAGCTTCTAAGTTGATGTAATAGCCAGTAAGAAGTAGTACAATTCAAGTTTTAGGTATTGAATATTGACTTTTTAGCTGGCTTTGGTGCCTTGGACTTGAGCTAGGACCTTAACATTCTGCATGAAAGGAGGACTAGCAGCCGAGTTGCACAGGAGAATGTGAAAAGTGTTCATAGGTAGTAAAAACCTGAGAAATCCGTCCGTTTTCGTCATTTGTTATCGAACCGACTTAAAGCCAGATCGTCACATTGGCCGCTCTTCTCTCTGAAACGGTTGTACTTATCGTCTGCAAAGCTATGTCGCGTGCTGCGGTATGTGGAGACACTAAAAGCACCATAGTAAAACACAGATGAAGCTTCTAAGTTGATGTAATAGCCAGTAAGAAGTAGTACAATTCAAGTTTTAGGTATCGTTTATTGACTTTTTAGCTAGCTTTGGGTCCTTGGACATGAGCTAGGACCTTTAGATTCTGCATGAAAGGAGGACTAGCAGCCGAGTTGCACGGGAGAATGTGAATAGTGTTCATATGTAGTAAAAACCTGAGACATCCGTCCGTTTTCCTCATTTGTTATCGAATCGACTTAAAGCCAGATCGTCACATTGGCCGCTCTTCTCTCTGAAACGGTTGTACTTATCGTCTGCAAAGCTATGTGGCGTTCTGCGTTATGCGGAGACAGTAAAAGCACCATAGTAGAACACAGATGATGCTTCTAAGTTGATGTAATAGCCAGTAAGATATAGTACAATTCAAGTTTTAGGTATCGATTATTGACTTTTTAGCTGGCTATGGTGCCTTGGACATGAGCTAGGACCTTAAGATTCTGCATGAAAGGAGGACTGGCAGCCGATTTGCACGGGAGAATGTGAAAAGTGTTCATATGTATTAAAAACCTGAGAAATCCGTCCGTTCTCGTCATTTGTTATCGAATCGACTTAAAGCCAGATCGTCACATTGGCCGCTCTTCTCTCTGAAACGGTTGTACTTATCGTGTGCAAAGCTATGTCGCGTGCTGCGGCATGCTGAGACACTAAAAGCACCATAGCAGAACACAGATGAAGCTTCTAAGTTGATGTAATAGCCAGTAAGAAGTAGTACAATTCAAGTTTTAGGTATTGAATATTGACTTTTTAGCTGGCTTTGGTGCCTTGGACTTGAGCTAGGACCTTAAGTTTCTGCATGAAAGGAGGACTAGCAGCCGAGTTGCACAGGAGAATGTGAAAAGTGTTCATATGTAGTAAAAACCTGAGAAATCCGTCCGTTTTCGTCATTTGTTATCGAATCGACTTAAAGCCAGATCGTCACATTGGCCGCTCTTCTCTCTGAAACAGTTGTACTTATCGTCTGCAAAGCTATGTCGCGTGCTGCGGTATGCGGAGTCACTAAAAGCACCATAGTAAAACACAGATGAAGCTTCTAAGTTGATGTAATAGCCAGTAAGAAGTAGTACAATTCAAGTTTTAGGTATCGATTATTGACTTTATAGCTGGCTTTGGTGCCTTGGACATGAGCTAGGACCTTAACATTCTGCATGAAAGGAGGACTAGCAGCCGATTTGCACGGGAGAATGTGAAAAGTCTTAACATGTAGTAAAAACCCGAGAAATCCGTCCGTTTTCGTCATTTGTTATCGAATCGACTTAAAGCCAGATCGTCACATTTGCCGCTCTTCTCTCTGAAACGGTTGTACTTATCGATTGCAAAGCTATGTCGCGTGCTGCGGTATGCGGAGACACTAAAAGCACCATAGTAGAACACAGATAAAGCTTCTAAGTTGATGTAATAGCCAGTAAGAAGTAGTACAATTCAAATTTTAGGTATTCAATATTGAATTTTTAGCTGGCTTTGGTGCCTTGGACATGAGCTAGGACCTTAAGATTCTGCATGAAAGGAGGACTAGCAGCCCTGTTGCACGGGAGAATGTGAAAAGTGTTCATATGTAGTAAAAACCTGAGAAATCAGTCCGTATTCGTCATTTGTTATCGGATCGACTTAAAGCCAGATCGTCACATTGGCCGCTCTTCTCTCTGAAACGGTTGTACTTATCGTCTGCAAAGCTATGTCGCGTGCTGCGGTATGCTGAGACACTATGAGCATCATAGTAGAACACATATGAAGCTTCTAAGTTGATGTAATAGCCAGTAAGAAGTAGTACAATTCAAGTTTTAGGTATTGAATATTGACTTTTTAGCTGGCTTTGGTGCCTTGGACATGAGCTAGGACCTTAAGATTCTGCATGAAGGGAGGACTGGCAGCCGATTTAGACGGGAGAATGTGAAAAGTGTTCATATGTAGTAAAAACCTGAGATATCCGTCCGTTTTCGTTATTTGTTGTCGAATCGACTTAAAGCCAGATCGTCACATTGGCCGCTCTTCTCTCTGAAACGGTTGTACTTATCGATTGCAAAGCTATGTCGCGTGCTGCGGTATGCGGAGACCTTAAAAGCACCATAGTAGAACACAGATGAAGCTTCTAAGTTGATGTAATAGCCAGTAAGAAGTAGTACAATTCAAGTTTTAAGTATCGATTATTGACTTTTTAGCTGGCTTTGGTGCCTTGGACATGAGCTAGGACCTTAAGATTCTGCATGAAATGAGGACTAGCAGCCGAGTTGCACGGGAGAATGTGAAAAGTGTTCATACGTAGTAAAAACCTGAGAAATCCGTCCGTTTTCGTCATTAGTTATCGAATCGACTTCAAGCCAGATCGTCACATTGGCCGCTCTTCTCTCTGAAAAAGTTGTACTTATCGTCTGCAAAGCTATGTCGCGTGCTGCGGTATGCGGACACACTAAAAGCACCATAGTAGAACACAGATGAAGCTTCTAAGTTGATGTAATAGCCAGTAAGAAGTAGTACAATTCAAGTTTTAGGTATCGGTTATTGACTTTTTACCCTTCTTTGGTGCCTTGGACATGAGCTAGGAAATTAAGATATTGCATGAAGGAGGACTAGCAGCCGAGTTGCACGGGAGAATTTGAAAAGTGTTCATATGTAGTAAAAACCTGAGACATCCGTCCGTTTTCGTCATTTTTTATCGAATCAACTTAAAGCCAGATCGTCACATTGGCCGCTCTTCTCTCTGAAACGGTTGTACTTATCGTCTGCAAAGCTTTGTGGCGTTCTGCGGTATGCGGACACACTAAAAGCACCATAGTAGAACACAGATGAAGCTTCTAAGTTGATGTAATAGCCAGTAAGAAGTAGTACAATTAAAGTTTTAGGTATCGGTTATTGACTTTTTACCCTTCTTTGGTGCTTTGGACATGAGCTAGGAAATTAAGATTTTGCATGAAGGAGGACTAGCAGCCGAGTTGCACGGGAGAATGTGAAAAGTGTTCATATGTAGTAAAAACCTGAGAAATCCGTCCGTTTTCGTCATTTGTTATCGAATCGACTTAAAGCCAGATCGTCACATTGGCCGCTCTTCTCTCTGAAACGGTTGTACTTATCGTCTGCAAAGCTATGTCGCGTGCTGCGGCATGCTGAGACACTAAAAGCACCATAGCAGAACACAGATGAAGCTTCTAAGTTGATGTAATAGCCAGTAAGAAGTAGTACAATTCAAGTTTTAGGTATTGAATATTGACTTTTTAGCTGGCTTTGGTGCCTTGGACTTGAGCTAGGACCTTAAGATTCTGCATGAAAGGAGGACTAGCAGCCGAGTTGCACAGGAGAATGTGAAAAGTGTTCATATGTAGTAAAAACCTGAGAAATCCGTCCGTTTTCGTCATTTGTTATCGAACCGACTTAAAGCCAGATCGTCACATTGGCCGCTCTTCTCTCTGAAACGGTTGTACTTATCGTCTGCAAAGCTATGTCGCGTGCTGCGGTATGTGGAGACACTCAAAGCACCATAGTAAAACACAGATGAAGCTTCTATGTTGATGTAATAGCCAGTAAGAAGTAGTACAATTCAAGTTTTAGGTATCGTTTATTGAATTTTTAGCTGGCTTTGGTGCCTTGGACATGAGCTAGGACCTTTAGATTCTGCATGAAAGGAGGACTAGCCGCCGAGTTGCACGGGAGAATGTGAAAAGTGTTCATATTTAGTAAAAACCTGAGAAATCCGTCCGTTTTCGTCATTTGTTATCGAATCGACTTAAAGCCAGATCGTCACATTGGCCGCTCTTCTCTCCGAAACACTTGTACTTATCGTCTGCAAAGCTATGTCGCGTGCTACTGTATGCTGATACACTAAAAGCACCATAGTAGAACACAGATGAAGCTTCTATGTTGATGTAATAGCCAGGAAGAAGTAGTACAATTCAAGTTTTAGGTATCGATTATTGACCTTTTAGCTGGCTTTGGTGCCTTGGACATGAGCTAGGACCTTAACATTCTGCATGAAAATAGGAATAGCAGCCGATTTGCACGGGAGAATGTGAAAAGTGTTCATATGTAGTAAAAACCTGAGAAATCCATTCCGTTTTCGTCATTTGTTATCGAATCGACTTAAAGCCAGATCGTCACATTGGCCGCTCTTCTCTCTGAAACGGTTGTACTTATCGATTGCAAAGCTATGTCGCGTGCTGCGGTATGCGGAGACACTAAAAGCGTCATAGTAGAACACAGATGAAGCTTCTAAGTTGATGTAATAGCCAGTAAGAAGTAGTACAATTCAAGTTTTATGTATCGATTATTGACTTTTTAGCTGCCCTTGGTTCCTTGGACATGAGCTAGGACCTTAAGATTCTGCATGAAAGGAGGACTAGCAGCCGAGTTGCACGGGAGAATGTAAAAAGTGTTCATATGTAGTAAAAACCTGAGAAATCCGTCCGTTTTCGTCATTTGTTATCGAATCGACTTAAAGCAAGATCGTCACATTAGCCGCAATTCTCTCTGAAACGGTTGTACTTATCGACTGCAAAGCTATGTCGCGTGCTGCGGTATGCGGAGACACTAAAAGCACCATAGTAGAACACAGATGAAGCTTCTAAGTTGATGTAATAGCCGGTAAGAAGTAGTACCATTCAAGTTTTAGGTATCGATTATTGACTTTTTAGCTGGCTTTGGTGCTTTGGACATGAGCTAGGACCTTAAGATTCTGCATGAAAGGAGGACTAGCAGCCGAGTTGCACGGGAGAATGTGAAAAGTGTTCATATGTAGTAAAAACCAGAGAAATCCGTCCGTGTTCAACATTTGTTATCGAATCGACTTAAAGCCAGATCGTCACATTGGCCGCTCTTCTCTCTGAAACGGTTGTACTTATCGTCTGCAAATCTATGTCGAGTGCTGCGGCATGCGGAGACACTAAAAGCACCATAGTAGAACACAGATGAAGCTTCTAAGTTGATGTAATAGCCAGTAAGTAGTAGTACAATTCAAGTTTTAGGTATCGATTGTTGCTTCTTACCCTTCTTTGGTGCTTTGGGCATGAGCTTGGAACTTAAGATTTTGCATGATAGGAGGTCTAGCAGCCGCGTTGCACGTGAGAATGTGAAAAGTGTTCATATGTAGTAAAAACCAGAGAAATCCGTCCGTGTTCGACATTTGTTATCGAATCGACTCAAAGCCAGATCGTCAGATTGGCCGCTCTTCTCTCTCAAACGGTTGTACTTATCGACTGCAAAACTATGTCGCGTGCTGCGGTATGCGGAGACACTAAAAGCACCATAGTAGAACACAGAGAAGCTTCTAAGTTGATGTAATAGTCTGTAAGAAGTAGTACAATTCAAGTTTTAGGTATTGATTATTGACTTTTTAGCTGGCTTTGGTGCCTTGGACATGAGCTAGGACGTTAAGATTCTGCATGAAAGGAGGACTAGCAGCCGAGTTGCACGGGAGAATATGAAAAGTGTTCATATGTAGTAAAAACCAGAGAAATCCGTCCGTGTTCGACATTTGTTTTCGAATCGACTTAAAGCCAGATCGTAACATTGGCCGCTCTTCTCTCTGAAACGGTTGTACTTATCGTCTGCAAAGCTATGTCGAGTGCTGCGGCATGCGGAGACACTAAAAGCACCATAGTAGAACACAGATGAAGCTTCTAAGTTGATGTAATAGCCAGTAAGAAGTAGTACAATTCAAGTTTTAAGTATCGATTGTTGACTTTTTACCCTTCTTTGGTGCCTTGGGCATGAGCTAGGAACTTAAGATTTTGCATGATAGGAGGTCTAGCAGCCGCGTTGCACGTGAGAATGTGAAAAGTGTTCATATGTAGTAAAAACCTGAGAAATCCGTCCGTTTTCGTCATTTGTTGTCGAATCGACTTAAAGCCAGATCGTCACATTGGCCGCTCTTCTCTTTGAAACGGTGGTACTTATCGTCTGCCAAGCTACGTGTCGTGCTGCGGTATGCGGAGACACTAAAAGCACCATAGTAGAACACAGATGAAGCTTCTAAGTTGATGTAATATCCAGTAAGAAGTAGTACAATTCAAGTTGTAGGTATCGATTATTGACTTTCTAGCTGGCTTTGGTGCCTTGGACATGAGCTAGGACCTTAAGATTCTGCATGAAAGGAGGACTAGCAGCCGAGTTGAACGGGAGAATGTGAAAAGTGTTCCTATGTAGTAAAAACCTGAGAAATCCGTTCGTTATCGTCATTTGTTATCGAATCGACTTAAAGCCAGATCGTCACATTAGCCGCTCTTCTCCCTGAAACGGTTGTACTTATCGACTGCAAAGCTATGTCGCGTGCTGCGGTATGCGGAGACACTAAAAGCACCATAGTAGAACGCAGATGAAGCTTCTAAGATGATGTAATAGTCATTAAGAAGTAGTACAATTCCAGTTTTAGGTATCGATTATTGACCTTTTAGCTGAGTTTGGTGCCTTGGACATGAGTTAGGACCTTAAGATTCTGCATGAAAGGAGGTCTAGAAGCCGAGTTGCACGGGAGAATGTGAAAAGTGTTCTTATGTCGTAAAAACCTGAGAAATCCGTCCATTTCCGCCATTTGTTATCGAATCGACTTAATGCCAGATCGTCACATTGGCCGCTCTTCTCTCTGAAACGGTTGTACTTATCGTCTGCAAAGCTATGTCTCGTGCTGCGGTATGCGGAGACACTAAAATCACCATAGTAGAACACAGATGAAACTTCTAAGTTGAAGTAATATATAGTAGGATGTAGTACAAATCACGTCTTAGGTATCGATTATTGACTTTTTACCATTCTTTGGTGCCTTGGACATGAGCTAGGACCTTAAGATTCTGCATGAACGGAGGACTAGCAGCCGAGTTGCACGGGAGAATGTGAAAAGTGTTCATATGTAGTAAAAACCTGAGAAATCGGTCCGTTTTCGTCATTTGTTATCGAATCGACTTAAAGCCAGATCGTCACATTGGCCGCTCTTCTCTCTGAAACGGTTGTACTTATCGTCTGCAAAGCTATGTCGCGTGCTGCGGTATGCGGACACACTAAATGCACCATAGTAGAACACAGATGAAGCTTCTAAGTTGATGTAATAGCCAATAAGAAGTAGTACAATTCAAGTTTTAGGTATCGATTATTGACTTTTTAGCTGGCTTTGGTGCCTTGGACATGAGCTAGGACCTTAAGATTCTGCATGAAAGGAGGACTAGCAGCCGAGTTGCACGGGAGAATGTGAATAGTGTTCATATGTAGTAAAAACCTGAGACATCCGTAAGTTTTAGTCATTTGTTATCGAATCGACTTAAAACCAGATCGTCACATTGACCGCTCTTCTCTCTGAAACGGTTGTACTTATCGTCTGCAAAGCTATGTGGCATTCTGCGGTATGCGGAGACAGTAAAAGCACCATAGTAGAACACAGATGATGCTTCTAAGTTGATGTAATAGCCAGTAAGATATAGTAAAATTCAAGTTTTAGGTATCGATTATTGACTTTTTAGCTGGCTTTGGTGCCTTGGACATGAGCTAGGACCTTACGATTCTGCATGAAAGGAGGACTGGCAGCCGATTTGCATGGGAGAATGTGAAAAGTGTTCATATGTAGTAAAAACCTGAGAAATCCGTCCGTTTTCGTTATTTGTTATCGAATCGACTTAAAGCCAGTTCGTCACATTGGCCGCTCTTCTCTCTGAAACGGTTGTACTTATCGATTGCAAAGCTATGTCGCGTGCTGCGGTATGCGGAGACACTAAAAGCACCATAGTAGAACACAGATGAAGCTTCTAAGTTGATGTAATAGCCAGTAAGAAGTAGTACAATTCAAGTTTTAGGTATCGATTATTGACTTTTTAGCTGGCTTTGGTGCCTTGGACAAGAGCTAGGACCTTAAGAATCTGCATGAAAGAGGACTAGCAGCCGAGTTGCACGGGAGAATGTGAAAAGTGTTCATACGTAGTAAAAACCTGAGAAATCGGTCCGTTTTCGTCATTAGTTATCGAATCGACTTCAAGCCAGATCGTCACATTGGCCGCTCTTCTCTCTGAAAAAGTTGTACTTATCGTCTGCAAAGCTATGTCGCGTGCTGCGGTATGCGGACACACTAAAAGCACCATAGTAGAACACAGATGAAGCTTCTAAGTTGATGTAATAGCCAGTAAGAAGTAGTACAATTCAAGTTTTAGGTATTGAATATTGACTTTTTAGCTGGCTTTGGTGCCTTGGACTTGAGCTAGGACCTTAAGATTCTGCATGAAAGGAGGACTAGCAGCCGAGTTGCACAGGAGAATGTGAAAAGTGTTCATATGTAGTAAAAACCTGAGAAATCCGTCCGTTTTCGTCATTTGTTATCGAATCGACTTAAAGCCAGATCGTCACATTGGCCGCTCTTCTCTCTGAAACGGTTGTACTTATCGTCTGCAAAGCTATGTCGCGTGCTGCGGTATGTGGAGACACTAAAAGCACCATAGTAAAACACAGATGAAGCTTCTAAGTTGATGTAATAGCCAGTAAGAAGTAGTACAATTCAAGTTTTAGGTATCGTTTATTGACTCTTTAGCTGGCTTTGGTGCCTTGGACATGAGCTAGGACCTTAAGATTCTGCATGAAAGGAGGACTAGCTGCCGAGTTGCACGGGAGAATGTGAAAAGTGTTCATATGTAGTAAAAACCCAAGAAATCCGTCCGTTTTCGTCATTTGTTATCGAATCGACTTAAAGCCAGATCGTCACATTGGCCCCTCATTTCTCTGAAACGTTTGTACTTATCGTCTGCAAAGCTATGTCGCGTACTGCGGTGTGCTGATACACTAAAAGCACCATAGTAGAACACAGATGAAGCTTCTATGTTGATGTAATAGCCAGGAAGAAGTAGTACAATTCAAGTTTTAGGTATCGATTACATCTACATCTACATCTACATCCGTACTCCGCAAGCCACCTGACGGTGTGTGGCGGAGGGTACCCTGAGTACCTCTATCGGTTCTCCCTTCTATTCCAGTCTCGTATTGTACGTGGAAAGAAGGATTGTCGGTATGCTTCTGTGTGGGCTCTAATCTCTCTGATTTTATCTTCATGGTCTCTTCGCGAGATATACGTAGGAGGGAGCAATATACTGCTTGACTCTTCGGTGAAGGTATGTTCTCGAAACTTTAACAAAAGCCCGTACCGAGCTACTGAGCGTCTCTCCTGCAGAGTCTTCCACTGGAGTTTATCTATCATCTCCGTAACGCTTTCGCAATTACTAAATGATCCTGTAACGAAGCGCGCTGCTCTCCGTTGGATCTTCTCTATCTCTTCTATCAACCCTACCTGGTGCGGATCCGACACTGCTGAGCAGTATTCAAGCATTGGGCGAACAAGTGTACTGAAACCTACTTCCTTTGTTGTCGGATTGCATTTCCTTAGGATTCTTCCAATGAATCTCAGTCTGGCATCTGCTTTACCGACGATCAACTTTATATGATCATTCCATTTTAAATCACTCCTAATGCGTACTCCCAGATAATTTATGGAATTAACTGCTTCCAGTTGCTGACCTGCTATTTTGTAGCTAAATGATAAGGGACCTATCTTTCTATGTATTCGCATCACATTACACTTCGCTACATTGAGATTCAATTGCCATTCCGTGCACCATGCGTCAATTCGCTGCAGATCCTCCTGCATTTCAGTACAAATTTCCATTGTTGCAACCTCTCGATACACCACAGCATCATCTGCAAAAAGCCTCAGTGAACTTCCGATGTCATCCACCAGGTCATTTATGTATATTGTGAACAGCAACGGTCCTATGACACTCCCCTGCGGCACACCTGAAATCACTCTTACTTCGGAAGACTTCTCTCCATTGAGACCTTTTAGCTGGCTTTGGTGCCTTGGACATGAGCTAATACCTTAACATTCTGCATGAAAATAGGGATAGCAGCCGATTTGCACGGGAGAATGTGAAAAGAGTTCATATGTAGTAAAAACCTGAGTAATCCGTCCGTTTTCGTCATTTGTTATCGAATCGACTTAAAGCCAGATCGTCACATTGGCCGCTCTTCTCTCTGAAACGGTTGTACTTATCGATTGCAAAGCTATGTCGCGTGCTGCGGTATGCGGAGACACTAAAAGCACCATAGTAGAACACAGATGAAACTTCTAAGTTGATGTAATAGCCAGTAAGAAGTAGTACAATACAAGTTTTAGTTATCGATTATTGACGTTTTAGCTGGCTTTGGTGCCTTGGACATGAGCTAGGACCTTAAGATTCTGCATGAAAGGAGGACTA
This sequence comes from Schistocerca gregaria, assembly GCF_023897955.1. Lineage (NCBI taxonomy): Eukaryota > Metazoa > Arthropoda > Insecta > Orthoptera > Acrididae > Schistocerca > Schistocerca gregaria. Next base: position 1,049,050 of record NW_026061864.1, on the reverse strand, counting down.
GCAGCCTAGTTGCACGGGAAAATGTGAAAAGTGTTCAAATGTAGTAAAAACCTGAGAAATCCGTCCGTTTTCGTCATTTGTTATCGAATCGACTTAAAGTCAGATCGTCACATTGGCCGCTCTTCTCTCTGAAACGCTCGTAGTTATCGTCTGCAAAGCTATGTCGCGTGCTGCGGTATGCGGAGACACTAAAAGCACCATAGTAGAACACAGATGAAGCTTCTAAGTTGATGTAATACAAAGGAAGAAGTAGTACAATTCAAGTTTTAGGTATCGATTATTGACTTTTTAGCTGGCTTTGGTGCCTTGGACATGAGCTAGGACCTTAAGATTCTGCATGAAAGGAGGACTAGCAGCCGAGTTGCACGGGAGAATGTGAAAAGTGTTCATACGTAGTAAAAACATGAGAAATCCGTCCGTTTTCGTCATTAGTTATCGAATCGACTTCAAGCCAGATCGTCACATTGGCCGCTCTTCTCTCTGAAAAAGTTGTACTTATCGTCTGCAAAGCTATGTCGCGTGCTGCGGTATGCGGACACACTAAAAGCACCATAGTAGAACACAGATGAAGCTTCTAAGTTGATGTAATAGCCAGTAAGAAGTAGTACAATTCAAGTTTTAGGTATCGGTTATTGACTTTTTACCCTTCTTTGGTGCCTTGGACATCAGCTAGGAAATTAAGATTTTGCATGAAGGAGGACTAGCAGCCGAGTTGCACGGGAGAATGTGAATAGTGTTCATATGTAGTAAAAACCTAAGACATCCGTCCGATTTCGTCATTTGTTATCGAATCGACTTAAAGCCAGATCGTCACATTGGCCGCTCTTCTCTCTGAAACGGTTGTACTTATCGTCTGCAAAGCTATGTGGCGTTCTGCGGTATGCGGAGACAGTAAAAGCACCATAGTAGAACACAGATGATGCTTCTAAGTTGATGTAATAGCCAGTAAGAAATAGTACAATTCAAGTTTTAGGTATCGATTATTGACTTTTTAGCTGGCTTTGGTGCCTTGGACATGAGCTAGGACCTTAAGATTCTGCATGAAAGGAGGACTGGCAGTCGATTTGCACGGGAGAATGTGAAAAGTGTTCATATGTAGTAAAAACCTGAGAAATCCGTCCGTTCTCGTCATTTGTTATCGAATCGACTTAAAGCCAGATCGTCACATTGGCCGCTCTTCTCTCTGAAACGGTTGTACTTATCGATTGCAAAGCTATGTCGCGTGCTGCGGTATGCGGACACACTAAATGCACCATAGTATAACACAGATGAAGCTTCTAAGTTGATGTAATAGCCAATAAGAAGTAGTACAATTCAAGTTTTAGGTATCGATTATTGACTTTTTAGCTGGCTTTGGTGCCTTGGACATGAGCTAGGACCTTAAGATTCTGCATGAAAGGAGGACTAGCAGCCGAGTTGCACGGGAGAATGTGAAAAGTGTTCATTCGTAGTAAAAACCTGAGAAATCCGTCCGTTTTCGTCATTTGTTATCGAATCGACTTAAAGCCAGATCGTCACATTGGCCGCTCTTCTCTCTGAAACGGTTGTACTTATCGTCTGCAAAGCTATGTGGCGTTCTGCGGTATGCGGAGACAGTAAAAGCACCATAGTAGAACACAGATGATGCTTCTAAGTTGATGTAATAGCCAGTAAGAAGTAGTACAATTCAAGTTTTAGGTATCGATTATTGACTTTTTAGCTGGCTTTGGTGCCTTGGACATGAGCTAGGACCTTAAAATTCTGCATGTAAGGAGGACTAGCAGCCGAGTTGCACGGGGGAATGTGAAAAGTGTTCATATGTAGTAAAAACCTGAGAAATCCGTCCGTTTTCGTCATTTGTTATCGAATCGACTTAAAGCCAGATCGTCTCATTGGCCGCTCTTCTCTCTGAAACGGTTGTACTTATCGTCTGCGAAGCTATGTCGCATGCTGCGGTATGCGGGAACACTAAAATCACCATAGTAGAACACAGATGAAGCTTCTAAGTTATGTAATAGCCAGTAAGATGTAGTACAATTCAAGTTTTAGGTATCGATTATTGACTTTTCAGCTGGCTTTGGTACCTTGGACATGAGCTAGGACCTTAAGATTCTGCATGAAAGGAGGACTAGCAGCCGACTTGCACGGGAGAATGTGAAAAATGTTCATATGTAGTAAAAACCTGAGACATCCGTCCGTTTACGTCATTTGTTATCGAATCTACTTAAAGCCAGATCGTCACATTGGCCGCTCTTCTCTCTGAAACGGTAGTACTTATCGTCTGCAAAGATATGTCGCGTGCTGCGGTATGCGGAGACACTAAAAGCACCATAGTAGGACACAGATGAAGCTTCTAAGTTGATGTAATAGCCAGTAAGAAGTAGTACAATTCAAGTTTTAGGTATCGATTATTGACTTTTTAGCTGGCTTTGGTGCCTTGGACATGAGCTAGGACCTTAAGCTTCTGCATGAAAGGAGGATTAGCAGCGGAGTTGCACGGGAGAATGTGAAAAGTGTTCATATGTAGTAAAAACCTAGAAATCCGTCCGTTTTCGTCATTTGTTATCGAATCTTCTTCAAGCCAGATCGTCACATTGGCCGCTCTTCTCTCTGAAACGGTTGTACTTATCGTCTGCAAAGCTATGTCGCGTGCTGCGGTATGCGGAGACACTAAAAGCACCAAAGTAGAACACAGATGAAGCTTCTAAGTTGTTGTAATAGCCAGGAAGAAGTAGTACAATTCAAGTTTTAGATATCGTTTATTGACTTTTTAGCTGGCTTTGGTGCCTTGGACATGAGCTAGGACCTTAAGATTCTGCATGAAAGGAGGACTACCAGCCGATTTGCATGCGAGAATGTGAAAAGTGTTTATATGTAGTAAAAACCCGATAAATCCGTCCGTTTTCGTCATTTGTTATCGAATCGACTTAAAGCCAGATCGTCAAATTAGCTGCTCTTCTCTCTGAAACGGTTGTACTTATCGATTGCAAAGCTATGTCGCGTGCTGCGGTATGCGGAGACACTAAAAGCACCATAGTAGAACACAGATGAAGCTTCTACGTTGATGTAATAGCCAGTAAGAAGTAGTACAGTTCAAGTTTTAGGTATCGATTATTGACTTTTTAGCTGGCTTTGATGCCTTGGACATGAGCTACGACCTTAACATTCTGCATGAAAGGAGGACTAGCAGCCGATTTGCACGGGAGAATGTGAAAAGTGTTCATATGTAGTAAAAACCTGAGAAATCCGTCCGTTCTCGTCATTTGTTATCGAATCGACTTAAAGCCAGATCGTCACATTGGCCACTCTTCTCTCTGAAACGGTTGTACTTATCGATTGCAAAGCTATGTCGCGTGCTGCGGTATGCGGACACACTAAATGCACCATAGTAGAACACAGATGAAGCTTCTAAGTTGAGGTAATAGCCAATAAGAAGTAGTACAATTCAAGTTTTAGGTATCGATTATTGACTTTTTAGCTGGCTTTGGTGCCTTGGACATGAGCTAGGACCTTAAGATTCTGCATGAAAGGAGGACTAGCAGCCGAGTTGCACGGGAGAATGTGAAAAGTGTTCATACGTAGTAAAAACATGAGAAATCCGTCCGTTTTCGTCATTAGTTATCGAATCGACTTCAAGCCAGATCGTCACATTGGCCGCTCTTCTCTCTGAAAAAGTTGTACTTATCGTGTGCAAAGCTATGTCGCGTGCTGCGGTATGCGGACACACTAAAAGCACCATAGTAGAACACAGATGAAGCTTCTAAGTTGATGTAATAGCCAGTAAGAAGTAGTACAATTCAAGTTTTAGGTATCGGTTATTGACTTTTTACCCTTCTTTGGTGCCTTGGACATCAGCTAGGAAATTAAGATTTTGCATGAAGGAGGACTAGCAGCCGAGTTGCACGGGAGAATGTGAATAGTGTTCATATGTAGTAAAAACCTAAGACATCCGTCCGTTTTCGTCATTTGTTATCGAATCGACTTAAAGCCAGATCGTCACATTGGCCGCTCTTCTCTATGAAACGGTTGTACTTATCGTCTGCAAAGCTATGTGGCGTTCTGCGGTATGCGGAGACAGTAAAAGCACCATAGTAGAACACAGATGATGCTTCTAAGTTGATGTAATAGCCAGTAAGAAGTAATCCAATTCAAGTTTTAGGTATCGATTATTGACTTTTTAGCTGGCTTTGGTGCCTTGGACATGAGCTAGGACCTTAAGATTCTGCATGAAAGGAGGACTAGCAGCCGAGTTGCATGGGAGAATGTGAAAAGTGTTCATATGTAGTAAAAACCTGAGAAATCCGTCCGTTTTCGTCATTTGTTATCGAATCGACTAAAACCCAGATCGTCAAATTGGCCGCTCTTTTCTCTGAAACGGTTGCACTTATCGTCTTCAAAGGTATGTCGCGTGTTGCCGTAGGCGGAAACAGGAAAAGCACCATAGTAGAACACAGATGAAGCTTCTAAGTTGATGTAATAGCCAGTAAGAAGTAGTCCAATTCAAGATTTAGGTATCGATTATTGACTTTTTAGCTGGCTTTGGTGCCTTGGATATGAGCTAGGACCTTAAGATTCTGCATGAAAGGAGGACTAGCAGCCGAGTTGAACGGGAGAATGTGAAAAGTGTTCATATGCAGTAAAAACCTGAGACATCCGTCCGTTTTCGTCATTTGTTATCGAATCGACTTAAAGCCAGATCGTCACATTGGCCGCTCTTCTCTCTGAAACGGTTGTACTTATCGTCTGCAAAGCTATGTCGCGTCCTGCGGTATGCGGACACACTAAAAGCACCATAGTAGAACACAGACGAAGCATCTAAGTTAATGTAATAGCCAGTAAGAAGTAATCCAATTCAAGTTTTAGGTATTGAATATTCCCCTTATCTGGCTTTGGTGCCTTGGACATGAGCTAGGACCTTAAGATTCTGCATTAAAGGAGGACTAGCAGCCGAGTTGCATGGGAGAATGTGAAAAGTGTTCATATGTAGTAAAAACCTGAGAAATCCGTCCGTTTTCGTCATTTGTTATCGAATCGACTTAAAGCCAGATCGTCACATTGGCTGCTCTTCTCTCTGAAACGGTTGCACTTATCGTCTGCAAAGCTATGTCGCGTGCTGCGGTATGCGGAGACACTAAAATCACCATAGTAGAACACAGATGAAGCATCTAAGTTGATGTAATAGCCAGTAAGAAGTAATCCAATTCAAGTTTTAGGTATCGATTATTGACTTTTTAGCTGGCTTTGGTGCCTTGGACATGAGCTAGGACCTTAAGATTCTGCATGAAAGGAGGACTAGCAGCCGAGTTGCACGGGAGAATGTGAAAAGTGTTCATATGCAGTAAAAACCTGAGACATCCGTCTGTTTTCGTCATTTGTTATCGAATCGACTTAAAGCCAGATCGTCACATTGGCCGCTCTTCTCTCTGAAACGGTTGTACTTATCGTCTGCAAAGCTATGTCGCGTGCTGCGGTATGCGGACACACTAAAAGCACCATAGTAGAACACAGATGAAGCTTCTAAGTTGATGTAATTGCCAGTAAGAAGTAGTACAATTCAAGTTTTAGGTATCGATTATTGACTTTTTAGCTGGCTTTGGTGCCTTGGACATGAGATAGGACCTTAAGATTCTGCATGAAAGGAGGACTAGCAGCCGAGTTGCACGGGAGAATGTGAAACGTGTTCATATGCAGTAAAAACCTGAGACATCCGTCCGTTTTCGTCATTTGTTATCGAATCGACTTAAAGCCAGATCGACACATTGGCCGCTCTTCTCTCTGAAACGGTTGTACTTATCGTCTGCAAAGCTATGTCGCGTGCTGCGGTATGCTGAGACACTAAAAGCACCATAATAGAACACAGATGAAGCTTCTAAGTTAATGTAATAGCCAGTAAGAAGTAGTACAATTCAAGTTTTAGGTATTGAATATGGAACTTTTAGCTGGCTTTGGTGCCTTGGACATGAGCTAGGACCTTAAGATTCTGCATGAAAGGAGGACTAGCAGCCGAGTTGCACGGGAGAATGTGAAAAGTGTTCATATGTAGTTAAAACTTGAGAAATCCGTCCGTTTTCGTCATTTGTTATCGAATCGACTTAAAGCCAGATCGTCACATTGGCCGCTCTTCTCTCTGAAACGCTTGTACTTATCGTCTGCAAAGCTATGTCGCGTGCTGCGGTATGCGGAGACACTAAAAGCACCATAGTAGAACACAGATTAAGCTTCTAAGTTGATGTAATACCCAGTAAGAAGTAGTAAAATTCAAGTTTTAGTTATCGATTATTGACTTTTTAGCTGGCTTTGGTGCCTTGGACATGAGCTAGGACCTTAAGATTCTGCATGAAAGGAGGACTAGCAGCCGAGTTGCACGGGAGAATGTGAAAAGTGTTCATATGCAGTAAAAACCTGAGACATCCGTCCGTTTTCGTCATTTGTTATCGAATCGACTTAAAGCCAGATCGTCACATTGGCCGCTCTTCTCTCTGAAACGGTTGTACTTATCGTCTGCAAAGCTATGTCGCGTCCTGCGGTATGCGGACACACTAAAAGCACCATAGTAGAACACAGACGAAGCATCTAAGTTGATGTAATAGCCAGTAAGAAGTAATCCAATTCAAGTTTTAGGTATTGAATATTCACCTTTTAGCTGGCTTTGGTGCCTTGGACATGAGCTAGGACCTTAAGATTCTGCATTAAAGGAGGACTAGCAGCCGAGTTGCATGGGAGAATGTGAAAAGTGTTCATATGTAGTAAAAACCTGAGAAATCCGTCCGTTTTCGTCATTTGTTATCGAATCGACTTAAAGCCAGATCGTCACATTGGCTGCTCTTCTCTCTGAAACGGTTGCACTTATCGTCTGCAAAGCTATGTCGCGTGCTGCGGTATGCGGAGACACTAAAATCACCATAGTAGAACACAGATGAAGCATCTAAGTTGATGTAATAGCCAGTAAGAAGTAATCCAATTCAAGTTTTAGGTATCGATTATTGACTTTTTAGCTGGCTTTGGTGCCTTGGACATGAGCTAGGACCATAAGATTCTGCATGAATGGAGGACTAGCAGCCGAGTTGCAGGGGGGAATGTGAAAAGTGTTCAAATGTAGTAAAAACCTGAGAAATACGTCCGTTTTCGTCATTTGTTATCGAATCGACTTAAAGCCAGATCGTCACATTGGCCGCTCTTCTCTCTAAAACGGTTGTACTTATCGTCTGCAAAGCTATGTCGCGTGCTGCGGTATGCGGAGACACTAAAAGCACCATAGTAGAACACCCATTAAGCTTCTAAGTTGATGTAATACCCAGTAAGAAGTAGTAAAATTCAAGTTTTAGGTATCGATTATTGACTTTTTAGCTGGCTTTGGTGCCTTGGACATGAGATAGGAACTTGACATTCTGCATGAAAGGAGGACTAGCAGCCGAGATGCACGGGAGAATGCGAAAAGTGTTCATGTGTAGTAAAAACCTTAGAAATCCGTCCGTTTTCGTCATTTGTTATCGAATCGACTTAAAGCCAGATCGTCACATTGGCTGCTCTTCTCTCTGAAACGGTTGCACTTATCGTCTGCAAAGCTATGTCGCGTGCTGCGGTATGCGGAGACACTAAAAGCACCTTAGTAGAACACAGATGAAGCTTCTAAGTTGATGTAATAGCCAGTAAGAAGAAGTAAAATTCAAGTTTTATGTATCGGTTATTGACTTTTTACACTTCTTTGGTGCCTTGGACACGAGCTAGGAACTTAAGATTTCGCATGAAGGAGGACTAGCAGCCGAGTTCCACGGGAGAATGTGAAAAGTGTTCATATGTAGTAAAAACCTGAGAAATCCGTCCGTTTTCGTCATTTGTTATCGAATCGACTTAAAGCCAGATCGTCACATTGGCCGCTCTTCTCTCTGAAACGCTAGTACTTATCGTCTGCACAGCTATGTCGCGTGCTGCGGTATGCAGAGACACTAAAAGCACCATAGTAGAACACAGATGAAGCTTCTAAGTTGATGTAATAGCCAGTAAGAAGTAGTACAATTCATGTTTTAGGTATCGATTATTGACTTTTTAGCTGGCTTTCCTGCCTTGGACATGAGCTAGGACCTTAAGATTCTGCATGAAAGGAGGACTAACAGCCGAGTTCCACGGGAGAATGTGAAAAGTGTTCATATGTAGTTAAAACTTGAGAAATCCGTCCGTTTTCGTCATTTGTTATCGAATCGCCTTAAAGCCAGATCGTCACATTGGCCGCTCTTCTCTCTGAAACGTTTGCACTTATCGTCTTCAAAGGTATGTCGCGTGTTGCCGTAGGCGGAAACAGGAAAAGCACCATAGTAGAACACAGATGAAGCATCTAAGTTGATGTAATAGCCAGTAAGAAGTAGTCCAATTCAAGATTTAGGTATCGATTATTGACTTTTTAGATGGCTTTGGTGCCTTGGACATGAGCTAGGACCTTAAGACTCTGCATGAAAGGAGGACTAGCAGCCGAGTTGCATGGGGGAATGTGAAAAGTGTTTAAATGTAGTAAAAACCTGAGAAATACGTCCGTTTTCGTCATTTGTTATCGAATCGACTTAAAGCCAGATCGTCACATTGGCCGCTCTTCTCTCTGAAACGGTTGTACTTATCGTCTGCAAAGCTATGTCGCGTGCTGCGGTATGCGGACACACTGAAAGCACCATAGTAGAACACAGATGAAGCTTCTAAGTTGATGTAATTGCCAGTAAGAAGTAGTACAATTCAAGTTTTAGGTATCGATTATTGACTTTTTAGCTGGCTTTGGTGCCTTGGACATGAGATAGGACCTTAAGATTCTGCATGAAAGGAGGTCTAGCAGCCGAGTTGCACGGGAGAATGTGAAACGTGTTCATATGCAGTAAAAACCTGAGACATCCGTCCGTTTTCGTCATTTGTTATCGAATCGACTTAAAGCCAGATCGACACATTGGCCGCTCTTCTCTCTGAAACGGTTGTACTTATCGTCTGCAAAGCTATGTCGCGTGCTGCGGTATGCTGAGACACTAAAAGCTCCATAATAGAACACAGATGAAGCTTCTAAGTTGATGTAATAGCCAGTAAGAAGTAGTACAATTCAAGTTTTAGGTATTGAATATGGAGCTTTTAGCTGGCTTTGGTGCCTGGACATGAGCTAGGACCTTAAGACTCTGCATGAAAGGAGGACTAGCAGCCGAGTTGCACGGGAGAATGTGAAAAGTGTTCATATGTAGTTAAAACTTGAGAAATCCGTCCGTTTTCCTCATTTGTTATCGAATCGACTTAAAGCCAGATCGTCACATTGGCCGCTCTTCTCTCTGAAACGCTTGTACTTATCGTCTGCAAAGCTATGTCGCGTGCTGCGGTATGCGGAGACACTAAAAGCACCATAGTAGAACACAGATTAAGCTTCTAAGTTGATGTAATACCCAGTAAGAAGTAGTAAAATTCAAGTTTTAGTTATCGATTATTGACTTTTTAGCTGGCTTTGGTGCCTTGGACATGAGCTAGGACCTTAAGATTCTGCATGAAAGGAGGACTAGCAGCCGAGTTGCACGGGAGAATGTGAAAAGTGTTCATATGCAGTAAAAACCTGAGACATCCGTCCGTTTTCGTCATTTGTTATCGAATCGACTTAAAGCCAGATCATCACATTGGCCGCTCTTCTCTCTGAAACGGTTGCACTTATCGTCTGCAAAGCTATGTCGCGTCCTGCGGTATGCGGACACACTAAAAGCACCATAGTAGAACACAGACGAAGCATCTAAGTTGATGTAATAGCCAGTAAGCAGTAATCCAATTCAAGTTTTAGGTATTGAATATTCACCTTTTAGCTGGCTTTGGTGCCTTGGACATGAGCTAGGACCTTAAGATTCTGCATTAAAGGAGGACTAGCAGCCGAGTTGCATGGGAGAATGTGAAAAGTGTTCATATGTAGTAAAAACCTGAGAAATCCGTCCGTTTTCGTCATTTGTTATCGAATCGACTTAAAGCCAGATCGTCACATTGGCTGCTCTTCTCTCTGAAACGGTTGCACTTATCGTCTGCAAAGCTATGTCGCGTGCTGCGGTATGCGGAGACACTAAAATAACCATAGTAGAACACAGATGAAGCATCTAAGTTGATGTAATAGCCAGTAAGAAGTAATCCAATTCAAGTTTTAGGTATCGATTATTGACTTTTTAGCTGGCTTTGGTGCCTTGGACATGAGCTAGGACCTTAAGATTCTGCATGAAAGGAGGACTAGCAGCCGAGTTGCACGGGAGAATGTGAAAAGTGTTCATATGCAGTAAAAACCTGAGACATCCGTCTGTTTTCGTCATTTGTTATCGAATCGACTTAAAGCCAGATCGTCACATTGGCCGCTCTTCTCTCTGAAACGGTTGTACTTATCGTGTGCAAAGCTATGTCGCGTGCTGCGGTATGCGGACACACTAAAAGAACCATAGTAGAACACAGATGAAGCTTCTAAGTTGATGTAATTGCCAGTAAGAAGTAGTACAATTCAAGTTTTAGGTATCGATTATTGACTTTTTAGCTGGCTTTGGTGCCTTGGACATGAGATAGGACCTTAAGATTCTGCATGAAAGGAGGACTAGCAGCAGAGTTGCACGGGAGAATGTGAAACGTGTTCATATGCAGTAAAAACCTGAGACATCCGTCCGTTTTCGTCATTTGTTATCGAATCGACTTAAAGCCAGATCGACACATTGGCCGCTCTTCTCTCTGAAACGGTTGTACTTATCGTCTGCAAAGCTATGTCGCGTGCTGCGGTATGCTGAGACACTAAAAGCACCATAATAGAACACAGATGAAGCTTCTAAGTTGATGTAATAGCCAGTAAGAAGTAGTACAATTCAAGTTTTAGGTATTGAATATGGAACTTTTAGCTGGCTTTGGTGCCTTGGACATGAGCTAGGACCTTAAGACTCTGCATGAAAGGAGGACTAGCAGCCGAGTTGCACGGGAGAATGTGAAAAGTGTTCATATGTAGTTAAAACTTGAGAAATCCGTCCGTTTTCGTCATTTGTTATCGAATCGACTTAAAGCCAGATCGTCACATTGGCCGCTCTTCTCTCTGAAACGCTTGTACTTATCGTCTGCAAAGCTATGTCGCGTGCTGCGGTATGCGGAGACACTAAAAGCACCATAGTAGAACACAGATTAAGCTTCTAAGTTGATGTAATACCCAGTAAGAAGTAGTAAAATTCAAGTTTTAGTTATCGATTATTGATTTTTTAGCTGGCTTTGATGCCTTGGACATGAGCTAGGACCTTAAGATTCTGCATGAAAGGAGGACTAGCAGCCGAGTTGCACGGGAGAATGTGAAAAGTGTTCATATGCAGTAAAAACCTGAGACATCCGTCCGTTTTCGTCATTTGTTATCGAATCGACTTAAAGCCAGATCGTCACATTGGCCGCTCTTCTCTCTGAAACGGTTGTACTTATCGTCTGCAAAGCTATGTCGCGTGCTGCGGTATGCGGACACACTAAAAGAACCATAGTAGAACACAGATGAAGCTTCTAAGTTGATGTAATAGCCAGTAAGAAGTAGTACAATTCAAGTTTTAGGTATCGATTATTGACATTTTAGCTGGCTTTGGTGCCTTGGACATGAGCTAGGACCTTAAGATTCTGCATGAAAGGAGGACTAGCAGCCGAGTTGCACGGGAGAATGTGAAACGTGTTCATATGTAGTAAAAACCTGAGACATCCGTCCGTTTTCGTCATTTGTTATCGAATCGACTCAAAGCCAGATCGACACATTGGCCGCTCTTCTCTCTGAAGCGGTTGTACTTATCGTCTTCAAAGGTATGTCGCATGTTGCCGTAGGTGGAAACAGGAAAAGCACCATAGTAGAACACAGATGAAGCTTCTAAGTTGATGTAATAGCCAGTAAGAAGTAGTCCAATTCAAGATTTAGGTTTCGATTATTGACTTTTTAGCTGGGTTTTGGTGCCTTGGACATGAGGTAGGACCTTAATATTCTGCATGAAAGGAGGACTAGCAGCCGAGTTGCATGGGGGAATGTGAAAAGTGTTCAAATGTAGTAAAAACCTGAGAAATCCGTCCGTTTTCGTCATTTGTTATCGAATCGACTTAAAGCCAGATCGTCACATTGGCCGCTCTTCTCTCTGAAACGGTTGTACTTATCGTCTGCAAAGCTATGTCGCGTCCTGCGGTATGCGGACACACTAAAAGCACCATAGTAGAACACAGACGAAGCATCTAAGTTGATGTAATAGCCAGTAAGCAGTAATCCAATTCAAGTTTTAGGTATTGAATATTCACCTTTTAGCTGGCTTTGGTGCCTTGGACATGAGCTAGGACCTTAAGATTCTGCATTAAAGGAGGACTAGCAGCCGAGTTGCATTGGAGAATGTGAAAAGTGTTCATATGTAGTAAAAACCTGAGAAATCCGTCCGTTTTCGTCATTTGTTATCGAATCGACTTAAAGCCAGATCGTCACATTGGCTGCTCTTCTCTCTGAAACGGTTGCACTTATCGTCTGCAAAGCTATGACGCGTGCTGCGGTATGCGCAGACACTAAAATCACCATAGTAGAACACAGATGAAGCATCTAAGTTGATGTAATAGCCAGTAAGAAGTAATCCAATTCAAGTTTTAGGTATCGATTATTGACTTTTTAGCTGGCTTTGGTGCCTTGGACATGAGCTAGGACCTTAAGATTCTGCATGAAAGGAGGACTAGCAGCCGAGTTGCACGGGAGAATGTGAAAAGTGTTCATATGCAGTAAAAACCTGAGACATCCGTCTGTTTTCGTCATTTGTTATCGAATCGACTTAAAGCCAGTTCGTCACATTTTCCGCTCTTCTCTCTGAAACGGTTGTACTTATCGTCTGCAAAGCTATGTCGCGTGCTGCGGTATGCGGACACACTAAAAGCACCATAGTAGAACACAGATGAAGCTTCTAAGTTGATGTAATTGCCAGTAAGAAGTAGTACAATTCAAGTTTTAGGTATCGATTATTGACTTTTTAGCTGGCTTTGGTGCCTTGGACATGAGATAGGACCTTAAGATTCTGCACGAAAGGAGGACTAGCAGCCGAGTTGCACGGGAGAATGTGAAACGTGTTCATATGCAGTAAAAACCTGAGACATCCGTCCGTTTTCGTCATTTGTTATCGAATCGACTTAAAGCCAGATCGACACATTGGCCGCTCTTCTCTCTGAAACGGTTGTACTTATCGTCTGCAAAGCTATGTCGCGTGCTGCGGTATGCTGAGACACTAAAAGCACCATAATAGAACACAGATGAAGCTTCTATGTTGATGTAATAGCCAGTAAGAAGTAGTACAATTCAAGTTTTAGGTATTGAATATGGAACTTTTAGCTGGCTTTGGTGCCTTGGACATGAGCTAGGACCTTAAGATTCTGCATGAAAGGAGGACTAGCAGCCGAGTTGCACGGGAGAATGTGAAAAGTGTTCATATGTAGTTAAAACTAGAGAAATCCGTCCGTTTTCGTCATTTGTTATCGAATCGACTTAAAGCCAGATCGTCACATTGGCCGCTCTTCTCTCTGAAACGGTTGTACTTATCGTCTGCAAAGCTATGTCGCGTGCTGTGGTATGCGGAGACACTAAAAGCACCATAGTAGAACACAGATTAAGCTTCTAAGTTGATGTAATACCCAGTAAGAAGTAGTAAAATTCAAGTTTTAGTTATCGATTATTGACTTTTTAGCTGGCTTTGGTGCCTTGGACATGAGCTAGGACCTTAACATTCTGCATGAAAGGAGGACTAGCAGCCGAGTTGCACGGGAGAACGTGAAAAGTGTTAATATGTAGTAAAAACCTTAGAAATCCGTCCGTTTTCGTCATTTGTTATCGAATCGACTTAAAGCCAGATTGTCACATTGGCCGCTCTTCTCTCTGAAACGCTTGTACCTATCGTCTGCAAAGCTATGTCGCGTGCTGCGGTATGCTGAGACACTAGAATCACCATAGTAGAACACAGATGAAGCATCTAAGTTGATGTAATAGCCAGTAAGAAGTAATCCAATTCAAGTTTTAGGTATCGATTATTGACTTTTTAGCTGGCTTTGGTGCCTTGGACATGAGCTAGGACCTTAAGATTCTGCATTAAAGGAGGACTAGCAGGCGAGTTGCATGGGAGAATGTGAAAAGTGTTCATATGCAGTAAAAACCTGAGACATCCGTCTGCTTTCGTCATTTGTTATCGAATCGACTTAAAGCCAGATCGTCACATTGTCCGCTCTTCCCTCTGAAACGGTTGTACTTATCGTCTGCAAAGCTATGTCGCGTGCTCCGGTATACGGACACACTAAAAGCACCATAGTAGAACACAGATGAAGCTTCTAAGTTGATGTAATAGCCAGTAAGAAGTAGTACAATTCAAGTTTTAGGTATCGATTATTGACTTTTTAGCTGGCTTTGGTGCCTTGGACATGAGCTAGGACCTTAAGATTCTGCATGAAAGGAGGACTAGCAGCCGAGTTGCACGGGAGAATGTGAAACGTGTTCATATGTAGTAAAAACCTGAGACATCCGTCCGTTTTCGTCATTTGTTATCGAATCGACTCAAAGCCAGATCGACACATTGGCCGCTCTTCTCTCTGAAGCGGTTGTACTTATCGTCTGCAAAGCTATGTCGCGTGCTGCGGTATGCTGAGACACTAAAAGCACCATAATAGAACACAGATGAAGGTTCTAAGTTGATGTAATAGCCAGTAAGAAGTAGTACAATTCAAGTTTTAGGTATTGAATATGGAACTTTTAGCTGGCTTTGGTGCCTTGGACATGAGCTAGGACCTTAAGATTCTGCATGAAAGGAGGACTAGCAGCCGAGTTGCACGGGAGAATGTAAAAAGTGTTCATATGTAGTTAAAACCTGAGAAATCCGTCCGTTTTCGTCATTTGTTATCGAATCGACTTAAAGCCAGATCGTCACATTGGCCGCTCTTCTCTCTGAAACGGTTGTACTTATCGTCTTCAAAGGTATGTCGCATGTTGCCGTAGGTGGAAACAGGAAAAGCACCATAGTAGAACACAGATGAAGCTTCTAAGTTGATGTAATAGCCAGTAAGAAGTAGTCCAATTCAAGATTTAGGTTTCGATTATTGACTTTTTAGCTGGGTTTTGGTGCCTTGGACATGAGGTAGGACCTTAATATTCTGCATGAAAGGAGGACTAGCAGCCGAGTTGCATGGGGGAATGTGAAAAGTGTTCATATGTAGTAAAAACCTTAGAAATCCGTCCGTTTTCGTCATTTGTTATCGAATCGACTTAAAGCCAGATGGACACATTGGCCGCTCTTCTCTCTGAAACGGTTGTACTTATCGTCTGCAAAGCTATGTCGCATGATGCGGTATGCGGAGACACTAAAAGCAACATAGTAGAACACCCATTAAGCTTCTAAGTTGATGTAATACCCAGTAAGAAGTAGTAAAATTAGAGTTTTAGGTATCGATTATTGACTTTTTAGCTGGCTTTGGTGCCTTGGACATGAGATAGGACCTTAACATTCTGCATGAAGGGAGGACTAGCAGCCGAGATGCACGGGAGAATGTGAAAAGTGTTCATATGTAGTAAAAACCTTAGAAATCCGTCCGTTTTCATCATTTCTTATCGAATCGACTTAAAGCCAGATCGTCACATTGGCTGCTCTTCTCTCTGAAACGGTTGCACTTATCGTCTGCAAAGCTATTTCGCGTGCTGCGGTATGCGGAGACACTAAAATCATCATAGTAGAACACAGATGAAGCATCTAAGTTGATGTAATAGCCAGTAAGAAGTAATCCAATTCAAGTTTTAGGTATCGATTATTGACCTTTTAGCTGGCTTTGGTGCCTTTGACATGAGCTATGACCTTTAGATTCTGCATTAAAGGAGGACTAGCAGCCGAGTTGCATGGGAGAATGTGAAAAGTGTTCATATGTAGTAAAAACCTGAGAAATCCGTCCGTTTTCGTCATTTGTTATCGAATCGACTTAAAGCCAGATCGTCACATTGGCCGCTCTTCTCTCTGAAACGGTTGTACTTATCGTCTTCACAGGTACGTCGCATGTTGCCGTAGGCGGAAACAGGAAAAGCACCATAGTAGAACACAGATGAAGCTTCTAAGTTGATGTAATAGCCAGTAAGAAGTAGTCCAATTCAAGATTTAGGTTTCGATTATTGACTTTTTAGCTGGGTTTTGGTGCCTTGGACATGAGGTAGGACCTTAATATTCTGCATGTAAGGAGGACTAGCAGCCGAGTTGCATGGGGGAATGTGAAAAGTGTTCAAATGTAGTAAAAACCTGAGAAATCCGTCCGTTTTCGTCATTTGTTATCGAATCGACTTAAAGCCAGATCGTCACATTGGCCGCTCTTCTCTCTGAAACGGTTGTACTTATCGTCTGCAAAGCTATGTCGCATGATGCGGTATGCGGAGACACTAAAAGCAACATAGTAGAACACCCATTAAGCTTCTAAGTTGATGTAATACCCAGTAAGAAGTAGTAAAATTAGAGTTTTAGGTATCGATTATTGACTTTTTAGCTGGCTTTGGTGCCTTGGACATGAGATAGGACCTTAACATTCTGCATGAAAGGAGGACTAGCAGCCGAGATGCACGGGAGATTGCGAAAAGTGTTCATATGTAGTAAAAACCTTAGAAATCCGTCCGTTTTCGTCATTTGTTATCGAATCGACTTAAAGCCAGATCGTCACATTGGCTGCTCTTCTCTCTGAAACGGTTGCACTTATCGTCTGCAAATCTATGTCGCGTGCTGCGGTATGCGGAGACACTAAAATCACCATAGTAGAACACAGATGAAGCATCTAAGTTGATGTAATAGCCAGTAAGAAGTAATCCAATTCAAGTTTTAGGTATCGATTATTGACTTTTTAGCTGGCTTTGGTGCATTTGACATGAGCTATGACCTTAAGATTCTGCATTAAAGGAGGACTAGCAGCCGAGTTGCACGGGAGAAAGTGAAAAGTGTTCATATGTAGTAAAAACCTGAGAAATCCGTCCGTTTTCGTCATTTGTTATCGAATCGACTTAAAGCCAGATCGTCACATTGGCTGCCCTTCTCTCTGAAACGAGAGACATCCGTCAGTATCGATTATTGACTTTTTAGCTGGCTTTGGTGCCTTGGACATGAGATAGGACCTTATTATTCTGCATGAAAGGAGGACTAGCAGCCGAGATGCACGGGAGAATGCGAAAATTGTTCAAATGTAGTAAAAACCTTAGAAATCCGTCCGTTTTCGTCATTTGTTATCGAATCGACTTAAAGCCAGATCGTCACATTGGCTGCTCTTCTCTCTGAAACGGTTGCACTTATCGTCTGCAAAGCTATGTCGCGTGCTGCGGTATGCGGAGACACTAAAATCACCATAGTAGAACACAGATGAAGCATCTAAGTTGATGTAATAGCCAGTAAGAAGTAATCCTATTCAAGTTTTAGGTATCGATTATTGACTTTTTAGCTGGCTTTGGTGCCTTTGACATGAGCTATGACCTTAAGATTCTGCATTAAAGGAGGACTAGCAGCCGAGTTGCACGGGAGAAAGTGAAAAGTGTTCATATGCTGTAAAAACCTGAGACATCCGTCCGTTTTCGTCATTTGTTATCGAATCGACTTAAAGCCAGATCGTCACATTGGCCGCTCTTCTGTCTGAAACGGTTGTACTTATCGTCTGCAAAGCTATGTCGCATGATGCGGTATGCGGAGACACTAAAAGCAACATAGTAGAACACCCATTAAGCTTCTAAGTTGATGTAATACCCAGTAAGAAGTAGTAAAATTAGAGTTTTAGGTATCGATTATTGACTTTTTAGCTGGCTTTGGTGCCTTGGACATGAGATAGGACCTTAACATTCTGCATGAAAGGAGGACTAGCAGCCGAGATGCACGGGAGAATGCGAAAAGTGTTCATATGTAGTAAAAACCTTAGAAATCCGTCCGTTTTCGTCATTTGTTATCGAATCGACTTAAAGCCAGATCGTCACATTGGCTGCTCTTCTCTCTGAAACGGTTGCACTTATCGTCTGCAAATCTATGTCGCGTGCTGCGGTATGCGGAGACACTAAAATCACCATAGTAGAACACAGATGAAGCATCTAAGTTGATGTAATAGCCAGTAAGAAGTAATCCAATTCAAGTTTTAGGTATCGATTATTGACTTTTTAGCTGGCTTTGGTGCATTTGACATGAGCTATGACCTTAAGATTCTGCATTAAAGGAGGACTAGCAGCCGAGTTGCATGGGAGAATGTGAAAAGTGTTCATATGTAGTAAAAACCTGAGAAATCCGTCCGTTTTCGTCATTTGTTATCGAATCGACTTAAAGCCAGATCGTCACATTGGCTGCTCTTCTCTCTGAAACGGTTGCACTTATCGTCTGCAAAGCTATGTCGCGTGCTGCGGTATGCGGAGACACTAAAATCACCATAGTAGAACACAGATGAAGCATCTAAGTTGATGTAATAGCCAGTAAGAAGTAATCCAATTCAAGTTTTAGGTATCGATTATTGACTTTTTAGCTGGCTTTGGTGCCTTGGACATGAGCTAGGACCTTAAGATTCTGCATGAAAGGAGGACTAGCAGCCGAGTTGCACGGGAGAAAGTGAAAAGTGTTCATATGTAGTAAAAACCTGAGAAATCCGTCCGTTTTCGTCATTTGTTATCGAATCGACTTAAAGCCAGATCGTCACATTGGCTGCTCTTCTCTCTGAAACGGTTGCACTTATCGTCTGCAAAGCTATGTCGCGTGCTGCGGTATGCGGAGACACTAAAATCACCATAGTAGAACACAGATGAAGCATCTAAGTTGATTTAATAGCCAGTAAGAAGTAATCCAATTCAAGTTTTAGGTATCGATTATTGACTTTTTAGCTGGCTTTGGTGCCTTGGACATGAGCTAGGACCTTAAGATTCTGCATGAAAGGAGGACTATCAGCCGAGTTGCACGGGAGAATGTGAAAAGTGTTCATATGCAGTAAAAAGCTGAGACATCCGTCAGTTTTCGTCATTTGTTATCGAATCGACTTAAAGCCAGATCGTCACATTGGCCGCTCTTCTGTCTGAAACGGTTGTACTTATCGTCTGCAAAGCTATGTCGCGTCCTGCGGTATGCGGACACACTAAAAGCACCATAGTAGAACACAGACGAAGCATCTAAGTTGATGTAATAGCCAGTAAGAAGTAATCCAATTCAAGTTTTAGGTTTTGAATATTCACCTTTTAGCTGGCTTTGGTGCCTTGGACATGAGCTAGGACCTTAAGATTCTGCATTAAAGGAGGACTAGCAGCCGAGTTGCACGGGAGAATGTGAAAAGTGTTCATATGTAGTAAAAACCTGAGAAATCCGTCCGTTTTCGTCATTTGTTATCGAATCGACTTAAAGCCAGATCGTCACATTGGCTGCTCTTCTCTCTGAAACGGTTGCACTTATCGTCTGCAAAGCTATGTCGCGTGCTGCGGTATGCGGAGACACTAAAATCACCATAGTAGAACACAGATGAAGCATCTAAGTTGATGTAATAGCCAGTAAGAAGTAATCCAATTCAAGTTTTAGGTATCGATTATTGACTTTTTAGCTGGCTTTGGTGCCTTGGACATGAGCTAGGACCTTAAGATTCTGCATGAAAGGAGGACTAGCAGCCGAGTTGCACGGGAGAAAGTGAAAAGTGTTCATATGTAGTAAAAACCTGAGAAATCCGTCCGTTTTCGTCATTTGTTATCGAATCGACTTAAAGCCAGATCGTCACATTGGCTGCCCTTCTCTCTGAAACGAGAGACATCCGTCAGTATCGATTATTGACTTTTTAGCTGGCTTTGGTGCCTTGGACATGAGATAGGACCTTATTATTCTGCATGAAAGGAGGACTAGCAGCCGAGATGCACGGGAGAATGCGAAAATTGTTCAAATGTAGTAAAAACCTTAGAAATCCGTCCGTTTTCGTCATTTGTTATCGAATCGACTTAAAGCCAGATCGTCACATTGGCTGCTCTTCTCTCTGAAACGGTTGCACTTATCGTCTGCAAAGCTATGTCGCGTGCTGCGGTATGCGGAGACACTAAAATCACCATAGTAGAACACAGATGAAGCATCTAAGTTGATGTAATAGCCAGTAAGAAGTAATCCTATTCAAGTTTTAGGTATCGATTATTGACTTTTTAGCTGGCTTTGGTGCCTTTGACATGAGCTATGACCTTAAGATTCTGCATTAAAGGAGGACTAGCAGCCGAGTTGCACGGGAGAAAGTGAAAAGTGTTCATATGCTGTAAAAACCTGAGACATCCGTCCGTTTTCGTCATTTGTTATCGAATCGACTTAAAGCCAGATCGTCACATTGGCCGCTCTTCTGTCTGAAACGGTTGTACTTATCGTCTGCAAAGCTATGTCGCATGATGCGGTATGCGGAGACACTAAAAGCAACATAGTAGAACACCCATTAAGCTTCTAAGTTGATGTAATACCCAGTAAGAAGTAGTAAAATTAGAGTTTTAGGTATCGATTATTGACTTTTTAGCTGGCTTTGGTGCCTTGGACATGAGATAGGACCTTAACATTCTGCATGAAAGGAGGACTAGCAGCCGAGATGCACGGGAGAATGCGAAAAGTGTTCATATGTAGTAAAAACCTTAGAAATCCGTCCGTTTTCGTCATTTGTTATCGAATCGACTTAAAGCCAGATCGTCACATTGGCTGCTCTTCTCTCTGAAACGGTTGCACTTATCGTCTGCAAATCTATGTCGCGTGCTGCGGTATGCGGAGACACTAAAATCACCATAGTAGAACACAGATGAAGCATCTAAGTTGATGTAATAGCCAGTAAGAAGTAATCCAATTCAAGTTTTAGGTATCGATTATTGACTTTTTAGCTGGCTTTGGTGCATTTGACATGAGCTATGACCTTAAGATTCTGCATTAAAGGAGGACTAGCAGCCGAGTTGCATGGGAGAATGTGAAAAGTGTTCATATGTAGTAAAAACCTGAGAAATCCGTCCGTTTTCGTCATTTGTTATCGAATCGACTTAAAGCCAGATCGTCACATTGGCTGCTCTTCTCTCTGAAACGGTTGCACTTATCGTCTGCAAAGCTATGTCGCGTGCTGCGGTATGCGGAGACACTAAAATCACCATAGTAGAACACAGATGAAGCATCTAAGTTGATGTAATAGCCAGTAAGAAGTAATCCAATTCAAGTTTTAGGTATCGATTATTGACTTTTTAGCTGGCTTTGGTGCCTTGGACATGAGCTAGGACCTTAAGATTCTGCATGAAAGGAGGACTAGCAGCCGAGTTGCACGGGAGAAAGTGAAAAGTGTTCATATGTAGTAAAAACCTGAGAAATCCGTCCGTTTTCGTCATTTGTTATCGAATCGACTTAAAGCCAGATCGTCACATTGGCTGCTCTTCTCTCTGAAACGGTTGCACTTATCGTCTGCAAAGCTATGTCGCGTGCTGCGGTATGCGGAGACACTAAAATCACCATAGTAGAACACAGATGAAGCATCTAAGTTGATTTAATAGCCAGTAAGAAGTAATCCAATTCAAGTTTTAGGTATCGATTATTGACTTTTTAGCTGGCTTTGGTGCCTTGGACATGAGCTAGGACCTTAAGATTCTGCATGAAAGGAGGACTATCAGCCGAGTTGCACGGGAGAATGTGAAAAGTGTTCATATGCAGTAAAAAGCTGAGACATCCGTCAGTTTTCGTCATTTGTTATCGAATCGACTTAAAGCCAGATCGTCACATTGGCCGCTCTTCTGTCTGAAACGGTTGTACTTATCGTCTGCAAAGCTATGTCGCGTCCTGCGGTATGCGGACACACTAAAAGCACCATAGTAGAACACAGACGAAGCATCTAAGTTGATGTAATAGCCAGTAAGAAGTAATCCAATTCAAGTTTTAGGTTTTGAATATTCACCTTTTAGCTGGCTTTGGTGCCTTGGACATGAGCTAGGACCTTAAGATTCTGCATTAAAGGAGGACTAGCAGCCGAGATGCACGGGAGAATGTGAAAAGTGTTCATATGCAGTAAAAACCTGAGACATCCGTCTGTTTTCGTCATTTGTTATCGAATCGACTTAAAGCCAGATCGTCACATTGGCCGCTCTCCTCTCTGAAACGGTTGTACTTATCGTCTGCAAAGCTATGTCGCGTGCTGCGGTATGTGGACACACTAAAAGCACCATAGTAGAACACAGATGAAGCTTCTAAGTTGATGTAATAGCCAGTAAGAAGTAGTACAATTCAAGTTTTAGGTATCGATTATTGACTTTTTAGCTGGCTTTGGTGCCTTGGACATGAGCTAGGACCTTAAGATTCTGCATGAAAGGAGGACTAGCAGCCGAGTTGCACGGGAGAATGTGAAACGTGTTCATATGTAGTAAAAACCTGAGACATCCGTCCGTTTTCGTCATTTGTTATCGAATCGACTTAAAGCCAGATCGACACATTGGCCGCTCTTCTCTCTGAAACGGTTGTACTTATCGTCTGCAAAGCTATGTCGCATGATGCGGTATGCGGAGACACTAAAAGCAACATAGTAGAACACCCATTAAGCTTCTAAGTTGATGTAATACCCAGTAAAAAGTAGTAAAATTCAAGTTTTAGGTATCGATTATTGACTTTTTAGCTGGCTTTGGTGCCTTGGACATGAGATAGGACCTTAACATTCTGCATGAAAGGAGGACTAGCAGCCGAGATGCACGGGAGAATGCGAAAATTGTTCAAATGTAGTAAAAACCTTAGAAATCCGTCCGTTTTCGTCATTTGTTATCGAATCGACTTAAAGCCAGATCGTCACATTGGCTGCTCTTCTCTCTGAAACGGTTGCACTTATCGTCTGCAAAGCTATGTCGCGTGCTGCGGTATGCTGAGACACTAAAAGCACCATAATAGAACACAGATGAAGCTTCTAAGTTGATGTAATAGCCAGTAAGAAGTAGTACAATTCAAGTTTTAGGTATTGAATATGGAACTTTTAGCTGGCTTTGGTGCCTTGGACATGAGCTAGGACCTTAAGATTCTGCATGAAAGGAGGACTAGCAGCCGAGTTGCATGGGGGAATGTGAAAAGTGTTCAAATGTAGTAAAAACCTGAGAAATCCGTCCGTTTTCGTCATTTGTTATCGAATCGACTTAAAGCCAGATCGTCACATTGGCCGCTCTTCTCTCTGAAACGGTTGTACTTATCGTCTGCAAAGCTATGTCGCATGATGCGGTATGCGGAGACACTAAAAGCAACATAGTAGAACACCCATTAAGCTTCTAAGTTGATGTAATACCCAGTAAGAAGTAGTAAAATTCAAGTTTTAGGTATCGATTATTGACTTTTTAGCTGGCTTTGGTGCCTTGGACATGAGATAGGACCTTAACATTCTGCATGAAAGGAGGACTAGCAGCCGAGATGCACGGGAGAATGCGAAAATTGTTCAAATGTAGTAAAAACCTTAGAAATCCGTCCGTTTTCGTCATTTGTTATCGAATCGACTTAAAGCCAGATCGTCACATTGGCTGCTCTTCTCTCTGAAACGGTTGCACTTATCGTCTGCAAAGCTATGTCGCGTGCTGCGGTATGCGGAGACACTAAAATCACCATAGTAGAACACAGATGAAGCATCTAAGTTGATGTAATAGCCAGTAAGAAGTAATCCTATTCTAGTTTTAGGTATCGATTATTGACTTTTTAGCTGGCTTTGGTGCCTTTGACATGAGCTATGACCTTAAGATTCTGCATTAAAGGAGGACTAGCAGCCGAGTTGCACGGGAGAAAGTGAAAAGTGTTCATATGCAGTAAAAACCTGAGACATCCGTCCGTTTTCGTCATTTGTTATCGAATCGACTTAAAGCCAGATCGTCACATTGGCCGCTCTTCTCTCTGAAACGGTTGTACTTATCGTCTGCAAAGCTATGTCGCGTGCTGCGGTATGCGGACACAGTAAAAGCACCATAGTAGAACACAGATGAAGCTTCTAAGTTGATGTAATTGCCAGTAAGAAAAAGTAAAATTCAAGTTTTATGTATCGGTTATTGACTTTTTACACTTCTTTGGTGCCTTGGACACGAGCTAGGAACTTAAGATTTCGCATGAAGGAGGACTAGCAGCCGAGTTGCACGGGAGAATGTGAAAAGTGTTCATATGTAGTAAAAACCTGAGACATCCGTCCGTTTTCGTCATTTGTTATCGAATCGACTTAAAGCCAGATCGTCACATTGGCCGCTCTTCTGTCTGAAACGGTTGTACTTATCGTCTGCAAAGCTATGTCGCGTGCTGCGGTATGCGGACACAGTAAAAGCACCATAGTAGAACACAGATGAAGCTTCTAAGTTGATGTAATTGCCAGTAAGAAAAAGTAAAATTCAAGTTTTATGTATAGGTTATTGACTTTTTACACTTCTTTGGTGCCTTGGACACGAGCTAGGAACTTAAGATTTCGCATGAAGGAGGACTAGCAGCCGAGTTGCACGGGAGAATGTGGAAAGTGTTCATATATAGTAAAAACCTGAGAAATCCGTCCGTTTTCGTCATTTGTTATCGAATCGACTTAAAGCCAGATCGTCATATTGGCCGCTCTTCTCTCTGAAACGGTTGTACTTATCGTCTGCAAAGCTATGTCACCTGCTGCGGTATGCGGAGACACTAAAATCACAACAGTAGAACACAGATCAAGCTTCTAAGTTGATGCAATATCCAGTAAGAAGTAGTACAATTCAAGTTTTAGGTATCGATTATTGACTTTTTAGCTGGCTTTGGTGCCTTGGACATGAGCTAGGACCTTAAGATTCTGCATGAAAGGAGGACTAGCAGCTCAGTTGCACGGGGGTATGTGAAAAGTGTTCATATGTAGTAAAAACCTGAGAAATCCGTCCGTTTTCGTCATTTGTTATCGAATCGACTTAAAGCCAGATCGACACATTGGCCGCTTTTCTCTCTGAAACGGTTGTACTTATCGTCTGCAAAGCTATGTCGCGTGCTGCGGTATGCTGAGACACTAAAAGCACTATAGTAGAACACAGATCAAGCTTCTAAGTTGATGTAATAGCCAGTAAGAAGTAGTACAATACAAGTATTAGGTATTGAATATTGACCTTTTAGCTGGCTTTTGTGCCTTGGACATGAGCTGGGACCTTAAGATTCTGCATGAAAGGAGGACTAGCAGCCGAGTTCCACGGGAGAATGTGAAAAGTGTTCATATGTAGTAAAAACATGAGAAATACGTCCGTTTTCGTCATTTATTATCGAATCTACATAAAGCCAGATCGTCACATTGGCCGCTCTTCTCTCTCAAACGGTTGTACTTATCGTCTGCAAAGCTATGTCGCGTACTGCGGTATTCGGAGACGCTAAAAGCACCATGGTAGAACACAGATGAAGCTTCTAAGATGATGTAATAGCCAGTAAGAAGTAGTACAATTCAAGTTTTAGGTATCGGTTGTTGACTTTTTAGCTGGCTTTGGTGCCTTGGACATGAGCTAGGACCTTAAGATTCTGCAATAAAGGAGGACTAGCAGCCGAGTTGCACGGGAGAATGTGAAAAGTGTTCATATGTAGTAAAAACCTGAGAAATCCGTCCGTTTTCGTCATTTGTTATCGAATCGACTTAAAGCCAGATCGTCACATTGGCCGCTCTTCTCTCTGAAACTGTTGTACTTAACGTCTGCAAAGCTATGTCGCGTGTTGCCGTAGGCGGAAACAGGAAAAGCACCATAGTAGAACACAGATTAAACTTCTAAGTTGATGTAATAGCCAGTAAGAAGTAGTCCAATTCAAGATTTAGGTATCGATTATTGACTTTTTAGCTGGCTTTGGTGCCTTGGACATGAGCTAGGACCTTAAGAATCTGCATGAAAGGAGGACTAGCAGCCGAGTTGCACGGGAGAATGTGAAAAGTTTTCATATGTAGTAAAAACCTAAGAAATTCGTCCGTTTTCGTCATTTGTTATCGAATCGACTTAAAGCCAGATCGTCACATTGGCCGCTCTTCTCTCTGAAACGGTTGTACTTATCGTCTGCAAAGCTATGTCGCGTGCTGCTGTATGCGGAAACACTAAAAGCACCATAGTAGAACACAGATGAAGTTTCTAAGTTGACGTAATAGCCAGGAAGAAGTAGTACAATTCAAGTTTTAGGTGTCGGTTATTGACTTTTTAGCTGGCTTTGGTGCCTTGGACAAAAGCTAGGACCTTAACATTCTGTATGAAAGGAGGACTAGCAGCCGATTTGCATGGGAGAATGTGAAAAGTGTTCATATGTAGTAAAAACCCAAGAAATCCGTCCGTTTTCGTCATTTGTTATCGAATCGACTTAAAGCCAGATCGTCAAATTAGCCGCTCTTCTCTCTGAAACGGTTGTACTTATCGATTGCAAAGCTATGTCGCGTGCTGCGGTATGCGGAGACACTAAAAGCACCATAGTAGAACACAGATGAAACTTCTAAGTTGATGTAATAGCCAGTAAGAAGTAGTACAATTCAAGTTTCAGGTATCGATTATTGACTTTTTAGCTAGCTTTGGTGCCTTGGACATGAGCTAGGACCTTATGATTCTGCATGAAAGGAGGACTAGCAGCCGAGTTGCACGGGAGAATGTGAAAAGTGTTCATATGTAGTAAAAACCTGAGAAATCCGTCCGTTTTCGTCATTTGTTATCGAATCGACTTAAAGCCAGATCGTCACATTGGCCGCTCTTCTCTCTGAAACGGATGTACTTATCGTCTGCAAAGCTATGTCGCGTGCTGCGGTATGCTGAGACACTAAAAGTACCATAGTAGAACACAGATCAAGCTTCTAAGTTGATGTAATAGCCAGTAAGAAGTAGTACAATTCAAGTTTTTGGTATTGAATATTGAATTTTTAGCTGGCTTTGGTGCCTTGGACATGAGCTAGGACCTTAATATTCTGCATGAAAGGAGTGCTAGCAGCCGAGTTGCACGGGAGAATGTGAAAAGTGTTCATATGTAGTAAAAACCTGAGATATCCGTCCATTTTCGTCATTTGTTATCGAATCGACTTAAAGCCAGATCGTCACATTGGCCGCTCATCTCTCTGAAAAAGTTGTACTTATCGTCTGCAAAGCTATGTTGCGTGCTGCGGAATGCGGACACACTAAAAGCACCATAGTAGAACCCAGATGAAGCTTCTAAGTTGATGTAATAGCGAGTAAGAAGTAGTACAATTAAAGTTTTAGGTATCAGTTAATGACTTTTTACCCTTCTTTGGTGCCTTGGACACGTTCTAGGAAATTAAGATTTTGCATGAAGGAGGACTATCAGCCGAGTTGCACGGGAGAATGTGAAAAGTGTTCATATGTGGTAAAAACCTGAGACATCCGTCCGTTTTCGTCATTTGTTATCGAATCGACTTAAAGCCAGACCGTCACATTGGCCGCTCTTCTCTCTGAAACGCTTGTACTTATCGTCTGCAAAGCCATGTCGCGTGCTGCGGTATGCGGAGGCACTAAAAACACCATAGTAGAACACAGATGAAGCTTCTAAGTTGATGTAATAGCCACTAAGAAGTAGTACAATTCAAGTTGTAGGTATCGATTATTGACTTTTTAGCTAGCTTTGGTGCCTTGGACATGAGCTAGGACCTTAAGATTCTGCATGAAAGGAGGACTAGCAGCCGAGTTGCACGGGAGAATGTGAAAAGTGTTCATAAGTAGTAAAAACCTGAGAAATTCGTCCGTTTTTGTCATTTGTTTTCGAATCGACTTAAAGCCAGATCGTCACATTGGCCGCTCTTCTCTCTGAAACGCTTGTACTTATCGTCTGCAAAACTATGTCGCATGCTGCGGTATGCTGAGACACTACAAGCAGCATAGTAGAACATAGATGAAGCTTCTAAGTTGATGTAATAGCCAGTAAGAAGTAGTACAATTCAAGTTTTAGGTCTTGATTATTGACTTTTTAGCTGGCTTTGGTGCCTTGGACATGAGCTAGGACCTTAAGATTCTGCATGAAAGGAGGACTAGCAGCCGAGTTGCACGGGAGAATGTGAAAAGTGTTCATATGTAGTAAAAACCTAAGAAATTCGTCCGTTTTCGTCATTTGTTATCGAATCGACTTAAAGCCAGATCGTCACATTGGCCGCTCTTCTCTCTGAAACGGTTGTACTTATCGTCTGCAAAGCTATGGCGCATGCTGCGGTATGCGGAGACAATAAAAGCACCATAGTAGAACACAGATGAAGCTTCTAATTTGACGTAATAGCCAGGAAGAAGTAGTACAATTCAAGTTCTAGGTATCGACTATTGACTTTTTAGCTGGCTTTGGTGCCTTGGACATGAGCTAGGACCTTAACATTCTGCATGAAAGGAGGACTAGCAGCCGATTTGCATGGGAGAATATGAAAAGTGTTCATATGTAGTAAAAACCCGAGAAATCCGTCCGTTTTCGTCATTTGTTATCGTATCGTCTTAAAGCCAGATCGTCACATTAGCCGCTCTTCACTCTGAAACGGTTGTACTTACCGATTGCAAAGCTATGTCGCGTGCTGCGGTATGCGGAGACACTAAAAGCACCATAGTAGAACACAGATGAAGCTTCTAAGTTGATGTAATAGCCAGTAAGAAGTAGTACAATTTAAGTTTTAGGTATCGATTATTGACATTTAGCTAGCTTTGGTGCCTTGGACATGAGCTAGGACCTTATGATTCTGCATGAAAGGAGGACTAGCAGCCGAGTTGCACGGGAGAATGTGAAAAGTGTTCATATGTAGTACAAACCTGAGAAATCCGTCCGTTTTCGTCATTTGTTATCGAATCGACTTAAAGCCAGATCGTCACAATGGCAGCTCTTCTCTCTGAAACGGTTGTACTTATCGTCTGCAAAACTATGTCGCGTGCTGCGGTATGCGGAGAAACCAAAAGCACCGTAGTAGAACACAGATGAAGCTTCTAAGTTGATGTAATAGCCAGGAAGAAGTAGTACAATTCAAGTTTTAGGTATTGATTATTGACTTTTTAGCTGGCTTTGTTGCCTTGGACATAAGCTAGGACCTTAAGATTCTGCATGAAAGGAGGCCTAGCAGCCGAGTTGCAAGGGAGAATGTGAAAAGTGTTCATATGTAGTAAAAACCTGAGAAATCGGTCCGTTTTCGTCATTTGTTATCGAATCGACTTAAAGCCAGATCGTCACATTGGCCGCTCTTCTCTCTGAAACGCTTGTACTTATCGTCTGCAAAGCTATGTCGCTTGCTGCGGTATGCGGAAACACTAAAATCACCATAGTAGAACACAGATGAAGCTTCTAAGTTGATGTAATAGCCAGTAAGAAGTAGTACAATTCAAGTTTTAGGTATCGATTATTGACTTTTTAGCTGGCTTTGGTGCCTTGGACATGAGCTAGGACCTTAAGATTCTGCATGAAAGGAGGACTAGCAGCCGAGTTGCAGGGGAGAATGTAAAAAGTGTTCATATGAAGTAAAAACCTGAGAAATCCGTCCGTTTTCGTCATTTGTTATCGAATCGACTTAAAGCCAGATCGTCACATTGGCCGCTCTGCTCTCGGAAACGGTTGTACTTATCGTCAGCAAAGCTATGTCGCTTGTTGCTGTAGGCGGAAACAGAAAAGGACCATAGTAGAACACAGATGAAGCTTCTAAGTTGATGTAATAGCCAATAAGAAGTAGTACAATTAAAGTTTTAGGTATCGGTTATTGACTTTTTACCCTTCTTTGGTGCCTTGGACACGAGCTAGGAACTTAAGATTTTGCATGAGGGAGGACTAGCAGCCGAGTTGCACGGGAGAATGTGAAAAGTGTTCATATGTAGTAAAAACCTGAGAAATCCGCCCGTATTCGTCATTTGTTATCGAATCGACTTAAAGCCAGATCGTCACATTGGCCGCTCTTCTCTCTGAAACGGTTGTACTTATCGTCTACAAAGCTATGTCGCGTGCTGCGATATGCGGAGACATTGAAAGCACCATAGTAGAAGACAAATGATGCGTCTAAGTTGATGTAATAGCCAGTAAGAAGTAGTCCAATTCAAGATTTAGTATCGATTATTGACTTTTTAGCTGGCTTTGGTGCCTTGGACATGAGCTAGGACCTTATGATTCTGCATGAAACGAGGACTAGCGGCCGCGTTGCACGGGAGTATGTGAAAAGTGTTCATATGTAGTAAAAACCTGAGAAATCCGTCCATTTTCGTCATTTGTTATCGAATCGACTTAAAGCCAGATCGTCACATTGGCCGCTCTTCTCTCTGAAACGGTTGTACTTATCGTCTGCAAAAGTATGTCGCGTGCTGCGGTATGCGGAGAAACTAAAAGCACCGTAGTAGAACACAGAAGAAGCTTCTAAGTTGATGTAATAGCCAGGAAGAAGTAGTACAATTCAAATTTTAGGTATTGATTATTGACTTTTTAGCTGGCTTTGGTGCCTTGGACATGAGCTAGGACCTTAAGATTCTGCATGAAAGGAGGACTGGCAGCTGAGTTGCAAGGGAGAATGTGAAAAGTGTTCATATGTAGTAAAAACCTGAGAAATCGGTCGGTTTTCGTCATTTGTTATCGAATCGACTTAAAGCCAGATCGTCACATTGGCCGCTCTTCTCTCTGAAACGCTTGAACTTATCATCTGCAAAGCTATGTCGCGTCCTGCGGTATGCGGAGACACTAAAATCACCATAGTAGAACACAGATGAAGCTTCTAAGTTGAGGTAATAGCCAGTAAGAAGTAGTACAATTCAAGTTTTAGGTATCGATTATTGACTTTTTAGCTGGCTTTGGTGCCTTGGACATCAGCTAGGACCTTAAGATTCTGCATGAATGGTGGACTAGCAGCCGAGTTGCAGGGGAGAATGTAAAAAGTGTTCATATGAAGTTAAAACCTGAGAAATCCGTCCGTTTTCGTCATTTGTTATGGAATCGACTTAAAGCCAGATCGTCACATTGGCCGCTCTGCTCTCGGAAACGGTTGTACTTATCGTCTGCAAAGCTATGTTGCTTGTTGCTGTAGGCGGAAACAGAAAAGCACCATAGTAGAACACAGATGAAGCTTCTAAGTTGATGTAATAGCCAGTAAGAAGTAGTACAATTCTAGTTTTAGGTATCGATTATTGACTTTTTAGCTGGCTTTGGTGCCTAGGACATGAGCTAGTATCTTAAGATTCTGCATGAAAGGAGGACTAGCAGTCGAGTTGCACGGGAGAATGTGAAATGTGTTCATAAGTAGTAAAAACCTTAGAGATCCGTTCGACATCGTCATTTGTTAACGAATCGACTTAAAGCCAGATCGTCACATTGGCCGCTCTTCTCTCTGAAACGGTTGTACTTATCGTCTGCAAAGCTATGTCGCGTGCTGCGGTATGCGGAGACACTAAAAGCACCATAGTAGAACACAGATGAAGCTTCCAAGTTGATGTAATAGCCAGTAAGAAGTAGTACAATTCAAGTTTTACGTATCGATTATTGCCTTTTTAGCTGGCTTTGGTGCCTTGGACATGAGCTAGGACCTTAAGATTCTGCATGAAAGGAGGACTAGCAGCCGAGTTGCACGGGAGAATGTGAAAAGTGTTCATATGTAGTAAAAACCTGAGAAATCCGTCTGTTTTCGTCATTTGTTATCGAATCGACTTTAAGTCAGATCGTCACATTGGCCGCTCTTCTCTCTGAAACGGTTGTACTTATCGTCTACAAAGCTATGTCACGTGCTGCGGTATGTGGAGACACTAAAAGCAAAATAGTAGAACACAGATGAAGCTTCTAAGCTGATGTAATAGCCAGTAAGAAGTAGTACAATTCAAGTTTTAGGTATCCATTATTGACTTTTTAGCTGGCTTTGGTGCCTTCGACATGAGCTAGGACCTTAAGATTCTGCATGTAAGGAGGACTAGCAGCCGAGTTGCACGGGAGAAATTGAAAAATGTTCATATGCAGTAAAAACCTGAGACATCCGTCCGTTTTCGTCATTTGTTATCGAATCGTCTTGTCACATTGGCCGCTCTTATCTCCGAAACGCTTGTACTTATCGTCGGCAAAGCTATGTCGCGTGCTGCGGTATGCGGAGACACTAAAATCACCATAGTAGAACACAGACCTAGCTTCTAAGTTGATGTAATAGCCAGTAAGAAGTAGTACAATTCAAGTTTTAGGTATCGATTATTGACTTTTTAGCTGGCGTTGGTGCCTTGGACATGAGCTAGGTCCTTAAGATTCTGCATGAAAGGAGGAGTATCAGCCGAGTTGCAGGGGAAAATGTGGAAAGTGTTCATATGTAGTAAAAACCTGAGAAATCTGTCCGTTTTCGTCATTTGTTATCGAATCGACTTAAAGCCAGATCGTCACATTGGCCGCTCTTCTCTCTGAAACGGTTGTACTTATCGTCTACAAAGCTATGTCACGTGCTGCGGTATGTGGAGACACTAAAAGCAAAATAGTAGAACACAGATGAAGCTTCTAAGCTGATGTAATAGCCAGTAAGAAGTAGTACAATTCAAGTTTTAGGTATCAATTATTGACTTTTTAGCTGGCTTTGGTGCCTTCGACATGAGCTAGGACCTTAAGATTCTGCATGTAAGGAGGACTAGCAGCCGAGTTGCACGGGAGAATGTGAAAAATGTTCATATGCAGTAAAAACCTGAGACATCCGTCCGTTTTCGTCATTTGTTATCGAATCGTCTTAAAGCCAGATAGTCACATTGGCCGCTCTTATCTCCGAAACGCTTGTACTTATCGTCTGCAAAGCTATGTCGCGTGCTGCGGTATGCGGAGACACTAAAATCACCATAGTAGAACACAGATGAAGCTTCTAAGTTGATGTAATAGCGAGTAAGAAGTAGTCCAATTCAAGTTTTAGGTATCGATTATTGACTTTTTAGCTGGCTTTGGTGCCTTGGACATGCGCTAGGACCTTAAGATTCTGCATGAAAGGAGGACTAGCAGCCGAGTAGCACGGGAGAATGTGAAAAGTGTTCATATGTAGTAAAAACCTGAGAAATTCGTCCGTTTTCGTCATTTGTTATCGAATCGACTTAAAGCCAGATCGTCACATTGGCCGCTCTTCTCTCTGAAACGGTTGTACTTATAGTCTACAAAGCTATGTCGCGTGCTGCGGTATGCGGAGACACTAAAATCACCATAGTAGAACACAGATGGAGCTACTAAGTTGATGTAATAGCCAGTAAGAAGTAGTTCAATTCAAGTTTTCGGTATCGATTATTGACTTTTTAGCTAGCTTTGGTGCCTTGGACATGAGCTAGGACCTTAAGATTCTGCATGAAAGGAGGACTAGCAGCCGAGTAGCACGGGAGAATGTGAAAAGTG
Organism: Schistocerca gregaria; assembly: GCF_023897955.1. Taxonomy (NCBI): domain Eukaryota; kingdom Metazoa; phylum Arthropoda; class Insecta; order Orthoptera; family Acrididae; genus Schistocerca; species Schistocerca gregaria. Next base: position 1,015,841 of record NW_026061864.1, on the reverse strand, counting down.
TTCATATGTAGTAAAAAACTGGGAAATTCGTCCGTTTTCGTCATTTGTTATCGAATCGACTTAAAGCCACATCGTCTTATTGGCCGCTCTTCTCTCTGAAACGCGTGTACTTATCGCCTGCAAAGCTATGTCGCATGCTGCGGTATGCTGAGACACTACAGGCAGCATAGTAGAACACAGATGAAGCTTCTAAGTTGATGTAATAGCCAGTAAGAATTAGTACAATTCAAGTTTTAGGTATCGATTATTGACTTTTTAGCTAGTTTTGGTGCCTTGGACATGAGCTAGGACTTAAGATTCTGCATGAAAGGAGGACTAGCAGCCGAGTAGCACGGGAGAATGTGAAAAGTGATCATATGTAGTAAAAACCTGAGACATCCGTCCGTTTTCGTCATTTGTTATCGAATCGACTTAAAGCCAGATCATCACATTGGCCGCTCTGCTCTCGGAAACGGTTGCACTTATCGTCTGCAAAGCAATGTCGCGTTTTGCCGTAGGCGGAAACAGAAAAGCACCATAGTAGAACACAGATGAAGCTTCTAAGTTGATGTAATAGCCAGTAAGGAGTAGACCAATTGGAGATTTAGGTATCGATTATTGACTTTTTAGCTGGCTTTGGTGCCTTGGACATGAGCTAGGACTTTAAGATTCTGCATAAAAGGAGGACTAGCAGCCCAGTTGCACGGGAGAATGTGAAAAGTGTTCATATGTATTAAAAACCTGAGACATCCGTCCGTTTTCGTCATTTGTGATCGAATCGACTTAAAGCCAGATCGTCACATTGGCCGCTCTTCTCTCTGAAACGGCTGTACTTATCGTCTGCAAAGCTATGTCGCGTGCTGCGGTATGCGGAGACACTAAAAGCACCATAGTAGAACACAGATGGAGCTTCTAAGTCGATGTAATAGCCAGTAAGAAGTAGTACAATTCAAGTTTTAGGTCTCGATTATTGACTTTTTAGCTGGCTTTGGTGCCTTGGACATGAGCTAGTACCTTAAAATTCTGCATGAAAGGAGGACTAGCATCCGAGTTGCACGGGAGAATGTGAAAAGTGTTCATATGTAGTGAAAACCTTAGAAATCCATCCGTTTTCGTCATTTGTTATCGAATCGACTTAAAGCCAGATCGTCACATTGGCCGCTCTTCTCTCTGAAACGGTTGTACTTATCGTCTGCAAAGCTATGTCGCGTGCTGCGGTATGTGGAGACACTAAAATTACCATAGTAGAACACAGATGAAGCATCTAAGTTGATGTAATAGCCAGTAAGAAGTAGTACAATTCAAGTTTTAGGTATCGATTATTGACTTTTTAGCTGGCTTTGGTGCCTTCGACATGAGCTAGGACCTTAAGATTCTGCATGTAAGGAGGACTAGCAGCCGAGTTGCACGGGAGAATGTGAAAAGTGTTCATATGTAAAAAAATACCTGAGAAATCCATCCGTTTTCGTCATTTGTTATCGAATCGACTTAAAGCCAGATCGTCACATTGTTCGCTCTTCTCTCTGAAACGGTTGTTCTTATCGTCTGCAAAGCTATGTCGCATGCTGCGGTATGCTGAGACACTACAAGCAGCATAGTAGAACACAGATGAAGCTTCTAAGTTGATGTAATAGCCAGGAAGAAGTAGTCCAATTCAAGTTTTAGGTATCCATTATTGACTTTTTAGCTGGCTTTGGTACCTTGGACATGAGCTAAGACCTTAAGATTCTGCATGAAAGGAGGACTAGCAGCCGAGTTGCACGGGAGAATGTGAAAAGTGTTCATATGTAGTAAAAACCTGAGAAATCCGTACGTTTTCGACATTTGTTATCGAATCGACTTAAAGCCAGATCGTCACATTGGCCGCTTTTCTCTCTGAAAAAGTTGTACTTATCGTCCGCAAAGCTATGTCGCGTGTTGCCGTAGGCGGAAACAGGAAAAGCACCATAGTAGAACACAGATGAAGCTTCTAAGTTGATGTAATAGCGAGTAAGAAGTAGTCCAATTCAAGTTTTAGCTATCGATTATTGACTTTTTAGCTGGCTTTGGTGCCTTGGACATGAGCTAGGACCTTAAGATACTGCATGAAAGGAGGACTAGCAGCCGAGTAGCACGGGAGAATGTGAAAAGTGTTCATATGTAGTAAAAACCTGGGAAATTCGTCCGTTTTCGTCATTTGTTATCGAATCGACTTAAAGCCACATCGTCTTATTGGCCGCTCTTCTCTCTGAAACGCTTGTACTTATCGTCTGCAAAGCTATGTCGCATGCTGCGGTATGCTGAGACACTACAAGCAGCATAGTAGAACACAGATGAAGCTTCTAAGTTGATGTAATAGCGAGTAAGAAGTAGTCCAATTCAAGTTTTAGGTATCGATTATTGCCTTTTTAGCTAGCTTTGGTGCCTTGGACATGAGCTAGGACCTTAAGATTCTGCATGCAAGGAGGACTAGCAGCCGAGTAGCACGGGAGAACGTGAAAAGTGATCATATATAGTAAAAACCTGAGAAATTCGTCCGTTTTCGTCATTTGTTATCGAATCGACTTAAAGCCAGATCGTCACATTGGCCGCTCTTCTCTCTGAAACACTTGTACTTATCGTCTGCAAAGCTATGTCGCATGCTGCGGTATGCTGAGACACTACAAGCAGCATAGTAAAACACAGATGAAGCTTCTAAGTTGATGTAATAGCCAGTAAGAAGTAGTACAATTCAAGTTTTAGGTATCGATTATTGACTTTTTAGCTGGCTTTGGTGCCTTGGACATGAGCTAGGACCTTAAGATTCTGCATGAAAGGAGGACTAGCAGCCGAGTTGCAGGGGAAAATGTAAAAAGTGTTCATATGAAGTAAAAACCTGAGAAATCCGTCAGTTTTCGTCATTTGTTGTCGAATCGACTTAAAGCCAGATCGTCACATTGGCCGCTCTTCTCTCTGAAACGGTTGTACTTATCGTCTGCAAAGCTATGTCGCGTGCTGCGGTATGCGGAGACACTAAACGCACCATAGTAGAACACAGATGAAGCTTCTAAGTTGATGTAATAGCCAGTAAGAAGTAGTACAATTCAAGTTTTAGGTATCCATTATTGACTTTTTAGCTGGCTTTGGTACCTTGGACATGAGCTAAGACCTTAAGATTCTGCATGAAAGGAGGACTAGCAGCCGAGTTGCACGGGAGAATGTGAAAAGTGTTCATATGTAGTAAAAACCTGAGAAATCCGTACGTTTTCGACATTTGTCATCGAATCGACTTAAAGCCAGATCGTTACATTGGCCGCTTTTCTCTCTGAAAAAGTTGTACTTATCGTCCGCAAAGCTATGTCGCGTGTTGCCGTAGGCGGAAACAGGAAAAGCACCATAGTAGAACACAGATGAAGCTTCTAAGTTGATGTAATAGCGAGTAAGAAGTAGTCCAATTCAAGTTTTAGCTATCGATTATTGACTTTTTAGCTGGCTTTGGTGCCTTGGACATGAGCTAGGACCTTAAGATACTGCATGAAAGGAGGACTAGCAGCCGAGTAGCACGGGAGAATGTGAAAAGTGTTCATATGTAGTAAAAACCTGGGAAATTCGTCCGTTTTCGTCATTTGTTATCGAATCGACTTAAAGCCACATCGTCTTATTGGCCGCTCTTCTCTCTGAAACGCTTGTACTTATCGTCTGCAAAGCTATGTCGCATGCTGCGGTATGCTGAGACACTACAAGCAGCATAGTAGAACACAGATGAAGCTTCTAAGTTGATGTAATAGCCAGTAAGAAGTAGTACAATTCAAGTTTTAGGTATCGATTATTGACTTTTTAGCTAGCTTTGGTGCCTTGGACATGAGCTAGGACCTTAAGATTCTGCATGCAAGGAGGACTAGCAGCCGAGTAGCACGGGAGAATGTGAAAAGTGATCATATATAGTAAAAACCTGAGAAATTCGTCCGTTTTCGTCATTTGTTACCGAATCGACTTAAAGCCAGATCGTCACATTGGCCGCTCTTCTCCCTGAAACACTTGTACTTATCGTCTGCAAAGCTATGTCGCATGCTGCGGTATGCTGAGACACTACAAGCAGCATAGTAAAACACAGATGAAGCTTCTAAGTTGATGTAATAGCCAGTAAGAAGTAGTACAATTCAAGTTTTAGGTATCGATTATTGACTTTTTAGCTGGCTTTGGTGCCTTGGACATGAGCTAGGACCTTAAGATTCTGCATGAAAGGAGGACTAGCAGCCGAGTTGCAGGGGAAAATGTAAAAAGTGTTCATATGAAGTAAAAACCTGAGAAATCCGTCCGTTTTCGTCATTTGTTATCGAATCGACTTAAAGCCAGATCGTCACATTGGCCGCTCTTCTCTCTGAAACGGTTGTACTTATCGTCTGCAAAGCTATGTCGCGTGCTGCGGTATGCGGAGACACTAAACGCACCATAGTAGAACACAGATGAAGCTTCTAAGTTGATGTAATAGCCAGTAAGAAGTAGTACAATTCAAGTTTTAGGTATCCATTATTGACTTTTTAGCTGGCTTTGGTACCTTGGACATGAGCTAAGACCTTAAGATTCTGCATGAAAGGAGGACTAGCAGCCGAGATGCACGGGAGAATGTGAAAAGTGTTCATATGTAGTAAAAACCTGAGAAATCCGTACGTTTTCGACATTTGTTATCGAATCGACTTAAAGCCAGATCGTTACATTGGCCGCTTTTCTCTCTGAAAAAGTTGTACTTATCGTCCGCAAAGCTATGTCGCGTGTTGCCGTAGGCGGAAACAGGAAAAGCACCATAGTAGAACACAGATGAAGCTTCTAAGTTGATGTAATAGCGAGTAAGAAGTAGTCCAATTCAAGTTTTAGCTATCGATTATTGACTTTTTAGCTGGCTTTGGTGCCTTGGACATGAGCTAGGACCTTAAGATACTGCATGAAAGGAGGACTAGCAGCCGAGTAGCACGGGAGAATGTGAAAAGTGTTCATATGTAGTAAAAACCTGGGAAATTCGTCCGTTTTCGTCATTTGTTATCGAATCGACTTAAAGCCACATCGTCTTATTGGCCGCTCTTCTCTCTGAAACGCTTGTACTTATCGTCTGCAAAGCTATGTCGCATGCTGCGGTATGCTGAGACACTACAAGCAGCATAGTAGAACACAGATGAAGCTTCTAAGTTGATGTAATAGCCAGTAAGAAGTAGTACAATTCAAGTTTTAGGTATCGATTATTGACTTTTTAGCTAGCTTTGGTGCCTTGGACATGAGCTAGGACCTTAAGATTCTGCATGCAAGGAGGACTAGCAGCCGAGTAGCACGGGAGAATGTCAAAAGTGATCATATATAGTAAAAACCTGAGAAATTCGTCCGTTTTCGTCATTTGTTATCGAATCGACTTAAAGCCAGATCGTCACATTGGCCGCTCTTCTCTCTGAAACACTTGTACTTATCGTCTGCAAAGCTATGTCGCATGCTGCGGTATGCTGAGACACTACAAGCAGCATAGTAAAACACAGATGAAGCTTCTAAGTTGATGTAATAGCCAGTAAGAAGTAGTACAATTCAAGTTTTAGGTATCGATTATTGACTTTTTAGCTGGCTTTGGTGCCTTGGACATGAGCTAGGACCTTAAGATTCTGCATGAAAGAAGGACTAGCAGCCGAGTTGCAGGGGAAAATGTAAAAAGTGTTCATATGAAGTAAAAACCTGAGAAATCCGTCCGTTTTCGTCATTTGTTATCGAATCGACTTAAAGCCAGATCGTCACATTGGCCGCTCTTCTCTCTGAAACGGTTGTACTTATCGTCTGCAAAGCTATGTCGCGTGCTGCGGTATGCGGAGACACTAAAAGCACCATAGTAGAACACAGATGAAGCTTCTAAGTTGATGTAATACCCAGTAAGAAGTAGTACAATTCAAGTTTTAGGTATCCATTATTGACTTTTTAGCTGGCTTTGGTACCTTGGACATGAGCTAGGACCTTAAGATTCTGCATGAAAGGAGGACTAGCAGCCGAGTTGCACGGGAGAATGTGAAAAGTGTTCATATGTAGTAAAAACCTGAGAAATCCGTACGTTTTCGTCATTTGTTATCGAATCGACTTAAAGCCAGATCGTCACATTGGCCGCTCTTCTCTCTGAAAAAGTTGTACTTATCGTCTGCAAAGCTATGTCGTGTGTTGCCGTAGGCGGAAACAGGAAAAGCACCATAGTAGAACACAGATGAAGCTTCTAAGTTGATGTAATAGCGAGTAAGAAGTAGTCCAATTCAAGTTTTAGGTATCGATTATTGACTTTTTAGCTAGCTTTGGTGCCTTGGACATGAGCTAGGACCTTAAGATTCTGCATGCAAGGAGGACTAGCAGCCGAGTAGCACGGGAGAATGTGAAAAGTGATCATATATAGTACAAACCTGAGAAATTCGTCCGTTTTCGTCATTTGTTTTCGAATCGACTTAAAGCCAGATCGTCACATTGGCCGCTCTTCTCTCTGAAACACTTGTACTTATCGTCTGCAAAGCTATGTCGCATGCTGCAGTATGCTGAGACACTACAAGCAGCATAGTAAAACACAGATGAAGCTCCTAAGTTGATGTAATAGCCAGTAAGAAGTAGTACGATTCAAGCTTTAGGTATCGATTATTGACTTTTTAGCTGGCTTTGGTGCCTTGGACATGAGCTAGGACCTTAAGATTCTGCATGAAAGGAGGACTAGCAGCCGAGTAGCACGGGAGACTGTGAAAAGTGTTCATATGTAGTAAAAACCTGAGAAATTCGTCCGTTTTCGTCATTTGTTATCGAATCGACTTAAAGCCAGATCGTCACATTGGCCGCTCTTCTCTCTGAAACGGTTGTACTTATCGTCTACAAAGCTATGTCGCGTGCTGCGGTATGCGGAGACACTAAAATCACCATAGTAGAACACAGATGGAGCTACTAAGTTGATGTAATAGCCAGTAAGAAGTAGTACAATTCAAGTTTTAGGTATCGATTATTGACTTTTTAGCTAGCTTTGGTGCCTTGGACATGAGCTATGACCTTAAGATTCTGCATGAAAGGAGGACTAGCAGCCGAGTAGCACGGGAGAATGTGAAAAGTGTTCATATGTAGTAAAAACCTGGGAAATTCGTCCGTTTTCGTCATTTGTTATCGAATCGACTTAAAGCCACATCGTCTTATTGGCCGCTCTTCTCTCTGAAACGGTTGTACTTATCGTTTGTAAAACTATGTCGCGTGCTGCGGTATGCGGAGAAACTAAAAGCACCGTAGCAGAACACAGATGAAGCTTCTAAGTTGATGTAATAGCCAGGAAGAAGTAGTACAATTCAAGTTTTAGGTATCGATTATTGACTTTTTAGCTGGCTTTGGTGCCTTGGACACGTGCTAGGACCTTAACATTCTGCATGAAAGGATTACTACCAGCCGAGTTGCACGGGAGAATGTGAAAAGTGTTCATATGTAGTAAAAACCTTAGAAATCCGTCCGTTTTCGTCATTTGTTATCGAATCGACTTAAAGCCAGATCGTCACATTGGCCGCTCTTCTCCCTGAAACTGTTGTACTTATCGTCTGCAAAGCTATGTCGCGTGCTGCGGTATGCGGAGACACTAAAAGCACCGTAGTAGAACACAGATGGAGCTTCTAAGTCGATGTAATAGCCAGTAAGAAGTAGTACAATTCAAGTTTTAGGTACCCATTATTGACTTTTTAGCTGGCTTTGGTACCTTGGACATGAGCTAAGACCTTAAGATTCTGAATGAAAGGAGGACTAGCAGCCGAGTTGCATGGGAGAATGTGAAAAGTTTTCATATGTAGTAAAAACCTGAGAAATCCGTACGTTTTCGTCATTTGTTATCGAATCGACTTAAAGCCAGATCGTCACATTGGCCGCTCTTCTCTCTGAAAAAGTTGTACTTATCGTCTGCAAAGCTATGTCGCGTGCTGCGGTATGCGGAGACACTAAAATCACCATAAAAGAACACAGATGGAACTACTAAGTTGATGTAATAGCCAGTAAGAAGTAGTACAATTCAAGTTTTAGGTATCGAGTATTGACTTTTTAGCTAGCTTTGGTGCCTCGGACATGAGCTATGACCTTAAGATTCTGCATGAAAGGAGGACTAGCAGCCGAGTAGCACGGGAGAATGTGAAAAGTGTTCATATGTAGTAAAAACCTGGGAAATTCGTCCGTTTTCGTCATTTGTTATCGAATCGACTTAAAGCCACATCGTCTTATTGGCCGCCCTTCTCTCTGAAACGCGTGTACTTATCGTCTGCAAAGCTATGTCGCATGCTGCGGTGTGCTGAGACACTACAGGCAGCATAGTAGAACACAGATGAAGCTTCTAAGTTGATGTAATAGCCAGTAAGAAGTAGACCAATTCAAGATTTAGGTATCGATTATTGACTTTTTAGCTGGCTTTGGTGCCTTGGACATGAGCTAGGACTTTAAGATTCTGCATAAAAGGAAGACTAGCAGCCGAGTTGCACGGGAGAATGTGAAAAGTGTTCATATGTATTAAAAACCTGAGACATCCGTCCGTTTTCGTCATTTGTGATCGAATCGACTTAAAGCCAGATCGTCACATTGGCCGCTCTTCACTCTGAAACGGCTGTACTTATCGTCTGCAAAGCTATGTCGCGTGCTGCGATATGCGGAGACACTAAAAGCACCGTAGTAGAACACAGATGGAGCTTCTAAGTCGATGTAATAGCCAGTAAGAAGTAGTACAATTCAAGTTTTAGGTATCGATTATTGACTTTTTAGCTGGCTTTGAGCCTTGGACATGAGCTAGTACCTTAAAATTCTGCATGAAAGGAGGACTAGCATCCGAGTTGCACGGGAGAATGTGAAAAGTGTTCATATGTAGTAAAAACCTTAGAAATCCATCCGTTTTCGCATTTGTTATCGAATCGACTTAAAGCCAGATCGTCACATTGGCCGCTCTTCTCTCTGAAACGGTTGTACTTATCGTCTGCAAAGCTATGTCGCGTGCTGCGGTATGTGGAGACACTAAAATTACCATAGTAGAACACAGATGAAGCATCTAAGTTGATGTAATAGCCAGTAAGAAGTAATCCAATTCAAGTTTTAGGTATCGATTATTGACTTTTTAGCTGGCTTTGGTGCCTTCGACATGAGCTAGGACCTTAAGATTCTGCATGTAAGGAGGACTAGCAGCCGAGTTGCACGGGAGAATGTGAAAAGTGTTCATATGTAAAAAATACCTGAGAAATCCGTCCGTTTTCGTCATTTGTTATCGAATCGACTTAAAGCCAGATCGTCACATTGGTCGCTCTTCTCTCTGAAACGGTTGTACTTATCGTCTGCAAAGCTATGTCGCATGCTGCGGTATGCTGAGACACTACAAGCAGCATAGTAGAACACAGATGAAGCTTCTTCGTTGATGTAATAGCCAGTAAGAAGTAGTACAATTCAAGTTTTAGGTATCGATTATTGACTTTTTAGCTAGCTTTGGTGACTTGGACATGAGCTAGGACCTTAAGATTCAGCATGAAAGGAGGACTAGCAGCCGAGTAGCATGGGAGAATGTGAAAAGTGTTCATATGTAGTAAAAACCTGAGAAATTCGTCCGTTTTCGTCATTTGTTATCGAATCGACTTAAAGCCAGATCGTCACATTGGCCGCTCTGCTCTCGGAAACGGTTGTACTTATCGTCTGCAAAGCTATGTCGCGTGTTGCCGTAGGCGGAAACAGGAAAGGCACCATAGTAGAACACAGATGAAGCTTCTAAGTTGATGTAATAGCCAGTAAGAAGTAGTCCAATTCAAGTTTTAGGTATCGATTATTGACTTTTTAGCTGGCTTTGGTGCCTTGGACATGAGCTAGGACCTTAAGATTCTGCAAGAAAGGAGGACTAGCAGCCGAGTTGTAGGGGAAAATGTGAAAAGTGTTCATATGTAGTAAAAACCTGAGAAATCCGTCCGTTTTCGTCATTTGTTATCGAATCGACTTAATGGCAGATCGTCACATTGGCCGCTCTGCTCTCGGAAACGGTTGTACTTATCGTCTGCAAAGCTATGTCGCGTGTTGCCATAGGCGGAAACAGGAAAAGCACCATAGTAGAACACAGATGAAGCTTCTAATATGATGTAATAGCCAGTAAGAAGTAGTACAATTCAAGTTTTAGGTATCGGTTGTTGACTTTTTAGCTGACTTTGGTGCCTTGGACATGGGCTAGGACCTTAAGATTCTGCAATAAAGGAGGACTAGCAACCGAGTTGCACGGGAGAATGTGAAATGTGTTCATATGTAGTAAAAACCCGAGAAATCCGTCCGTTTTCGTCATTTGTTTTTGAATCGACTTAAAGCCAGATCGTCAAATTAGTCGCACTTCTCTCTGAAACTGTTGTACTTATCGATTGCAAAGCTATGTCGCGTGCTGCGGTATGCGGAGACACTAAAAGCACAATAGTAGAACACAGATGAAGCTTCTAAGTTGATGTAATAGCCAGTAAGAAGTAGTACAATTCAAGTTTTAGGTATCGATTATTGTCTTTTTAGCTAGCTTTGGTGCCTTGGACATGAGCTAGGACCTTATGATTCTGCATGAAAGGAGGACTAGCAGCCGAGTTGCACGGGAGAATGTGAAAAGTGTTCATATGTAGTAAAAACCTGAGAAATCCGTCCGTTTTCGTCATTTGTTATCGAATCGACTTAAAGCCAGATCGTCACATTGGCCGCTCTTCTCTCTGAAACGGTTGTACTTATCGTCTGCAAAGCTATGTCGCGTGCTGCGGTATGCGGAGACACTAAAAGCACCATAGTAGAACACAGATCAAGCTTCTAAGTTGATGTAATAGCCAGTAAGATGTAGTACAATTCAAGTTTTAGGTATTGAATATTGAATTTTTAGCTGGCTTTGGTGCCTTGGACATGAGCTAGGACCTTAATATTCTGCATGAAAGGAGGGCTAGCAGCCGAGTTGCACGGGAGAATGTGAAAAGTGTTCATATGTAGTAAAAACCTGAGATATCCGTCCATTTTCGTCATTTGTTATCGAATCGACTTAAAGCCAGATCGTTACATTGGCCGCTCTTCTCTCTGAAAAAGTTGTACTTATCGTCTGCAAAGCTATGTCGCGTGCTGCGGTATGCGGAGGCACTAAAAGCACCATAGTAGAACACAGATGAAGCTTCTAAGTTGATGTAATAGCCAGTAAGAAGTAGTACAATTCAAGTTTTAGGTATCGATTATTGACTTTTAAGCTGGCTTTGGTGCCTTGGACATGAGCTAGGACCTTCAGAATCTGCATGAAAGGAGGACTAGCAGCCGAGTTGCACGGGAGAATGTGAAAAGTTTTCATATGTAGTAAAAACCTAAGAAATTCGTCCGTTTTCGTCATTTGTTATCGAATCGACTTAAAGCCAGATCGTCACATTGGCCGCTCTTCTCTCTGAAACGGTTGTACTTATCGTCTGCAAAGCTATGTCGCGTGCTGCGGTATGCGGAGACACTAAAAGCACCATAGTAGAACACAGATGAAGCTTCTAAGTTGACGTAATAGCCAGGAAGAAGTAGTACAATTCAAGTTTTAGGTGTCGGTTATGGACTTTTTAGCTGGCTTTGGTGCCTTGGACAAAAGTTAGGACCTTAACATTCTGTATGAAAGGAGGACTAGCAGCCGATTTGCATGGGAGAATGTGAAAAGTGTTCATATGTAGTAAAAACCCGAGAAATCCGTCCGTTTTCTTCATTTGTTATCGAATCGACTTAAAGCCAGATCGTCACATTGGCCGCTCTTCTCTCTGAAACGGTTGTACTTATCGTCTGCAAAGCTATGTCGCGTGCTGCGGTATGCTGAGACACTAAAAGCACCATAGTAGAACACAGATCAAGCTCCTAAGTTGAAGTAATAGCCAGTAAGAAGTAGTACAATTCAAGTTTTAGGTATCGATTATTGACTTTTTAGCTAGCTTTGGTGCCTTGGACATGAGCTAGGACCTTAAGATTCTGCATGAAAGGAGGACTAGCAGCCGAGTTGCACGGGAGAATGTGAAAAGTGTTCATAAGTAGTAAAAACCTGAGAAATTCGTCCGTTTTCGTCATTTGTTTTCGAATCGACCTAAGTCCAGATCGTCACATTGGCCGCTCTTCTCTCTGAAACGCTTGTACTTATCGTCTGCAAAGCTATGTCGCATGCTGCGGTATGAGGAGACAATAAAAGCACCATAGTAGAACACAGATGAAGCTTCTAATTTGACGTAATAGCCAGGAAGAAGTAGTACAATTCAAGTTTTAGGTATCGACTATTGACTTTTTAGCTGGCTTTGGTGCTTTGGACATGAGCTAGGACCTTAACATTCTGCATGAAAGGAGGACTAGCAGCCGATTTGCATGGGAGAATGTGAAAAGTGTTCATATGTAGTAAAAAACCGAGAAATCCGTCCGTTTTCGTCATTTGTTATCGAATCGTCTTAAAGCCAGATCGTCACATTAGCCGCTCTTCACTCTGAAACGGTTGTACTTATTGATTGCAAAGCTATGTCGCGTGCTGCGGTATGGGGAGACACTAAAACCACCATAGTAGAACGCAGATGAAGCTTCTAAGTTGATGTAATAGCCAGTAAGAAGTAGTACAATTCAAGTTTTAGGTATCGATTATTGACATTTAGCTAGCTTTGGTGCCTTGGACATGAGCTAGGACCTTATGATTCTCCATGAAAGGAGGACTAGCAGCCGAGTTGCAAGGGAGACTGTGAAAAGTGTTCATATGTAGTAAAAACCTGAGAAATCCGTCCGTTTTCGTCATATGTTATCGAATCTACTTAAAGCAAGATCGTCACATTGGCCGCTCTTCTCTCTGAAACGGCTGTACTTATCCTCTACAAAGCTATGTCGCGAGCTGCGATATGCGGAGACAATAAAAGCACCATAGTAGAACACAGATGAAGCTTCTAAGTTGATGTAATAGCCAGTAAGAAGTAGTACAATTAAAGTTTTAGGTATCGGTTATTGACTTTTTACCCTTCTTTGGTGCCTTGGACACGAGCTAGGAACTTAAGATTTTGCATGAGGGAGGACCAGCAGCCGAGTTGCACGGGAGAATGTGAAAAGTGTTCATATGTAGTAAAAACCTGAGAAATCCGTCCGTTTTCGTCATTTGTTATCGAATCGACTTAAAGCCAGATCGTCACATTGGCCGCTCTTCTCTCTGAAACGGTTGTACTTATCGTCTGCAAAGCTATGTCGCGTGCTGCGGTATGCGGAGACACTAAAAGCACCATAGTAGAACACAGATCAAGCTTCTAAGTTGATGTAATAGCCAGTAAGAAGTAGTACAATTCAAGTTTTAGGTATTGAATATTGAATTTTTAGCTGGCTTTGGTGCCTTGGACATGAGCTAGGACCTTAATATTCTGCATGACAGGAGGGCTAGCAGCCGAGTTGCACGGGAGAATGTGAAAAGTGTTCATATGTAGTAAAAACCTGAGATATCCGTCCATTTTCGTCATTTGTTATCGAATCGACTTAAAGCCAGATCGTCACATTGGCCGCTCTTCTCTCTGAAAAAGTTGTACTTATCGTGTGCAAAGCTATGTCGCGTGCTGCGGTATGCGGAGGCACTAAAAGCACCATAGTAGAACACAGATGAAGCTTCTAAGTTGATGTAATAGCCAGTAAGAAGTAGTACAATTCAAGTTTTAGGTATCGATTATTGACTTTTAAGCTGGCTTTGGTGCCTTGGACATGAGCTAGGACCTTCAGAATCTGCATGAAAGGAGGACTAGCAGCCGAGTTGCACGGGAGAATGTGAAAAGTTTTCATATGTAGTAAAAACCTAAGAAATTCGTCCGTTTTCGTCATTTGTTATCGAATCGACTTAAAGCCAGATCGTCACATTGGCCGCTCTTCACTCTGAAACGGTTGTACTTATCGTCTGCAAAGCTATGTCGCGTGCTGCGGTATGCGGAGACACTAAAAGCACCATAGTAGAACACAGATGAAGCTTCTAAGTTGACGTAATAGCCAGGAAGAAGTAGTACAATTCAAGTTTTAGGTGTCGGTTATTGACTTTTTAGCTGGCTTTGGTGCCTTGGACAAAAGTTAGGACCTTAACATTCTGTATGAAAGGAGGACTAGCAGCCGATTTGCATGGGAGAATGTGAAAAGTGTTCATATGTAGTAAAAACCTGAGAAATCCGTCCGTTTTCGTCATTTGTTATCGAATCGACTTAAAGCCAGATCGTCACATTGGCCGCTCTTCTCTCTGAAAAAGTTGTACTTATCGTCTGCAAAGCTATGTCGCGTGCTGCGGTATGCTGAGACACTAAAAGCACCATAGTAGAACACAGATCAAGCTTCTAAGTTGATGTAATAGCCAGTAAGAAGTAGTACAATTCAAGTTTTAGGTATTGAATATTGAATTTTTAGCTGGCTTTGGTGCCCTGGACATGAGCTAGGACGTTAATATTCTGCATGAAAGGAGGGCTAGCAGCCGAGTTGCACGGGAGAATGTGAAAAGTGTTCATATGTAGTAAAAACCTGAGATATCCGTCCATTTTCGTCATTTGTTATCGAATCGTCTTAAAGCCAGTTCGTCACATTGGCCGCTCTTCTCTCTGAAAAAGTTGTACTTATCGTCTGCAAAGCTATGTCGCGTGCTGCGGTATGCGGACACACTAAAAGCACCAAAGTAGAACCCAGATGAAGCTTCTAAGTTGATGTAATAGCCAGTAAGAAGTAGTACAATTCAAGTTTTAGGTATCGATTATTGACTTTTTAGCTAGCTTTGGTGCCTTGGACATGAGCTAGGACCTTAAGATTCTGCATGAAAGGAGGACTAGCAGCCGAGTTGCACGGGAGAATGTGAAAAGTGTTCATAAGTAGTAAAAACCTGAGAAATTCGTCCGTTTTCGTCATTTGTTTTCGAATCGACTTAAAGCCAGATCGTCACATTGGCCGCTCTTCTCTCTGAAACGCTTGTACTTATCGTCTGCAAAGCTATGTCGCATGCTGCGGTATGCTGAGACACTACAAGCAGCATAGTAGAACACAGATGAAGCTTCTAAGTTGATGTAATAGCCAGTAAGAAGTAGTACAATTCAAGTTTTAGGTATTGATTATTGACTTTTTAGCTGGCTTTGGTGCCTTGGACATGAGCTAGGACCTTAAGATTCTGCATGAAAGGAGGACTAGCAGTCGAGTTGCACGGGAGAATGTGAAAAGTGTTCATATGTAGTAAAAACCTAAGATATTCGTCCGTTTTCGTCATTTGTTATCGAATCGACTTAAAGCCAGATCGTCACATTGGCCGCTTTTCTCTCTGAAACGGTTGTACTTATCGTCTGCAAAGCTATGTCGCATGCTGCGGTATGCGGAGACAATAAAAGCACCATAGTAGAACACAGATGATGCTTCTAATTTGACGTAATAGCCAGGAAGAAGCAGTACAATTCAAGTTTTAGGTATCGACTATTGACTTTTTAGCTGGCTTTGGTGCCTTGGACATGAGCTAGGACCTTAACATTCTGCATGAAAGGAGGACTAGCAGCCGATTTGCATGGGAGAATGTGAAAAGTGTTCATATGTAGTAAAAACCCGAGAAATCCGTCCGTTTTCGTTATTTGTTATCGAATCGTCTTAAAGCCAGATCGCCACATTAGCCGCTCTTCACTCTGAAACGGTTGTACTTATCGATTGCAAAGCTATGTCGCGTGCTGCGGTATGCGGAGACACTAAAACCACCATAGTAGAACACAGATGAAGCTTCTAAGTTGATGTAATAGCCAGTATGAAGTAGTACAATTCAAGTTTTAGGTATCGATTATTGACATTTAGCTAGCTTTGGTGCCTTGGACATGAGCTAGGACCTTATGATTCTGCATGAAAGGAGGACTAGCAGCCGAGTTGCAAGGGAGACTGTGAAAAGTATTCATATGTAGTAAAAACCTGAGAAATCCGTCCGTTTTCGTCATATGTTATCAAATCTACTTAAAGCAAGATCGTCACATTGGCCGCTCTTCTCTCTGAAACGGTTGTACTTATCCTCTACAAAGCTATGTCGCGAGCTGCGATATGCGGAGACAATAAAAGCACCATAGTAGAACACAGATGAAGCTTCTAAGTTGATGTAATAGCAAGTAAGAAGTAGTACAATTAAAGTTTTAGGTATCGGTTATTGACGTTTTACCCTTCTTTGGTGCCTTGGACACGAGCTAGGAACTTAAGATTTTGCATGAGGGAGGACCAGCAGCCGAGTTGCACGGGAGAATGTGAAAAGTGTTCATAAGTAGTAAAAACCTGAGAAATCGGTCCGTTTTCGTCATTTGTTATCGAATCGACTTAAAGCCAGATCGTCACACTGGCCGCTCTTCTGTCTGAAACACTTGTACTTATCGTCTGCAAAGCTATGTCGCGTGCTGTGGTATGCGGAAACACTAAAATCACCATAGTAGAACACAGATGAACCTTCTAAGTTGATGTAATAGCCAGTAAGAAGTAGTACAATTCAAGTTTTAGGTATGGATTATTGACTTTTTAGCTGGCTTTGGTGCCTTGGACATGAGCTAGGACCTTAAGATTCTGCATGAAAGGAGGACTAGCAGCCGAGTTGCAGGGGAGAATGTAAAAAGTGTTCATATGAAGTAAAAACCTGATAAATCCGTCCGGTTTCGTCATTTGTTATCGAATCGACTTAAAGCCAGATCGTCACATTGGCCGCTCTGCTCTCGGAAACGGTTGTACTTATCGTCTGCAAAGCTATGTCGCGTGCTGCGGTATGCGGAGGCTCTAAAAGCACCATAGTAGAACACAGATGAAACTTCTAAGTTGCTGTAATAGCCAGTAAGAAGTATTACCATTCAAGTTTTAGGTATCGATTATTGACTTTTTAGCTGGCTTTGGTGCCTTGGACATGAGCTAGGACTTTAAGATTCTGCATAAAAGGAGGACTAGCAGCCCAGTTTCACGGGAGAATGTGAAAAGTGTTCATATGTATTAAAAACTTGAGACATCCGTCCGTTTTCGTCATTTGTTATTGAATCGACTTAAAGCCAGATCGTCACATTGGCCGCTCTTCTCTCTGAAACGGTTGTACTTATCGTCTGCAAAGCTATGTCGCGTGCTGCGGTATGCGGAGACACTAAAAGCACCATAGTAGAACACAGATGAAGCTTCTAAGTTGATGTAATAGCCAGTAAGAAGTAGTAGAATTCAAGTTTTAGGTATCGATTATTGACTTTTTAGCTGGCTCTGGTGCCTTGGAAATGAGCTAGGACCTTAAGATTCTGCATGAAAGGAGGACTAGCAGCCGAGTTGCAAGGGAGAATGTGAAAAGTGTTCGTATGTAGTAAAAACCTGAGAAATCGGTCCGTTTTCGTCATTTGTTATCGAATCGACTTAAAGCCAGATCGTCACACTGGCCGCTCTTCTCTCTGAAACACTTGTACTTATCGTCTGCAAAGCTATGTCGCGTGCTGCGGTATGCGTAAACACTAAAATCACCGTAGTAGAACACAGATGAACCTTCTAAGTTGATGTAATAGCCAGTAAGAAGTAGTACAATTCAAGTTTTAGGTATGGATTATTGACTTTTTAGCTGCCTTTGGTGCCTTGGACATGAGCTAGGATCTTAAGATTCTGGATGAAAGGAGGACTAGCAGCCGAGTTGCAGGGGAGAATGTAAAAAGGGTTCATATGAAGTAAAAACCTGAGAAATCCGTCCGGTTTTGTCATTTGTTATCGAATCGACTTAAAGCCAGATCGTCACATTAGCCGCTCTGCTCTCGGAAACGGTTGTACTTATCGTCTGCAAAGCTATGTCGCGTGCTGCGGTATGCGGAGGCTCTAAAAGCACCATAGTAGAACACAGATGAAGCTTCTAAGTTGCTGTAATAGCCAGTAAGAAGTAATACCATTCAAGTTTTAGGTATCGATTATTGACTTTTTAGCTGGCTTTGGTGCCTTGGACATTAGCTAGGACTTTAAGATTCTGCATAAAAGGAGGACTAGCAGCCCATTTTCACGGGAGAATGTGAAAAGTGTTCATATGTAGTAAAAACCTGAGATATCCGTCCATTTTCGTCATTTGTTATCGAATCGACTTAAAGCCAGATCGTCACATTGGCCGCTCTTCTCTCTGAAAAAGTTGTACTTATCGTGTGCAAAGCTATGTCGCGTGCTGCGGTATGCGGAGGCACTAAAAGCACCATAGTAGAACACAGATGAAGCTTCTAAGTTGATGTAATAGCCAGTAAGAAGTAGTACAATTCAAGTTTTAGGTATCGATTATTGACTTTTAAGCTGGCTTTGGTGCCTTGGACATGAGCTAGGACCTTCAGAATCTGCATGAAAGGAGGACTAGCAGCCGAGTTGCACGGGAGAATGTGAAAAGTTTTCATATGTAGTAAAAACCTAAGAAATTCGTCCGTTTTCGTCATTTGTTATCGAATCGACTTAAAGCCAGATCGTCACATTGGCCGCTCTTCACTCTGAAACGGTTGTACTTATCGTCTGCAAAGCTATGTCGCGTGCTGCGGTATGCGGAGACACTAAAAGCACCATAGTAGAACACAGATGAAGCTTCTAAGTTGACGTAATAGCCAGGAAGAAGTAGTACAATTCAAGTTTTAGGTGTCGGTTATTGACTTTTTAGCTGGCTTTGGTGCCTTGGACAAAAGTTAGGACCTTAACATTCTGTATGAAAGGAGGACTAGCAGCCGATTTGCATGGGAGAATGTGAAAAGTGTTCATATGTAGTAAAAACCTGAGAAATCCGTCCGTTTTCGTCATTTGTTATCGAATCGACTTAAAGCCAGATCGTCACATTGGCCGCTCTTCTCTCTGAAAAAGTTGTACTTATCGTCTGCAAAGCTATGTCGCGTGCTGCGGTATGCTGAGACACTAAAAGCACCATAGTAGAACACAGATCAAGCTTCTAAGTTGATGTAATAGCCAGTAAGAAGTAGTACAGTTCAAGTTTTAGGTATTGAATATTGAATTTTTAGCTGGCTTTGGTGCCCTGGACATGAGCTAGGACGTTAATATTCTGCATGAAAGGAGGGCTAGCAGCCGAGTTGCACGGGAGAATGTGAAAAGTGTTCATATGTAGTAAAAACCTGAGATATCCGTCCATTTTCGTCATTTGTTATCGAATCGTCTTAAAGCCAGTTCGTCACATTGGCCGCTCTTCTCTCTGAAAAAGTTGTACTTATCGTCTGCAAAGCTATGTCGCGTGCTGCGGTATGCGGACACACTAAAAGCACCAAAGTAGAACCCAGATGAAGCTTCTAAGTTGATGTAATAGCCAGTAAGAAGTAGTACAATTCAAGTTTTAGGTATCGATTATTGACTTTTTAGCTAGCTTTGGTGCCTTGGACATGAGCTAGGACCTTAAGATTCTGCATGAAAGGAGGACTAGCAGCCGAGTTGCACGGGAGAATGTGAAAAGTGTTCATAAGTAGTAAAAACCTGAGAAATTCGTCCGTTTTCGTCATTTGTTTTCGAATCGACTTAAAGCCAGATCGTCACATTGGCCGCTCTTCTCTCTGAAACGCTTGTACTTATCGTCTGCAAAGCTATGTCGCATGCTGCGGTATGCTGAGACACTACAAGCAGCATAGTAGAACACAGATGAAGCTTCTAAGTTGATGTAATAGCCAGTAAGAAGTAGTACAATTCAAGTTTTAGGTATTGATTATTGACTTTTTAGCTGGCTTTGGTGCCTTGGACATGAGCTAGGACCTTAAGATTCTGCATGAAAGGAGGACTAGCAGCCGAGTTGCACGGGAGAATGTGAAAAGTGTTCATATGTAGTAAAAACCTAAGATATTCGTCCGTTTTCGTCATTTGTTATCGAATCGACTTAAAGCCAGATCGTCACATTGGCCGCTTTTCTCTCTGAAACGGTTGTACTTATCGTCTGCAAAGCTATGTCGCATGCTGCGGTATGCGGAGACAATAAAAGCACCATAGTAGAACACAGATGAAGCTTCTAATTTGACGTAATAGCCAGGAAGAAGCAGTACAATTCAAGTTTTAGGTATCGACTATTGACTTTTTAGCTGGCTTTGGTGCCTTGGACATGAGCTAGGACCTTAACATTCTGCATGAAAGGAGGACTAGCAGCCGATTTGCATGGGAGAATGTGAAAAGTGTTCATATGTAGTAAAAACCCGAGAAATCCGTCCGTTTTCGTTATTTGTTATCGAATCGTCTTAAAGCCAGATCGCCACATTAGCCGCTCTTCACTCTGAAACGGTTGTACTTATCGATTGCAAAGCTATGTCGCGTGCTGCGGTATGCGGAGACACTAAAACCACCATAGTAGAACACAGATGAAGCTTCTAAGTTGATGTAATAGCCAGTATGAAGTAGTACAATTAAAGTTTTAGGTATCGATTATTGACATTTAGCTAGCTTTGGTGCCTTGGACATGAGCTAGGACCTTATGATTCTGCATGAAAGGAGGACTAGCAGCCGAGTTGCAAGGGAGACTGTGAAAAGTATTCATATGTAGTAAAAACCTGAGAAATCCGTCCGTTTTCGTCATATGTTATCAAATCTACTTAAAGCAAGATCGTCACATTGGCCGCTCTTCTCTCTGAAACGGTTGTACTTATCCTCTACAAAGCTATGTCGCGAGCTGCGATATGCGGAGACAATAAAAGCACCATAGTAGAACACAGATGAAGCTTCTAAGTTGATGTAATAGCAAGTAAGAAGTAGTACAATTAAAGTTTTAGGTATCGGTTATTGACGTTTTACCCTTCTTTGGTGCCTTGGACACGAGCTAGGAACTTAAGATTTTGCATGAGGGAGGACCAGCAGCCGAGTTGCACGGGAGAATGTGAAAAGTGTTCATAAGTAGTAAAAACCTGAGAAATCGGTCCGTTTTCGTCATTTGTTATCGAATCGACTTAAAGCCAGATCGTCACACTGGCCGCTCTTCTGTCTGAAACACTTGTACTTATCGTCTGCAAAGCTATGTCGCGTGCTGTGGTATGCGGAAACACTAAAATCACCATAGTAGAACACAGATGAACCTTCTAAGTTGATGTAATAGCCAGTAAGAAGTAGTACAATTCAAGTTTTAGGTATGGATTATTGACTTTTTAGCTGGCTTTGGTGCCTTGGACATGTGCTAGGACCTTAAGATTCTGCATGAAAGGAGGACTAGCAGCCGAGTTGCAGGGGAGAATGTAAAAAGTGTTCATATGAAGTAAAAACCTGATAAATCCGTCCGGTTTCGTCATTTGTTATCGAATCGACTTAAAGCCAGATCGTCACATTGGCCGCTCTGCTCTCGGAAACGGTTGTACTTATCGTCTGCAAAGCTATGTCGCGTGCTGCGGTATGCGGAGGCTCTAAAAGCACCATAGTAGAACACAGATGAAACTTCTAAGTTGCTGTAATAGCCAGTAAGAAGTATTACCATTCAAGTTTTAGGTATCGATTATTGACTTTTTAGCTGGCTTTGGTGCCTTGGACATGAGCTAGGACTTTAAGATTCTGCATAAAAGGAGGACTAGCAGCCCAGTTTCACGGGAGAATGTGAAAAGTGTTCATATGTATTAAAAACTTGAGACATCCGTCCGTTTTCGTCATTTGTTATTGAATCGACTTAAAGCCAGATCGTCACATTGGCCGCTCTTCTCTCTGAAACGGTTGTACTTATCGTCTGCAAAGCTATGTCGCGTGCTGCGGTATGCGGAGACACTAAAAGCACCATAGTAGAACACAGATGAAGCTTCTAAGTTGATGTAATAGCCAGTAAGAAGTAGTAGAATTCAAGTTTTAGGTATCGATTATTGACTTTTTAGCTGGCTCTGGTGCCTTGGAAATGAGCTAGGACCTTAAGATTCTGCATGAAAGGAGGACTAGCAGCCGAGTTGCAAGGGAGAATGTGAAAAGTGTTCGTATGTAGTAAAAACCTGAGAAATCGGTCCGTTTTCGTCATTTGTTATCGAATCGACTTAAAGCCAGATCGTCACACTGGCCGCTCTTCTCTCTGAAACACTTGTACTTATCGTCTGCAAAGCTATGTCGCGTGCTGCGGTATGCGTAAACACTAAAATCACCGTAGTAGAACACAGATGAACCTTCTAAGTTGATGTAATAGCCAGTAAGAAGTAGTACAATTCAAGTTTTAGGTATGGATTATTGACTTTTTAGCTGCCTTTGGTGCCTTGGACATGAGCTAGGATCTTAAGATTCTGGATGAAAGGAGGACTAGCAGCCGAGTTGCAGGGGAGAATGTAAAAAGGGTTCATATGAAGTAAAAACCTGAGAAATCCGTCCGGTTTTGTCATTTGTTATCGAATCGACTTAAAGCCAGATCGTCACATTAGCCGCTCTGCTCTCGGAAACGGTTGTACTTATCGTCTGCAAAGCTATGTCGCGTGCTGCGGTATGCGGAGGCTCTAAAAGCACCATAGTAGAACACAGATGAAGCTTCTAAGTTGCTGTAATAGCCAGTAAGAAGTAATACCATTCAAGTTTTAGGTATCGATTATTGACTTTTTAGCTGGCTTTGGTGCCTTGGACATTAGCTAGGACTTTAAGATTCTGCATAAAAGGAGGACTAGCAGCCCATTTTCACGGGAGAATGTGAAAAGTGTTCATATGTAGTAAAAACCTGAGATATCCGTCCATTTTCGTCATTTGTTATCGAATCGACTTAAAGCCAGATCGTCACATTGGCCGCTCTTCTCTCTGAAAAAGTTGTACTTATCGTGTGCAAAGCTATGTCGCGTGCTGCGGTATGCGGAGGCACTAAAAGCACCATAGTAGAACACAGATGAAGCTTCTAAGTTGATGTAATAGCCAGTAAGAAGTAGTACAATTCAAGTTTTAGGTATCGATTATTGACTTTTAAGCTGGCTTTGGTGCCTTGGACATGAGCTAGGACCTTCAGAATCTGCATGAAAGGAGGACTAGCAGCCGAGTTGCACGGGAGAATGTGAAAAGTTTTCATATGTAGTAAAAACCTAAGAAATTCGTCCGTTTTCGTCATTTGTTATCGAATCGACTTAAATCCAGATCGTCACATTGGCCGCTCTTCACTCTGAAACGGTTGTACTTATCGTCTGCAAAGCTATGTCGCGTGCTGCGGTATGCGGAGACACTAAAAGCACCATAGTAGAACACAGATGAAGCTTCTAAGTTGACGTAATAGCCAGGAAGAAGTAGTACAATTCAAGTTTTAGGTGTCGGTTATTGACTTTTTAGCTGGCTTTGGTGCCTTGGACAAAAGTTAGGACCTTAACATTCTGTATGAAAGGAGGACTAGCAGCCGATTTGCATGGGAGAATGTGAAAAGTGTTCATATGTAGTAAAAACCTGAGAAATCCGTCCGTTTTCGTCATTTGTTATCGAATCGACTTAAAGCCAGATCGTCACATTGGCCGCTCTTCTCTCTGAAAAAGTTGTACTTATCGTCTGCAAAGCTATGTCGCGTGCTGCGGTATGCTGAGACACTAAAAGCACCATAGTAGAACACAGATCAAGCTTCTAAGTTGATGTAATAGCCAGTAAGAAGTAGTACAGTTCAAGTTTTAGGTATTGAATATTGAATTTTTAGCTGGCTTTGGTGCCCTGGACATGAGCTAGGACGTTAATATTCTGCATGAAAGGAGGGCTAGCAGCCGAGTTGCACGGGAGAATGTGAAAAGTGTTCATATGTAGTAAAAACCTGAGATATCCGTCCATTTTCGTCATTTGTTATCGAATCGTCTTAAAGCCAGTTCGTCACATTGGCCGCTCTTCTCTCTGAAAAAGTTGTACTTATCGTCTGCAAAGCTATGTCGCGTGCTGCGGTATGCGGACACACTAAAAGCACCAAAGTAGAACCCAGATGAAGCTTCTAAGTTGATGTAATAGCCAGTAAGAAGTAGTACAATTCAAGTTTTAGGTATCGATTATTGACTTTTTAGCTAGCTTTGGTGCCTTGGACATGAGCTAGGACCTTAAGATTCTGCATGAAAGGAGGACTAGCAGCCGAGTTGCACGGGAGAATGTGAAAAGTGTTCATAAGTAGTAAAAACCTGAGAAATTCGTCCGTTTTCGTCATTTGTTTTCGAATCGACTTAAAGCCAGATCGTCACATTGGCCGCTCTTCTCTCTGAAACGCTTGTACTTATCGTCTGCAAAGCTATGTCGCATGCTGCGGTATGCTGAGACACTACAAGCAGCATAGTAGAACACAGATGAAGCTTCTAAGTTGATGTAATAGCCAGTAAGAAGTAGTACAATTCAAGTTTTAGGTATTGATTATTGACTTTTTAGCTGGCTTTGGTGCCTTGGACATGAGCTAGGACCTTAGGATTCTGCATGAAAGGAGGACTAGCAGCCGAGTTGCACGGGAGAATGTGAAAAGTGTTCATATGTAGTAAAAACCTAAGATATTCGTCCGTTTTCGTCATTTGTTATCGAATCGACTTAAAGCCAGATCGTCACATTGGCCGCTTTTCTCTCTGAAACGGTTGTACTTATCGTCTGCAAAGCTATGTCGCATGCTGCGGTATGCGGAGACAATAAAAGCACCATAGTAGAACACAGATGAAGCTTCTAATTTGACGTAATAGCCAGGAAGAAGCAGTACAATTCAAGTTTTAGGTATCGACTATTGACTTTTTAGCTGGCTTTGGTGCCTTGGACATGAGCTAGGACCTTAACATTCTGCATGAAAGGAGGACTAGCAGCCGATTTGCATGGGAGAATGTGAAAAGTGTTCATATGTAGTAAAAACCCGAGAAATCCGTCCGTTTTCGTTATTTGTTATCGAATCGTCTTAAAGCCAGATCGCCACATTAGCCGCTCTTCAATCTGAAACGGTTGTACTTATCGATTGCAAAGCTATGTCGCGTGCTGCGGTATGCGGAGACACTAAAACCACCATAGTAGAACACAGATGAAGCTTCTAAGTTGATGTAATAGCCAGTATGAAGTAGTACAATTCAAGTTTTAGGTATCGATTATTGACATTTAGCTAGCTTTGGTGCCTTGGACATGAGCTAGGACCTTATGATTCTGCATGAAAGGAGGACTAGCAGCCGAGTTGCAAGGGAGACTGTGAAAAGTATTCATATGTAGTAAAAACCTGAGAAATCCGTCCGTTTTCGTCATATGTTATCAAATCTACTTAAAGCAAGATCGTCACATTGGCCGCTCTTCTCTCTGAAACGGTTGTACTTATCCTCTACAAAGCTATGTCGCGAGCTGCGATATGCGGAGACAATAAAAGCACCATAGTAGAACACAGATGAAGCTTCTAAGTTGATGTAATAGCAAGTAAGAAGTAGTACAATTAAAGTTTTAGGTATCGGTTATTGACGTTTTACCCTTCTTTGGTGCCTTGGACACGAGCTAGGAACTTAAGATTTTGCATGAGGGAGGACCAGCAGCCGAGTTGCACGGGAGAATGTGAAAAGTGTTCATAAGTAGTAAAAACCTGAGAAATCGGTCCGTTTTCGTCATTTGTTATCGAATCGACTTAAAGCCAGATCGTCACACTGGCCGCTCTTCTGTCTGAAACACTTGTACTTATCGTCTGCAAAGCTATGTCGCGTGCTGTGGTATGCGGAAACACTAAAATCACCATAGTAGAACACAGATGAACCTTCTAAGTTGATGTAATAGCCAGTAAGAAGTAGTACAATTCAAGTTTTAGGTATGGATTATTGACTTTTTAGCTGGCTTTGGTGCCTTGGACATGAGCTAGGACCTTAAGATTCTGCATGAAAGGAGGACTAGCAGCCGAGTTGCAGGGGAGAATGTAAAAAGTGTTCATATGAAGTAAAAACCTGATAAATCCGTCCGGTTTCGTCATTTGTTATCGAATCGACTTAAAGCCAGATCGTCACATTGGCCGCTCTGCTCTCGGAAACGGTTGTACTTATCGTCTGCAAAGCTATGTCGCGTGCTGCGGTATGCGGAGGCTCTAAAAGCACCATAGTAGAACACAGATGAAACTTCTAAGTTGCTGTAATAGCCAGTAAGAAGTATTACCATTCAAGTTTTAGGTATCGATTATTGACTTTTTAGCTGGCTTTGGTGCCTTGGACATGAGCTAGGACTTTAAGATTCTGCATAAAAGGAGGACTAGCAGCCCAGTTTCACGGGAGAATGTGAAAAGTGTTCATATGTATTAAAAACTTGAGACATCCGTCCGTTTTCGTCATTTGTTATTGAATCGACTTAAAGCCAGATCGTCACATTGGCCGCTCTTCTCTCTGAAACGGTTGTACTTATCGTCTGCAAAGCTATGTCGCGTGCTGCGGTATGCGGAGACACTAAAAGCACCATAGTAGAACACAGATGAAGCTTCTAAGTTGATGTAATAGCCAGTAAGAAGTAGTAGAATTCAAGTTTTAGGTATCGATTATTGACTTTTTAGCTGGCTCTGGTGCCTTGGAAATGAGCTAGGACCTTAAGATTCTGCATGAAAGGAGGACTAGCAGCCGAGTTGCAAGGGAGAATGTGAAAAGTGTTCGTATGTAGTAAAAACCTGAGAAATCGGTCCGTTTTCGTCATTTGTTATCGAATCGACTTAAAGCCAGATCGTCACACTGGCCGCTCTTCTCTCTGAAACACTTGTACTTATCGTCTGCAAAGCTATGTCGCGTGCTGCGGTATGCGTAAACACTAAAATCACCGTAGTAGAACACAGATGAACCTTCTAAGTTGATGTAATAGCCAGTAAGAAGTAGTACAATTCAAGTTTTAGGTATGGATTATTGACTTTTTAGCTGCCTTTGGTGCCTTGGACATGAGCTAGGATCTTAAGATTCTGGATGAAAGGAGGACTAGCAGCCGAGTTGCAGGGGAGAATGTAAAAAGGGTTCATATGAAGTAAAAACCTGAGAAATCCGTCCGGTTTTGTCATTTGTTATCGAATCGACTTAAAGCCAGATCGTCACATTAGCCGCTCTGCTCTCGGAAACGGTTGTACTTATCGTCTGCAAAGCTATGTCGCGTGCTGCGGTATGCGGAGGCTCTAAAAGCACCATAGTAGAACACAGATGAAGCTTCTAAGTTGCTGTAATAGCCAGTAAGAAGTAATACCATTCAAGTTTTAGGTATCGATTATTGACTTTTTAGCTGGCTTTGGTGCCTTGGACATTAGCTAGGACTTTAAGATTCTGCATAAAAGGAGGACTAGCAGCCCATTTTCACGGGAGAATGTGAAAAGTGTTCATATGTATTAAAAACTTGGGACATCCGTCCGTTTTCGTCATTTGTTATCGAATCGACTTAAAGCCAGATCGTCACATTGGCCGCTCTTCTCTCTGAAACGGTTGTACTTATCGTCTGCAAAGCTATGTCGCGTGCTGCGGTATGCGGAGACACTAAAAGCACCATAGTAGAACACAGATGAAGCTTCTAAGTTGATGTAATAGCCAGTAAGAAGTAGTCCAATTCAATTTTTAGGTATCGATTATTGACTTTTTAGCTGGCTTTGGTGCCTTGGACATGAGCTAGGACGTTAAGATACTGCATGAAAGAGGACTAGCAGCCGAGTTGCAAGGGAGAATGTGAAAAGTGTTCATATGCAGTGAAAACCTGAGACATCCGTCCGTTTTCGTCATTTGTTATCGAATCGACTTAAAGCCAGATCGTCACATTGGCCGCTCTTCTCTCTGAAACGGTTGTACTTATCGTCTGCAAAGCTATGTCGCGTGCTGCGGTATGCGGAGACACTAAAAGCACCATAGTAGAACACAGATCAAGCTTCTAAGTTGATGTAATAGCCAGTAAGAAGTAGTACAATTCAAGTTTTAGGTATTGAATATTGAATTTTTAGCTGGCTTTGGTGCCTTGGACATGAGCTAGGACCTTAATATTCTGCATGACAGGAGGGCTAGCAGCCGAGTTGCACGGGAGAATGTGAAAAGTGTTCATATGTAGTAAAAACCTGAGATATCCGTCCATTTTCGTCATTTGTTATCGAATCGACTTAAAGCCAGATCGTCACATTGGCCGCTCTTCTCTCTGAAAAAGTTGTACTTATCGTGTGCAAAGCTATGTCGCGTGCTGCGGTATGCGGAGGCACTAAAAGCACCATAGTAGAACACAGATGAAGCTTCTAAGTTGATGTAATAGCCAGTAAGAAGTAGTACAATTCAAGTTTTAGGTATCGATTATTGACTTTTAAGCTGGCTTTGGTGCCTTGGACATGAGCTAGGACCTTCAGAATCTGCATGAAAGGAGGACTAGCAGCCGAGTTGCACGGGAGAATGTGAAAAGTTTTCATATGTAGTAAAAACCTAAGAAATTCGTCCGTTTTCGTCATTTGTTATCGAATCGACTTAAAGCCAGATCGTCACATTGGCCGCTCTTCACTCTGAAACGGTTGTACTTATCGTCTGCAAAGCTATGTCGCGTGCTGCGGTATGCGGAGACACTAAAAGCACCATAGTAGAACACAGATGAAGCTTCTAAGTTGACGTAATAGCCAGGAAGAAGTAGTACAATTCAAGTTTTAGGTGTCGGTTATTGACTTTTTAGCTGGCTTTGGTGCCTTGGACAAAAGTTAGGACCTTAACATTCTGTATGAAAGGAGGACTAGCAGCCGATTTGCATGGGAGAATGTGAAAAGTGTTCATATGTAGTAAAAACCTGAGAAATCCGTCCGTTTTCGTCATTTGTTATCGAATCGACTTAAAGCCAGATCGTCACATTGGCCGCTCTTCTCTCTGAAAAAGTTGTACTTATCGTCTGCAAAGCTATGTCGCGTGCTGCGGTATGCTGAGACACTAAAAGCACCATAGTAGAACACAGATCAAGCTTCTAAGTTGATGTAATAGCCAGTAAGAAGTAGTACAATTCAAGTTTTAGGTATTGAATATTGAATTTTTAGCTGGCTTTGGTGCCCTGGACATGAGCTAGGACGTTAATATTCTGCATGAAAGGAGGGCTAGCAGCCGAGTTGCACGGGAGAATGTGAAAAGTGTTCATATGTAGTAAAAACCTGAGATATCCGTCCATTTTCGTCATTTGTTATCGAATCGTCTTAAAGCCAGTTCGTCACATTGGCCGCTCTTCTCTCTGAAAAAGTTGTACTTATCGTCTGCAAAGCTATGTCGCGTGCTGCGGTATGCGGACACACTAAAAGCACCAAAGTAGAACCCAGATGAAGCTTCTAAGTTGATGTAATAGCCAGTAAGAAGTAGTACAATTCAAGTTTTAGGTATCGATTATTGACTTTTTAGCTAGCTTTGGTGCCTTGGACATGAGCTAGGACCTTAAGATTCTGCATGAAAGGAGGACTAGCAGCCGAGTTGCACGGGAGAATGTGAAAAGTGTTCATAAGTAGTAAAAACCTGAGAAATTCGTCCGTTTTCGTCATTTGTTTTCGAATCGACTTAAAGCCAGATCGTCACATTGGCCGCTCTTCTCTCTGAAACGCTTGTACTTATCGTCTGCAAAGCTATGTCGCATGCTGCGGTATGCTGAGACACTACAAGCAGCATAGTAGAACACAGATGAAGCTTCTAAGTTGATGTAATAGCCAGTAAGAAGTAGTACAATTCAAGTTTTAGGTATTGATTATTGACTTTTTAGCTGGCTTTGGTGCCTTGGACATGAGCTAGGACCTTAAGATTCTGCATGAAAGGAGGACTAGCAGCCGAGTTGCACGGGAGAATGTGAAAAGTGTTCATATGTAGTAAAAACCTAAGATATTCGTCCGTTTTCGTCATTTGTTATCGAATCGACTTAAAGCCAGATCGTCACATTGGCCGCTTTTCTCTCTGAAACGGTTGTACTTATCGTCTGCAAAGCTATGTCGCATGCTGCGGTATGCGGAGACAATAAAAGCACCATAGTAGAACACAGATGAAGCTTCTAATTTGACGTAATAGCCAGGAAGAAGCAGTACAATTCAAGTTTTAGGTATCGACTATTGACTTTTTAGCTGGCTTTGGTGCCTTGGACATGAGCTAGGACCTTAACATTCTGCATGAAAGGAGGACTAGCAGCCGATTTGCATGGGAGAATGTGAAAAGTGTTCATATGTAGTAAAAACCCGAGAAATCCGTCCGTTTTCGTTATTTGTTATCGAATCGTCTTAAAGCCAGATCGCCACATTAGCCGCTCTTCACTCTGAAACGGTTGTACTTATCGATTGCAAAGCTATGTCGCGTGCTGCGGTATGCGGAGACACTAAAACCACCATAGTAGAACACAGATGAAGCTTCTAAGTTGATGTAATAGCCAGTATGAAGTAGTACAATTCAAGTTTTAGGTATCGATTATTGACATTTAGCTAGCTTTGGTGCCTTGGACATGAGCTAGGACCTTATGATTCTGCATGAAAGGAGGACTAGCAGCCGAGTTGCAAGGGAGACTGTGAAAAGTATTCATATGTAGTAAAAACCTGAGAAATCCGTCCGTTTTCGTCATATGTTATCAAATCTACTTAAAGCAAGATCGTCACATTGGCCGCTCTTCTCTCTGAAACGGTTGTACTTATCCTCTACAAAGCTATGTCGCGAGCTGCGATATGCGGAGACAATAAAAGCACCATAGTAGAACACAGATGAAGCTTCTAAGTTGATGTAATAGCAAGTAAGAAGTAGTACAATTAAAGTTTTAGGTATCGGTTATTGACGTTTTACCCTTCTTTGGTGCCTTGGACACGAGCTAGGAACTTAAGATTTTGCATGAGGGAGGACCAGCAGCCGAGTTGCACGGGAGAATGTGAAAAGTGTTCATAAGTAGTAAAAACCTGAGAAATCGGTCCGTTTTCGTCATTTGTTATCGAATCGACTTAAAGCCAGATCGTCACACTGGCCGCTCTTCTGTCTGAAACACTTGTACTTATCGTCTGCAAAGCTATGTCGCGTGCTGTGGTATGCGGAAACACTAAAATCACCATAGTAGAACACAGATGAACCTTCTAAGTTGATGTAATAGCCAGTAAGAAGTAGTACAATTCAAGTTTTAGGTATGGATTATTGACTTTTTAGCTGGCTTTGGTGCCTTGGACATGAGCTAGGACCTTAAGATTCTGCATGAAAGGAGGACTAGCAGCCGAGTTGCAGGGGAGAATGTAAAAAGTGTTCATATGAAGTAAAAACCTGATAAATCCGTCCGGTTTCGTCATTTGTTATCGAATCGACTTAAAGCCAGATCGTCACATTGGCCGCTCTGCTCTCGGAAACGGTTGTACTTATCGTCTGCAAAGCTATGTCGCGTGCTGCGGTATGCGGAGGCTCTAAAAGCACCATAGTAGAACACAGATGAAACTTCTAAGTTGCTGTAATAGCCAGTAAGAAGTATTACCATTCAAGTTTTAGGTATCGATTATTGACTTTTTAGCTGGCTTTGGTGCCTTGGACATGAGCTAGGACTTTAAGATTCTGCATAAAAGGAGGACTAGCAGCCCAGTTTCACGGGAGAATGTGAAAAGTGTTCATATGTATTAAAAACTTGAGACATCCGTCCGTTTTCGTCATTTGTTATTGAATCGACTTAAAGCCAGATCGTCACATTGGCCGCTCTTCTCTCTGAAACGGTTGTACTTATCGTCTGCAAAGCTATGTCGCGTGCTGCGGTATGCGGAGACACTAAAAGCACCATAGTAGAACACAGATGAAGCTTCTAAGTTGATGTAATAGCCAGTAAGAAGTAGTAGAATTCAAGTTTTAGGTATCGATTATTGACTTTTTAGCTGGCTCTGGTGCCTTGGAAATGAGCTAGGACCTTAAGATTCTGCATGAAAGGAGGACTAGCAGCCGAGTTGCAAGGGAGAATGTGAAAAGTGTTCGTATGTAGTAAAAACCTGAGAAATCGGTCCGTTTTCGTCATTTGTTATCGAATCGACTTAAAGCCAGATCGTCACACTGGCCGCTCTTCTCTCTGAAACACTTGTACTTATCGTCTGCAAAGCTATGTCGCGTGCTGCGGTATGCGTAAACACTAAAATCACCGTAGTAGAACACAGATGAACCTTCTAAGTTGATGTAATAGCCAGTAAGAAGTAGTACAATTCAAGTTTTAGGTATGGATTATTGACTTTTTAGCTGCCTTTGGTGCCTTGGACATGAGCTAGGATCTTAAGATTCTGGATGAAAGGAGGACTAGCAGCCGAGTTGCAGGGGAGAATGTAAAAAGGGTTCATATGAAGTAAAAACCTGAGAAATCCGTCCGGTTTTGTCATTTGTTATCGAATCGACTTAAAGCCAGATCGTCACATTAGCCGCTCTGCTCTCGGAAACGGTTGTACTTATCGTCTGCAAAGCTATGTCGCGTGCTGCGGTATGCGGAGGCTCTAAAAGCACCATAGTAGAACACAGATGAAGCTTCTAAGTTGCTGTAATAGCCAGTAAGAAGTAATACCATTCAAGTTTTAGGTATCGATTATTGACTTTTTAGCTGGCTTTGGTGCCTTGGACATTAGCTAGGACTTTAAGATTCTGCATAAAAGGAGGACTAGCAGCCCATTTTCACGGGAGAATGTGAAAAGTGTTCATATGTATTAAAAACTTGGGACATCCGTCCGTTTTCGTCATTTGTTATCGAATCGACTTAAAGCCAGATCGTCACATTGGCCGCTCTTCTCTCTGAAACGGTTGTACTTATCGTCCGCAAAGCTATGTCGCGTGCTGCGGTATGCGGAGACACTAAAAGCACCATAGTAGAACACAGATGAAGCTTCTAAGTTGATGTAATAGCCAGTAAGAAGTAGTCCAATTCAATTTTTAGGTATCGATTATTGACTTTTTAGCTGGCTTTGGTGCCTTGGACATGAGCTAGGACGTTAAGATACTGCATGAAAGGAGGACTAGCAGCCGAGTTGCAAGGGAGAATGTGAAAAGTGTTCATATGCAGTGAAAACCTGAGACATCCGTCCGTTTTCGTCATTTGTTATCGAATCGACTTAAAGCCAGATCGTCACATTGGCCGCTCTTCTCTCTGAAACGGTTGTACTTATCGTCTGCAAAGCTATGTCGCGTGCTGCGGTATGCGGACACACTAAAAGCACCGTAGTAGAACATAGATGAAGCTTCTAAGTTGATGTAATAGCCAGTAAGAAGAAGTAAAATTCAAGTTTTAGGTATCGGTTATTGACTTTTTATACTTCTTTGGTGCCTTGGACACGAGCTAGGAACTTAAGTTTTTGCATGAAGGAGGACTAGCAGCCGAGTTGCACGGGAGAATGTGAAAAGTGTTCATATGTAGTAAAAACCTGAGAAATCCGTCCGTTTTCGTCATTTGTTTTCGAATCGACTTAAAGCCAGATCGACACATTGGCCGCTTTTTTCTCTGAAACGGTTGTACTTACCGTCTGCAAAGCTATGTCGCGTGCTGCGGTATGCGGAAACACTAAAATCACCATAGTAGAACACAGATGAAGCATCTAAGTTGATGTAATAGCCAGTAAGAAGTAGTCCAATTCAAGTTTTAGGTATCGATTATTGACATTTTAGCTGGCTTTG
Source organism: Schistocerca gregaria (assembly GCF_023897955.1). NCBI lineage: Eukaryota > Metazoa > Arthropoda > Insecta > Orthoptera > Acrididae > Schistocerca > Schistocerca gregaria. The sequence continues at coordinate 982,500 of NW_026061864.1, read as the reverse complement.
GTGCCTTGGACATGAGCTAGGACCTTAAGATTCTGCATGAAAGGAGGACTAGCAGCCGAGTTGCACGGGACAATGTGAAAAGTGTTCATAGGCAGTAAAAACCTGAGACATCCGTCCGTTTTCGTCATTTGTTATCGAATCGACTTAAAGCCAGATCGTCACATTGGCCGCTCTTCTCTCTGAAACGGTTGTACTTATCGTCTGCAAAGCTATGTCGCGTGCTGCGGTAAGCGGACACACTAAAAGCACCATAGTAGAACACAGATGAAGCTTCTAAGTTGATGTAATAGCCAGTAAGAAGAAGTAAAATTCAAGTTTTAGGTATCGGTTATTGACTTTTTACACTTCTTTGGTGCCTTGGACACGAGCTAGGAACTTAGGATTTTGCATGAAGGAGGACTAGCAGCCGAGTTGCACGGGAGAATGTGAAAAGTGGTCATATGTAGTAAAAACCTGAGAAATCGGTCCGTTTTCGTCATTTGTTATCGAATCGACTTAAAGCCAGATCGTCACATTGGCCGCTCTTCTCTCTGAAACGGTTGTACTTATCGTCTGCAAAGCTATGTCGCGTGTTGCCGTAGGCGGAAACAGGAAAAGCACCATGGTAGAACACAGATGAAACTTCTAAGTTGATGTAATAGCCAGTAAGAAGTAGTCCAATTCAAGATTTAGGTATCGATTATTGACTTTTTAGCTTGCTTTGGTGCCTTGGACATGAGCTAGGACCTTAAGATTCTGCATGAAAGGAGGACTAGCAGCCGAGTTGCAAGGGAGAATGTGAAAAGTGTTCATATGTAGTAAAAACCTAAGAAATTCGTCCGTTTTCGTCATTTGTTATCGAATCGACTTAAAGCCAGATCGTCACATTGGCCGCTCTTCTCTCTGAAACGGTTGTACTTATCGTCTGCAAAGCTATGTCGCGTGCTGCGGTATGCGGAGACACTAAAAGCACCATAGTAGAACACAGATGAAGCTTCTAAGTTGACGTAATAGCCAGGAAGAAGTAGTACAATTCAAGTTTTAGGTGTCGGTAATTGACTTTTTAGCTGGCTTTGGTGCCTTGGACAAAAGCTAGGACCTTAACATTCTGCATGAAAGGAGGACTAGCAGCCGATTTGCATGGGAGAATGTGAAAAGTGTTCATATGTATTAAAAACTTGGGACATCCGTCCGTTTTCGTCATTTGTTATCGAATCGACTTAAAGCCAGATCGTCAAATTAGCCGCTCTTCTCTCTGAAACGGTTGTACTTATCGATTGCAAAGCTATGTTTCATGCTGCGGTATGCGGAGACACTAAAAGCACCATAGTAGAACCCAGATGAAGCTTCTAAGTTGATGTAATAGCCAGTAAGAAGTAGTACAATTAAAGTTTTAGGTATCAGTTAATGACTTTTTACCCTTCTTTGGTGCCTTGGACACGTTCTATGAAATTAAGATTTTGCATGAAGGAGGACTATCAGCCGAGTTGCACGGGAGAATGTGAAAAGTGTTCATATGTAGTAAAAACCTGAGACATCCGTCCGTTTTCGTCATTTGTTATCGAATCGACTTAAAGCCAGATCGTCACATTGGCCGCTCTTCTCTCTGAAACGCTTGTACTTATCGTCTGCAAAGCTATGTCGCGTGCTGCGGTATGCTGAGACACTAAAATCACCACAGTAGAACACAGATCAAGCTTCTAAGTTGATGTAATAGCCAGTAAGAAGTAGTACAATTCAAGTTTTAGGTATTGAATATTGAATTTGTAGCTGGCTTTGGTGCCTTGGACATGAGCTAGGACCTTAATATTCTGCATGAAAGGAGGGCTAGCAGCCGAGTTGCACGGGAGAATGTGAAAAGTGTTCATATGTAGTAAAAACCTGAGATATCCGTCCATTTTCGTTATTTGTTATCGAATCGACTTAAAGCCAGATCGTCACATTGGCCGCTCTTCTCTCTGAAAAAGTTGTACTTATCGTCTGCAAAGCTATGTCGCGTGCTGCGGTATGCGGACACACTAAAAGCACCATAGTAGAACCCAGATGAAGCTTCTATGTTGATGTAATAGCCAGTAAGAAGTAGTACAATTAAAGTTTTAGGTATCAGTTAATGACTTTTTACCCTTCTTTGGTGCCTTGGACACGTTCTAGGAAATTAAGATTTTGCATGAAGGAGGACTATCAGCCGAGTTGCACGGGAGAATGTGAAAAGTGTTCATATGTAGTAAAAACCTGAGACATCCGTCCGTTTTCGTCTTTTGTTATCGAATCGACTTAAAGCCAGATCGTCACATTGGCCGCTCTTCTCTCTGAAACGCTTGTACTTATCGTCTGCAATGCTATGTCGCGTGCTGCGGTATGCGGAGGCACTAAAAGCACCATAGTAGAACACAGACGAAGCTTCTAAGTTGATGTAATAGCCAGTAAGAAGTAGTACAATTCAAGTTTTAGGTATCGATTATTGACTTATTAGCTAGCTTTGGTGCCTTGGACATGAGCTAGGACCTTAAGATTCTGCATGAAAGGAGGACTAGCAGCCGAGTTGCACGGGAGAATGTGAAAAGTGTTCATAAGAGGTAAAAATCTGAGAAATTCGTCCGTTTTCGTCATTTGTTTTCGAATCGACTTAAAGCCAGATCGTCACATTGGCCGCTCTTCCCTCTGAAACGGCTGTACTTATCGTCTGCAAAGCTATGTCGCATGCTGCGGTATGCGGAGACAATAAAAGCACCATAGTAGAACACAGATGAAGCTTCTAATTAGACGTAATAGCCAGGAAGAAGTAGTACAATTCAAGTTTTAGGTATCGACTATTGACTTTTTAGCTGGCTTTGGTGCCTTGGACATGAGCTAGGACTTAACATTCTGCATGAAAGGAGGACTAGCAGCCGAGTTGCAAGGGAGAATGTGAAAAGTGTTCATATGTAGTAAAAACCTGAGAAATCCGTCCGTTTTCGTCATTTGTTATCGAATCGACTTAAAGTCAGATCGTCAAATTGGCCGCACTTCTCTCTGAAACGGTTGTACTTATCGTCTACAAAGCTATTTCACGTGCTGCGGTATGTGGAGACACTAAAAGCACCATATGAGATCACAGATGAAGCTTCTAAGTTGATGTAATAGCCAGTAAGAAGTAGTACAATTCATGTTTTTGGTATCGATTATTGACTTTTTAGCTGGCTTTGGTGCCTTGGACATGAGCTAGGACCTTAAGATTGTGCATGAAAGGAGGACTAGCAGCCGAGTTGCAGGGGAAAATGTGAAAAGTGTTGATATGTAGAAAAAACCTGAGAAATCCGTCTGTTTTCGTCATTTGTTATCGAATCGACTTAAAGCCAGATCGTCACATTGGCCGCTCTTCTCTCTGAAACGGTTGTACTTATCGTCTGCAAAGCTATGTCGCGTGCTGCGGTATGCGGAGACACTAAAAGCACCATAGTAGAACACAGATGAAGCTTCTAAGTTGATGTAATAGCCAGTAAGAAGTAGTACAATTCAAGTTTTAGGTATAGATTATTGACTTTTTAGCTGGCTTTGGTGCCTTGGACATGAGCTAGGACCTTAAGATTCTGCATGAAAGGAGGACTAGCAGCCGAGTTGCAAGGGAGAATGTGAAAAGTGTTCATATGTAGTAAAAACCTGAGAAATCGGTCCGTTTTCGTCATTTGTTATCGAATCGACTTAAAGCCAGATCGTCACATTGGCCGCTCTTCTCTCTGAAACGGTTGTACTTATCGACTGCAGAGCTATGTCGCGTGCTGCGGTATGCGGAGACACTAAAAGCACCATAGTAGAACACAGAAGAAGCTTCTAAGATGATGTAATAGCCAGTAAGAAGTAGTACAATTCAAGTTTTGGGTACTGATTATTGACTTTTTAGCTGGCTTTGGTGCCTTGGACATGAGCTAGGACCTTAAGATTCTGCATGACAGGAGGACTAGCAGCCGAGTTGCAAGGGAGAATGTGAAAAGTGTTCATATGTAGTAAAAACCTGAGAAATCCGTCCGTTTTCGTCATTTGTTATCGAATCGACTTAAAGTCAGATCGTCAAATTGGCCGCACTTCTCTCTGAAACGGTTGTACTTATCGTCTACAAAGCTATTTCACGTGCTGCGGTATGTGGAGACACTAAAAGCACCATATGAGATCACAGATGAAGCTTCTAAGTTGATGTAATAGCCAGTAAGAAGTAGTACAATTCATGTTTTTGGTATCGATTATTGAATTTTTAGCTGGCTTTGGTGCCTTGGACATGAGCTAGGACCTTAAGATTGTGCATGAAAGGAGGACTAGCAGCCGAGTTGCAGGGGAAAATGTGAAAAGTGTTCATATGTAGAAAAAACCTGAGAAATCCGTCTGTTTTCGTCATTTGTTATCGAATCGACTTAAAGCCAGATCGTCACATTGGCCGCTCTTCTCTCTGAAACGGTTGTACTTATCGTCTGCAAAGCTATGTCGCGTGTTGCCGTAGGCGGAAACAGGATAAGCACCATAGTAGAACACAGATGAAGCTTCTAAGTTGATGTAATAGCGAGTAAGAAGTAGTCCAATTCAAGTTTTTGGTATCGATTATTGACTTTTTAGCTGGCTTTGGTACCTTGGACACGAGCTAGGAAATTAAGATTTTGCATGAAGGAGGACTATCAGCCGAGTTGCACGGGAGAATGTGAAAAGTGTTCATATGTAGTAAAAACCTGAGAAATCCGTCCGTTTTCGTCATTTGTTATCGAATCGACTTAAAGCCAGATCGTCACATTGGCCGCTCTTTTCTCTGAAACGGTTGTACTTATCGTCTGTAAAACTATGTCGCGTGCTGCGGTATGCGGAGAAACTAAATACACCGTAGTAGAACACAGATGAAGCTTCTAAGTTGATGTAATAGCCAGGAAAAAGTAGTACAATTCAAGTTTTAGGTATCGATTATTGACTTTTTAGCTGGCTTTGGTGCCTCGGACATGAGCTAGGACCTTAAGATTCTGGATGAAAGGAGGACTAGCAGCCGAGTTGCACGGGAGAATGTGAAAAGTGTTCATATGTAGTAAAAACCTTAGAAATCCGTCCGTTTTCGTCATTTGTTATCGAATCGACTTAAAGCCAGATCGTCACATTGGCCGCTCTTCTCTCTGAAACGGTTGTACTTATCGTCTGCAAAGCTATGTCGCGTGCTGCGGTATGTGGAGACACTAAAAGCACCATAGTAGAACACAGATGAAGCTTCTAAGTTGATGTAATAGCCAGTAAGAAGTAGTACAATACAAGTTTTAGGTATCGATTATTGACTTTTTAGCTAGCATTGGTGCCTTGGACATGAGCTAGGACATTAAGATTCGGCATGAAAGGAGGACTAGCAGCCGAGTAGCACGGGAGAATGTGAAACGTGTTCATATGTAGTAAAAACCTGGGATATTCGTCCGTTTTCGTCATTTGTTATCGAATCGACTTAAAGCCAGATCGTCACATTGGCCGCTCTTCTCTCTGAAACGCTTGTACTTATCGTCTGCAAAGCTATGTCGCATGCTGCGGTATGCTGAGACACTACAAGCAGCATAGTAGAACACAGATGAAGTTTCTAAGTTGATGTAATAGCCAGTAAGAAGTAGTACAATTCAAGTTTTAGGTATCGATTATTGACTTTTTAGCTAGCTTTGGTGCCTTGGACATGAGCTAGGACCTTAAGATTCTGCATGAAAGGAGGACTAGCAGCCCAGTTGCACGGGAGAATGTGAAAAGTGTTCATATGTATTAAAAACCTGAGACATCCGTCCGTTTTCGTCATTTGTTATCGAATCGACTTTAAGTCAGATCGTCACATTGGCCGTTCTTCTCTCTGAAACGGTTGTACTTATCGTCTACAAAGCTATGTCACGTGCTGCGGTATGTGGAGACACTAAAAGCAAAATAGTAGAACACAGATGAAGCTTCTAAGTTGATGTAATAGCCAGTAAGAAGTAGTACAATTCAAGTTTTAGGTATCGATTATTGACTTTTTAGCTGGCTTTGGTGCCTTCGACATGAGCTAGGACCTTAAGATTCTGCATGTAAGGAGGACTAGCAGCCGAGTTGCACGGAAGAATGTGAAAAGTGTTCATATGCAGTATAAACCTGAGACATCCGTCCGTTTTCGTCATTTGTTATCGAATCGACTTAAAGCCAGATAGTCACATTGGCCGCTCTTATCTCCGAAACGCTTGTACTTATCGTCTGCAAAGCTATGTCGCGTGCTGCGGTATGCGGAGACACTATAATAACCATAGTAGAACACAGACCAAGCTTCTAAGTTGATGTAATAGCCAGTAAGAAGTAGTACAATTGAAGTTTTAGGTATCGATTATTGACTTTTTAGCTGGCTTTGGTGCCTTGGACATGAGCTAGGACCTTAAGATTCTGCATGAAAGGAGGACTAGCAGCCGAGTACCACGGGAGAATGTGAAAAGTGTTCATATGTAGTAAAAACCTGGGAAATTCGTCCGTTTTCGTCATTTGTTATCGAATCGACTTAAAGCCACATCGTCTTATTTGCCGCTCTTCTCTCTGAAACGCTTTTACTTATCGTCTGCAAAGCTATGTCGCATGCTGCGGTATGCTGAGACACTACAAGCAGCATAGTAGAACACAGATGAAGCTTCTAAGTTGATGCTGAGACACTACAAGCAGCATAGTAGAACACAGATGAAGCTTCTAAGTTGATGTAACAGCCAGTAAGAAGTAGTACAATTCAAGTTTTAGGTATCGATTATTGACTTTTTAGCTAGCTTTGGTGCCTTGCACATGAGCTAGGACCTTAAGATTCTGCATGAAAGGAGGACTAGCAGCCGAGTAGCACGGGAGAATGTGAAAAGTGATCATATGTAGTAAAAACATGAGAAATTCGTCTGTTTTCGTCATTTGTTATCGAATCGACTTAAAGCCAGATCGTCATATTGGCCGCTCTTCTCTCTGAAACGCTTGTACTTATCGTCTACAAAGCTATGTCACGTGCTTCGGTATGTGGAGACACTAAAAGCACCATAGTAGAACACAGATGAAGCTTCTAAGTTGATGTAATAGCCAGTAAGAAGTAGTACAATTCAAGTTTTAGGTATCAATTATTGACTTTTTAGCTGGCTTTGGTGCCTTCGACATGAGCTAGGACCTTAAGATTCTGCATGTAAGGAGGACTAGCAGCCGCGTTGCACAGGAGAATGTGAAAAGTGTTCATATGTAAAAAAATACCTGAGATATCCGTCCGTTTTCGTCATTTGTTATCGAATCGACTTAAAGCCAGATCGTCACATTGGTCGCTCTTCTCTCTGAAACGGTTGTTCTTATCGTCTGCAAAGCTATGTCGCATGCTGCGGTATGCTGAGACACTACAAGCAGCATAGTAGAACACAGATGAAGCTTCTAAGTTGATGTAATAGCCAGTAAGAAGTAGTACAATTCAAGTTATAGGTATCGATTATTGACTTTATAGCTAGCTTTGGTGCCTTGGACGTGAGCTAGGACCTTAAGATTCAGCATGAAAGGAGGACTAGCAGCCGAATAGCACGGGAGAATGTGAAAAGTGTTCATGTGTAGTAAAAACTTGAGAAATTCGTCCGTTTTCGTCATTTGTTATCGAATCGACTTAAAGCCAGATCGTCACATTGGCCGCTCTTCTCTCTGAAACGCTTGTATTTATCGTCTGCAAAGCTATGTCGCGAGCTGCGGTATGCGGAGACACTAAAATCACAATAGTAGGAAACAGATGAAGCATCTAAGTTGATGTAATAGCCAGTAAGAAGTAATCCAATTCAAGTTTTAGGTATCGATTATTGACTTTTAGCTGGCTTTGGTGCCTTGGACATGAGCTAGGACCTTAAGATTTAGCATGAAAGGAGGACTAGCAGCCGAGTTGCACGGGAGAATGTGAAAAGTGTTCATATGTAATAAAAACCTGAGAAATCCGTCCGTTTACGTCATTTGTTTTCGAATCGACTTAAAGCCAGATCGTCACATTGGCCGCCCTGCTCTCGGAAACGGTTGTACTTATCGTCTACTAAGCTATGTCGCGTGCTGCGGTATGCGGAGACACTAAAAGCACCATAGTAGAACACAGATGAAGCTTCTAAGTTAATGTAATAGCCAGTAAGAAGTAGTACAATTCAAGTTTTAGGTATCGATTATTGACTTTTTAGCTGGCTTTGGTGCCTTGGACATGAGCTAGGACCTTACGATTCTGCATGAAAGGAGGACTAGCAGCCGAGTTGCATGGGAGAATGTGAAAAGTGTTCATATGTAATAAAAACCTGAGAAATCCGTCCGTTTTCGTCATTTGCTATCGAATCCACTTAAAGCCAGATCGTCACATTGGCCGCTCTGCTCTCGGAAACGGTTGTACTTATCGTCTACTAAGCTATGTCGCGTGCTGCGGTATGCGGAGACACTAAAAGCACCATAGTAGAACACAGATTAAGCTTCTAAGTTAATGTAATAGCCAGTAAGAAGTAGTACAATTCAAGTCTTTGGTATCGATTATTGACTTTTTAGCTGGCTTTGGTGCCTTGGACATGAGCTAGGACCTTAACATTCTGCATGAAAGGATTACTAGCAGCCGAGTTACACGGGAGAACGTGAAAAGTGTTCATATGTAGTAAAAACCTTAGAAATCCGTCCGTTTTCGTAATTTGTTATCGAATCGACTTAAAGCCAGATCGTCACATTGGCCGCTCTTCTCTCTGAAACGGTTGTACTTATCGTCTGCAAAGCTATGTCGCGTGCTGCGGTATGTGGACACACTAAAAGCACCATAGTAGAACACAGATGAAGCTTCTAAGTTGATGTAATAGCCAGTAAGAAGTAGTTGAATTCAAGTTTTAGGTATCGATTATTGACTTTTTAGCTGGCTTTGGTGCCTTGGACATGAGCTAGGACCTTAAGATTCTGCATGAAAGGAGGACTAGCAGCCGAGTTGCAGGGGAGAATGTAAAAAGTGTTCATATGAAGTAAAAACCTGAGTAATCCGTCCGTTTTCGTCATTTGTTATCGAATCGACTTAAAGCCAGATCGTCACATTGGCCGCTCTGCTCTTGAAACGGTTGTACTTATCGTCTGCAAAGCAATGTCGCGTTTTGCCGTAGGCGGAAACAGAAAAGCACCAAAGTAGAACACAGATGAAGCTTCTAAGTTGATGTAATAGCCAGTAAGAAGTAGACCAATTCAAGATTAAGGTATCGATTATTGACCTTTTAGCTGGTTTTTTGTGCCTTGGACATGAGCTAGGACTTTATGATTCTGCATAAAAGGAGGACTCGCAGCCCAGATGCACGGGAGAATGTGAAAAGTGTTCATATGTATTAAAAACCTGAGACATCCGTCCGTTTTCGTCATTTGTGATCGAATCGACTTAAAGCCAGATCGTCACATTGGCCGCTCTTCTCTCTGAAACGGTTGTACTTATCGTCTGCAAAGCTATGTCGCGTGCTGCGGTATGCGGAGACACTAAAAGCACCATAGTAGAACACAGATGGAGCTTCTAAGTTGATGTAATAGCCAGTAAGAAGTAGTACAATTCAAGTTTTAGGTATCGATTATTGACTTTTTAGCTGGCTTTGGTGCCTTGGACATGAGCTAGTACCTTAAAATTCTGCATGAAAGGAGGACTAGCAGCCGAGTTGCACGGGAGAATGTGAAAAGTGTTCATATGTAGTAAAAACCTTAGAAATCCGTCCGTTTTCATCATTTGTTATCGAATCGACTTAACGCCAGATCGTCACATTGGCCGCTCTTCTCTCTGAAAAAGTTGTACTTATCGTCTGCAAAGCTATGTCGCGTGCTGCGGTACGTGGACACAATAAAAGCACCATAGTAGAACACAGATGAAGCTTCTAAGTTGATGTAATAGCGAGTAAGAAGTAGTCCAATTCAAGTTTTAGGTATCGATTATTGACTTTTTAGCTGGCTTTGGTGCCTTGGACATGAGCTAGGACCTTAAGATTCTGCATGAAAGGAGGACTAGCAGCCGAGTAGCACGGGAGAATGTGAAAAGTGATCATATGTAGTAAAAACCTGAGAAATTCGTCTGTTTTCGTCATTTGTTATCGAATCGACTTAAAGCCAGATCGTCACATTGGCCGCTCTTCTCTCTGAAACGCTTGTACTTATCGTCTGCAAAGCTATGTCGCATGCTGCGGTATGCTGAGACACTACAAACAGCATAGTAAAACATAGATGAAACTTCTAAGTTGATGTAATAGCCAGTAAGAAGTAGTACAATTCAAGTTTTAGGTATCGATTATTGACTTTTTAGCTGTTTTTTTTTTTGCCTTGGACATGAGCTAGGACTTTATGATTCTGCATAAAAGGAGGACTAGCAGCCCAGTTGCACGGGAGAATGTGTAAAGTGTTCATATGTATTAAAAACCTGAGACATCCGTCCGTTTTCGTCATTTGTTATCGAATCGACTTAAAGCCAGATCGTCACATTGGCCGCTCTTCACTCTGAAACGGTTGTACTTATCGATTGCAAAGCTATGTCGCGTGCTGCGGTATGCGGAGACACTAAAACCACAATAGTAGAACACAGATGAAGCTTCTATGTTGATGTAATAGCCAGTAAGAAGTAGTACAATTATAGTTTTAGGTATCGATTATTGACATTTAGCTAGCTTTGGTGCCTTGGATATGAGCTAGGACCTTATGATTCTGCATGAAAGGAGGACTAGCAGCCGAGTTGCACGGGAGAATGTGAAAAGTGTTCATATGTAGTAAAAACCTGAGAAATCCGTCCTTTTTCGTCATTTGTTATCGAATCTACTTAAAGCAAGGTCGTCACATTGGCCGCTCTTCTCTCTGAAACGGTTGTACATATCAACTACAAAGCTATGTCGCGAGCTGCGATATGCGGAGACACTAAAAGCACCATAGCAGAACACAGATGAAGCTTCTAAGTTGATGTAATAGCCAGTAAGAAGTAGTACAATTAAAGTTATAGGTATCGGTTATTGACTTTTTACCCTTCTTTGGTGCCTTGGACACGAGCTAGGAACTTAAGATTTTGCATGAGGGAGGACTAGCAGCCGAGTTGCACGGGAGAATGTGAAAAGTGTTCATAAGTAGTAAAAACCTGAGAAATCCGTCCGTTTTCGTCATATGTTATCGTATCGACTTAAAGCCAGATCGTCACAATGGCCGCTCTTCTCTCTGGAACGGTTGTACATATTGTCTGCAAAACTATGTCGCGTGCTGCGGTATGCGGAGAAACTAAAAGCACCGTAGTAGAACACAGATGTAGCTTCTACGTTGACGTAATAGCCAGGAAGAAGTAGTACAATTCAAGTTTTAGGTATTGATTATTGACTTTTTAGCTGGCTTTGGTGCCTTGGACATGAGCTAGGACCTTAAGATTCTGCATGAAAGGAGGACTAGCAGCCTAGTTGCAAGGGAGAATGTGAAAAGTGTTCATATGTAGTAAAAACCTGAGAAATCGGTCCGTTTTCGTCATTTGTTATCGAATCGACTTAAAGCCAGATCGTCACATTGGCCGCTCTTCTCTCTGAAACGGTTGTACTTATCGTCTACAAAGCTATGTCGCGTGCTGCGATATGCGGAGACACTAAAAGAACCATAGTAGAACACAAATGATGCTTCTAAGTTGATGTAATAGCCAGTAAGAAGTAGTCCAATTCAAGATTTAGGTATCGATTATTGACTTTTTAGCTGGCTTTGGTGCCTTGGACATGAGCTAGGACCTTATGATTCTGCATGAAACGAGGACTAGCGGCCGCGTTGCACGGGAGTATGTGAAAAGTGTTCATATGTAGTAAAAACCTGAGAAATCCGTCCATTTTCATCATTTGTTATCGAATCGACTTAAAGCGAGATCGTCACATTGGCCGCTCTTCTCTCTGAAACGGTTGTACTTATCGTCTGCAAAGCTATGTCGCGTGCTGCGGTATGCGGAGACACTAAAAGCACCATAGTAGAACACAGATGAAGCTTCTAAGTTGATGTAATAGCGAGTAAGAAGTAGTCCAATTCAAGTTTTTGGTATCGATTATTGAATTTTTAGCTGGTTTTGGTGCCTTGGACATGAGCTAGGACCTTAAGATTCTGCATGAAAGGAGGACTAGCAGCCGAGTTGCACGGGAGAATGTGAAAAGTGTTCATATGTAGTAAAAACCTGAGAAATCCGTCCGTTTTCGTCATTTGTTATCGAATCGACATAGAGCCAGATCGTCACATTGGCCGCTCTTCTGTCTGAAACGGTTGTACTTATCGTCTGCAAAGCTATGTCGCGTGCTGCGGTATGCGGAGACACTAAAAGCACCATAGTAGAACACAGATGAAGCTTCTAAGTTGATGTAACAGCCAGCAAGAAGTTGTAGAATTCAAGTTTTTGGTATCGATTATTGACTTTTTTGCTGGCTTTGGTACCTTGGACATGAGCTAGGACCTTATGATTCTGCATGAAAGGAGGACTAGCAGCCGAGTTGCACGGGAGAATGTGAAAAGTGTTCATATGTAGTAAAAACCTGAGAAATCCGACCGTTTCGGTCATTTGTTATCGATTCGACTTAAAGCCAGATCGTCACAATGGCCGTTCTTCTCTCTGAAAAAGTTGTACTTATCGTCTGCAAAGTTATGTCGCGTGCTGCGGTATGCGGACACAATAAAAGCACCATAGTAGAACACAGATGAAGCTTCTAAGTTGATGTAATAGCCAGTAAGAAGTAGTACAATTAAAGTTTTAGGTATCGGTTATTGACTTTTTAGCTGGCTTTGGTGCCTTCGACATGAGCTAGGACCTTAAGATTCTGCATGTAAGGAGGACTAGCAGCCGAGTTGCACGGAAGAATGTGAAAAGTGTTCATATTCAGTATAAACCTGAGACATCCGTCCGTTTTCGTCATTTGTTATCGAATCGACTTAAAGCCAGATAGTCACATTGGCCGCTCTTATCTCCGAAACGCTTGTACTTATCGTCTGCAAAGCTATGTCGCGTGCTGCGGTATGCGGAGACACTAAAATAACCATAGTAGAACACAGACCAAGCTTCTAAGTTAATGTAATAGCCAGTAAGAAGTAGTACAATTCAAGTTTTAGGTATCGATTATTGACTTTTTAGCTGGCTTTGGTGCCTTGGACATGAGCTAGGACCTTAAGATTCTGCATGAAAGGAGGACTAGCAGCCGAGTAGCACGGGAGAATGTGAAAAGTGTTCATATGTAGTAAAAACCTGGGAAATTCGTCCGTTTTCGTCATTTGTTATCGAATCGACTTAAAGCCACATCGTCTTATTTGCCGCTCTTCTCTCTGAAACGCTTGTACTTATCGTCTGCAAAGCTATGTCGCATGCTGCGGTATGCTGAGACACTACAAGCAGCATAGTAGAACACAGATGAAGCTTCTAAGTTGATGCTGAGACACTACAAGCAGCATAGTAGAACACAGATGAAGCTTCTAAGTTGATGTAACAGCCAGTAAGAAGTAGTACAATTCAAGTTTTGGGTATCGATTATTGACTTTTTAGCTAGCTTTGGTGCCTTGGACATGAGCTAGGACCTTAAGATTCTGCATGAAAGGAGGACTAGCAGCCGAGTAGCACGGGAGAATGTGAAAAGTGATCATATGTAGTAAAAACCTGAGAAATTCGTCTGTTTTCGTCATTTGTTATCGAATCGACTTAAAGCCAGATCGTCATATTGGCCGCTCTTCTCTCTGAAACGCTTGTACTTATCGTCTGCAAAGCTATGTCGCATGCTGCGGTATGCGGAGACACTAAAATCACAATAGTAGGAAACAGATGAAGCATCTAAGTTGATGTAATAGGCAATAAGAAGTAATCCAATTCAAGTTTTAGGTATCGATTATTGACTTTTTAGCTGGCTTTGGTGCCTTGGACATGAGCTAGAACCTTAAGATTTAGCATGGAAGGAGGACTAGCAGCCGAGTTGCACGGGAGAATGTGAAAAGTGTTCATATGTAATAAAAACCTGATAAATCCGTCCGTTATCGTCATTTGTTATCGAATCGACTTAAAGCCAGATCGTCACATTGGCCGCTCTGCTCTCAGAAACGGTTGTACTTATCGTCTACTAAGCTATGTCGCGTGCTGCGGTATGCGGAGACACTAAAAGCACCATAGTAGAACACAGATGAAGCTTCTAAGTTAATGTAATAGCCAGTAAGAAGTAGTACAATTCAAGTTTTAGGTATCGATTATTGACTTTTTAGCTGGCTTTGGTGCCTTGGACATGAGCTAGGACCTTACGATTCTGCATGAAAGGAGGACTAGCAGCCGAGTTGCACGGGAGAATGTGAAAAGTGTTCATATGTAATAAAAACCTGAGAAATCCGTCCGTTTTCGTCATTTGTTATCGAATCCACTTAAAGCCAGATCGTCACATTGGCCGCTCTGCTCTCGGAAACGGTTGTACTTATCGTCTACTAAGCTATGTCGCGTGCTGCGGTATGCAGAGACACTAAAAGCACTATAGTAGAACACAGATTAAGCTTCTAAGTTAATGTAATAGCCAGTAAGAAGTAGTACAATTCAAGTCTTAGGTATCGATTATTGACTTTTTAGCTGGCTTTGGTGCCTTGGACATGAGCTAGGACCTTAACATTCTGCATGAAAGGAGGACTAGCAGCCGAGTTGCAGGGGAGAATGTAAAAAGTGTTCATATGAAGTAAAAACCTGAGTAATCCGTCCGTTTTCGTCATTTGTTATCGAATCGACTTAAAGCCGGATCGTCACATTGGCCGCTCTGCTCTTGAAACGGTTGTACTTATCGTCTGCAAAGCAATGTCGCGTTTTGCCGTAGGCGGAAACAGAAAATCACCATAGTAGAACACAGATGAAGCTTCTAAGTTGATGTAATAGCCAGTAAGAAGTAGACCAATTCAAGATTTAGGTATCGATTATTGACTTTTTAGATGGTTTTTTGTGCCTTGGACATGAGCTAGGACTTTATGATTCTGCATAAAAGGAGGACTCGCAGCCCAGTTGCACGGGAGAATGTGAAAAGTGTTCATATGTATTAAAAACCTGAGTCATCCATCCGTTTTCGTCATTTGTGATCGAATCGACTTAAAGCCAGATCGTCATATTGGCCGCTCTTCTCTCTGAAACGGTTGTACTTATCGTCTACAAAGCTATGTCACGTGCTTCGGTATGTGGAGACACTAAAAGCACCATAGTAGAACACAGATGAAGCTTCTAAGTTGATGTAATAGCCAGTAAGAAGTAGTACAATTAAAGTTTTAGGTATCGATTATTGACTTTTTAGCTGGCTTTGATGCCTTCGACATGAGCTAGGACCTTAAGATTCTGCATGAAAGGAGGACTAGCAGCCGAGTTGCACGGGAGAATGTGAAAAGTGTTCATATGT
This sequence comes from Schistocerca gregaria, assembly GCF_023897955.1. Classification (NCBI taxonomy): domain Eukaryota; kingdom Metazoa; phylum Arthropoda; class Insecta; order Orthoptera; family Acrididae; genus Schistocerca; species Schistocerca gregaria. The sequence continues at coordinate 967,171 of NW_026061864.1, read as the reverse complement.
AATAAAAACCTGAGAAATCCGTCCGTTTTCGTCATTAGTTATCGAATCGACTTCAAGCCAGATCGTCACATTGGCCGCTCTTCTCTCTGAAACGCTTGTATTTATCGTCTGCAAAGCTATGTCGCGAGCTGCGGTATGCGGAGACACTAAAATCACAATAGTAGGAAACAGATGAAGCATCTAAGTTGATGTAATACCCAGTAAGAAGTAATCCAATTCAAGTTTTAGGTATCGATTATTGACTTTTTAGCTGGCTTTGGTGTCTTGGACATGAGCTAGGACCTTACGATTCTGCATTAAAGTAGGACTAGCAGCCGAGTTCCACGGGAGAATGTGAAAAGTGTTCATATGTAATAAAAACCTGAGAAATCCGTCCGTTTTCGTCATTTGTTATCGAATCCACTTAAAGCCAGATCGTCACATTGGCCGCTCTGCTCTCGGAAACGGTTGTACTTATCGTCTACTAAGCTATGTCGCGTGCTGCGGTATGCGGAGACACTAAAAGCACCATAGTAGAACACAGATTAAGCTTCTTAGTTAATGTAATAGCCAGTAAGAAGTAGTACAATTCAAGTCTTAGGTATCGATTATTGACTTTTTAGCTGGCTTTGGTGCCTTGGACATGAGCTAGGACCTTAACATTCTGCATGAAAGGAGGACTAGCAGCCGAGTTGCACGTTAGAACGTGAAAAGTGTTCATATGTAGTAAAAACCTTAGAAATCCGTCCGTTTTCGTAATTTGTTATCGAATCGACTTAAAGCCAGATCGTCACATTGGCCGCTCTGCTCTTGAAACGGTTGTACTTATCGTCTGCAAAGCAATGTCACGTTTTGCCGTAGGCGGAAACAGAAAAGCACCATAGTAGAACACAGATGAAGCTTCTAAGTTGATGTAATAGCCAGTAAGAGGTAGACCAATTCAAGATTTAGGTATCGATTATTGACTTTTTAGCTGGTTTTTTGTGCCTTGGACATGACCTAGGACTTTATGATTCTGCATAAAAGGAGGACTCGCAGCCCAGTTGCACGGGAGAATGTGAAAAGTGTTCATATGTATTAAAAACCTGAGACATCCGTCCGTTTTCGTCATTTGTGATCGAATCGACTTAAAGCCAGATCGTCACATTGGCCGCTCTTCTCTCTGAAACGGTTGTACTTATCGTCTGCAAAGCTATGTCGCGTGCTGCGGTATGCGGAGACACTAAAAGCACCATAGTAGAACACAGATGGAGCTTCTAAGTTGATGTAATAGCCAGTAAGAAGTAGTACAATTCAAGTTTTAGGTATCGATTATTGACTTTTTAGCTGGCTTTGGTGCCTTGGACATGAGCTAGTACCTTAAAATTCTGCATGAAAGGAGGACTAGCAGCCGAGTTGCACGGGAGAATGTGAAAAGTGTTCATATGTAGTAAAAACCTTAGAAATCCGTCCGTTTTCATCATTTGTTATCGAATCGACTTAAAGCCAGATCGTCACATTGGCCGCTCTTCTCTCTGAAAAAGTTGTACTTATCGTCTGCAAAGCTATGTCGCGTGCTGCGGTACGTGGACACAATAAAAGCACCATAGTAGAACACAGATGAAGCTTCTAAGTTGATGTAATAGCGAGTAAGAAGTAGTCCAATTCAAGTTTTAGGTATCGATTGTTGACTTTTTAGCTGGCTTTGGTGCCTTGGACATGAGCTAGGACCTTAAGATTCTGCATGAAAGGAGGACTAGCAGCCGAGTTGCACGGGAGAATGTGAAAAGTGTTCATATGTAGTAAAAACCTGGGAAATTCGTCCGTTCTCGTCATTTGTTATCGAATCGACTTAAAGCCACATCGTCTTATTTGCCGCTCTTCTCTCTGAAACGCTTGTACTTATCGTCTGCAAAGCTATGTCGCATGCTGCGGTATGCTGAGACACTACAAGCAGCATAGTAGAACACAGATGAAGCTTCTAAGTTGATGTAATAGCCAGTAAGAAGTAGTACAATTCAAGTTTTAGGTATCGATTATTGACTTTTTAGCTAGCTTTGGTGCCTTGGACATGAGCTAGGACCTTAAGATTCTGCATGAAAGGAGGACTAGCAGCCGAGTAGCACGGGAGAATGTGAAAAGTGATCATATGTAGTAAAAACCTGAGAAATTCGTCTGTTTTCGTCATTTGTTATCGAATCGACTTAAAGCCAGATCGTCACATTGGCCGCTCTTCTCTCTGAAACGCTTGTACTTATCGTCTGCAAAGCTATGTCGCATGCTGCGGTATGCTGAGACACTACAAGCAGCATAGTAAAACATAGATGAAACTTCTAAGTTGATGTAATAGCCAGTAAGAAGTAGTACAATTCAAGTTTTAGGTATCGATTATTGACTTTTAGCTGGTTTTTTTTTGCCTTGGACATGAGCTAGGACTTTATGATTCTGCATTAAAAGGAGGACTAGCAGCCCAGTTGCACGGGGGAATGTGAAAAGTGTTCATATGTATTAAAAACCTGAGACATCCGTCCGTTTTCGTCATTTGTTATCGAATCGACTTAAGCCAGATCGTCACATTGGTCGCTCTTCTCTCTGAAACGGTTGTACTTATCGTCTGCAAAGCTATGTCGCATGCTGCGGTATGCTGAGACACTACAAGCAGCATAGTAGAACACAGATGAAGCTTCTAAGTTGATGTAGTAGCCAGTAAGAAGTAGTACAATTCAAGTTTTAGGTATCGATTATTGACTTTTTAGCTGGCTTTGGTGCCTTGGACATGAGCTACGGCCTTAAGATTCCGCATGAAAGGAGGACTAGCAGCCGAGTTGCACGGGAGAATGTGAAAAGTGTTCATATATAAAAAAATACTTGAGAAATCCGTCCGTTTTCGTCATTTGTTATCGAATCGACTTAAAGCCAGATCGTCACATTGGTCGCTCTTCTCTCTGAAAAGGTTGTACTTATCGTCTGCAAAGCTATGTCGCGTGCTGCGGTATGCGGAGACACTAAAATCACCAGAGTAGAACACAGATGAAGCTTCTAAGTTGACGTAATAGCCAGGAAGAAGTAGTACAATTCACGTTTTAGGTATCGATTATTGACTTTTTAGCTGGCTTTGGTGCCTTGGACATGAGCTAGGACCTTAACATTCTGCATGAAAGGAGGACTAGCAGCCGATTTGCATGGAAGAATGTGAAAAGTGTTCATATGTAGTAAAAACCCGAGAAATCCGTCCGTTTTCGTCATTTGTTATCGAACCGACTTAAAGCCAGATCGTCACATTAGCCGCTCTTCTCTCTGAAACGGTTGTACTTATCGATTGCAAAGCTATGTCGGTGTTGCGGTATGCGGAGACACTAAAAGCACCATAGTAGAACACAGATGAAGCTTCTAAGTTGACGTAATAGCCAGGAAGAAGTAGTACAATTCAAGTTTTAGGTATCGATTATTGACTTTTTAGCTGGCTTTGGTGCCTTGGACACGAGCTAGGACCTTAACATTTTGCATGAAAGGAGGACTAGCAGCCGATTTGCATGGGAGAATGTGAAAAGTGTTCATATGTAGTAAAAACCTGCGAAATCCGTCCACTTTCGTCATTTGTTATCGAATCGACTTAAAGCCAGATCGTCACAATGGCCGCTCTTCTCTCTGAAAAAGTTGTACTTATCGTCTGCAAAGCTATGTCGCGTGCTGCGGTATGCGGAGACACTAAAAGCACCATAGTAGAACACAGATGAAGCTTCTAAGTTGATGTAATAGCCAGTAAGAAGTAGTACAATTAAAGTTTTAGGTATCAGTTAATGACTTTTTACCCTTCCTTGGTGCCTTGGACATGAGCTAGGACCTTAAGATTCTGCATGAAAGGAGGACTAGCAGCCGTGTTGCAGGGAAGAATGTGAAAAATGTTCATATGTAGTAAAAACCCGAGAAATCCGTCCATTTTCGTCATTTGTTATCGAATCGATTTAAAGCCAGATCGTCACATTGGCCGTTCTGCTCTCGGAAACGCTTGTACTTATCGTCTGCAAAGCTATGTCGCGTGTTGCCGTAGGCGGAAACAGGAAAAGCATCATAGTAGAACACAGATGAAGCTTCTAAGTTGATGTAATAGCCAGTAAGAAGTAGTCCATTTCAAGTTTTAGGTATCGATTATTGACTTTTTAGCTGGCTTTGGTGCATTGGACATGAGCTAGGACCTTAAGATTCTGCATGAAAGGAGGACTAGCAGCCGAGTTGCACGGGAGAATGTGAAAAGTGTTCATATGTAGTAAAAACCTGAGAAATCCGTCCGTTTTGGTCATTTGTTATCGAATCGACTTAAAGCCACATCGTCACATTGGCCGCTCTTCTCTCTGAAACGCTTGTACTTATCGTCTGCAAAGCTATGTCGCGTGCTGCGGTATGTGGAGACACTAAAAGCACCATAGTAGAACACAGATGAAGCTTCTAAGTTGATGTAATAGCCAGTAAGAAGTAGTGGAATTCAAGTTTTAGGTATCGATTATTGACTTTTTAGCTTGCTTTGGTGCCTTGGACATGAGCTAGGACCTTAACATTCTGCATGAAAGGAGGACTAGCTGCCGCGTTGCACGGGAGAATGTGAAAAGTGTTCATATGTAGTAAAAACCTTAGAAATCCGTCCATTTTCGTCATTTGTTATCGAATCGACTTAAAGCCAGATCGTCACTTTGGCCGCTCTTCTCTCTGAAACGGTTGTACTTATCGTCTGCAATGCTATGTCGCGTGCTGCGGTAAGCGGAGACACTAAAATCACCATAGTAGAACACAGATGAAGCATCTAAGTTGATGTAATAGCCAGTAAGAAGTAATCCAATTCAAGTTTTAGGTATCGATTATTGACTTTTTAGCTGGCTTTGGTGCCTTGGACATGAGCTAGGACCTTAAGATTCTGCATGAAAGGAGGACTAGCAGCCGAGTTGCACGGGAGAATGTGAAAAGTGTTCATATGTAGTAAAATCCTGAGAAATCAGTCCGTTTTCGTCATTTGTTATCGAATCGACTTAAAGCCAGATCGTCACATTGGCCGCTCTTCTCTCTGAAACGGTTGTACTTATCGTCTGCAAAGCTATGTCGCGTGCTGCGGTATGTGGAGACACTAAAAGCACCATAGTAGAACACAGATGAAGCTTCTAAGTTGATGTAATTGCCAGTAAGAAGTAGTACAATTCAAGTTTTAGGAATCGATTATTGACTCTTTAGCTGGCTTTGGTGCCTTGGACATGAGCTTGGACCTTAAATTTCTGCATGAAAGGAGGACTAGCAGCCGCGTTGCACGGGAGAATGTGAAAAGTGTTAATATGTAGTAAAAACCTTAGAAATACTTCCGTTTTCGTCATTTGTTATCGAATCGACTTAAAGCCAGATCGTCACATTGGCCGCTCTTCTCTCTGAAACGGTTGTACTTATCGTCTGCAAAGCTATGTCGCGTGCTGCGGTATGCGGAGACACTAAAATCACCATAGTAGAACACAGATGAAGCTTTTAAGTTGATGTAATATCCAGTAAGAAGTAGTACGATTCATGTTTTAGGTATCGATTATTGACTTTATAGCTGGCTTTGGTGCCTTGGACATGAGCTAGGACCTTAACATTCTGCATGAAAGGAGGACTAGCAGCCGAGTTGCACGGGAGAATGTTAAAAGTGTTCATATGTAGTAAAAACCTTAGAAATCCGTCCGTTTTCGTCATTTGTTATCGAATCGACTTAAAGCCAGATCGTCACATTGGCCGCTCTTCTCTCTGAAACGCTTGTACTTATCGTCTGCAAAGCTATGTCGCGTGCTGCGGTATGCGGAGACACTGCACTCACCATAGTAGAACACAGTTCAAGCTTCTAAGTTGATGTAATAGCCAGTAAGAAGTAGTACAATTCAAGTTTTAGGTATCGTTTATTGACTTTTTAGCTGGCTTTGGTGCCTTGGACATGAGCTAGGACCTTAAGATTCTGCATGAAAGGAGGACTAGCAGCCGAGTTGCAGGGGAGAATGTGAAAAGTGTTCATATGTAGTAAAAACCTGAGAAATCCGTCCGTTTTCGTCATTTGTTATCGAATCGACTTAAAGCCAGATCGTCACATTGGCCGCTCTGCTCTCGGAAACGGTTGTACTTATCGTCTGCAAAGCTATGTCGCGTGTTGCCGTAGGCGGAAACAGGAAAAGCACCATTGTAGAACACAGACGAAGCTTCTAAGTTGATGTAATAGCCAGTAAGAAGTAGTCCAATTCAAGTTTTAGGTATCGATAATTGACTTTTTAGCTGGCTTTGGTGCCTTGGACATGAGCTAGGACCTTAAGATTCTGCATGAAAGGAGGACTAGCAGCCGAGTTGCACGGGAGAATGTGAAAAGTGTTCATATGTAGTAAAAACCTGAGAAATCCGTCCGTTTTGGTCATTTGTTATCGAATCGACTTAAAGCCACATCGTCACATTGGCCGCTCTTCTCTCTGAAACGCTTGTACTTATCGTCTGCAAAGCTATGTCGCATGCTGCGGTATGCTGAGACACTACAAGCAGCATAGTAGAACACAGATGAAGCTTCTAAGTTGATGTAATAGCCAGTAAGAAGTAGTACAATTCAAGTTTTAGGTATCGATTATTGACTTTTTAGCTAGCTTTGGTGCCTTGGACATGAGCTAGGACCTTAAGATTCTGCATGAAAGGAGGACTAGCAGCCGAGTAGCACGGGAGAATGTGAAAAGTGATCATATGTAGTAAAAACCTGAGAAATTCGTCTGTTTTCGTCATTTGTTATCGAATCGACTTAAAGCCAGATCGTCACATTGGCCGCTCTTCTCTCTGAAACGCTTGTACTTATCGTCTGCAAAGCTATGTCGCATGCTGCGGTATGCTGAGACACTACAAGCAGCATAGTAAAACATAGATGAAACTTCTAAGTTGATGTAATAGCCAGTAAGAAGTAGTACAATTCAAGTTTTAGGTATCGATTATTGACTTTTAGCTGGTTTTTTTTTGCCTTGGACATGAGCTAGGACTTTATGATTCTGCATTAAAAGGAGGACTAGCAGCCCAGTTGCACGGGGGAATGTGAAAAGTGTTCATATGTATTAAAAACCTGAGACATCCGTCCGTTTTCGTCATTTGTTATCGAATCGACTTAAGCCAGATCGTCACATTGGTCGCTCTTCTCTCTGAAACGGTTGTACTTATCGTCTGCAAAGCTATGTCGCATGCTGCGGTATGCTGAGACACTACAAGCAGCATAGTAGAACACAGATGAAGCTTCTAAGTTGATGTAATAGCCAGTAAGAAGTAGTACAATTCAAGTTTTAGGTATCGATTATTGACTTTTTAGCTGGCTTTGGTGCCTTGGACATGAGCTACGGCCTTAAGATTCTGCATGAAAGGAGGACTAGCAGCCGAGTTGCACGGGAGAATGTGAAAAGTGTTCATATATAAAAAAATACTTGAGAAATCCGTCCGTTTTCGTCATTTGTTATCGAATCGACTTAAAGCCAGATCGTCACATTGGTCGCTCTTCTCTCTGAAAAGGTTGTACTTATCGTCTGCAAAGCTATGTCGCGTGCTGCGGTATGCGGAGACACTAAAATCACCAGAGTAGAACACAGATGAAGCTTCTAAGTTGACGTAATAGCCAGGAAGAAGTAGTACAATTCACGTTTTAGGTATCGATTATTGACTTTTTAGCTGGCTTTGGTGCCTTGGACATGAGCTAGGACCTTAACATTCTGCATGAAAGGAGGACTAGCAGCCGATTTGCATGGAAGAATGTGAAAAGTGTTCATATGTAGTAAAAACCCGAGAAATCCGTCCGTTTTCGTCATTTGTTATCGAATCGACTTAAAGCCAGATCGTCACATTAGCCGCTCTTCTCTCTGAAACGGTTGTACTTATCGATTGCAAAGCTATGTCGGTGTTGCGGTATGCGGAGACACTAAAAGCACCATAGTAGAACACAGATGAAGCTTCTAAGTTGACGTAATAGCCAGGAAGAAGTAGTACAATTCAAGTTTTAGGTATCGATTATTGACTTTTTAGCTGGCTTTGGTGCCTTGGACACGAGCTAGGACCTTAACATTTTGCATGAAAGGAGGACTAGCAGCCGATTTGCATGGGAGAATGTGAAAAGTGTTCATATGTAGTAAAAACCTGAGAAATCCGTCCACTTTCGTCATTTGTTATCGAATCGACTTAAAGCCAGATCGTCACAATGGCCGCTCTTCTCTCTGAAAAAGTTGTACTTATCGTCTGCAAAGCTATGTCGCGTGCTGCGGTATGCGGAGACACTAAAAGCACCATAGTAGAACACAGATGAAGCTTCTAAGTTGATGTAATAGCCAGTAAGAAGTAGTACAATTAAAGTTTTAGGTATCAGTTAATGACTTTTTACCCTTCCTTGGTGCCTTGGACATGAGCTAGGACCTTAAGATTCTGCATGAAAGGAGGACTAGCAGCCGTGTTGCAGGGAAGAATGTGAAAAATGTTCATATGTAGTAAAAACCCGAGAAATCCGTCCATTTTCGTCATTTGTTATCGAATCGATTTAAAGCCAGATCGTCACATTGGCCGTTCTGCTCTCGGAAACGCTTGTACTTATCGTCTGCAAAGCTATGTCGCGTGTTGCCGTAGGCGGAAACAGGAAAAGCATCATAGTAGAACACAGATGAAGCTTCTAAGTTGATGTAATAGCCAGTAAGAAGTAGTCCATTTCAAGTTTTAGGTATCGATTATTGACTTTTTAGCTGGCTTTGGTGCCTTGGACATGAGCTAGGACCTTAAGATTCTGCATGAAAGGAGGACTAGCAGCCGCGTTGCACGGGAGAATGTGAAAAGTGTTCATACGTAGTAAAAACCTGAGAAATCCGTCCGTTTTGGTCATTTGTTATCGAATCGACTTAAAGCCACATCGTCACATTGGCCGCTCTTCTCTCTGAAACGCTTGTACTTATCGTCTGCAAAGCTATGTCGCGTGCTGCGGTATGTGGAGACACTAAAAGCACCATAGTAGAACACAGATGAAGCTTCTAAGTTGATGTAATAGCCAGTAAGAAGTAGTGGAATTCAAGTTTTAGGTATCGATTATTGACTTTTTAGCTTGCTTTGGTGCCTTGGACATGAGCTAGGACCTTAACATTCTGCATGAAAGGAGGACTAGCTGCCGCGTTGCACGGGAGAATGTGAAAAGTGTTCATATGTAGTAAAAACCTTAGAAATCCGTCCATTTTCGTCATTTGTTATCGAATCGACTTAAAGCCAGATCGTCACTTTGGCCGCTCTTCTCTCTGAAACGGTTGTACTTATCGTCTGCAATGCTATGTCGCGTGCTGCGGTAAGCGGAGACACTAAAATCACCATAGTAGAACACAGATGAAGCATCTAAGTTGATGTAATAGCCAGTAAGAAGTAATCCAATTCAAGTTTTAGGTATCGATTATTGACTTTTTAGCTGGCTTTGGTGCCTTGGACATGAGCTAGGACCTTAAGATTCTGCATGAAAGGAGGACTAGCAGCCGAGTTGCACGGGAGAATGTGAAAAGTGTTCATATGTAGTAAAATCCTGAGAAATCAGTCCGTTTTCGTCATTTGTTATCGAATCGACTTAAAGCCAGATCGTCACATTGGCCGCTCTTCTCTCTGAAACGGTTGTACTTATCGTCTGCAAAGCTATGTCGCGTGCTGCGGTATGTGGAGACACTAAAAGCACCATAGTAGAACACAGATGAAGCTTCTAAGTTGATGTAATTGCCAGTAAGAAGTAGTACAATTCAAGTTTTAGGAATCGATTATTGACTCTTTAGCTGGCTTTGGTGCCTTGGACATGAGCTTGGACCTTAAATTTCTGCATGAAAGGAGGACTAGCAGCCGCGTTGCACGGGAGAATGTGAAAAGTGTTAATATGTAGTAAAAACCTTAGAAATACTTCCGTTTTCGTCATTTGTTATCGAATCGACTTAAAGCCAGATCGTCACATTGGCCGCTCTTCTCTCTGAAACGGTTGTACTTATCGTCTGCAAAGCTATGTCGCGTGCTGCGGTATGCGGAGACACTAAAATCACCATAGTAGAACACAGATGAAGCTTTTAAGTTGATGTAATTGCCAGTAAGAAGTAGTACGATTCATGTTTTAGGTATCGATTATTGACTTTATAGCTGGCTTTGGTGCCTTGGACATGAGCTAGGACCTTAACATTCTGCATGAAAGGAGGACTAGCAGCCGAGTTGCACGGGAGAATGTTAAAAGTGTTCATATGTAGTAAAAACCTTAGAAATCCGTCCGTTTTCGTCATTTGTTATCGAATCGACTTAAAGCCAGATCGTCACATTGGCCCCTCTTTTCTCTGAAACGGTTGTACTTATCGTCTGCAAAGCTATGTCGCGTACTGCGGTGTGCGGAGACACTAAAAGCACCATGGTAGAACACAGATGAAGCTTCTAAGTTGATGTAATAGCCAGTAAGAAGTAGTCCAATTCAAGTTTTAGGTATCGATAATTGACTTTTTAGCTGGCTTTGGTGCCTTGGACATGAGCTAGGACCTTAAGATTCTGCATGAAAGGAGGACTAGCAGCCGAGTTGCACGGGAGAATGTGAAAAGTGTTCATATGTAGTAAAAACCTGAGAAATCCGTCCGTTTTGGTCATTTGTTATCGAATCGACTTAAAGCCACATCGTCACATTGGCCGCTCTTCTCTCTGAAACGCTTGTACTTATCGTCTGCAAAGCTATGTCGCGTGCTGCGGTATGTGGAGACACTAAAAGCACCATAGTAGAACACAGATGAAGCTTCTAAGTTGATGTAATAGCCAGTAAGAAGTAGTCCAATTCAAGTTTTAGGTATCGATTATTGACTTTTTAGCTGGCTTTGGTGCCTTGGACATGAGCTAGCACCTTAAGATTCTGCATGAAAGGAGGACTAGCAGCCCAGTTGCACGGGAGAATGTGAAAAGTGTTCATATGCAGTAAAAACCTGAGCAATCCGTCCGTTTTCGTCATTTGTTATCGAATCGACTTAAAGCCAGATCGTCACATTGGCCGCTCTTCTCTCTGAAACGGTTGTACTTATCGTCTGCAAAGCTATGTCGCGTGCTGCGGTATGTGGAGACACTAAAATCACCATAGTGGAACACAGATGAAGCTTCTAAGTTGATGTAATAGCCAGTAAGAAGTAGTACAATTCAAGTTTTAGGTATCGATTATTGACTTTTTAGCTGGCTTTGTTGCCTTGGACATGAGCTAGTACCTTAAATTTCTGCATGAAAGGAGGACTAGCAGCCGCGTTGCACGGGAGGATGTGAAAAGTGTTCATATGTAGTAAAAACCTTAGAAATCCTTCCGTTTTCGTCATTTGTTATCGAATCGACTTAAAGCCAGATCGTCACATTGGCCGCTCTTCTCTCTGAAACGCTTGTACTTATCGTCTGCAAAGCTATGTCGCGTGCTGCGATATGCGGAGACACTAAAATCACCATAGTAGAACACAGTTGAAGCTTTTAAGTTGATGTAATAGCCAGTAAGAAGTAGTACAATTCATGTTTTAGGTATCGATTATTGACTTTTTAGCTGGCTTTGTTGCCTTGGACATGAGCTAGGACTTTAAGGTTCTGCATGAAAGGAGGACTAGCAGCCGAGTTGCAGGGAAGAATGTGAAAAATGTTCATATGTAGTAAAAACCAGAGAAATCCGTCCATTTTCGTCATTTGTTATCGAATCGACTTAAAGCCAGATCGTCACATTGGCCGTTCTGCTCTCGGAAACACTTGTACTTATCGTCTGCAAAGCTATGTCGCGTGTTGCCGTAGGCGGAAACAGGAAAAGCATCATAGTAGAACACAGATGAAGCTTCTAAGTTGATGTAATAGCCAGTAAGAAGTAGTCCATTTCAAGTTTTAGGTATCGATTATTGACTTTTTAGCTGGCTTTGGTGCCTTGGACATGAGCTAGGACCTTACGATTCTGCATGAAAGGAGGACTGGCAGCCGAGTTGCAGGGGAGAATGTGAAAAGTGTTCATATGTAGTAAAAACCTGAGAAATCCGTCCGTTTTCATCATTTGTTATCGAATCGACTTAAAGCCAGATCATCACATTGCCCGCTGTGCTCTCGGAAATGGTTGTACTTATCGTCTGCAAAGCTATGTCGCGTGTTGCCGTAGGCGGAAACAGGAAAAGCACCGTAGTAGAACACAGATGAAGCTTCCAAGTTGATGTAATAGCCAGTAAGAAGTAGTCCAATTCAAGTTTTAGGTATCGATTATTGACTTTTTAGCTGGCTTTGGTGCCTTGGACATGAGCTAGGACCTTAACATTCTGCATGAAAGGAGGACTAGCTGCCGCGTTGCACGGGAGAATGTGAAAAGTGTTCATATGTAGTAAAAACCTTAGAAATCCGTCCATTTTCGTCATTTGTTATCGAATCGACTTAAAGCCAGATCGTCACATTGGCCGCTCTTCTCCCTGAAACGGTTGTACTTATCGTCTGCAATGCTATGTCGCGTGCTGCGGTAAGCGGAGACACTAAAATCACCATAGTAGAGCACAGATGAAGCATCTAAGTTGATGTAATAGCCAGTAAGAAGTAATCCAATTCAAGTTTTAGGTATCGATTATTGACTTTTTAGCTGGCTTTGGTGCCTTGGACATGAGCTAGGACCTTAAGATTCTGCATGAAAGGAGGACTAGCAGCCGAGTTGCACGGGAGAATGTGAAAAGTGTTCATATGTAGTAAAATCCTGAGAAATCAGTCCGTTTTCGTCATTTGTTATCGAATCGACTTAAAGCCAGATCGTCACATTGGCCGCTCTTCTCTCTGAAACGGTTGTACTTATCGTCTGCAAAGCTATGTCACGTGCTGCGGTATGTGGAGACACTAAAAGCACCATAGTAGAACACAGATGAAGCTTCTAAGTTGATGTAATTGCCAGTAAGAAGTAGTACAATTCAAGTTTTAGGTATCGATTATTGACTTTTTAGCTGGCTTTGGTGCCTTGGACATGAGCTAGGACCTTAAATTTCTGCATGAAAGGAGGACTAGCAGCCGCGTTGCACGGGAGAATGTGAAAAGTGTTCATATGTAGTAAAAACCTTAGAAATCCTTCCGTTTTCGTAATTTGTTATCGAATCGACTTAAAGCCAGATCGTCACATTTTCCGCTCTTCTGTCTGAAACGGTTGTACTTATCGTCTGCAAAGCTATGTCGCGTGCTGCGGTATGCGGAGACACTAAAATCACCATAGTAGAACACAGATGAAGCTTTTAAGTTGATGTAATAGCCAGTAAGAAGTAGTACAATTCATTTTTTAGGTATCGATTATTGTCTTTTTAGCTGGCTTTGGTGCCTTGGACATGAGCTAGGACCTTAACATTCTGCATGAACGGAGGACTAGCAGCCGAGTTGCACGGGAGAATGTTAAAAGTGTTCATCTGTAGTAAAAACCTTAGAAATCCGTCCGTTTTCGTCATTTGTTATCGAATCGACTTAAAGCCAGATCGTCACATTGGCCGCTCTTCTCTCTGAAACGCTTGTACTTATCGTCTGCAAACTATGTCGCGTGCTGCGGTATCCGGAGACACTGCACTCACCATAGTAGAACACAGATGAAGCTTCTAAGTTGATGTAATAGCCAGTAAGAAGTAGTACAATTCAAGTTTTAGGTATCGATTATTGACTTTTTAGCTGTCTTTGGTGCCTTGGACATGAGCTAGGACCTTAAGATTCTGCATGAAAGGAGGACTAGCAGCCGAGTTGCACGGGAGAATGTGAAAAGTGTACATATGTCGTAAAAACCTGAGAAATCCGTCCGTTTTCGTCATTTGTTATCGAATCGACTTAAAGCCAGATCGTCACATTGGCCGCTCTTCTCTCTGAAACGGTTGTACTTATCGTCTGCAAAGCTATGTCGCGTGCTGCGGTATGTGGAGACACTAAAAGCACCATAGTAGAACACAGATGAAGCTTCTAAGTTGATGTAATTGCCAGTAAGAAGTAGTACAATTCAAGTTTTAGGTATCGATTATTGACTTTTTCGCTGGCTTTGGTGCCTTGGACATAAGCTAGGACCTTAAATTTCTGCATGAAAGGAGGACTAGCAGCCGCGTTGCACGGGAGAATGTGAAATGTGTTCATATGTAGTAAAAACCTTAGAAATCCTTCCGTTTTCGTCATTTGTTATCGAATCGACTTAAAGCCAGATCGTCACATTGGCCGCTCTTCTCTCTGAAACGCTTGTACTTATCGTCTGCAAAGCAATGTCGCGTGCTGCGGTATGCGGAGACACTAAAATCACCATAGTAGAACACAGATGCAGCTTTTTTAGTTCATGTAATAGCCAGTAAGAAGTAGTACAATTCATGTTTTAGGTATCGATTATTGACTTTTTAGCTGGCTTTGGTGCCTTGGACATGAGCTAGGACCTTAACATTCTGCATGAAAGGAGGACTAGCAGCCGAGTTGCACGGGAGATTGTTAAAAGTGTTCATATGTAGTAAAAACCTTAGAAATCCGCCCGTTTTCGTCATTTGTTATCGAATCGACTTAAAGCCAGATCGTCACATTGGCCGCTCTGCTCTCGGAAACGGTTGTACTTATCGTCTGCAAAGCTATGTCGCGTGTTGCCGTAGGCGGAAACAGGAAAAGCACCATAGTAGAACACAGATGAAGCTTCTAAGTTGATGTAATAGCCAGTAAGAAGTAGTCCAATTCAAGTTTTAGGTATCGATTATTGATTTTTAGCTGGCTTTGGTGCCTTGGACATGAGCTAGGACCTTAAGATTCTGCATGAAAGGAGGACTAGCAGCCGAGTTGCAGGGGAGAATGTGAAAAGTGTTCATATGTAGTAAAAACCTGAGAAATCCGTCCGTTTTGGTCATTTGTTATCGAATCGACTTAAAGCCAGATCGTCACATTGGCCGCCCATCTCTCTGAAACGGTTGTACTTATCGTCTGCAAAGCTATGTCGCGTGCTGCGGTATGCGGAGACACTAAAATCACCATAGTAGAACACAGATGAAGCTTTTAAGTTGATGTAATAGCCAGTAAGAAGTAGTACAATTCATTTTTTAGGTATCGATTATTGTCTTTTTAGCTGGCTTTGGTGCCTTGGACATGAGCTAGGACCTTAACATTCTGCATGAAAGGAGGACTAGCAGCCGAGTTGCACGGGAGAATGTTAAAAGTGTTCATCTGTAGTAAAAACCTTAGAAATCCGTCCGTTTTCGTCATTTGTTATCGAATCGACTTAAAGCCAGATCGTCACATTGGCCGCTCTTCTCTCTGAAACGCTTGTACTTATCGTCTGCAAAGCTATGTCGCGTGCTGCGGTATCCGGAGACACTGCACTCACCATAGTAGAACACAGATGAAGCTTCTAAGTTGATGTAATAGCCAGTAAGAAGTAGTACAATTCAAGTTTTAGGTATCGATTATTGACTTTTTAGCTGTCTTTGGTGCCTTGGACATGAGCTAGGACCTTAAGATTCTGCATGAAAGGAGGACTAGCAGCCGAGTTGCAGGGGAGAATGTGAAAAGTGTTCATATGTAGTAAAAACCTGAGAAAACCGTCCGTTTTCGTCATTTGTTATCGAATCGACTTAAAGCCAGATCGTCACATTGGCCGCTCTGCTCTCGGAAACGGTTGTACTTATCGTCTGCAAAGCTATGTCGCGTGTTGCCGTAGGCGGAAACAGGAAAAGCACCATTGTAGAACACAGACGAAGCTTCTAAGTTGATGTAATAGCCAGTAAGAAGTAGTCCAATTCAAGTTTTAGGTATCGATTATTGACTTTTTAGCTGGCTTTGGTGCCTTGGACATGAGCAAGGACCTTAAGATTCTGCATGAAAGGAGGACTAGCAGCCGAGTTGCAGGGGAGAATGTGAAAAGTGTTCATATGTAGTAAAAACCCGAGAAATCCGTCCGTTTTTGTCATTTGTTATCGAATCGACTTAAAGCAAGATCGTCACATTGGCCACTCTTCTCTCTGAAACGCTTGTACTTATCGTCTGCAAAGCTATGTCGCGTGCTGCGGTATGTGGAGACACTAAAAGCACCATAGTAGAACACAGATGAAGCTTCTAAGTTGATGTAATAGCCAGTAAGAAGTAGTGGAATTCAAGTTTTAGGAATCGATTATTGACTTTTTAGCTGGCTTTGGTGCCTTGGACATGAGCTAGCACCTTAAGATTCTGCATGAAAGGAGGACTAGCAGCCGAGTTGCACGGGAAAATGTGGAAAGTGTTCATATGTAGTAAAAACCTGAGAAATCCGTCCGTTTTCGTCATTTGTTATCGAATCGACTTAAAGCCAGATCGTCACATTGGCCGCTCTTCTCTCTGAAACGGTTGTACTTATCGTCTGCAAAGCTATGTCGCGTGCTGCGGTATGTGGAGACACTAAAATCACCATAGTAGAACACAGATGAAGCTTCTATGTTGATGTAATAGCCAGTAAGAAGTAGTACAATTCAAGTTTTAGGTATCGATTATTGACTTTTTAGCTGGCTTTGTTGCCTTGGACATGAGCTAGGACTTTAATTTCTGCATGAAAGGAGGACTAGCAGCCGCGTTGCACGGGAGAATGTTAAAACTGTTCATATGCAGTAAAAACTTTAGAAATCCGTCCGTTTTCGTCATTTGTTATCGAATCGACTTAAAGCCAGATCGTCACATTGGCCGCTCTTCTCTCTGAAACGCTTGTACTTATCGTCTGCAAAGCTATGTCGCGTGCTGCGGTATGTGGAGACACGAAAAGCACCATAGTAGAACACAGATGAAGCTTCTAAGTTGATGTAATAGCCAGTAAGAAGTAGTACAATTCAAGTTTTAGGTATCGATTATTGACTTTTTAGCTGGCTTTGTGGCCTTGGACATGAGCTAGGACCTTAACATTCTGCATGAACGGAGGACTAGCAGCCGAGTTGCAGGGAAGAATGTGAAAAAAGTTCATATGTAGTACAAACCACAGATATCCGTCCATTTTCGTCATTTGTTATCGAATCGACTTAAAGCCAGATCGTCACATTGGCCGTTCTGCTCTCGGAAACGCTTGTACTTATCGTCTGCAAAGCTATGTCGCGTGTTGCCGTAGGCGGAAACAGGAAAAGCATCATAGTAGAACACAGATGAAGCTTCTAAGTTGATGTAATAGCCAGTAAGAAGTAGTCCATTTCAAGTTTTAGGTATCGATTATTGACCTTTTAGCTGGCTTTGGTGCCTTGGACATGAGCTAGGACCTTACGATTCTGCATGAAAGGAGGACTGGCAGCCGAGTTGCAGGGGAGAATGTGAAAAGTGTTCATATGTAGTAAAAACCTGAGAAATCCGTCCGTTTTCGTCATTTGTTATCGAATCGACTTAAAGTCAGATCGTCACATTGCCCGCTGTGCTCTCGGAAACGGTTGTACTTATCGTCTGCAAAGCTATGTCGCGTGTTGCCGTAGGCGGATACAGGAAAAGCACCGTAGTAGAACACAGATGAAGCTTCTAAGTTGATGTAATAGCCAGTAAGAAGTAGTACAATTCATGTTTTAGGTATCGATTATTGACTTTTTAGCTGGCTTTGGTGCCTTGGACATGAGCTAGGACCTTAACATTCTGCATGAAAGGAGGACTAGCTGCCGCGTTGCACGGGAGAATGTGAAAAGTGTTCATATGTAGTAAAAACCTGAGAAATCCGTCCATTTTCGTCATTTGTTATCGAATCGACTTAAAGCCAGATCGTCACATTGGCCGCTCTTCTCTCTGAAACGGTTGTACTTATCGTCTGCAATGCTATGTCGCGTGCTGCGGTAAGCGGAGACACTAAAATCACCATAGTAGAACACAGATGAAGCATCTAAGATGATGTAATAGCCAGTAAGAAGTAATCCAATTCAAGTTTTAGGTATCGATTATTGACTTTTTAGCTGGCTTTGGTGCCTTGGACATGAGCTAGGACCTTAAGATTCTGCATGAAAGGAGGACTAGCAGCCGAGTTGCACGGGAGAATGTGAAAAGTGTACATATGTAGTGAAATCCTGAGAAATCAGTCCGTTTTCGTCATTTGTTATCGAATCGACTTAAAGCCAGATCGTCACATTGGCCGCTCTTCTCTCTGAAACGGTTGTACTTATCGTCTGCAAAGCTATGTCGCGTGCTGCGGTATGTGGAGACACTAAAAGCACCATAGTAGAACACAGATGAAGCTTCTAAGTTGATGTAATTGCCAGTAAGAAGTAGTACAATTCAAGTTTTAGGTATCGATTATTGACTTTTTCGCTGGCTTTGGTGCCTTGGACATAAGCTAGGACCTTAAATTTCTGCATGAAAGGAGGACTAGCAGCCGCGTTGCACGGGAGAATGTGAAAAGTGTTCATATGTAGTAAAAACCTTAGAAATCCTTCCGTTTTCGTCATTTGTTATCGAATCGACTTAAAGCCAGATCGTCACATTGGCCGTTCTGCTCTCTGAAACGCTTGTACTTATCGTCTGCAAAGCAATGTCGCGTGCTGCGGTATGCGGAGACACTAAAATCACCATAGTAGAACACAGATGCAGCTTTTTTAGTTCATGTAATAGCCAGTAAGAAGTAGTACAATTCATGTTTTAGGTATCGATTATTGACTTTTTAGCTGGCTTTGGTGCCTTGGACATGAGCTAGGACCTTAACATTCTGCATGAAAGGAGGACTAGCAGCCGAGTTGCACGGGAGATTGTTAAAAGTGTTCATATGTAGTAAAAACCTTAGAAATCCGCCCGTTTTCGTCATTTGTTATCGAATCGACTTAAAGCCAGATCGTCACATTGGCCGCTCTGCTCTCGGAAACGGTTGTACTTATCGTCTGCAAAGCTATGTCGCGTGTTGCCGTAGGCGGAAACAGGAAAAGCACCATAGTAGAACACAGATGAAGCTTCTAAGTTGATGTAATAGCCAGTAAGAAGTAGTCCATTTCAAGTTTTAGGTATCGATTATTGATTTTTAGCTGGCTTTGGTGCCTTGGACATGAGCTAGGACCTTAAGATTCTGCATGAAAGGAGGACTAGCAGCCGAGTTGCAGGGGAGAATGTGAAAAGTGTTCATATGTAGTAAAAACCTGAGAAATCCGTCCGTTTTGGTCATTTGTTATCGAATCGACTTAAAGCCAGATCGTCACATTGGCCGCCCATCTCTCTGAAACGGTTATACTTATCGTCTGCAAAGCTATGTCGCGTTCTGCGGTATGCGGAGACACTAAAATCACCATAGTAGAACACAGATCAAGCTTCTAAGTTGATGTAATAGCCAGTAAGAAGTAGTACAATTCTAGTTTTAGGTATCGATTATTGACTTTTTAGCTGGCTTTAGTGCCTTGGACCTGAGCTAGGACCTTAAGATTCTGCATGGAAGGAGGACTAGCAGCCGAGTTGCAGGGGAGAAAGTGAAAAAAGTTCATATGTAGTAAAAACCAGAGAAATCCGTCCATTTTCGTCATTTGTTATCGAATCGACTTAAAGCCAGATCGTCACATTGGCCGCTCTTCTCTCTGAAACGCTTGTACTTATCGTCTGCAAAGCTATGTCGCGTGCTGCGGTATCCGGAGACACTGCACTCACCATAGTAGAACACAGATGAAGCTTCTAAGTTGATGTAATAGCCAGTAAGAAGTAGTACAATTCAAGTTTTAGGTATCGATTATTGACTTTTTAGCTGTCTTTGGTGCCTTGGACCTGAGCTAGGACCTTAAGATTCTGCATGAAAGGAGGACTAGCAGCCGAGTTGCAGGGGAGAATGTGAAAAGTGTTCATATGTAGTAAAAACCTGAGAAAACCGTCCGTTTTCGTCATTTGTTATCGAATCGACTTAAAGCCAGATCGTCACATTGGCCGCTCTGCTCTCGGAAACGGTTGTACTTATCGTCTGCAAAGCTATGTCGCGTGTTGCCGTAGGCGGAAACAGGAAAAGCACCATTGTAGAACACAGACGAAGCTTCTAAGTTGATGTAATAGCCAGTAAGAAGTAGTCCAATTCAAGTTTTAGGTATCGATTATTGACTTTTTAGCTGGCTTTGGTGCCTTGGACATGAGCAAGGACCTTAAGATTCTGCATGAAAGGAGGACTAGCAGCCGAGTTGCAGGGGAGAATGTGAAAAGTGTTCATATGTAGTAAAAACCCGAGAAATCCGTCCGTTTTTGTCATTTGTTATCGAATCGACTTAAAGCAAGATCGTCACATTGGCCGCTCTTCTCTCTGAAACGCTTGTACTTATCGTCTGCAAAGCTATGTCGCGTGCTGCGGTATGTGGAGACACTAAAAGCACCATAGTAGAACACAGATGAAGCTTCTAAGTTGATGTAATAGCCAGTAAGAAGTAGTGGAATTCAAGTTTTAGGAATCGATTATTGACTTTTTAGCTGGCTTTGGTGCCTTGGACATGAGCTAGCACCTTAAGATTCTGCATGAAAGGAGGACTAGCAGCCGAGTTGCACGGGAGAATGTGGAAAGTGTTCATATGTAGTAAAAACCTGAGAAATCCGTCCGTTTTCGTCATTTGTTATCGAATCGACTTAAAGCCAGATCGTCACATTGGCCGCTCTTCTCTCTGAAACGGTTGTACTTATCGTCTGCAAAGCTATGTCGCGTGCTGCGGTATGTGGAGACACTAAAATCACCATAGTAGAACACAGATGAAGCTTCTATGTTGATGTAATAGCCAGTAAGAAGTAGTACAATTCAAGTTTTAGGTATCGATTATTGACTTTTTAGCTGGCTTTGTTGCCTTGGACATGAGCTAGGACCTTAAATTTCTGCATGAAAGGAGGACTAGCAGCCGCGTTGCACGGGAGAATGTTAAAACTGTTCATATGCAGTAAAAACTTTAGAAATCCGTCCGTTTTCGTCATTTGTTATCGAATCGACTTAAAGCCAGATCGTCACATTGGCCGCTCTTCTCTCTGAAACGCTTGTACTTATC
The DNA here is from genome assembly GCF_023897955.1 of Schistocerca gregaria. Taxonomy (NCBI): domain Eukaryota; kingdom Metazoa; phylum Arthropoda; class Insecta; order Orthoptera; family Acrididae; genus Schistocerca; species Schistocerca gregaria. Next base: position 946,298 of record NW_026061864.1, on the reverse strand, counting down.
GTCTGCAAAGCTATGTCGCGTGCTGCGGTATGTGGAGACACGAAAAGCACCATAGTAGAACACAGATGAAGCTTCTAAGTTGATGTAATAGCCAGTAAGAAGTAGTACAATTCAAGTTTTAGGTATCGATTATTGACTTTTTAGCTGGCTTTGTGGCCTTGGACATGAGCTAGGACCTTAACATTCTGCATGAACGGAGGACTAGCAGCCGAGTTGCAGGGAAGAATGTGAAAAAAGTTCATATGTAGTACAAACCACAGAAATCCGTCCATTTTCGTCATTTGTTATCGAATCGACTTAAAGCCAGATCGTCACATTGGCCGTTCTGCTCTCGGAAACGCTTGTACTTATCGTCTGCAAAGCTATGTCGCGTGTTGCCGTAGGCGGAAACAGGAAAAGCATCATAGTAGAACACAGATGAAGCTTCTAAGTTGATGTAATAGCCAGTAAGAAGTAGTCCATTTCAAGTTTTAGGTATCGATTATTGACCTTTTAGCTGGCTTTGGTGCCTTGGATATGAGCTAGGACCTTAAGATTCTGCATGAAAGGAGGACTGGCAGCCGAGTTGCAGGGGAGAATGTGAAAAGTGTTCATATGTAGTAAAAACCTGAGAAATCCGTCCGTTTTCGTCATTTGTTATCGAATCGACTTAAAGTCAGATCGTCACATTGCCCGCTGTGCTCTCGGAAACGGTTGTACTTATCGTCTGCAAAGCTATGTCGCGTGTTGCCGTAGGCGGATACAGGAAAAGCACCGTAGTAGAACACAGATGAAGCTTCTAAGTTGATGTAATAGCCAGTAAGAAGTAGTACAATTCATGTTTTAGGTATCGATTATTGACTTTTTAGCTGGCTTTGGTGCCTTGGACATGAGCTAGGACCTTAACATTCTGCATGAAAGGAGGACTAGCTGCCGCGTTGCACGGGAGAATGTGAAAAGTGTTCATATGTAGTAAAAACCTGAGAAATCCGTCCATTTTCGTCATTTGTTATCGAATCGACTTAAAGCCAGATCGTCACATTGGCCGCTCTTCTCTCTGAAACGGTTGTACTTATCGTCTGCAATGCTATGTCGCGTGCTGCGGTAAGCGGAGACACTAAAATCACCATAGTAGAACACAGATGAAGCATCTAAGTTGATGTAATAGCCAGTAAGAAGTAATCCAATTCAAGTTTTAGGTATCGATTATTGACTTTTTAGCTGGCTTTGGTGCCTTGGACATGAGCTAGGACCTTAAGATTCTGCATGAAAGGAGGACTAGCAGCCGAGTTGCACGGGAGAATGTGAAAAGTGTACATATGTAGTAAAATCCTGAGAAATCAGTCCGTTTTCGTCATTTGTTATCGAATCGACTTAAAGCCAGATCGTCACATTGGCCGCTCTTCTCTCTGAAACGGTTGTACTTATCGTCTGCAAAGCTATGTCGCGTGCTGCGGTATGTGGAGACACTAAAAGCACCATAGTAGAACACAGATGAAGCTTCTAAGTTGATGTAATAGCCAGTAAGAAGTAGTCCAATTCAAGTTTTAGGTATCGATTATTGACTTTTTAGCTGGCTTTGGTGCCTTGGACATGAGCTAGGACCTTATCATTCTGCATGAAAGGAGGACTAGCTGCCGCGTTGCACGGGAGAATGTGAAAAGTGTTCATATGTAGTAAAAACCTTAGAAATCCGTCCGTTTTCGTCATTTGTTATCGAATCGACTTAAAGCCAGATCGTCACATTGGCCGTTCTGCTCTCGGAAACGCTTATACTTATCGTCTGCAAAGCTATGTCGCGTGTTGCCGTAGGCGGAAACAGGAAAAGCATCATAGTAGAACACAGATGAAGCTTCTAAGTTGATGTAATAGCCAGTAAGAAGTAGTCCATTTCAAGTTTTAGGTATCGATTATTGACTTTTTAGCTGGCTTTGGTGCCTTGGACATGAGCTAGGACCATAACATTCTGCATGAAAGGAGGACTAGCTGCCGCGTTGCACGGGAGATTGTGAAAAGTGTTCATATGTAGTAAAAACCTTAGAAATCCGTCCATTTTCGTCATTTGTTATCGAATCGACTTAAAGCCAGATCGTCACATTGGCCGCTCTTCTCTCCGAAACGCTTGTACTTATCGTCTGCAAAGCTATGTCGCGTGCTGCGGTATCCGGAGACACTGCACTCATCATAGTATAACACAGTTCAAGCTTCTAAGTTGATGTAATAGCCAGTAAGAAGTAGTACAATTCAAGTTTTAGGTATCGATTATTGACTTTTTAGCTGGCTTTGGTGCCTTGGACATGAGCTAGGACCTTAAGATTCTGCATGAAAGGAGGACTAGCAGCCGAGTTGCAGGGGAGAATGTGAAAAGTGTTCATATGTAGTAAAAACCTGAGAAATCCGTCCGTTTTCGTCATTTGTTATCGAATCGACTTAAAGCCAGATCGTCACATTGGCCGCTCTGCTCTCGGAAACGGTTGTACTTATCGTCTGCAAAGCTATGTCGCGTGTTGCCGTAGGCGGAAACAGGAAAAGCACCATAGTAGAACACAGATGAAGCTTCTAAGTTGATGTAATAGCCAGTACGAAGTAGTCCAATTCAAGTTTTAGGTATCGATTAATGACTTTTTAGCTGGCTTTGGTGCCTTGGACATGAGCTAGGACCTTAAGATTCTGCATGAAAGGAGGACTAGCAGCCGAGTTGCAGGGGAGAATGTGAAAAGTGTTCATATGTAGTAAGCACCTGAGAAATCCGTCCGTTTTGGTCATTTGTTATCGAATCGACTTAAAGCCAGATCGTCACATTGGCCGCCCATCTCTCTCAAACGGTTGTACATATCGTCTGCAAAGCTATGTCGCGTTCTGCGGTATGCGGAGACACTAAAATCACCATAGTAGAACACAGATCAAGCTTCTAAGTTGATGTAATAGCCAGTAAGAAGTATTCCATTTCAAGTTTTAGGTATCGATTATTGACTTTTTAGCTGGCTTTGGTGCATTGGACATGAGCTAGGACCTTAATATTCTGCATGAAAGGAGGACTAGCAATCGAGTTGCACGGGAGAATGTGAAAAGTTTTCATATGTAGTAAAAACCTTAGAAATCCGTCCATTTTCGTCATTTGTTATCGAATCGACTTAAAGCCAGATCGTCACATTGGCCGCTCTTCTCTCCGAAACGCTTGTACTTATCGTCTGCAAAGCTATGTCGCGTGCTGCGGTACCCGGAGACACTGCACTCACCATAGTAGAACACAGTTCAAGCTTCTAAGTTGATGTAATAGACAGTAAGAAGTAGTACAATTCAAGTTTTAGGTATCGATTATTGACTTTTTAGCTGGCTTTGGTGCCTTGGACATGAGCTAGGACCTTAAGATTCTGCATGAAAGGAGGACTAGCAGCCGAGTTGCAGGGAAGAATGTGAAAAATGTTCATATGTAGTAAAAACCAGAGAAATCCGTCCATTTTCGTCATTTGTTATCGAATCGACTTAAAGCCAGATCGTCACATTGGCCGTTCTGCTCTCGGAAACGCTTGTACTTATCGTCTGCAAAGCTATGTCGCGTGTTGCCGTAGGCGGAAACAGGAAAAGCATCATAGTAGAACACAGATGAAGCTTCTAAGTTGATGTAATAGCCAGTAAGAAGTAGTCCATTTCAAGTTTTAGGTATCGATTATTGACTTTTTAGCTGGCTTTGGTGCCTTGGACATGAGCTAGGACCTTACGATTCTGCATGAAAGGAGGACTGGCAGCCGAGTTGCAGGGGAGAATGTGAAAAGTGTTCATATGTAGTAAAAACCTGAGAAATCCGTCCGTTTTCGTCATTTGTTATCGAATCGACTTAAAGTCAGATCGTCACATTGCCCGCTGTGCTCTCGGAAACGCTTGTACTTATCGTCTGCAAAGCTATGTCGCGTGTTGCCGTAGGCGGAAACAGGAAAAGCACCGTAGTAGAACACAGATGAAGCTTCTAAGTTGATGTAATAGCCAGTAAGAAGTAGTACAATTCAAGTTTTAGGTATCGATTATTGACTTTTTAGCTGGCTTTGGTGCCTTGGACATGAGCTAGGACCTTAACATTCTGCATGAAAGGAGGACTAGCTGCCGCGTTGCACGGGAGAATGTGAAAAGTGTTCATATGTAGTAAAAACCTTAGAAATCCGTCCATTTTCGTCATTTGTTATCGAATCGACTTATAGCCAGATCGTCACATTGGCCGCTCTTCTCTCTGAAACGGTTGTACTTATCGTCTGCAATGCTATGTCGCGTGCTGCGGTAAGCGGAGACACTAAAATCACCATAGTAGAACACAGATGAAGCATCTAAGTTGATGTAATAGCCAGTAAGAAGTAATCCAATTCAAGTTTTACGTATCGATTATTGACTTTTTAGCTGGCTTTGGTGCCTTGGACATGAGCTAGGACCTTAAGATTCTGCATGAAAGGAGGACTAGCAGCCGAGTTGCACGGGAGAATGTGAAAAGTGTTCATATGTAGTAAAATCCTGAGAAATCAGTCCGTTTTCGTCATTTGTTATCGAATCGACTTAAAGCCAGATCGTCACATTGGCCGCTCTTCTCTCTGAAACGGTTGTACTTATCGTCTGCAATGCTATGTCGCGTGCTGCGGTATGCGGAGACACTAAAATCACCATAGTAGAACACAGATGAAGCTTTTAAGTTCATGTAATAGCCAGTAAGAAGTAGTACAATTCATGTTTTAGGTATCGATTATTGACTTTTTAGCTGGCTTTGGTGCCTTGGACATGAGCTAGGACCTTAACGTTCTGCATGAAAGGAGGACTAGCAGCCGAGTTGCACGGGAGAATGTTAAAAGTGTTCATATGTAGTAAAAACCTTAGAAATCCGTCCGTTTTCGTCATTTGTTATCGAATCGACTTAATGCCAGATCGTCACATTGGCCGCTCTTCTCTCTGAAACGCTTGTACTTATCGTCTGCAAAGCTATGTCACGTGCTGCGGTATCCGGAGACACTGCACTCACCATAGTAGAACACAGTTCAAGGTTCTAAGTTGATGTAATAGCCAGTAAGAAATAGTACAATTCAAGTTTTAGGTATCGATTATTGACTTTTTAGCTGGCTTTGGTGCCTTGGACATGAGCTAGGACCTTAAGATTCTGCATGAAAGGAGGACTAGCAGCCGAGTTGCAGGGGAGAATGTGAAAAGTGTTCATATGTAGTAAAAACCTGAGAAATCCGTCCGTTTTCGTCATTTGTTATCGAATCGACTTAAAGCCAGATCGTCACATTGGCCGCTCTGCTCTCGGAAACGGTTGTACTTATCGTCTGCAAAGCTATGTCGCGTGTTGCCGTAGGCGGAAACAGGAAAAGCACCATAGTAGAACACAGATGAAGCTTCTAAGTTGATGTAATAGCCAGTAAGAAGTAGTCCAATTCAAGTTTTAGGTATCGATTATTGACTTTTTAGCTGGCTTTGGTGCCTTGGACATGAGCTAGGACCTTAACATTCTGCATGAAAGGAGGACTGGCTGCCGCGTTGCACGGGAGAATGTGAAAAGTGTTCATATGTAGTAAAAACCTTAGAAATCCGTCCATTTTCGTCATTTGTTATCGAATCGACTTAAAGCCAGATCGTCACATTGGCCGCTCTTCTCTCTGAAACGGTTGTACTTATCGTCTGCAATGCTATGTCGCGTGCTGCGGTAAGCGGAGACACTAAAATCACCATAGTAGAACACAGATGAAGCATCTAAGTTGATGTAATAGCCAGTAAGAAGTAATCCAATTCAAGTTTTACGTATCGATTATTGACTTTTTAGCTGGCTTTGGTGCCTTGGACATGAGCTAGGACCTTAATATTCTGCATGAAAGGAGGACTAGCAATCGAGTTGCACGGGACAATGTGAAAAGTGTTCATATGTAGTAAAAACCTTAGAAATCCGTCCATTTTCGTCATTTGTTATCGAATCGACTTAAAGCCAGATCGTCACATTGGCCGCTCTTCTCTCCGAAACGCTTGTACTTATCGTCTGCAAAGCTATGTCGCGTGCTGCGGTATCCGGAGACACTGCACTCACCGTAGTAGAACACAGTTCAAGCTTCTAAGTTGATGTAATAGACAGTAAGAAGTAGTACAATTCAAGTTTTAGGTATCGATTATTGACTTTTTAGCTGGCTTTGGTGCCTTGGACATGAGCTAGGACCTTAAGATTCTGCATGAAAGGAGGACTAGCAGCCGAGTTGCAGGGAAGAATGTGAAAAATGTTCATATGTAGTAAAAACCAGAGAAATCCGTCCATTTTCGTCATTTGTTATCGAATCGACTTAAAGCCAGATCGTCACATTGGCCGTTCTGCTCTCGGAAACGCTTGTACTTATCGTCTGCAAAGCTATGTCGCGTGTTGCCGTAGGCGGAAACAGGAAAAGCATCATAGTAGAACACAGATGAAGCTTCTAAGTTGATGTAATAGCTAGTAAGAAGTAGTCCATTTCAAGTTTTAGGTATCGATTATTGACTTTTTAGCTGGATTTGGTGCCTTGGACATGAGCTAGGACCTTACGATTCTGCATGAAAGGAGGACTGGCAGCCGAGTTGCAGGGGAGAATGTGAAAAGTGTTCATATGTAGTAACAACCTGAGAAATCCGTCCGTTTTCGTCATTTGTTATCGAATCGACTTAAAGTCAGATCGTCACATTGCCCGCTGTGCTCTCGGAAACGCTTGTACTTATCGTCTGCAAAGCTATGTCGCGTGTTGCCGTAGGCGGAAACAGGAAAAGCACCGTAGTAGAACACAGATGAAGCTTCTAAGTTGATGTAATAGCCAGTAAGAAGTAGTACAATTCAAGTTTTAGGTATCGATTATTGACCTTTTAGCTGGCTTTGGTGCCTTGGACATGATCTAGGACCTTAACATTCTGCATGAAAGGAGGACTAGCTGCCGCGTTGCACGGGAGAATGTGAAAAGTGTTCATATGTAGTAAAAACCTTAGAAATCCGTCCATTTTCGTCATTTGTTATCGAATCGACTTAAAGCCAGATCGTCACATTGGCCGCTCTTCTCTCTGAAACGGTTGTACTTATCGTCTGCAATGCTATGTCGCGTGCTGCGGTAAGCGGAGACACTAAAATCACCATAGTAGAACACAGATGAAGCATCTAAGTTGATGTAATAGCCAGTAAGAAGTAATCCAATTCAAGTTTTACGTATCGATTATTGACTTTTTAACTGGCTTTGGTGCCTTGGACATGAGCTAGGACCTTAAGATTCTGCATGAAAGGAGGACTAGCAGCCGAGTTGCACGGGAGAATGTGAAAAGTGTTCATATGTAGTAAAATCCTGAGAAATCAGTCCGTTTTCGTCATTTGTTATCGAATCGACTTAAAGCCAGATCGTCACATTGGCCGCTCTTCTCTCTGAAACGGTTGTACTTATCGTCTGCAAAGCTATGTCGCGTGCTGCGGTATGCGGAGACACTAAAATCACCATAGTAGAACACAGATGAAGCTTTTAAGTTCATGTAATAGCCAGTAAGAAGTAGTACAATTCATGTTTTAGGTATCGATTATTGACTTTTTAGCTGGCTTTGGTGCCTTGGACATGAGCTAGGACCTTAATATTCTGCATGAAAGGAGGACTAGCAATCGAGTTGCACGGGAGAATGTGAAAAGTGTTCATATGTAGTAAAAACCTGAGACATCCGTCTGTTTTCGTCATTTGTTATCGAATCGACTTAAAGCCAGATCGTCACATTGGCCGCTCTTCTCTCTGAAACGGTTGTACTTATCGTCTGCAAAGCTATGTCGCGAGCTGCGGTATGCGGAGACACTAAAAGCACCATAGTAGAACACAGATGAAGCTTCTAAGTTGATGTAATAGCCAGTAAGAAGTAGTACAATTCAAGTTTTAGGTAGCGATTATTGACTTTTTCGCTGTCTTTGGTGCCTTGGACATGAGCTAGGACCTTAAATTTCGGCATGAAAGGAGGACTAGCAGCCGAGTTGCATGGGAGAATGTGAAAAGTGTTCATATGTAGTAAAAACCTGAGAAATCTGTCCGTTTTCGTCATTTGTTATCGAATCGACTTAAAGCCAGATCGTCACATTGGCCGCTCTTCTCTCTGAAACGGTTGTACTTATCGTCTGCAAAGCTTTGTTGCGTGCTGCGTTATGTGGAAACACTAAAAGCACCATAGTAGGAAACAGATGAAATAACTAAGTTGATGTAATAGCCAGTAAGAAGTAATCCAATTCAAGTTTTAGGTATCGATTATTGACTTTTTACCTGGCTTTGGTGCCTTGGACATGAGCTAGGACCTTAATATTCTGCATGAAAGGAGGACTAGCAATAGAGTTGCACGGGAGAATGTGAAAAGTGTTCATATGTAGTAAAAACCTGAGACATCCGTCTGTTTTCGTCATTTGTTATCGAATCGACTTAAAGCCAGATCGTCACATTGGCCGCTCTGCTCTCGGAAACGGTTGTACTTATCGTCTGCAAAGCTATGTCGCGTGTTGCCGTAGGCGGAAACAGGAAAAGCACCATAGTAGAACACAGATGAAGCATCTAAGTTGATGTAATAGCCAGTAAGAAGTAGTCCAATTCAAGTTTTAGGTATCGATTATTGACTTTTTAGCTGGCTTTGGTGCCTTGGACATGAGCTAGGACCTTATGATTCTGCATGAAAGGAGGACTAGCAGCCGAGTTGCAGGGGAGAATGTGAAAAGTGTTCATATGTAGTAAAAACCTGAGAAATCCGTCCGTTTTGGTCATTTGTTATCGAATCGACTTAAAGCCAGATCGTCACATTGGCCGCCCATCTCTCTGAAACGGTTGTACTTATCGTCTGCAAAGCTATGTCGCGTTCTGCGGTATGCGGAGACACTAAAATCACCATAGTAGAACACAGATCAAGCTTCTAAGTTGATGTAATAGCCAGTAAGAAGTAGTACAATTCTAGTTTTAGGTATCGATTATTGACTTTTTAGCTGGCTTTGGTGCCTTGGACATGAGCTAGGACCTTAAGATTCTGCATGGAAGGAGGACTAGCAGCCGAGTTGCAGGGGAGAATGTGAAAAATGTTCATATGTATTAAAAACCAGAGAAATCCGTCCGTTTTCGTCATTTGTTATCGAATCGACTTAAAGCCAGATCGTCACATTGGCCGTTCTGCTCTCGGAAACGCTTGTACTTATCGTCTGCAAAGCTATGTCGCGTGTTGCCGTAGGCGGAAACAGGAAAAGCACCGTAGTAGAACACAGATGAAGCTTCTAAGTTGATGTAATAGCTAGTAAGAAGTAGTCCAATTCAAGTTTTAGGTATCGATTATTGACTTTTTAGCTGGCTTTGGTGCCTTGGACATGAGCTAGGACCTTAAGATTCTGCATGAAAGGAGGACTAGCTGCCGCGTTGCACGGGAGAATGTGAAAAGTGTTCATATGTAGTAAAAACCTTAGAAATCCGTCCGTTTTCGTCATTTGTTATCGAATCGACTTAAAGCCAGATCGTCACATTGGCCGTTCTGCTCCCGGAAACGCTTGTACTTATCGTTTGCAAAGCTATGTCGCGTGTTGCCGTAGGCGGAAACAGGAAAAGCATCATAGTAGAACACAGATGAAGCTTCTAAGTTGATGTAATAGCCAGTAAGAAGTAGTCCATTTCAAGTTTTAGGTATCGATTATTGACTTTTTAGCTGGCTTTGATGCCTTTGACATGAGCTAGGACCTTACGATTCTGCATGAAAGGAGGACTGGCAGCCGAGTTGCAGGGGAGAATGTGAAAAGTGTTCATATGTAGTAAAAACCTGAGAAATCCGTCGATTTTCGTCATTTGTTATCGAATCGACTTAAAGTAAGATCGTCACATTGCCCGCCGTGCTCTCGGAAACGGTTGTACTTATCGTCTGCAAAGCTATGTCGCGTGTTGCCGTAGGCGGAAACAGGAAAAGCACCGTAGTAGAACACAGATGAAGCTTCTAAGTTGATGTAATAGCCAGTAAGAAGTAGCCCAATTCAAGTTTTAGGTATCGATTATTGACTTTTTAGCTGGCTTTGGTGCTTCGTACATGAGCTAGGACCTTAACATTCTGCATGAAAGGAGGACTAGCTGCCGCGTTGCACGGGAGAATGTGAAAAGTGTTCATATGTAGTAAAAACCTTAGAAATCCGTCCATTTTCGTCATTTGTTATCGAATCGACTTAGAGCCAGATCGTCACATTGGCCGCTCTTCTCTCTGAAACGGTTGTACTTATCGTCTGCAATGCTATGTCGCGTGCTGCGGTAAGCGGAGACACTAAAATCACCATAGTAGAACACATATGAAGCATCTAAGTTGATGTAATAGCCAGTAAGAAGTAATCCAATTCAAGTTTTAGGTATCGATTATTGACTTTTTAGCTGGCTTTGGTGCCTTGGACATGAGCTAGGACCTTAATATTCTGCATGAAAGGAGGACTAACAATCGAGTTGCACGGGAGAATGTGAAAAGTGTTCATATGTAGTAAAAACCTGAGACATCCGTCTGTTTTCGTCATTTGTTATCGAATCGACTTAAAGCCAGATCGTCACATTGGCCGCTCTTCTCTCTGAAACGGTTGTACTTATCGTCTGCAAAGCTATGTCGCGTGCTGCGGTATGCGGAGACACTAAAAGCACCATAGTAGAACACAGATGAAGCTTCTAAGTTGATGTAATAGCCAGTAAGAAGTTGTACAATTCAAGTTTTAGGTATCGATTATTGACTTTTTCGCTGTCTTTGGTGCCTTGGACATGAGCTAGGACCTTAAATTTCGGCATGAAAGGAGGACTAGCAGCCGAGTTGCACGGGAGAATGTGAAAAGTGTTCATATGTAGTAAAAACCTGAGACATCCGTCCGTTTTCGTCATTTGTTATCGAATCGACTTAAAGCCAGATCGTCACATTGGCCGCTCTTCTCTCTGAAACGATTGTACTTATCGTCTGCAAAACTATGTCGCGTGCTGCGGTATGCGGAGAAACTAAAACCACCGTAGGAGAACACACATGAAGCTTCTAAGTTGATGTAATAGCCAGTAAGAAGTAATCCAATTCAAGTTTTAGGTATCGATTTTTGACTTTTTACCTGGCTTTGGTGCCTTGGACATGAGCTAGGACCTTAATATTCTGCATGAAAGGAGGACTAGCAATCGAGTTGCACGGGAGAATGTGAAAAGTGTTCATATGTAGTAAAAACCTGAGACATCCGTCTGTTTTCGTCATTTGTTATCGAATCGACTTAAAGCCAGATCGTCACATTGGCCGCTCTGCTCTCGGAAACGGTTGTACTTATCGCCTGCAAAGCTATGTCGCGTGTTGCCGTAGGCGGAAACAGGAAAAGCACCATAGTAGAACACAGATGAAGCTTGTAAGTTGATGTAATAGCCAGTAAGAAGTAGTCCAATTCAAGTTTTAGGTATCGATTATTGACTTTTTAGCTGGCTTTGGTGCCTTGGACGTGAGCTAGGACCTTAAGATTCTGCATGAAAGGAGGACTAGCAGCCGAGTTGCAGGGGAGAATGTGAAAAGTGTTCATATGTAGTAAAAACCTGAGAAATCCGTCCGTTTTGGTCATTTGTTATCGAATCGACTTAAAGCCAGATCGTCACATTGGCCGCCCATCTCTCTGAAACGGTTGTACTTATCGTCTGCAAAGCTATGTCGCGTTCTGCGGTATGCGGAGACACTAAAATCACCATAGTAGAACACAGATCAAGCTTCTAAGTTGATGTAATAGCCAGTAAGAAGTAGTACAATTCTAGTTTTAGGTATCGATTATTGACTTTTTAGCTGGCTTTGGTGCCTTGGACATGAGCTAGGACCTTAAGATTCTGCATGGAAGGAGGACTAGCAGCCGAGTTGCAGGGGAGAATGTGAAAAATGTTCATATGTATTAAAAACCAGAGAAATCCGTCCGTTTTCGTCATTTGTTATCGAATCGACTTAAAGCCAGATCGTCACATTGGCCGTTCTGCTCTCGGAAACGCTTGTACTTATCGTCTGCAAAGCTATGTCGCGTGTTGCCGTAGGCGGAAACAGGAAAAGCACCGTAGTAGAACACAGATGAAGCTTCTAAGTTGATGTAATAGCCAGTAAGAAGTAGTCCAATTCAAGTTTTAGGTATCGATTATTGACTTTTTAGCTGGCTTTGGTGCCTTGGACATGAGCTAGGACTTTAAGATTCTGCATGAAAGGAGGACTAGCTGCCGCGTTGCACGGGAGAATGTGAAAAGTGTTCATATGTAGTAAAAACCTTAGAAATCCGTCCGTTTTCGTCATTTGTTATCGAATCGACTTAAAGCCAGATCGTCACATTGGCCGTTCTGCTCCCGGAAACGCTTGTACTTATCGTTTGCAAAGCTATGTCGCGTGTTGCCGTAGGCGGAAACAGGAAAAGCATCATAGTAGAACACAGATGAAGCTTCTAAGTTGATGTAATAGCCAGTAAGAAGTAGTCCATTTCAAGTTTTAGGTATCGATTATTGACTTTTTAGCTGGCTTTGATGCCTTTGACATGAGCTAGGACCTTACGATTCTGCATGAAAGGAGGACTGGCAGCCGAGTTGCAGGGGAGAATGTGAAAAGTGTTCATATGTAGTAAAAACCTGAGAAATCCGTCGATTTTCGTCATTTGTTATCGAATCGACTTAAAGTAAGATCGTCACATTGCCCGCTGTGCTCTCGGAAACGGTTGTACTTATCGTCTGCAAAGCTATGTCGCGTGTTGCCGTAGGCGGAAACAGGAAAAGCACCGTAGTAGAACACAGATGAAGCTTCTAAGTTGATGTAATAGCCAGTAAGAAGTAGTCCAATTCAAGTTTTAGGTATCGATTATTGACTTTTTAGCTGGCTTTGGTGCTTCGTACATGAGCTAGGACCTTAACATTCTGCATGAAAGGAGGACTAGCAGCCGCGTTGCACGGGAGAATGTGAAAAGTGTTCATATGTAGTAAAAACCTTAGAAATCCGTCCATTTTCGTCATTTGTTATCGAATCGACTTAGAGCCAGATCGTCACATTGGCCGCTCTTCTCTCTGAAACGGTTGTACTTATCGTCTGCAATGCTATGTCGCGTGCTGCGGTAAGCGGAGACACTAAAATCACCATAGTAGAACACATATGAAGCATCTAAGTTGATGTAATAGCCAGAAAGAAGTAATCCAATTCAAGTTTTAGGTATCGATTATTGACTTTTTAGCTGGCTTTGGTGCCTTGGACATGAGCTAGGACCTTAATATTCTGCATGAAAGGAGGACTAGCAATCGAGTTGCACGGGAGAATGTGAAAAGTGTTCATATGTAGTAAAAACCTGAGACATCCGTCTGTTTTCGTCATTTGTTATCGAATCGACTTAAAGCCAGATCGTCACATTGGCCGCTCTTCTCTCTGAAACGGTTGTACTTATCGTCTGCAATGCTATGTCGCGTGCTGCGGTAAGCGGAGACACTAAAATCACCATAGTAGAACACATATGAAGCATCTAAGTTGATGTAATAGCCAGTAAGAAGTAATCCAATTCAAGTTTTAGGTATCGATTATTGACTTTTTAGCTGGCTTTGGTGCCTTGGACATGAGCTAGGACCTTAATATTCTGCATGAAAGGAGGACTAGCAATCGAGTTGCACGGGAGAATGTGAAAAGTGTTCATATGTAGTAAAAACCTGAGACATCCGTCTGTTTTCGTCATTTGTTATCGAATCGACTTAAAGCCAGATCGTCACATTGGCCGCTCTTCTCTCTGAAACGGTTGTACTTATCGTCTGCAAAGCTATGTCGCGTGCTGCGGTATGCGGAGACACTAAAAGCACCATAGTAGAACACAGATGAAGCTTCTAAGTTGATGTAATAGCCAGTAAGAAGTAATCCAATTCAAGTTTTGAGTATCGATTATTGACTTTTTAGCTGGCTTTGGTGCCTTGGACATGAGCTAGGACCTCAAGATTCTGCATGAAAGGAGGACTAGCAGCCGAGTTGCACGGGAGAATGTGAAAAGTGTTCATATGTAGTAAAAACCAGAGAAATCCGTCCGTTTTCGTCATTTGTTATCGAATCGACTTAAAGCCAGATCGTCACATCGGCCGTTCTGCTCTCGGAAACGCTTGTACTTATCGTCTGCAAAGCTATGTCGCGTGTTGCCGTAGGCGGAAACAGGAAAAGCATCATAGTAGAACACAGATGAAGCTTCTAAGTTGATGTAATAGCCAGTAAGAAGTAGTCCATTTCAAGTTTTAGGTATCGATTATTGACTTTTTAGCTGGCTTTGGTGCCTTGGACATGAGCTAGGACCTTACGATTCTGCATGAAAGGAGGACTGGCAGCCGAGTTGCAGGGGAGAATGTGAAAAGTGTTCATATGTAGTAAAAACCTGAGAAATCCGTCCGTTTTCGTCATTTGTTATCGAATCGACTTAAAGCCATATCGTCACATTGCCCGCTCTGCTCTCGGAAACGGTTGTACTTATCGTCTGCAAAGCTATGTCACGTGCTGCGGTATGCGGAGACACTAAAAGCACCATAGTAGAACACAGATCAAGCTTCTAAGTTGATGTAACAGCCAGTAAGAGGTAGTACAATTCAAGTTTTAATTACTGAATATTGACCTTTTAGCTGGCTTTGGTGCCTTGGACATGAGCTAGGACCTTAAGATTTTGCATGAAAGGAGGACTAGCAGCCGAGTTGCACGGGGGAAAGTGAAAAGTGTTCATATGTAGTAAAAACCTGAGACATCCATCCGTTTTCGTCATTTGTTATCTAATCGACTTAAAGCCAGATCGTCACATTGGCCGCTCTTCTCTCTGAAACGGTTGTACTTATCGTCTGCAAAGCTGTGTTGCGTGCTGCGGTATGTGGAGACACTAAAAGCACCATAGTAGGAAACAGATGAAGCATCTAAGTTGATGTAATAGCCAGTAAGAAGTAATCCAATTCAAGTTTTGTGTATCGATTATTGACTTTTTAGCTGGCTTTGGTGCCTTGGACATGAGCTAGGACCTTAAGATGCTGCATGAAAGGAGGACTAGCAGCCGAGTTGCACGGGACAATGTGAAAAGTTTTCATATGTAGTAAAAACCTGAGAAATCCGTCCGTTTTCGTCATTTGTTATCGAATCGACTTAAAGCCAGATCGACACATTGGCCGCTCTTCTCTGAAACGGTTGTACTTATCGTCTGCAAAGCTATGTCGCGTGCTGCGGTATCCTGAGACACTACAAGCACCATAGTAGAACACAGATGAAGCTTCTAAGTTGATGTACTAGCCAGTAAGAGGTAGTACAATTCAAGTTTTAATTACTGAATATTGACCTTTTAGCTGGCTTTGGTGCCTTGGACATGAGCTAGGACCTTAAGATTTTGCATGAAAGGAGGACTAGCAGCCGAGTTGCACGGGAAAATGTGAAAAGTGTTCATATAAAGTAAAAACCTGAGACATCCATCCGTTTTCGTCATTTGTTATCGAATCGATTTAAAGCCAGATCGTCACATTGGCCGCTCTTTTCTCTGAAACGGTTGTACTTATCGTCTGCAAAACTATGTCGCGTGGTGCGGTATGCGGAGAAACTAAAACCACCGTAGTAGAACACACATGAAGCTTCTAAGTTGATGTAATAGCCAGTAAGAAGTAATCCAATTCAAGTTTTGGGTATCGATTATTGACTTTTTAGCTGGCTTTGGTGCCTTGGACATGAGCTAGGAACTTAAGATTCTGCATGAAAGGTGGACTTGCAGCCGAGTTTCACGGGAGAATGTGAAAAGTGTTCATATGTAGTAAAAATCTGAGAAATCCGTCCGTTTTCGTCATTGGTTATCGAATCGACTTAAAGCCAGATCGTCACATTGGCCGCTCTTCTCTCTGAAACGGTTGTACTTATCGTCTGCAAAGCTATGTCGTGTGCTGCGGTATGCTGAGACACTACAAGCACCATAGTAGAACACAGATGAATCTTCTAAGTTGATGAACTAGCCAGTAAGAGGTAGTACAATTCAAGTTTTAGGTACTGAATATTGACCTTTTAGCTGGCTTTGGTGCCTTGGACATGAGCTAGGACCTTAAGATTCTGCATGAAAGGAGAACTAGCAGCCGAGTTGCAGGGGAGAATGTGAAAAGTGTTCAAATAGAGTAAAAACCTGAGAAATCCGTCCGTTTTCGTCATTTGTTATCGAATCGACTTAAAGCCAGATCGTCACATTGGCCGTTCTGCTCTCGGAAACGCTTGTACTTATCGTCTGCAAAGCTATGTCGCGTGTTGCCGTAGGCGGAAACAGGAAAAGCATCGTAGTAGAACACAGATGAAGCTTCTAAGTTGATGTAATAGCCAGTAAGAAGTAGTCCATTTCAAGTTTTAGGTATCGATTATTGACTTTTTAGCTGGCTTTGGTTCCTATGACATGAGCTAGGACCTTACGATTCTGCATGAAAGGAGGACTGGCAGCCGAGTTGCAGGGGAGGATGTGAAAAGTGTTCATATGTAGTAAAAACCTGAGAAATCCGTCCGTTTTCGTCATTTGTTATCGAATCGACTTAAAGCCAGATCGTCACATTGCCCGCACTGCTGTCGGAAACGGTTGTACTTATCGTCTGCAAAGCTATGTCGCGTGCTGCGGTATGCGGAGACACTAAAAGCACCATAGTAGAACACAGATCAAGCTTCTAAGTTGATGTAATAGCCAGTAAGAAGTAGTACAATTCAAGTTTTAGGTATCGATTATTGACTTTTTAGCTGGCTTTGGTGCCTTGGACATGAGCTATGACCTTAACATTTTGCATGAAAGGAGGAATAGCAGCCGAGTTGCACGGGAGAATGTGAAAAGTGTTCATATGTAGTAAAAACCTGAGAAATCCGTCCGTTTTCGTCATTTGTTATCGAATCGACTTAAAGCCAGATCGTCACATTGGCCGCTCTTCTCTCTGAAACGGTTGTACTTATCGTCTGCAAAGCTATGTTGCGTGCTGCGGTATGTGGAGACACTAAAAGCACCATAGTAGGAAACAGATGAAGCATCTCAGTTGATGTAATAGACAGTAAGAAGTAATCCAATTCAAGTTTTGGGTATCGATTATTGACTTTTTAGCTTGCTTTGGTGCCTAGGACATGAGCTAGGACCTTAAGATTCTGCATGAAAGGAGGACTAGCAGCCGAGTTGCACGGGAGAATGTGAAAAGTTTTCATATGTAGTAAAAACCTGAGAAATCCGTCCGTTTTCGTCATTTGTTATCGAATCGACTTAAAGCCAGATTGACACATTGGCCGCTCTTCTCTCTGAAACGGTTGTACTTATCGTCTGCAAAGCTATGTCGCGTGCTGCTGTATGCGGAGACACTAAAATCACCATAGTAGAACACAGATGAAGCTTCTAAGTTCATGTAATAGCAGGTAAGAAGTAGTACAATTCAAGTTTTAGGTATCGATTATTGACTTTTTAGCTGGCTTTGGTGCCTTGGACATGAGCTATTACCTAAACATTCTGCATGAAAGGAGGAGTAGCAGCCGAGTTGCACGGGAGAATGTGAAAAGTGTTCATATGTAGTAAAAACCTTAGAAATCCGTCCGTTTTCGTCATTTGTTATCGAATCGACTTAAAGCGAGATCGTCACATTGGGCGCTCTTCTCTCTGAAACGGTTGTACTTATCGTCTGCAAAGCTATGTTGCGTGCTGCGGTATGTGGAGACACTAAAAGAACCATAGTAGGAAACAGATGAAGCATCTAAGATGATGTAATAGCCAGTAAGAAGTAATCCAATTCAAGTTTTGGGTATCGATTATTGACTTTTTAGCTGGCTTTGGTGCCTTGGACATGAGCTAGGACCTTAAGATTCTGCATGAAAGGAGGACTAGCAGCCCAGTTGCACGGGAGAATGTGAAAAGTTTTCATATGTAGTAAAAACCTGAGAAATCCGTCCGTTTTCGTCATTTGTTATCGAATCGACTTAAAGCCAGATCGACACATTGGCCGCTCTTCTCTCTGAAACGGTTGTACTTATCGTCTGCAAAGCTATGTCGCGTGCTGCGGTATGCTGAGACACTACAAGCACCATAGTAGAACACAGATGAAGCTTCTAAGTTGATGTACTAGCCAGTAAGAGGTAGTACAATTCAAGTTTTAGGTAATGAATATTGATCTTTTAGCTGGCTTTGGTGCCTTGGACATGAGCAAGGACCTTAAGATTTTGCATGAAAGGAGGACTAGCAGCCGAGTTGCACGGGAGAATGTGAAAAGTGTTCATATGTAGTAAAAACCTGAGACATCCATCCGTTTTCGTCATTTGTTATCGAATCGACTTAAAGCCAGATCGTCACATTGGCCGCTCTTCTCTCTGAAACGGTTGTACTTATCGTCTGCAAAACTATGTCGCGTGCTGCGGTATGCGGAGACACTAAAAGCACCATAGTAGAACACAGATCAAGCTTCTAAGTTGATGTAATAGCCAGTAAGAAGTAGTACAATTCAAGTTTTAGGTATTGAATATTGACCTTTTAGCTGGCTTTGGTGCCTTGGACATGAGCTAGGACCTTAAGATTCTGCATGAAAGGAGGACTAGCAGCCGAGTTGCACGGGAGAATGTGAAAAGTGTTCATATGTAGTAAAAACCTGAGACATCCGTCCGTTTTCGACATTTGTTATCGAATCGACTTAAAGCCACATAGTCACATTGGCCGCTCTTCTCTCTGAAACGATTGTACTTATCGTCTGCAAAACTATGTCGCGTGCTGCGGTATGCGGAGAAACTAAAAGCACCGTAGTAGAACACAGATGAAGCTTCTAAGTTGATGTATTAGACAGTAAGAAGTGTACAATTCAAGTTTTAGGTATTGATTATTGACTTTTTAGCTGGCTTTGGTGCCTTGGACATGAGCTAGGACCTTAAGATTCTGCATGAAAGGAGGACTAGCAGCCAAGTTGCACGGGAGAATGTGAAAAGTGTTCATATGTAGTAAAAACCTGAGAAATCCGTCCGTTTTCGTCATTTGTTATCGAATCGACTTAAAGCCAGATCGTCACATTGGCCGCTCTTCTCTCTGAAACGGTTGTACTTATCGTCTGCAAAACCATGTCGCGTGCTGCGGTATGCGGAGAAACTAAAAGCACCGTAGTAGAACACAGATGAAGCTTCTAAGTTTATGTAATAGCCAGTAGGAAGTACTAGAATTCAAGTTTTAGGTATCGATTATTGACTTTTTAGCTGGCTTTGGTGCCGTGGACATGAGCTAGGACCTTAAGATTCTGCATGAAAGGAGGACTAGCAGCCGAGTTGCATGGGAGGATGTGAAAAGTGTTCATATGTAGTAAAAACCTGAGAAATCCGTACGTTTTCCTCATTTGTTATCGAATCGACTTAAAGCCAGATCGTCACATTGGCCGCTCTTCTCTCTGAAACGGTTGTACTTATCGTCTGCAAAGCTATGTCGCCTGCTGCGGTATGCTGAGACACTACAAGCACCACAGTAGAACACAGATGAAGCTTCTAAGTTGATGTAATAGCCAGTAAGAAGTAGTACAATTCAAGTTTCAGGTATTGAATATTGAATTTTTAGCTGGATTTGGTGCCTTGGACATGAGCTAGGACCTTAATATTCTGCATGAAAGGAGGACTAGCAGCCGAGTTGCATGAGAGAATGTGAAAAGTGGTCAAATGTAGTAAAAACCTGAGAAATACGTCTGTTTTCGTCATTTGTTATCGAATCGACTTAAAGCCAGATCGTCACATTGGCCGCTCTTCTCCCTGAAACGGTTGTACTTATCGTCTGCAAAGCTATGTTGCGTGCTGCGGTATGTGGAGACACTAAAAGCACCATAGTAGGAAACAGATGAAGCATCTAAGTTGATGTAATAGCCAGTAAGAAGTAATCCAATTCAAGTTTTGGGTATCGATTATTGACTTTTTAGCTGGCTTTGGTGCCTTGGACATGAGCTAGGACCTTAAGATTCTGCATGAAAGGAGGACTAGCAGCCCAGTTGCACGGGAGAATGTGAAAAGTTTTCATATGTAGTAAAAACCTGAGAAATCCGTCCGTTTTCGTCATTTGTTATCGAATCGACTTAAAGCCAGATCGACACATTGGCCGCTCTTCTCTCTGAAACGGTTGTACTTATCTTCTGCAAAGCTATGTCGCGTGCTGCGGTATGCTGAGACACTACAAGCACCATAGTAGAACACAGATGAAGCTTCTAAGTTGATGTACTAGCCAGTAAGAGGTAGTACAATTCAAGTTTTAATTACTGAATATTGACCTTTTAGCTGGCTTTGGTGCTTTGGACATGAGCTAGGACCTTAAGATTCTGCATGAAAGGAGGACTAGCAGCCGAGTTGCACGGGAAAATGTGAAAAGTGTTCATATAAAGTAAAAACCTGAGACATCCATCCGTTTTCGTCATTTGTTATCGAATCGATTTAAAGCCAGATCGTCACATTGGCCGCTCTTCTCTCTGAAACGGTTGTACTTATCGTCTGCAAAACTATGTCGCGTGGTGCGGTATGCGGAGAAACTAAAACCACCGTAGTAGAACACACATGAAGCTTCTAAGTTTATGTAATAGCCAGTAAGAAGTAATCCAAATCAAGTTTTGGGTATCGATTATTGACTTTTTAGCTGGCTTTGGTGCCTTGGACATGAGCTAGGACCTTAAGATTCTGCATGAAAGGAGGACTAGCAGCCGAGTTGCACGGGAGAATGTGAAAAGTGTTCATATGTAGTAAAAATCTGAGAAATCCGTCCGTTTTCGTCATTTGTTATCGAATCGACTTAAAGCCAGATCGTCACATTGGCCGCTCTTCTCTCTGAAACGGTTGTACTTATCGTCTGCAAAGCTATGTCGTGTGCTGCGGTATGCTGAGACACTACAAGCACCATAGTAGAACACAGATGAATCTTCTAAGTTGATGAACTAGCCAGTAAGAGGTAGTACAATTCAAGTTTTAGGTACTGAATATTGACCTTTTAGCTGGCTTTGGTGCCTTGGACATGAGCTAGGACCTTAAGATTCTGCATGAAAGGAGAACTAGCAGCCGAGTTGCAGGGGAGAATGTGAAAAGTGTTCAAATAGAGTAAAAACCTGAGAAATCCGTCCGTTTTCGTCATTTGTTATCGAATCGACTTAAAGCCAGATCGTCACATTGGCCGTTCTGCTCTCGGAAACGCTTGTACTTATCGTCTGCAAAGCTATGTCGCGTGTTGCCGTAGGCGGAAACAGGAAAAGCATCATAGTAGAACACAGATGAAGCTTCTAAGTTGATGTAATAGCCAGTAAGAAGTAGTCCATTTCAAGTTTTGGGTATCGATTATTGACTTTTTAGCTGGCTTTGGTTCCTATGACATGAGCTAGGACCTTACGATTCTGCATGAAAGGAGGACTGGCAGCCGAGTTGCAGGGGAGGATGTGAAAAGTGTTCATATGTAGTAAAAACCTGAGAAATCCGTCCGTTTTCGTCATTTGTTATCGAATCGACTTAAAGCCAGATCGTCACATTGCCCGCACTGCTGTCGGAAACGGTTGTACTTATCGTCTGCAAAGCTATGTCGCGTGCTGCGGTATGCGGAGACACTAAAAGCACCATAGTAGAACACAGATCAAGCTTCTAAGTTGATGTAATAGCCAGTAAGAAGTAGTACAATTCAAGTTTTAGGTATCGATTATTGACTTTTTAGCTGGCTTTGGTGCCTTGGACATGAGCTATGACCTTAACATTTTGCATGAAAGGAGGAATAGCAGCCGAGTTGCACGGGAGAATGTGAAAAGTGTTCATATGTAGTAAAAACCTTAGAAATCTGTCCGTTTTCGTCATTTGTTATCGAATCGACTTAAAGCCAGATCGTCACATTGGCCGATCTTCTCTCTGAAACGGTTGTACTTATCGTCTGCAAAGCTATGTTGCGTGCTGCGGTATGTGGAGACACTAAAAGCACCATAGTAGGAAACAGATGAAGCATCTAAGTTGATGTAATAGACAGTAAGAAGTAATCCAATTCAAGTTTTGGGTATCGATTATTGACTTTTTAGCTTGCTTTGGTGCCTAGGACATGAGCTAGGACCTTAAGATTCTGCATGAAAGGAGGACTAGCAGCCGAGTTGCACGGGAGAATGTGAAAAGTTTTCATATGTAGTAAAAACCTGAGAAATCCGTCCGTTTTCGTCATTTGTTATCGAATCGACTTAAAGCCAGATCGACACATTGGCCGCTCTTCTCTCTGAAACGGTTGTACTTATCGTCTGCAAAGCTATGTCGCGTGCTGCTGTATGCGGAGACACTAAAATCACCATAGTAGAACACAGATGAAGCTTCTAAGTTCATGTAATAGCAGGTAAGAAGTAGTACAATTCAAGTTTTAGGTATCGATTATTGACTTTTTAGCTGGCTTTGGTGCCTTGGACATGAGCTATTACCTAAACATTCTGCATGAAAGGAGGAGTAGCAGCCGAGTTGCACGGGAGAATGTGAAAAGTGTTCATATGTAGTAAAAACCTTAGAAATCCGTCCGTTTTCGTTATTTGTTATCGAATCGACTTAAAGCCAGATCGTCACATTGGCCGCTCTTCTCTCTGAAACGGTTGTACTTATCGTCTGCAAAGCTATGTTGCGTGCTGCGGTATGTGGAGACACTAAAAGCACCATAGTAGGAAACAGATGAAGCATCTAAGATGATGTAATAGCCAGTAAGAAGTAATCCAATTCAAGTTTTGGGTATCGATTATTGACTTTTTAGCTGGCTTTGGTGCCTTGGACATGAGCTAGGACCTTAAGATTCTGCATGAAAGGAGGACTAGCAGCCCAGTTGCACGGGAGAATGTGAAAAGTTTTCATATGTAGTAAAAACCTGAGAAAGCCGTCCGTTTTCGTCATTTGTTATCGAATCGACTTAAAGCCAGATCGACACATTGGCCGCTCTTCTCTCTGAAACGGTTGTACTTATCGTCTGCAAAGCTATGTCGCGTGCTGCGGTATGCTGAGACACTACAAGCACCATAGTAGAACACAGATGAAGCTTCTAAGTTGATGTACTAGCCAGTAAGAGGTAGTACAATTCAAGTTTTAGGTAATGAATATTGATCTTTTAGCTGGCTTTGGTGCCTTGGACATGAGCTAGGACCTTAAGATTTTGCATGAAAGGAGGACCAGCAGCCGAGTTGCACGGGAGAATGTGAAAAGTGTTCATATGTAGTAAAAACCTGAGACATCCATCCGTTTTCGTCATTTGTTATCGAATCGACTTAAAGCCAGATCGTCACATTGGCCGCTCTTCTCTCTGAAACGGTTGTACTTATCGTCTGCAAAACTATGTCGCGTGCTGCGGTATGCGGAGACACTAAAAGCACCATAGTAGAACACAGATCAAGCTTCTAAGTTGATGTAATAGCCAGTAAGAAGTAGTACAATTCAAGTTTTAGGTATTGAATATTGATCTTTTAGCTGGCTTTGGTGCCTTGGACATGAGCTAGGACCTTAAGATTCTGCATGAAAGGAGGACTAGCAGCCGAGTTGCACGGGAGAATGTGAAAAGTGTTCATATGTAGTAAAAACCTGAGACATCCGTCCGTTTTCGACATTTGTTATCGAATCGACTTAAAGCCACATAGTCACATTGGCCGCTCTTCTCTCTGAAACGAATGTACTTATCGTCTGCAAAACTATGTCGCGTGCTGCGGTATGCGGAGAAACTAAAAGCACCGTAGTAGAACACAGATGAAGCTTCTAAGTTGATGTATTAGACAGTAAGAAGTGTACAATTCAAGTTTTAGGTATTGATTATTGACTTTTTAGCTGGCTTTGGTGCCTTGGACATGAGCTAGGACCTTAAGATTCTGCATGAAAGGAGGACTAGCAGCCAAGTTGCACGGGAGAATGTGAAAAGTGTTCATATGTAGTAAAAACCTGAGAAATCCGTCCGTTTTCGTCATTTGTTATCGAATCGACTTAAAGCCAGATCGTCACATTGGCCGTTCTGCTCTCGGAAACGGTTGTACTTATCGTCTGCAAAACCATGTCGCGTGCTGCGGTATGCGGAGAAACTAAAAGCACCGTAGTAGAACACAGATGAAGCTTCTAAGTTTATGTAATAGCCAGTAAGAAGTACTAGAATTCAAGTTTTAGGTATCGATTATTGACTTTTTAGCTGGCTTTGGTGCCGTGGACATGAGCTAGGACCTTAAGATTCTGCATGAAAGGAGGACTAGCAGCCGAGTTGCATGGGAGGATGTGAAAAGTGTTCATATGTAGTAAAAACCTGAGAAATCCGTACGTTTTCCTCATTTGTTATCGAATCGACTTAAAGCCAGATCGTCACATTGGCCGCTCTTCTCTCTGAAACGGTTGTACTTATCGTCTGCAAAGCTATGTCGCCTGCTGCGGTATGCTGAGACACTACAAGCACCACAGTAGAACACAGATGAAGCTTCTAAGTTGATGTAATAGCCAGTAAGAAGTAGTGCAATTCAAGTTTCAGGTATTGAATATTGAATTTTTAGCTGTCTTTGGTGCCTTGGACATGAGCTAGGACCTTAATATTCTGCATGAAAGGAGGACTAGCAGCCGAGTTGCATGAGAGAATGTGAAAAGTGGTCAAATGTAGTAAAAACCTGAGAAATCCGTCCGTTTTCGTCATTTGTTATCGAATCGACTTAAAGCCAGATCGTCACATTGGCCGCTCTTCTCCCTGAAACGGTTGTACTTATCGTCTGCAAAGCTATGTTGCGTGCTGCGGTATGTGGAGACACTAAAAGCACCATAGTAGGAAACAGATGAAGCATCTAAGTTGATGTAATAGCCAGTAAGAAGTAATCCAATTCAAGTTTTGGGTATCGATTATTGACTTTTTAGCTGGCTTTGGTGCCTTGGACATGAGCTAGGACCTTAAGATTCTGCATGAAAGGAGGACTAGCAGACCAGTTGCACGGGAGAATGTGAAAAGTTTTCATATGTAGTAAAAACCTGAGAAATCCGTCCGTTTTCGTCATTTGTTATCGAATCGACTTAAAGCCAGATCGACACATTGGCCGCTCTTCTCTCTGAAACGGTTGTACTTATCTTCTGCAAAGCTATGTCGCGTGCTGCGGTATGCTGAGACACTACAAGCACCATAGTAGAACACAGATGAAGCTTCTAAGTTGATGTACTAGCCAGTAAGAGGTAGTACAATTCAAGTTTTAGGTACTGAATATTGATCTTTTAGCTGGCTTTGGTTCCTTGGACATGAGCTAGGACCTTAAGATTTTGCATGAAAGGAGGACTAGCAGCCGAGTTGCACGGGAGAATGTGAAAAGTGTTCATATGTAGTAAAAACCTGAGACATCCATCCGTTTTCGTCATTTGTTATCGAATCGACTTAAAGCCAGATCGTCACATTGGCCGCTCTTCTCTCTGAAACGGTTGTACTTATCGTCTGCAAAACTATGTCGCGTGCTGCGGTATGCGGAGACACTAAAAGCACCATAGTAGAACACAGATCAAGCTTCTAAGTTGATGTAATAGCCAGTAAGAAGTAGTACAATTCAAGTTTTAGGTATTGAATATTGACCTTTTAGCTGGCTTTGGTGCCTTGGACATGAGCTAGGACCTTAAGATTCTGCATGAAAGGAGGACTAGCAGCCGAGTTGCACGGGAGAATGTGAAAAGTGTTCATATGTAGTAAAAACCTGAGACATCCGTCCGTTTTCGTCATTTGTTATCGAATCGACTTAAAGCCACATCGTCACATTGGCCGCTCTTCTCTCTGAAACGATTGTACTTATCGTCTGCAAAACTATGTCGCGTGCTGCGGTATGCGGAGAAACTAAAAGCACTGTAGTAGAACACAGATGAAGCTTCTAAGTTGATGTATTAGACAGTAAGAAGTGTACAATTCAAGTTTTAGGTATTGATTATTGACTTTTTAGCTGGCTTTGGTGCCTTGGACATGAGCTAGGACCTTAAGATTCTGCATGAAAGGAGGACTAGCAGCCAAGTTGCACGGGAGAATGTGAAAAGTGTTCATATGTAGTAAAAACCTGAGAAATCCGTCCGTTTTCGTCATTTGTTATCGAATCGACTTAAAGCCAGATCGTCACATTGGCCGCTCTTCTCTCTGAAACGGTTGTACTTATCGTCTGCAAAACCATGTCGCGTGCTGCGGTATGCGGAGAAACTAAAAGCACCGTAGTAGAACACAGATGAAGCTTCTAAGTTTATGCAATAGCCAGTAAGAAGTACTAGAATTCAAGTTTTAGGTATCGATTATTGACTTTTTAGCTGGCTTTGGTGCCGTGGACATGAGCTAGGACCTTAAGATTCTGCATGAAAGGAGGACTAGCAGCCGAGTTGCATGGGAGGATGTGAAAAGTGTTCATATGTAGTAAAAACCTGAGAAATCCGTCCGTTTTCCTCATTTGTTATCGAATCGACTTAAAGCCAGATCGTCACATTGGCCGCTCTTCTCTCTGAAACGGTTGTACTTATCGTCTGCAAAGCTATGTCGCCTGCTGCGGTATGCTGAGACACTACAAGCACCACAGTAGAACACAGATGAAGCTTCTAAGTTGATGTAATAGCCAGTAAGAAGTAGTACAATTCAAGTTTCAGGTATTGAATATTGAATTTTTAGCTGGATTTGGTGCCTTGGACATGAGCTAGGACCTTAATATTCTGCATGAAAGGAGGACTAGCAGCCGAGTTGCGTGAGAGAATGTGAAAAGTGGTCAAATGTAGTAAAAACCTGAGAAATACGTCTGTTTTCATCATTTGTTATCGAATCGACTTAAAGCCAGATCGTCACATTGGCCGCTCTTCTCCCTGAAACGGTTGTACTTATCGTCTGCAAAGCTATGTCGCGTGCTGCGGTATGCGGAGACACTAAAAGCACCATAGTAGAACACAGATGAAGCTTCTAAGTTGATGTAATATCCAGTAAGAAGTAGTACAATTCAAGTTTTAGGTATTGATTATTGACTTTTTAGCTGGCTTTGGTGCCTTGGACATGAGCTAGGACCTTAAGATTCTGCATGAAAGGAGGAATAGCAGCCGAGTTGCACGGGAGAATGTGAAAAGTGTTCATATGTAGTAAAAACCTGAGAAATCCGTCCGTTTTCGTCATTTGTTATCGAATCGACTTAGAGCCAGATCGACACATTGGCCGCTCTTCTCTCTGAAACGGTTGTACTTATCGTCTGCAAAGCTATGTCGCGTGCTGCGGTATGCTGAGACACTACTAGCACCATAGTAGAACACAGATGAAGCTTCTAAGTTGATGTAATATCCAGTAAGAAGTAGTACAATTCAAGTTTTAGGTATTGATTATTGACTTTTTAGCTGGCTTTGGTGCCTTGGACATGAGCTAGGACCTTAAGATTCTGCATGAAAGGAGGACTAGCAGCCGAGTTGCACGGGAGAATGTGAAAAGTTTTCATATGTAGTAAAAACCTGAGAAATCCGTCCGTTTTCGTCATTTGTTATCGAATCGACTTAGAGCCAGATCGACACATTGGCCGCTCTTCTCTCTGAAACGGTTGTACTTATCGACTACAAAGCTATGTCGCGTGCTGCGTTATGCGGAGACACTAAAAGCACCATAGTAGAACACAGATGAAGCTTCTAAGTTGATGTAATAGCCAGTAAGAAGTAGTACAATTCAAGTTTTAGGTATCGATTATTGACTTTTTAGCTGGCTTTGGTGCCTTGGACATGAGCTAGGACCTTAAGATTCTGCATGAAAGGAGGACTAGCAGCCGAGTTGCACGGGAGAATGTGAAAAGTGTTCATATGCAGTAAAAACCTGAGACATCCGTCCGTTTTCGTCATTTGTTATCGAATCGACTTAAAGCCAGATCGTCACATTGGCCGCTCTTCTCTCTGAAACGGTTGTACTTATCGTCTGCAAAGCTATGTCGCGTGCTGCGGTATGCTGAGACACTACAAGCACCATAGTAGAACACAGATGAAGCTTCTAAGTTGATGTAATATCCAGTAAGAAGTAGTACAATTCAAGTTTTAGGTATTGAATATTGAATTTTTAGCTGGCTTTGGTGCCTTGGACATGAGCTAGGACCTTAATATTCTGCATGAAAGGAGGACTAGCAGCCGAGTTGCACGGGAGAATGTGAAAAGTGTTCATCTGTAGTAAAAACCTGAGAAATCCGTCCGTTTTCGTCATTTGTTATCGAATCGACTTAAAGCCAGATCGTCACATTGACCGCTCTGCTCTCTGAAACGGTTGTACTTATCGTCTGCAAAGCTATGTCGCGTACTGCGGTATTCGGAGACACTAAAAGCACCATAGTAGAACACAGATGAAGCTTCTAAAATGATGTAATATCCAGTAGGAAGTAGTACAATTCAAGTTTTAGGTATCGGTTATTGACTTTTTAGCTGGCTTTGGTGCCTTGGACATGAGCTAGGACCTTAAGATTCTGCATGAAAGGAGGACTAGCAGCCGAGTTGCACGGGAGAATGTGAAAAGTGTTCATATGTAGTAAAAACCTGAGAAATCCGTCCGTTTTCGTCATTTGTTATCGAATCGACTTAAAGCCAGATCGTCACATTGGCCGATCTTCTCTCTGAAACGGATGTACTTATCGTCTGCAAAGCTATGTCGCGTGCTGCGGTATGCTGAGACACTAAAAGCACCATAGTAGAACACAGATGAAGCTTCTAAGTTGATGTAATAGCCAGTAAGAAGTAGTACAATTCAAGTTTTAGGTATCGATTATTGACTTTTTAGCTGGCTTTGGTGCCTTGGACATGAGCTAGGACCTTAAGATTCTGCATGAAAGGAGGACTAGCAGCCAAGTTGCACGGGAGAATGTGAGAAGTGTTCATATGTAGTAAAAACCTGAGAAATCCGTCCGTTTTCTTCATTTGTTATCGAATCGACTTAAAGCCAGATCGTCACATTGGCCGATCTTCTCTCTGAAACGGATGTACTTATCGTCTGCAAAGCTATGTCGCGTGCTGCGGTATGCGGAGACACTAAAAGCACCATAGTAGAACACAGATCAAGCTTCTAAGTTGATGTAATAGCCAGTAAGAAGTAGTACAATTCAAGTTTTAGGTATTGAATATTGACCTTTTAGCTGGCATTGGTGCCTTGGACATGAGCTAGGACCTTAAGATTCTGCATGAAAGGAGGACTAGCAGCCGAGTTGCAGGGGAGAATGTGAAAAGTGTTCATATGTAGTAAAAACCTGAGAAATCCGTCCGTTTTCGTCATTTGTTATCGAATCGACTTAAAGCCAGATCGTCACATTGGCCGCTCTTCTCTCTGAAACGCTTGTACT
This sequence comes from Schistocerca gregaria, assembly GCF_023897955.1. Classification (NCBI taxonomy): domain Eukaryota; kingdom Metazoa; phylum Arthropoda; class Insecta; order Orthoptera; family Acrididae; genus Schistocerca; species Schistocerca gregaria. The sequence continues at coordinate 917,091 of NW_026061864.1, read as the reverse complement.
TATCGTCTGCAAAGCTATGTCGCGTGCTGCGGTATGTGGAGACACTAAAAGCACCATAGTAGAACACAGATGAAGCTTCTAAGTTGATGTAATAGCCAGTAAGAAATAGTGGAATTCAAGTTTTAGGTATCGATTATTGACTTTTTAGCTGGCTTTGGTGCCTTGGACATGAGCTAGGACCTTAAGATTCTGCATGAAAGGAGGACTAGCAGCCGAGTTGCACGGGAGAATGTGAAAAGTGTTCATATGTAGTAAAAACCTGAGAAATCCGTCCGTTTTCGTCATTTGTTATCGAATCGACTTAAAGCCAGATCGTCACATTGGCCGATCGTCTCTCTGAAACGGATGTACTTATCGTCTGCAAAGCTATGTCGCGTGCTGTGGTATGCTGAGACACTAAAAGCACCATAGTAGAACACAGATCAAGCTTCTAAGTTGATGTAATAGCCAGTAAGAAGTAGTACAATTCAAGTTTTAGGTATTGAATATTGACCTTTTAGCTGGCTTTGGTGCCTTGGACATGAGCTAGGAACTTAAGATTCTGCATGAAAGGAGGACTAGCAGCCGAGTAGCACGGGAGAATGTGAAAAGTGTTCATATGTAGTAAAAACCTGAGACATCCGTCCGTTTTCGTCATTCGTTATCGAATCGACTTAAAGCCAGATCGTCACATTGGCCGCTCTTCTCTCTGAAACGGTTGTACTTATCGTCTGCAAAACTATGTCGCGTGCTGCGGTATGCGGAGAAACTAAAAACAACGTAGTAGAACACAGATGAAGCTTCTAAGTTGATGTAATAGCCAGTAAGAAGCAGTACATTTCAAGTTTTAGGTATTGATTATTGACTTTTTAGCTGGCTTTGGTGCCTTGGACATGAGCTAGGACCTTAAGATTCTGCATGAAAGGAGGACTAGCAGCCGAGTAGCACGGGAGAATGTGAAAAGTGTTCATATGTAGTAAAAACCTGAGACATCCGTCCGTTTTCGTCATTTGTTATCGAATCGACTTAAAGCCACATCGTCACATTGGCCGCTCTTCTCTCTGAAACGGTTGTACTTATCGTCTACAAAACTATGTCGCGTGCTGCGGTATACGGAGAAACTAAAAGCACCGTAGTAGAACACAGATGAAGCTTCTAAGTTGATGTATTAGCCAGTAAGAAGTAGTACAATTCAAGTTTTAGGTATCGGTTATTGACTTTTTAGCTGGCTTTGGTGCCTTGGACATGAGCTAGGACCTTAAGATTCTGCATGAAAGGAGGACTAGCAGCCGAGTTGCACGGGAGAATGTGAAAAGTGTTCATATGTAGTAAAAACCTGAGAAATCCGTCCGTTTTCGTCATTTGTTACCGAATCGACTTAAAGCCAGATCGTCACATTGGCCGATCTTCTCTCTGAAACGGTTGTACTTATCGTCTGCAAAACTATGTCGCGTGCTGCGGTATGCGGAGAAACTAAAACCATCGTAGGAGAACACACATGAAGCTTCTAAGTTGATGTAATAGCCAGTAAGAAGTAGTACAATTCAAGTTTTAGGTATTGATTATTGACTTTTTAGCTGGCTTTGGTGCCTTGGACATGAGCTAGGACCTTAAGATTCTGCATGAAAGGAGGACTAGCAGCCGAGTTGCACGGGAGAATGTGAAAAGTGTTCATATGTAGTAAAAACCTGAGAAATCCGTCCGTTTTCGTCATTTGTTATCGAATCGACTTAAAGCCAGATCGTCACATTGACCGCTCTGCTCTCTGAAACGGTTGTACTTATCGTCTGCAAAGCTATGTCGCGTACTGCGGTATTCGGAGACACTAAAAGCACCATAGTAGAACACAGATGAAGTTTCTAAAATGATGTAATATCCAGTAGGAAGTAGTACAATTGAAGTTTTAGGTATCGGTTATTGACTTTTTAGCTGGCTTTGGTGCCTTGGACATGAGCTAGGACCTTAAGATTCTGCATGAAAGGAGGACTAGCAGCCGAGTTGCACGGGAGAATGTGAAAAGTGTTCATATGTAGTAAAAACCTGAGAAATCCGTCCGTTTTCGTCATTTGTTATCGAATCGACTTAAAGCCAGATCGTCACATTGGCCGATCTTCTCTCTGAAACGGATGTACTTATCGTCTGCAAAGCTATGTCGCGTGCTGCGGTATGCTGAGACACTAAAAGCACCATAGTAGAACACAGATCAAGCTTCTAAGTTGATGTAATAGCCAGTAAGAAGTAGTACAATTCAAGTTTTAGGTATTGAATATTGACCTTTTAGCTGGCTTTGGTGCTTTGGACATGAGCTAGGACTTTAAGATTCTGCATGAAGGGAGGACTAGCAGCTGAGTTGCAGGGGAGAATGTGAAAAGTGTTCATATGTAGTAAAAACCTGAGATATCCGTCCGTTTTCGTCATTTGTTATCGAATCGACTTAAAGCCAGATCGTCACATTGGCCGCTCTTCTCTCTGAAACGCTTGTACTTATCGTCTGCAAAGCTATGTCGCGTGCTGCTGTATGTGGAGACACTAAAAGCACCACAGTAGAACACAGATCAAGCTTCTAAGTTGATGTAATAGCCAGTAAGAAGTAGTGGAATTCAAGTTTTGGGTATCGATTATTGACTTTTTAGCTGGCTTTGGTGCCTTGGACATGAGCTAGGACCTTCAGATTCTGCATGAAAGGTGGACTAGCAGCCGAGTTGCACGGGAGAATGTGCAAAGTGTTCATATGTAGTAAAAACCTGAGAAATCCGTCCGTTTTCTTCATTTGTTATCGAATCGACTTAAAGCCAGATCGTCACAATGGCCGATCTTCTCTCTGAAACGGATGTACTTATCGTCTGCAAAGCTATGTCGCGTGCTGCGGTATGCGGAGACACTAAAAGCACCATAGTAGAACACAGATCAAGCTTCTAAGTTGATGTAATAGCCAGTAAGAAGTAGTACAATTCAAGTTTTAGGTATTGAATATTGAACTTTTAGCTGGCATTGGTGCCTTGGACATGAGCTAGGACCTTAACATTCTGCATGAAAGGAGGACTAGCAGCCGAGTTGCAGGGGAGAATGTGAAAAGTGTTCATATGTAGTAAAAACCTGAGAAATCCGTCCGTTTTCGTCATTTGTTATCGAATCGACTTAAAGCCAGATCGTCACATTGGCCGCTCTTCTCTCTGAAACGCTTGTACTTATCGTCTGCAAAGCTATGTCGCGTGCTGCGGTATGTGGAGACACTAAAAGCACCATAGTAGAACACAGATGAAGCTTCTAAGTTGATGTAATAGCCAGTAAGAAATAGTGGAATTCAAGTTTTAGGTATCGATTATTGACTTTTTAGCTGGCTTTGGTGCCTTGGACATGAGCTAGGACCTTAAGATTCTGCATGAAAGGAGGACTAGCAGCCGAGTTGCACGGGAGAATGTGAAAAGTGTTCATATGTAGTAAAAACCTGAGAAATCCGTCCGTTTTCGTCATTTGTTATCGAATCGACTTAAAGCCAGATCGTCACATTGGCCGATCGTCTCTCTGAAACGGATGTACTTATCGTCTGCAAAGCTATGTCGCGTGCTGTGGTATGCTGAGACACTAAAAGCACCATAGTAGAACACAGATCAAGCTTCTAAGTTGATGTAATAGCCAGTAAGAAGTAGTACAATTCAAGTTTTAGGTATTGAATATTGACCTTTTAGCTGGCTTTGGTGCCTTGGACATGAGCTAGGAACTTAAGATTCTGCATGAAAGGAGGACTAGCAGCCGAGTAGCACGGGAGAATGTGAAAAGTGTTCATATGTAGTAAAAACCTGAGACATCCGTCCGTTTTCGTCATTCGTTATCGAATCGACTTAAAGCCAGATCGTCACATTGGCCGCTCTTCTCTCTGAAACGGTTGTACTTATCGTCTGCAAAACTATGTCGCGTGCTGCGGTATGCGGAGAAACTAAAAGCAACGTAGTAGAACACAGATGAAGCTTCTAAGTTGATGTAATAGCCAGTAAGGAGCAGTACATTTCAAGTTTTAGGTATTGATTATTGACTTTTTAGCTGGCTTTGGTGCCTTGGACATGAGCTAGGACCTTAAGATTCTGCATGAAAGGAGGACTAGCAGCCGAGTAGCACGGGAGAATGTGAAAAGTGTTCATATGTAGTAAAAACCTGAGACATCCGTCCGTTTTCGTCATTTGTTATCGAATCGACTTAAAGCCACATCGTCACATTGGCCGCTCTTCTCTCTGAAACGGTTGTACTTATCGTCTACAAAACTATGTCGCGTGCTGCGGTATACGGAGAAACTAAAAGCACCGTAGTAGAACACAGATGAAGCTTCTAAGTTGATGTATTAGCCAGTAAGAAGTAGTACAATTCAAGTTTTAGGTATCGGTTATTGACTTTTTAGCTGGCTTTGGTGCCTTGGACATGAGCTAGGACCTTAAGATTCTGCATGAAAGGAGGACTAGCAGCCGAGTTGCACGGGAGAATGTGAAAAGTGTTCATATGTAGTAAAAACCTGAGAAATCCGTCCGTTTTCGTCATTTGTTACCGAATCGACTTAAAGCCAGATCGTCACATTGGCCGATCTTCTCTCTGAAACGGTTGTACTTATCGTCTGCAAAACTATGTCGCGTGCTGCGGTATGCGGAGAAACTAAAACCATCGTAGGAGAACACACATGAAGCTTCTAAGTTGATGTAATAGCCAGTAAGAAGTAGTACAATTCAAGTTTTAGGTATTGATTATTGACTTTTTAGCTGGCTTTGGTGCCTTGGACATGAGCTAGGACCTTAAGATTCTGCATGAAAGGAGGACTAGCAGCCGAGTTGCACGGGAGAATGTGAAAAGTGTTCATATGTAGTAAAAACCTGAGAAATCCGTCCGTTTTCGTCATTTGTTATCGAATCGACTTAAAGCCAGATCGACACATTGGCCGCTCTTCTCTCTGAAACGGTTGTACTTATCGTCTGCAAAGCTTTGTCGCGTGCTGCGGTATGCTGAGACACTACAAGCACTATAGTAGAACACAGATGAAGCTTCTAAGTTGAGGTAATAGCCAGTAAGAGGTAGTACAATTCAAGTTTTAGGTATTGAATATTGACCTTTTAGCTGGCTTTGGTGCCTTGGACATGAGATAGGACCTTAAGATTCTGCATGAAAGGAGGACTAGCAGCCGAGTTGCACGGGAGAATGTGAAAAGTGTTCATATGTAGTAAAAACCTGAGAAATCCGTCCGTTTTCGTCATTTGTTATCGAATCGACTTAAAGCCAGATCGTCACATTGGCCGATCTTCTCTCTGAAACGGATGTACTTATCGTCTGCAAAGCTATGTCGCGTGCTGCGGTATGCTGAGACACTAAAAGCACCATAGTAGAACACAGATCAAGCTTCTAAGTTGATGTAATAGCCAGTAAGAAGTAGTACAATTCAAGTTTTAGGTATTGAATATTGACCTTTTAGCTGGCTTTGGTGCTTTGGACATGAGCTAGGACTTTAAGATTCTGCATGAAGGGAGGACTAGCAGCTGAGTTGCAGGGGAGAATGTGAAAAGTGTTCATATGTAGTAAAAACCTGAGATATCCGTCCGTTTTCGTCATTTGTTATCGAATCGACTTAAAGCCAGATCGTCACATTGGCCGCTCTTCTCTCTGAAACGCTTGTACTTATCGTCTGCAAAGCTATGTCGCGTGCTGCTGTATGTGGAGACACTAAAAGCACCACAGTAGAACACAGATCAAGCTTCTAAGTTGATGTAATAGCCAGTAAGAAGTAGTGGAATTCAAGTTTTGGGTATCGATTATTGACTTTTTAGCTGGCTTTGGTGCCTTGGACATGAGCTAGGACCTTCAGATTCTGCATGAAAGGTGGACTAGCAGCCGAGTTGCACGGGAGAATGTGCAAAGTGTTCATATGTAGTAAAAACCTGAGAAATCCGTCCGTTTTCTTCATTTGTTATCGAATCGACTTAAAGCCAGATCGTCACAATGGCCGATCTTCTCTCTGAAACGGATGTACTTATCGTCTGCAAAGCTATGTCGCGTGCTGCGGTATGCGGAGACACTAAAAGCACCATAGTAGAACACAGATCAAGCTTCTAAGTTGATGTAATAGCCAGTAAGAAGTAGTACAATTCAAGTTTTAGGTATTGAATATTGAACTTTTAGCTGGCATTGGTGCCTTGGACATGAGCTAGGACCTTAACATTCTGCATGAAAGGAGGACTAGCAGCCGAGTTGCAGGGGAGAATGTGAAAAGTGTTCATATGTAGTAAAAACCTGAGAAATCCGTCCGTTTTCGTCATTTGTTATCGAATCGACTTAAAGCCAGATCGTCACATTGGCCGCTCTTCTCTCTGAAACGCTTGTACTTATCGTCTGCAAAGCTATGTCGCGTGCTGCGGTATGTGGAGACACTAAAAGCACCATAGTAGAACACAGATGAAGCTTCTAAGTTGATGTAATAGCCAGTAAGAAATAGTGGAATTCAAGTTTTAGGTATCGATTATTGACTTTTTAGCTGGCTTTGGTGCCTTGGACATGAGCTAGGACCTTAAGATTCTGCATGAAAGGAGGACTAGCAGCCGAGTTGCACGGGAGAATGTGAAAAGTGTTCATATGTAGTAAAAACCTGAGAAATCCGTCCGTTTTCGTCATTTGTTATCGAATCGACTTAAAGCCAGATCGTCACATTGGCCGATCGTCTCTCTGAAACGGATGTACTTATCGTCTGCAAAGCTATGTCGCGTGCTGTGGTATGCTGAGACACTAAAAGCACCATAGTAGAACACAGATCAAGCTTCTAAGTTGATGTAATAGCCAGTAAGAAGTAGTACAATTCAAGTTTTAGGTATTGAATATTGACCTTTTAGCTGGCTTTGGTGCCTTGGACATGAGCTAGGAACTTAAGATTCTGCATGAAAGGAGGACTAGCAGCCGAGTAGCACGGGAGAATGTGAAAAGTGTTCATATGTAGTAAAAACCTGAGACATCCGTCCGTTTTCGTCATTCGTTATCGAATCGACTTAAAGCCAGATCGTCACATTGGCCGCTCTTCTCTCTGAAACGGTTGTACTTATCGTCTGCAAAACTATGTCGCGTGCTGCGGTATGCGGAGAAACTAAAAGCAACGTAGTAGAACACAGATGAAGCTTCTAAGTTGATGTAATAGCCAGTAAGGAGCAGTACATTTCAAGTTTTAGGTATTGATTATTGACTTTTTAGCTGGCTTTGGTGCCTTGGACATGAGCTAGGACCTTAAGATTCTGCATGAAAGGAGGACTAGCAGCCGAGTAGCACGGGAGAATGTGAAAAGTGTTCATATGTAGTAAAAACCTGAGACATCCGTCCGTTTTCGTCATTTGTTATCGAATCGACTTAAAGCCACATCGTCACATTGGCCGCTCTTCTCTCTGAAACGGTTGTACTTATCGTCTACAAAACTATGTCGCGTGCTGCGGTATACGGAGAAACTAAAAGCACCGTAGTAGAACACAGATGAAGCTTCTAAGTTGATGTATTAGCCAGTAAGAAGTAGTACAATTCAAGTTTTAGGTATCGGTTATTGACTTTTTAGCTGGCTTTGGTGCCTTGGACATGAGCTAGGACCTTAAGATTCTGCATGAAAGGAGGACTAGCAGCCGAGTTGCACGGGAGAATGTGAAAAGTGTTCATATGTAGTAAAAACCTGAGAAATCCGTCCGTTTTCGTCATTTGTTACCGAATCGACTTAAAGCCAGATCGTCACATTGGCCGATCTTCTCTCTGAAACGGTTGTACTTATCGTCTGCAAAACTATGTCGCGTGCTGCGGTATGCGGAGAAACTAAAACCATCGTAGGAGAACACACATGAAGCTTCTAAGTTGATGTAATAGCCAGTAAGAAGTAGTACAATTCAAGTTTTAGGTATTGATTATTGACTTTTTAGCTGGCTTTGGTGCCTTGGACATGAGCTAGGACCTTAAGATTCTGCATGAAAGGAGGACTAGCAGCCGAGTTGCACGGGAGAATGTGAAAAGTGTTCATATGTAGTAAAAACCTGAGAAATCCGTCCGTTTTCGTCATTTGTTATCGAATCGACTTAAAGCCAGATCGACACATTGGCCGCTCTTCTCTCTGAAACGGTTGTACTTATCGTCTGCAAAGCTTTGTCGCGTGCTGCGGTATGCTGAGACACTACAAGCACTATAGTAGAACACAGATGAAGCTTCTAAGTTGAGGTAATAGCCAGTAAGAGGTAGTACAATTCAAGTTTTAGGTATTGAATATTGACCTTTTAGCTGGCTTTGGTGCCTTGGACATGAGATAGGACCTTAAGATTCTGCATGAAAGGAGGACTAGCAGCCGAGTTGCACGGGAGAATGTGAAAAGTGTTCATATGTAGTAAAAACCTGAGAAATCCGTCCGTTTTCGTCATTTGTTATCGAAACGACGTAAAGCCAGATCGTCACATTGGCCGCTCTGCTCTCTGAAATGGTTGTACTTATCGTCTGCAAAGCTATGTCGCGTACTGCGGTATGCGGAGACACTAAAAGCACCATAGTAGAACACAGATGAAGCTTCTAAGTTGATGTAATATCCAGTAAGAAGTAGTACAATTCAAGTTTTAGGTATCGATTATTGACATATTAGCTGGCTTTGGTGCCTTGGACATGAGCTAGGACCTTAAGATTCTGCATGAAAGGAGGACTAGCAGCCGAGTTTCACGGGAGAATGTGAAAAGTGTTCATATGTAGTAAAAACCTGAGAAATCCGTCCGTTTTCGTCATTTGTTATCGAATAAACTTAAAGCCAGATCGTCACATTGGCCGCTCTTCTCTCTGAAACGGTTGTACTTATCGTCTGCAAAGCTATGTCGCGTGCTGCGGTATGCTGAGACACTAAAAGCACCATAGTAGAACACAGATGAAGCTTCTAAGTTGATGTAATACCCAGTAAGAATTAGTACAATTAAAAGTTTTAGGTATTGATTATTGACTTTTTAGCTGGCTTTGGTGCCTTGGACATGAGCTAGGACCTTAAGATTCTGCATGAAAGGAGGACTAGCAGCCGAGTTGCACGGGAGAATGTGAAAAGTGTTCATATGCAGTGAAAACCTGAGACATCCGTCCGTTTTCGTCATTTGTTATCGAATCGACTTAAAGCCAGATCGTCACATTGGCCGCTCTTCTCTCTGAAACGGTTGTACTTATCGTCTGCAAAACTATGTCGCGTGCTGCGGTATACGGAGAAACTAAAAGCACCGTAGTAGAACACAGATGAAGTTTCTAAGTTGATGTATTAGCCAGTAAGAAGTAGTACAATTCAAGTTTTAGGTATCGGTTATTGACTTTTTAGCTGGCTTTGGTGCCTTGGACATGAGCTAGGACCTTAAGATTCTGCATGAAAGGAGGACTAGCAGCCGAGTTGCACGGGAGAATGTGAAAAGTGTCCATATGTAGTAAAAACCTGAGAAATCCGTCCGTTTTCGTCATTTGTTACCGAATCGACTTAAAGCCAGATCGTCACATTGGCCGATCTTCTCTCTGAAACGGTTGTACTTATCGTCTGCAAAGCTATGTCGCGTGTTGCCGTAGGCGGAAACAGGAAAAGCACCATAGTAGAACACAGATGAAGCTTCTAAGTTGATGTAATAGCCAGTAAGAAGTAGTCCAATTCAAGTTTTAGGTATCGGTTATTGACTTTTTAGCTGGCTTTGGTGCATTGACCATGAGCTAGGACCTTAAGATTCTGCATGAAAGGAGGACTAGCAGCCGAGTTGCACGGCAGAATGTGAAAAGTGTACACATGTAGTAAAAACCTGAGAAATCCGTCCGTTTTCGTCATTTGTTATGGAATCGACTTAAAGCCAGATCGTCACATTGGCCGCTCTTCTCTCTGAAACGCTTGTACTTATCGTCTGCAAAACTATGTCGCGTGCTGCGGTATGCGGAGAAACTAAAACCATCGTAGGAGAACACACATGAAGCTTCTAAGTTGATGTAATAGCCAGTAAGAAGTAGTACAATTCAAGTTTTAGGTATTGATTATTGACTTTTTAGCTGGCTTTGGTGCCTTGGACATGAGCTAGGACCTTAAGATTCTGCATGAAAGGAGGACTAGCAGCCGAGTTGCACGGGAGAATGTGAAAAGTGTTCATATGTAGTAAAAACCTGAGAAATCCGTCCGTTTTCGTCATTTGTTATCGAATCGACTTAAAGCCAGATCGACACATTGGCCGCTCTTCTCTCTGAAACGGTTGTACTTATCGTCTGCAAAGCTTTGTCGCGTGCTGCGGTATGCTGAGACACTACAAGCACTATAGTAGAACACAGATGAAGCTTCTAAGTTGAGGTAATAGCCAGTAAGAGGTAGTACAATTCAAGTTTTAGGTATTGAATATTGACCTTTTAGCTGGCTTTGCTGCCTTGGACATGAGATAGGACCTTAAGATTCTGCATGAAAGGAGGACTAGCAGCCGAGTTGCACGGGAGAATGTGAAAAGTGTTCATATGCATTTAAAACCTGAGACATCCGTCCGTTTTCGTCATTTGTTATCGAATCGACTTAAAGCCACATCGTCACATTGGCCGCTCTTCTCTCTGAAACGGTTGTACTTATCGTCTACAAAACTATGTCGCGTGCTGCGGTATACGGAGAAACTAAAAGCACCGTAGTAGAACACAGATGAAGCTTCTAAGTTGATGTATTAGCCAGTAAGAAGTAGTACAATTCAAGTTTTAGGTATCGGTTATTGACTTTTTAGCTGGCTTTGGTGCCTTGGACATGAGCTAGGACCTTAAGATTCTGCATGAAAGGAGGACTAGCAGCCGAGTTGCACGGGAGAATGTGAAAAGTGTTCATATGTAGTAAAAACCTGAGAAATCCGTCCGTTTTCGTCATTTGTTACCGAATCGACTTAAAGCCAGATCGTCACATTGGCCGATCTTCTCTCTGAAACGGTTGTACTTATCGTCTGCAAAGCTATGTCGCGTGTTGCCGTAGGCGGAAACAGGAAAAGCACCATAGTAGAACACAGATGAAGCTTCTAAGTTGATGTAATAGCCAGTAAGAAGTAGTCCAATTCAAGTTTTAGGTATCGGTTATTGACTTTTTAGCTGGCTTTGGTGCCTTGACCATGAGCTAGGACCTTAAGATTCTGCATGAAAGGAGGACTAGCAGCCGAGTTGCACGGCAGAATGTGAAAAGTGTTCACATGTAGTAAAAACCTGAGAAATCCGTCCGTTTTCGTCATTTGTTATCGAAACGACGTAAAGCCAGATCGTCACATTGGCCGCTCTGCTCTCTGAAATGGTTGTACTTATCGTCTGCAAAGCTATGTCGCGTACTGCGGTATTCGGAGACACTAAAAGCACCACAGTAGAACACAGATGAAGCTTCTAAGTTGATGTAATATCCAGTAAGAAGTAGTACAATTCAAGTTTTAGGTATCGATTATTGACATATTAGCTGGCTTTGGTGCCTTGGACATGAGCTAGGACCTTAAGATTCTGCATGAAAGGAGGACTAGCAGCCGAGTTTCACGGGAGAATGTGAAAAGTGTTCATATGTAGTAAAAACCTGAGAAATCCGTCCGTTTTCGTCATTTGTTATCGAATCAACTTAAAGCCAGATCGTCACATTGGCCGCTCTTCTCTCTGAAACGGTTGTACTTATCGTCTGCAAAGCTATGTCGCGTGCTGCGGTATGCTGAGACACTAAAAGCACCATAGTAGAACACAGATGAAGCTTCTAAGTTCATGTAATACCCAGTAAGAATTAGTACAATTCAAGTTTTAGGTATTGATTATTGACTTTTTAGCTGGCTTTGGTGCCTTGGACATGAGCTAGGACCTTAAGATTCTGCATGAAAGGAGGACTAGCAGCCGAGTTGCACGGGAGAATGTGAAAAGTGTTCATATGCAGTGAAAACCTGAGACATCCGTCCGTTTTCGTCATTTGTTATCGAATCGACTTAAAGCCAGATCGTCACATTGGCCGCTCTTCTCTCTGAAACGGTTGTACTTATCGTCTGCAAAACTATGTCGCGTGCTGCGGTATACGGAGAAACTAAAAGCACCGTAGTAGAACACAGATGAAGCTTCTAAGTTGATGTATTAGCCAGTAAGAAGTAGTACAATTCAAGTTTTAGGTATCGGTTATTGACTTTTTAGCTGGCTTTGGTACCTTGGACATGAGCTAGGACCTTAAGATTCTGCATGAAAGGAGGACTAGCAGCCGAGTTGCACGGGAGAATGTGAAAAGTGTTCATATGCAGTGAAAACCTGAGACATCCGTCCGTTTTCGTCATTTGTTATCGAATCGACTTAAAGCCACATCGTCACATTGGCCGCTCTTCTCTCTGAAACGGTTGTACTTATCGTCTACAAAACTATGTCGCGTGCTGCGGTATACGGAGCAACTAAAAGCACCGTAGTAGAACACAGATGAAGCTTCTAAGTTGATGTATTAGCCAGTAAGAAGTAGTACAATTCAAGTTTTAGGTATCGGTTATTGACTTTTTAGCTGGCTTTGGTGCCTTGGACATGAGCTAGGACCTTAAGATTCTGCATGAAAGGAGGACTAGCAGCCGAGTTGCACGGGAGAATGTGAAAAGTGTTCACATGTAGTAAAAACCTGAGAAATCCGTCCGTTTTCGTCATTTGTTACCGATTCGACTTAAAGCCAGATCGTCACATTGGCCGATCTTCTCTCTGAAACGGTTGTACTTATCGTCTGCAAAGCTATGTCGCGTGTTGCCGTAGGCGGAAACAGGAAAAGCACCATAGTAGAACACAGATGAAGCTTCTAAGTTGATGTAATAGCCAGTATGAAGTAGTCCAATTCAAGTTTTAGGTATCGGTTATTGACTTTTTAGCTGGCCTTGGTGCCTTGACCATGAGCTAGGACCTTAAGATTCTGCATGAAAGGAGGACTAGCAGCCGAGTTGCACGGCAGAATGTGAAAAGTGTTCACATGTACTAAAAACCTGAGAAATCCGTCCGTTTTCGTCATTTGTTATCGAAACGACGTAAAGCCAGATCGTCACATTGGCCGCTCTGCTCTCTGAAATGGTTGTACTTATCGTCTGCAAAGCTATGTCGCGTACTGCGGTATTCGGAGACACTAAAAGCACCACAGTAGAACACAGATGAAGCTTCTAAGTTGATGTAATATCCAGTAAGAAGTAGTACAATTCAAGTTTTAGGTATCGATTATTGACATATTAGCTGGCTTTCGTGCCTTGGACATGAGCTAGGACCTTAAGATTCTGCATGAAAGGAGGACTAGCAGCCGAGTTTCACGGGAGAATGTGAAAAGTGTTCATATGTAGTAAAAACCTGAGAAATCCGTCCGTTTTCGTCATTTGTTATCGAATCAACTTAAAGCCAGATCGTCACATTGGCCGCTCTTCTCTCTGAAACGGTTGTACTTATCGTCTGCAAAGCTATGTCGCGTGCTGCGGTATGCTGAGACACTAAAAGCACCATAGTAGATCACAGATGAAGCTTCTAAGTTGATGTAATACCCAGTAAGAATTAGTACAATTCAAGTTTTAGGTATTGATTATTGACTTTTTAGCTGGCTTTGGTGCCTTGGACATGAGCTAGGACCTTAAGATTCTGCATGAAAGGAGGACTAGCAGCCGAGTTGCACGGGAGAATGTGAAAAGTGTTCATATGCAGTGAAAACCTGAGACATCCGTCCGTTTTCGTCATTTGTTATCGATTCGACTTAAAGCCAGATCGTCACATTGGCCGCTCTTCTCTCTGAAACGGTTGTACTTATCGTCTGCAAAACTATGTCGCGTGCTGCGGTATACGGAGAAACTAAAAGCACCGTAGTAGAACACAGATGAAGCTCCTAAGTTGATGTATTAGCCAGTAAGAAGTAGTACAATTCAAGTTTTAGGTATCGGTTATTGACTTTTTAGCTGGCTTTGGTGCCTTGGACATGAGCTAGGACCTTAAGATTCTGCATGAAAGGAGGACTAGCAGCCGAGTTGCACGGGAGAATGTGAAAAGTGTTCATATGCAGTGAAAACCTGAGACATCCGTCCGTTTTCGTCATTTGTTATCGAATCGACTTAAAGCCAGATCGTCACATTGGCCGCTCTTCTCTCTGAAACGGTTGTACTTATCGTCTACAAAACTATGTCGCGTGCTGCGGTATACGGAGAAACTAAAAGCACCGTAGTAGAACACAGATGAAGCTTCTAAGTTGATGTATTAGCCAGTAAGAAGTAGTACAATTCAAGTTTTAGGTATCGGTTATTGATTTTTTAGCTGGCTTTGGTGCCTTGGACATGAGCTTGGACCTTAAGATTCTGCGTGAAAGGAGGACTAGCAGCTGAGTTGCACGGGAGAATGTGAAAAGTGTTCATATGTAGTACAAACCTGAGAAATCCGTCCGTTTTCGTCATTTGTTACCGAATCGACTTAAAGCCAGATCGTCACATTGGCCGATCTTCTCTCTGAAACGGTTGTACTTATCGTCTGCAAAGCTATGTCGCGTGTTGCCGTAGGCGGAAACAGGAAAAGCACCATAGTAGAACACAGATGAAGCTTCTAAGTTGATGTAATAGCCAGTAAGAAGTAGTCCAATTCAAGTTTTAGGTATCGGTTATTGACTTTTTAGCTGGCTTTGGTGCCTTGACCATGAGCTAGGACCTTAAGATTCTGCATGAAAGGAGGACTAGCAGCCGAGTTGCACGGCAGAATGTGAAAAGTGTTCACATGTAGTAAAAACCTGAGAAATCCGTCCGTTTTCGTCATTTGTTATGGAATCGACTTAAAGCCAGATCGTCACATTGGCCGCTCTTCTCTCTGAAACGCTTGTACTTATCGTCTGCAAAACTATGTCGCGTGCTGCGGTATGCGGAGAAACTAAAACCATCGTAGGAGAACACACATGAAGCTTCTAAGTTGATGTAATAGCCAGTAAGAAGTAGTACAATTCAAGTTTTAGGTATTGATTATTGACTTTTTAGCTGGCTTTGGTGCCTTGGACATGAGCTAGGACCTTAAGATTCTGCATGAAAGGAGGACTAGCAGCCGAGTTGCACGGGAGAATGTGAAAAGTGTTCATATGTAGTAAAAACCTGAGAAATCCGTCCGTTTTCGTCATTTGTTATCGAATCGACTTAAAGCCAGATCGACACATTGGCCGCTCTTCTCTCTGAAACGGTTGTACTTATCGTCTGCAAAGCTTTGTCGCATGCTGCGGTATGCTGAGACACTACAAGCACTATAGTAGAACACAGATGAAGCTTCTAAGTTGAGGTAATAGCCAGTAAGAAGTAGTAAAATTCAAGTTTTAGGTATCGATTATTGACTTTTTAGTTGGCTTTGGTGCCTTGGACATGAGATAGGACCTTAAGATTCTGCATGAAAGGAGGACTAGCAGCCGAGTTGCACGGGAGAATGTGAAAAGTGTTCATATGTAGTAAAAACCTGAGAAATCCGTCCGTTTTCGTCATTTGTTATCGAAACGACGTAAAGCCAGATCGTCACATTGGCCGCTCTGCTCTCTGAAATGGTTGTACTTATCGTCTGCAAAGCTATGTCGCGTACTGCGGTATTCGGAGACACTAAAAGCACCACAGTAGAACACAGATGAAGCTTCTAAGTTGATGTAATATCCAGTAAGAAGTAGTACAATTCAAGTTTTAGGTATCGATTATTGACATATTAGCTGGCTTTGGTGCCTTGGACATGAGCTAGGACCTTAAGATTCTTCATGAAAGGAGGACTAGCAGCCGAGTTGCACGGGAGAATGTGAAAAGTGTTCATATGTAGTAAAAACCTGAGAAATCCGTCCGTTTTCGTCATTTGTTATCGAATCAACTTAAAGCCAGATCGTCACATTGGCCGCTCTTCTCTCTGAAACGGTTGTACTTATCGTCTGCAAAGCTATGTCGCGTGCTGCGGTATGCTGAGACACTAAAAGCACCATAGTAGAACACAGATGAAGCTTCTAAGTTGATGTAATAGCCAGTAAGAAGTAGTACAATTCAAGTTTTAGGTATTGAATATTGACCTTTTAGCTGGCTTTGGTGCCTTGGACATGAGCTAGGACCTTAAGATTCTGCATGAAAGGAGGACTAGCAGCCGAGTTGCACGGGAGAATGTGAAAAGTGTTCATATGCAGTGAAAACCTGAGACATCCGTCCGTTTTCGTCATTTGTTATCGAATCGACTTAAAGCCAGATCATCACATTGGCCGCTCTTCTCTCTGAAACGGTTGTACTTATCGTCTGCAAAACTATGTCGCGTGCTGCGGTATACGGAGAAACTAAAAGCACCGTAGTAGAACACAGATGAAGCTTCTAAGTTGATGTATTAGCCAGTAAGAAGTAGTACAATTCAAGTTTTAGGTATCGGTTATTGACTTTTTAGCTGGCTTTGGTGCCTTGGACATGAGCTAGGACCTCAAGATTCTGCATGAAAGGAGGACTAACAGCCGAGTTGCACGGGAGAATGTGAAAAGTGTTCATATGTAGTAAAAACCTGAGAAATCCGTCCGTTTTCGTCATTTGTTACCGAATCGACTTAAAGCCAGATCGTCACATTGGCCGATCTTCTCTCTGAAACGGTTGTACTTATCGTCTGCAAAGCTATGTCGCGTGTTGCCGTAGGCGGAAACAGGAAAAGCACCATAGTAGAACACAGATGAAGCTTCTAAGTTGATGTAATAGCCAGTAAGAAGTAGTCCAATTCAAGTTTTAGGTATCGGTTATTGACTTTTTAGCTGGCTTTGGTGCCTTGACCATGAGCTAGGACCTTAAGATTCTGCATGAAAGGAGGACTAGCAGCCGAGTAGCACGGGAGAATGTGAAAAGTGTTCATATGTAGTAAAAACCTGAGAAATCCGTCCGTTTTCGTCATTTGTTATGGAATCGACTTAAAGCCAGATCGTCACATTGGCCGCTCTTCTCTCTGAAACGCTTGTACTTATCGTCTGCAAAACTATGTCGCGTGCTGCGGTATGCGGAGAAACTAAAACCATCGTAGGAGAACACACATGAAGCTTCTAAGTTGATGTAATAGCCAGTAAGAAGTAGTACAATTCAAGTTTTAGGTATTGATTATTGACTTTTTAGCTGGCTTTGGTGCCTTGGACATGAGCTAGCACCTTAAGATTCTGCATGAAAGGAGGACTAGCAGCCGAGTTGCACGGGAGAATGTGAAAAGTGTTCATATGTAGTAAAAACCTGAGACATCCGTCCGTTTTCGTCATTTGTTATCGAATCGACTTAAAGCCAGATCGACACATTGGCCGCTCTTCTCTCTGAAACGGTTGTACTTATCGTCTGCAAAGCTTTGTCGCGTGCTGCGGTATGCTGAGACACTACAAGCACTATAGTAGAACACAGATGAAGCTTCTAAGTTGAGGTAATAGCCAGTAAGAGGTAGTACAATTCAAGTTTTAGGTATTGAATATTGACCTTTTAGCTGGCTTTGGTGCCTTGGACATGAGATAGGACCTTAAGATTCTGCATGAAAGGAGGACTAGCAGCCGAGTTGCACGGGAGAATGTGAAAAGTGTTCATATGTAATAAAAACCTGAGACATCCGTCCGTTTTCGTCATTTGTTATCGAAACGACGTAAAGCCAGATCGTCACATTGGCCGCTCTGCTCTCTGAAATGGTTGTACTTATCGTCTGCAAAGCTATGTCGCGTACTGCGGTATTCGGAGACACTAAAAGCACCACAGTAGAACACAGATGAAGCTTCTAAGTTGATGTAATATCCAGTAAGAAGTAGTACAATTCAAGTTTTAGGTATCGATTATTGACATATTAGCTGGCTTTGGTGCCTTGGACATGAGCTAGGACCTTAAGATTCTGCATGAAAGGAGGACTAGCAGCCGAGTTTCACGGGAGAATGTGAAAAGTGTTCATATGTAGTAAAAACCTGAGAAATCCGTCCGTTTTCGTCATTTGTTATCGAATCAACTTAAAGCCAGATCGTCACATTGGCCGCTCTTCTCTCTGAAACGGTTGTACTTATCGTCTGCAAAGCTATGTCGCGTGCTGCGGTATGCTGAGACACTAAAAGCACCATAGTAGAACACAGATGAAGCTTCTAAGTTGATGTAATACCCAGTAAGAATTAGTACAATTCAAGTTTTAGGTATTGATTATTGACTTTTTAGCTGGCTTTGGTGCCTTGGACATGAGCTAGGACCTTAAGATTCTGCATGAAAGGAGGACTAGCAGCCGAGTTGCACGGAAGAATGTGAAAAGTGTTCATATGTATTAAAAACCTGAGAGGTCCGTCCGTTTTCGTCATTTGTTATCGAAGCGACTTAGAGCCAGATCGACACATTGGCCGCTCTTCTCTCTGAAACGGTTGTACTTATCGTCTACAAAGCTATGTCGCGTGCTGCGTTATGCGGAGACACTAAAAGCACCATAGTAGAACACAGATGAAGCTTCTAAGTTGATGTAATAGCCAGTAAGAAGTAGTAGAATTCAAGTTTTAGGTATCGATTATTGACTTTTTAGCTGGCTTTGGTGCCTTGGACATGAGCTAGCACCTTCAGATTCTGCATGAAAGGAGGACTAGCAGCCGAGTTGCACGGGAGAATGTGAAAAGTGTTCATATGCAGTGAAAACCTGAGACATCCGTCCGTTTTCGTCATTTGTTATCGAATCGACTTAAAGCCAGATCGTCACATTGGCCGCTCTTCTCTCTGATACGGTTGTACATATCGTCTGCAAAGCTATGTCGCGTGCTGCGGTATGCTGAGACACTACAAGCACCATAGTAGAACACAGATCAAGCTTCTAAGTTGATGTAATATCCAGTATGAAGTAGTACAATTCAAGTTTTAGGTATTGAATATTGAATTTTTAGCTGGCTTTGGTGCCTTGGACATGAGCTAGGACCTTAATATTCGGCAGGAAAGGAGGACTAGCAGCCGAGTTGCACGGGAGAATGTGAAAAGTGTTCATATGTAGTAAGAACCTGAGAAATCCGTCCGTTTTCGTCATTTGTTATCGAATCGACTTAAAGCCAGATCGTCACATTGCCCGCTCTTCTCTCTGAAACGGTTGTACTTATCGTCTGCAAAGCTATGTCGCGTACTGCGGTATTCGGAGACACTAAAAGCACCATAGTAGAACACAGATGAAGCTTCTAAAATGATGTAATAGCCAGTAAGAAGTAGTACAATTCAAGTTTTAGGTATCGGTTATTGACTTTTTAGCTGGCTTTGGTGCCTTGACCATGAGCTAGGACCATAAGATTCTGCATGAAAGGAGGACTAGCAGCCGAGATGCACGGGAGAATGTGAAAAGTGTTCATATGTAGTAAAAACCTGAGAAATCCGTCCGTTTCCGTCATTTGTTATCGCATCGACTTAAAGCCAGATCGACACATTGGCCGCTCTTCTCTCTGAAACGGTTGTACTTATCGTCTGCAAAGCTTTGTCGCGTGCTGCGGTATGCTGAGACACTACAAGCACCATAGTAGAACACAGATGAAGCTTCTAAGTTGAGGTAATAGCCAGTAAGAGGTAGTACAATTCAAGTTTTAGGTATTGAATATTGACCTTTTAGCTGGCTTTGGTGCCTTGGACATGAGATAGGACCTTAAGATTCTGCATGAAAGGAGGACTAGCAGCCGAGTTCCACGGGAGAATGTGAAAAGTGTTCATATGTAATAAAAACCTGAGACATCCGTCCGTTTTCGTCATTTGTTATCGAATCGACGTAAAGCCAGATCGTCACATTGGCCGCTCTGCTCTCTGAAATGGTTGTACTTATCGTCTGCAAAGCTATGTCGCGTACTGCGGTATTCGGAGACACTAAAAGCACCACAGTAGAACACAGATGAAGCTTCTAAGTTGATGTAATATCCAGTAAGAAGTAGTACAATTCAAGTTTTATGTATCGATTATTGACTTTTTAGCTGGCTTTGGTGCCTTGGACATGAGCTAGGACCTTAAGATTCTGCATGAAAGGAGGACTAGCAGCCGAGTTGCAGGGGAGAATGTGAAAAGTGTTCATATGTAGTAAAAACCTGAAACATCCGTCCGTTTTCGTCATTTGTTATCGAATCGACTTAAAGCCAGATCGTCACATTGGCCGCTCTTCTCTCTGAAACGCTTGTACTTATCGTCTGCAAAGCTATGTCGCGTGCTGCGGTATGTGGAGACACTAAAAGCACCATAGTAGAACACAGATGAAGCTTCTAAGTTGATGTAATAGCCAGTAAGAAGTAGTACAATTCAAGTTTTAGGTATTGATTATTGACTTTTTAGCTGGCTTTGGTGCCTTGAACATGAGCTAGGACCTTAAGATTCTGCATGAAAGGAGGACTAGCAGCCAAGTTGCACGGGAGAATGTGAAAAGTGTTCATATGTAGTAAAAACCTGAGAAATCCGTCCGTTTTCGTCATTTGTTATCGCATCGACTTAAAGCCAGATCGACACATTGGCCGCTCTTCTCTCTGAAACGGTTGTACTTATCGTCTGCAAAGCTTTGTCGCGTGCTGCGATATGCTGAGACACTACAAGCACTATAGTAGAACACAGATGAAGCTTCTAAGTTGAGGTAATAGCCAGTAAGAGGTAGTACAATTCAAGTTTTAGGTATTGAATATTGACCTTTTTGCTGGCTTTGGTGCCTTGGACAAGAGATAGGACCTTAAGATTCTGCATGAAAGGAGGACTAGCAGCCGAGTTGCACGGGAGAATGTGAAAAGTGTTCATATGTAATAAAAACCTGAGACATCCGTCCGTTTTGGTCATTTGTTATCGAATCGACGTAAAGCCAGATCGTCACATTGGCCGCTCTGCTCTCTGAAATGGTTGTACTTATCGTCTGCAAAGCTATGTCGCGTACTGCGGTATTCGGAGACACCAAAAGCACCACAGTAGAACACAGATTAAGCTTCTAAGTTGATGTAATATCCAGTAAGAAGTAGTACAATTCATGTTTTAGGTATCGATTATTGACTTTTTAGCTGGCTTTGGTGCCTTGGACATGAGCTAGGACCTTAAGATTCTGCATGAAAGGAGGACTAGCAGCCGAGTTTCACGGGAGAATGTGAAAAGTTTTCATATGTAGTAAAAACCTGAGAAATCCGTCCGTTTACGTCATTTGTTATCGAATCGACTTAAAGCCAGATCGTCACATTGGCCGCTCTTCTCTCTGAAACGGTTGTACTTATCGTCTGCAAAGCTATGTCGCGTGCTGCGGTATGCTGGGACACTAAAAGCACCATAGTAGAACACAGATGAAGCTTCTAAGTTGATGTAATACCCAGTAAGAATTAGTACAATTCAAGTTTTAGGTATTGATTATTGACTTTTTAGCTGGCTTTGGTGCCTTGGACATGAGCTAGGACCTTAAGATTCTGCATGAAAGGAGGACTAGCAGCCGAGTTGCACGGAAGAATGTGAAAAGTGTTCATATGTATTAAAAACCTGAGAGGTCCGTCCGTTTTCGTCATTTGTTATCGAATCGACTTAGAGCCAGATCGACACATTGGCCGCTCTTCTCTCTGAAACGGTTGTACTTATCGTCTACAAAGCTATGTCGCGTGCTGCGTTATGCGGAGACACTAAAAGCACCATAGTAGAACACAGATGAAGCTTCTAAGTTGATGTAATAGCCAGTAAGAAGTAGTAGAATTCAAGTTTTAGGTATCGATTATTGACTTTTTAGCTGGCTTTGGTGCCTTGGACATGAGCTAGGACCTTCAGATTCTGCATGAAAGGAGGACTAGCAGCCGAGTTGCACGGGAGAATGTGAAAAGTGTTCATATGCAGTGAAAACCTGAGACATCCGTCCGTTTTCGTCATTTGTTATCGAATCGACTTAAAGCCAGATCGTCACATTGGCCGCTCTTCTCTCTGATACGGTTGTACATATCGTCTGCAAAGCTATGTCGCGTGCTGCGGTATGCTGAGACACTACAAGCACCATAGTAGAACACAGATCAAGCTTCTAAGTTGATGTAATATCCAGTATGAAGTAGTACAATTCAAGTTTTAGGTATTGAATATTGAATTTTTAGCTGGCTTTGGTGCCTTGGACATGAGCTAGGACCTTAATATTCGGCATGAAAGGAGGACTAGCAGCCGAGTTGCACGGGAGAATGTGAAAAGTGTTCATATGTAGTAAGAACCTGAGAAATCCGTCCGTTTTCGTCATTTGTTATCGAATCGACTTAAAGCCAGATCGTCACATTGCCCGCTCTTCTCTCTGAAACGGTTGTACTTATCGTCTGCAAAGCTATGTCGCGTACTGCGGTATTCGGAGACACTAAAAGCACCATAGTAGAACACAGATGAAGCTTCTAAAATGATGTAATAGCCAGTAAGAAGTAGTACAATTCAAGTTTTAGGTATCGGTTATTGACTTTTTAGCTGGCTTTGGTGCCTTGGACATGAGGTAGGACCTTACGATTCTGCATGAAAGGAGGACTAGCAGTCGAGTTGCACGGGAGAATGTGAAAAGTGTTCATATGTAGTAAAAACCTGAGAAATCCGTCCGTTTTCGTCATTTGTTATCGAATCGACGTAAAGCCAGATCGTCACATTGGCCGATCTTCTCTCTGAAACGGATGTACTTATCGTCTGCAAAGCCATGTCGCGTGCTGCGGTATGCTGAGACACTAAAAGCACCATAGTAGAACACAGATCAAGGTTCTAAGTTGATGTAATAGCCAGTAAGAAGTAGTACTATTCAAGTTTTAGGTATTGAATATTGACCTTTTAGCCGGCTTTAATGCTTTGGACATGAGCTAGGACCTTAAGATTCTGCGTGAAAGGAGGACTAGCAGCCGAGTTGCAGGGGAGAATGTGAAAAGTGTTCATATGTAGTAAAAACCTGAGACATCCGTCCGTTTTCGTCATTTGTTATCGAATCGACTTAAAGCCAGATCGTCACATTGGCCGCTCTTCTCTCTGAAACGGTTGTACTTATCGTCTGCAAAGCTATGTCGCGTGTTGCCATAGGCGGAAACAGGAAAAGCACCATAATAGAACACAGATGAAGCTTCTAAGTTGATGTAATAGCCAGTAAGAAGTAGTCCAATTCAAGTTTTAGGTATCGATTATGGACTTTTTAGCTGGCTTTGGTGCCTTGACCATGTGCTAGGACCTTAAGATTCTGCATGAAAGGAGGACTAGCAGCCGAGATGCACGGGAGAATGTGAAAAGTGTTCATATGTAGTAAAAACCTGAGAAATCCGTCCGTTTCCGTGATTTGTTATCGCATCGACTTAAAGCCAGATCGGCACATTGGCCGCTCTTCTCTCTGAAACGGTTGTATTTATCGTCTGCAAAGCTTTGTCGCATGCTGCGGTATGCTGAGACACTACAAGCACCATAGTAGAACACAGATGAAGCTTCTAAGTTGAGGTAATAGCCAGTAAGAGGTAGTACAATTCAAGTTTTAGGTATTGAATATTGACCTTTTAGCTGGCTTTGGTGCCTTGGACATGAGATAGGACCTTAAGATTCTGCATGAAAGGAGGACTAGCAGCCGAGTTGCACGGGAGAAAGTGAAAAGTGTTCATATGTAATAAAAACCTGAGACATCCGTCCGTTTTCGTCATTTGTTATCGAATCGACTTAAAGCCAGATCGTCACATTGGCCGCTCTTCTCTCTGAAACGCTTGTACTTATCGTCTGCAAAGCTATGTCGCGTGCTGCGGTATGTGGAGACACTAAAAGCACCATAGTAGAACACAGATGAAGCTTCTAAGTTGATGTAATAGCCAGTAAGAAGTAGTGGAATTCAAGTTTTAGGTATCGCTTATTGACTTTATAGCTGGCTTTGGTGCCTTGGACATGAGCTAGGACCTTAAGATTCTGCATGAAAGGAGGACTAGCAGCCGAGTTGCATGGGAGAATGTGAAAAGTGTTCATATGTAGTAAAAACCTGAGAAATCCGTCCGTTTTCGTAATTTGTTATCGAATCGACTTAAAGCCAGATCGTCACATTGGCCGCTCTTCTCCCTGAAACGGATGTACTTATCGTCTGCAAAGCTATGTCGCGTGCTGCGGTATGCTGAGACACTAAAAGCACCATAGTAGAACACAGATCAAGCTTCTAAGTTGATGTAATAGCCAGTAAGAAGTAGTACAATTCAAGTTTTAGGTATTGAATATTGAACTTTTAGCTGGCTTTGGTGCCTTGGACATGAGCTAGGACCTTAAGATTCTGCATGAAAGGAGGACTAGCAGCCGAGTAGCACGGGAGAATGTGAAAAGTGTTCATATGTAGTAAAAACCTGAGAAATCCGTCCGTTTTCGTCATTTGTTATCGCACCGACTTAAAGCCAGATCGACACATTGGCCGCTCTTCTCTCTGAAACGGTTGTACTTATCGTCTGCAAAGCTTTGTCGCGTGCTGCGGTATGCTGAGACACTACAAGCACCATAGTAGAACACAGATGAAGCTTCTAAGTTGAGGTAATAGCCAGTAAGAGGTAGTACAATTCAAGTTTTAGGTATTGAACATTAACCTTTTAGCTGGCTTTGGTGCCTTGGACATGAGATAGGACCTTAAGATTCTGCATGAAAGGAGGACTAGCAGCCGAGTTGCACAGGAGATGTGAAAAGTGTTCATATGTAATAAAAACCTGAGACATCCGTCCGTTTTCGTCATTTGTTATCGAATCGACGTAAAGCCACATCGTCACATTGGCCGCTCTTCTCTCTGAAACGATTGTACTTATCGTCTGCAAAACTATGTCGCGTGCTGCGGTATGCGGAGAAACTAAAAGCAACGTAGTAGAACACAGATGAAGCTTCTAAGTTGATGTAATAGCCAGTAAGGAGCAGTACATTTCAAGTTTTAGGTATTGATTATTGACTTTTTAGCTGGCTTTGGTGCCTTGGACATGAGCTAGGACCTTAAGATTCTGCATGAAAGGAGGACTAGCAGCCGAGTAGCACGGGAGAATGTGAAAAGTGTTCATATGTAGTAAAAACCTGAGACATCCGTCCGTTTTCGTCATTTGTTATCGAATCGACTTAAAGCCACATCGTCACATTGGCCGCTCTTCTCTCTGAAACGGTTGTACTTATTGTCTACAAAACTGTGTCGCGTGCTGCGCTATACGGAGAAACTAAAAGCACCGTAGTAGAACACAGATGAAGCTTCTAAGTTGATGTATTAGCGAGTAAGAAGTAGTACAATTCAAGTTTTAGGTATCGGTTATTGACTTTTTAGCTGGCTTTGGTGCCTTGGACATGAGCTAGGACCTTAAGATTCTGCATGAAAGGAGGACTAGCAGCAGAGTTGCACGGGAGAATGTGAAAAGTGTTCATATGTAATAAAAACCTGAGACATCCGTCCGTTTTCGTCATTTGTTATCGAATCGACGTAAAGCCAGATCGTCACATTGGCCGCTCTGCTCTCTGAAATGGTTGTACTAATCGTCTGCAAAGCTATGTCGCGTACTGCGGTATTCGGAGACACTAAAAGCACCACAGTAGAACACAGATGAAGCTTCTAAGTTGATGTAATATCCATTAAGAAGTAGTACAATTCAAGTTTTAGGTATCGATTATTGACTTTTTAGCTGGCTTTGGTGCCTTGGACATGAGCTAGGACCTTAAGATTCTGCATGAAAGGAGGACTAGCAGCCGAGTTTCACGGGAGAATGTGAAAAGTGTTCATATGTAGTAAAAACCTGAGAAATCCGTCCGTTTTCGTCATTTGTTATCGAATCGACTTAAAGCCAGATCGTCACATTGGCCGCTCTTCTCTCTGTAACGGTTGTACTTATCGTTTGCAAAGCTATGTCGCGTGCTGCGGTATGCTGAGACACTAAAAGCACCATAGTAGAACACAGATCACGCTTCTAAGTTGATGTAATAGCCAGTAAGAAGTAGTACAAATCAAGTTTTAGGTATTGAATATTGACCTTTTAGCTGGCTTTGGTGCCTTGGACATGAGCTAGGACCTTAAGTTTCTGCATGAAAGGAGGACTAGCAGCCGAGTTGCACGGGAGAATGTGAAAAGTGTTCATATGTAGTAAAAAAAAGAGACATCCGTCCATTTTCGTCATTTCTTTTCTAATCGACTTAAAGCCACATCGTCACATTGGCCGCTCTTCTCTGTGAAACGGTTGTACTTATCGTCTGCAAAGCTATGTCGCGTACTGCGGTATTCGGAGACACTAAAAGCACCATAGTAGAACACAGATGAAGCTTCTAAGTTGATGTAATAGCCAGTAAGGAGTAGTACAATTCAAGTTTTAGGTATCGGTTATTGACTTTTTAGCTGGCTTTGGTGCCTTGGACATGAGCTAGGACCTTAACATTCTTCATGAAAGGAGGACTAGCAGCCGAGTTGCACGGGAGAATGTGAAAAGTGTTCATATGCAGTAAAAACCTGAGATATCCGTCCGTTTTCGTCATTTGTTATCGAATCGACTTAAAGCCAGATCGTCACATTGGCCGCTCTTCTCTCTGAAACGCTTGTACTTATCGTCTGCAAAACTATGTCGCGTGCTGCGGTATGCGGAGAAACTAAAACCATCGTAGGAGAACACACATGAAGCTTCTAAGTTGATGTAATAGCCAGTAAGAAGTAGTACAATTCAAGTTTTAGGTATTGATTATTGAATTTTTAGCTGGCTTTGGTGCCTTGGACATGAGCTAGGACCTTAAGATTCTGCATGAAAGGAGGACTAGCAGCCGAGTTGCACGGGAGAATCTGAAAAGTGTTCATATGTAGTAAAAACCTGAGAAATCCGTCCGTTTTCGTCATTTGTTATCGAATCGACTTAAAGCCAGATCGACACATTGGCCGCTCTTCTCTCTGAAACGGTTGTACTTATCGTCTGCAAAGCTTTGTCGCGTGCTGCGGTATGCTGAGACACTACAAGCACTATAGTAGAACACAGATGAAGCTTCTAAGTTGAGGTAATAGCCAGTAAGAGGTAGTACAATTCAAGTTTTAGGTATTGAATATTGACCTTTTAGCTGGCTTTGGTGCCTTGGACATCAGATAGGACCTTAAAATTCTGCATGAAAGGAGGACTAGCAGCCGAGTTGCACGGGAGAATGTGAAAAGTGTTCATATGTAATAAAAACCTGAGACATCCGTCCGTTTTCGTCATTTGTTATCGAATCGACGTAAAGCCAGATCGTCACATTGGCCGCTCTGCTCTCTGAAATGGTTGTACTTATCGTCTGCAAAGCTATGTCGCGTACTGCGGTATTCGGAGACACTAAAAGCACCACAGTAGAACACAGATGAAGCTTCTAAGTTGATGTAATATCCAGTAAGAAGTAGTACAATTTAAGTTTTAGGTATCGATTATTGACTTTTTAGCTGGCTTTGGTGCCTTGGACATGAGCTAGGACCTTAAGATTCTGCATGAAAGGAGGACTAGCAGCCGAGTTGCACGGGAGAATGTGAAAAGTGTTCATATGTAATAAAAACCTGAGACATCCGTCCGTTTTCGTCATTTGTTATCGAATCGACGTAAAGCCAGATCGTCACATTGGCCGCTCTGCTCTCTGAAATGGTTGTACTTATCGTCTGCAAAGCTATGTCGCGTACTGCGGTATTCGGAGACACTAAAAGCACCACAGTAGAACACAGATGAAGCTTCTAAGTTGATGTAATACCCAGTAAGAATTAGTACAATTCAAGTTTTAGGTATTGATTATTGACTTTTTAGCTGGCTTTGGTGCCTTGGACATGAGCTAGGACCTTAAGATTCTGCATGAAAGGAGGACTAGCAGCCGAGTTGCACGGGAGAATGTGAAAAGTGTTCATATGCAGTGAAAACCTGAGACATCCGTCCGTTTTCGTCATTTGTTATCGAATCGACTTAAAGCCAGATCGTCACATTGGCCGCTCTTCTCTCTGAAACGGTTGTACTTATCGTCTGCAAAACTATGTCGCGTGCTGCGGTATGCGGAGAAACTAAAAGCAACGTAGTAGAACACAGATGAAGCTTCTAAGTTGATGTAATAGCCAGTAAGAAGCAGTACATTTCAAGTTTTAGGTATTGATTATTGACTTTTTAGCTGGCTTTGGTGCCTTGGACATGAGCTAGGACCTTAAGATTCTGCATGAAAGGAGGACTAGCAGCCGAGTTGCACGGGAGAATGTGAAAAGTGTTCATATGTAGTAAAAACCTGAGAGGTCCGTCCGTTTTCGTCATTTGTTATCGAATCGACTTAAAGCCACATCGTCACATTGGCCGCTCTTCTCTCTGAAACGGTTGTACTTATCGTCTACAAAACTATGTCGTGTGCTGCGGTATACGGAGAAACTAAAAGCACCGTAGTAGAACACAGATGAAGCTTCTAAGTTGATGTATTAGCCAGTAAGCAGTAGTACAATTCAAGTTTTAGGTATCGGTTATTGACTTTTTAGCTGGCTTTGGTGCCTTGGACATGAGCTAGGACCTTAAGATCCTGCATGAAAGGAGGACTAGCAGCCGAGTTGCACGGGAGAATGTGAAAAGTGTTCATATGTAGTAAAAACCTGAGAAATCCGTCCGTTTTCGTCATTTGTTACCGAATCGACTTAAAGCCAGATCGTCACATTGGCCGATCTTCTCTCTGAAACGGTTGTACTTATCGTCTGCAAAGCTTTGTCGCGTGCTGCGGTGTGCTGAGACACTACAAGCACTATAGTAGAACACAGATGAAGCTTCTAAGTTGAGTTAATAGCCAGTAAGAGGTAGTACAATTCAAGTTTTAGGTATTGAATATTGACCTTTTAGCTGGCTTTGGTGCCTTGGACATGAGATAGGACCTTAAGATTCTGCATGAAAATAGGACTAGCAGCCGAGTTGCACGGGAGAATGTGAAAAGTGTTCATATGTAATAAAAACCTGAGTCATCCGTCCGTTTTCGTCATTTGTTATCGAATCGACGTAAAGCCAGATCGTCACATTGGCCGCTCTGCTCTCTGAAATGGTTGTACTTATCGTCTGCAAAGCTATGTCGCGTACTGCGGTATTCGGAGACACTAAAAGCACCACAGTAGAACACAGATGAAGCTTCTAAGTTGATGTAATATCCAGTAAGAAGTAGTACAATTCAAGTTTTAGGTATCGATTATTGACTTTTTAGCTGGCTTTGGTGCCTTGGACATGAGCTAGGACCTTAAGATTCTGCATGAAAGGAGGACTAGCAGCCGAGTTTCACGGGAGAATGTGAAAAGTGTTCATATGTAGTAAAAACCTGAGAAATCCGTCCGTTTTCGTCATTTGTTATCGAATCGACTTAAAGCCAGATCGTCACATTGGCCGCTCTTCTCTCTGAAACGGTTGTACTTATCGTCTGCAAAGCTATGTCGCGTGCTGCGGTATGCTGAGACACTAAAAGCACCATAGTAGAACACAGATGAAGCTTCTAAGTTGATGTAATACCCAGTAAGAATTAGTACAATTCATGTTTTAGGTATTGATTATTGACTTTTTAGCTGGCTTTGGTGCCTTGGACATGAGCTTGGGCCTTAAGATTCTGCATGAAAGGAGGACTAGCAGCCGAGTTGCACGGGAGAATGTGAAAAGTGTTCATATGTATTAAAAACCTGAGAGGTCCGTCCGTTTTCGTCATTTGTTATCGAATCGACTTAGAGCCAGATCGACACATTGGCCGCTCTTCTCTCTGAAACGGTTGTACATATCGTCTACAAAGCTAGGTCGCGTGCTGCGTTATGCGGAGACACTAAAAGCACCATAGTAGAACACAGATGAAGCTTCTAAGTTGATGTAATAGCCAGTAAGAAGTAGTAGAATTCAAGTTTTAGGTATCGATTATTGACTTTTTAGCTGGCTTTGGTGCCTTGGACATGAGCTAGGACCTTCAGATTCTGCATGAAAGGAGGACTAGCAGCCGAGTTGCACGGCGGAATGTGAAAAGTGTTCATATGTAGTAAAAACCTGAGAAATCCGTCCGTTTTCGTCATTTGTTATGGAATCGACTTAAAGCCAGATCGTCACATTGGCCGCTCTTCTCTCTGAAACGCTTGTACTTATCGTCTGCAAAACTATGTCGGGTGCTGCGGTATGCGGAGAAACTAAAACCATCGTAGGAGAACACACATGAAGCTTCTAAGTTGATGTAATAGCCAGTAAGAAGTAGTACAATTCAAGTTTTAGGTATTGATTATTGACTTTTTAGCTGGCTTTGGTGCCTTGGACATGAGCTAGGACCTTAAGATTCTGCATGAAAGGAGGACTAGCAGCCGAGTTGCACGGGAGAATGTGAAAAGTGTTCATATGTAGTAAAAACCTGAGAAATCCGTCCGTTTTCGTCATTTGTTACCGAATCGACTTAAAGCCAGATCGAGACATTGGCCGCTCTTCTCTCTGAAACGGTTGTACTTATCGTCTGCAAAGCTTTGTCGCGTGCTGCGGTGTGCTGAGACACTACAAGCACTATAGTAGAACACAGATGAAGCTTCTAAGTTGAGGTAATAGCCAGTAAGAGGTAGTACAATTCAAGTTTTAGGTATTGAATATTGACCTTTTAGCTGGCTTTGGTGCCTTGGACATGAGATAGGACCTTAAGATTCTGCATGAAAATAGGACTAGCAGCCGAGTTGCACGGGAGAATGTGAAAAGTGTTCATATGTAATAAAAACCTGAGACATCCGTCCGTTTTCGTCATTTGTTATCGAATCGACGTAAAGCCAGATCGTCACATTGGCCGCTCTGCTCTCTGAAATGGTTGTACTTATCGTCTGCAAAGCTATGTCGCGTACTGCGGTATTCGGAGACACTAAAAGCACCACAGTAGAACACAGATGAAGCTTCTAAGTTGATGTAATATCCAGTAAGAAGTAGTACAATTCAAGTTTTAGGTATCGATTATTGACTTTTTAGCTGGCTTTGGTGCCTTGGACATGAGCTAGGACCTTAAGATTCTGCATGAAAGGTGGACTAGCAGCCGAGTTTCACGGGAGAATGTGAAAAGTGTTCATATGTAGTAAAAACCTGAGAAATCCGTCCGTTTTCGTCATTTGTTATCGAATCGACTTAAAGCCAGATCGTCACATTGGCCGCTCTTCTCTCTGAAACGGTTGTACTTATCGTCTGCAAAGCTATGTCGCGTGCTGCGGTATGCTGAGACACTAAAAGCACCATAGTAGAACACAGATGAAGCTTCTAAGTTGATGTAATACCCAGTAAGAATTAGTACAATTCAAGTTTTAGGTATTGATTATTGACTTTTTAGCTGGCTTTGGTGCCTTGGACATGAGCTTGGGCCTTAAGATTCTGCATGAAAGGAGGACTAGCAGCCGAGTTGCACGGGAGAATGTGAAAAGTGTTCATATGTATTAAAAACCTGAGAGGTCCGTCCGTTTTCGTCATTTGTTATCGAATCGACTTAGAGCCAGATCGACACATTGGCCGCTCTTCTCTCTGAAACGGTTGTACTTATCGTCTACAAAGCTATGTCGCGTGCTGCGTTATGCGGAGACACTAAAAGCACCATAGTAGAACACAGATGAAGCTTCTAAGTTGATGTAATAGCCAGTAAGAAGTAGTAGAATTCAAGTTTTAGGTATCGATTATTGACTTTTTAGCTGGCTTTGGTGCCTTGGACATGAGCTAGGACCTTCAGATTCTGCATGAAAGGAGGACTAGCAGCCGAGTTGCACGGGAGAATGTGAAAAGTGTTCATATGCAGTGAAAACCTGAGACATCCGTCCGTTTTCGTCATTTGTTATCGAATCGACTTAAAGCCAGATCGTCACATTGGCCGCTCTTCTCTCTGAAACGGTTGTACTTATCGTCTGCAAAGCTTTGTCGCGTGCTGCGGTATGCTGAGACACTACAAGCAGCATAGTAGAACACAGATGAAGCTTCTAAGTTGAGGTAATAGCCAGTAAGAGGTAGTACAATTCAAGTTTTAGGTATTGAATATTGACCTTTTAGCTGGCTTTGGTGCCTTGGACATGAGATAGGACCTTAAGATTCTGCATGAAAGGAGGACTAGCAGCCGAGTTGCACGGGAGAATGTGAAAAGTGTTCATATGTAATGAAAACCTGAGACATCCGTCCGTTTTCGTCATTTGTTATCGAATCGACGTAAAGCCAGATCGTCACATTGGCCGCTCTGCTCTCTGAAATGGTTGTACTTATCGTCTGCAAAGCTATGTCGCGTACTGCGGTATTCGGAGACACTAAAAGCACCAAAGTAGAACACAGATGAAGCTTCTAAGTTGATGTAATATCCAGTAAGAAGTAGTACAATTCAAGTTTTAGGTATCGATTATTGACTTTTTAGCTGGCTTTGGTGCCTTGGACATGAGCTAGGAACTTAAGATTCTGCATGAAAGGAGGACTAGCAGCCGAGTTGCATGGGAGAATGTGAAAAGTGTTCATATGTAGTAAAAACCTGAGAAATCCGTCCGTTTTCGTAATTTGTTATCGAATCGACTTAAAGCCAGATCGTCACATTGGACGATCTTCTCTCTGAAACGGATGTACTTATCGTCTGCAAAGCTATGTCGCGTGCTGCGGTATGCTGAGACACTAAAAGCACCATAGTAGAACACAGATCAAGCTTCTAAGTTGATGTAATAGCCAGTAAGAAGTAGTACAAATCAAGTTTTAGGTATTGAATATTGACCTTTTAGCTGGCTTTGGTGCGTTGGACATGAGCTAGGACCTTAAGATTCTGCATGAAAGGAGGACTAGCAGCCGAGTAGCACGGGAGAATGTGAAAAGTGTTCATATGTAGTAAAAACCTGAGAAATCCGTCCGTTTTCGTCACTTGTTATCGCACCGACTTAAAGCCAGATCGACACATTGGCCGCTCTTCTCTCTGAAACGGTTGTACTTATCGTCTGCAAAGCTTTGTCGCGTGCTGCGGTATGCTGAGACACTACAAGCACCATAGTAGAACACAGATGAAGCTTCTAAGTTGAGGTAATAGCCAGTAAGAGGTAGTACAATTCAAGTTTTAGGTATTGAACATTGACCTTTTAGCTGGCTTTGGTGCCTTGGACATGAGATAGGACCTTAAGATTCTGCATGAAAGGAGGACTAGCAGCCGAGTTGCACGGGAGAATGTGAAAAGTGTTCATATGTAATAAAAACATGAGACATCCGTCCGTTTTCGTCATTTGTTATCGAATCGACGTAAAGCCACTTCGTCACATTGGCCGCTCTTCTCTCTGAAACGGTTGTACTTATCGTCTGCAAAACTATGTCGCGTGCTGCGGTATGCGGAGAAACTAAAAGCAACGTAGTAGAACACAGATGAAGCTTCTAAGTTGATGTAATAGCCAGTAAGGAGCAGTACATTTCAAGTTTTAGGTATTGATTATTGACTTTTTAGCTGGCTTTGGTGCCTTGGACATGAGCTTGGGCCTTAAGATTCTGCATGAAAGGAGGACTAGCAGCCGAGTTGCACGGGAGAATGTGAAAAGTGTTCATATGTATTAAAAACCTGAGAGGTCCGTCCGTTTTCGTCATTTGTTATCGAATCGACTTAGAGCCAGATCGACACATTGGCCGCTCTTCTCTCTGAAACGGTTGTACTTATCGTCTACAAAGCTATGTCGCGTGCTGCGTTATGCGGAGACACTAAAAGCACCATAGTAGAACACAGATGAAGCTTCTAAGTTGATGTAATAGCCAGTAAGAAGTAGTAGAATTCAAGTTTTAGGTATCGATTATTGACTTTTTAGCTGGCTTTGGTGCCTTGGACATGAGCTAGGACCTTCAGATTCTGCATGAAAGGAGGACTAGCAGCCGAGTTGCACGGGAGAATGTGAAAAGTGTTCATATGCAGTGAAAACCTGAGACATCCGTCCGTTTTCGTCATTTGTTATCGAATCGACTTAAAGCCAGATCGTCACATTGGCCGCTCTTCTCTCTGAAACGGTTGTACTTATCGTCTGCAAAGCTTTGTCGCGTGCTGCGGTATGCTGAGACACTACAAGCAGCATAGTAGAACACAGATGAAGCTTCTAAGTTGAGGTAATAGCCAGTAAGAGGTAGTACAATTCAAGTTTTAGGTATTGAATATTGACCTTTTAGCTGGCTTTGGTGCCTTGGACATGAGATAGGACCTTAAGATTCTGCATGAAAGGAGGACTAGCAGCCGAGTTGCACGGGAGAATGTGAAAAGTGTTCATATGTAATGAAAACCTGAGACATCCGTCCGTTTTCGTCATTTGTTATCGAATCGACGTAAAGCCAGATCGTCACATTGGCCGCTCTGCTCTCTGAAATGGTTGTACTTATCGTCTGCAAAGCTATGTCGCGTACTGCGGTATTCGGAGACACTAAAAGCACCAAAGTAGAACACAGATGAAGCTTCTAAGTTGATGTAATATCCAGTAAGAAGTAGTACAATTCAAGTTTTAGGTATCGATTATTGACTTTTTAGCTGGCTTTGGTGCCTTGGACATGAGCTAGGAACTTAAGATTCTGCATGAAAGGAGGACTAGCAGCCGAGTTGCATGGGAGAATGTGAAAAGTGTTCATATGTAGTAAAAACCTGAGAAATCCGTCCGTTTTCGTAATTTGTTATCGAATCGACTTAAAGCCAGATCGTCACATTGGACGATCTTCTCTCTGAAACGGATGTACTTATCGTCTGCAAAGCTATGTCGCGTGCTGCGGTATGCTGAGACACTAAAAGCACCATAGTAGAACACAGATCAAGCTTCTAAGTTGATGTAATAGCCAGTAAGAAGTAGTACAAATCAAGTTTTAGGTATTGAATATTGACCTTTTAGCTGGCTTTGGTGCGTTGGACATGAGCTAGGACCTTAAGATTCTGCATGAAAGGAGGACTAGCAGCCGAGTAGCACGGGAGAATGTGAAAAGTGTTCATATGTAGTAAAAACCTGAGAAATCCGTCCGTTTTCGTCATTTGTTATCGCACCGACTTAAAGCCAGATCGACACATTGGCCGCTCTTCTCTCTGAAACGGTTGTACTTATCGTCTGCAAAGCTTTGTCGCGTGCTGCGGTATGCTGAGACACTACAAGCACCATAGTAGAACACAGATGAAGCTTCTAAGTTGAGGTAATAGCCAGTAAGAGGTAGTACAATTCAAGTTTTAGGTATTGAACATTGACCTTTTAGCTGGCTTTGGTGCCTTGGACATGAGATAGGACCTTAAGATTCTGCATGAAAGGAGGACTAGCAGCCAAGTTGCACGGGAGAATGTGAAAAGTGTTCATATGTAATAAAAACATGAGACATCCGTCCGTTTTCGTCATTTGTTATCGAATCGACGTAAAGCCACATCGTCACATTGGCCGCTCTTCTCTCTGAAACGGTTGTACTTATCGTCTGCAAAACTATGTCGCGTGCTGCGGTATGCGGAGAAACTAAAAGCAACGTAGTAGAACACAGATGAAGCTTCTAAGTTGATGTAATAGCCAGTAAGGAGCAGTACATTTCAAGTTTTAGGTATTGATTATT
The DNA here is from genome assembly GCF_023897955.1 of Schistocerca gregaria. Lineage (NCBI taxonomy): Eukaryota > Metazoa > Arthropoda > Insecta > Orthoptera > Acrididae > Schistocerca > Schistocerca gregaria. Next base: position 881,753 of record NW_026061864.1, on the reverse strand, counting down.
GACTTTTTAGCTGGCTTTGGTGCCTTGGACATGAGCTAGGACCTTAATATTCTGCATGAAAGGAGGACTAGCAGCCGAGTAGCACGGGAGAATGTGAAAAGTGTTCATATGTAGTAAAAACCTGAGACATCCGTCCGTTTTCGTCATTTGTTATCGAATCGACTTAAAGCCACATCGTCACATTGGCCGCTCTTCTCTCTGAAACGGTTGTACTTATCGTCTACAAAACTATGTCGCGTGCTGCGGTATACGGAGAAACTAAAAGCACCGTAGTAGAACACAGATGAAGCTTCTAAGTTGATGTATTAGCGAGTAAGAAGTAGTACAATTCAAGTTTTAGGTATCGGTTATTGACTTTTTAGCTGGCTTTGGAGCCTTGGACATGAGCTAGGACCTTAAGATTCTGCATGAAAGGAGGACTAGCAGCCGAGTTGCACGGGAGAATGTGAAAAGTGTTCATATGTAGTAAAAATCTGAGAAATCCGTCCGTTTTCGTCATTTGTTATCGAATCGACTTAAAGCCAGATCGTCACATTGGCCGATCTTCTCTCTGAAACGGATGTACTTATCGTCTGCAAAGCTATGTCGCGTGCTGCGGTATGCTGAGACACTAAAAGCACCATAGTTGAACACAGATCAAGGTTCTAAGTTGATGTAATAGCCAGTAAGAAGTAGTACAATTCAAGTTTTAGGTATTGAATATTGACCTTTTAGCTGGCTTTGGTGCTTTGGACATGAGCTAGGACCTTAAGATTCTGCATGAAAGGAGGACTAGCAGCCGAGTTGCACGGGAGAATGTGAAAAGTGTTCATATGTAGTAAAAACCTGAGACATCCGTCCGTTTTCGTCATTTGTTATCGAATCGACTTAAAGCCAGATCGTCACATTGGCCGCTCTTCTCTCTGAAACGCTTGTACTTATCGTCTGCAAAGCTATGTCGCGTGCTGCGGTATGTGGAGACACTAAAAGCACCATAGTAGAACACAGATGAAGCTTCTAAGTTGATGTAATAGCCAGTAAGAAGTAGTACAATTTAAGTTTTAGGTATTGAATATTGACCTTTTAGCTGGCTTTGGTGCCTTGGACATGAGCTAGGACCTTAAGATTCTGCATGAAAGGAGGACTAGCAGCCGAGTAGCATGGGAGAATGTGAAAAGTGTTCATTTGTAGTAAAAACCTGAGAAATCCGTCCGTTTTCGTCATTTGTTATCGCACCGACTTAAAGCCAGATCGACACATTGGCCGCTCTTCTCTCTGAAACGGTTGTACTTATCGTCTGCAAAGCTTTGTCGCGTGCTGCGGTATGCTGAGACACTACAAGCACCATAGTAGAACACAGATGAAGCTTCTAAGTTGATGTAATATCCAGTAAGAAGTAGTACAATTCAAGTTTTAGGTATCGATTATTGACTTTTTAGCTGGCTTTGGTGCCTTGGACATGAGCTAGGACCTTAAGATTCTGCATGAAAGGAGGACTAGCAGCCGAGTTGCATGGGAGAATGTGAAAAGTGTTCATATGTAGTAAAAACCTGAGAAATCCGTCCGTTTTCGTAATTTGTTATCGAATCGACTTAAAGCCAGATCGTCACATTGGACGATCTTCTCTCTGAAACGGATGTACTTAACGTCTGCAAAGCTATGTCGCGTGCTGCGGTATGCTGAGACACTAAAAGCACCATAGTAGAACACAGATCAAGCTTCTAAGTTGATGTAATAGCCAGTAAGAAGTAGTACAATTCAAGTTTTAGGTATTGAATATTGACCTTTTAGCTGGCTTTGGTGCCTTGGACATGAGCTAGGACCTTAAGATTCTGCATGAAAGGAGGACTAGCAGCCGAGTAGCACGGGAGAATGTGAAAAGAGTTCATATGTAGTAAAAACCTGAGAAATCAGTCCGTTTTCGTCATTTGTTATCGCACCGACTTAAAGCCAGATCGACACATTGGCCGCTCTTCTCTCTGAAACGGTTGTACTTATCGTCTGCAAAGCTTTGTCGCGTGCTGCGGTATGCTGAGACACTACAAGCACCATAGTAGAACACAGATGAAGCTTCTAAGTTGAGGTAATAGCCAGTAAGAGGTAGTACAATTCAAGTTTTAGGTATTGAATATTGACCTTTTAGCTGGCATTGGTGCCTTGGACATGAGATAGGACCTTAAGATTCTGCATGAAAGGAGGACTAGCAGCCGAGTTGCACGGGAGAATGTGAAAAGTGTTCATATGTAATAAAAACATGAGACATCCGTCCGTTTTCGTCATTTGTTATCGAATCGACGTAAATCCACATCGTCACATTGGCCGCTCTTCTCTCTGAAACGGTTGTACTTATCGTCTGCAAAACTATGTCGCGTGCTGCGGTATGCGGAGAAACTAAAAGCAACGTAGTAGAACACAGATGAAGCTTCTAAGTTGATGTAATAGCCAGTAAGGAGCAGTACATTTCAAGTTTTAGGTATTGATTATTGACTTTTTAGCTGGCTTTGGTGCCTTGGACATGAGCTAGGACCTTAATATACTGCATGAAAGGAGGACTAGCAGCCGAGTAGCACGGGAGAATGTGAAAAGTGTTCATATGTAGTAAAAACCTGAGACATCCGTCCGTTTTCGTCATTTGTTATCGAATCGACTTAAAGCCAGATCGTCACATTGGCCGCTCTTCTCTCTGAAACGGTTGTACTTATCGTCTACAAAACTATGTCGCGTGCTGCGGTATACGGAGAAACTAAAAGCACCGTAGTAGAACACAGATGAAGCTTCTAAGTTGATGTATTAGCGAGTAAGAAGTAGTACAATTCAAGTTTTAGGTATCGGTTATTGACTTTTTAGCTGGCTTTGGTGCCTTGGACATGAGCTAGGACCTTAAGATTCTGCATGAAAGGAGGACTAGCAGCCGAGTTGCACGGGAGAATGTGAAAAGTGTTCATATGTAGTAAAAATCTGAGAAATCCGTCCGTTTTCGTCATTTGTTATCGAATCGACTTAAAGCCAGATCGTCACATTGGCCGATCTTCTCTCTGAAACGGATGTACTTATCGTCTGCAAAGCTATGTCGCGTGCTGCGGTATGCTGAGACACTAAAAGCACCATAGTAGAACACAGATCAAGGTTCTAAGTTGATGTAATAGCCAGTAAGAAGTAGTACAATTCAAGTTTTAGGTATTGAATATTGACCTTTTAGCTGGCTTTGGTGCTTTGGACATGAGCTAGGACCTTAAGATTCTGCATGAAAGGAGGACTAGCAGCCGAGTTGCAGGGGAGAATGTGAAAAGTGTTCATATGTAGTAAAAACCTGAGACATCCGTCCGTTTTCGTCATTTGTTATCGAATCGACTTAAAGCCAGATCGTCACATTGGCCGCTCTTCTCTCTGAAACGCTTGTACTTATCGTCTGCAAAGCTATGTCGCGTGCTGCGGTATGTGGAGACACTAAAAGCACCATAGTAGAACACAGATGAAGCTTCTAAGTTGATGTAATAGCCAGTAAGAAGTAGTACAATTTAAGTTTTAGGTATTGAATATTGACCTTTTAGCTGGCTTTGGTGCCTTGGACATGAGCTAGGACCTTAAGATTCTGCATGAAAGGAGGACTAGCAGCCGAGTAGCATGGGAGAATGTGAAAAGTGTTGATATGCAGTAAAAACCTGAGAAATCCGTCCGTTTTCGTCATTTGTTATCGCACCGACTTAAAGCCAGATCGACACATTGGCCGCTCTTCTCTCTGAAACGGTTGTACTTATCGTCTGCAAAGCTTTGTCGCGTGCTGCGGTATGCTGAGACACTACAAGCACCATAGTAGAACACAGATGAAGCTTCTAAGTTGAGGTAATAGCCAGTAAGAGGTAGTACAATTCAAGTTTTAGGTATTGAACATTGATCTTTTAGCTGGCTTTGGTGCCTTGGACATGAGATAGGACCTTAAGATTCTGCATGATAGGAGGACTAGCAGCCGAGTTGCACGGGAGAATGTGAAAAGTGTTCATATGTAATAAAAACCTGAGACATCCGTCCGTTTTCGTCATTTGTTATCGAATCGACGTAAAGCCACATCGTCACATTGGCCGCTCTTCTCTCTGAAACGGTTGTACTTATCGTCTGCAAAACTATGTCGCGTGCTGCGGTATGCGGAGAAACTAAAAGCAACGTAGTAGAACACAGATGAAGCTTCTAAGTTGATGTAATAGCCAGTAAGGAGCAGTACATTTCAAGTTTTAGGTATAGATTATTGACTTTTTAGCTGGCTTTGGTGCCTTGGACATGAGCTAGGACCTTAATATTCTGCATGAAAGGAGGACTAGCAGCCGAGTAGCACGGGAGAATGTGAAAAGTGTTCATATGTAGTAAAAACCTGAGACATCCGTCCGTTTTCGTCATTTGTTATCGAATCGACGTAAAGCCAGATCGCCACATTGGCCGCTCTGCTCTCTGAAATGGTTGTACTTATCGTCTGCAAAGCTATGTCGCGTACTGCGGTATTCGGAGACACTAAAAGCACCACAGTAGAACACAGATGAAGCTTCTAAGTTGATGTAATATCCAGTAAGAAGTAGTACAATTCATGTTTTAGGTATCGGTTATTGACTTTTTAGCTGGCTTTGGTGCCTTGGACATGAGCTAGGACCTTAAGATTCTGCATGAAAGGAGGACTAGCAGCAGAGTTGCACGGGAGAATGTGAAAAGTGTTCATATGTAATAAAAACCTGAGACATCCGTCCGTTTTCGTCATTTGTTATCGAATCGACGTAAAGCCAGATCGTCACATTGGCCGCTCTGCTCTCTGAAATGGTTGTATATATCGTCTGCAAAGCTATGTCGCGTACTGCGGTATTCGGAGACATTAAAAGCACCACAGTAGAACACAGATGAAGCTTCTAAGTTGATGTAATATCCAGTAAGAAGTAGTACAATTCAAGTTTTAGGTATCGATTATTGACTTTTTAGCTGGCTTTGGTGCCTTGGACATGAGCTAGGACCTTAAGATTCTGCATGAAAGGAGGACTAGCAGCCGAGTTTCACGGGAGAATGTGAAAAGTGTTCATAAGTAGTAAAAACCTGAGAAATCCGTCCGTTTTCGTCATTTGTTATCGAATCGACTTAAAGCCAGATCGTCACATTGGCCGCTCTTCTCTCTGAAACGGTTGTACTTATCGTCTGCAAAGCTAGGTCGCGTGCTGCGGTATGCTGAGACACTAAAAGCACCATAGTAGAACACAGATGAAGCTTCTAAGTTGATGTAATATCCAGTAAGAAGTAGTACAATTCAAGTTTTAGGTATCGGTTATTGACTTTTTAGCTGGCTTTGGTGCCTTGGACATGTGCTAGGACCTTAAGATTCTGCATGAAAGGAGGACTAGCAGCCGAGTTGCACGGGAGAATGTGAAAAGTGTTCTTATGTAGTAAAAACCTGAGAAATCCGTCCGTTTTCGTCATTTGTTATCGAATCGACTTAAAGCCAGATCGTCACATTGGCCGATCTTCTCTCTGAAACGGATATACTTATCGTCTGCAAAGCTATGTCGGGTGCTGCGGTATGCTGAGACACTAAAATCACCATAGTAGAACACAGATCAAGGTTCTAAGTTGATGTAATAGCCAGTAAGAAGTAGTACAATTCAAGTTTTAGGTATTGAATATTGACCTTTTAGCTGGCTTTGGTGCTTTGGACATGAGCTAGGACCTTAAGATTCCGCATGAAAGGAGGACTAGCAGCCGAGTTTCACGGGAGAATGTGAAAAGTGTTCATATGTAGTAAAAACCTGAGAAATCCGTCCGATTTGGTCATTTGTTATCGAATCGACTTAAAGCCAGATCGTCACATTGGCCGCTCTTCTCTCTGAAACGCTTGTACTTATCGTCTGCAAAGCTATGTCGCGTGCTGCGGTATGTGGAGACACTAAAAGCACCATAGTAGAACACAGATGAAGCTTCTAAGTTGATGTAATAGCCAGTAAGAAGTAGTGGAATTCAAGTTTTAGGTATCGCTTATTGACTTTTTAGCTGGCTTTGGTGCCTTGGACATGAGCTAGGACCTTAAGATTCTGCATGAAAGGAGGACTAGCAGCCGAGTTGCACGGGAGAATGTGAAAAGTGTTCATATGTAGTAAAAACCTGAGAAATCCGTCCGTTTTCGTCATTTGTTATCGAATCGACTTAAAGCCAGATCGTCACATTGGCCGATCTTCTCTCTGAAACGGATGTACTTATCGTCTGCAAAGCTATGTCGCGTGCTGCGGTATGCTGAGACACTAAAAACACCATAGTAGAACACAGATGAAGCTTCTAAGTTAATATAATAGCCAGTAAGAAGTAGTACAATTCAAGTTTTAGGTATTGAATATTGACCTTTTAGCTGGCTTTGGTGCCTTGGACATGAGCTAGGACCTTAAGATTCTGCATGAAAGGAGGACTAGCAGCCGAGTAGCACGGGAGAATGTGGAAAGTGTTCATATGTAGTAAAAACCTGAGACATCCGTCCGTTTTCGTCATTTGTTATCGATTCGACTTAAAGCCACATCGTCACATTGGCCGCTTTTCTCTCTGAAACGGTTGTACTTATCGTCTACAAAACTATGTCGCGTGCTGCGGTATACGGAGAAACTAAAAGCACCGTAGTAGAACACAGATGAAGCTTCTATGTTGATGTATTAGCCAGTAAGAACTAGTACAATTCAAGTTTTAGGTATTGATTATTGACTTTTTAGCTGGCTTTGGTGCCTTGGACATGAGCTAGGACCTTAAGATTCTGCATGAAAGGAGGACTAGCAGCCAAGTTGCACGGGAGAATGTGAAAAGTGTTCATATGTAGTAAAAACCTGAGAAATCCGTCCGTTTTCGTCATTTGTTATCGAATCGACTTAAAGCCAGATCGTCAGATTGGCCGCTCTTCTCTCTGAAACGGTTGTACTTATCGTCTGCAAAACTATGTCGCGTGGTGCGGTATGCGGAGAAACTAAAAGCAGCGTAGTAGAACACAGATGAAGCTTCTAAGTTGATGTAATAGCCAGTAAGAAGCAGTACATTTCAAGTTTTAGATATTGATTATTGACTTTTTAGCTGGCTTTGGTGCCTTGGAAATGAGCTAGGACCTTAAGATTCTGCATGAAAGGAGGACTAGCAGCCGAGTTGCACGGGAGAATGTGAAAAGTGTTCATATGTAGTAAAAACCTGAGAAATCCGTCCGTTTTCGTCATTTGTTATCGAATCGACTTAAAGCCAGATCGTCACATTGGCCGCTCTTCTCTCTGAAACGGTTGTACTTATCGTCTGCAAAGCTATGTCGCGTACTGCGGTATTCGGAGACACTAAAAGCAACATAGTAGAACACAGATGAAGCTTCTAAAATGATGTAATAGCCAGTAAGAAGTAGTACAATTTAAGTTTTAGGTATTGGTTATTGACTTTTTAGCTGGCTTTGGTGCCTTGGACATGAGCTAGGACCTTAAGATTCTGCATGAAAGGAGGACTAGCAGCCGAGTTGCACGGGAGAATGTGAAAAGTGTTCATATGTAGTAAAAACCTGAGAAATCCGTCCGTTTTCGTCATTTGTTACCGAATCGACTTAAAGCCAGATCGTCACATTGGCCGATCTTCTCTCAGAAACGGTTGTACTTATCGTCTGCAAAGCTATGTCGCGTGTTGCCGTAGGCGGAAACAGGAAAAGCACCATAATAGAACACAGATGAAGCTTCTAAGTTGATGTAATAGCCAGTAAGAAGTAGTCCAATTCAAGTTTTAGGTATCGGTTATTGACTTTTTAGCTGGCTTTGGTGCCTTGACCATGAGCTAGGACCTTAAGATTCTGCTTGAAAGGAGGACTAGCAGCCGGGTTCCACTGGCAGAATGTGAAAAGTGTTCAATTTTAGTAAAAACCTAAGAAATCCGTCCGTTTTCGTCATTTGTTATCGAATCGACTTAAAGCCAGATCGTCACATTGGCCGATCTTCTCTCTGAAACGGTTGTACTTATCGTCTGCAAAGCTATGTCGCGTGTTGCCGTAGGCGGAAACAGGAAAAGCACCATAATAGAACACAGATGAAGCTTCTAAGTTGATATAATAGCCAGTAAGAAGTAGTGCAATGCAAGTTTTAGGTATCGGTTATTGACTTTTTAGCTGGCTTTGGAGCCTTGACCATGAGCTAGGACCTTAAGATTCTGCATGAAAGGAGGACTAGCAGCCGAGTTGCACGGCAGAATGTGAAAAGTGTTCATATGTAGTAAAAACCTGAGAAATCCGTCCATTTTCGTCATTTGTTATCGAATCGACTTAAAGCCAGATCGTCACATTGGCCGCTCTTCTCTCTGAAACGGTTGTACTTATCGTCTGCAAAACTATGTCGCGTGCTGCGGTATGCGGAGAAACTAAAACCACCGTAGGAGAACACACATGAAGCTTCTAAGATGATGTAATAGCCAGTAAGAAGTAGTACAATTCAAGTTTTAGGTATTGATTATTGACTTTTTAGCTGGCTTTGGTGCCTTGGACATGAGCTAGGACCTTAAGATTCTGCATGATAGGAGGACTAGCAGCCGAGTTGCACGGGAGAATGTGAAAAGTGTTCATATGTAGTAAAAACCTGAGAAATCCGTTCGTTTTCGTCAATTTGTTATCGCATCGACTTAAAGCCAGATCGACACTTTGGCCGCTCTTCTCTCTGAAACGGTTGTACTTATCGTCTGCAAAGCTTTGTCGCGTGCTGCGGTATGCTGAGACACTACAAGCACCATAGTAGAACACAGATGAAGCTTCTAAGTTGAGGTAATAGCCAGTAAGAGGTAGTACAATTCAAGTTTTAGGTATTGAATATTGACCTTTTAGATGGCTTTGGTGCCTTGGACATGAGATAGGACCTTAAGATTCTGCATGAAAGGAGGACTAGCAGCCGAGTTGCACGGGAGAATGTGAAAAGTGTTCATATGTAGTAAAAACCTGAGAAATCCGTCCGTTTTCGTCATTTGTTATCGAATCGACTTAAAGCCAGATCGTCACATTGGCCGCTCTTCTCTCTGAAACGGTTGTACTTATCGTCTGCAAAGCTATGTCGCGTACTGCGGTATTCGGAGACACTAAAAGCAACATAGTAGAACACAGATGAAGCTTCTAAAATGATGTAATAGCCAGTAAGAAGTAGTACAATTCACGTTTTAGGTATCGGTTATTGACTTTTTAGCTGGCTTTGGTGCCGTGGACATGAGCTAGGACATTAAGATTCTGCATGAAAGGAGGACTAGCAGCCGAGTTGCACGGGAGAATGTGAAAAGTGTTCATATGTAGTAAAAACCTGAAAAATCCGTCCGTTTTCGTCATTTGTTACCGAATCGACTTAAAGCCAGATCGTCACATTGGCCGATCTTCTCTCTGAAACGGTTGTACTTATCGTCTGCAAAGCTATGTCGCGTGTTGCCGTAGGCGGAAACAGGAAAAGCACCATAATAGAACACAGATGAAGCTTCTAAGTTGATATAATAGCCAGTAAGAAGTAGTGCAATTCAAGTTTTAGGTATCGGTTATTGACATTTTAGCTGGCTTTGGTGCCTTGACCATGAGCTAGGACCTTAAGATTCTGCATGAAAGGAGGACTAGCAGCCGAGTTGCACGGCAGAATGTGAAAAGTGTTCATATGTAGTAAAAACCTGAGAAATCCGTCCGTTTTCGTCATTTGTTATCGAATCGACTTAAAGCCAGATCGTCACATTGACCGCTCTTCTCTCTGAAACGGTTGTACTTATCGTCTGCAAAGCTATGTCGGGTGCTGCGGTATGCTGAGACACTACAAGCACCATAGTAGAACACAGATGAAGCTTCTAAGTTGATGTAATATCCAGTAAGAAGTAGTAAAATTCAAGTTTTAGGTATTGAATATTGAATTTTTAGCTGGCTTTGGTGCCTTGGATATGAGCTAGGATCTTAATATTCTGCATGAAAGGAGGACTAGCAGCCGAGTTTCACGGGAGAATCAGAAAAGTGTTCATATGTAGTAAAAACCTGAGAAATCCGTCCGTTTCGTCATTTGTTATCGAATCGACTTAAAGCCAGATCGTCACATTGGCCGATCTTCTCTCTGAAACGGATATACTTATCGTCTGCAAAGCTATGTCGCGTGCTGCGGTATGCTGAGACACTAAAAGCACCATAGTAGAACACAGATCAAGGTTCTAAGTTGATGTAATAGCCAGTAAGAGGTAGTACAATTCAAGTTTTAGGTATTGAATATTGAATTTTTAGCTGGCTTTGGTGCTTTGGACATGAGCTAGGACCTTAAGATTCTGCATGAAAGGAGGACTAGCAGCCAAGTTGCACGGGAGAATGTGAAAAGTGTTCATATGTAGTAAAAACCTGAGACATCCGTCCGTTTTCGTCATTTGTTATCGAATCGACTTAAAGCCACATCGTCACATTGGCAGCTTTTCTCTCTGAAACGGTTGTACTTATCGTCTACAAAACTATGTCGCGTGCTGCGGTATACGGAGAAACTAAAAGCACCGTAGTAGAACACAGGTGAACCTTCTATGTTGATGTATTAGCCAGTAAGAAGTAGTACAATTCAAGTTTTAGGTATCGATTATTGACTTTTTAGCTGGCTTTGGTGCCTTCGACATGAGCTAGGACCTTAAGATTCTGCATGAAAGGAGGACTAGCAGCCAAGTTGCACGGGAGACTGTGAAAAGTGTTCATATGTAGTAAAAACCTGAGAAATCCGTCCGTTTTCGTCATTTGTTATCGAATCGACTTAAAGCCAGATCGTCACATTGGCCGCTCTTCTCTCTGAAACGGTTGTACTTATTGTCTGCAAAACTATGTCGCGTGCTGCGGTATGCGGAGAAACTAAAAGCAACGTAGTAGAACACAGATGAAGCTTCTAAGTTGATGTAATAGCCAGTAAGAAGCAGTACATTTCAAGTTTTAGTTATTGATATTGACTTTTTAGCTGGCTTTGGTGCCTTGGACATGAGCTAGGACCTTAAGATTCTGCATGAAAGGAGGACTAGCAGCCGAGTTGCACGGGAGAATGTGAAAAGTGTTCATATGTAGTAAAAACCTGAGAAATCCGTCCGTTTTCCTCATTTGTTACCGAATCGACTTAAAGCCAGATCGTCACATTGGCCGATCTTCTCTCTGAAAAGGTTGTACTTATCGTCTGCAAAGCTATGTCGCGTGTTGCCGTAGGCGGAAACAGGAAATGCACCATAATAGAACACAGATGAAGCTTCTAAGTTGATGTAATAGCCAGTAAGAAGTAGTCCAATTCAAGTTTTAGGTATCGGTTACTGACTTTTTAGCTGGCTTTGGTGCCTTGACCATGAGCTAGGACCTTAAGATTCTGCATGAAAGGCGGACTAGCAGCCGAGTTGCACGGCAGAATGTGAAAAGTGTTCATATGTAGTAAAAACCTGAGAAATCCATCCGTTTTCGTCATTTGTTATGGAATCGACTTAAAGCCAGATCGTCACATTGGCCGCTCTTCTCTCTGAAACGGTTGTACTTATCGTCTGCAAAACTATGTCGCGTGCTGCGGTATGCGGAGAAACTAAAACCACCGTAGGAGAACACACATGAAGCTTCTAAGTTGATGTAATAGCCAGTAAGAAGTAGTACAATTCAAGTTTTAGTTATTGATTATTGACTTTTTAGCTGGCTTTGGTGCCTTGGACATGAGCTAGGACCTTAAGATTCTGCATGAAAGGAGGACTAGCAGCCGAGTTGCACGGGAGAATGTGAAAAGTGTTCATATGTAGTAAAAACCTGAGACATCCGTCCGTTTTCGTCATTTGTTACCGAATCGACTTAAAGCCAGATCGTCACATTGGCCGCTCTTCTCTCTGAAACGGTTGTACTTATCGTCTGCAAAGCTATGTCGCGTGCTGCGGTATACGGAGAAACTAAAAGCACCGTAGTAGAACACAGATGAACCTTCTATGTTGATGTATTAGCCAGTAAGAGGTAGTACAATACAAGTTTTAGGTATTGATTATTGACTTTTTAACTGGCTTTGGTGCCTTGGACACGAGCTAGGACCTTAAGATTCTGCAGGAAAGGAGAACTAGCAGCCAAGTTGCACGGGAGAATGTGAAAAGTGTTCATATGTAGTAAAAACCTGAGAAATCCGTCCGTTTTCGTCATTTGTTATCGAATCGACTTAAAGCCAGATCGTCACATTGGCCGCTCTTCTCTCTGAAACGGTTGTACTTATCGTCTGCAAAACTATGTCGCGTGCTGCGGTATGCGGAGAAACTAAAAGCAACGTAGTAGAACACAGATGAAGCTTCTAAGTTGATGTAATAGCCAGTAAGAAGCAGTACATTTCAAGTTTTAGGTATTGATTATTGACTTTTTTGCTGGCTTTGGTGCCTTGGACATGAGCTAGGACCTTAAGATTCTGCATGAAAGGAGGACTAGCAGCCGAGTTGCACGGGAGAATGTGAAAAGTGTTCATATGTAGTAAAAACCTGAGAAATCCGTCCGTTTTCGTCATTTCTTATCGAATCGACTTAAAGCCAGATCGTCACATTGGCCGCTCTTCTCTCTGAAACGGTTGTACTTATCGTCTGCAAAGCTATGTCGCGTACTGCGGTATTCGGAGACACTAAAAGCAACATAGTAGAACACAGATGAAGCTTCTAAAATGATGTAATAACCGGTAAGAAGTAGTACAATTCAAGTTTTAGGTATCGGTTATTGACTTTTTAGCTGGCTTTGGTGCCTTGGACATGAGCTAGGACCTTAAGATTCTGCATGAAAGGAGGACTAGCAGCCGAGTTGCACGGGAGAATGTGAAAAGTGTTCATATGTAGTAAAAACCTGAGAAATCAGTCCGTTTTCCTCATTTGTTACCGAATCGACTTCAAGCCAGATCGTCACATTGGCCGATCTTCTCTCTGAAACGGTTGTACTTATCGTCTGCAAAGCTATGTCGCGTGTTGCCGTAGGCGGAAACAGGAAAAGCACCATAATAGAACACAGATGAAGCTTCTAAGTTTATGTAATAGCCAGTAAGAAGTAGTCCAATTCAAGTTTTAGGTATCGGTTATTGACTTTTTAGCTGGCTTTGGTGCCTTGACCATGAGCTAGGACCTTAAGATTCTGCATGAAAGGAGGACTAGCAGCCGAGTTGCACGGGAGAATGTGAAAAGTGTTCATATGTAGTAAAAACCTGAGAAATCCGTCCGTTTTCGTCATTTGTTATCGAATCGACTTACAGCCAGATCGTCACATTGGCCGCTCTTCTCTCTGAAACGGTTGTACTTATCGTCTGCAAAGCTATGTCGCGTGCTGCGGTATACGGAGAAACTAAAAGCACCGTAGTAGAACACATATGAACCTTCTATGTTGATGTATTAGCCAGTAAGAAGTAGTACAATTCAAGTTTTAGGTATTGATTATTGACTTTTTAGCTGGCATTGGTGCCTTGGACACGAGCTAGGACCTTAAGATTCTGCATGAAAGGAATACTAGCAGCCAAGTTGCACGGGAGAATGTGAAACGTGTTCATATGTAGTAAAAACCTGAGAAATCCGTCCGTTTTCGTCATTTGTTATCGAATCGACTTAAAGCCAGATCGTCACATTGGCCGCTCTTCTCTCTGAAACGGTTGTACTTATCGTCTGCAAAACTATGCCGCGTGCTGCGGTATGCGGAGAAACTAAAAGCAACGTAGTAGAACACAGATGAAGCTTCTAAGTTGATGTAATAGCCAGTAAGAAGCAGTACATTTCAAGTTTTAGGTATTGATTATTGACTTTTTAGCTGGCTTTGGTGCCTTGGACATGAGCTAGGACCTTAAGATTCTGCATGAAAGGAGGACTAGCAGCCGAGTTGCACGGGAGAATGTGAAAAGTGTTCATATGTAGTAAAAACCTGAGAAATCCGTCCGTTTTCGTCATTTGTTATCGAATCGACTTAAAGCCAGATCGTCACATTGGCCGCTCTTCTCCCTGAAACGGTTGTACTTATCGTCTGCAAAGCTATGTCGCGTACTGCGGTATTCGGAGACACTAAAAGCAACATAGTAGAACACAGATGAAGCTTCTAAAATGATGTAATAGCCGGTAAGAAGTAGTACAATTCAAGTTTTAGGTATCGGTTATTTACTTTTTAGCTGGCTTTGGTGCCTTGGACATGAGCTAGGACCTTAAGATGCTGCATGAAAGGAGGACTAGCAGCCGAGTTGCACGGGAGAATGTGAAAAGTGTTCATATGTAGTAAAAACCTGAGAAATCAGTCCGTTTTCCTCATTTGTTACCGAATCGACTTAAAGCCAGATCGTCACATTGGCCGATCTTCTCTCTGAAACGGTTGTACTTATCGTCTGCAAAGCTATGTCGCGTGTTGCCGTAGACGGAAACAGGAAAAGCACCATAATAGAACACAGATGAAGCTTCTAAGTTGATGTAATAGCCAGTAAGAAGTAGTCCAATTCAAGTTTTAGGTATCGGTTATTGACTTTTTAGCTGGCTTTGGTGCCTTGACCATGGGCTAGGAACTTAAGATTCTGCATGAAAGGAGGACTAGCAGCCGAGTTGCACGGCAGAATGTGAAAAGTGTTCATATGTAGTAAAAACCTGAGAAATCCGTCCGTTTTCGTCATTTGATATCGAATCGACTTAAAGCCAGATCGTCACATTGGCCGCTCTTCTCTCTGAAACGGTTGTACTTATCGTCTGCAAAACTATGTCGCGTGCTGCGGTATGCGGAGAAACTAAAACCACCGTAGGAGAACACACATGAAGCTTCTAAGTTGATGTAATAGCCAGTAAGAAGTAGTACAATTCAAGTTTTAGGTATTGATTATTGACTTTTTAGCTGGCTTTGGTACCTTGGATATGAGCTAGGACCTTAAGATTCTGCATGAAAGGAGGACTAGCAGCCGAGTTGTACGGGAGAATGTGAAAAGTGTTCATATGTAATAAAAACCTGAGACATCCGACCGTTTTCGTCATTTGTTATCGAATCGACGTAAAGCCAGATCGTCACATTGGCCGCTCTGCTCTCTGAAATGGTTGTACTTATCGTCTGCAAAGCTATGTCGCGTACTGCGGTATTCGGAGACACTAAAAGCACCACAGTAGAACACAGATGAAGCTTCTAAGTTGATGTAATATCCAGTAAGAAGTAGTACAATTCAAGTTTTAGGTATTGAATATTGACCTTTTAGCTGGCTTTGGTGCCTTGGACATGAGCTAGGACCTTAAGGTTCTGCATGAAAGGAGGACTAGCAGCCGAGTTGCACGGGAGAATGTGAAAAGTGTTCATATGTAGTAAAAAAATGAGACATCCGTCCGTTTTCGTCATTTGTTATAGAATCGACTTAAAGCCACATCGTCACATTGGCCGCTCTTCTCTCTGAAACGGTTGTACTTATCGTCTGCAAAACTATGTCGCGTGCGGCGGTATGCGGAGAAACTAAAAGCACCGTAGTAGAACACAGATGAAGCTTCTAAAATGATGTAATAGCCAGTAAGAAGTAGTACAATTCAAGTTTTAGGTATTGATTATTGACTTTTTAGCTGGCTTTGGTGCCTTGGCCATGAGCTAGGCTCTTAATATTCTGCATGAAAGGAGGACTAGCAGCCGAGTTGCACGGGAGAATGTGAAAAGTGTTCATATGTAGTAAAAACCTTAGAAATCCGCCCGTTTTCGTCATTTGTTATCGAATCGACTTAAAGCCAGATCGTCACATTAGCCGCTCTTCTCTCTGAAACGGTTGTACTTATCGTCTGCAAAGCTATGTCGCGTGCTGCGGTATGCGGAGACACTAAAATCACCACAGTAGAACACAGATGAATCTTCTAAGTTGATGTAACAGCCAGTAAGAAATAGTACAATTCCAGTTTTAGGTATTGAATATTGACCTTTTTGCTGGCTTTGGTGCCTCGGACATGTGCTAGGACCTTAAGATTCTGCATGAAAGGAGGACTAGCTGCCGAGTTGCACGGGAGAATTTGAAAAGTGTTCATATGTAGTAAAAACCTGAGAAATCCGTCCGTTTTCGTCATTTGTTATCGAATAGACTTAAAGCCAGATCGTCACATTGGCCGCTCTTCTCTCTGAAACGGTTGTACTTATCGTCTGCAAAGCTATGTCGCGTGCTGCGGTATGCTGAGACACTAAAAGCACAGTAGTAGAACACAGATGAAGCTTCTAAGTTGATGTATTAGCCAGTAAGAAGTTGTACAATTCAAGTTTTAGGTATTGATTATTGACTTTTTAGCTGGCTTTGGTGCCTTGGACATGAGCTAGGACCTTAAGATTCTGCATGAAAGGAGGACTAGCAGCCAAGTTGCACGGGAGAATGTGAAAAGTGTTCATATGTAGTAAAAACCTGAGAAATCCGTCTGTTTTCGTCATTTGTTATCGGATCGACTTAAAGCCAGATCGTCACATTGGCCGCTCTTCTCTCTGAAACACTTGTACTTATCGTCTGCAAAACTATGTCGCGTGCTGCGGTATGCGGAGAAACTAAAAGCAACGTAGTAGAACACAGATGAAGCATCTAAGTTGATGTAATAGCCAGTAAGAAGTAGTACAATTCAAGTTTTAGGTATTGAATATTGAATTTTTAGCTGGCTTTGGTGCCTTGGACATGAGCTAGGACCTTAATATTCTGCATGAAAGGAGGACTAGCAGCCGAGTTGCATGAGACAATCTGAAAAGTGTTCAAATGTAGTAAAAACCTGAGAAATACGTCTGTTTTCGTCATTGGTTATCGAATCGACTTCAAGCCAGATCGTACACTGGCCGCTCTTCTCTCTGAAACGCTTGTACTTATCGTCTGCAAAGCTATGTCGCGTGCTGCGGTATGCGCCGACACTAAAAGCACCATAGTAGAACACAGATGAAGCTTGTAAGTTGATGTAATACCCAGTAAGAGTTAGTACAATTCAAGTTTTAGGTATTGATTATTGACTTTTTAGCTGGCTTTGGTGCCTTGGACATGAGCTAGGACCTTAAGATTCTGCATGAAAGGTGGACTAGCAGCCGAGTTGCACGGGAGAATGTGAAAAGTGTTCATATGTAGTAAATACCTGAGAAATCCGTCCGTTTTCGTCATTTGTTATCGAATCGACTTAAAGCCAGATCGTCACATTGGCCGCTCTTCTCTCTGAAACGGTTGAACTTATCGTCTGCAAAGCTATGTCGCGTGCTGCGGTATGCTGAGACACTAAAAGCACCGTAGTAGAACACAGATGAAGCTTCTAAGTTGATGTATTAGCCAGTAAGAAATAGTACAATTCAAGTTTTAGGTATTGATTATTGACTTTTTAGCTGGCTTTGGTGCCTTGGACATAAGCTAGGACCTTATGATTCTGCATGAAAGGAGGACTAGCAGCCAAGTTGCACGGGAGAATGTGAAAAGTGTTCATATGTAGTAAAAACCTGAGAAATCCGTCCGCTTTCGTCATTTGTTATCGCATCGACTTAAAGCCAGATCGACACATTGGCCGCTCTTCTCTCTGAAACGGTTGTACTTATCGTCTGCAAAGCTTTGTCGCGTGCTGCGGTATGCTGAGACACTACAAGCACCATAGTAGAACACAGATGAAGCTTCTAAGTTGAGGTAATAGCCAGTAAGAGGTAGTACAATTCAAGTTTTAGGTATTGAATATTGACCTTTTAGCTGGCTTTGGTGCCTTGGACATGAGATAGGACCTTAAGGTTCTGCATGAAAGGAGGACTAGCAGCCGAGTTGCACGGGAGAGTGTGAAAAGTGTTCATATGTAATAAAAACCTGAGACATCCGACCGTTTTCGTCATTTGTTATCGAATCGACGTAAAGCCAGATCGTCACATTGGCCGCTCTGCTCTCTGAAATGGTTGTACTTATAGTCTGCAAAGCTATGTCGCGTGCTGCGGTATGCTGAGACACTACAAGCACCATAGTAGAACACAGATGAAGCTTCTAAGTTGATGTAATATCCAGTAAGAAGTAGTACAATTCAAGTTTTAGGTATTGAATATTGAATTTTTAGCTGGCTTTGGTGCCTTGGACATGAGCTAGGACCTTAATATTCTGCATGAAAGGAGGACTAGCAGCCGAGTTGCACGGGAGAATGTGAAAAGTGTTCATATGTAGTAAAAACCTGAGAATACCGTCCGTTTTCGTCATTTGTTATCGAATCGACTTAAAGCCAGATCGTCACATTGACCGCTCTGCTCTCTGAAACGGTTGTACTTATCGTCTGCAAAGCTATGTCGCGTACTGCGGTATTCGGAGACACTAAAAGCACCATAGTAGAACACAGATGAAGCTTCTAAGTTGATGTAATACCCAGTAAGAAGTAGTACAATTCAAGTTTTAGGTATCTGTTATTGACTTTTTAGCTGGCTTTGGTGCCTTGACCATGAGCTAGGACCTTAAGATTCTGCATGAAAGGAGGACTAGCAGCCGAGTTGCACGGGAGAATGTGAAAAGTGTTCATATGTAGTAAAAACCTGAGAAATCCGTCCGTTTTGGTCATTTGTTATCGAATCGACTTAAAGCCAGATCGTCACATTTGCCGATCTTCTCTCTGAAACGGATATACTTATCGTCTGCAAAGCTATGTCACGTGCTGCGGTATGCTGAGACACTAAATGCACCATAGTAGAACACAGATCAAGATTCTAAGTTGATGTAATAGCCAGTAAGAAGTAGTACAATTCAAGTTTTAGGTATTGAATATTGACTTTTTAGCTGGCTTTGGTGCCTTGGACATGAGCTAGGACCTTAAGATTCTGCATGAAAGGAGGACTAGCAGCCGAGTTGCACGGGAGAATGTGAAAAGTGCTCATATGTAGTAAAAACCTGAGAAATCCGTCCGTTTTCGTCATTTGTTACCGAATCGACTTAAAGCCAGATCGTCACATTGGCCGATCTTCTCTCTGAAACGGTTGTACTTATCGTCTGCAAAGCTATGTCGCGTGTTGCCGTAGGCGGAAACAGGAAAAGCACCATAATAGAACACAGATGAAGCTTCTAAGTTGATGTAATAGCCAGTAAGAAGTAGTCCAATTTAAGTTTTAGGTATCGGTTATTGACTTTTTAGCTGGCTTTGGTGCCTTGACCATGAGCTAGGACCTTAAGATCCTGCATGAAAGGAGGACTAGCAGCCGAGTTGCACGGCAGAATATGAAAAGTGTTCATATCTAGTAAAAACCTGAGAAATCCGTCCGTTTTCGTCATTTGTTATCGAATCGACTTAAAGCCAGATCGTCACATTGGCCGCTCTTCTCTCTGAAACGCTTGTACTTATCGTCTGCAAAACTATGTCGCGTGCTGCGGTATGCGGAGAAACTAAAACCACCGTAGGAGAACACACATGAAGCTTCTAAGTTGATGTAATAGCCAGTAAGAAGTAGTACAATTCAAGTTTTAGGTATTGATTATTGACTTTTTAGCTGGCTTTGGTGCCTTGGACATGAGCTAGGACCATAAGATTCTGCATGAAAGGAGGACTAGCAGCCGAGTTGCACGGGAGAATGTGAAAAGTGTTCATATGTAGTAAAAACCTGAGAAATCCGTCCGTTTTCGTCATTTGTTATCGCATCGACTTAAAGCCAGATCGACACATTGGCCGCTCTTCTCTCTGAAACGGTTGTACTTATCGTCTGCAAAGCTTTGTCGCGTGCTGCGGTATGCTGAGACACTACAAGCACCATAGTAGAACACAGATGAAGCTTCTAAGTTGAGGTAATAGCCAGTAAGAGGTAGTACAATTCAAGTTTTAGGTATTGAATATTGACCTTTTAGCTGGCCTTGGTGCCTTGGGCATGAGATAGGACCTTAAGATTCAGCGTGAAAGGAGGACTAGCAGCCGAGTTGCACGGGAGAATGAGAAAAGTGTTCATATGTAGTAAAAACCTGAGAAATCCGTCCGTTTTCGTCATTTGTTATCGAATCGACTTAAAGCCAGATCGTCACATTGGCCGATCTTCTCTCTGAAACGGATGTACTTATCGTCTGCAAAGCTATGTCGCGTGCTGCGGTATGCTGAGACACTAAAAGCACCATAGTAGAACACAGATCAAGCTTCTAAGTTGATGTAATAGCCAGTAAGAAGTTGTCCAATTCAAGTTTTAGGTATTGAATATTGAACTTTTAGCTGGCTTTGGTGCCTTGGACATGAGCTAGGACCTTAAGATTCTGCATGAAAGGAGGACTAGCAGCCGAGTAGCACGGGAGAATGTGAAAAGTGTTCATATGTAGTAAAAACCTGAGAAATCCGTCCGTTTTCGTCATTTGTTATCGAATCGACTTAAAGCCAGATCGTCACATTGGCCGCTCTTCTCTCTGAAACGGTTGTACTTATCGTCTGCAAAACTATTTCGCGTGCTGCGGTATGCGGAGAAACTAAAAGGAACGTAGTAGAACACAGATGAAGCTTCTAAGTTTATGTAATAGCCAGTAAGAAGCAGTACATTTCAAGTTTTAGGTATTGATTATTGACTTTTTAGCTGGCTTTGGTGCCTTGGACATGAGCTAGGACCTTAAGATTCTGCATGAAAGGAGGACTAGCAGCCGAGTTGCACGGGAGAATGTGAAAAGTGTTAATATGTAGTAAAAACCTGAGAAATCCGTCCGTTTTCGTCATTTGTTATCGAATCGACTTAAAGCCAGATCGTCACATTGGCCGCACTTCTCTCTGAAACCTTTGTACTTACCGTCTGCAAAGCTATGTCGCGTACTGCGGTATTCGGAGACACTAAAAGCACCATAGTAGAACACAGATGAAGCTTCTAAAATGATGTAATAGCCAGTAAGAAGTAGTACAATTCAAGTTTTAGGTATCGGTTATTGACTTTTTAGCTGGCTTTGGTGCCTTGGACATGAGCTAGGACCTTAAGATTCTGCATGAAAGGAGGACTAGCAGCCGAGTTGCACGTCAGAATGTGAAAAGTGTTCATATGTAGTAAAAACCTGAGAAATCCGTCCGTTTTCGTCATTTGTTATCGAATCGACTTAAAGCCAGATCGTCACATTGGCCGATCTTCTCTCTGAAACGGATATACTTATCGTCTGCAAAGCTATGTCGCGTGCTGCGGTATGCTGAGACACTAAAAGCACCATAGTAGAACACAGATCAAGGTTCTAAGTTGATGTAATAGCCAGTAAGAAGTAGTACAATTCAAGTTTTAGGTATCGAATATTGACCTTTAGCTGGCTTTGGTGCTTTGGACATAAGCTAGGACCTTAAGATTCTGCATGAAAGGAGGACTAGCAGCCGAGTTGCACGGGAGAATGTGAAAAGTGTTCATATGTAGTAAATACCTGAGAAATCCGTCCGTTTTGGTCATTTGTTATCGAATCGACTTAAAGCCAGATCGTCACATTGGCCGCTCTTCTCTCTGAAACGGTTGTACTTATCGTCTGCAAAACTATGTCGCGTGCTGCGGTATGCGGAGAAACTAAAACCACCGTAGGAGAAAAAACATGAAGCTTCTAAGTTGATGTAATAGCCAGTAAGAAGTAGTACAATTCAAGTTTTAGGTATTGATTATTGACTTTTTAGCTGGCTTTGGTGCCTTGGACATGAGCTAGGACCTTAAGATTCTGCATGAAAGGACGACTAGCAGCCGAGTTGCACGGGAGAATGTGAAAGGTGTTCATATGTAGTAAAAACCTGAGAAATCCGTCCGTTTTCGTCATTTGTTATCGCATCGACTTAAAGCCAGATCGACACATTGGCCGCTCTTCTCTCGGAAACGGTTGTACTTATCGTCTGCAAAGCTTTGTCGCGTGTTGCGGTATGCTGAGACACTACAAGCACCATAGTAGAACACAGATGAAGCTTCTAAGTTGAGGTAATAGCCATTAAGAGGTAGTACAATTCAAGATTTAGGTATTGAATATTGAACTTTTAGCTGGCTTTGGTGCCTTGGACATGAGATAGGACTTTAAGATTCTGCATGAAAGGAGGACTAGCAGCCGAGTTGCACGGGAGAATGTGAAAATTGTTCATATGTAATAAAAACCTGAGACATCCGACGGTTTTCGTCATTTGTTATCGAATCGACGTAAAGCCAGATCGTCACATTGGCCGCTCTGCTCTCTGAAATGGTTGTACTTATCGTCTGCAAAGCTATGTCGCGTACTGCGGTATTCGGAGACACTAAAAGCACCACAGTAGAACACAGATGAAGCTTCTAAGTTGATGTAATATCCAGTAAGAAGTAGTACAATTCAAGTTTTAGGTATCGATTATTGACTTTTTAGCTGGCTTTGGTGCCTTGGACATGAGCTAGGACCTTAAGATAATGCATGAAAGGAGGACTAGCAGCCGAGTTTCACGGGAGAATGTGAAAAGTGTTCACATGTAGTACAAACCTGAGAAATCCGTCCGTTTTCGTCATTTGTTATCGAATCGACTTAAAGCCAGATCGTCACATTGGCCGCTCTTCTCTCTGCAACGGTTGTACTTATCGTCTGCAAAGCTATGTCGCGTGCTGCGGTATGCTGAGACACTAAAAGCACCATAGTAGAACACAGATCACGCTTCTAAGTTGATGTAATAGCCAGTAAGAAGTAGTACAATTCAAGTTTTAGGTATTGAATATTGACTTTTTAGCTGGCTTTGGTGCCTTGGACATGAGCTAGGACCTTAAGGTTCTGCATGAAAGGAGGACTAGCAGCCGAGTTGCACGGGAGAATGTGAAAAGTGTTCATATGTAGTAAAAAAATGAGACATCCGTCCGTTTTCATCATTTGTTATCGAATCAACTTAAAGCCACATCGTCACATTGGCCGCTCTTCTCTCTGAAACGGTTGTACTTATCGTCTGCAAAACTATGTCGCGTGCTGCGGTATGCGGAGAAACTAAAAGCACCGTAGTAGAACAAAGATGAAGCTTCTAACTTGATGTAATAGCCAGTATGAAGTAGTACAATTCAAGTTTTAGGTATTGATTATTGACTTTTTAGCTGGCTTTGGTGCCTTGGACATGAGCTAGGACCTTAAGATTCTGCATGAAAGGAGGACTAGCAGCCGAGTTGCACGGCAGAATGTGAAAAGTGTTCATATGTAGTAAAAACCTGAGAAATCCGTCCGTTTTCGTCATTTGTTATCGAATCGACTTAAAGCCAGATCGTCACATTAGCCGCTCTTCTCTCTGAAACGGTTGTACTTATCGTCTGCAAAGCTATGTCGCGTGCTGCGGTATGCGGAGACACTAAAATCACCACAGTAGAACACAGATGAAGCTTCTAAGTTGATGTAACAGCCAGTAAGAAGTAGTACAATTCCAGTTTTAGGTATTGAATATTGACCTTTTTGCTGGCTTTGGTGCCTTGGACATGTGCTAGGACCTTAAGATTCTGCATGAAAGGAGGACTAGCTGCCGAGTTGCACGGGAGAATTTTAAAAGTGTTCATATGTAGTAAAAACTTGAGAAATCCGTCCGTTTTCGTCATTTGTTATCGAATACACTTAAAGCCAGATCGTCACATTGGCCGCTCTTCTCAATGAAACGGTTGTACTTATCTTCTGCAAAGCTATGTCGCGAGCTGTGGTATGCGGATACACTAAAATCACCATAGTAGGAACAGATGAAGCATCTAAGTTGATGTAATAGCCAGTAAGAAGTAATCCAATTCAAGATTTGGGTATCGATTATTTACTTTTTAGCTGGCTTTGGTGCCTTGGACATGAGCTAGGACCTTAAGATTCTGCATGAAAGGAGGACTAGCAGCCGAGTTGCACGGGAGAATGTGAAAAGTGTTCATATGTAGTAAAAACCTGAGAAATCCGTCCGTTTTCGTCATTTGTTATCGCATCGACTTAAAGCCAGATCGTCACATTGGCCGCTTTTCTCTCTGAAACGGTTGTACTTATCGTCTGCAAAGCTATGTCACGTGCTGCGGTATGCTGAGACACTAAAAGCACTTTAGTTGAACACAGATGAAGCTTCTAAGTTGATGTAATAGCCAGTAAGAAGTAGTACAATTCAAGTTTTATTTATTGAATATTGAATTTTTAGCTGGCTTTGGTGCCTTGGACATGAGCTAGGACCTTAATATTCTGCATGAAGGTAGGACTAGCAGCCGAGTTGCATGAGACAATGTGAAAAGTGTTCATATGTAGTAAATACCTGAGAAATCCGTCCGTTTTCGTCATTTGTTATCGAATCGACTTAAAGCCAGATCGTCACATTGGCCGCTCGTCTCTCTGAAACGCTTGTACTTATCGTCTGCAAAACTATGTCGCGTGCTGCGGTATGCGGAGAAACTAAAACCACCGTAGGAGAACACACATGAAGCTTCTAAGTTGATGTAATAGCCAGTAAGAAGTAGTACAATTCAAGTTTTAGGTATTGATTATTGACTTTTTAGCTGGCTTTGGTGCCTTGGACATGAGCTAGGACCATAAGATTCTGCATGAAAGGAGGACTAGCAGCCGAGTTGCACGGGAGAATGTGAAAAGTGTTCATATGTAGTAAAAACCTGAGAAATCCGTCCGTTTTCGTCATTTGTTATCGCATCGACTTAAAGCCAGGTCGACACATTGGCCGCTCTTCTCTCTGAAACGGTTGTACTTATCGTCTGCAAAGCTTTGTCGCGTGCTGCGGTATGCTGAGACACTACAAGCACCATAGTAGAACACAGATGAAGCTTCTAAGTTGAGGTAATAGCCAGTAAGAGGTAGTACAATTCAAGTTTTAGGTATTGAATATTGACCTTTTAGCTGGCTTTGGTGCCTTGGGCATGAGATAGGACCTTAAGATTCAGCGTGAAAGGAGGACTAGCAGCCGAGTTGCACGGGAGAATGTGAAAAGTGTTCATATGTAGTAAAAACCTGAGAAATCCGTCCGTTTTCGTCATTTGTTATCGAATCGACTTAAAGCCAGATCGTCACATTAGCCGCTCTTCTCTCTGAAACGGTTGTACTTATCGTCTGCAAAGCTATGTCGCGTGCAGCGGTATGCGGAGACACTAAAATCACCACAGTAGAACACAGATGAAGCTTCTAAGTTGATGTAACAGCCAGTAAGAAGCGGTACAATTCAAGTTTTAGGTATTGATTATTGACTTTTTAGCTGGCTTTGGTGCCTTGGACATGAGCTAGGACCTTAAGATTCTGCATGAAAGGAGGACTAGCAGCCGAGTTGCACGGGAGAATGTGAAAAGTGTTCATATGTAGTAAAAACCTTTTAAATCCCTCCGTTTTCGTCATTTGTTATCGAATCGACTCAAAGCCAGATCGTCACATTGGCCGCTCTTCTCTCTGAAACGCTTGTACTTATCGTCTGCAAAGCTATGTCGCGTACTGCGGTATTCGGAGACACTAAAAGCACCATAGTAGAACACAGATGAAGCTTCTAAAATGATGTAATAGCCAGTAAAAAGTAGCACAATTCAAGTTTTAGGTATCGGTTATTGACTTTTTAGCTGGCTTTGGTGCCTTGGACATGAGCTAGGACCTTAAGATTCTGCATGAAAGGAGGACTAGCAGCCGAGTTGCACGGGAGAATGTGAAAAGTGTTCATATGTAGTAAAAACCTGAGAAATCCGTCCGTTTTCGTCATTTGTTATCGAATCGACTTAAAAGCCAGATCGTCACATTGGCCGATCTTCTCTCTGAAACGGTTGTACTTATCGTCTGCAAAGCTATGTCGCGTGTTGCCGTAGGCGGAAACAGGAAAAGCACCATAATAGAACACAGATGAAGCTTCTAAGTTGATGTAATAGCCAGTAAGAAGTAGTCCAATTCAAGTTTTATGTATCGGTTATTGACTTTATAGCTGGCTTTGGTGCCTTGGACATGAGCTAGGACCTTAAGATTCTGCATGAAAGGAGGACTAGCAGCCGAGTTGCACGGGAGAATGTGAAAAGTGTTCACATGTAGTAAAAACCAGAGAAATACGTCCGTTTTCGTCATTTGTTATCGAATCGACTTAAAGCCAGATCGTCACATTGGCCGATCTTCTCTCTGAAATGGTTGTACTTATCGTATGCAAAGCTATGTCGCGTGTTGCCGTAGTCGGAAACAGAAAAAGCACCATAATAGAACACAGATGAAGCTTCTAAGTTGATGTAATAGCCAGTAAGAAGTAGTCCAATTCAAGTTTTAGGTATCGATTATTGACTTTTTAGCTGGCTTTGGTGCCTTGGACATGAGCTAAGACCTTAAGATTCTGCATGAAAGGAGGACTAGCAGCCGAGTTGCACGGGAGAATGTGAAAAGTGTTCATATGTAGTAAAAACCTGAGACATCCGTCCGTTTTCATCATTTGTTATTGAATCGATGTAAAGCCAGATCGTCACAATGGCCGCTCTTCTCTCTGAAACGGTTGTACTTATCGTCTGCAAAGCTATGTCGCGTACTGCGGTATTCGGAGACACTAAAAGCACCACAGTAGAACACAGATGTAGCTTCTAAGTTGATGTAATATCCAGTAAGAAGTAGTACAATACAAGTTTTAGGTATCGATTATTGAGTTTTTAGCTGGCTTTGGTGCCTTGGAAATGAGCTGTTACCTTAAGATTCTGCATGAAAGGAATACTAGCAGCCGAGTTGCACGGGAGAATGTGAAAAGTGTTCATATGTAGTAAAAACCTGAGAAACCCGTCCGTTTTCGTCATTTGTTATCGAATCGACTTAAAGTCAGATCGTCACATTGGCCGCTCTTCTCTCTGAAACGGTTGTACTTATCGTCTGCAAAGCTATGTCGCGTGCTGCGATATGCTGAAACACCAAAAGCACAATAGTAGAATACAGATCAAGCTTCTAAGTTGATGTAATAGCCAGTAAGAAGTAGTACAATTCAAGTTTTAGGTATTGAATATTGACCTTTTAGCTGGCTTTGGTGCCTTGGACATGAGCTAGGACCTTAAGATTCTGCATGAAAGGAGGACTAGCAGCCGAGTTGCACGGGAGAATGTGAAAAATGTTCATATGTAGTAAAAAAATGAGACATCCGTCCGTTTTCGTCATTTGTTATCGAATCGACTTAAAGCCACATCGTCACATTGGCCGCTCTTCTCTCTGAAACAGATGTACTTATCGTCTGCAAAACTATGTCGCGTGCTGCGGTATGCGGAGAAACTAAAAGCACCATAGTAGAACACAGATGAAACTTCTAAGTTGATGTAATAGCCAGTAAGAAGTAGTACAATTCAAGTTTTATGTATTGAATATTGACCTTTTTGTTGGCTTTGGTGCCTTGGACATGTGCTAATACCTTAAGATTCTGCATGAAAGGAGGACTAGCAGCCGAGTTGCACGGGAGAATGTGAAAAGTGTTCATATGTAGTAAAAACCTGAGAAATCCGTCCGTTTTCGTCATTTGTTATCGAATCGACTTAAAGCCAGATCCTCACATTGGCCGCTCTTCTCTCTGAAACGGTTGTACTTATCGTCTGCAAAGCTATGTCGCGTACTGCGGTATTCGGAGACACTAAAAGCACCATAGTAGAACACAGATCAAGCTTCTAAGATGATGTAATAACCAGTAAGAAGAAGTACAATTCTAGTTTTAGGTATCGGTTATTGACTTTTTAGCTGGCTTTGGTGCCTTGGACATGAGCTAGGACCTTAAGATTCTGCATGAAAGGAGGACTAGCAGCCGAGTTGCACGGGAGAATGTGAAAAGTGTTCATATGTAATAATTACCTGAGAAATCCGTCCTTTTTCGTCATTTGTTATCGAATCGACTTAAAGCCAGATCGTCACATTGGCCGCTCTTCTCTCTGAAGCGGTTGTACTTATCGTCTGCAAAGCTATGTCACGTGCTGCGGTATGTGGTGACACTAAAATCACCGCAGTAGAACACAGATGAAGCTTCTAAGATGATGTAATATCCAGTAAGAAGTAGTACCATTCAAGTTTTAGGTATCGATTATTGACTTTTCAGCTGGCTTTGGTGCATTGGACATGAGCTAGGACCTAAAGATTCTGCATGAAAGGTGGACTAGCAGCCGAGTTCCACGGGACAATGTGAAAAGTGTTCATATGTAGTACAAACCTGAGAAATCCTTCCGTTTTCGTCATTTGTTATCGAAACGACTTAAAGCCAGGTCGTCACATTGGCCGCTCTTCTCTCTGAAACGGCTGTACTTACCGTCTGCAAAGCTATGTCACGTGCTGCGGTATGCGGAGACACTAAAATCACCATAGTAGAATACAGATGAAGCTTCTAAGTTGATGCAATAGCCAGTAAGAAGTAGTACTATTCAAGTTTTAGGTATCGATTATTGACCCTTTAGCTGGCTTCGGTACCTTGGACATGAGCTAGGACCTTAAGATTCTGCATGAAAGGAGGACTAGCAGCCGAGTTGCACGTCAGAATGTGAAAAGTGTTCATATGTAGTAAAAACCTGAGAAATCCGTCCGTTTTCGTCATTTGTTATCGAATCGACTTAAAGCCAGATGGTCACATTGGCCGCTCTTCTCTCTGAAACGTTTGTACATATCGTCTGCAAAGCTATGTCGCGTGCAGCGGTATGTGGAGACACTAAAATCACCATAGTAGAACACAGATGAAGCATCTAAGTTGATATAATAGCCAGTAAGAAGTAGTACAATTCAAGTTTTAGGAATCGATTATTGACTTTTTAGCTAGCTTTGGTGCCATGGACATGAGCTAGGACTTTAAGATTCTGCATGTAAGGAGGACTAGCAGCCGAGTTGCACGGGAGAATGTGAAAAGTGTTCATATGTAGTAAAAACCTGAGAAATCCGTACGTTTTCGTCATTTGTTATCGAATCGACTTAAAGCCAGATCGTCACATTGGCCGCTCTTCTCTCTGAAACGGTTGTACTTATCGTCTGCAAAGCTATGTCTCGTGCTGCGGTATGCGGAGACACTAAAATCACCACAGTAGAACACAGATGAAGCTTCTAAGTTGATGTAATATCCAGTAAGAACTAGTACAATTCAAGTTTTAGGTATCGATTATTGACTTTTTAGCTGGCTTTGGTGCATTGGAAATGAGCTAGGACCTTAATATTCTGCATGAAAGGTGGACTAGCAGCCGATTTGCACGGGAGAATGTGAAAACTGTTCAAATGTAGTAAAAACCTGAGAAATCCGTCCGTTTTCGTCATTTGTTATCGAATCTACTTAAAGCCAGATCGTCACATTGGCCGCTCTTCTCTCTGAAACGGTTGTACTTATCGTCTGCAAAGCTATGTCTCGTGCTGCGGTATGCGGAGACACTAAAATCACCACAGTAGAACACAGATGAAGCTTCTAAGTTGATGTAATATCCAGTAAGAAGTAGTACAATTCAAGTTTTAGGTATCGATTATTGACTTTTTAGCTGGCTTTGGTGACTTGGACATGAGCTAGGACCTTAATATGCTGCATGAAAGGAGGACTAGCAGCCGAGTTGCACGGGAGAATGTGAAAACTGTTCAAATGTAGTAAAAACCTGAGAAATACGTCCGTTTTCGTCATTTGTTATCGAATCGACTTAAAGCCAGATCGTCACATTGGCCGCTCTTCTCTCTGAAACGGTTGTACTTGACGTCTGCAAAGCTATGTCACGTGCTGCGGTATGCGGAGACACTAAAATCACCACAGTAGAAGACAGATGAAGCTTCTAAGTTGATGTAATAGCCAGTAAGAAGTAGTACAATTCAAGTTTTACGTATTGAATATTGACCTTTTTGCTGGCTTTTGTGCCTTGGACATGTGCTAGGACCTTAAGATTATGCATGAAAGGAGGACAAGCAGCCGAGTTGCACGGGAGAATGTGAAGAGTGTTGATATGTAGTAAAAACCTGAGAAATCCGTCAGTTTTCGTCATTTGTTATCGAATCGACTTAAAGCCAGATCGTCAAATTGGCCGCTCCTTTCTCTGAAACGGTTGTACTTATCGTCTGCAAAGCTATGTCGCGTGCTGCGGTATGCGGAGACACTAAAAGCACCATAGTAGAACACAGATGATGCTTCTAAGTTGATGTAATAGCCAGTAAGAAGTAGTACAATTCAAGTTTTAGGTATTGAATATTGACCTTTTAGCTGGCTTTGGTGCCTTGGACATGAGCTAGGACCTTAAGATTCTGCATGAAAGGAGGACTAGCAGCCGAGTTGCACGGGAGAATGTGAAAAGTGTTCATATGTAGTAAAAACCTGAGAAATCCGTCCGTTTTCGTCATATGTTATCGAATTGACTTAAAGCCAGATCGTCACATTGGCCGCTCTTCTCACTGAAACGGTTGTACTTATCGTCTGCAAAGCTATGTCGCGTGCTGCGGTATGTGGAGACACTAAAAGCACCTTAATAGAACAGAGATGAAGCTTCTAAGTTGATGTAATACCCAATAAGAAGTAGTACAATTCAAGTTTTAGGTATTGAATATTGACTTTTTAGCTGGCTTTGGTGCCTTGGACATGAGCTAGGACCTTAAGATTCTGCATGAAAGGAGGACTAGCAGCCGAGTTGCACGGGAGAATGTGAAAAGTGTTCATATGTAATAATAACCTGAGAAATCCGTCCTTTTTCGTCATTTGTTATCGAATCGACTTAAAGCCAGATCGTCACATTGGCCGCTCTTCTCTCTGAAGCGGTTGTACTTATCGTCTGCAAAGCTATGTCACGTGCTGCGGTATGTGGTGACACTAAAATCACCGCAGTAGAACACAGATGAAGCTTCTAAGATGATGTAATATCCAGTAAGAAGTAGTACAATTCAAGTTTTAGGTATCGATTATTGACTTTTCAGCTGGCTTTGGTGCATTGGACATGAGCTAGGACCGAAAGATTCTGCATGAAAGGTGGACTAGCAGCCGAGTTCCACGGGAGAATGTGAAAAGTGTTCATATGTAGTACAAACCTGAGAAATCCGTCCGTTTTCGTCATTTGTTATCGAAACCACTTAAAGCCAGGTCGTCACATTGGCCGCTCTTCTCTCTGAAACGGCTGTACTTACCGTCTGCAAAGCTATGTCACGTGCTGCGGTATGCGGAGACACTAAAATCACCATAGTAGAACACAGATGAAGCTTCTAAGTTGATGCAATAGCCAGTAAGAAGTAGTACTATTCAAGTTTTAGGTATCGATTATTGACCCTTTAGCTGGCTTCGGTACCTTGGACATGAGCTAGGACCTTAAGATTCTGCATGAAAGGAGGACTAGCAGCCGAGTTGCACGTCAGAATGTGAAAAGTGTTCATATGTAGTAAAAACCTGAGAAATCCGTCCGTTTTCGTCATTTGTTATCGAATCGACTTAAAGCCAGATGGTCACATTGGCCGCTCTTCTCTCTGAAACGTTTGTACATATCGTCTGCAAAGCTATGTCGCGTGCAGCGGTATGTGGAGACACTAAAATCACCATAGTAGAACACAGATGAAGCATCTAAGTTGATATAATAGCCAGTAAGAAGTAGTACAATTCAAGTTTTAGGAATCGATTATTGACTTTTTAGCTAGCTTTGGTGCCATGGACATGAGCTGGGACTTTAAGATTCTGCATGTAAGGAGGACTAGCAGCCGAGTTGCACGGGAGAATGTGAAAAGTGTTCATATGTAGTAAAAACCTGAGAAATCCGTACGTTTTCGTCATTTGTTAGCGAATCGACTTAAAGCCAGATCGTCACATTGGCCGCTCTTCTCTCTGAAACGGTTGTACTTATCATCTGCAAAGCTATGTCACGTGCTGCGGTATGCGGAGACACTAAAATCACCACAGTAGAACACAGATGAAGCTTCTAAGTTGATGTAATATCCAGTAAGAAGTAGTACAATTCAAGTTTTAGGTATCGATTATTGACTTTTTAGCTGGCTTTGGTGCATTGGACATGAGCTAGGACCTTAATATTCTGCATGAAAGGTGGACTAGCAGCCGATTTGCACGGGAGAATGTGAAAACTGTTCAAATGTAGTAAAAACCTGAGAAATCCGTCCGTTTTCGTCATTTGTTATCGAATCTACTTAAAGCCAGATCGTCACATTGGCCGCTCTTCTCTCTGAAACGGTTGTACTTATCGTCTGCAAAGCTATGTCTCGTGCTGCGGTATGCGGAGACACTAAAATCACCACAGTAGAACACAGATGAAGCTTGTAAGTTGATGTAATATCCAGTAAGAAGTAGTACAATTCAAGTTTTAGGTATCGATTATTGACTTTTTAGCTGGCTTTGGTGACTTGGACATGAGCTAGGACCTTAATATGCTGCATGAAAGGAGGACTAGCAGCCGAGTTGCACGGGAGAATGTGAAAACTGTTCAAATGTAGTAAAAACCTGAGAAATACGTCCGTTTTCGTCATTTGTTATCGAATCGACTTAAAGCCAGATCGTCACATTGGCCGCTCTTCTCTCTGAAACGGTTGTACTTATCGTCTTCAAAGCTATGTCGCGTGCTGCGGTATGCGGAGACACTAAAAGCACCATAGTAGAACACAGATGAAGCTTCTAAGTTGATGTAATAGCCAGTAAGAAGTAGTACAATTCAAGTTTTAAGTATCGATTATTGACTTTTTAGCTGGCTTTGGTGCCTTGGATATGAGCTAGGACCTTAAGATTCTGCATGAAAGAGGGACTAGCAGCCGCGTTGTACGGGAGAATGTGAAATGTGTTCATATGTAGTAAAAACCTGAGAAATCCGTCCGTTTTCGTCATTTGTTATCAAATCGACTTAAAGCCAGATCGTCACATTGGCTGCTCTTCTCTCTGAAACGGATGTACTTATCGTCTGGAAAGCTTTGTTGCGTGCTGCGGTATGCGGAGACACTAAAAGCACCATAGTAGAACACAGATGAAGCTTCTAAGATGTTGTAATAGCCAGTAAGAAGTAGTACAATTCAAGTTTTAGGTATCGACTATTGACTTTTTAGCTGACTTTGGTGCCTTGGACATGAGCTAGGACCTTAAGATTATGCATGAAAGGAGGACTAGCAGCCGAGTTGCAGGGGAGAATGTGAAAAGTGTTCATATGTAGTAAAAACCAGAGAAATCCGTCCGTTTTCGTCATTTGTTATCGAATCGACTTAAAGCCAGATCGTCACATTGGCCGCTCTTCTCTCTGAAACGGTTGTACTTATCGTCTTCAAAGCTATGTCGCGTGCTGCGGTATGCGGAGACACTAAAAGCACCATAGTAGAACACAGATGAAGCTTCTAAGTTGATGTAATAGCCAGTAAGAAGTAGTACAATTCAAGTTTTAAGTATCGATTATTGACTTTTTAGCTGGCTTTGGTGCCTTGGACATGAGCTAGGACCTTAAGATTCTGCATGAAAGGAGGACTAGCAGCCGAGTTGCACGGGAGAATGTGAAAAGTGTTCATATGTAGTAAAAACCTGAGAAATCCGTCCGTTTTCGTCATTTGTTATCGAATCGACTTAAAGCCAGATCTTCACATTGGCCACACTTCTCTCTGAAACGGTTGTACTTATCGTCTGCAAAGCTATGTCGTATGCTGCGGTAGGCGGAGACACTAAAACCACCACAGTAGAACACAGATGTAGCTTCTAATTTAATGTAATAGCCAGTAAGAAGTAGTACAATTGAAGTTTTAGGTATTGATTATTGACTTTTTAGCTGGCTTTGATGCCTTGGACATGAGCTAGGACCTTAAGATTCTGCATAGAAGGAGGACTAGCAGCCGAGTTGCACGGGAGAATGTGAAAAGTGTTCATATGTAGTAAAAACCTGAGAAATCCGTCCGTTTTCGTCATTTGTTATCGAATCGACTTAAAGCCAGATCGTCACATTGGCCGCTCTTCTCTCTTAAACGGTTGTACTTATCGTCTGCAAAGCTGTGTCGCGAACGGCGGTATTCGGAGACACTAAAAGCACCATTGTAGAACACAGATGTAGCTTCTAAGGTGATGTAATAGCCAGTAAGAAATAGTACAATTCAAGTTTTAGGAATCGGTTATTGACTTTTTACCCTTGTTTGGTGCCTTGGACGTGAGCTAGGAACTTAAGATTTTACATGCAGGAGGACTAGCAGCCGAGTTGCACGGGAGAATGTGTAAAGTGTTCATATGTAGTAAAAACCTGAGAAATCCGTCCGTTTTCGTCATTTGTTATCGAATCGACTTAAAGCCAGATCGTCACATTGGCCGCTCTTCTCTCTGAAACGGTTGTACTTATCGTCTGCAAAGCAATGTCGCGTGCTGCGGTATGCGGAGACACTAAAAGCACCATAGTAGAACACAGATGAAACTTCTAAGTTGATGTATTAGCCAGTAAGAAGTAGTACAATTCAAGTTAAAGGTACCGATTATTGACTTTTAAGCTGGCTTTGATGCCTTGGACATGAGCTGGGACCTTAAGATTCTACATGAAAGGAGGACTAGCAGCCGAGTTTCACGGGAGAATGTGAGAAGTGTTCATATGTAGTAAAAACCTGAGAAATCCGTCCGTTTTCGTCATTTGTTATCGAATCGACTTAAAGCCAGATCGTCACATTGGCCGCTCTTCTCTCTGAAACGGTTGTACTTACCGTCTGCAAAGCTATGTCGCGTGCTGCGGTATGCGGAGACACTAAAAGCACCATAGTAGAACTCATATGAAGCTTCTATGAAGATGTAATAGCCAGTAAGAAGTAGTACAATTCAAGTTAAAGTATCGTATCGACTTCTTAGATGGATTTGGTGACTTGGACATGAGCTAGGACTTTAAGATTCTGCATGAAAAGAGGACTAGCTGCCGAGTTGCACGGGACAATATGAAAAGTGTTCATATGTAGTAACAACCTCAGAAATCCGTCCGTTTTCGTCATTTGTTATCGAATCGCCTTAAAGCCAGATCGTCACTTGGCCGCTCTTCTCTCTGAAACGGTTGTACTTATCGTCTGCAAAGCTATGTCGCGTGCTGCGGTATGCGGAGACACTAAAAGCACCATAGTAGAACACAGATGAAGCTTCTATGATGATGTAATAGCCAGTAAGAAGTAGTACAATTCAAGTTTTAGGTATCGATTATTGACATTTTAGCTGGCTTCGGTGCCTTGGACATGAGCTATTACCTTAAGATTCTGCATGAAAGGAGGAATAGCAGCCGAGTTGCACGGAAGAATGTGAAAAGTGTTCATAAGTAGTAAAAACCTGAGAAATCCGTCCGTTTTCGTCATTTGTTATCGAATCGACTTAAAGCCGGATCGTCACATTGGCCGCTCTTCTCTCTGAAACGGTTGTACTTATCGTCTGCAAAGCTATGTCGCGTGATGCGGTATGCGGAGACACTAAAAGCACCATAGTAGAACACAGATGAAGCTTCTATGATGATGTAATAGCCAGTAAGAAGTAGTACAATTCAAGTTTTAGGTATCGATTATTGACTTTTTAGCTGGCTTTGGTGCCTTGAACATGAGCTATTACCTTAAGATTCTGCATTAAAGGAGGAATAGCAGCCGAGTTGTACGGAAGAATGTGAAAAGTGTTCATATGTAGTAAAAACCTGAGAAATCCGTCCGTTTTCGTCATTTGTTATCGAATCGACTTAAAGCCGGATCGTCACATTGGCCGCTCTTCTCTCTGAAACGGTTGTACTTATCGTCTGCAAAGCTATGTCGCGTGATGCGGTATGCGGACACACTAAAAGCACCATAGTAGAACATAGATGAAGCTTCTAAGTTGATGTAATAGCCAGTAAGAAGTAGTACAATTCAAGTTTTAGGTATCGATTATTGACTTTTTAGCTGGCTTTGGTGCCTTGGACATGAGGTAGGACCTTAAGATTCTGCATGATAGGAGGACTAGCAGCCGAGTTGTACGGGAGAATGTGAATTGTGTTCATATGTAGTAAAAACCTGAGAAATCCGTCCGTTTTCGTCACTTGTTATCAAATCGACTTAAAGCCAGATCGTCAGATTGGCTGCTCTTCTCTCTGAAACGGATGTACTTATCGTCTGGAAAGCTTTGTTGCGTGCTGCGGTATGCGGAGACACTAAAAGCACCATAGTAGAACACAGATGAAGCTTCTAAGATGATGTAATAGCCAGTAAGAAGTAGTACAATTCAAGTTTTAGGTATCGACTATTGACTTTTTAGCTGACTTTGGTGCCTTGGACATGAGCTGAGACCTTAAGATTATGCATGAAAGGAGGACTAGCAGCCGAGTTGCAGGGGAGAATGTGAAAAGTGTTCATATGTAGTAAAAACCAGAGAAATCCGTCCGTTTTCGTCATTTGTTATCGAATCGACTTAAAGCCAGATCGTCACATTGGCCGCTCTTCTCTCTGAAACGGTTGTACTTATCGTCTTCAAAGCTATGTCGCGTGCTGCGGTATGCGGAGACACTAAAAGCACCATAGTAGAACACAGATGAAGCTTCTAAGTTGATGTAATAGCCAGTAAGAAGTAGTACAATTCAAGTTTTAAGTATCGATTATTGACTTTTTAGCTGGCTTTGGTGCCTTGGACATGAGCTAGGACCTTAAGATTCTGCATGAAAGGAGGATCAGCAGCCAAATTGCACGGGAGAATGTGAAAACTGTTCATATGTAGTAAAAACCTGAGAAATCCGTCCGTTTTCGTCATTTGTTATCGAATCGACTTAAAGCCAGATCTTCACATTGGCCACACTTCTCTCTGAAACGGTTGTACTTATCGTCTGCAAAGCTATGTCGTATGCTGCGGTAGGCGGAGACACTAAAACCACCACAGTAGAACACAGATGTAGCTTCTAATTTGATGTAATAGCCAGTAAGAAGTAGTACAATTGAAGTTTTAGGTATTGATTATTGACTTTTTAGCTGGCTTTGATGCCTTGGACATGAGCTAGGACCTTAAGATTCTGCATAGAAGGAGGACTAGCAGCCGAGTTGCCCAGGAGAATGTGAAAAGTGTTCATATGTAGTAAAAACCTGAGAAATCCGTCCGTTTTCGTCATTTGTTATCGAATCGACTTAAAGCCAGATCGTCACATTGGCCGCTCTTCCCTCCGAAACGGTTGTACTTATCGTCTGCAAAGCTATGTCGCATGCTGCGGTATGCGGAGACACTAAAAGCACCATAGTAGAACACAGATGAAGCTTCTAAGTTGATGTAATAGCCAGTAAGATGTAGTACAATTCAAGTTTTAGCTACTGATTATTGACTTTTTACCTGGCTTTGGAGCCTTGGACATGAGCTAGGACCTTAAGATTCTACATGAAAGAGCACTAGCAGCCGAGTTACACAGGAGAATGTGAAAAGTGTTTATATGTAGTAAAAACCTGAGAAATCCGTCCGTTTTCGTCAATTGTTATCGAATCGACTTAAAGCCAGATCGTCACATTGGTCGCTCTTCTCTCTGAAACGGTTGTACTTATCGTCTGCAAAGCTATGTCGCGTGCTGCGGTATGCGGAGACACTAAAAGCACCATAGTAGAACACATATGAAGCTTCTAAGAAGATGTAATAGCCAGTAAGAAGTAGTACAATTCAAGTTTTAGGTATCGATTATTGACTTTTTAGCTAGCTTTGCTGCCTTGGAGATGAGCTTGGACCATAAGATTCTGCATGAAAGGAGGAGTAGCAGCCGAGTTGCACGGGAGAATGTGAAAAGTGTTCATATGTAATAAAAACCTGAGAAATCCGTCCGTTTTCGTCATTTGTTATCGACTCGCCAGATCGTCACATTGGCCGCTCTTCTCTCTGAAACGGTTATACTTATCGTCTGCAAAGCTATGTCGCGTGCTGCGGTATGCGGAGACACTAAAAGCACCATAGTAGAACACAGATGAAGCCTCTATGATGATGTAATAGCCAGTAAGAAGTAGTACAATTCAAGTTTTAGGTATCGATTATTGACTTTATAGCTGGCTTTGGTGCCTTGGACATGAGCTGTTACCTTAAGATTCTGCATGAAAGGAGGACTAGCAGCCGAGTTGCACGGGAGAATGTGAAAAGTGTTCATATGTAGTAAAAACCTGAGAAATCCGTCCGTTTTCGTCATTTGTTATCGAATCGACTTAAAGCCAGATCGTCACATTGGCTGCGTTTCTCTCTGAAACGGTTGTACTTATCGTCTGCAAAGCTATGTCGCGTGATGCGGTATGCGGAGACACTAAAAGCACCATAGTAGAACACAGATGAAGCTTCTAAGTTGGTGTAATAGCCAGTAAGAAGTAGTACACTTCAAGTTTTAGGTATCGATTATTGACTTTTTAGCTGGCTTTGGTGCCTTGGACATGAGCTAGGACCTTAAGATTCGGCAAGAAAGGAGGACTAGCAGCCGAGTTGCACGGGAGAATGTGAAAAGTGTTCATATGTAGTAAAAACCTGAGAAATCCGTCCGTTTTCGTCATTTGTTATCGAATCGACTTAAAGCCAGATCGTCACATTGGCCACTCTTCTCTCTGAAACGGTTGTACTTATCGTGTGCAGAGCTATGTCGCGTGCTGCGCTATGCAGAGACACTAAAAGCAACATAGTAGAACACAGATGACACTTCCAAGTTGATGTAATAGCCAGTAAGAAGTAGTACAATTCAAGTTTTAGTTACTGATTATTGACTTTTTAGCTGGCTTTGGTGCCTTGGACATGAGCTAGGACCTTAAGATTCTGCATGAAAAGAGGACTAGCAGCCGAGTTACAGAGGAGAATGTGAAAAGTGTTTATATGTAGTAAAAACCTGAGAAATCCGTCCGTTTTCGTCATTTGTTATCGAATCGACTTAAAGCCAGATCGTCACATTGGCTGCTCTTCCCTCCGAAGCGCTTGTACTTATCGTCTGCAAAGCTATGTCGCATGCTGCGGTATGCGGGGACACTAAAAGCACCATAGTAGAACACAGATGAAGCTTCTAAGTTGATGTAATAGCCAGTAAGATGTAGTACAATCAAGTTTTAGCTACTGATTATTGACTTTTTAGCTGGCCTTGGAACCTTGGACATGACCTAGGACCTTAAGATTCTGCATGAAAGGAGGACTAGCAGCCGAGTTACACAGGAGAATGTGAAAAGTGTTTATATGTAGTAAAAACCTGAGAAATCCGTCCGTTTTCGTCATTTGTTATCGAATCGACTTAAAGCCAGATCGTCACATTGGCCGCTCTTCTCTCTGAAACGGTTGTACTTATCGTCTGCAAAGCTATGTCGCGTGCTGCGGCATGCGGGGACACTAAAATCACCCTAGTGGAACACAGATGAAGCTTCTAAGTTGATGTAATAGCCAGTAAGAAGTAGTACAATTCAAGTTTTGGTA
The DNA here is from genome assembly GCF_023897955.1 of Schistocerca gregaria. Lineage (NCBI taxonomy): Eukaryota > Metazoa > Arthropoda > Insecta > Orthoptera > Acrididae > Schistocerca > Schistocerca gregaria. The sequence goes on along the minus strand of NW_026061864.1, from coordinate 842,708 downwards.
CCGATTATTGACTTTTTAGCTGGCTTTCATGCCTTGGACATGAGCTAGGACCTTAAGATTCTGCATGAAAGGAGGACTAGCAGCCGAGTTGCACGGGAGAATTTGAAAAGTGTTCATATGTAGTAAAAACCTGAGAAATCCGTCCGTTTTCGTCATTTGTTATCGAATCGACTTAAAGCCAGATTGTCACATTGGCCGCTCTTCTCTCTGAAACGGTTGTACTTATCGCTGCAATGCTATGTCGCGTGCTGCGCTATGCGGAGACACTAAAAGCACCATAGTAGAACACAGATGAAGCTTCTAAGTTGATGTAATAGCCAGTAAGAAGTAGTACAATTCAAGTTTTAGGTATCGATTATTGACTTTTTAGCTGGCTTTGGTGCCTTGGACATGAGCTAGGACCTTAAGATTCTGCATGAAAGGAGGACAAGCAGCCGAGTTGCACGGGAGAATGTGAAAAGTGTTCAAATAGAGTAAAAACCTGAGAAATCCGTCCGTTTTCGTCATTTTTATCGAATCGACTTAAAGCCAAATCGTCACATTGGCCGCTCTGCTCTCTGAAACGGTTGTATTTATCGTCTGCAAAACTATGTCGCGTACTGCGGTATTCGGAGACACTAAAAGCACCATAGTAGAACACAGATGTAGCTTCTAAGATGATGTAATAGCCAGTAAGAAATAGTACAATTCAAGTTTTAGGAATCGGTTATTGACTTTTTACCCTTGTATGCTGCCTTGGACATGAGCTAGGAACTTAAGATTTTACATGCAGGAGGACTAGCAGCCGAGTTGCACGGGACAATGTGTAAAGTGTTCATATGTAGTAAAAACCTGAGAAATCCGTTCGTTTTCGTCATTTGTTATCGAATCGACTTAAAGCCAGATCGTCACATTGGCCGCTCTTCTCTCTGAAACGGTTGTACTTATCGTCTGCAAAGCTATGTCGCGTGCTGCGGTATGCGGAAACACTAAAAGCACCATAGTAGAACACATATGAAGCTTCTAAGATGATGTAATAGCCAGTAAGAAGTAGGACAGTTCAAGTTTTAGGTATCGATTATTGACTTTTTAGCTGGCTTTGGTGCCTTGGAGATGAGGTAGGACCTTAAGATTCTGGATGAAAGGAGGAGTAGCAGCCGAGTTGCACGGGAGAATGTGAAAAGTGTTCATATGTAGTAAAAACCTGAGAAATCCGTCCGTTTTCGTCATTTGTTATCGAATCGACTTAAAGCCTGATTGTCACATTGGCCGCTCTTCTCTCTGAAACGGTTGTAATTATCGTCTGCAAAGCTGTGTCGCGTGCTGCGGTATGCGGAGAAACTAAAAGCACCATAGTAGAACACAGATGAAGGTTCTAAGTTGATGTAATAGCCAGTAAGAAGTAGTACAATTCAAGTTTTAGGTATCGTTTATTGACTTTTTATCTGGCTTTGGTGCCTTGGACATGAGCTAGGACCTTAAGATTCTGCATGAAAGGAGGACTAGCAGCCGCGTTGCACGGGAGAATGTGAAAAGTGTCCATATGTAGTAAAAACCAACCTGAGAAATCCGTCCGTTTTCGTCATTTGTTATCGAATCGACTTAAAGCCAGATCGTCACATTGGCCGCTCTTCTCTCTGAAACGGTTGTACTTATCGTCTGCAAAGCTATGTCGCGTGCTGCGGTATGCGGAGACACTAAAAGCACCATAGTAGAACACATATGAAGCTTCTAAGATGATGTAATAGCCAGTAAGAAGTAGGACAGTTCAAGTTTTAGGTATCGATTATTGACTTTGTAGCTGGCTTTGGTGCCTTGGAGATGACCTTGGACCTTAAGATTCTGGATGAAAGGAGGAGTAGCAGCCGAGTTGCACGGGAGAATGTGAAAAGTGTTCATATGTAGTAAAAACCTGAGAAATCCGTCCGTTTTCGTCATTTGTTATCGAATCGACTTAAAGCCAGATCGTCACATTGGCCGCTCTTCTCTCTGAAACGGTTGTACGTATCGTCTGCAAAGCAATGTCGCATGCTGCGGTATGCGGAGACACTAAAAGCACCATAGTAGAACACAGATGAAACTTCTAAGTTGATGTATTAGCCAGTAAGAAGCAGTACAATTCAAGTTAAAGGTACCGATTATTGACTTTTAAGCTGGCTTTGATGCCTTGGACTAGAGCTAGGACCTTAAGATTCTGCACGAAAGGAGGACTAGCAGCCGAGTTGCACGGGAGAATGTGAAAAGTGTTCATATGTAGTAAAAACCTGAGAAATCCGTCCGTTTTCGTCATTTGTTATCGAATCGACTTAAAGCCAGATCGTCACATTGGCCGCTCTTCTCTCTGAAACGGTTGTACTTACGGTCTGCAAAGCTATGTCGCGTGCTGCGGTATGCGGAGACACTAAAAGCACCATAGTAGAACACATATGAAGCTTCTATGATGATGTAATAGCCAGTAAGAAGTAGTACAATTCAAGTTTAAGGTATCGTATCGACTTCTTAGATGGATTTGGTGACTTGGACATGAGCTAGGACTTTATGATTCTGCATGAAAAGAGGACTAGCTGCCGAGTTGCACGGGACAATATGAAAAGTGTTCATATGTAGTAACAACCTGAGAAATCCGTCCGTTTTCGTCATTTGTTATCGAATCGACTTAAAGCCAGATCGTTACATTGGCTGCGTTTCTCTCTGAAACGGTTGTACTTATCGTCTGCAAAGCTATGTCGCGTGATGTGGTATGCGGAGACACTAAAAGCACCATAGTAGAACACAGATGAAGCTTCTAAGTTGGTGTAATAGCCAGTAAGAAGTAGTACACTTCAAGTTTTAGGTATCGATTATTGACTTTTTAGCTGGCTTTGGTGCCTTGGACATGAGCTAGGACCTTAAGATTCGGCAAGAAAGGAGGACTAGCAGCCGAGTTGCACGGGAGAATGTGAAAAGTGTTCATATGTAGTAAAAACCTGAGAAATCCGTCCGTTTTCGTCATTTGTTATCGAATCGACTTAAAGCCAGATCGTCACATTGGCCACTCTTCTCTCTGAAACGGTTGTACTTATCGTGTGCAGAGCTATGTCGCGTGCTGCGCTATGCAGAGACACTAAAAGCAACATAGTAGAACACAGATGACACTTCCAAGTTGATGTAATAGCCAGTAAGAAGTAGTACAATTCAAGTTTTAGTTACTGATTATTGACTTTTTAGCTGGCTTTGGTGCCTTGGACATGAGCTAGGACCTTAAGATTCTGCATGAAAAGAGGACTAGCAGCCGAGTTACAGAGGAGAATGTGAAAAGTGTTTATATGTAGTAAAAACCTGAGAAATCCGTCCGTTTTCGTCATTTGTTATCGAATCGACTTAAAGCCAGATCGTCACATTGGCTGCTCTTCCCTCCGAAGCGCTTGTACTTATCGTCTGCAAAGCTATGTCGCATGCTGCGGTATGCGGAGACACTAAAAGCACCATAGTAGAACACAGATGAAGCTTCTAAGTTGATGTAATAGCCAGTAAGATGTAGTACAATCAAGTTTTAGCTACTGATTATTGACTTTTTAGCTGGCCTTGGAACCTTGGACATGACCTAGGACCTTAAGATTCTGCATGAAAGGAGGACTAGCAGCCGAGTTACACAGGAGAATGTGAAAAGTGTTTATATGTAGTAAAAACCTGAGAAATCCGTCCGTTTTCGTCATTTGTTATCGAATCGACTTAAAGCCAGATCGTCACATTGGCCGCTCTTCTCTCTGAAACGGTTGTACTTATCGTCTGCAAAGCTATGTCGCGTGCTGCGGCATGCGGGGACACTAAAATCACCCTAGTGGAACACAGATGAAGCTTCTAAGTTGATGTAATAGCCAGTAAGAAATAGTACAATTCAAGTTTTGGTACCGATTATTGATTTTTAGCTGGCTTTCATGCCTTGGACATGAGCTAGGACCTTAAGATTCTGCATGAAAGGAGGACTAGCAGCCAAGTTGCACGGGAGAATTTGAAAAGTGTTCATATGTAGTAAAAACCTGAGAAATCCGTCCGTTTTCGTCATTTGTTATCGAATCGACTTAAAGCCAGATTGTCACATTGGCCGCTCTTCTCTCTGAAACGGTTGTACTTATCGCTGCAATGCTATGTCGCGTGCTGCGCTATGCGGAGACACTAAAAGCACCATAGTAGAACACAGATGAAGCTTCTAAGTTGATGTAATAGCCAGTAAGAAGTAGTACAATTCAAGTTTTAGGTATCGATTATTGACTTTTTAGCTGGCTTTGGTGCCTTGGACATGAGCTAGGACCTTAAGATTCTGCATGAAAGGAGGACAAGCAGCCGAGTTGCACGGGAGAATGTGAAAAGTGTTCAAATAGAGTAAAAACCTGAGAAATCCGTCCGTTTTCGTCATTTTTATCGAATCGACTTAAAGCCAAATCGTCACATTGGCCGCTCTTCTCTCTGAAACGGTTGTATTTATCGTCTGCAAAACTATGTCGCGTACTGCGGTATTCGGAGACACTAAAAGCACCATAGTAGAACACAGATGTAGCTTCTAAGATGATGTAATAGCCAGTAAGAAATAGTACAATTCAAGTTTTAGGAATCGGTTATTGACTTTTTACCCTTGTATGCTGCCTTGGACATGAGCTAGGAACTTAAGATTTTACATGCAGGAGGACTAGCAGCCGAGTTGCACGGGACAATGTGTAAAGTGTTCATATGTAGTAAAAACCTGAGAAATCCGTTCGTTTTCGTCATTTGTTATCGAATCGACTTAAAGCCAGATCATCACATTGGCCGCTCTTCTCTCTGAAACGGTTGTACTTATCGTCTGCAAAGCTATGTCGCGTGCTGCGGTATGCGGAAACACTAAAAGCACCATAGTAGAACACATATGAAGCTTCTAAGATGATGTAATAGCCAGTAAGAAGTAGGACAGTTCAAGTTTTAGGTATCGATTATTGACTTTTTAGCTGGCTTTGGTGCCTTGGAGATGAGGTAGGACCTTAAGATTCTGGATGAAAGGAGGAGTAGCAGCCGAGTTGCACGGGAGAATGTGAAAAGTGTTCATATGTAGTAAAAACCTGAGAAATCCGTCCGTTTTCGTCATTTGTTATCGAATCGACTTAAAGCCTGATTGTCACATTGGCCGCTCTTCTCTCTGAAACGGTTGTAATTATCGTCTGCAAAGCTGTGTCGCGTGCTGCGGTATGCGGAGAAACTAAAAGCACCATAGTAGAACACAGATGAAGGTTCTAAGTTGATGTAATAGCCAGTAAGAAGTAGTACAATTCAAGTTTTAGGTATCGTTTATTGACTTTTTAGCTGGCTTTGGTGCCTTGGACATGAGCTAGGACCTTAAGATTCTGCATGAAAGGAGGACTAGCAGCCGCGTTGCACGGGAGAATGTGAAAAGTGTCCATATGTAGTAAAAACCAACCTGAGAAATCCGTCCGTTTTCGTCATTTGCTATCGAATCGACTTAAAGCCAGATCGTCACATTGGCCGCTCTTCTCTCTGAAACGGTTGTACTTATCGTCTGCAAAGCTATGTCGCGTGCTGCGGTATGCGGAGACACTAAAAGCACCATAGTAGAACACATATGAAGCTTCTAAGATGATGTAATAGCCAGTAAGAAGTAGGACAGTTCAAGTTTTAGGTATCGATTATTGACTTTGTAGCTGGCTTTGGTGCCTTGGAGATGAGCTTGGACCTTAAGATTCTGGATGAAAGGAGGAGTAGCAGCCGAGTTGCACGGGAGAATGTGAAAAGTGTTCATATGTAGTAAAAACCTGAGAAATCCGTCCGTTTTCGTCATTTGTTATCGAATCGACTTAAAGCCAGATCGTCACATTGGCCGCTCTTCTCTCTGAAACTGTTGTACGTATCGTCTGCAAAGCAATGTCGCGTGCTGCGGTATGCGGAGACACTAAAAGCACCATAGTAGAACACAGATGAAACTTCTAAGTTGATGTATTAGCCAGTAAGAAGTAGTACAATTCAAGTTAAAGGTACCGATTATTGACTTTTAAGCTGGCTTTGATGCCTTGGACTAGAGCTAGGACCTTAAGATTCTGCATGAAAGGAGGACTAGCAGCCGAGTACACGGGAGAATGTAAAAGTGTTCATATGTAGTAAAAACCTGAGAAATCCGTCCGTTTTCGTCATTTGTTATCGAATCGACTTAAAGCCAGATCGTCACATTGGCCGCTCTTCTCTCTGAAACGGTTGTACTTACGGTCTGCAAAGCTATGTCGCGTGCTGCGGTATGCGGAGACACTAAAAGCACCATAGTAGAACACATATGAAGCTTCTATGATGATGTAATAGCCAGTAAGAAGTAGTACAATTCAAGTTTTAGGTATCGATTATTGAATTTTTAGCTGGCTTTGGTGCCTTGGACATGAGCTATTACCTTAAGATTCTGCATGAAAGGAGGAATAGCAGCCGAGTTGCACGGAAGAATGTGAAAAGTGTTCATAAGTAGTAAAAACCTGAGAAATCCGTCCGTTTTCGTCATTTGTTATCGAATCGACTTAAAGCCGGATCGTCACATTGGCCGCTCTTCTCTCTGAAACGGTTGTACTTATCGTCTGCAAAGCTATGTCGCGTGATGCGGTATGCGGAGACACTAAAAGCACCATAGTAGAACACAGATGAAGCTTCTATGATGATGTAATAGCCAGTAAGAAGTAGTACAATTCAAGTTTTAGGTATCGATTATTGACATTTTAGCTGGCTTTGGTGCCTTGGACATGAGCTATTACCTTAAGATTCTGCATGAAAGGAGGAATAGCAGCCGAGTTGTACGGAAGAATGTGAAAAGTGTTCATATGTAGTAAAAACCTGAGAAATCCGTCCGTTTTCGTCATTTGTTATCGAATCGACTTAAAGCCGGATCGTCACATTGTTCGCTCTTCTCTCTGAAACGGTTGTACTTATCGTCTGCAAAGCTATGTCGCGTGATGCGGTATGCGGAGACACTAAAAGCACCATAGTAGAACATAGATGAAGCTTCTAAGTTGATGTAATAGCCAGTAAGAAGTAGTACAATTCAAGTTTTAGGTATCGATTATTGACTTTTTAGCTGGCTTTGGTGCCTTGGACATGAGCTAGGACCTTAAGTTTCTGCATGAAAGGAGGACTAGCAGCCGAGTTGCACGGGAGAATGTGAAAAGTGTTCATATGTAGTAAAAACCTGAGAAATCCGTCCGTTTTCGTCATTTGTTATCGAATCGACTTAAAGCCAGATCGTCACATTGGCCGCTCTTCTCTCTGAAACGGTTGTACTTATCGTCTTCAAAGCTATGTCGCGTGCTGCGGTATGCGGAGACACTAAAAGCACCATAGTAGAACACAGATGAAGCTTCTAAGTTGATGTAATAGCCAGTAAGAAGTAGTACAATTCAAGTTTTAAGTATCGATTATTGACTTTTTAGCTGGCTTTGGTGCCTTGGATATGAGCTAGGACCTTAAGATTCTGCATGAAAGGAGGACTAGCAGCCGCGTTGTACGGGAGAATGTGAAATGTGTTCATATGTAGTAAAAACCAGAGAAATCCGTCCGTTTTCGTCATTTGTTATCAAATCGACTTAAAGCCAGATCGTCACATTGGCTGCTCTTCTCTCTGAAACGGATGTACTTATCGTCTGGAAAGCTTTGTTGCGTGCTGCGGTATGCGGAGACACTAAAAGCACCATAGTATAACACAGATGAAGCTTCTAAGATGTTGTAATAGCCAGTAAGAAGTAGTACAATTCAAGTTTTAGGTATCGACTATTGACTTTTTAGCTGACTTTGGTGCCTTGGACATGAGCTAGGACCATAAGATTATGCATGAAAGGAGGACTAGCAGCCGAGTTGCAGGGGAGAATGTGAAAAGTGTTCATATGTAGTAAAAACCAGAGAAATCCGTCCGTTTTCGTCATTTGTTATCGAATCGACTTAAAGCCAGATCGTCACATTGGCCGCTCTTCTCTCTGAAACGGTTGTACTTATCGTCTTCAAAGCTATGTCGCGTGCTGCGGTATGCGGAGACACTAAAAGCACCATAGTAGAACACAGATGAAGCTTCTAAGTTGATGTAATAGCCAGTAAGAAGTAGTACAATTCAAGTTTTAAGTATCGATTATTGACTTTTTAGCTGGCTTTGGTGCCTTGGACATGAGCTAGGACCTTAAAATTCTGCATGAAAGGAGGACTAGCAGCCGAGTTGCACGGGAGAATGTGAAAAGTGTTCATATGTAGTAAAAACCTGAGAAATCCGTCGGTTTTCGTCATTTGTTATCGAATCGACTTAAAGCCAGATCTTCACATTGGCCACACTTCTCTCTGAAACGGTTGTACTTATCGTCTGCAAAGCTATGTCGTATGCTGCGGTAGGCGGAGACACTAAAACCACCACAGTAGAACACAGATGTAGCTTCTAATTTGATGTAATAGCCAGTAAGAAGTAGTACAATTGAAGTTTTAGGTATTGATTATTGACTTTTTAGCTGGCTTTGATGCCTTGGACATGAGCTAGGACCTTAAGATTCTGCATAGAAGGAGGACTAGCAGCCGAGTTGCACGGGAGAATGTGAAAAGTATTCATATGTAGTAAAAACCTGAGAAATCCGTCCGTTTTCGTCACTTGTTATCGAATCGACTTAAAGCCAGATCGTCACATTGGCCGCTCTTCTCTCTTAAACGGTTGTACTTATCGTCTGCAAAGCTGTGTCGCGAACGGCGGTATTCGGAGACACTAAAAGCACCATTGTAGAACACAGATGTAGCTTCTAAGATGATGTAATAGCCAGTAAGAAATAGTACAATTCAAGTTTTAGGAATCGGTTATTGACTTTTTACCCTTGTTTGGTGCCTTGGACGTGAGCTAGGAACTTAAGATTTTACATGCAGGAGGACTAGCAGCCGAGTTGCACGGGAGAATGTGTAAAGTGTTCATATGTAGTAAAAACCTGAGAAATCCGTCCGTTTTCGTCATTTGTTATCGAATCGACTTAAAGCCAGATCGTCACATTGGCCGCTCTTCTCTCTGAAACGGTTGTACTTATCGTCTGCAAAGCAATGTCGCGTGCTGCGGTATGCGGAGACACTAAAAGCACCATAGTAGAACACAGATGAAACTTCTAAGTTGATGTATTAGCCAGTAAGAAGTAGTACAATTCAAGTTAAAGGTACCGATTATTGACTTTTAAGCTGGCTTTGATGCCTTGGACATGAGCTAGGACCTTAAGATTCTACATGAAAGGAGGACTAGCAGCCGAGTTTCACGGGAGAATGTGAGAAGTGTTCATATGTAGTAAAAACCTGAGAAATCCGTCCGTTTTCGTCATTTGTTATCGAATCGACTTAAAGCCAGATCGTCACATTGGCCGCTCTTCTCTCTGAAACGGTTGTACTTACCGTCTGCAAAGCTATGTCGCGTGCTGCGGTATGCGGAGACACTAAAAGCACCATAGTAGAACTCATATGAAGCTTCTATGATGATGTAATAGCCAGTAAGAAGTAGTACAATTCAAGTTTTAGGTATCGATTATTGACATTTTAGCTGGCTTTGGTGCCTTGGACATGAGCTATTACCTTAAGATTCTGCATGAAAGGAGGAATAGCAGCCGAGTTGCACGGAAGAATGTGAAAAGTGTTCATAAGTAGTAAAAACCTGAGAAATCCGTCCGTTTTCGTCATTTGTTATCGAATCGACTTAAAGCCGGATCGTCACATTGGCCGCTCTTCTCTCTGAAACGGTTGTACTTATCGTCTGCAAAGCTATGTCGCGTGATGCGGTATGCGGAGACACTAAAAGCACCATAGTAGAACACAGATGAAGCTTCTATGATGATGTAACAGCCAGTAAGAAGTAGTACAATTCAAGTTTTAGGTATCGATTATTGACTTTTTAGCTGGCTTTGGTGCCTTGAACATGAGCTATTACCTTAAGATTCTGCATTAAAGGAGGAATAGCAGCCGAGTTGTACGGAAGAATGTGAAAAGTGTTCATATGTAGTAAAAACCTGAGAAATCCGTCCGTTTTCGTCATTTGTTATCGAATCGACTTAAAGCCGGATCGTCACATTGGCCGCTCTTCTCTCTGAAACGGTTGTACTTATCGTCTGCAAAGCTATGTCGCGTGATGCGGTATGCGGAGACACTAAAAGCACCATAGTAGAACATAGATGAAGCTTCTAAGTTGATGTAATAGCCAGTAAGAAGTAGTACAATTCAAGTTTTAGGTATCGATTATTGACTTTTTAGCTGGCTTTGGTGCCTTGGACATGAGCTAGGACCTTAAGATTCTGCATGATAGGAGGACTAGCAGCCGAGTTGTACGGGAGAATGTGAAATGTGTTCATATGTAGTAAAAACCTGAGAAATCCGTCCGTTTTCGTCACTTGTTATCAAATCGACTTAAAGCCAGATCGTCACATTGGCTGCTCTTCTCTCTGAAACGGATGTACTTATCGTCTGGAAAGCTTTGTTGCGTGCTGCGGTATGCGGAGACACTAAAAGCACCATAGTAGAACACAGATGAAGCTTCTAAGGTGATGTAATAGCCAGTAAGAAGTAGTACAATTCAAGTTTTAGGTATCGACTATTGACTTTTTAGCTGACTTTGGTGCCTTGGACATGAGCTAGGACCTTAAGATTATGCATGAAAGGAGGACTAGCAGCCGAGTTGCAGGGGAGAATGTGAAAAGTGTTCATATGTAGTAAAAACCAGAGAAATCCGTCCGTTTTCGTCATTTGTTATCGAATCGACTTAAAGCCAGATCGTCACATTGGCCGCTCTTCTCTCTGAAACGGTTGTACTTATCGTCTTCAAAGCTATGTCGCGTGCTGCGGTATGCGGAGACACTAAAAGCACCATAGTAGAACACAGATGAAGCTTCTAAGTTGATGTAATAGCCAGTAAGAAGTAGTACAATTCAAGTTTTAAGTATCGATTATTGACTTTTTAGCTGGCTTTGGTGCCTTGGACATGAGCTAGGACCTTAAGATTCTGCATGAAAGGAGGATCAGCAGCCGAGTTGCACGGGAGAATGTGAAAACTGTTCATATGTAGTAAAAACCTGAGAAATCCGTCCGTTTTCGTCATTTGTTATCGAATCGACTTAAAGCCAGATCTTCACATTGGCCACACTTCTCTCTGAAACGGTTGTACTTATCGTCTGCAAAGCTATGTCGTATGCTGCGGTAGGCGGAGACACTAAAACCACCACAGTAGAACACAGATGTAGCTTCTAATTTGATGTAATAGCCAGTAAGAAGTAGTACAATTGAAGTTTTAGGTATTGATTATTGACTTTTTAGCTGGCTTTGATGCCTTGGACATGAGCTAGGACCTTAAGATTCTGCATAGAAGGAGGACTAGCAGCCGAGTTGCACGGGAGAATGTGAAAAGTGTTCATATGTAGTAAAAACCTGAGAAATCCGTCCGTTTTCGTCATTTGTTATCGAATCGACTTAAAGCCATATCGTCACATTGGCCGCTCTTCTCTCTGAAACGGTTGTACTTATCGTCTGCAAAGCAATGTCGCGTGCTGCGGTATGCGGAGACACTAAAAGCACCATAGTAGAACTCATATGAAGCTTCTATGATGATGTAATAGCCAGTAAGAAGTAGTACAATTCAAGTTTTAGGTATCGTATCGACTTCTTAGATGGATTTGGTGACTTGGACATGAGCTAGGACTTTAAGATTCTGCATGAAAAGAGGACTAGCTGCCGAGTTGCACGGGACAATATGAAAAGTGTTCATATGTAGTAACAACTTGAGAAATCCGTCCGTTTTCGTCTTTTGTTATCGAATCGCCTTAAAGCCAGATCGTCACTTGGCCGCTCTTCTCTCTGAAACGGTTGTACTTATCGTCTGCAAAGCTATGTCGCGTGCTGCGGTATGCGGAGACACTAAAAGCACCATAGTAGAACACAGATGAAGCTTCTATGATGATGTAATAGCCAGTAAGAAGTAGTACAATTCAAGTTTTAGGTATCGATTATTGACATTTTAGCTGGCTTTGGTGCCTTGAACATGAGCTATTACCTTAAGATTCTGCATTAAAGGAGGAATAGCAGCCGAGTTGTACGGAAGAATGTGAAAAGTGTTCATAAGTAGTAAAAACCTGAGAAATCCGTCCGTTTTCGTCATTTGTTATCGAATCGACTTAAAGCCGGATCGTCACATTGGCCGCTCTTCTCTCTGAAACGGTTGTACTTATCGTCTGCAAAGCTATGTCGCGTGATGCGGTATGCGGAGACACTAAAAGCACCATAGTAGAACACAGATGAAGCTTCTATGATGATGTAATAGCCAGTAAGAAGTAGTACAATTCAAGTTTTAGGTATCGATTATTGACTTTTTAGCTGGCTTTGGTGCCTTGAACATGAGCTATTACCTTAAGATTCTGCATTATAGGAGGAATAGCAGCCGAGTTGTACGGAAGAATGTGAAAAGTGTTCATATGTAGTAAAAACCTGAGAAATCCGTCCGTTTTCGTCATTTGTTATCGAATCGACTTAAAGCCGGATCGTCACATTGGCCGCTCTTCTCTCTGAAACGGTTGTACTTATCGTCTGCAAAGCTATGTCGCGTGATGCGGTATGCGGAGACACTAAAAGCACCATAGTAGAACATAGATGAAGCTTCTAAGTTGATGTAATAGCCAGTAAGAAGTAGTACAATTCAAGTTTTAGGTATCGATTATTGACTTTTTAGCTGGCTTTGGTGCCTTGGACATGAGCTAGGACCTTAAGATTCTGCATGATAGGAGGACTAGCAGCCGAGTTGTACGGGAGAATGTGAAATGTGTTCATATGTAGTAAAAACCTGAGAAATCCGTCCGTTTTCGTCACTTGTTATCAAATCGACTTAAAGCCAGATCGTCACATTGGCTGCTCTTCTCTCTGAAACGGATGTACTTATCGTCTGGAAAGCTTTGTTGCGTGCTGCGGTATGCGGAGACACTAAAAGCACCATAGTAGAACACAGATGAAGCTTCTAAGATGATGTAATAGCCAGTAAGAAGTAGTACAATTCAAGTTTTAGGTATCGACTATTGACTTTTTAGCTGACTTTGGTGCCTTGGACATGAGCTAGGACCTTAAGATTACGCATGAAAGGAGGACTAGCAGCCGAGTTGCAGGGGAGAATGTGAAAAGTGTTCATATGTAGTAAAAACCTGAGAAATCCGTCCGTTTTCGTCATTTGTTATCGAATCGACTTAAAGCCAGATCGTCACATTGGCCGCTCTTCTCTCTGAAACGGTTGTACTTATCGTCTTCAAAGCTATGTCGCGTGCTGCGGTATGCGGAGACACTAAAAGCACCATAGTAGAACACAGATGAAGCTTCTATGATGATGTAATAGCCAGTAAAAAGTAGTACAATTCAAGTTTTAGGTATCGATTATTGACATTTTAGCTGGCTTTGGTGCCTTGGACATGAGCTATTACCTTAAGATTCTGCATGAAAGGAGGAATAGCAGCCGAGTTGTACGGAAGAATGTGAAAAGTGTTCATATGTAGTAAAAACCTGAGAAATCCGTCCGTTTTCGTCATTTGTTATCGAATCGACTTAAAGCCGGATCGTCACATTGTTCGCTCTTCTCTCTGAAACGGTTGTACTTATCGTCTGCAAAGCTATGTCGCGTGATGCGGTATGCGGAGACACTAAAAGCACCATAGTAGAACATAGATGAAGCTTCTAAGTTGATGTAATAGCCAGTAAGAAGTAGTACAATTCAAGTTTTAGGTATCGATTATTGACTTTTTAGCTGGCTTTGGTGCCTTGGACATGAGCTAGGACCTTAAGTTTCTGCATGAAAGGAGGACTAGCAGCCGAGTTGCACGGGAGAATGTGAAAAGTGTTCATATGTAGTAAAAACCTGAGAAATCCGTCCGTTTTCGTCATTTGTTATCGAATCGACTTAAAGCCAGATCGTCACATTGGCCGCTCTTCTCTCTGAAACGGTTGTACTTATCGTCTTCAAAGCTATGTCGCGTGCTGCGGTATGCGGAGACACTAAAAGCACCATAGTAGAACACAGATGAAGCTTCTAAGTTGATGTAATAGCCAGTAAGAAGTAGTACAATTCAAGTTTTAAGTATCGATTATTGACTTTTTAGCTGGCTTTGGTGCCTTGGATATGAGCTAGGACCTTAAGATTCTGCATGAAAGGAGGACTAGCAGCCGCGTTGTACGGGAGAATGTGAAATGTGTTCATATGTAGTAAAAACCAGAGAAATCCGTCCGTTTTCGTCATTTGTTATCAAATCGACTTAAAGCCAGATCGTCACATTGGCTGCTCTTCTCTCTGAAACGGTTGTACTTATCGTCTTCAAAGCTATGTCGCGTGCTGCGGTATGCGGAGACACTAAAAGCACCATAGTAGAACACAGATGAAACTTCTAAGTTGATGTATTAGCCAGTAAGAAGTAGTACAATTCAAGTTAAAGGTACCGATTATTGACTTTTAAGCTGGCTTTGATGCCTTGGACATGAGCTAGGACCTTAAGATTCTACATGAAAGGAGGACTAGCAGCCGAGTTTCACGGGAGAATGTGAGAAGTGTTCATATGTAGTAAAAACCTGAGAAATCCGTCCGTTTTCGTCATTTGTTATCGAATCGACTTAAAGCCAGATCGTCACATTGGCCGCTCTTCTCTCTGAAACGGTTGTACTTACCGTCTGCAAAGCTATGTCGCGTGCTGCGGTATGCGGAGACACTAAAAGCACCATAGTAGAACTCATATGAAGCTTCTATGATGATGTAATAGCCAGTAAGAAGTAGTACAATTCAAGTTTTAGGTATCGATTATTGACTTTTTAGCTGGCTTTGGTGCCTTGAACATGAGCTATTACCTTAAGAATCTGCATTAAAGGAGGAATAGCAGCCGAGTTGTACGGAAGAATGTGAAAAGTGTTCATATGTAGTAAAAACCTGAGAAATCCGTCCGTTTTCGTCATTTGTTATCGAATCGACTTAAAGCCGGATCGTCACATTGGCCGCTCTTCTCTCTGAAACGGTTGTACTTATCGTCTGCAAAGCTATGTCGCGTGATGCGGTATGCGGAGACACTAAAAGCACCATAGTAGAACATAGATGAAGCTTCTAAGTTGATGTAATAGCCAGTAAGAAGTAGTACAATTCAAGTTTTAGGTATCGATTATTGACTTTTTAGCTGGCTTTGGTGCCTTGGACATGAGCTAGGACCTTAAGATTCTGCATGATAGGAGGACTAGCAGCCGAGTTGTACGGGAGAATGTGAAATGTGTTCATATGTAGTAAAAACCTGAGAAATCCGTCCGTTTTCGTCACTTGTTATCAAATCGACTTAAAGCCAGATCGTCACATTGGCTGCTCTTCTCTCTGAAACGGATGTACTTATCGTCTGGAAAGCTTTGTTGCGTGCTGCGGTATGCGGAGACACTAAAAGCACCATAGTAGAACACAGATGAAGCTTCTAAGGTGATGTAATAGCCAGTAAGAAGTAGTACAATTCAAGTTTTAGGTATCGACTATTGACTTTTTAGCTGACTTTGGTGCCTTGGACATGAGCTAGGACCTTAAGATTATGCATGAAAGGAGGACTAGCAGCCGAGTTGCAGGGGAGAATGTGAAAAGTGTTCATATGTAGTAAAAACCAGAGAAATCCGTCCGTTTTCGTCATTTGTTATCGAATCGACTTAAAGCCAGATCGTCACATTGGCCGCTCTTCTCTCTGAAACGGTTGTACTTATCGTCTTCAAAGCTATGTCGCGTGCTGCGGTATGCGGAGACACTAAAAGCACCATAGTAGAACACAGATGAAGCCTCTAAGTTGATGTAATAGCCAGTAAGAAGTAGTACAATTCAAGTTTTAAGTATCGATTATTGACTTTTTAGCTGGCTTTGGTGCCTTGGACATGAGCTAGGACCTTAAGATTCTGCATGAAAGGAGGATCAGCAGCCGAGTTGCAAGGGAGAATTTGAAAACTGTTCATATGTAGTAAAAACCTGAGAAATCCGTCCGTTTTCGTCATTTGTTATCGAATCGACTTAAAGCCAGATCTTCACATTGGCCACACTTCTCTCTGAAACGGTTGTACTTATCGTCTGCAAAGCTATGTCGTATGCTGCGGTAGGCGGAGACACTAAAACCACCACAGTAGAACACAGATGTAGCTTCTAATTTGATGTAATAGCCAGTAAGAAGTAGTACAATTGAAGTTTTAGGTATTGATTATTGACTTTTTAGCTGGCTTTGATGCCTTGGACATGAGCTAGGACCTTAAGATTCTGCATAGAAGGAGGACTAGCAGCCGAGTTGCACGGGAGAATGTGAAAAGTGTTCATATGTAGTAAAAACCTGAGAAATCCGTCCGTTTTCGTCATTTGTTATCGAATCGACTTAAAGCCAGATCGTCACATTGGCCGCTCTTCTCTCTGAAACGGTTGTACTTATCGTCTGCAAAGCAATGTCGCGTGCTGCGGTATGCGGAGACACTAAAAGCACCATAGTAGAACTCATATGAAGCTTCTATGATGATGTAATAGCCAGTAAGAAGTAGTACAATTCAAGTTTTAGGTATCGTATCGACTTCTTAGATGGATTTGGTGACTTGGACATGAGCTAGGACTTTAAGATTCTGCATGAAAAGAGGACTAGCTGCCGAGTTGCACGGGACAATATGAAAAGTGTTCATATGTAGTAACAACTTGAGAAATCCGTCCGTTTTCGTCATTTGTTATCGAATCGCCTTAAAGCCAGATCGTCACTTGGCCGCTCTTCTCTCTGAAACGGTTGTACTTATCGTCTGCAAAGCTATGTCGCGTGCTGCGGTATGCGGAGACACTAAAAGCACCATAGTAGAACACAGATGAAGCTTCTATGATGATGTAATAGCCAGTAAGAAGTAGTACAATTCAAGTTTTAGGTATCGATTATTGACATTTTAGCTGGCTTTGGTGCCTTGAACATGAGCTATTACCTTAAGATTCTGCATTAAAGGAGGAATAGCAGCCGAGTTGTACGGAAGAATGTGAAAAGTGTTCATAAGTAGTAAAAACCTGAGAAATCCGTCCGTTTTCGTCATTTGTTATCGAATCGACTTAAAGCCGGATCGTCACATTGGCCGCTCTTCTCTCTGAAACGGTTGTACTTATCGTCTGCAAAGCTATGTCGCGTGATGCGGTATGCGGAGACACTAAAAGCACCATAGTAGAACACAGATGAAGCTTCTATGATGATGTAATAGCCAGTAAGAAGTAGTACAATTCAAGTTTTAGGTATCGATTATTGACTTTTTAGCTGGCTTTGGTGCCTTGGACATGAGCTAGGACCTTAAGATTCTGCATGAAAGGAGGACTAGCAGCCGAGTTGCACGGGAGAATGTGAAAAGTGTTCATATGTAGTAAAAACCTGAGAAATCCGTCCGTTTTCGTCATTTGTTATCGAATCGACTTAAAGCCAGATCTTCACATTGGCCACACTTCTCTCTGAAACGGTTGTACTTATCGTCTGCAAAGCTATGTCGTATGCTGCGGTAGGCGGAGACACTAAAACCACCACAGTAGAACACAGATGTAGCTTCTAATTTGATGTAATAGCCAGTAAGAATTAGTACAATTGAAGTTTTAGGTATTGATTATTGACTTTTTAGCTGGCTTTGATGCCTTGGACATGAGCTAGGACCTTAAGATTCTGCATAGAAGGAGGACTAGCAGCCGAGTTGCACGGGAGAATGTGAAAAGTGTTCATATGTAGTAAAAACCTGAGAAATCCGTCCGTTTTCGTCATTTGTTATCGAATCGACTTAAAGCCAGATCGTCACATTGGCCGCTCTTCTCTCTTAAACGGTTGTACTTATCGTCTGCAAAGCTATGTCGCGAACGGCGGGGAGACACTAAAAGCACCATTGTAGAACACAGATGTAGCTTCTAAGATGATGTAATAGCCAGTAAGAAATAGTACAATTCAAGTTTTAGGAATCGGTTATTGACTTTTTACCCTTGTTTGGTGCCTTGGACGTGAGCTAGGAACTTAAGATTTTACATGCAGGAGGACTAGCAGCCGAGTTGCACGGGAGAATGTGTAAAGTGTTCATATGTAGTAAAAACCTGAGAAATCCGTCCGTTTTCGTCATTTGTTATCGAATCGACTTAAAGCCAGATCGTCACATTGGCCGCTCTTCTCTCTGAAACGGTTGTACTTATCGTCTGCAAAGCAATGTCGCGTGCTGCGGTATGCGGAGACACTAAAAGCACCATAGTAGAACACAGATGAAACTTCTAAGTTGATGTATTAGCCAGTAAGAAGTAGTACAATTCAAGTTAAAGGTACCGATTATTGACTTTTAAGCTGGCTTTGATGCCTTGGACATGAGCTAGGACAATAAGATTCTACATGAAAGGAGGACTAGCAGCCGAGTTTCACGGGAGAATGTGAGAAGTGTTCATATGTAGTAAAAACCTGAGAAATCCGTCCGTTTTCGTCATTTGTTATCGAATCGACTTAAAGCCAGATCGTCACATTGGCCGCTCTTCTCTCTGAAACGGTTGTACTTACCGTCTGCAAAGCTATGTCGCGTGCTGCGGTATGCGGAGACACTAAAAGCACCATAGTAGAACTCATATGAAGCTTCTATGATGATGTAATAGCCAGTAAGAAGTAGTACAATTCAAGTTTTAGGTATCTTATCGACTTCTTAGATGGATTTGGTGACTTGGACATGAGCTAGGACTTTAAGATTCTGCATGAAAAGAGGACTAGCTGCCGAGTTGCACGGGACAATATGAAAAGTGTTCATATGTAGTAACAACCTGAGAAATCCGTCCGTTTTCGTCATTTGTTATCGAATCGCCTTAAAGCCAGATCGTCACTTGGCCGCTCTTCTCTCTGAAACGGTTGTACTTATCGTCTGCAAAGCTATGTCGCGTGCTGCGGTATGCGGAGACACTAAAAGCACCATAGTAGAACACAGATAAAGCTTCTATGATGATGTAATAGCCAGTAAGAAGTAGTACAATTCAAGTTTTAGGTATCGATTATTGACTTTTTAGCTGGCTTTGGTGCCTTGAACATGAGCTATTACCTTAAGATTCTGCATTAAAGGAGGAATAGCAGCCGAGTTGTACGGAAGAATGTGAAAAGTGTTCATAAGTAGTAAAAACCTGAGAAATCCGTCCGTTTTCGTCATTTGTTATCGAATCGACTTAAAGCCGGATCGTCACATTGGCCGCTCTTCTCTCTGAAACGGTTGTACTTATCGTCTGCAAAGCTATGTCGCGTGATGCGGTATACGGAGACACTAAAAGCACCATAGTAGAACATAGGTGAAGCTTCTAAGTTGATGTAATAGCCAGTAAGAAGTAGTACAATTCAAGTTTTAGGTATCGATTATTGACTTTTTAGCTGGCTTTGGTGCCTTGGACATGAGCTAGGACCTTAAGATTCTGCATGATAGGAGGACTAGCAGCCGAGTTGCACGGGAGAATGTGAAAAGTGTTCATATGTAGTAAAAACCTGAGTTATCCGTCCGTTTTCGTCATTTGTTATCGAATCGACTTAATGCCAGATCGTCACATTGGCCGCTCTTCTCTCTGAAACGGTTGTACTTATCGTCTTCAAAGCTATGTCGCGTGCTGCGGTATGCGGAGACACTAAAAGCACCATAGTAGAACACAGATGAAGCTTCTAAGTTGATGTAATAGCCAGTAAGAAGTAGTACAATTCAAGTTTTAAGTATCGATTATTGACTTTTTAGCTGGCTGTGGTGCCTTGGATATGAGCTAGGACCTTAAGATTCTGCATGAAAGGAGGACTAGCAGCCGCGTTGTACGGGAGAATGTGAAATGTGTTCATATGTAGTAAAAACCTGAGAAATCCGTCCGTTTTCGTCACTTGTTATCAAATCGACTTAAAGCCAGATCGTCACATTGGCTGCTCTTCTCTCTGAAACGGATGTACTTATCGTCTGGAAAGCTTTGTTGCGTGCTGCGGTATGCGGAGACACTAAAAGCACCATAGTAGAACACAGATGAAGCTTCTAAGATGATGTAATAGCCAGTAAGAAGTAGTACAATTCAAGTTTTAGGTATCGACTATTGACTTTTTAGGTGACTTTGGTGCCTTGGACATGAGCTAGGACCTTAAGATTCTGCATGAAAGGAGGACTAGCAGCCGAGTTGCAGGGGAGAATGTGAAAAGTGTTCATATGTAGTAAAAACCTGAGAAATCCGTCCGTTTTCGTCATTTGTTATCGAATCGACTTAAAGCCAGATCGTCACATTGGCCGCTCTTCTCTCTGAAACGGTTGTACTTATCGTCTTCAAAGCTATGTCGCGTGCTGCGGTATGCGGAGACACTAAAAGCACCATAGTAGAACACAGATGAAGCTTCTAAGTTGATGTAATAGCCAGTAAGAAGTAGTACAATTCAAGTTTTAAGTATCGATTATTGACTTTTTAGCTGGCTTTGGTGCCTTGGACATGAGCTAGGACCTTAAGATTCTGCATGAAAGGAGGACTAGCAGCCGAGTTGCACGGGAGTGTGTGAAAAGTGTTCATATGTAGTAAAAACCTGAGAAATCCGTCCGTTTTCGTCATTTGTTATCGAATCGACTTAAAGCCAGATCGTCACATTGGCCGCTCTTCTCTCTTAAACGGTTGTACTTATCGTCTGCAAAGCTATGTCGCGAACGGCGGTATTCGGAGACACTAAAAGCACCATTGTAGAACACAGATGTAGCTTCTAAGATGATGTAATAGCCAGTAAGAAATAGTACAATTCAAGTTTTAGGAATCGGTTATTGACTTTTTACCCTTGTTTGGTGCCTTGGACGTGAGCTAGGAACTTAAGATTTTACATGCAGGAGGACTAGCAGCCGAGTTGCACGGGAGAATGTGTAAAGTGTTCATATGTAGTAAAAACCTGAGAAATCCGTCCGTTTTCGTCATTTGTTATCGAATCGACTTAAAGCCAGATCGTCACATTGGCCGCTCTTCTCTCTGAAACGGTTGTACTTATCGTCTGCAAAGCAATGTCGCGTGCTGCGGTATGCGGAGACACTAAAAGCACCATAGTAGAACACAGATGAAACTTCTAAGTTGATGTATTAGCCAGTAAGAAGTAGTACAATTCAAGTTAAAGGTACCGATTATTGACTTTTAAGCTGGCTTTGATGCCTTGGACATGAGCTAGGACCTTAAGATTCTACATGAAAGGAGGACTAGCAGTCGAGTTTCACGGGAGAATGTGAGAAGTGTTCATATGTAGTAAAAACCTGAGAAATCCGTCCGTTTTCGTCATTTGTTATCGAATCGACTTAAAGCCAGATCGTCACATTGGCCGCTCTTCTCTCTGAAACGGTTGTACTTACCGTCTGCAAAGCTATGTCGCGTGCTGCGGTATGCGGAGACACTAAAAGCACCATAGTAGAACACATATGAAGCTTCTATGATGATGTAATAGCCAGTAAGAAGTAGTACAATTCAAGTTTAAGGTATCGTATCGACTTCTTAGATGGATTTGGTGACTTGGACATGAGCTAGGACTTTAAGATTCTGCATGAAAAGAGGACTAGCTGCCGAGTTGCACGGGACAATATGAAAAGTGTTCATATGTAGTAACAACCTGAGAAATCCGTCCGTTTTCGTCATTTGTTATCGAATCGCCTTAAAGCCAGATCGTCACTTGGCCGCTTTTCTCTCTGAAACGGTTGTACTTATCGTCTGCAAAGCTATGTCGCGTGCTGCGGTATGCGGAGACACTAAAAGCACCATAGTAGAACACAGATGAAGCTTCTATGATGATGTAATAGCCAGTAAGAAGTAGTACAATTCAAGTTTTAGGTATCGATTATTGACTTTTTAGCTGGCTTTGGTGCCTTGGACATGAGCTATTACCTTAAGATTCTGCATGAAAGGAGGAATAGCAGCCGAGTTGTACGGAAGAATGTGAAAAGTGTTCATATGTAGTAAAAACCTGAGAAATCCGTCCGTTTTCGTCATTTGTTATCGAATCGACTTAAAGCCGGATCGTCACATTGGCCGCCCTTCTCTCTGAAACGGTTGTACTTATCGTCTGCAAAGCTATGTCGCGTGATGCGGTATGCGGAGACACTAAAAGCACCATAGTAGAACATAGATGAAGCTTCTAAGTTGATGTAATAGCCAGTAAGAAGTAGTACAATTCAAGTTTTAGGTATCGATTATTGACTTTTTAGCTGGCTTTGGAGCCTTGGACATGAGCTAGGACCTTAAGATTCTGAATGAAAGGAGGACTAGCAGCCGAGTTGCACGGGAGAATGTGAAAAGTGTTCATATGTAGTAAAAACCTGAGAAATCCGTCCGTTTTCGTCATTTGTTATCGAATCGACTTAAAGCCAGATCGTCACATTGGCCGCTCTTCTCTCTGAAGCCGTTGTACTTATCGTGTGCAGAGCTATGTCGCGTGCTGCGGTATGCAGAGACACTAAAAGCAACATAGTAGAACACAGATGACACTTCCAAGTTGATGTAATAGCCAGTAAGAAGTAGTACAATTCAAGTTTTAGTTACTGATTATTGACATTTTAGCTGGCTTTGGTGCCTTGGACATGAGCTAGGACGTTAAGATTCTGCATGAAAGGAGGACTAGCAGCCGAGTTACACAGGAGAATGTGAAAAGTGTTTATATGTAGTAAAAACCTGAGAAATCTGTCCGTTTTCGTCATTTGTTATCAAATCGACTTAAAGCCAGATCGTCACATTGGCTGCTCTTCTCTCTGAAACGGTTGTACTTATCGTCTGGAGAGCTTTGTCGCGTGCTGCGGTATGCGGAGACACTAAATGCACCATAGTAGAACACAGATGAAGCTTCTAAGATGATGTAATAGCCAGTAAGAAGTAGTACAATTCAAGTTTTAGGTATCGATTATTGACTTTTTAGCTGGCTTTGGTGCCTTGGACATGAGCTAGGACCTTAAGATTCTGCATGAAAGGAGGACTAGCAGCCGAGTTGCACGGGAGAATGTGAAAAGTGTTCATATGTAGTAAAAACCTGAGAAATCCGTCCGTTTTCGTCATTTGTTATCGAATCGACTTAAAGCCAGATCGTCACATTGGCCGTTCTTCTCTCTGAAACGGTTGTACTTATCGTCTTCAAAGCTATGTCGCGTGCTGCGGTATGCGGAGACACTAAAAGCAGCATAGTAGAACACAGATGAAGCTTCTAAGTTGATGTAATAGCCAGTAAGAAGTAGTACAATTCAAGTTTTAGGTATCGATTATTGACTTTTTAGCTGGCTTTGGTGCCTTGGACATGAGCTAGGACCTTAAGATGCTGAATGAAAGGAGGACTAGCAGCCGAGTTGCACGGGAGAATGTGAAAAGTGTTCATATGTAGTAAAAACCTGAGAAATCCGTCCGTTTTCGTCATTTGTTATAGAATCGACTTAAAGCCAGATCGTCACATTGGCCACTCTTCTCTCTGAAACGGTGTTACTTATCGTCTGCAAAGCTATGTCGTATGCTGCGGTAAGCGGAGACACTAAAACCACCACAGTAGAACACAGATGAAGCTTTTAATTTGATGTAATAGCCAGTAAGAAGTAGTACAATTGAAGTTTTAGGTATTGATTATTGACTTTTTAGCCGGCTTTGATGCCTTGGACATGAGCTAGGACCTTAAGATTCTGCATAGAAGGAGGACTAGCAGCCGAGTTGCACGGGAGAATGTGAAAAGTGTTCAAATAGATTAAAAACCTGAGAAATCCGTCCATTTTCGTCATTTTTATCGAATCGACTTAAAGCCAAATCGTCACATTGGCCGCTCTGCTCTCTGAAACGGTTGTACTTATCGTCTAAAAGCTATGTCGCGAACGGCGGTATTCGGAGACACTAAAAGCACCATAGTAGAACACAGATGTAGCTTCTAAGATGATGTAATAGCCAGTAAGAAATAGTACAATTCAAGTTTTAGGAATCGGTTATTGACTTTTTACCCTTGTTTGGTGCCTTGGACATGAGCTAGGAACTTAAGATTTTACATGCAGGAGGACTATCAGCCGAGTTGCACGGGAGAATGTGTAAAGTGTTCATATGTAGTAAAAACCTGAGAAATCCGTCCGTTTTCGTCATTTGTTATCGAAACGACTTAAAGCCAGATCGTCACATTGGCCGCTCTTCTCTCTGAAACGGTTGTATTTATCGTCTGCAAAGCTATGTCGGGTACTGCGGTATTCGGAGACACTAAAAGCACCATAGTAGAACACAGATGTAGCTTCTAAGATGATGTAATAGCCAGTAAGAAATAGTACAATTCAAGTTTTAGGAATCGGTTATTGACTTTTTACCCTTGTTTGGTGCCTTGGACATGAGCTAGGAACTTAAGATTTTACATGCAGGACGACTAGCAGCCGAGTTGCACGGGACAATGTGTAAAGTGTTCATATGTAGTAAAAACCTGAGAAATCCGTCCGTTTTCGTCATTTGTTATCGAATCGACTTAAAGCCAGATCATCACATTGGCCGCTCTTCTCTCTGAAACGGTTGTACTTATCGTCTGCAAAGCTATGTCGCGTGCTGCGGTATGCGGAGACACTAAAAGCACCATAGTAGAACACATATGAAGCTTCTAAGTTGATATAATAGCCAGTAAGAAGTAGTACAATTCAAGTTAAAGGTATCGATTATTGACTTCTTAGATGGATTTGTTGCCTTGGACATGAGCTAGGACCTTAAGATTCTGCATGAAAGGAGGACTAGCAGCCGAGTTGCATCGGACAATGTGAAAAGTGTTCATACGTAGTAAAAACCTGAGAAATCCGTCCCTTTTCGTCATTTGTTATCGAATCGACTTAAAGCCAGATCGTCACTTTGGCCGCTCTTCTCTCTGAAACGATTGTACTTATCGTCTTCAAAGCTATGTCGCGTGCTGCGGTATGCGGAGACACTAAGAGCACCATAGTACAACACAGATGAAGCTTCTAAGTTGATGTGAAAGCCAGTAAGAAGTAGTACAATTCAAGTTTTAGGTATTGATTATTGACTTTTTAGCTGGCTTTGGTGCCTTGGACATGAGCTAGGACCTTAAGATTCTGCATGAAAGGAGGAGTAGCAGCCGCGTTGTACGGGAGAATGTGAAATGTGTTCATATGTAGTAAAAACCTGAGAAATCCGTCCGTTTTCGTCATTTGTTATCAAATCGACTTAAAGCCAGATCGTCACATTGGCCGCTCTTCTCTCTGAAACGGTTGTACTTATCGTCTGCAAAGCTATGTCGCGTGCTGCGGTATGCGGAGACACTAAAACCACCATAGTAGAACACATATGAAGCTTCTAAGATGATGTAATAGCCAGTAAGAAGTAGGACAGTTCAAGTTTTAGGTATCGATTATTGACTTTTTTGCTGGCTTTGGTAACTTGGAGATGAGCTTGGACCTTAAGATTCTGGATGAAAGGAGGAGTAGTAGCCGAGTTGCACGGGAGAATGTGAAATGTGTTCATATGTAGTAAAAACCTGAGAAATCCGTCCGTTTTCGTCATTTGTTATCGAATCGACTTAAAGCCCTATCGTCACATTGGCCGCTCTTCTCTCTGAAACGGTTGTACTTATCGTCTGCAAAGCTATGTCGTATGCTGCGGTAGGCGGAGACACTAAAACCACCACAGTAGAACACAGATGAAGCTTCTAATTTGATGTAATAGCCAGTAAAAAGTAGTACAATTCAAGTTAAAGGTATCGATTATTGACTTCTTAGATGGATTTGTTGCCTTGGACATGAGCTAGGACCTTAAGATTCTGCATGAAAGGAGGACTAGCAGCCGAGTTGCACGGGAGAATTTGAGAAGTGTTCATATGTAGTAAAAACCTGAGAAATCCGTCCGTTTTCGTCATTTGTTATCGAATCGACTTAAAGCCAGATTGTCACATTGGCCGCTCTTCTCTCTGAAACGGTTGTACTTATCGTCTGCAAAGCTATGTCGCGTGCTGCGGTATGCGGAGACACTAAAAGCACCATAGTACAACACAGATGAAGCATCTAAGTTGATGTAATAGCCAGTAAGAAGTAGTACAATTCAAGTTTTAGGTATCGATTATTGACTTTTTAGCTGGCTTTGGTGCCTTGGACATGAGCTAGGACCTTAAGATTCTGCATGAAAGGAGGACTAGCAGCCGAGTTGAACGGGAGAATGTGAAAAGTGTTCATATGTAGTAAAAACCTGAGAAATCCGTCCGTTTTCGTCATTTGTTATCGAATCGACTTAAAGCCACATCGTCACATTGGCCGCTCTTCTCTCTGAAACAGTTGTACTTATCGTCTTCAAAGCTATGTCGCATGCTGCGGTATGCGGAGACACTAAAAGCACCATAGTAGAACACAGATGAAGCTTCTAAGTTGATGTAATAGCCAGTAAGAAGTAGTACAATTCAAGTTTTAGGTATCGATTATTGATTTTTTAGCTGGCTTTGGTGCCTTGGACATGAGCTAGGACCTTAAGATTCTGCATCAAAAGGAGGACTAGCAGCCGAGTTGCACGGGACAATGTGAAAAGTGTTCATATGTAGTAAAAACCTGAGAAATCCGTCCGTTTTCGTCATTTGTTATCGAATCGACTTAAAGCCAGATCGTCACATTGGCCGCTCTTCTCTCTGAAACGGTTGTACTTATCGTCTGCAAAGCTATGTCGTATGCTGCGGTAGGCGGAGACACTAAAACCACCACAATTGAACACAGATGAAGCTTCTAATTTGATGTAATAGCCAGTAAGAAGTAGTACAATTCAAGTTTTCGGTATCGATTATTGACTTTTTAGCTGTCTTTGGTGCCTTGGACATGAGCTAGGACCTTAAGATTCTGCATGAAAGGAGGACTAGCAGCCGCGTTGGATGGGAGAATGTGAAATGTGTTCATATGTAGTAGAAACCTGAGAAATCCGTCCGTTTTCGTCATTTGTTATCGAATCGACTTAAAGCCCGATCGTCACATTGGCCGCTCTACTCTCTCAAACGGTTGTACTTATCGTCTGCAAAGCTATGTCGCGTGCTGCGGTATGCGGAGACAATAAAATCACCATACTAGAACACAGATGAAGCTTCTAAGTTGATTTGATAGCCCGTAATAAGTAGTACAATTCAAGTTTTAGGTATCGATTATTGACTTCTTAGATGAATTTTGGTGCCTTGGACATGAGCTAGGACCTTAAGATTCTGCATGAAAGGAGGACTAGCAGCCGAGTTGCACGGGACAATATGAAAAGTGTTCATATGTAGTAAAAACCTGAGAAATCCGTCCGTTTTCGTCATTTGTTATCGAATCGCCTTAAAGCCAGATCGTCACATTTGCCGCTCTTCTCTCTGAAACGGTTGTACTTATCGTCTGCAAAGCTATGTTGCGTGCTGCGTTATGCGGAGACACTAAAAGCACCATAGTAGAACACAGATGAAGCTTCTATGATGATGTAATAGCCAGTAAGAAGTAGTACAATTCAAGTTTGAGGTATCGTTTATTGACTTTTTAGCTGGCTTTGGTCCCTTGGACATGAGCTAGGACCTTAAGATTCTGCATGGAAGGAGGACTAGCAGCCGAGTTGCACGGGAGAATGTGAAAAGTGTTCATATGTAGTAAAAACCTGAGAAATCCGTCCGTTTTCGTCATTTGTTATCGAATCGACTTAAAGCCAGATCGTCACATTGGCCGCTCTTCTCTCTGAAACGGTTGTACTTATCGTCTGCAAAGCTATGTCGCGTGCTGCGGTATGCGGAGACACTAAAAGCACCATAGTAGAACACAGATGAAGCTTCTAATTTGATGTAATAGCCAGTAAGAAGTAGTACAATTCAAGTTTTAGGTACTGATTATTGATTTTTTAAATGGCTTTGGTGCCTTGGAGATGAGCTAGGACCTTAAGATTCTGCATGAAAGGAGGACTAGCAGCCGAGTGGCACGGGAGAATGTGAAAAGTGTTCATATGTAGTAAAAACCTGAGAAATCCGTCCGTTTTCGTCATTTGTTATCGAATCGACTTAAAGCCAGATCGCCACATTGGCCGCTCTTCTCTCTGAAACGGTTGTACTTATCGTCTTCAAAGCTATGTCGCGTGCTGCGGTATGCGGAGACACTAAAAGCACCATAGTAGAACACAGATGAAGCTTCTAAGTTGATGTAATAGCCAGTAAGAAGTAGTACAATTCAAGTTTTAGGTATCGATTATTGACTTTTTAGCTGGCTTTGGTGCCTTGGACATGAGCTAGGACCTTAAGATTCTGCATGAAAGGAGGATCAGCAGCCGAGTTGCACGGGAGAATGTGAAAAGTGTTCATATGTAGTAAAAACCTGAGAAATCCATCCGTTTTTGTCATTTGTTATCGAATCGACTTAAAGCCAGATCGACACATTGGCCGCTCTTCTCTCTGAAACGGTTGTACTTATCGTCTGCAAAGCTATGTCGTATGCTGCGGTAGGCGGAGACACTAAAACCACCACAGTAGAACACAGATGAAGCTTCTAATTTGAAGTAATAACCAGTAAGAAGTAGTACAATTCAAGTTTAGGTATTGATTATTGACTTTTAAGCTGGCTTTGATGCCTTGGACATGAGCTAGGACCTTAAGAATCTGCATGAAAGGAGGATTAGCAGCCGAGTTGCACGGGAGAATGTGAAAAGTGTTCATATGTAGTAAAAACCTGAGAAATCCGTCCGTTTTCGTCATTTGTTATCGAATCGACTTAAAGCCACATCGTCACATTGGCCGCTCTTCTCTCTGAAACAGTTGTACTTATCGTCTTCAAAGCTATGTCGCGTGCTGCGGTATGCGGAGACACTAAAAGCACCATAGTAGAACACAGATGAAGCTTCTAAGTTGATGTAATAGCCAGTAAGAAGTAGTACAATTCAAGTTTTAGGTATCGATTATTGATTTTTTAGCTGGCTTTGGTGCCTTGGACATGAGCTAGGACCTTAAGATTCTGCATCAAAAAGAGGACTAGCAGCCGAGTTGCACGGGACAATGTGAAAAGTGTTCATATGTAGTAAAAACCTGAGAAATCCGTCCGTTTTCGTCATTTGTTATCGAATCGACTTAAAGCCAGATCGTCACATTGGCCGCTCTTCTCTCTGAAACGGTTGTACTTATCGTCTGCAAAGCTATGTCGTATGCTGCGGTAGGCGGAGACACTAAAACCACCACAATTGAACACAGATGAAGCTTCTAATTTGATGTAATAGCCAGTAAGAAGTAGTACAATTCAAGTTTTCGGTATCGATTATTGACTTTTTAGCTGGCTTTGGTGCCTTGGACATGAGCTAGGACCTTAAGATTCTGCATGAAAGGAGGACTAGCAGCCGCGTTGTACGGGAGAATGTGAAAAGTGTTCATATGTAGTAAAAACCTGAGAAATCCGTCCGTTTTCGTCATTTGTTATCGAATCGACTTAAAGCCAGATCGTCACATTGGCTGCTCTTCTCTCTGAAAATGTTGTACTTATCGTCTGGAAAGCTTTTCCGCGTGCTGCGGTATGCGGAGACACTAAAAGCACCATAGTAGAACACAGATGAAGCTTCTAAGATGATGTAATAGCCAGTAAGAAGTAGTACAATTCAAGTTTTAGGTATCGATTATATACTTTTTAGCTGGCTTTGGTGCCTTGGACATGAGCTAGGACCTTAAGATTCTGCATGAAAGGAGGACTAGCAGCCGAGGTGCACGGGAGAATGTGAAAAGTGTTCATATGTCGTAAAAACCTGAGAAATCCGTCCGTTTTCGTCATTTGTTATCGAATCGACTTAAAGCCAGATCGTCACTTTGGCCCCTCTTTTCTCTGAAACGGTTGTACTTATCGTCTGCAAAGCTATGTCGCGTGCTGCGGTGTGCGGAGACACTAAAAGCACCATGGTAGAACACAGATGAAGCTTCTAAGTTGATGTAATATCCAGTAAGAAGTAGTACAATTCAAGTTTTAGGTATCGATTATTGACTTTTTATCTGGCTTTGGTGCCTTGGACATGAGCTAGGACCTTAAGATTCTGCATGAAAGGAGGACTAGCAGCCGCGTTGCACGGGAGAATGTGAAATGTGTTCATATGTAGTAGAAACCTGAGAAATCCGTCCGTTTTCGTCATTTGTTATCGAATCGACTTAAAGCCCGATCGTCACATTGGCCGCTCTTCTCTCTGAAACGGTTGTACTTATCGTCTGCAAAGCTATGTCGCGTGCTGCGGTATGCTGAGACAATAAAATCACCATAGTAGAACACAGATGAAGCTTCTAAGTCGATGTAATAGCCAGTAAGAAGTAGTACAATTCAAGTTTTAGGTACTGATTATTGACTTTTTAGCTGGCTTTGGTGCCTTGGACATGAGCTAGGACCTTAAGATTCTGCATGAAAGGAGGACTAGCAGCCGAGTTGCACGGGAGAATGTGAAAAGTGTTCATATGTAGTAAAAACCTGAGAAATCCGTCCGTTTTCGTCATTTGTTATCGAATCGACTTAAAGCCAGATCGTCACATTAGCCCCTCTTTTCTCTGAAACGGTTGTACTTATCGTCTGCAAAGCTATGTCGCGTGCTGCGGTGTGCGGACACACTAAAAGCACCATGGTAGAACACAGATGAAGCTTCTAAGTTGATGTAATAGCCAGTAAGAAGTAGTACAATTCAAGTTTTAGGTATCGATTATTGACATTTTAGCTGGCTTTGGTGCCTTGGACATGAGCTAGGACCTTAAGATTCTGCATGAAAGGAGGACTAGCAGCCGCGTTGCACGGGAGAATGTGAAATGTGTTCATATGTAGTAGAAACCTGAGAAATCCGTCCGTTTTCGTCATTTGTTATCGAATCGACTTAAAGCCCGATCGTCACATTGGCCGCTCTTCTCTCTGAAACGGTTGTACTTATCGTCTGCAAAGCTATGTCGCGTGCTGCGGTATGCTGAGACAATAAAATCACCATAGTAGAACACAGATGAAGCTTCTAAGTCGATGTAATAGCCAGTAAGAAGTAGTACAATTCAAGTTTTAGGTACTGATTATTGACTTTTTAGCTGGCTTTGGTGCCTTGGACATGAGCTAGGACCTTAAGATTCTGCATGAAAGGAGGACTAGCAGCCGAGGTGCACGGGAGAATGTGAAAAGTGTTCATATGTCGTAAAAACCTGAGAAATCCGTCCGTTTTCGTCATTTGTTATCGAATCGACTTAAAGCCAGATCGTCACTTTGGCCCCTCTTTTCTCTGAAACGGTTGTACTTATCGTCTGCAAAGCTATGTCGCGTGCTGCGGTGT
This sequence comes from Schistocerca gregaria, assembly GCF_023897955.1. Taxonomy (NCBI): domain Eukaryota; kingdom Metazoa; phylum Arthropoda; class Insecta; order Orthoptera; family Acrididae; genus Schistocerca; species Schistocerca gregaria. The sequence continues at coordinate 811,501 of NW_026061864.1, read as the reverse complement.
GCGGAGACACTAAAAGCACCATGGTAGAACACAGATGAAGCTTCTAAGTTGATGTAATATCCAGTAAGAAGTAGTACAATTCAAGTTTTAGGTATCGATTATTGACTTTTTATCTGGCTTTGGTGCCTTGGACATGAGCTAGGACCTTAAGATTCTGCATGAAAGGAGGACTAGCAGCCGCGTTGCACGGGAGAAGGTGAAATGTGTTCATATGTAGTAGAAACCTGAGAAATCCGTCCGTTTTCGTCATTTGTTATCGAATCGACTTAAAGCCCGATCGTCACATTGGCCGCTCTTCTCTCTGAAACGGTTGTACTTATCGTCTGCAAAGCTATGTCGCGTGCTGCGGTATGCTGAGACAATAAAATCACCATAGTAGAACACAGATGAAGCTTCTAAGTCGATGTAATAGCCAGTAAGAAGTAGTACAATTCAAGTTTTAGGTACTGATTATTGACTTTTTAGCTGGCTTTGGTGCCTTGGACATGAGCTAGGACCTTAAGATTCTGCATGAAAGGAGGACTAGCAGCCGAGTTGCACGGGAGAATGTGAAAAGTGTTCATATGTAGTAAAAACCTGAGAAATCCGTCCGTTTTCGTCATTTGTTATCGAATCGACTTAAAGCCAGATCGTCACATTAGCCCCTCTTTTCTCTGAAACGGTTGTACTTATCGTCTGCAAAGCTATGTCGCGTGCTGCGGTGTGCGGACACACTAAAAGCACCATGGTAGAACACAGATGAAGCTTCTAAGTTGATGTAATAGCCAGTAAGAAGTAGTACAATTCAAGTTTTAGGTATCGATTATTGACTTTTTAGCTGGCTTTGGTGCCTTGGACATGAGCTAGGACCTTAAGATTCTGCATGAAAGGAGGACTAGCAGCCGCGTTGCACGGGAGAATGTGAAATGTGTTCATATGTAGTAGAAACCTGAGAAATCCGTCCGTTTTCGTCATTTGTTATCGAATCGACTTAAAGCCCGATCGTCACATTGGCCGCTCTTCTCTCTGAAACGGTTGTACTTATCGTCTGCAAAGCTATGTCGCGTGCTGCGGTATGCGGAGACAATAGAATCACCATAGTAGAACACAGATGAAGCTTCTAAGTCGATGTAATAACCAGTAAGAAATAGTACAATTCAAGTTTTAGGTACTGATTATTGACTTTTTAGCTGGCTTTGGTGCCTTGGACATGAGCTACGACCTTAAGATTCTGCATGAAAGGAGGACTAGCAGCCGAGTTGCACGGGAGAATTTGAAAAGAGTTCATATGTAGTAAAAACCTGAGAAATCCGTCCGTTTTCGTCATTTGTTATCGAATCGACTTAAAGCCAGATCGTCATATTGGCCGCTCTTCTCTCTGAAACGGTTGTACTTATCGCCTGCAAAGCTATGTCGCGTCCTGCGGTATGCGGAGACACTAAAAGCACCATATTAGAACACAGATGAAGCTTCTATGATGATGTAATAGCCAGTAAGAAGTAGTACAATTCAAGTTTTAGGTATCGATTATTGACTTTTTAGCTGGCTTTGGTGCCTTGGACATGAGCTAGGACCTTAAGATTCTGCATGAAAGGAGGACTAGCAGCCGCGTTGGATAGGAGAATGTGAAAGGTGTTCATATGTAGTAAAAACCTGAGAAATCCGTCCGGTTTCGTCATTTGTTATCGAATCGACTTAAAGCCAGATCGTCACATTGGCCGCTCTTCTCTCTGAAACGGTTGTACTTATCGCCTGCAAAGCTATGTCGCGTGCTGCGGTATGCGGAGACTCTAAAAGCACCATAGTAGAACACAGATGAAGCTTCTAAGTTGATGTAATAGCCAGTAAGAAGCAGTACAATTCAAGTATTAGGTATCGATTATTGACTATTTAGCTGGCTTTGGTGCCTTGGACATGAGCTAGGACGTTAAGATTCTGCATGAATGGAGGACTAGCAGCCGAGTTGCACGGGACAATGTGAAAAGTGTTCATATGTAGTAAAAACCTGAGAAATCCGTCCGTTTTCGTCATTTGTTATCGAATCGACTTAAAGCCAGATCGTCACATTGGCTGCTCTTCTCTCTGAAACGGTTGTACTTATCGTCTGCAAAACTATGTCGCGTGCTGCGGTATGCGGAGAAACTAAAAGCACCGTAGTAGAACACAGATGAAGCTTCTAAGTTGATGTAATAACCAGTAAGAAGTAGTACAGTTCAAGTTTTAGGTACTTATTATTGACTTTTTAGCTGGCTTTGGTGCCGTGGACATGAGCTAGGACCTTAAGATTCTGCATGAAAGGAGGACTAGCAGCCGCGTTGCACGGGAGAATGTGAAATGTGTTCATATGTAGTAGAAACCTGAGAAATCCGTCCGTTTTCGTCATTTGTTATCGAATCGACTTAAAGCCCGATCGTCACATTGGCCGCTCTTCTCTCTGAAACGGTTGTACTTATCGTCTTCAAAGCTATGTCGCGTGCTGCGGTATGCGGAGACAATAAAATCACCATAGTAGAACACAGATGAAGCTTCTAAGTCGATGTAATAGCCAGTAGGAAGTAGTACAATTCAAGTTTTAGGTACTGATTATTGACTTTTTAGCTGGCTTTGGTGCCTTGGACATGAGCTAGGACCTTAAGATTCTCTATGAAAGGAGGACGAGCAGCCGAGTTGCACGGGAGAATGTGAAAAGTGTTCATATGTAGTAAAAACCTGAGAAATCCGTCCGTTTTCGTCATTTGTTATCGAATCGACTTAAAGCCAGATCGTCACATTGGCCGCTCTTCTCTCTGAAACGGTTGTACTTATCGTCTGCAAAGCTATGTCGCGTGCTGCGGTATGCGGAGACACTAAAAGCACCATAGAAGAACACAGATGAAACTTCTATGATGATGTAATAGCCAGTAAGAAGTAGTACAATTCAAGTTTCAGGTATCGATTATTGACTTTTTAGCTGGCTTTGGTGCCTTGGACATGAGCTAGGACCTTAAGATTCTGCATGAAAGGAGGACTAGCAGCCGCGTTGGATAGGAGAATGTGAAAAGTGTTCATATGTAGTAAAAACCTGAGAAATCCGTCCGTTTTCGTCATTTGTTATCGAATCGACTTAAAGCCAGATCGTCACATTGGCCGCTCTTCTCTCTGAAACGGTTGTACTTATCGCCTGCAAAGCTATGTCGCGTGATGCGGTATGCGGAGACACTAAAAGCACCATAGTAGAACACAGATGAAGCTTCTAAGTTGATGTAATAGCCAGTAAGAAGTAGTACAATTCAAGTTTTAGGTATCGATTATTGACTTTTCAGCTGGCTTTGGTGTCTTGGACATGAGCTAGGACCTTAAGATTCTGCATTAAAGGAGAACTAGCAGCCGAGTTGCACGGGAGAATGTGAAAAGTATTCATATGTAGTAAAAACCTGAGATATCCGTCCGTTTTCGTCATTTGTTATCGAATCGACTTAAAGCCAGATCGTCACATTGGCCGCTCTACTCTCTGAAACGGTTGTACTTATCGTCTTCAAAGCTATGTCGCGTGCTGCGGTATGCGGAGACACTAAAAGCACCATAGTAGAACACAGATGAAGCTTCTAAGTTGATGTAATAGCCAGTAAGAAGTAGTACAATTCAAGTTTTAGGTATCGATTATTGATTTTTTAGCTGGCTTTGGTGCCTTGGACATGAGCTAAGACCTTAAGATTCTGCATCAAAAGGAGGACTAGCAGCCGAGTTGCACGGGACAATGTGAAAAGTGTTCATATGTAGTAAAAACCTGAGAAATCCGTCCGTTTTCGTCATTAGTTATCGAATCGACTTAAAGCCAGATCGTCACATTGGCCGCTCTTCTGTCTGAAACGGTTGTACTTATCGTCTGCAAAGCTATGTCGCGTGCTGCGGTATGCGGAGACACTAAAAGCACCATAGTAGAACACAGATGAAGCTTCTAAGTTGATGTGATAGCCAGTAAGAAGTAGTACAATTCCAGTTTTAGGTATCGATTATTGACTTTTTAGCTGGCTTTGGTGCATTGGACATGAGCTAGGACCTTAAGATTCTGCATGAAAGGAGGACTAGCAGCCGAGTTGCACGGGAGAATGTGAAAAGTGTTCATATGTAGTAAAAACCTGAGAAATCCGTCCGTTTTCGTCATTTGTTATCGAATCGACTTAAAGCCAGATCTTCACATTGGCCCCTCTTTTCTCTGAAACGGTTGTACTTATCGTCTGCAAAGCTATGTCGCGTGCTGCGGTGTGCGGTGACACTAAAAGCACCATGGTAGAACACAGATGAAGCCTCTAAGTTGATGTAATAGCCAGTAAGAAGTAGTACAATTCAAGTTTTAGGTATCGATTATTGACTTTTTAGCTGGCTTTGGAGCCTTGGACATGAGCTAGGACCTTAAGATTCTGCATGAAAGGAGGACTAGCAGCCGCGTTGCACGGGAGAATGTGAAATGTGTTCATATGTAGTAGAAACCTGAGAAATCCGTCCGTTTTCGTCATTTGTTATCGAATCGACTTAAAGCCCGATCGTCACATTGGCCGCTCTTCTCTCTGAAACGGTTGTACTTATCGTCTTCAAAGCTATGTCGCGTGCTGCGGTATGTGGAGACAATAAAATCACCATAGCAGACCACAGATGAAGCTTCTAAGTCGATGTAATAGCCAGTAAGAAGTAGTATAATTCAAGTTTTAGGTACTTATTATTGACTTTTTAGCTGGCTATGGTGCCTTGGACATGAGCTAGGACCTTAAGATTCTGCATCAAAAGGAGGACTAGCAGCCGAGTTGCACGGGACAATGTGAAAAGTGTTCATATGTAGTAAAAACCTGAGAAATCCGTCCGTTTTCGTCATTTGTTATCGAATCGATTTAAAGCCAGATCGTCACATTGGCTGCTCTTCTCTCTGAAACGGTTGTACTTATCGTCTGGAAAGCTTTGTCGCGTGCTGCGGTATGCGGAGACACTAAAAGCACCATAGTAGAACACAGATGAAGCTTCTAAGATGATGTAATAGCCATTAAGAAGTAGTACAATTCAAGTTTTAGGTATGGATTATTGACTTTTTAGCTGGCTTTGGTGCCGTGGGCATGAGCTAGGACCTTTAGATTCTGCATGAAAGGAGGACTAGCAGCCGAGTTGCACGGGAGAATGTGAAAGGTGTTCATATGTAGTAAAAACCTGAGAAATCCGTCCGTTTTCGTCATTTGTTATCGAATCGACTTAAAGCCAGATCGTCACATTGGCCGCTCTTCTCTCTGAAACGGTTGTACTTATCGTCTGCAAAGCTATGTCGCGTGCTGCGGTATGCGGAGACAATAAAATCACCATAGCAGAACACAGATGAAGCTTCTAAGTCGATGTAATAGCCAGTAAGAAGTAGTATAATTCAAGTTTTAGGTACTTATTATTGACTTTTTAGCTGGCTTTGGTGCCTTGGACATGAGCTAGGACCTTAAGATTCTGCATGAAAGGAGGACTAGCAGCCGAGTTGCACGGGAGAATGTGAAAAGTGTTCATATGTAGTAAAAACCTGAGAAATCCGTCCGTTTTCGTCATTTGTTATCGAATCGACTTAAAGCCAGATCGTCACATTGGCTGCTCTTCTCTCTGAAACGGTTGTACTTATCGTCTGGAAAGCTTTGTCGCGTGCTGCGGTATGCGGAGACACTAAAGGCACCATAGTAGAACACAGATGAAGCTTCTAAGATGATGTAATAGCCAGTAAGAAGTAGTACAATTCAAGTTTTAGGTATCGATTATTGACTTTTTAGCTGGCTTTGGTGCCTTGGACATGAGCTAGGACCTTAAGATTCTGCATGAAAGGAGGATTAGAAGCCGAGTTGCACGGGAGAATGTGAAAAGTGTTCATATGTAGTAAAAACCTGAGAAATCCGTCCGTTTTCGTCATTTGTTATCGAATCGACTTAAAGCCAGATCGTCACATTGGCCGCTCTTCTCTCTGAAACGGTTGTACTTATCGTCTGGAAAGCTATGTCGCGTGATGCGGTATGCGGAGACACTAAAAGCACCATAGTAGAACACAGATGAAGCTTCTAAGTTAATGTAATAGCCAGAAAGAAGTAGTACAATTCAAGTTTTAGGTATCGATTATATACTTTTTAGCTGGCTGTGTTGCCTTGGACATGAGCTAGGACCTTAACATTCTGCATGAAACGAGGACTAGAAGCCGAGTTGCACGGGAGAATGTGGTATGTATTCATATGTAGTAAAAACCTTAGAAAAACGTCCATTTTCGTCATTTGTTATCGAATCGACTTAAAGCCAGATCGTCACATTGGCCACTCTTCTCTCTGAAACGGTTGTACTTATCGTCTGCAAAGCTATGTCGCGTGCTGCGGTATGCGGAGACTCTAAAAGCACCATAGTAGAACACAGATGAAGCTTCTAAGTTGATGTAATAGCCAGTAAGAAGTGGTACAATTCAAGTTTTAGGTATCGATTATTGACTTTTTAGCTGGCTTTGGTGCCTTGGACATGAGCTAGGACCTTAAGATTCTGCATGAAAGGAGGACTAGCAGCCGAGTTGCACGGGAGAATGTGAAAAGTATTCATATGTAGTAAAAACCTGAGAAATCCGTCCGTTTTCGTCATTTGTTATCGAATCGACTTAAAGCCAGATCGTCACATTGGCCGCTCTTCTCTCTGAAACGGTTGTACTTATCGTCTTCAAAGCTATGTCGCGTGCTGCGGTATGCGGAGACACTAAAAGCACCATAGTAGAACACAGATGAAGCTTCTAAGATGATGTAATAGACAGTAAGAAGTAGTACAATTTAAGTTTTAGGTATCGATTATTGACTTTTTAGCTGGCTTTGGTGCCTTGGACATGAGCTAGGACCTTAAGATTCTGCATGAAAGGAGGACTAGCAGCCGAGTTACAGGGGAGAATGTGAAAAGTGTTCATATGTAGTAAAAACCTGAGAAATCCGTCCGTTTTCGTCATTTATTATCGAATCGACTTAAAGCCAGATCGTCACATTGGCCGCTCTTCTCTCTGAAACGGTTGTACTTATCGTCTGCAAAGCTATGTCGCGTGCTGCGGTATGCGGACCCACTAAAATCAACATAGTAGAACACAGATGAATCTTCCAAGTTGATGTAATAGACAATAAGAAGTAGTACAATTCAAGTTTTAGGTATGGATTATTGACATTTTAGCTGGCTTTGGTGTCTTGGGCATGAGCTAGGACCTTAAGATTCTGCATGAAAGGAGGACTAGCAGCAGAGTTGCACGGGAGAATGTGAAAGGTGTTCATATGTAGTTAAAACCTGAGAAATCCGTCCGTTTTCGTCATTTGTTATCGAATCGACTTAAAGCCAGATAGTCACATTGGCCGCTCTTCTCTCTGAAACGGTTGTACTTATCGTCTGCAAAGCTATGTCGCGTGCTGCGGTATGCGGAGACACTAAAAGCACCATAGTAGAACACAGATGAAGCTTCTATGATGATGTAATAGCCAGTAAGAAGTAGTACAATTCAAGTCTTAGGTATCGATTATTGACTTTTTAGCTGGCTTTGGTGCCTTGGACATGAGCTGGGACCTTAAGGTTCTGCATGAAAGGAGGACTAGCAGCCGCGTTGGATGGGAGAATGTGAAAAGTGTTCATGTGTAGTAAAAACCTGAGAAATCCGTCCGTTTTCGTCATTTGTTATCGAATCGACTTAAAGCCAGATCGTCACATTGGCCGCTCTTATCTCTGAAACGGTTGTACTTATCGTCTGCAAAGCTATGTCGCGTGATGCGGTATGCGGAGACACTAAAAGCACCATAGTAGAACACAGATGAAGCTTCTAAGTTGATGTAATAGCCAGTAAGAAGTAGTACAATTCAAGTTTTAGGTATGGATTATATACTTTTTAGCTGGCTTTGGTGCCTTGGACATGAGCTAGGACCTTAAGATTCTGCATCAAAAGGAGGACTAGCAGCCGAGTTGCACGGGACAATGTGAAAAGTGTTCATATGTAGTAAAAACCTGAGAAATCCGTCCGTTTTCGTAATTTGTTATCGAATCGACTTAAAGCCAGATCGTCACATTGGCTGCTCTTCTCTCTGAAACGGTTGTACTTATCGTCTGGAAAGCTTTGTCGCGTGCTGCGGTATGCGGAGACACTAAAAGCACCATAGTAGAACACAGATGAAGCTTCTAAGATGATGTAATAGCCAGTAAGAAGTAGTACAATTCAAGTTTTAGGTATCGATTATTGACTTTTTAGCTGGCTTTGGTGCCTTGGACATGAGCTAGGACCTTAAGATTCTGCATGAAAGGAGGACTAGCAGCCGAGTTGCAGGGGAGAATGTGAAAAGTGTTCATATGTAGTAAAAACCTGAGAAATCCGTCCGTTTTCGTCATTTGTTATCGAATCGACTTAAAGCCAGATCGTCACATTGGCCGCTCTTCTCTCTGAAACGGTTGTACTTATCGTCTGCAAAGCTATGTCGCGTGCTGCGGTATGCGGAGACACTAAAAGCACCATAGTAGAACACAGATAAAGCTTCTAAGTTGATGTAATAGCCAGTAAGAAGTAGTACAATTCAAGTTTTAGGTATCGATTATATACTTTTTAGCTGGCTTTGGTGCCTTGGACATGAGCTAGGACCTTAAGATTCTGCATGAAAGGAGGACTATCAGCCGCGTTGCACGGGAGAATGTGAAAAGTGTTCATATGTAGCAAAAACCTGAGAAATCCGTCCGTTTTCGTCATTTGTTATCGAATCGACTTAAAGCCAGATCGTCACATTGGCCGCTCTTCTCTCTAAAACGGTTGTACTTATCGTCTGCAAAGCTATGTCGCGTGCTGCGGTATGCGGAGACTCTAAACGCACCATAGTAGAACACAGATGAAGCTTCTAAGTTGATGTAATAGCCAGTAACAAGTAGTACAATTCAAGTTTTAGGTATCGATTATTGACTTTTTAGCTGGCTTTGGTGCCTTGGACATGAGCTAGGACCTTAAGATTCTGCATTAAAGGAGGACTAGCAGCCGAGTTGCACGGGAGAATGTGAAAAGTATTCATATGTAGTAAAAACCTGAGAAATCCGTCCATTTTCGTCATTTGTTATCGAATCGACTTAAAGCCAGATCGTCACATTGGCCGTTCTTCTCTCTGAAACGGTTGTACTTATCGTCTTCAAAACTATGTCGCGTGCTGCGATATGAGGAGACACTAAAAGCACCATAGTAGAACACAGATGAAGCTTCTAAGTTGATGTAATAGCCAGTAAGAAGTAGTACAATTCAAGTTTTAGGTATCGATTATTGATTTTTTAGCTGGCTTTGGTGCCTTGGACATGAGCTAGGACCTTAAGATTCTGCATCAAAAGGAGGACTAGCAGCCGAGTTGCACAGGACAATGTGAAAAGTGTTCATATGTAGTAAAAACCTGAGAAATCCGTACGTTTTCGTCATTTGTTATCGAATCGACTTAAAGCCAGATCGTCACATTGGCTGCTCTTCTCTCTGAAACGGTTGCACTTATCGTCTGGAAAGCTTTGTCGCGTGCTGCGGTATGCGGAGGCACTAAAAGCACCATAGTAGAACACAGATGAAGCTTCTAAGATGACGTAATAGCCAGTAAGAAGTAGTACAATTCAAGTTTTAGTTACTGATTATTGACTTTTTAGCTGGCTTTGGTGCCTTGGACATGAGCTAGGACCTTAAGATTCTGCATGAAAGGAGGACTAGCAGCCGAGTTGCACGGGAGAATGTGAAAAGTGTTCATATGTAGTAAAAACCTGAGAAATCCGTCCGTTTTCGTCATTTGTTATCGAATCGACTTAAAGCGAGATCGTCACATTGGCCCCTCTTTTCTCTGAAACGGTTGTACTTATCGTCTGCAAAGCTATGTCGCGTACTGCGGTGTGCGGAGACACTAAAAGCACCATGGTAGAACACAGATGAAGCTTCTAAGTTGATGTAATAGCCAGTAAAATGTAGTACAATTCAAGTTTTAGGTATCGATTATTGACTTTTTAGCTGCCTTTGGTGCCTTGGACATGAGCTAGGACCTTAAGATTCTGCATTAAAGGAGGACTAGCAGCCGAGTTGCACGGGAGAATGTGAAAAGTAGTCATATGTAGTAAAAACCTGAGAAATCCGTCCGTTTTCGTGATTTGTTATCGAATCGACTTAAAGCCAGATCGTCACATTGGCCGCTCTTCTCTCTGAAACGGTTGTACTTATCGTCTTCAAAGCTATGTCGCGTGCTGCGGTATGCGGAGACACTAAAAGCACCATAGTAGAACACAGATGAAGCTTCTAAGTTGATGTAATAGCCAGTAAGAAGTAGTACAATTCAAGTTTTAGGTATCGATTATTGATTTTTTAGCTGGCTTTGGTGACTTGGACATGAGCTAGGACCTTAAGATTCTGCATCAAAAGGAGGACTAGCAGCCGAGTTGCACGGGACAATGTGAAAAGTGTTCATATGTAGTAAAAACCTGAGAAATCCGTCCGTTTTCGTCATTTGTTATCGAATCGACTTAAAGCCAGATCGTCACATTGGCCGCTCTTCTCTCTGAAACGGTTGTACTTATCGTCTGCAAAGCTATGTCGCGTGCTGCGGTATGCGGAGACACTAAAAGCACCATAGTAGAACACAGATGAAGCTTCTATGATGATGTAATAGCCAGTAAAAAGTAGTACAATTCAAGTTTTAGGTATCGATTATATACTTTTTAGCTGGCTTTGGTGCCTTGGACATGAGCTAGGACCTTAAGATTCTGCATGAAAGGAGGACTAGCAGCCGCGTTGCATGGGAGAATGTGGAAAGTGTTCATATGTAGTAAAAAACTGAGACATCCGTCCGTTTTCGTCATTTGTTATCGAATCGACTTAAAGCCAGATCGTCACATTGGCCGCTCTTCTCTCTGAAACGGTTGTACTTATCGTCTGCAAAGCTATGTCGCGTGCTGCGGTATGCGGAGACTATAAAAGCACCATAGTAGAACACAGATGAAGCCTCTAAGTTGATGTAATAGGCAGTAAGAAGTAGTACAATTCAAGTTTTAGGTATCGATTATTGATTTTTTAGCTGGCTTTGGTACCTTGGACATGAGCTAGGACCTTAAGATTCTGCATCAAAAGGAGGACTAGCAGCCCAGTTGCACGGGACAAAGTGAAAAGTGTTCATATGTAGTAAAAACCTGAGAAATCCGTCCGTTTTCGTCATTTGTTATCGAATCGACTTAAAGCCAGATCGTCACATTGGCTGCTCTTCTCTCTGAAACGGTTGTACTTATCGTCTGGAAAGCTTTGTCGCGTGCTGCGGTATGCGGAGACACTAAAGGCACCATAGTAGAACACAGATGAAGCTTCTAAGATGATGTAATAGCCAGTAAGAAGTAGTACAATTCAAGTTTTAGGTATCGATTATTGACTTTTTAGCTGGCTTTGGTGCCTTGGACATGAGCTAGGACCTTAAGATTCTGCATGAAAGGAGGATTAGAAGCCGAGTTGCACGGGAGAATGTGAAAAGTGTTCATATGTAGTAAAAACCTGAGAAATCCGTCCGTTTTCGTCATTTGTTATCGAATCGACTTAAAGCCAGATCGTCACATTGGCCGCTCTTCTCTCTGAAACGGTTGTACTTATCGTCTGGAAAGCTATGTCGCGTGATGCGGTATGCGGAGACACTAAAAGCACCATAGTAGAACACAGATGAAGCTTCTAAGTTAATGTAATAGCCAGAAAGAAGTAGTACAATTCAAGTTTTAGGTATCGATTATATACTTTTTAGCTGGCTGTGTTGCCTTGGACATGAGCTAGGACCTTAACATTCTGCATGAAACGAGGACTAGAAGCCGAGTTGCACGGGAGAATGTGGTATGTATTCATATGTAGTAAAAACCTTAGAAAAACGTCCATTTTCGTCATTTGTTATCGAATCGACTTAAAGCCAGATCGTCACATTGGCCACTCTTCTCTCTGAAACGGTTGTACTTATCGTCTGCAAAGCTATGTCGCGTGCTGCGGTATGCGGAGACTCTAAAAGCACCATAGTAGAACACAGATGAAGCTTCTAAGTTGATGTAATAGCCAGTAAGAAGTGGTACAATTCAAGTTTTAGGTATCGATTATTGACTTTTTAGCTGGCTTTGGTGCCTTGGACATGAGCTAGGACCTTAAGATTCTGCATGAAAGGAGGACTAGCAGCCGAGTTGCACGGGAGAATGTGAAAAGTATTCATATGTAGTAAAAACCTGAGAAATCCGTCCGTTTTCGTCATTTGTTATCGAATCGACTTAAAGCCAGATCGTCACATTGGCCGCTCTTCTCTCTGAAACGGTTGTACTTATCGTCTTCAAAGCTATGTCGCGTGCTGCGGTATGCGGAGACACTAAAAGCACCATAGTAGAACACAGATGAAGCTTCTAAGATGATGTAATAGACAGTAAGAAGTAGTACAATTTAAGTTTTAGGTATCGATTATTGACTTTTTAGCTGGCTTTGGTGCCTTGGACATGAGCTAGGACCTTAAGATTCTGCATGAAAGGAGGACTAGCAGCCGAGTTACAGGGGAGAATGTGAAAAGTGTTCATATGTAGTAAAAACCTGAGAAATCCGTCCGTTTTCGTCATTTATTATCGAATCGACTTAAAGCCAGTTCGTCACATTGGCCGCTCTTCTCTCTGAAACGGTTGTACTTATCGTCTGCAAAGCTATGTCGCGTGCTGCGGTATGCGGACCCACTAAAATCAACATAGTAGAACACAGATGAATCTTCCAAGTTGATGTAATAGACAATAAGAAGTAGTACAATTCAAGTTTTAGGTATGGATTATTGACATTTTAGCTGGCTTTGGTGTCTTGGGCATGAGCTAGGACCTTAAGATTCTGCATGAAAGGAGGACTAGCAGCAGAGTTGCACGGGAGAATGTGAAAGGTGTTCATATGTAGTTAAAACCTGAGAAATCCGTCCGTTTTCGTCATTTGTTATCGAATCGACTTAAAGCCAGATAGTCACATTGGCCGCTCTTCTCTCTGAAACGGTTGTACTTATCGTCTGCAAAGCTATGTCGCGTGCTGCGGTATGCGGAGACACTAAAAGCACCATAGTAGAACACAGATGAAGCTTCTATGATGATGTAATAGCCAGTAAGAAGTAGTACAATTCAAGTCTTAGGTATCGATTATTGACTTTTTAGCTGGCTTTGGTGCCTTGGACATGAGCTGGGACCTTAAGGTTCTGCATGAAAGGAGGACTAGCAGCCGCGTTGGATGGGAGAATGTGAAAAGTGTTCATGTGTAGTAAAAACCTGAGAAATCCGTCCGTTTTCGTCATTTGTTATCGAATCGACTTAAAGCCAGATCGTCACATTGGCCGCTCTTATCTCTGAAACGGTTGTACTTATCGTCTGCAAAGCTATGTCGCGTGATGCGGTATGCGGAGACACTAAAAGCACCATAGTAGAACACAGATGAAGCTTCTAAGTTGATGTAATAGCCAGTAAGAAGTAGTACAATTCAAGTTTTAGGTATGGATTATATACTTTTTAGCTGGCTTTGGTGCCTTGGACATGAGCTAGGACCTTAAGATTCTGCATCAAAAGGAGGACTAGCAGCCGAGTTGCACAGGACAATGTGAAAAGTGTTCATATGTAGTAAAAACCTGAGAAATCCGTACGTTTTCGTCATTTGTTATCGAATCGACTTAAAGCCAGATCGTCACATTGGCTGCTCTTCTCTCTGAAACGGTTGCACTTATCGTCTGGAAAGCTTTGTCGCGTGCTGCGGTATGCGGAGGCACTAAAAGCACCATAGTAGAACACAGATGAAGCTTCTAAGATGACGTAATAGCCAGTAAGAAGTAGTACAATTCAAGTTTTAGTTACTGATTATTGACTTTTTAGCTGGCTTTGGTGCCTTGGACATGAGCTAGGACCTTAAGATTCTGCATGAAAGGAGGACTAGCAGCCGAGTTGCACGGGAGAATGTGAAAAGTGTTCATATGTAGTAAAAACCTGAGAAATCCGTCCGTTTTCGTCATTTGTTATCGAATCGACTTAAAGCGAGATCGTCACATTGGCCCCTCTTTTCTCTGAAACGGTTGTACTTATCGTCTGCAAAGCTATGTCGCGTACTGCGGTGTGCGGAGACACTAAAAGCACCATGGTAGAACACAGATGAAGCTTCTAAGTTGATGTAATAGCCAGTAAAATGTAGTACAATTCAAGTTTTAGGTATCGATTATTGACTTTTTAGCTGCCTTTGGTGCCTTGGACATGAGCTAGGACCTTAAGATTCTGCATTAAAGGAGGACTAACAGCCGAGTTGCACGGGAGAATGTGAAAAGTAGTCATATGTAGTAAAAACCTGAGAAATCCGTCCGTTTTCGTGATTTGTTATCGAATCGACTTAAAGCCAGATCGTCACATTGGCCGCTCTTCTCTCTGAAACGGTTGTACTTATCGTCTTCAAAGCTATGTCGCGTGCTGCGGTATGCGGAGACACTAAAAGCACCATAGTAGAACACAGATGAAGCTTCTAAGTTGATGTAATAGCCAGTAAGAAGTAGTACAATTCAAGTTTTAGGTATCGATTATTGATTTTTTAGCTGGCTTTGGTGACTTGGACATGAGCTAGGACCTTAAGATTCTGCATCAAAAGGAGGACTAGCAGCCGAGTTGCACGGGACAATGTGAAAAGTGTTCATATGTAGTAAAAACCTGAGAAATCCGTCCGTTTTCGTCATTTGTTATCGAATCGACTTAAAGCCAGATCGTCACATTGGCCGCTCTTCTCTCTGAAACGGTTGTACTTATCGTCTGCAAAGCTATGTCGCGTGCTGCGGTATGCGGAGACACTAAAAGCACCATAGTAGAACACAGATGAAGCTTCTATGATGATGTAATAGCCAGTAAAAAGTAGTACAATTCAAGTTTTAGGTATCGATTATATACTTTTTAGCTGGCTTTGGTGCCTTGGACATGAGCTAGGACCTTAAGATTCTGCATGAAAGGAGGACTAGCAGCCGCGTTGCATGGGAGAATGTGGAAAGTGTTCATATGTAGTAAAAAACTGAGACATCCGTCCGTTTTCGTCATTTGTTATCGAATCGACTTAAAGCCAGATCGTCACATTGGCCGCTCTTCTCTCTGAAACGGTTGTACTTATCGTCTGCAAAGCTATGTCGCGTGCTGCGGTATGCGGAGACTATAAAAGCACCATAGTAGAACACAGATGAAGCCTCTAAGTTGATGTAATAGGCAGTAAGAAGTAGTACAATTCAAGTTTTAGGTATCGATTATTGACTTTTTAGCTGGCTTTGGTGCCTTGGACATGAGCTAGGACCTTAAGATTCTGCATGAAAGGAGGACTAGCTGCCGCGTTGGATGGGAGAATGTGAAAAGTGTTCATATGTAGTAAAAACCTGAGAAATCCGTCCGTTTTCGTCATTTGTTATCGAATCGACTTAAAGCCAGATCGTCACATTGGCCGCTCTTCTCTCTGAAACGGTTGTACTTATCGTCTGCAAAGCTATGTCGCGTGCTGCGGTATGCGGAGACACTAAAATCAACATAGTAGAACACAGATGAAGCTTCTAAGATGATGTAATAGCCAGTAAGAAGTAGTACAATTCAAGTTTTAGGTACTGATTATTGACTTTTTAGCTGGCTTTGGTGCCTTGGACATGAGCTAGGACCTTAAGATTCTGCATGAAAGGAGGACTAGCAGCCGAGTTGCACGGGAGAATGTGAAAAGTGTTCATATGTAGTAAAAACCTGAGAAATCCGTCCGTTTTCGTCATTTGTTATCGAATCGACTTAAAGCCAGATCGTCACATTGGCCCCTCTTTTCTCTGAAACGGTTGTACTTATCGTCTGCAAAGCTATGTCGCGTACTGCGGTGTGCGGAGACACTAAAAGCACCATAGTAGAACACAGATGAATCTTCTATGATGATGTAATAGCCAGTAAGAAGTAGTACAATTCAAGTTTTAGGTATCGATTATTGACTTTTTAGCTGGCTTTGGTGCCTTGGACATGAGCTAGGACCTTAAGATTCTGCATGAAAGGAGGACTAGCAGCCGCGTTGGATGGGAGAATGTGAAAAGTGTTCATATGTAGTATAAACCTGAGAAATCCGTCCGTTTTCGTCATTTGTTATCGAATCGACTTAAAGCCAGATCGTCACATTGGCCGCTCTTCTCTCTGAAACGGTTGTACTTATCGCCTGCAATGCTATGTCGCGTGATGCGGTATGCGGAGACACTAAAAGCACCATAGTAGAACACAGATGAAGCTTCTAAGTTGATGTAATAGCCAGTAAGAAGTAGTACAATTCAAGTTTTAGGTATCGATTATATACTTTTTAGCTGGCTTTGGTGCCTTGGACATGAGCTAGGACCTTAAGATTCTGCATGAAAGGAGGACTAGCAGCCGCGTTGTACGGGAGAATGTGAAATGTGTTCATATGTAGTAAAAACCTGAGAAATCCGTCCGTTTTCGTCATTTGTTATCGAATCGACTTAAAGCCAGATCGTCCCATTGGCCCCTCTTTTCTCTGAAACGGTTGTACTTATCGTCTGCAAAGCTATGTCGCGTACTGCGGTGTGCGGAGACACTAAAAGCACCATGGTAGAAAACAGATGAAGCTTCTAAGTTGATGTAATAGCCAGTAAGATGTAGTACAATTTAAGTTTTAGGTATCGATTATTGACTTTTTAGCTGGCTTTGGTGCCTTGGACATGAGCTAGGACCTTAAGATTCTGCATGAAAGGAGGACTAGCAGCCGAGTTGCACGGGAGAATGTGAAAAGTATTCATATGTAGTAAAAACCAGAGAAATCCGTCCGTTTTCGTCATTTGTTATCGAATCGACTTAAAGCCAGATCGTCACATTGGCTGCTCTTCTCTCTGAAACGGTTGTACTTATCGTCTGCAAAGCTATGTCGCGTGATGCGGTGTGCGGAGACACTAAACGCACCATGGTAGAACAGAGATGAAGCTTCTAAGTTGATGTAATAGCCAGTAAGATGTAGTACAATTCAAGTTTTAGGTATCGATTATTGACCTTTTAGCTGGCTTTGGTGCCTTGGACATGAGCTAGGACCTTAAGATTCTGTATTAAAGGAGGACTAGCAGCCGAGTTGCACGGGAGAATGTGAAAAGTATTCATATGTAGTAAAAACCTGAGAAATCCGTCCGTTTTCGTCATTTGTTATCGAATCGACTTAAAGCCAGATCGTCACATTGGCCGCTCTTCTCTCTGAAACGGTTGTACTTATCGTCTTCAAAGCTATGTCGCGTGCTGCGGTATGCGGAGACACTAAAAGCACCATAGTAGAACACAGATGAAGCTTCTAAGTTGATGTAATAGCCAGTAAGAAGTAGTACAATTCAAGTTTTAGGTATCGATTATTGATTTTTTAGCTGGCTTTGGTGCCTTGGACATGAGCTAGGACCTTAAGATTCTGCATCAAAAGGAGGACTAGCAGCCCAGTTGCACGGGACAAAGTGAAAAGTGTTCATATGTAGTAAAAACCTGAGAAATCCGTCCGTTTTCGTCATTTGTTATCGAATCGACTTAAAGCCAGATCGTCACATTGGCTGCTCTTCTCTCTGAAACGGTTGTACTTATCGTCTGGAAAGCTTTGTCGCGTGCTGCGGTATGCGGAGACACTAAAAGGACCATAGTAGAACACAGATGAAGCTTCTAAGATGATGTAATAGCCAGTAAGAAGTAGTACAATTCAAGTTTTAGGTATCGATTATTGACTTTTTAGCTGGCTTTGGTGCCTTGGACATGAGCTAGGACCTTAAGATTCTGCATTAAAGGAGGGGTAGCAGCCGTTTTGCACGGGAGAATGTGAAATGTGTTCATATGTAGTAGAAACCTGAGAAATCCGTCCGTTTTCGTCATTTGTTATCGAATCGACTTAAAGCCAGATCGTCACATTGGCCGCTCTTCTCTCTGAAACGGTTGTACTTATCGTCTGCAAAGCTATGTCGCGTGCTGCGGTATGCGGAGAACTAAAATCACCATAGTAGAACACAGATGAAGCTTCTAAGTTGATGTAATAGACAATAAGAAGTAGTACAATTCAAGTTTTAGGTATGGATTATTGACTTTTTAGCTGGCTTTGGTGCCTTGGACATGAGCTAGGACCTTACAATTCTGCATGAAAGGAGGACTAGCAGCCGAGTTGCACGGGAGAATGTGAAAAGTGTTCATATGTAGTAAAAACCTGAGAAATCCGTCCGTTTTCGTCATTTGTTATCGAATCGACTTAAAGCGAGATCGTCACATTGGCCCCTCTTTTCTCTGAAACGGTTGTACTTATCGTCTGCAAAGCTATGTCGCGTACTGCGGTGTGCGGAGACACTAAAAGCACCATGGTAGAACACAGATGAAGCTTCTAAGTTGATGTAATAGCCAGTAAGATGTAGTATAATTCAAGTTTTAGGTATCGATTATTGACTTTTTAGCTGGCTTTGGTGCCTTGGACATGAGCTAGGACCTTAAGATTCTGCATGAAAGGAGGACTAGCAGCCGTTTTGCACGGGAGAATGTGAAATGTGTTCATATGTAGTAGAAACCTGAGAAATCCGTCCGTTTTCGTCATTTGTTATGGAATCGACTTAAAGCCCGATCGTCACATTGGCCGCTCTTCTCTCTGAAACGGTTGTACTTATCGCCTTCAAAGCTATGTCGCGTGCTGCGGTATGCGGAGACACTAAAAGCACCATAGTAGAACACAGATGAAGCTTCTAAGTTGATGTAATAGCCAGTAAGAAGTAGTACAAATCAAGTTTTAGGTATCGATTATTGATTTTTTAGCTGGCTTTGGTGCCTTGGACATGAGCTAGGACCTTAAGATTCTGCATCAAAAGGAGGACTAGCAGCCCAGTTGCACGGGACAAAGTGAAAAGTGTTCATATGTAGTAAAAACCTGAGAAATCCGTCCGTTTTCGTCATTTGTTATCGAATCGACTTAAAGCCAGATCGTCACATTGGCTGCTCTTCTCTCTGAAACGGTTGTACTTATCGTCTGGAAAGCTTTGTCGCGTGCTGCGGTATGCGGAGACACTAAAAGGACCATAGTAGAACACAGATGAAGCTTCTAAGATGATGTAATAGCCAGTAAGAAGTAGTACAATTCAAGTTTTAGGTATCGATTATTGACTTTTTAGCTGGCTTTGGTGCCTTGGACATGAGCTAGGACCTTAAGATTCTGCATTAAAGGAGGGGTAGCAGCCGTTTTGCACGGGAGAATGTGAAATGTGTTCATATGTAGTAGAAACCTGAGAAATCCGTCCGTTTTCGTCATTTGTTATCGAATCGACTTAAAGCCAGATCGTCACATTGGCCGCTCTTCTCTCTGAAACGGTTGTACTTATCGTCTGCAAAGCTATGTCGCGTGCTGCGGTATGCGGAGAACTAAAATCACCATAGTAGAACACAGATGAAGCTTCTAAGTTGATGTAATAGACAATAAGAAGTAGTACAATTCAAGTTTTAGGTATGGATTATTGACTTTTTAGCTGGCTTTGGTGCCTTGGACATGAGCTAGGACCTTACAATTCTGCATGAAAGGAGGACTAGCAGCCGAGTTGCACGGGAGAATGTGAAAAGTGTTCATATGTAGTAAAAACCTGAGAAATCCGTCCGTTTTCGTCATTTGTTATCGAATCGACTTAAAGCGAGATCGTCACATTGGCCCCTCTTTTCTCTGAAACGGTTGTACTTATCGTCTGCAAAGCTATGTCGCGTACTGCGGTGTGCGGAGACACTAAAAGCACCATGGTAGAACACAGATGAAGCTTCTAAGTTGATGTAATAGCCAGTAAGATGTAGTATAATTCAAGTTTTAGGTATCGATTATTGACTTTTTAGCTGGCTTTGGTGCCTTGGACATGAGCTAGGACCTTAAGATTCTGCATGAAAGGAGGACTAGCAGCCGTTTTGCACGGGAGAATGTGAAATGTGTTCATATGTAGTAGAAACCTGAGAAATCCGTCCGTTTTCGTCATTTGTTATGGAATCGACTTAAAGCCCGATCGTCACATTGGCCGCTCTTCTCTCTGAAACGGTTGTACTTATCGTCTGCAAAGCTATGTCGCGTGCTGCGGTATGCGGAGACAATAAAATCACCATAGTAGAACACAGATGAAGCTTCTAAGTCGATGTAATAGCCAGTAAGAAGTAG
Source organism: Schistocerca gregaria (assembly GCF_023897955.1). Lineage (NCBI taxonomy): Eukaryota > Metazoa > Arthropoda > Insecta > Orthoptera > Acrididae > Schistocerca > Schistocerca gregaria. Next base: position 791,355 of record NW_026061864.1, on the reverse strand, counting down.
TACAATTCAAGTTTTAGGTACTGATTATTGACTTTTTAGCTGGCTTTGGTGCCTTGGACATGAGCTAGGACCTTAAGATTCTGCATGAAAGGAGGACTAGCAGCCGAGTTGCACGGGAGAATGTGAAAAGTGTTCATATGTAGTAAAAACCTGAGAAATCCGTCCGTTTTCGTCATTTGTTATCGAATCGACTTAAAGCCAGATCGTCACATTGGCCGCTCTTCTCTCTGAAACGGTTGTACTTATCGTCTGCAAAGCTATGTCACGTGCTGCGGTATGCGGAGACACTAAAAGCACCATAGTAGAACACAGATGAAGCTTCTATGATGATGTAACAGCCAGTAAGAAGTAGTACAATTCAAGTTTTAGGTATCGATTATTGACTTTTTAGCTGCCTTTGGTGCCTTGGACATGAGCTAGGACCTTAAGATTCTGCATTAAAGGAGGACTAGCAGCCGAGTTGCACGGGAGAATGTGAAAAGTATTCATATGTAGTAAAAACCTGAGAAATCCGTCCGTTTTCGTGATTTGTTATCGAATCGACTTAAAGCCAGATCGTCACATTGGCCGCTCTTCTCTCTGAAACGGTTGTACTTATCGTCTTCAAAGCTATGTCGCGTGCTGCGGTATGCGGAGACACTAAAAGCACCATAGTAGAACACAGATGAAGCTTCTAAGTTGATGTAATAGCCAGTAAGAAGTAGTACAATTCAAGTTTTAGGTATCGATTATTGATTTTTTAGCTGGCTTTGGTGACTTGGACATGAGCTAGGACCTTAAGATTCTGCATCAAAAGGAGGACTAGCAGCCGAGTTGCACGGGACAATGTGAAAAGTGTTCATATGTAGTAAAAACCTGAGAAATCCGTCCGTTTTCGTCATTTGTTATCGAATCCACTTAAAGCCAGATCGTCACATTGGCCGCTCTTCTCTCTGAAACGGTTGTACTTATCGTCTGCAAAGCTATGTCGCGTGCTGCGGTATGCGGAGACACTAAAAGCACCATAGTAGAACACAGATGAAGCTTCTATGATGATGTAATAGCCAGTAAAAAGTAGTACAATTCAAGTTTTAGGTATCGATTATATACTTTTTAGCTGGCTTTGGTGCCTTGGACATGAGCTAGGACCTTAAGATTCTGCATGAAAGGAGGACTAGCAGCCGAGTTGCATGGGAGAATGTGGAAAGTGTTCATATGTAGTAAAAAACTGAGAAATCCGTCCGTTTTCGTCATTTGTTATCGAATCGACTTAAAGCCAGATTGTCACATTGGCCGCTCTTCTCTCTGAAACGGTTGTACTTATCGTCTGCAAAGCTATGTCGCGTGCTGCGGTATGCGGAGACTATAAAAGCACCATAGTAGAACACAGATGAAGCCTCTAAGTTGATGTAATAGGCAGTAAGAAGTAGTACAATTCAAGTTTTAGGTATCGATTATTGACTTTTTAGCTGGCTTTGGTGCCTTGGACATGAGCTAGGACCTTAAGATTCTGCATGAAAGGAGGACTAGCTGCCGCGTTGGATGGGAGAATGTGAAAAGTGTTCATATGTAGTAAAAACCTGAGAAATCCGTCCGTTTTCGTCATTTGTTATCGAATCGACTTAAAGCCAGATCGTCACATTGGCCGCTCTTCTCTCTGAAACGGTTGTACTTATCGTCTGCAAAGCTATGTCGCGTGCTGCGGTATGCGGAGACACTAAAATCAACATAGTAGAACACAGATGAAGCTTCTAAGATGATGTAATAGCCAGTAAGAAGTAGTACAATTCAAGTTTTAGGTACTGATTATTGACTTTTTAGCTGGCTTTGGTGCCTTGGACATGAGCTAGGACCTTAAGATTCTGCATGAAAGGAGGACTAGCAGCCGAGTTGCACGGGAGAATGTGAAAAGTGTTCATATGTAGTAAAAACCTGAGAAATCCGTCCGTTTTCGTCATTTGTTATCGAATCGACTTAAGGCCAGATCGTCACATTGGCCCCTCTTTTCTCTGAAACGGTTGTACTTATCGTCTGCAAAGCTATGTCGCGTACTGCGGTGTGCGGAGACACTAAAAGCACCATGGTAGAACACAGATGAAGCTTCTAAGTTGATGTAATAGCCAGTAAGATGTAGTACAATTCAAGTTTTAGGTATCGATTATTGACTTTTTAGCTGGCTTTGGTGCCTTGGACATGAGCTAGGACCTTAAGATTCTGCATTAAAGGAGGACTAGCTGCCGAGTTGCACGGGACAATGTGAAAAGTGTTCATATGTAGTAAAAACCTGAGAAATCCGTCCGTTTTCGTCATTTGTTATCGAATCGACTTAAAGCCAGATAGTCACATTGGCTGCTCTTCTCTCTGAAACGGTTGTACTTATCGTCTGGAAGGCTTTGTCGCGTGCTGCGGTATGCGGAGACACTAAAAGCACCATAGTAGAACACAGATGAAGCTTCTAAGATGATGTAATAGCCAGTAAGAAGTAGTACAATTCAAGTTTTAGGTATGGGTTATTGACTTTTTAGCTGGCTTTGGTGCCTTGGACATGAGCTAGGACCTTAAGATTTTGCATGAAAGGAGGACTAGCAGCCGCGTTGGATGGGAGAATGTGAAAAGTGTTCATATGTGGTAAAAACCTGAGAAATCCGTCCGTTTTCGTCATTTGTTATCGAATCGACTGAAAGCCAGATCGTCACATTGGCCGCTCTTCTCTCTGAAACGGTTGTACTTATCGTCTGCAAAGCTATGTCGTGTGCTGCGGTATGCGGAGACACTAAAATCAACATAGTAGAACACAGATGAAGCTTCTAAGTTGATGTAATAGACAATAAGAAGTAGTACAATTCAATTTTTAGGTATGGATTATTGACTTTTTAGCTGGCTTTGGTGCCTTGGGCATGAGCTAGGACCTTAAGATTCTGCATGAAAGGAGGACTAGCAGCCGAGTTGCACGGGAGAATGTGAAAGGTGTTCATATGTAGTAAAAACCTGAGAAATCCGTCCGTTTTCGTCATTTGTTATCGAATCGACTTAAAGCCAGATCGCCACATTGGCCGCTCCTCTCTCTGAAACGGTTGTAATTATCGTCTGCAAAGCTATGTCGCGTGCTGCGGTATGCGGAGACACTAAAAGCACCATAGTAGAACACAGATGAATCTTCTATGATGATGTAATAGCCAGTAAGAAGTAGTACAATTCAAGTTTTAGGTATCGATTATTGACTTTTTAGCTGGCTTTGGTGCCTTGGACATGAGCTAGGACCTTACAATTCTGCATGAAAGGAGGACTAGCAGCCGCGTTGTACGGGAGAATGTGAAATGTGTTCATATGTAGTAAAAACCTGAGATATACGTCCGTTTTCGTCATTTGTTATCGAATCGACTTAAAGCCAGATCGTCACATTGGCTGCTCTTCTCTCTGAAACGGTTGCACTTATCGTCTGGAAAGCTTTGTCGCGTGCTGCGGTATGCGGAGACACTAAAAGCACCATAGTAGAACACAGATGAAGCTTCTAAGATGATGTAATAGCCAGTAAGAAGTAGTACAATTCAAGTTTTAGGTACTGATTATTGACTTTTTAGCTGGCTTTGGTGCCTTGGACATGAGCTAGGACCTTAAGATTCTGCATGAAAGGAGGACTATCAGCCGAGTTGCACGGGAGAATGTGAAAAGTGTTCATATGTAGTAAAAACCTGAGAAATCCGTCCGTTTTCGTCATTTGTTATCGAATCGACTTAAAGCCAGATCGTCCCATTGGCCCCTCTTTTCTCTGAAACGGTTGTACTTATCGTCTGCAAAGCTATGTCGCGTACTGCGGTATGCGGAGACACTAAAAGCACCATAGTAGAACACAGATGAAGCTTCTAAGTTGATGTAATAGCCAGTAAGAAGTAGTACAATTCAAGTTTTAGGTATCGATTATATACTTTTTAGCTGGCTTTGGTGCCTTGGACATGAGCTAGGACCTTAAGATTCTGCATGAAAGGAGGACTAGCAGCCGCGTTGTACGGGAGAATGTGAAATGTGTTCATATGTAGTAAAAACCTGAGAAATCCGTCCGTTTTCGTCATTTGTTATCGAATCGACTTAAAGCCAGATCGTCCCATTCGCCCCTCTTTTCTCTGAAACGGTTGTACTTATCGTCTGCAAAGCTATGTCGCGTACTGCGGTGTACGGAGACACTAAAAGCACCATGGTAGAAAACAGATGAAGCTTCTAAGTTGATGTAATAGCCAGTAAGATGTAGTACAATTCAAGTTTTAGGTATCGATTATTGACTTTTTAGCTGGCTTTGGTGCCTTGGACATGAGCTAGGACCTTAAGATTCTGCATGAAAGGAGGACTAGCAGCCGAGTTGCACGGGAGAATGTGAAAAGTATTCATATGTAGTAAAAACCAGAGAAATCCGTCCGTTTTCGTCATTTGTTATCGAATCGACTTAAAGCCAGATCGTCACATTGGCTGCTCTTCTCTCTGAAACGGTTGTACTTATCGTCTGCAAAGCTATGTCGCGTGATGCGGTGTGCGGAGACACTAAACGCACCATGGTAGAACAGAGATGAAGCTTCTAAGTTGATGTAATAGCCAGTAAGATGTAGTACAATTCAAGTTTTAGGTATCGATTATTGACCTTTTAGCTGGCTTTGGTGCCTTGGACATGAGCTAGGACCTTAAGATTCTGTATTAAAGGAGGACTAGCAGCCGAGTTGCACGGGAGAATGTGAAAAGTATTCATATGTAGTAAAAACCTGAGAAATCCGTCCGTTTTCGTCATTTGTTATCGAATCGACTTAAAGCCAGATCGTCACATTGGCCGCTCTTCTCTCTGAAACGGTTGTACTTATCGTCTTCAAAGCTATGTCGCGTGCTGCGGTATGCGGAGACACTAAAAGCACCATAGTAGAACACAGATGAAGCTTCTAAGTTGATGTAATAGCCAGTAAGAAGTAGTACAATTCAAGTTTTAGGTATCGATTATTGATTTTTTAGCTGGCTTTGGTGCCTTGGACATGAGCTAGGACCTTAAGATTCTGCATCAAAAGGAGGACTAGCAGCCCAGTTGCACGGGACAAAGTGAAAAGTGTTCATATGTAGTAAAAACCTGAGAAATCCGTCCGTTTTCGTCATTTGTTATCGAATCGACTTAAAGCCAGATCGTCACATTGGCTGCTCTTCTCTCTGAAACGGTTGTACTTATCGTCTGGAAAGCTTTGTCGCGTGCTGCGGTATGCGGAGACACTAAAAGGACCATAGTAGAACACAGATGAAGCTTCTAAGATGATGTAATAGCCAGTAAGAAGTAGTACAATTCAAGTTTTAGGTATCGATTATTGACTTTTTAGCTGGCTTTGGTGCCTTGGACATGAGCTAGGACCTTAAGATTCTGCATTAAAGGAGGGGTAGCAGCCGTTTTGCACGGGAGAATGTGAAATGTGTTCATATGTAGTAGAAACCTGAGAAATCCGTCCGTTTTCGTCATTTGTTATCGAATCGACTTAAAGCCAGATCGTCACATTGGCCGCTCTTCTCTCTGAAACGGTTGTACTTATCGTCTGCAAAGCTATGTCGCGTGCTGCGGTATGCGGAGAACTAAAATCACCATAGTAGAACACAGATGAAGCTTCTAAGTTGATGTAATAGACAATAAGAAGTAGTACAATTCAAGTTTTAGGTATGGATTATTGACTTTTTAGCTGGCTTTGGTGCCTTGGACATGAGCTAGGACCTTACAATTCTGCATGAAAGGAGGACTAGCAGCCGAGTTGCACGGGAGAATGTGAAAAGTGTTCATATGTAGTAAAAACCTGAGAAATCCGTCCGTTTTCGTCATTTGTTATCGAATCGACTTAAAGCGAGATCGTCACATTGGCCCCTCTTTTCTCTGAAACGGTTGTACTTATCGTCTGCAAAGCTATGTCGCGTACTGCGGTGTGCGGAGACACTAAAAGCACCATGGTAGAACACAGATGAAGCTTCTAAGTTGATGTAATAGCCAGTAAGATGTAGTATAATTCAAGTTTTAGGTATCGATTATTGACTTTTTAGCTGGCTTTGGTGCCTTGGACATGAGCTAGGACCTTAAGATTCTGCATGAAAGGAGGACTAGCAGCCGTTTTGCACGGGAGAATGTGAAATGTGTTCATATGTAGTAGAAACCTGAGAAATCCGTCCGTTTTCGTCATTTGTTATGGAATCGACTTAAAGCCCGATCGTCACATTGGCCGCTCTTCTCTCTGAAACGGTTGTACTTATCGTCTTCAAAGCTATGTCGCGTGCTGCGGTATGCGGAGACACTAAAAGCACCATAGTAGAACACAGATGAAGCTTCTAAGTTGATGTAATAGCCAGTAAGAAGTAGTACAATTCAAGTTTTAGGTATCGATTATTGATTTTTTAGCTGGCTTTGGTGCCTTGGACATGAGCTAGGACCTTAAGATTCTGCATCAAAAGGAGGACTAGCAGCCCAGTTGCACGGGACAAAGTGAAAAGTGTTCATATGTAGTAAAAACCTGAGAAATCCGTCCGTTTTCGTCATTTGTTATCGAATCGACTTAAAGCCAGATCGTCACATTGGCTGCTCTTCTCTCTGAAACGGTTGTACTTATCGTCTGGAAAGCTTTGTCGCGTGCTGCGGTATGCGGAGACACTAAAAGGACCATAGTAGAACACAGATGAAGCTTCTAAGATGATGTAATAGCCAGTAAGAAGTAGTACAATTCAAGTTTTAGGTATCGATTATTGACTTTTTAGCTGGCTTTGGTGCCTTGGACATGAGCTAGGACCTTAAGATTCTGCATTAAAGGAGGGGTAGCAGCCGTTTTGCACGGGAGAATGTGAAATGTGTTCATATGTAGTAGAAACCTGAGAAATCCGTCCGTTTTCGTCATTTGTTATCGAATCGACTTAAAGCCAGATCGTCACATTGGCCGCTCTTCTCTCTGAAACGGTTGTACTTATCGTCTGCAAAGCTATGTCGCGTGCTGCGGTATGCGGAGAACTAAAATCACCATAGTAGAACACAGATGAAGCTTCTAAGTTGATGTAATAGACAATAAGAAGTAGTACAATTCAAGTTTTAGGTATGGATTATTGACTTTTTAGCTGGCTTTGGTGCCTTGGACATGAGCTAGGACCTTACAATTCTGCATGAAAGGAGGACTAGCAGCCGAGTTGCACGGGAGAATGTGAAAAGTGTTCATATGTAGTAAAAACCTGAGAAATCCGTCCGTTTTCGTCATTTGTTATCGAATCGACTTAAAGCGAGATCGTCACATTGGCCCCTCTTTTCTCTGAAACGGTTGTACTTATCGTCTGCAAAGCTATGTCGCGTGCTGCGGTATGCGGAGACAATAAAATCACCATAGTAGAACACAGATGAAGCTTCTAAGTCGATGTAATAGCCAGTAAGAAGTAGTACAATTCAAGTTTTAGGTACTGATTATTGACTTTTTAGCTGGCTTTGGTGCCTTGGACATGAGCTAGGACCTTAAGATTCTGCATGAAAGGAGGACTAGCAGCCGAGTTGCACGGGAGAATGTGAAAAGTGTTCATATGTAGTAAAAACCTGAGAAATCCGTCCGTTTTCGTCATTTGTTATCGAATCGACTTAAAGCCAGATCGTCACATTGGCCGCTCTTCTCTCTGAAACGGTTGTACTTATCGTCTGCAAAGCTATGTCACGTGCTGCGGTATGCGGAGACACTAAAAGCACCATAGTAGAACACAGATGAAGCTTCTATGATGATGTAACAGCCAGTAAGAAGTAGTACAATTCAAGTTTTAGGTATCGATTATTGACTTTTTAGCTGGCTTTGGTGCCTTGGACATGAGCTAGGACCTTAAGATTCTGCATTAAAGGAGGACTAGCAGCCGAGTTGCACGGGAGAATGTGAAAAGTATTCATATGTAGTAAAAACCTGAGAAATCCGTCCGTTTTCGTGATTTGTTATCGAATCGACTTAAAGCCAGATCGTCACATTGGCCGCTCTTCTCTCTGAAACGGTTGTACTTATCGTCTTCAAAGCTATGTCGCGTGCTGCGGTATGCGGAGACACTAAAAGCACCATAGTAGAACACAGATGAAGCTTCTAAGTTGATGTAATAGCCAGTAAGAAGTAGTACAATTCAAGTTTTAGGTATCGATTATTGATTTTTTAGCTGGCTTTGGTGACTTGGACATGAGCTAGGACCTTAAGATTCTGCATCAAAAGGAGGACTAGCAGCCGAGTTGCACGGGACAATGTGAAAAGTGTTCATATGTAGTAAAAACCTGAGAAATCCGTCCGTTTTCGTCATTTGTTATCGAATCCACTTAAAGCCAGATCGTCACATTGGCCGCTCTTCTCTCTGAAACGGTTGTACTTATCGTCTGCAAAGCTATGTCGCGTGCTGCGGTATGCGGAGACACTAAAAGCACCATAGTAGAACACAGATGAAGCTTCTATGATGATGTAATAGCCAGTAAAAAGTAGTACAATTCAAGTTTTAGGTATCGATTATATACTTTTTAGCTGGCTTTGGTGCCTTGGACATGAGCTAGGACCTTAAGATTCTGCATGAAAGGAGGACTAGCAGCCGAGTTGCATGGGAGAATGTGGAAAGTGTTCATATGTAGTAAAAAACTGAGAAATCCGTCCGTTTTCGTCATTTGTTATCGAATCGACTTAAAGCCAGATTGTCACATTGGCCGCTCTTCTCTCTGAAACGGTTGTACTTATCGTCTGCAAAGCTATGTCGCGTGCTGCGGTATGCGGAGACTATAAAAGCACCATAGTAGAACACAGATGAAGCCTCTAAGTTGATGTAATAGGCAGTAAGAAGTAGTACAATTCAAGTTTTAGGTATCGATTATTGACTTTTTAGCTGGCTTTGGTGCCTTGGACATGAGCTAGGACCTTAAGATTCTGCATGAAAGGAGGACTAGCTGCCGCGTTGGATGGGAGAATGTGAAAAGTGTTCATATGTAGTAAAAACCTGAGAAATCCGTCCGTTTTCGTCATTTGTTATCGAATCGACTTAAAGCCAGATCGTCACATTGGCCGCTCTTCTCTCTGAAACGGTTGTACTTATCGTCTGCAAAGCTATGTCGCGTGCTGCGGTATGCGGAGACACTAAAATCAACATAGTAGAACACAGATGAAGCTTCTAAGATGATGTAATAGCCAGTAAGAAGTAGTACAATTCAAGTTTTAGGTACTGATTATTGACTTTTTAGCTGGCTTTGGTGCCTTGGACATGAGCTAGGACCTTAAGATTCTGCATGAAAGGAGGACTAGCAGCCGAGTTGCACGGGAGAATGTGAAAAGTGTTCATATGTAGTAAAAACCTGAGAAATCCGTCCGTTTTCGTCATTTGTTATCGAATCGACTTAAGGCCAGATCGTCACATTGGCCCCTCTTTTCTCTGAAACGGTTGTACTTATCGTCTGCAAAGCTATGTCGCGTACTGCGGTGTGCGGAGACACTAAAAGCACCATGGTAGAACACAGATGAAGCTTCTAAGTTGATGTAATAGCCAGTAAGATGTAGTACAATTCAAGTTTTAGGTATCGATTATTGACTTTTTAGCTGGCTTTGGTGCCTTGGACATGAGCTAGGACCTTAAGATTCTGCATTAAAGGAGGACTAGCAGCCGAGTTGCACGGGACAATGTGAAAAGTGTTCATATGTAGTAAAAACCTGAGAAATCCGTCCGTTTTCGTCATTTGTTATCGAATCGACTTAAAGCCAGATAGTCACATTGGCTGCTCTTCTCTCTGAAACGGTTGTACTTATCGTCTGGAAGGCTTTGTCGCGTGCTGCGGTATGCGGAGACACTAAAAGCACCATAGTAGAACACAGATGAAGCTTCTAAGATGATGTAATAGCCAGTAAGAAGTAGTACAATTCAAGTTTTAGGTATGGGTTATTGACTTTTTAGCTGGCTTTGGTGCCTTGGACATGAGCTAGGACCTTAAGATTTTGCATGAAAGGAGGACTAGCAGCCGCGTTGGATGGGAGAATGTGAAAAGTGTTCATATGTTGTAAAAACCTGAGAAATCCGTCCGTTTTCGTCATTTGTTATCGAATCGACTGAAAGCCAGATCGTCACATTGGCCGCTCTTCTCTCTGAAACGGTTGTACTTATCGTCTGCAAAGCTATGTCGCGTGCTGCGGTATGCGGAGACACTAAAATCAACATAGTAGAACACAGATGAAGCTTCTAAGTTGATGTAATAGACAATAAGAAGTAGTACAATTCAATTTTTAGGTATGGATTATTGACTTTTTAGCTGGCTTTGGTGCCTTGGGCATGAGCTAGGACCTTAAGATTCTGCATGAAAGGAGGACTAGCAGCCGAGTTGCACGGGAGAATGTGAAAGGTGTTCATATGTAGTAAAAACCTGAGAAATCCGTCCGTTTTCGTCATTTGTTATCGAATCGACTTAAAGCCAGATCGCCACATTGGCCGCTCCTCTCTCTGAAACGGTTGTAATTATCGTCTGCAAAGCTATGTCGCGTGCTGCGGTATGCGGAGACACTAAAAGCACCATAGTAGAACACAGATGAATCTTCTATGATGATGTAATAGCCAGTAAGAAGTAGTACAATTCAAGTTTTAGGTATCGATTATTGACTTTTTAGCTGGCTTTGGTGCCTTGGACATGAGCTAGGACCTTACAATTCTGCATGAAAGGAGGACTAGCAGCCGCGTTGTACGGGAGAATGTGAAATGTGTTCATATGTAGTAAAAACCTGAGATATACGTCCGTTTTCGTCATTTGTTATCGAATCGACTTAAAGCCAGATCGTCACATTGGCTGCTCTTCTCTCTGAAACGGTTGCACTTATCGTCTGGAAAGCTTTGTCGCGTGCTGCGGTATGCGGAGACACTAAAAGCACCATAGTAGAACACAGATGAAGCTTCTAAGATGATGTAATAGCCAGTAAGAAGTAGTACAATTCAAGTTTTAGGTACTGATTATTGACTTTTTAGCTGGCTTTGGTGCCTTGGACATGAGCTAGGACCTTAAGATTCTGCATGAAAGGAGGACTATCAGCCGAGTTGCACGGGAGAATGTGAAAAGTGTTCATATGTAGTAAAAACCTGAGAAATCCGTCCGTTTTCGTCATTTGTTATCGAATCGACTTAAAGCCAGATCGTCCCATTGGCCCCTCTTTTCTCTGAAACGGTTGTACTTATCGTCTGCAAAGCTATGTCGCGTACTGCGGTGTGCGGAGACACTAAAAGCACCATGGTAGAAAACAGATGAAGCTTCTAAGTTGATGTAATAGCCAGTAAGATGTAGTACAATTCAAGTTTTAGGTATCGATTATTGACTTTTTAGCTGGCTTTGGTGCCTTGGACATGAGCTAGGACCTTAAGATTCTGCATGAAAGGAGGACTAGCAGCCGTTTTGCACGGGAGAATGTGAAATGTGTTCATATGTAGTAGAAACCTGAGAAATCCGTCCGTTTTCGTCATTTGTTATGGAATCGACTTAAAGCCCGATCGTCACATTGGCCGCTCTTCTCTCTGAAACGGTTGTACTTATCGTCTGCAAAGCTATGTCGCGTGCTGCGGTATGCGGAGACAATAAAATCACCATAGTAGAAAACAGATGAAGCTTCTAAGTCGATGTAATAGCCAGTAAGAAGTAGTACAATTCAAGTTTTAGGTACTGATTATTGACTTTTTAGCTGGCTTTGGTGCCTTGGACATGAGCTAGGACCTTAAGATTCTGCATGAAAGGAGGACTAGCAGCCGAGTTGCACGGGAGAATGTGAAAAGTGTTCATATGTAGTAAAAACCTGAGAAATACGTCCGTTTTCGTCATTTGTTATCGAATCGACTTAAAGCCAGATCGTCACATTGGCCGCTCTTCTCTCTGAAACAGTTGTACTTATCGTCTGCAAAGCTATGTCACGTGCTGCGGTATGCGGAGACACTAAAAGCACCATAGTAGAACACAGATGAAGCTTCTATGATGATGTAACAGCCAGTAAGAAGTAGTACAATTCAAGTTTTAGGTATCGATTATTGACTTTTTAGCTGGCTTTGGTGCCTTGGACATGAGCTAGGACCTTAAGATTCTGCATGAAAGGAGGACTAGCAGCCGCGTTGGATGGGAGAATGTGAAAAGTGTTCATATGTAGTAGAAACCTGAGAAATCCGTCCGTTTTCGTCATTTGTTATCGAATCGACTTAAAGCCAGATCGTCACATTGGCCGCTCTTCTCTCTGAAATGGTTGTACTTATCGTCTGCAAAGCTATGTCGCGTGCTGCGGTATGCGGAGACACTAAAATCAACATAGTAGAACACAGATGAAGCTTCTAAGTTGATGTAATAGCCAGTAAGAAGTAGTACAATTCAAGTTTTAGGTATCGATTATTGATTTTTTAGCTGGCTTTGGTGCCTTGGACATGAGCTAGGACCTTAAGATTCTGCATCAAAAGGAGGACTAGCAGCCCAGTTGCACGGGACAAAGTGAAAAGTGTTCATATGTAGTAAAAACCTGAGAAATCCGTCCGTTTTCGTCATTTGTTATCGAATCGACTTAAAGCCAGATCGTCACATTGGCTGCTCTTCTCTCTGAAACGGTTGTACTTATCGTCTGGAAAGCTTTGTCGCGTGCTGCGGTATGCGGAGACACTAAAAGGACCATAGTAGAACACAGATGAAGCTTCTAAGATGATGTAATAGCCAGTAAGAAGTAGTACAATTCAAGTTTTAGGTATCGATTATTGACTTTTTAGCTGGCTTTGGTGCCTTGGACATGAGCTAGGACCTTAAGATTCTGCATTAAAGGAGGGGTAGCAGCCGTTTTGCACGGGAGAATGTGAAATGTGTTCATATGTAGTAGAAACCTGAGAAATCCGTCCGTTTTCGTCATTTGTTATCGAATCGACTTAAAGCCAGATCGTCACATTGGCCGCTCTTCTCTCTGAAACGGTTGTACTTATCGTCTGCAAAGCTATGTCGCGTGCTGCGGTATGCGGAGAACTAAAATCACCATAGTAGAACACAGATGAAGCTTCTAAGTTGATGTAATAGACAATAAGAAGTAGTACAATTCAAGTTTTAGGTATGGATTATTGACTTTTTAGCTGGCTTTGGTGCCTTGGACATGAGCTAGGACCTTACAATTCTGCATGAAAGGAGGACTAGCAGCCGAGTTGCACGGGAGAATGTGAAAAGTGTTCATATGTAGTAAAAACCTGAGAAATCCGTCCGTTTTCGTCATTTGTTATCGAATCGACTTAAAGCGAGATCGTCATATTGGCCCCTCTTTTCTCTGAAACGGTTGTACTTATCGTCTGCAAAGCTATGTCGCGTGCTGCGGTATGCGGAGACAATAAAATCACCATAGTAGAACACAGATGAAGCTTCTAAGTCGATGTAATAGCCAGTAAGAAGTAGTACAATTCAAGTTTTAGGTACTGATTATTGACTTTTTAGCTGGCTTTGGTGCCTTGGACATGAGCTAGGACCTTAAGATTCTGCATGAAAGGAGGACTAGCAGCCGAGTTGCACGGGAGAATGTGAAAAGTGTTCATATGTAGTAAAAACCTGAGAAATCCGTCCGTTTTCGTCATTTGTTATCGAATCGACTTAAAGCCAGATCGTCACATTGGCCGCTCTTCTCTCTGAAACGGTTGTACTTATCGTCTGCAAAGCTATGTCACGTGCTGCGGTATGCGGAGACACTAAAAGCACCATAGTAGAACACAGATGAAGCTTCTATGATGATGTAACAGCCAGTAAGAAGTAGTACAATTCAAGTTTTAGGTATCGATTATTGACTTTTTAGCTGGCTTTGGTGCCTTGGACATGAGCTAGGACCTTAAGATTCTGCATTAAAGGAGGACTAGCAGCCGAGTTGCACGGGAGAATGTGAAAAGTATTCATATGTAGTAAAAACCTGAGAAATCCGTCCGTTTTCGTGATTTGTTATCGAATCGACTTAAAGCCAGATCGTCACATTGGCCGCTCTTCTCTCTGAAACGGTTGTACTTATCGTCTTCAAAGCTATGTCGCGTGCTGCGGTATGCGGAGACACTAAAAGCACCATAGTAGAACACAGATGAAGCTTCTAAGTTGATGTAATAGCCAGTAAGAAGTAGTACAATTCAAGTTTTAGGTATCGATTATTGATTTTTTAGCTGGCTTTGGTGACTTGGACATGAGCTAGGACCTTAAGATTCTGCATCAAAAGGAGGACTAGCAGCCGAGTTGCACGGGACAATGTGAAAAGTGTTCATATGTAGTAAAAACCTGAGAAATCCGTCCGTTTTCGTCATTTGTTATCGAATCCACTTAAAGCCAGATCGTCACATTGGCCGCTCTTCTCTCTGAAACGGTTGTACTTATCGTCTGCAAAGCTATGTCGCGTGCTGCGGTATGCGGAGACACTAAAAGCACCATAGTAGAACACAGATGAAGCTTCTATGATGATGTAATAGCCAGTAAAAAGTAGTACAATTCAAGTTTTAGGTATCGATTATATACTTTTTAGCTGGCTTTGGTGCCTTGGACATGAGCTAGGACCTTAAGATTCTGCATGAAAGGAGGACTAGCAGCCGAGTTGCATGGGAGAATGTGGAAAGTGTTCATATGTAGTAAAAAACTGAGAAATCCGTCCGTTTTCGTCATTTGTTATCGAATCGACTTAAAGCCAGATTGTCACATTGGCCGCTCTTCTCTCTGAAACGGTTGTACTTATCGTCTGCAAAGCTATGTCGCGTGCTGCGGTATGCGGAGACTATAAAAGCACCATAGTAGAACACAGATGAAGCCTCTAAGTTGATGTAATAGGCAGTAAGAAGTAGTACAATTCAAGTTTTAGGTATCGATTATTGACTTTTTAGCTGGCTTTGGTGCCTTGGACATGAGCTAGGACCTTAAGATTCTGCATGAAAGGAGGACTAGCTGCCGCGTTGGATGGGAGAATGTGAAAAGTGTTCATATGTAGTAAAAACCTGAGAAATCCGTCCGTTTTCGTCATTTGTTATCGAATCGACTTAAAGCCAGATCGTCACATTGGCCGCTCTTCTCTCTGAAACGGTTGTACTTATCGTCTGCAAAGCTATGTCGCGTGCTGCGGTATGCGGAGACACTAAAATCAACATAGTAGAACACAGATGAAGCTTCTAAGATGATGTAATAGCCAGTAAGAAGTAGTACAATTCAAGTTTTAGGTACTGATTATTGACTTTTTAGCTGGCTTTGGTGCCTTGGACATGAGCTAGGACCTTAAGATTCTGCATGAAAGGAGGACTAGCAGCCGAGTTGCACGGGAGAATGTGAAAAGTGTTCATATGTAGTAAAAACCTGAGAAATCCGTCCGTTTTCGTCATTTGTTATCGAATCGACTTAAGGCCAGATCGTCACATTGGCCCCTCTTTTCTCTGAAACGGTTGTACTTATCGTCTGCAAAGCTATGTCGCGTACTGCGGTGTGCGGAGACACTAAAAGCACCATGGTAGAACACAGATGAAGCTTCTAAGTTGATGTAATAGCCAGTAAGATGTAGTACAATTCAAGTTTTAGGTATCGATTATTGACTTTTTAGCTGGCTTTGGTGCCTTGGACATGAGCTAGGACCTTAAGATTCTGCATTAAAGGAGGACTAGCAGCCGAGTTGCACGGGACAATGTGAAAAGTGTTCATATGTAGTAAAAACCTGAGAAATCCGTCCGTTTTCGTCATTTGTTATCGAATCGACTTAAAGCCAGATAGTCACATTGGCTGCTCTTCTCTCTGAAACGGTTGTACTTATCGTCTGGAAGGCTTAGTCGCGTGCTGCGGTATGCGGAGACACTAAAAGCACCATAGTAGAACACAGATGAAGCTTCTAAGATGATGTAATAGCCAGTAAGAAGTAGTACAATTCAAGTTTTAGGTATGGGTTATTGACTTTTTAGCTGGCTTTGGTGCCTTGGACATGAGCTAGGACCTTAAGATTTTGCATGAAAGGAGGACTAGCAGCCGCGTTGGATGGGAGAATGTGAAAAGTGTTCATATGTTGTAAAAACCTGAGAAATCCGTCCGTTTTCGTCATTTGTTATCGAATCGACTGAAAGCCAGATCGTCACATTGGCCGCTCTTCTCTCTGAAACGGTTGTACTTATCGTCTGCAAAGCTATGTCGCGTGCTGCGGTATGCGGAGACACTAAAATCAACATAGTAGAACACAGATGAAGCTTCTAAGTTGATGTAATAGACAATAAGAAGTAGTACAATTCAATTTTTAGGTATGGATTATTGACTTTTTAGCTGGCTTTGGTGCCTTGGGCATGAGCTAGGACCTTAAGATTCTGCATGAAAGGAGGACTAGCAGCCGAGTTGCACGGGAGAATGTGAAAGGTGTTCATATGTAGTAAAAACCTGAGAAATCCGTCCGTTTTCGTCATTTGTTATCGAATCGACTTAAAGCCAGATCGCCACATTGGCCGCTCCTCTCTCTGAAACGGTTGTAATTATCGTCTGCAAAGCTATGTCGCGTGCTGCGGTATGCGGAGACACTAAAAGCACCATAGTAGAACACAGATGAATCTTCTATGATGATGTAATAGCCAGTAAGAAGTAGTACAATTCAAGTTTTAGGTATCGATTATTGACTTTTTAGCTGGCTTTGGTGCCTTGGACATGAGCTAGGACCTTACAATTCTGCATGAAAGGAGGACTAGCAGCCGCGTTGTACGGGAGAATGTGAAATGTGTTCATATGTAGTAAAAACCTGAGATATACGTCCGTTTTCGTCATTTGTTATCGAATCGACTTAAAGCCAGATCGTCACATTGGCTGCTCTTCTCTCTGAAACGGTTGCACTTATCGTCTGGAAAGCTTTGTCGCGTGCTGCGGTATGCGGAGACACTAAAAGCACCATAGTAGAACACAGATGAAGCTTCTAAGATGATGTAATAGCCAGTAAGAAGTAGTACAATTCAAGTTTTAGGTACTGATTATTGACTTTTTAGCTGGCTTTGGTGCCTTGGACATGAGCTAGGACCTTAAGATTCTGCATGAAAGGAGGACTATCAGCCGAGTTGCACGGGAGAATGTGAAAAGTGTTCATATGTAGTAAAAACCTGAGAAATCCGTCCGTTTTCGTCATTTGTTATCGAATCGACTTAAAGCCAGATCGTCCCATTGGCCCCTCTTTTCTCTGAAACGGTTGTACTTATCGTCTGCAAAGCTATGTCGCGTACTGCGGTGTGCGGAGACACTAAAAGCACCATGGTAGAAAACAGATGAAGCTTCTAAGTTGATGTAATAGCCAGTAAGATGTAGTACAATTCAAGTTTTAGGTATCGATTATTGACTTTTTAGCTGGCTTTGGTGCCTTGGACATGAGCTAGGACCTTAAGATTCTGCATGAAAGGAGGACTAGCAGCCGTTTTGCACGGGAGAATGTGAAATGTGTTCATATGTAGTAGAAACCTGAGAAATCCGTCCGTTTTCGTCATTTGTTATGGAATCGACTTAAAGCCCGATCGTCACATTGGCCGCTCTTCTCTCTGAAACGGTTGTACTTATCGTCTGCAAAGCTATGTCGCGTGCTGCGGTATGCGGAGACAATAAAATCACCATAGTAGAAAACAGATGAAGCTTCTAAGTCGATGTAATAGCCAGTAAGAAGTAGTACAATTCAAGTTTTAGGTACTGATTATTGACTTTTTAGCTGGCTTTGGTGCCTTGGACATGAGCTAGGACCTTAAGATTCTGCATGAAAGGAGGACTAGCAGCCGAGTTGCACGGGAGAATGTGAAAAGTGTTCATATGTAGTAAAAACCTGAGAAATACGTCCGTTTTCGTCATTTGTTATCGAATCGACTTAAAGCCAGATCGTCACATTGGCCGCTCTTCTCTCTGAAACAGTTGTACTTATCATCTGCAAAGCTATGTCACGTGCTGCGGTATGCGGAGACACTAAAAGCACCATAGTAGAACACAGATGAAGCTTCTATGATGATGTAACAGCCAGTAAGAAGTAGTACAATTCAAGTTTTAGGTATCGATTATTGACTTTTTAGCTGGCTTTGGTGCCTTGGACATGAGCTAGGACCTTAAGATTCTGCATGAAAGGAGGACTAGCAGCCGCGTTGGATGGGAGAATGTGAAAAGTGTTCATATGTAGTAGAAACCTGAGAAATCCGTCCGTTTTCGTCATTTGTTATCGAATCGACTTAAAGCCAGATCGTCACATTGGCCGCTCTTCTCTCTGAAATGGTTGTACTTATCGTCTGCAAAGCTATGTCGCGTGCTGCGGTATGCGGAGACACTAAAATCAACATAGTAGAACACAGATGAAGCTTCTAAGTTGATGTAATAGACAATAAGAAGTAGTACAATTCAAGTTTTAGGTATGGATTATTGACTTTTTAGCTGGCTTTGGTGCCTTGGGCATGAGCTAGGACCTTAAGATTCTGCATGAAAGGAGGACTAGCAGCCGAGTTGCACGGGAGAATGTGAAAGGTGTTCATATGTAGTAAAAACCTGAGAAATCCGTCCGTTTTCGTCATTTGTTATCGAATCGACTTAAAGGCAGATCGTCACATTGGCCGCTCTTCTCTCTGAAACGGTTGTACTTATCGTCTGCAAAGCTATGTCGCGTGCTGCGGTGTGCGGAGACACTAAAAGCACGATAGTAGAACACAGATGAAGCTTCTATGATGATGTAATAGAGAGTAAGAAGTAGTACAATTCAAGTTTTAGGTATCGATTATTGACTTTTTAGCTGGCTTTGGTGCCTTGGACATGAGCTAGGACCTTAAGATTCTGCATGAAAGGAGGACTAGCAGCCGCGTTGGATGGGAGAATGTGAAAAGTGTTCATATGTAGTAAAAACCTGAGAAATCCGTCCGTTTTCGTCATTTATTATCGAATCGACTTAAAGCCAGATCGTCACATTGGCCGCTCTTCTCTCTGAAACGGTTGTACTTATCGCCTGCAAAGCTATGTCGCGTGATGCGGTATGCGGAGACACTAAAAGCACCATAGTAGAACACAGATGAAGCTTCTAAGATGATGTAATAGCCAGTAAGAAGTAGTACAATTCAAGTTTTAGGTACTGATTATTGACTTTTTAGCTGGCTTTGAAGCCTTGGACATGAGCTAGGACCTTAAGATTCTGCATGAAAGGAGGACTAGCAGCCGAGTTGCAGGGGAGAATGTGAAAAGTGTTCATATGTAGTAAAAACCTGAGAAATCCGTCCGTTTTCGTCATTTGTTATCGAATCGACTTAAAGCCAGATCGTCACATTGGCCCCTCTTTTCTCTGAAACGGTTGTACTTATCGTCTGCAAAGCTATGTCGCGTACTGCGGTGTGCGGAGACACCAAACGCACCATGGTAGAACACAGATGAAGCTTCTAAGTTGATGTAATAGCCAGTAAGATGTAGTACAATTCAAGTTTTAGGTATCGATTATTGACTTTTTAGCTGGCTTTGGTGCCTTGGACATGAGCTAGGACCTTAAGATTCTGCATTAAAGGAGGACTAGCAGCCGAGTTTCACGGGAGAATGTGAAAAGTATTCATATGTAGTAAAAACCTGAGAAATCCGTCCGTTTTCGTCATTTGTTATCGAATCGACTTAAAGCCAGATCGTCACATTGGCCGCTCTTCTCTTTTAAACGGTTGTACTTATCGTCTTCAAAGCTATGTCGCGTGCTGCGGTATGCGGAGACACTAAAAGCACCATCTAGAACACAGATGAAGCTTCTATGATGATGTAATAGCCAGTAAGAAGTAGTACAATTCAAGTTTTAGGTATCGATTATTGATTTTTTAGCTGGCTTTGGTGCTTTGGACATGAGCTAGGACCTTAAGATTCTGCATCAAAAGGAGGACTAGCAGCCGAGTTGCACGGGACAAAGTGAAAAGTGTTCATATGTAGTAAAAACCTGAGAAATCCGTCCGTTTTCGTCATTTGTTATCGAATCGACTTAAAGCCAGATCGTCACATTGGCCGCTCTTCTCTCTGAAACGGTTGTACTTATCGTCTGGAAAGCTTTGTCGCGTGCTGCGGTATGCGGAGACACTAAAAGCACCATAGTAGAACACAGATGAAGCTTCTAAGATGATGTAATAGCCAGTAAGAAGTAGTACAATTCAAGTTTTAGGTATCGATTATTGACTTTTTAGCTGGCTTTGGTGCCTTGGACATGAGCTAGGACCTTAAGATTCTGCATTAAAGGGGGAGTAGCAGCCGTTTTGCACGGGAGAATGTGAAATGTGTTCATATGTAGTAGAAACCTGAGAAATCCGTCCGTTTTCGTCATTTGTTATCGAATCGACTTAAAGCCAGATCGTCACATTGGCCGCTCTTCTCTCTGAAACGGTTGTATTTATCGTCTGCAAAGCTATGTCGCGTGCTGCGGTATGCGGAGACACTAAATTCACCATAGTAGAACACAGATGAAGCTTCTAAGTTGATGTAATAGACAATAAGAAGTAGTACAATTCAAGTTTTAGGTATGGATTATTGACTTTTTAGCTGGCTTTGGTGCCTTGGGCATGAGCTAGGACCTAAAGATTCTGCATGAAAGGAGGACTAGCAGCCGGGTTGCACGGGAGAATGTGAAAGGTGTTCATATGTAGTAAAAACCTGAGAAATCCGTCCGTTTTCGTCATTTGTTATCGAATCGACTTACAGCCAGATCGTCACATTGGCCGCTCTTCTCTCTGAAACGGTTGTACTTATCGTCTGCAAAGCTATGTCGCGTGCTGCGGTATGCGGAGACACTAAAAGCACCATAGTAGAACACAGATGAAGCTTCTATGATGATGTAATAGCCAGTTAGAAGTAGTACAATTCAAGTTTTATGTATCGATTATTGACTTTTTAGCTGGCTTTGGTGCCTTGGACATGAGCTAGGACCTTAAGATTCTGCATGAAAGGAGGACTAGCAGCCGAGTTGCACGGGAGAATGTGAAAAGTGTTCATATGTAGTAAAAACCTGAGAAATCCGTCCGTTTTCGTCATTTGTTATCGAATCGACTTAAAGCCAGATCGTCACATTGGACCCTCTTTTCTCTGAAACGGTTGTACTTATCGTCTGCAAAGCTATGTCGCGTACTGCGGTGTGCGGAGACACTAAAAGCACCATGGTAGAACACAGATGAAGCTTCTAAGTTGATGTAATAGCCAGTAAGGTGTAGTACAATTCAAGTTTTAGGTATCGATTATTGACTTTTTAGCTGGCTTTGGTGCCTTGGACAGGAGCTAGGACCTTAAGATTGTGCATGAAAGGAGGACTAGCAGCCGTTTTGCACGGGAGAATGTGAAATGTGTTCATATGTAGTAGAAACCTGGGAAATCCGTCCGTTTTCGTCATTTGTTATCGAATCGACTTAAAGCCCGATCGTCACATTGGCCGCTCTTCTCTCTGAAACGGTTGTACTTATCGTCTGCAAAGCTATGTCGCGTGCTGCGGTATGCGGAGACAATAAAATCACCATAGTAGAACACAGATGAAGCTTCTATGATGATGTAATAGCCAGTAAGAAGTAGTACAATTCAAGTTTTAGGTACTCATTATTGACTTTTTAGCTGGCTTTGGTGCCTTGGACATGAGCTAGGACCTTAAGATTCTGCATGAAAGGAGGACTAGCAGCCGAGTTGCACGGGAGAATGTGAAAAGTGTTCATATGTAGTAAAAACCTGAGAAATCCGTCCGTTTTCGTCATTTGTTATCGAATCGACTTAAAGCCAGATCGTCACATTGGCCGCTCTTCTCTCTGAAACGGTTGTACTTATCGTCTGCAAAGCTATGTCGCGTGCTGCGGTATGCGGAGACACTAAAAGCACCATAGTAGAACACAGATGAAGCTTCTATGATGATGTAACAGCCAGTAAGAAGTAGTACAATTCAAGTTTTAGGTATCGATTATTGACTTTTTAGCTGGCTTTGGTGCCTTGGACATGAGCTAGGACCTTAAGATTCTGCATGAAAGGAGGACTAGCAGCCGAGTTGCACGGGAGAATGTGAAAGGTGTTCATATGTAGTAAAAACCTGAGAAATCCGTCCGTTTTCATCATTTGTTATCGAATCGACTTAAAGCCAGATCGTCACATTGGCCGCTCTTCTCTCTGAAACGGTTGTACTTATCGTCTGCAAAGCTATGTCGCGTGCTACGGTATGCGGAGACACTAAAAGCACCATAGTAGAACACAGATGAAGCTTCTATGATGATGTAATAGCCAGTAGGAAATAGTACAATTCAAGTTTTAGGTATCGATTATTGACATTTTAGCTGGCTTTGGTGCCTTGGACATGAGCTAGGACCTTAAGATTCTGCATAAAAGGAGGACTAGCAGCCGCGTTGGATGGGAGAATGTGAAAAGTGTTCATATGTAGTAGAAACCTGAGAAATCCGTCCGTTTTCATCATTTGTTATCGAATCGACTTACAGCCAGATCGTCACATTGGCCGCTCTTCTCTCTGAAACGGTTGTACTTATCGTCTGCAAAGCTATGTCGCGTGCTGCGGTATGCGGAGACACTAAAAGCACCATAGTAGAACACAGATGAAGCTTCTATGATGATGTAATAGCCAGTTAGAAGTAGTACAATTCAAGTTTTAGGTATCGATTATTGGCTTTTTAGCTGGCTTTGGTGCCTTGGACATGAGCTAGGACCTTAAGATTCTGCATGAAAGGAGGACTAGCAGCCGCGTTGTACGGGAGAATATGAAATGTGTTCATATGTACTAAAAACCTGAGAAATACGTCCGTTTTCGTCATTTGTTATCGAATCGACTTAAAGCCAGATCGTCACATTGGCTGCTCTTCTCTCTGAAACGGTTGTACTTATCGTCTGGAAAGCTTTGTCGCGTGCTGCGGTATGCGGAGACACTAAAAGCACCATAGTAGAACACAGATGAAGCTTCTAAGATGATGTAATAGCCAGGAAGAAGTAGTACAATTCAAGTTTTAGGTACTGATTATTGACTTTTTAGCTGGCTTTGGTGCCTTGGACATGAGCTAGGACCTTAAGATTCTGCATGAAAGGAGGACTAGCAGCCGAGTTGCACGGGAGAATGTGAAAAGTGTTCATATGTAGTAAAAACCTGAGAAATCCGTCCGTTTTCGTCATTTGTTATCGAATCGACTTAAAGCCAGATCGTCACATTGGCCCCTCTTTTCTCTGAAACGGTTGTACTTATCGTCTGCAAAGCTATGTCGCGTACTGCGGTGTGCGGGGACACTAAAAGCACCATGGTAGAACACAGATGAAGCTTCTAAGTTGATGTAATAGCCAGTAAGATGTAGTACAATTCAAGTTTTAGGTATCGATTATTGACTTTTTAGCTGGCTTTGGTGCCTTGGACATGAGCTAGGACCTTAAGATTCTGCATGAAAGGAGGACTAGCAGCCGTTTTGCACGGGAGAATGTGAAATGTGTTCATATGTAGTAGAAACCTGAGAAATCGAGCCGTTTTCGTCATTTGTTATCGAATCGACTTAAAGCCCGATCGTCACATTGGCCGCTCTTCTCTCTGAAACGGTTGTACTTATCGTCTGCAAAGCTATGTCGCGTGCTGCGGTATGCGGAGACAATAAAATCACCATAGTAGAACACAGATGAAGCTTCTAAGTCGATGTAATAGCCAGTAAGAAGTAGTACAATTCAAGTTTTAGGTACTCATTATTGACTTTTTAGCTGGCTTTGGTGCCTTGGACATGAGCTAGGACCTTAAGATTCTGCATGAAAGGAGGACTAGCAGCCGAGTTGCACGGGAGAATGTGAAAAGTGTTCATATGTAGTAAAAACCTGAGAAATCCGTCCGTTTTCGTCATTTGTTATCGAATCGACTTAAAGCCAGATCGTCACATTGGCCGCTCTTCTCTCTGAAACGGTTGTACTTATCGTCTGCAAAGCTATGTCGCGTGCTGCGGTATGCGGAGACACTAAAAGCACCATAGTAGAACACAGATGAAGCTTCTATGATGATGTAACAGCCAGTAAGAAGTAGTACAATTCAAGTTTTAGGTATCGATTATTGACTTTTTAGCTGGCTTTGGTGCCTTGGACATGAGCTAGGACCTTAAGATTCTGCATGAAAGGAGGACTAGCAGCCGAGTTGCACGGGAGAATGTGAAAGGTGTTCATATGTAGTAAAAACCTGAGAAATCCGTCCGTTTTCATCATTTGTTATCGAATCGACTTAAAGCCAGATCGTCACATTGGCCGCTCTTCTCTCTGAAACGGTTGTACTTATCGTCTGCAAAGCTATGTCGCGTGCTACGGTATGCGGAGACACTAAAAGCACCATAGTAGAACACAGATGAAGCTTCTATGATGATGTAATAGCCAGTAGGAAATAGTACAATTCAAGTTTTAGGTATCGATTATTGACATTTTAGCTGGCTTTGGTGCCTTGGACATGAGCTAGGACCTTAAGATTCTGCATAAAAGGAGGACTAGCAGCCGCGTTGGATGGGAGAATGTGAAAAGTGTTCATATGTAGTAGAAACCTGAGAAATCCGTCCGTTTTCATCATTTGTTATCGAATCGACTTACAGCCAGATCGTCACATTGGCCGCTCTTCTCTCTGAAACGGTTGTACTTATCGTCTGCAAAGCTATGTCGCGTGCTGCGGTATGCGGAGACACTAAAAGCACCATAGTAGAACACAGATGAAGCTTCTATGATGATGTAATAGCCAGTTAGAAGTAGTACAATTCAAGTTTTAGGTATCGATTATTGGCTTTTTAGCTGGCTTTGGTGCCTTGGACATGAGCTAGGACCTTAAGATTCTGCATGAAAGGAGGACTAGCAGCCGCGTTGTACGGGAGAATATGAAATGTGTTCATATGTACTAAAAACCTGAGAAATACGTCCGTTTTCGTCATTTGTTATCGAATCGACTTAAAGCCAGATCGTCACATTGGCTGCTCTTCTCTCTGAAACGGTTGTACTTATCGTCTGGAAAGCTTTGTCGCGTGCTGCGGTATGCGGAGACACTAAAAGCACCATAGTAGAACACAGATGAAGCTTCTAAGATGATGTAATAGCCAGGAAGAAGTAGTACAATTCAAGTTTTAGGTACTGATTATTGACTTTTTAGCTGGCTTTGGTGCCTTGGACATGAGCTAGGACCTTAAGATTCTGCATGAAAGGAGGACTAGCAGCCGAGTTGCACGGGAGAATGTGAAAAGTGTTCATATGTAGTAAAAACCTGAGAAATCCGTCCGTTTTCGTCATTTGTTATCGAATCGACTTAAAGCCAGATCGTCACATTGGCCCCTCTTTTCTCTGAAACGGTTGTACTTATCGTCTGCAAAGCTATGTCGCGTACTGCGGTGTGCGGGGACACTAAAAGCACCATGGTAGAACACAGATGAAGCTTCTAAGTTGATGTAATAGCCAGTAAGATGTAGTACAATTCAAGTTTTAGGTATCGATTATTGACTTTTTAGCTGGCTTTGGTGCCTTGGACATGAGCTAGGACCTTAAGATTCTGCATGAAAGGAGGACTAGCAGCCGTTTTGCACGGGAGAATGTGAAATGTGTTCATATGTAGTAGAAACCTGAGAAATCGAGCCGTTTTCGTCATTTGTTATCGAATCGACTTAAAGCCCGATCGTCACATTGGCCGCTCTTCTCTCTGAAACGGTTGTACTTATCGTCTGCAAAGCTATGTCGCGTGCTGCGGTATGCGGAGACAATAAAATCACCATAGTAGAACACAGATGAAGCTTCTAAGTCGATGTAATAGCCAGTAAGAAGTAGTACAATTCAAGTTTTAGGTACTCATTATTGACTTTTTAGCTGGCTTTGGTGCCTTGGACATGAGCTAGGACCTTAAGATTCTGCATGAAAGGAGGACTAGCAGCCGAGTTGCACGGGAGAATGTGAAAAGTGTTCATATGTAGTAAAAACCTGAGAAATCCGTCCGTTTTCGTCATTTGTTATCGAATCGACTTAAAGCCAGATCGTCACATTGGCCGCTCTTCTCTCTGAAACGGTTGTAATTATCGTCTGCAAAGCTATGTCGCGTGCTGCGGTATGCGGAGACACTAAAAGCACCATAGTAGAACACAGATGAAGCTTCTATGATGATGTAACAGCCAGTAAGAAGTAGTACAATTCAAGTTTTAGGTATCGATTATTGACTTTTTAGCTGGCTTTGGTGCCTTGGACATGAGCTAGGACCTTAAGATTCTGCATGAAAGGAGGACTAGCAGCCGAGTTGCACGGGAGAATGTGAAAGGTGTTCATATGTAGTAAAAACCTGAGAAATCCGTCCGTTTTCATCATTTGTTATCGAATCGACTTAAAGCCAGATCGTCACATTGGCCGCTCTTCTCTCTGAAACGGTTGTACTTATCGTCTGCAAAGCTATGTCGCGTGCTACGGTATGCGGAGACACTAAAAGCACCATAGTAGAACACAGATGAAGCTTCTATGATGATGTAATAGCCAGTAGGAAATAGTACAATTCAAGTTTTAGGTATCGATTATTGACATTTTAGCTGGCTTTGGTGCCTTGGACATGAGCTAGGACCTTAAGATTCTGCATAAAAGGAGGACTAGCAGCCGCGTTGGATGGGAGAATGTGAAAAGTGTTCATATGTAGTAGAAACCTCAGAAATCCGTCCGTTTTCATCATTTGTTATCGAATCGACTTACAGCCAGATCGTCACATTGGCCGCTCTTCTCTCTGAAACGGTTGTACTTATCGTCTGCAAAGCTATGTCGCGTGCTGCGGTATGCGGAGACACTAAAAGCACCATAGTAGAACACAGATGAAGCTTCTATGATGATGTAATAGCCAGTTAGAAGTAGTACAATTCAAGTTTTAGGTATCGATTATTGGCTTTTTAGCTGGCTTTGGTGCCTTGGACATGAGCTAGGACCTTAAGATTCTGCATGAAAGGAGGACTAGCAGCCGCGTTGTACGGGAGAATATGAAATGTGTTCATATGTACTAAAAACCTGAGAAATACGTCCGTTTTCGTCATTTGTTATCGAATCGACTTAAAGCCAGATCGTCACATTGGCTGCTCTTCTCTCTGAAACGGTTGTACTTATCGTCTGGAAAGCTTTGTCGCGTGCTGCGGTATGCGGAGACACTAAAAGCACCATAGTAGAACACAGATGAAGCTTCTAAGATGATGTAATAGCCAGGAAGAAGTAGTACAATTCAAGTTTTAGGTACTGATTATTGACTTTTTAGCTGGCTTTGGTGCCTTGGACATGAGCTAGGACCTTAAGATTCTGCATGAAAGGAGGACTAGCAGCCGAGTTGCACGGGAGAATGTGAAAAGTGTTCATATGTAGTAAAAACCTGAGAAATCCGTCCGTTTTCGTCATTTGTTATCGAATCGACTTAAAGCCAGATCGTCACATTGGCCCCTCTTTTCTCTGAAACGGTTGTACTTATCGTCTGCAAAGCTATGTCGCGTACTGCGGTGTGCGGGGACACTAAAAGCACCATGGTAGAACACAGATGAAGCTTCTAAGTTGATGTAATAGCCAGTAAGATGTAGTACAATTCAAGTTTTAGGTATCGATTATTGACTTTTTAGCTGGCTTTGGTGCCTTGGACATGAGCTAGGACCTTAAGATTCTGCATGAAAGGAGGACTAGCAGCCGTTTTGCACGGGAGAATGTGAAATGTGTTCATATGTAGTAGAAACCTGAGAAATCGAGCCGTTTTCGTCATTTGTTATCGAATCGACTTAAAGCCCGATCGTCACATTGGCCGCTCTTCTCTCTGAAACGGTTGTACTTATCGTCTGCAAAGCTATGTCGCGTGCTGCGGTATGCGGAGACAATAAAATCACCATAGTAGAACACAGATGAAGCTTCTAAGTCGATGTAATAGCCAGTAAGAAGTAGTACAATTCAAGTTTTAGGTACTGATTATTGACTTTTTAGCTGGCTTTGGTGCCTTGGACATGAGCTAGGACCTTAAGATTCTGCATGAAAGGAGGACTAGCAGCCGAGTTGCACGGGAGAATGTGAAAAGTGTTCATATGTAGTAAAAACCTGAGAAATCCGTTCGTTTTCGTCATTTGTTATCGAATCGACTTAAAGCCAGATCGTCACATTGGCCGCTCTTCTCTCTGAAACGGTTGTACTTATCGTCTGCAAAGCTATGTCGCGTGCTGCGGTATGCGGAGACACTAAAAGCACCATAGTAGAACACAGATGAAGCTTCTATGATGATGTAACAGCCAGTAAGAAGTAGTACAATTCAAGTTTTAGGTATCGATTATTGACTTTTTAGCTGGCTTTGGTGCCTTGGACATGAGCTAGGACCTTAAGATTCTGCATGAAAGGAGGACTAGCAGCCGAGTTGCACGGGAGAATGTGAAAGGTGTTCATATGTAGTAAAAATCTGAGAAATCCGTCCGTTTTCATCATTTGTTATCGAATCGACTTAAAGCCATATCGTCACATTGGCCGCTCTTCTCTCTGAAACGGTTGTACTTATCGTCTGCAAAGCTATGTCGCGTGCTACGGTATGCGGAGACACTAAAAGCACCATAGTAGAACACAGATGAAGCTTCTATGATGATGTAATAGCCAGTAGGAAGTAGTACAATTCAAGTTTTAGGTATCGATTATTGACGTTTTAGCTGGCTTTGGTGCCTTGGACATGAGCTAGGACCTTAAGATTCTGCATAAAAGGAGGACTAGCAGCCGCGTTGGATGGGAGAATGTGAAAAGTGTTCATATGTAGTAGAAACCTGAGAAATCCGTCCGTTTTCATCATTTGTTATCGAATCGACTTAAAGCCAGATCGTCACATTGGCCGCTCTTCTCTCTGAAACGGTTGTACTTATCGCCTGCAAAGCTATGTCGCTTGATGCGGTATGCGGAGACATTAAAAGCACCATAGTAGAACACAGATGAAGCTTCTAAGTTGATGTAATAGCCAGTAAGAAGTAGTACAATTCAAGTTTTAGGTATCGATTATATACTTTTTAGCTGGCTTTGGTGCCTTGGACATGAGCTAGGACCTTAAGTTTCTGCATGAAAGGAGGACTAGCAGCCGCGTTGTACGGGAGAATGTGAAATGTGTTCATATGTAGTAAAAACCAGAGAAATCCGTCCGTTTTCGTCATTTGTTATCGAATCGACTTAAAGCCAGATCGTCACATTGGCTTCTCTTCTCTCTGAAACGGTTGCACTTATCGTCTGGAAAGCTTTGTCGCGTGCTGCGGTATGCGGAGACACTAAAAGCACCATAGTAGAACACAGATGAAGCTTCTATGATGATGTAATAGCCAGTAAGAAGTAGTACAATTCAAGTTTTAGGTACTGATTATATACTTTTTAGCTGGCTTTGGTGCCTTGGACATGAGCTAGGACCTTAAGATTCTGCATGAAAGGAGGACTAGCAGCCGAGTTGCACGGGAGAATGTGAAAAGTGTTCATATGTAGTAAAAACCTGAGAAATCCGTCCGTTTTCGTCATTTGTTATCGAATCGACTTAAAGCCAAATCGTCACATTGGCCCCTCTTTTCTCTGAAACGGTTGTACTTATCGTCTGCAAAGCTATGTCGCGTACTGCGGTGTGCGGAGACACCAAAAGCACCATGGTAGAACACAGATGAAGCTTCTAAGTTGATGTAATAGCCAGTAAGATGTAGTACAATTCAAGTTTTAGGTATCGATTATTGACTTTTTAACTGGCATTGGTGCCTTGGACATGAGCTAGGACCTTAAGATTCTGCATTAAAGGAGGACTAGCAGCCGAGTTGCACGGGAGAATGTGAAAAGTATTCATATGTAGTAAAAACCTGAGAAATCCGTCCGTTTTCGTCATTTGTTATCGAATCGACTTAAAGCCAGATGGTCACATTGGCTGCTCTTCTCTCTGAAACGGTTGTACTTATCGTCTGGAAAGCTTTGTCGCGTGCTGCGGTATGCGTAGACACTAAAAGCACCATAGTAGAACACAGATGAAGCTTCTAAGATGATGTAATAGCCAGTAAGAAGTAGTACAATTCAAGTTTTAGGTATCGATTATTGACTTTTTAGCTGGCTTTGGTGCCTTTGACATGAGCTAGGACCTTAAGATTCTGCATTAAAGGAGGAGTAGCAGCCGTTTTGCACGGGAGAATGTGAAATGTGTTCATATGTAGTAGAAACCTGAGAAACCCGTCCGTTTTCGTCATTTGTTATCGAATCGACTTAAAGCCAGATCGTCACATTGGCCGCTCTTCTCTCTGAAACGCTTGTACTTATCGTCTGCAAAGCTATGTCGCGTGCTGCGGTATGCGGAGACACTAAAATCACCATAGTAGAACACAGATGAAGCTTCTAAGTTGGTGTAATAGACAAGAAGAAGTAGTACAATTCAAGTTTTAGGTATGGATTATTGACTTTTTAGCTGGCTTTGGTGCCTTGGGCATGAGCTAGGACCTTAAGATTCTGCATGAAAGGAGGACTAGCAGCCGAGTTGCACGGGAGAATGTGAAAGGTGTCCATATGTTGTAAAAACCTGAGAAATCCGTCCGTTTTCGTCATTTGTTATCAAATCGACTTACAGCCAGATCGTCACATTGGCCGCTCTTCTCTCTGAAACGGTTGTACTTATAGTCTGCAAAGCTATGTCGCGTGCTGCGGTATGCGGAGACACTAAAAGCACCATAGTAGAACACAGATGAAGCTTCTATGATGATGTAATAGCCAGTTAGAAGTAGTACAATTCAAGTTTTAGGTATCGATTATTGACTTTTTAGCTGGCTTTGGTGCCTTGGACATGAGCTAGGACCTTAAGATTCTGCATGAAAGGAGGACTAGCAGCCGCGTTGTACGGGAGAATATGAAATGTGTTCATATGTAGTAAAAACCTGAGAAATACGTCCGTTTTCGTCATTTGTTATCGAATCGACTTAAAGCCAGATCGTCACATTGGCTGCTCTTCTCTCTGAAACGGTTGTACTTATCGTCTGGAAAGATTTGTCGCGTGCTGCGGTATGCGGAGACACTAAAAGCTCCATAGTAGAACACAGATGAAGCTTCTAAGATGATGTAATAGCCAGTAAGATGTAGTACAATTCAAGTTTTAGGTATCGATTATTGACTTTTTAGCTGGCTTTGGTGCCTTGGACATGAGCTAGGACCTTAAGATTCTGCATGAAAGGAGGACTAGCAGCCGTTTTGCACGGGAGAATGTGAAATGTGTTCATATGTAGTAGAAACCTGAGAAATCCGTCTGTTTTCGTCATTTGTTATCGAATCGACTTAAAGCCCGATCGTCACATTGGCCGCTCTTCTCTCTGAAACGGTTGTACTTATCGTCTGCAAAGCTATGTCGCGTGCTGCGGTATGCGGAGACAATAAAATCACCATAGTAGAACACAGATGAAGCTTCTAAGTCGATGTAATAGCCAGTAAGAAGTAGTACAATTCAAGTTTTAGGTACTGATTATTGCCTTTTTAGCTGGCTTTGGTGCCTTGGACATGAGCTAGGACCTTAAGATTCTGCATTAAAGGAGGACTAGCAGCCGAGTTGCACGGGAGAATGTGAAAAGTATTCATATGTAGTAAAAACCTGTGAAATCCGTCCGTTTTCGTCATTTGTTATCGAATCGACTTAAAGCCAGATCGTCACATTGGCCGCTCTTCTCTCTGAAACGGTTGTACTTATCGCCTGCAAAGCTATGTCGCGTGATGCGGTATGCGGAGACACTAAAAGCACCATAGTAGAACACAGATGAAGCTTCTAAGTTGATGTAATAGCCAGTAAGAAGTAGTACAATTCAAGTATTAGGTATCGATTATATACTTTTTAGCTGGCTTTGGTGCCTTGGACATGAGCTAGGACCTTAAGATTCTGCATGAAAGGAGGACTAGCAGCCGCGTTGTACGGGAGAATGTGAAATGTGTTCATATGTAGTAAAAACCTGAGATATACGTCCATTTTCGTCATTTGTTATCGAATCGACTTAAAGCCAGATCGTCACATTGGCTGCTCTTCTCTCTGAAACGGTTGCACTTATCGTCTGGAAAGCTTTGCGCGTGCTGCGGTATGCGGAGACACGAAAAGCACCATAGTAGAACACAGATGAAGCTTCTAAGATGATGTAATAGCCAGTAAGAAGTAGTACAATTCAAGTTTTAGGTACAGATTATTGACTTTTTAGCTGGCTTTGGTGCCTTGGACATGAGCTAGGACCTTAAGATTCCGCATGAAAGGAGGACTAGCAGCCGAGTTGCACGGGAGAATGTGAAAAGTGTTCATATGTAGTAAAAACCTGAGAAATCCGTCCGTTTTCGTCATTTGTTATCAAATCGACTTACAGCCAGATCGTCACATTGGCCGCTCTTCTCTCTGAAACGGTTGTACTTATAGTCTGCAAAGCTATGTCGCGTGCTGCGGTATGCGGAGACACTAAAAGCACCATAGTAGAACACAGATGAAGCTTCTATGATGATGTAATAGCCAGTTAGAAGTAGTACAATTCAAGTTTTAGGTATCGATTATTGACTTTTTAGCTGGCTTTGGTGCCTTGGACATGAGCTAGGACCTTAAGATTCTGCATGAAAGGAGGACTAGCAGCCGAGTTGTACGGGAGAATATGAAATGTGTTCATATGTAGTAAAAACCTGAGAAATACGTCCGTTTTCGTCATTTGTTATCGAATCGACTTAAAGCCAGATCGTCACATTGGCTGCTCTTCTCTCTGAAACGGTTGTACATATCGTCTGGAAAGATTTGTCGCGTGCTGCGGTATGCGGAGACACTAAAAGCTCCATAGTAGAACACAGATGAAGCTTCTAAGATGATGTAATAGCCAGTAAGATGTAGTACAATTCAAGTTTTAGGTATCGATTATTGACTTTTTAGCTGGCTTTGGTGCCTTGGACATGAGCTAGGACCTTAAGATTCTGCATGAAAGGAGGACTAGCAGCCGTTTTGCACGGGAGAATGTGAAATGTGTTCATATGTAGTAGAAACCTGAGAAATCCGTCTGTTTTCGTCATTTGTTATCGAATCGACTTAAAGACCGATCGTCACATTGGCCGCTCTTCTCTCTGAAACGGTTGTACTTATCGTCTGCAAAGCTATGTCGCGTGCTGCGGTATGCGGAGACAATAAAATCACCATAGTAGAACACAGATGAAGCTTCTAAGTCGATGTAATAGCCAGTAAGAAGTAGTACAATTCAAGTTTTAGGTACTGATTATTGCCTTTTTAGCTGGCTTTGGTGCCTTGGACATGAGCTAGGACCTTAAGATTCTGCATTAAAGGAGGACTAGCAGCCGAGTTGCACGGGAGAATGTGAAAAGTATTCATATGTAGTAAAAACCTGTGAAATCCGTCCGTTTTCGTCATTTGTTATCGAATCGACTTAAAGCCAGATCGTCACATTGGCCGCTCTTCTCTCTGAAACGGTTGTACTTATCGCCTGCAAAGCTATGTCGCGTGATGCGGTATGCGGAGACACTAAAAGCACCATAGTAGAACACAGATGAAGCTTCTAAGTTGATGTAATAGCCAGTAAGAAGTAGTACAATTCAAGTATTAGGTATCGATTATATACTTTTTAGCTGGCTTTGGTGCCTTGGACATGAGCTAGGACCTTAAGATTCTGCATGAAAGGAGGACTAGCAGCCGCGTTGTACGGGAGAATGTGAAATGTGTTCATATGTAGTAAAAACCTGAGATATACGTCCGTTTTCGTCATTTGTTATCGAATCGACTTAAAGCCAGATCGTCTCATTGGCTGCTCTTCTCTCTGAAACGGTTGCACTTATCGTCTGGAAAGCTTTGCGCGTGCTGCGGTATGCGGAGACACGAAAAGCACCATAGTAGAACACAGATGAAGCTTCTAAGATGATGTAATAGCCAGTAAGAAGTAGTACAATTCAAGTTTTAGGTACAGATTATTGACTTTTTAGCTGGCTTTGGTGCCTTGGACATGAGCTAGGACCTTAAGATTCTGCATGAAAGGAGGACTAGCAGCCGAGTTGCACGGGAGAATGTGAAAAGTGTTCATATGTAGTAAAAACCTGAGAAATCCGTCCGTTTTCGTCATTTGTTATCGAATCGACTTAAAGCCAGATCGTCACATTGGCCCCTCTTTTCTCTGAAACGGTTGTACTTATCGTCTGCAAAGCTATGTCGCGTACTGCGGTGTGCGGAGACACTAAAAGCACCATGGTAGAACACAGATGAAGCTTCTAAGTTGATGTAATAGCCAGTAAGATGTAGTACAATTCAAGTTTTAGGTATCGATTATTGACTTTTTAGCTGGCTTTGGTGCCTTGGACATGAGCTAGGACCTTAAGATTTTGCATTAAAGGAGGACCAGCAGCCGAGTTGCACGGGAGAAAGTGAAAAGTATTCATATGTAGTAAAAACCTGAGAAATCCGTCCGTTTTCGTCATTTGTTATCGAATCGACTTAAGGCCAGATCGTCACATTGGCCGCTCTTCTCTCTGAAACGGTTGTACTTATCGTCTTCAAAGCTATGTCGCGTGCTGCGGTATGCGGAGACACTAAAAGCACCATAGTAGAACACAGATGAAGCTTCTATGTTGATGTAATAGCCAGTAAGAAGTAGTACAATTCAAGTTTTAGGTATCGATTATTGATTTTTTAGCTGGCTCTGGTGCCTTGGACATGAGCTAGGACCTTAAGATTCTGCATCAAAAGGAGGACTAGCAGCCGAGTTGCACGGGACAATGTGAAAAGTGTTCATATGTAGTAAAAACCTGAGAAATCCGTCCGTTTTCGTCATTTGTTATCGAATCGACTTAAAGCCAGATCGTCACATTGGCTGCTCTTCTCTCTGAAACGGTTGTACTTATCGTCTGGAAAGCTTTGTCGCGTGCTGCGGTATGCAGAGACACTAAAAGCACCATAGTAGAACACAGATGAAGCTTCTAAGATGATGTAATAGCCAGTAAGAAGTAGTACAATTCAAGTTTTAGGTATCGATTATTGACTTTTTAGCTGGCTTTGGTGCCTTGGACATGAGCTAGGACCTTAAGATTCTGCATTAAAGGATGAGTAGCAGCCGTTTTGCACGGGAGAATGTGAAATGTGTTCATATGTAGTAGAAACCTGAGAAATCCGTCCGTTTTCGTCATTTGTTATCGAATCGACTTAAAGCCAGATCGCCACATTGGCCGCTCTTCTCTCTGAAACGGTTGTACTTATCGTCTGCAAAGCTATGTCGCGTGCTGCGGGTTGCGGAGACACTAAAATCACCATAGTAGAACACAGATGAAGCTTCTATGTTGATGTAATAGACAATAAGAAGTAGTACAATTCAAGTTTTAGGTATGGATTATTGACTTTTTAGCTGGCTTTGGTGCCTTGGGCATGAGCTAGGACCTTAAGATTCTGCATGAAAGGAGGACTAGCAGCCGAGTTGCACGGGAGAATGTGAAAGGTGTTCATATGTAGTAAAAACCTGAGAAATCCGTCCGTTTTCGTCATTTGTTATCGAATCGACTTACAGCCAGATCGTCACATTGGCCGCTCTTCTCTCTGAAACGGTTGTACTTATCGTCTGCAAAGCTATGTCGCGTGCTGCGGTATGCGGAGACACTAAAAGCACCATAGTAGAACACAGATGAAGCTTCTATGATGATGTAATAGCCAGTTAGAAGTAGTACAATTCAAGATTTAGGTATCGATTATTGACTTTTTAGCTGGATTTGGTGCCTTGGACATGAGCTAGGACCTTAAGATTCTGCATGAAAGGAGGACTAGCAGCCGCGTTGTACGGGAGAATATGAAATGTGTTCATATGTAGTAAAAACCTGAGAAATACGTCCGTTTTCGTCATTTGTTATCGAATCGACTTAAAGCCAGATCGTCACATTGGCCCCTCTTCTCTCTGAAACGGTTGTACTTATCGTCTGGAAAGCTTTGTCGCGTGCTGCGGTATGCGGAGACACTAAAAGCTCCATAGTAGAACACAGATGAAGCTTCTAAGATGATGTAATAGCCAGTAAGAAGTAGTACAATTCAAGTTTTAGGTATTGATTATTGACTTTTTAGCTGGCTTTGGTGCCTTGGACATGAGCTAGGACCTTAAGATTCTGCATGAAAGGAGGACTAGCAGCCGAGTTGCACGGGAGAATGTGAAAAGTATTCATATGTAGTAAAAACCTGAGAAATCCGTCCGTTTTCGTCATTTGTTATCGAATCGACTTAAAGCCAGATCGTCACATTGGCCGCTCTTCTCTCTGAAACGGTTGTACTTATCGTCTTCAAAGCTATGTCGCGTGCTGCGGTATGCGGAGACACTAAAATCACCATAGTAGAACACAGATGAAGCTTCTAAGTTGATGTAATAGCCAGTAAGAAGTAGTACAATTCAAGTTTTAGGTATCGATTATTGATTTTTTAGCTGGCTTTGGTGCCTTGGACATGAGCTAGGACCTTAAGATTCTGCATCAAAAGGCGGACTAGCAGCCGAGTTGCACGGGACAATGTGAAAAGTGTTCATATGTAGTAAAAACCTGAGAAATCCATCCGTTTTCGTCATTTGTTATCGAATCGACTTAAAGCCAGATCGTCACATTGGCTGCTCTTGTCTCTGAAACGGTTGTACTTATCGTCTGGAAAGCTTTGTCGCGTGCTGCGGTATGCGGAGACACTAAAAGCACCATAGTAGAACACAGAAGAAGCTTCTTAGATGATGTAATAGCCAGTAAGAATTAGTACAATTCAAGTTTTAGGTATCGATTATTGACTTTTTAGCTGGCTTTGGTGCCTTGGACATGAGCTAGGACCTTAAGATTCTGCATGAAAGGAGGACTAGCAGCCGAGTTGCAGGGGAGAATGTGAAAAGTGTTCATATGTAGTAAAAACCTGAGAAATCCGTCCGTTTTCGTCATTTGTTATCGAATCGACTTAAAGCCAGATCGTCACATTGGCCGCTCTTCTCTCTGAAACGGTTGGACTTATCGTCTTCAAAGCTATGTCGCGTGCTGCGGTATGCGGAGACACTAAAAGCACGATAGTAGAACACAGATGAAGCTTCTAAGTTGATGTAATAGCCAGTAAGAAGTAGTACAATTCAAGTTTTAGGTATCGATTATTGACTTCTTAGCTGGCTTTGGTGCCTTGGACATGAGCTAGGACCTTAAGATTCTGCATGAAAGGAGGACTAGCAGCCGAGTTGCACGGGAGAATGTGAAAAGTGTTTATATGTAGTAAAAACCTGAGAAATCCGTCCGTTTTCGTCATTTGTTATCGAATCGACTTAAAGCCAGATCGTCACATTGGCCGCTCTTCTCTCTGAAACGGTTCTACTTATCGTCTGCAAAGCTATGTCGCGTGCTGCGGTATGCGGAGACACTAAAAGCACCATAGTAGAACACAGATGAAGCTCCTAAGTTGATGTAATAGCCAGTAAGAAGTAGTACAATTCAAGTTTTAGGTACTGATTATCTACTTTTTAGCTGGCTTTGGTGCCTTGGACATGAGCTAGGACCCTAAGATTCTGCATGAAAGGAGGCCTAGCAGCCGAGTTGCACGGGAGAATGTGAAAAGTGTTCATATGTAGTAAAAACCTGAGAAATCCGTCCGTTTTCGTCATTTGTTATCGAATCGACTTAAAGCCAGATCGTCACATTGGCCGCTCTTCTCTCTGAAACGGTTGTACTTATCGCCTCCAAAGCTATGTCGCGTGATGCGGTATGCGGAGACAATAAAATCACCATAGTAGAACACAGATGAAGCTTCTAAGTCGATGTAATAGCCAAAAAGTAGTAGTACAATTCAAGATTTAGGTATCGATTATTGACTTCTTAGATGGATTTGGTGCCTTGGACATGAGCTAGGATGTTAAGATTTTGCATGAAAGGAGGACTAGCAGCCGAGTTGCACGGGACAATATGAAAAGTGTTCATATGTAGTAAAAAAATGAGAAATCCGTCCGTTTTCGTCATTTGTTATCGAATCGCCTTAAAGCCAGATCGTCACTTGGCCGCTCTTCTCTCTGAAACGGCTGTACTTATCGTCTGCAAAGCTATGTCGCGTGCTGCGGTATGCGGAGACACTAAAAGCACCATAGTAGAACACAGTTGAAGCTTCTAAGTTGATGTAATAGCCAGTAAGAAGTAGTACAATTCAAGTTTTATGTATCGATTATTGACTTTTTAGCTGGCTTTGGTGCCTTGGACATGAGCTAGGACCTTAAGATTTTGCATTAAAGGAGGACTAGCAGCCGCGTTGGATGGGAGAATGTGAATAGTGTTCATATGTAGTAAAAACCTGAGAAATCCGTCCGTTTTCGTCATTTGTTATCGAATCGACTTAAAGCCAGATCGTCACATTTTCCGCTCTTCTCTCTGAAACGGTTGTACTTATCGCCTGCAAAGCTATGTCGCGTGATGCGGTATGCGGAGACACTAAAAGCACCATAGTAGAACACAGATGAAGCTTCTAAGTTGATGTAATAGCCAGTAAGAAGTAGTATAATTCAAGTTTTAGGTATCGATTATTGACTTTTTAGCTGGCTTTGGTGCCTTGGACATGAGCTAGGACCTTAAGATTCTGCATGAAAGGAGGACTAGCAGCCGAGTTGCACGGGAGAATGTGAAAAGTGTTCACATGTAGTAAAAACCTGAGAAATCCGTCCGTTTTCGTCATTTGTTATCGAATCGACTTAAAGCCAGATCGTCACATTGGCCGCTCTTCTCTCTGAAACGGTTGTACTTACCGTCTGCAAAGCTATGTCGCGTGCTGCGGTATGCGGAGACACTAAAAGCACCATAGTAGAACACATATGAAGCTTCTATGATGATGTAACAGCCAGTAAGAAGTAGTACAATTCAAGTTTAAGGTATCGTATCGACTTCTTAGATGCATTTGGTGACTTGGACATGAGCTAGGACTTTAAGATTCTGCATGAAAAGAGGACTAGCTGCCGAGTTGCACGGGACAATATGAAAAGTGTTCATATGTAGTAACAACCTGAGAAATCCGTCCGTTTTCGTCATTTGTTATCGAATCGACTTAAAGCCCGATCGTCACATTGGCCGCTCTTCTCTCTGAAACGGTTGTACTTATCGTCTGCAAAGCTATCTCGCGTGCTGCGGTATGCGGAGACAATAAAATCACCATAGTAGAACACAGATGAAGCTTCTACGTCGATGTAATAGCCAGTAAGAAGTAGTACAATTCAAGTTTTAGGTATCGATTATTGACTTTTTAGCTGGCTTTGGTGCCTTGGACATGAGCTAGGACCTTAAGATTCAGCATTAAAGGAGGACTAGCAGCCGAGTTGCACGGGAGAATGTGAAAAGTATTCATATGTAGTAAAAACCTGAGAAATCCGTCCGCTTTCGTCATTTGTTATCGAATCGACTTAAAGCCAGATCGTCACATTGGCCGCTCTTCTCTCTGAAACGGTTGTACTTATCGCCTGCAAAGCTATGTCGCGTGATGCGGTATGCGGAGACACTAAAAGCACCATAGTAGAACACAGATGAAGCTTCTAAGTTGATGTAATAGCCAGTAAGAAGTAGTACAAGTCAAGTTTTAGGTATCGATTATATACTTTTTAGCTGGCTTTGGTGCCTTGGACATGAGCTAGGACCTTAAGATTCTGCATGAAAGGAGGACTAGCAGCCGCGTTGTACGGGAGAATGTGAAAAGTGTTCATATGTAGTAAAAACCTGAGATATACGTCTGTTTTCGTCATTTGTTATCGAATCGACTTAAAGCCAGATCGTCACATTGGCTGCTCTTCTCTCTGAAACGGTTGCACTTATCGTCTGGAAAGCTTTGTCGCGTGCTGCGGTATGCGGAGACACTAAAAGCATCATAGTAGAACACAGATGAAGCTTCTAAGATGATGTAATAGCCAGGAAGAAGTAGTACAATTCAAGTTTTAGGTACTGATTATTGACTTTTTAGCTGGCTTTGGTGCCTTGGACATGAGCTAGGACCTTAAGATTCTGCATGAAAGGAGGACTAGCAGCCGAGTTGCACGGGAGAATGTGAAAAGTGTTCATATGTAGTAAAAACCTGAGAAATCCGTCCGTTTTCGTCATTTGTTATCGAATCGACTTAAAGCAGATCGTCACATTGGCCGCTCTTCTCTCTGAAACGGTTGTACTTATCGCCTGCAAAGCTATGTCGCGTGATGCGGTATGCGGAGACACTAAAAGCACCATAGTAGAACACAGATGAAGCTTCTAAGTTGATGTATTAGCCAGTAAGATGTAATACAATTCAAGTTTTAGGTATTGATTATTGACTTTTTAGCTGGCTTTGGTGCCTTGGACATGAGCTAGGACCTTAAGATTCTGCATGAAAGGAGGACTAGCAGCCGAGTTGCACGGGAGAATGTGAAAAGTATTCATATGTAGTAAAAACCTGAGAAATCCGTCCGTTTTCGTCATTTGTTATCGAATCGACTTAAAGCCAGATCGTCACATTGGCCGCTCTTCTCTCTGAAACGGTTGTACTTATCGTCTTCAAAGCTATGTCGCGTGCTGCGGTATGCGGAGACACTAAAAGCACCATAGTAGAACACAGATGAAGCTTCTAAGTTGATGTAATAGCCAGTAAGAAGTAGTACAATTCAAGTTTTAGGTATCGATTATTGATTTTTTAGCTGGCTTTGGTGCCTTGGACATGAGCTAGGACCTTAAGATTCTGCATCAAAAGGCGGACTAGCAGCCGAGTTGCACGGGACAATGTGAAAAGTGTTCATATGTAGTAAAAACCTGAGAAATCCATCCGTTTTCGTCATTTGTTATCGAATCGACTTAAAGCCAGATCGTCACATTGGCTGCTCTTGTCTCTGAAACGGTTGTACTTATCGTCTGGAAAGCTTTGTCGCGTGCTGCGGTATGCGGAGACACTAAAAGCACCATAGTAGAACACAGAAGAAGCTTCTTAGATGATGTAATAGCCAGTAAGAATTAGTACAATTCAAGTTTTAGGTATCGATTATTGACTTTTTAGCTGGCTTTGGTGCCTTGGACATGAGCTAGGACCTTAAGATTCTGCATGAAAGGAGGACTAGCAGCCGAGTTGCAGGGGAGAATGTGAAAACTGTTCATATGTAGTAAAAACCTGAGAAATCAGTCCGTTTTCGTCATTTGTTATCGAATCGACTTAAAGCCAGATCGTCACATTGGCCGCTCTTCTCTCTGAAACGGTTGGACTTATCGTCTTCAAAGCTATGTCGCGTGCTGCGGTATGCGGAGACACTAAAAGCACGATAGTAGAACACAGATGAAGCTTCTAAGTTGATGTAATAGCCAGTAAGAAGTAGTACAATTCAAGTTTTAGGTATCGATTATTGACTTCTTAGCTGGCTTTGGTGCCTTGGACATGAGCTAGGACCTTAAGATTCTGCATGAAAGGAGGACTAGAAGCCGAGTTGCACGGGAGAATGTGAAAAGTGTTTATATGTAGTAAAAACCTGAGAAATCCGTCCGTTTTCGTCATTTGTTATCGAATCGACTTAAAGCCAGATCGTCACATTGGCCGCTCTTCTCTCTGAAACGGTTCTACTTATCGTCTGCAAAGCTATGTCGCGTGCTGCGGTATGCGGAGACACTAAAAGCACCATAGTAGAACACAGATGAAGCTCCTAAGTTGATGTAATAGCCAGTAAGAAGTAGTACAATTCAAGTTTTAGGTACTGATTATCTACTTTTTAGCTGGCTTTGGTGCCTTGGACATGAGCTAGGACCCTAAGATTCTGCATGAAAGGAGGACTAACAGCCGAGTTGCACGGGAGAATGTGAAAAGTGTTCATATGTAGTAAAAACCTGAGAAATCCGTCCGTTTTCGTCATTTGTTATCGAATCGACTTAAAGCCAGATCGTCACATTGGCCGCTCTTCTCTCTGAAACGGTTGACTTATCGCCTCCAAAGCTATGTCGCGTGATGCGGTATGCGGAGACAATAAAATCACCATAGTAGAACACAGATGAAGCTTCTAAGTCGATGTAATAGCCAAAAAGTAGTAGTACAATTCAAGATTTAGGTATCGATTATTGACTTCTTAGATGGATTTGGTGCCTTGGACATGAGCTAGGATGTTAAGATTCTGCATGAAAGGAGGACTAGCAGCCGAGTTGCACGGGACAATATGAAAAGTGTTCATATGTAGTAAAAAAATGAGAAATCCGTCCGTTTTCGTCATTTGTTATCGAATCGCCTTAAAGCCAGATCGTCACTTGGCCGCTCTTCTCTCTGAAACGGCTGTACTTATCGTCTGCAAAGCTATGTCGCGTGCTGCGGTATGCGGAGACACAAAAAGCACCATAGTAGAACACAGTTGAAGCTTCTAAGTTGATGTAATAGCCAGTAAGAATTAGTACAATTCAAGTTTTATGTATCGATTATTGACTTTTTAGCTGGCCTTGGTGCCTTGGACATGAGCTAGGACCTTAAGATTTTGCATTAAAGGAGGACTAGCAGCCGCGTTGGATGGGAGAATGTGAATAGTGTTCATATGTAGTAAAAACCTGAGAAATCCGTCCGTTTTCGTCATTTGTTATCGAATCGACTTAAAGCCAGATCGTCACATTTTCCGCTCTTCTCTCTGAAACGGTTGTACTTATCGCCTGCAAAGCTATGTCGCGTGATGCGGTATGCGGAGACACTAAAAGCACCATAGTAGAACACAGATGAAGCTTCTAAGTTGATGTAATAGCCAGTAAGAAGTAGTATAATTCAAGTTTTAGGTATCGATTATTGACTTTTTAGCTGGCTTTGGTGCCTTGGACATGAGCTAGGACCTTAAGATTCTGCATGAAAGGAGGACTAGCAGCCGAGTTGCACGGGAGAATGTGAAAAGTATTCATATGTAGTAAAAACCTGAGAAATCCGTCCGCTTTCGTCATTTGTTATCGAATCGACTTAAAGCCAGATCGTCACATTGGCCGCTCTTCTCTCTGAAACGGTTGTACTTATCGCCTGCAAAGCTATGTCGCGTGATGCGGTATGCGGAGACACTAAAAGCACCATAGTAGAACACAGATGAAGCTTCTAAGTTGATGTAATAGCCAGTAAGAAGTAGTACAAGTCAAGTTTTAGGTATCGATTATATAATTTTTAGCTGGCTTTGGTGCCTTGGACATGAGCTAGGACCTTAAGATTCTGCATGAAAGGAGGACTAGCAGCCGCGTTGTACGGGAGAATGTGAAATGTGTTCATATGTAGTAAAAACCTGAGATATACGTCTGTTTTCGTCATTTGTTATCGAATCGACTTAAAGCCAGATCGTCACATTGGCTGCTCTTCTCTCTGAAACGGTTGCACTTATCGTCTGGAAAGCTTTGTCGCGTGCTGCGGTATGCGGAGACACTAAAAGCACCATAGTAGAACACAGATGAAGCTTCTAAGATGATGTAATAGCCAGGAAGAAGTAGTACAATTCAAGTTTTAGGTACTGATTATTGACTTTTTAGCTGGCTTTGGTGCCTTGGACATGAGCTAGGACCTTAAGATTCTGCATGAAAGGAGGACTAGCAGCCGAGTTGCACGGGAGAATGTGAAAAGTGTTCATATGTAGTAAAAACCTGAGAAATCCGTCCGTTTTCGTCATTTGTTATCGAATCGACTTAAAGCCAGATCGTCACATTGGCCCCTCTTTTCTCTGAAACGGTTGTACTTATCGTCTGCAAAGCTATGTCGCGTACTGCGGTGTGCGGAGACACTAAAAGCACCATGGTAGAACACAGATGAAGCTTCTAAGTTGATGTAATAGCCAGTAAGATGTAATACAATTCAAGTTTTAGGTATCGATTATTGACTTTTTAGCTGGCTTTGGTGCCTTGGACATGAGCTAGGACCTTAAGATTCTGCATTAAAGGAGGACTAGCAGCCGAGTTGCACGGGAGAAAGTGAAAAGTATTCATATGTAGTAAAAACCTGAGAAATCCGTCCGTTTTCGTCATTTGTTATCGAATCGACTTAAAGCCAGATCGTCACATTGGCCTCTCTTCTCTCTGAAACGGTTGTACTTATCGTCTTCAAAGCTATGTCGCGTGCTGCGGTATGCGGAGACACTAAAAGCACCATAGTAGACACAGATGAAGCTTCTAAGTTGATGTAATAGCCAGTAAGAAGTAGTACAATTCAAGTTTTAGGTATCGATTATTGATTTTTTAGCTGTCTCTGGTGCCTTGGACATGAGCTAGGACCTTAAGATTCTGCATCAGAAGGAGGACTAGCAGCCGAGTTGCACGGGACAATGTGAAAAGTGTTCATATGTAATAAAAACCTGAGAAATCCGTCCGTTTTCGTCATTTGTTATCGAATCGACTTAAAGCCAGATCGTCACATTGGCTGCTCTTCTCACTGAAACGGTTGTACTTATCGTCTGGAAAGCTTTGTCGCGTGCTGCGGTATGCGGAGACACTAAAAGCACCATAGTAGAACACAGATGAAGCTTCTAAGATGATGTAATAGCAAGTAAGAAGTAGTACAATTCAAGTTTTAGGTATCGATTATTGACTTTTTAGCTGGCTTTGGTGCCTTGGACATGAGCTAGGCCCTTAAGATTCTGCATTAAAGGAGGAGTAGCAGCCGTTTTGCACGGGAGAATGTGAAATGTGTTCATATGTAGTAGAAACCTGAGAAATCCGTCCGTTTTCGTCATTTGTTATCGAATCGACTTAAAGCCAGATCGTCACATTGGCCGCTCTTCTCTCTGAAACGGTTGTACTTATCGTCTGCAAAGCTATGTCGCGTGCTGCGGTATGCGGAGACACTAAAAGCACCATAGTAGAACATAGATGAAGCTTCTATGATGATGTAATAGCCAGTAAGAAGTAGTACAATTCAAGTTTTAGGTATCGATTATTGACTTTTTAGTTGGCTTTGG
The DNA here is from genome assembly GCF_023897955.1 of Schistocerca gregaria. Lineage (NCBI taxonomy): Eukaryota > Metazoa > Arthropoda > Insecta > Orthoptera > Acrididae > Schistocerca > Schistocerca gregaria. The sequence continues at coordinate 746,604 of NW_026061864.1, read as the reverse complement.
TGCCTTGGACATGAGCTAGGACCTTAAGATTCTGCATGAAAGGAGGACTAGCAGCCGAGTTGCACGGGAGAATGTGAAAAGTATTCATATGTAGTAAAAACCTGAGAAATCCGTCCGTTTTCGTCATTTGTTATCGAATCGACTTAAAGCCCGATCGTCACATTGGCCGCTCTTCTCTCTGAAACGGTTGTACTTATCGTCTGCAAAGCTATCTCGCGTGCTGCGGTATGCGGAGACAATAAAATCACCATAGTAGAACACAGATGAAGCTTCTACGTCGATGTAATAGCCAGTAAGAAGTAGTACAATTCAAGTTTTAGGTACTGATTATTGACTTTTTAGCTGGCTTTGGTGCCTTGGACATGAGCTAGGACCTTAAGATTCAGCATTAAAGGAGGACTAGCAGCCGAGTTGCACGAGAGAATGTGAAAAGTATTCATATGTAGTAAAAATCTGAGAAATCCGTCCGCTTTCGTCATTTGTTATCGAATCGACTTAAAGCCAGATCGTCACATTGGCCGCTCTTCTCTCTGAAACGGTTGTACTTATCGCCTGCAAAGCTATGTCGCGTGATGCGGTATGCGGAGACACTAAAAGCACCATAGTAGAACACAGATGAAGCTTCTAAGTTGATGTAATAGCCAGTAAGAAGTAGTACAAGTCAAGTTTTAGGTATCGATTATATACTTTTTAGCTGGCTTTGGTGCCTTGGACATGAGCTAGGACCTTAAGATTCTGCATGAAAGGAGGACTAGCATCCGCGTTGTACGGGAGAATGTGAAATGTGTTCATATGTAGTAAAAACCTGAGATATACGTCTGTTTTCGTCATTTGTTATCGAATCGACTTAACGCCAGATCGTCACATTGGCTGCTCTTCTCTCTGAAACGGTTGCACTTATCGTCTGGAAAGCTTTGTCGCGTGCTGCGGTATGCGGAGACACTAAAAGCATCATAGTAGAACACAGATGAAGCTTCTAAGATGATGTAATAGCCAGGAAGAAGTAGTACAATTCAAGTTTTAGGTACTGATTATTGACTTTTTAGCTGGCTTTGGTGCCTTGGACATGAGCTAGGACCTTAAGATTCTGCATGAAAGGAGGACTAGCAGCCGAGTTGCACGGGAGAATGTGAAAAGTGTTCATATGTAGTAAAAACCTGAGAAATCCGTCCGTTTTCGTCATTTGTTATCGAATCGACTTAAAGCAGATCGTCACATTAGCCGCTCTTCTCTCTGAAACGGTTGTACTTATCGCCTGCAAAGCTATGTCGCGTGATGCGGTATGCGGAGACACTAAAAGCACCATAGTAGAACACAGATGAAGCTTCTAAGTTGATGTATTAGCCAGTAAGATGTAATACAATTCAAGTTTTAGGTATTGATTATTGACTTTTTAGCTGGCTTTGGTGCCTTGGACATGAGCTAGGACCTTAAGATTCTGCATGAAAGGAGGACTAGCAGCCGAGTTGCACGGGAGAATGTGAAAAGTATTCATATGTAGTAAAAACCTGAGAAATCCGTCCGTTTTCGTCATTTGTTATCGAATCGACTTAAAGCCAGATCGTCACATTGGCCGCTCTTCTCTCTGAAACGGTTGTACTTATCGTCTTCAAAGCTATGTCGCGTGCTGCGGTATGCGGAGACACTAAAAGCACCATAGTAGAACACAGATGAAGCTTCTAAGTTGATGTAATAGCCAGTAAGAAGTAGTACAATTCAAGTTTTAGGTATCGATTATTGATTTTTTAGCTGGCTTTGGTGCCTTGGACATGAGCTAGGACCTTAAGATTCTGCATCAAAAGGCGGACTAGCAGCCGAGTTGCACGGGACAATGTGAAAAGTATTCATATGTAGTAAAAACCTGAGAAATCCATCCGTTTTCGTCATTTGTTATCGAATCGACTTAAAGCCAGATCGTCACATTGGCTGCTCTTGTCTCTGAAACGGTTGTACTTATCGTCTGGAAAGCTTTGTCGCGTTCTGCGGTATGCGGAGACACTAAAAGCACCATAGTAGAACACAGAAGAAGCTTCTTAGATGATGTAATAGCCAGTAAGAATTAGTACAATTCAAGTTTTAGGTATCGATTATTGACTTTTTAGCTGGCTTTGGTGCCTTGGACATGAGCTAGGACCTTAAGATTCTGCATGAAAGGAGGACTAGCAGCCGAGTTGCAGGGGAGAATGTGAAAACTGTTCATATGTAGTAAAAACCTGAGAAATCAGTCCGTTTTCGTCATTTGTTATCGAATCGACTTAAAGCCAGATCGTCACATTGGCCGCTCTTCTCTCTGAAACGGTTGGACTTATCGTCTTCAAAGCTATGTCGCGTGCTGCGGTATGCGGAGACACTAAAAGCACGATAGTAGAACACAGATGAAGCTTCTAAGTTGATGTAATAGCCAGTAAGAAGTAGTACAATTCAAGTTTTAGGTATCGATTATTGACTTCTTAGCTGGCTTTGGTGCCTTGGACATGAGCTAGGACCTTAAGATTCTGCATGAAAGGAGGACTAGCAGCCGAGTTGCACGGGAGAATGTGAAAAGTGTTTATATGTAGTAAAAACCTGAGAAATCCGTCCGTTTTCGTCATTTGTTATCGAATCGACTTAAAGCCAGATCGTCACATTGGCCGCTCTTCTCTCTGAAACGGTTGCACTTATCGTCTGCAAAGCTATGTCGCGTGCTGCGGTATGCGGAGACACTAAAAGCACCATAGTAGAACACAGATGAAGCTCCTAAGTTGATGTAATAGCCAGTAAGAAGTAGTACAATTCAAGTTTTAGGTACTGATTATCTACTTTTTAGCTGGCTTTGGTGCCTTGGACATGAGCTAGGACCCTAAGATTCTGCATGAAAGGAGGACTAACAGCCGAGTTGCACGGGAGAATGTGAAAAGTGTTCATATGTAGTAAAAACCTGAGAAATCCGTCCGTTTTCGTCATTTGTTATCGAATCGACTTAAAGCCAGATCGTCACATTGGCCGCTCTTCTCTCTGAAACGGTTGTACTTATCGCCTCCAAAGCTATGTCGCGTGATGCGGTATGCGGAGACAATAAAATCACCATAGTAGAACACAGATGAAGCTTCTAAGTCGATGTAATAGCCAAAAAGTAGTAGTACAATTCAAGATTTAGGTATCGATTATTGACTTCTTAGATGGATTTGGTGCCTTGGACATGAGCTAGGATGTTAAGATTCTGCATGAAAGGAGGACTAGCAGCCGAGTTGCACGGGACAATATGAAAAGTGTTCATATGTAGTAAAAAAATGAGAAATCCGTCCGTTTTCGTCATTTGTTATCGAATCGCCTTAAAGCCAGATCGTCACTTGGCCGCTCTTCTCTCTGAAACGGCTGTACTTATCGTCTGCAAAGCTATGTCGCGTGCTGCGGTATGCGGAGACGCAAAAAGCACCATAGTAGAACACAGTTGAAGCTTCTAAGTTGATGTAATAGCCAGTAAGAAGTAGTACAATTCAAATTTTATGTATCGATTATTGACTTTTTAGCTGGCCTTGGTGCCTTGGACATGAGCTAGGACCTTAAGATTTTGCATTAAAGGAGGACTAGCAGCCGCGTTGGATGGGAGAATGTGAATAGTGTTCATATGTAGTAAAAACCTGAGAAATCCGTCCGTTTTCGTCATTTGTTATCGAATCGACTTAAAGCCAGATCGTCACATTTTCCGCTCTTCTCTCTGAAACGGTTGTACTTATCGCCTGCAAAGCTATGTCGCGTGATGCGGTATGCGGAGACACTAAAAGCACCATAGTAGAACACAGATGAAGCTTCTAAGTTGATGTAATAGCCAGTAAGAAGTAGTATAATTCAAGTTTTAGGTATCGATTATTGACTTTTTAGCTGGCTTTGGTGCCTTGGACATGAGCTAGGACCTTAAGATTCTGCATGAAAGGAGGACTAGCAGCCGAGTTGCACGGGAGAATGTGAAAAGTGTTCACATGTAGTAAAAACCTGAGAAATCCGTCCGTTTTCGTCATTTGTTATCGAATCGACTTAAAGCCAGATCGTCACATTGGCCGCTCTTCTCTCTGAAACGGTTGTACTTACCGTCTGCAAAGCTATGTCGCGTGCTGCGGTATGCGGAGACACTAAAAGCACCATAGTAGAACACATATGAAGCTTCTATGATGATGTAATAGCCAGTAAGAAGTAGTACAATTCAAGTTTAAGGTATCGTATCGACTTCTTAGATGCATTTGGTGACTTGGACATGAGCTAGGACTTTAAGATTCTGCATGAAAAGAGGACTAGCTGCCGAGTTGCACGGGACAATATGAAAAGTGTTCATATGTAGTAACAACCTGAGAAATCCGTCCGTTTTCGTCATTTGTTATCGAATCGACTTAAAGCCCGATCGTCACATTGGCCGCTCTTCTCTCTGAAACGGTTGTACTTGTCGTCTGCAAAGCTATCTCGCGTGCTGCGGTATGCGGAGACAATAAAATCACCATAGTAGAACACAGATGAAGCTTCTACGTCGATGTAATAGCCAGTAAGAAGTAGTACAATTCAAGTTTTAGGTACTGATTATTGACTTTTTAGCTGGCTTTGGTGCCTTGGACATGAGCTAGGACCTTAAGATTCAGCATTAAAGGAGGACTAGCAGCCGAGTTGCACGGGAGAATGTGAAAAGTATTCATATGTAGTAAAAACCTGAGAAATCTGTCCGCTTTCGTCATTTGTTATCGAATCGACTTAAAGCCAGATCGTCACATTGGCCGCTCTTCTCTCTGAAACGGTTGTACTTATCGCCTGCAAAGCTATGTCGCGTGATGCGGTATGCGGAGACACTAAAAGCACCATAGTAGAACACAGATGAAGCTTCTAAGTTGATGTAATAGCCAGTAAGAAGTAGTACAAGTCAAGTTTTAGGTATCGATTATATACTTTTTAGCTGGCTTTGGTGCCTTGGACATGAGCTAGGACCTTAAGATTCTGCATGAAAGGAGGACTAGCAGCCGCGTTGTACGGGAGAATGTGAAATGTGTTCATATGTAGTAAAAACCTGAGATATACGTCTGTTTTCGTCATTTGTTATCGAATCGACTTAAAGCCAGATCGTCACATTGGCTGCTCTTCTCTCTGAAACGGTTGCACTTATCGTCTGGAAAGCTTTGTCGCGTGCTGCGGTATGCGGAGACACTAAAAGCACCATAGTAGAACACAGATGAAGCTTCTAAGATGATGTAATAGCCAGGAAGAAGTAGTACAATTCAAGTTTTAGGTACTGATTATTGACTTTTTAGCTGGCTTTGGTGCCTTGGACATGAGCTAGGACCTTAAGATTCTGCATGAAAGGAGGACTAGCAGCCCAGTTGCACGGGAGAATGTGAAAAGTGTTCATATGTAGTAAAAACCTGAGAAATCCGTCCGTTTTCGTCATTTGTTATCGAATCGACTAAAAGCCAGATCGTCACATTGTCCCCTCTTTTCTCTGAAACGGTTGTACTTATCGTCTGCAAAGCTATGTCGCGTACTGCGGTGTGCGGAGACACTAAAAGCACCATGGTAGAACACAGATGAAGCTTCTAAGTTGATGTAATAGCCAGTAAGATGTAGTACAATTCAAGTTTTAGGTATCGATTATTGACTTTTTAGCTGGCTTTGGTGCCTTGGACATGAGCTAGGACCTTAAGATTCTGCATTAAAGGAGGACTAGCAGCCGAGTTGCACGGGAGAAAGTGAAAAGTATTCATATGTAGTAAAAACCTGAGAAATCCGTCCGTTTTCGTCATTTGTTATCGAATCGACTTAAAGCCAGATCGTCACATTGGCCGCTCTTCTCTCTGAAACGGTTGTACTTATCGTCTTCAAAGCTATGTCGCGTGCTGCGGTATGCGGAGACACTAAAAGCACCATAGTAGACACAGATGAAGCTTCTAAGTTGATGTAATAGCCAGTAAGAAGTAGTACAATTCAAGTTTTAGGTATCGATTATTAATTTTTTAGCTGTCTCTGGTGCCTTGGACATGAGCTAGGACCTTAAGATTCTGCATCAAAAGGAGGACTAGCAGCCGAGTTGCACGGGACAATGTGAAAAGTGTTCATATGTAATAAAAACCTGAGAAATCCGTCCGTTTTCGTCATTTGTTATCGAATCGACTTAAAGCCAGATCGTCACATTGGCTGCTCTTCTCACTGAAACGGTTGTACTTATCGTCTGGAAAGCTTTGTCGCGTGCTGCGGTATGCGTAGACACTAAAAGCACCATAGTAGAACACAGATGAAGCTTCTAAGATGATGTAATAGCAAGTAAGAAGTAGTACAATTCAAGTTTTAGGTATCGATTATTGACTTTTTAGCTGGCTTTGGTGCCTTGGACATGAGCTAGGACCTTAAGATTCTGCATTAAAGGAGGAGTAGCAGCCGTTTTGCACGGGAGAATGTGAAATGTGTTCATATGTAGTAGAAACCTGAGAAATCCGTCCGTTTTCGTCATTTGTTATCGAATCGACTTAAAGCCAGATCGTCACATTGGCCGCTCTTCTCTCTGAAACGGTTGTACTTATCGTCTGCAAAGCTATGTCGCGTGCTGCGGTATGCGGAGACACTAAAAGCACCATAGTAGAACATAGATGAAGCTTCTATGATGATGTAATAGCCAGTAAGAAGTAGTACAATTCAAGTTTTAGGTATCGATTATTGACTTTTTAGTTGGCTTTGGTGCCTTGGACATGAGCTAGGACCTTAAGATTCTGCATGAAAGGAGGACTAGCAGCCGCGTTGGATGGGAGAATGTGAAAAGTGTTCATATGTAGTAAAAACCTGAGAAATCCGTCCGTTTTCGTCATTTGTTATCGAATCGACTTAAAGCCAGATCGTCACATTGGCCGCTCTTCTCTCTGAAACGGTTGTACTTATCGCCTGCAAAGCTATGTCGCGTGATGCGGTATGCGGAGACACTAAAAGCACCATAGTTGAACACAGATGAAGCTTCTAAGTTGATGTATTAGCCAGTAAGAAGTAGTACAATTCAAGTTTTAGGTATTGATTATTGACTTTTTAGCTGGCTTTGGTGCCTTGGACATGAGCTAGGACCTTAAGATTCTGCATGAAAGGAGGACTAGCAGCCGAGTTGCACGGGAGAATGTGAAAAGTATTCATATGTAGTAAAAACCTGAGAAATCCGTCCGTTTTCGTCATTTGTTATCGAATCGACTTAAAGCCAGATCGTCACATTGGCCGCTCTTCTCTCTGAAACGGTTGTACTTATCGTCTTCAAAGCTATGTCGCGTGCTGCGGTATGCGGAGACACTAAAAGCACCATAGTAGAACACAGATGAAGCTTCTAAGTTGATGTAATAGCCAGTAAGATGTAGTACAATTCAAGTTTTAGGTATCGATTATTGATTTTTTGGCTGGCTTTGGTGCCTTGGACATGAGCTAGGACCTTAAGATTCTGCATCAAAAGGCGGACTAGCAGCCGAGTTGCACGGGACAATGTGAAAAGTGTTCATATGTAGTAAAAACCTGAGAAATCCATCCGTTTTCGTCATTTGTTATCGAATCGACTTAAAGCCAGATCGGCACATCGGCTGCTCTTGTCTCTGAAACGGTTGTACTTATCGTCTGGAAAGCTTTGTCGCGTGCTGCGGTATGCGGAGACACTAAAAGCACCATAGTAGAACACAGAAGAAGCTTCTAAGATGATGTAATAGCCAGTAAGAATTAGTACAATTCAAGTTTTAGGTATCGATTATTGACTTTTTAGCTGGCTTTGGTGCCTTGGACATGAGCTAGGACCTTAAGATTCTGCATGAAAGGAGGACTAGCAGCCGAGTTGCAGGGGAGAATGTGAAAAGTGTTCATATGTAGTAAAAACCTGATAAATCCGTCCGTTTTCGTCATTTGTTATCGAATCGACTTAAAGCCAGATCGTCACATTGGCCGCTCTTCTCTCTGAAACGGTTGTACTTATCGTCTTCACAGCTATGTCGCGTGCTGCGGTATGCGGAGACATTAAAAGCACCATAGTAGAACAGAGATGAAGCTTCTAAGTTGATGTAATACCCAGTAAGAAGTAGTACAATTCAAGTTTTAGGTATCGATTATTGACTTCTTAGCTGGCTTTGGTGCCTTGGACATGAGCTAGGACCTTAAGATTCTGCATGAAAGGAGGACTAGCAGCCGAGTTGCACGGGAGAATGTGAAAAGTGTTCATATGTAGTAAAAACCTGAGAAATCCGTCCGTTTTCGTCATTTGTTATCGAATCGACTTAAAGCCAGATCGTCACATTGGCCGCTCTTCTCTCTGAAACGGTTGTACTTATCGCCTGCAAAGCTATGTCGCGTGATTCGGTATGCGGAGACAATAAGATCACCATAGTAGAACACAGATGAAGCTTCTAAGTCGATGTAATAGCCAGTAAGTAGCAGTACAATTCAAGATTTAGGTATCGATTATTGACTTCTTAGATGGATTTGGTGCCTTGGACATGAGCTAGGAAGTTAAGATTCTGCATGAAAGGAGGACTAGCAGCCGCGTTGCACGGGACAATATGAAAAGTGTTCATATGTAGTAAAAAAATGAGAAATCCGTCCGTTTTCGTCATTTGTTATCGAACCGCCTTAAAGCCAGATCGTCACTTGGCCGCTCTTCTCTCTAAAACGGCTGTACTTATCGTCTGCAAAGCTATGTCGCGTGCTGCGGTATGCGGAGACACTAAAAGCACCATAGTAGAACACAGTTGAAGCTTTTAAGTTGATGTAATAGCCAGTAAGAAGTAGTACAATTCAAGTTTTAGGTATCGATTATTGACTTTTCAGCTGGCTTTGGTGCCTTGGACATGAGCTAGGACCTTAAGATTCTGCATTAAAGGAGGAGTAGCAGCCGTTTTGCACGGGAGATTGTGAAATGTGTTCATATGTAGTAGAAACCTGAGAAATCCGTCCGTTTTCGTCATTTGTTATCGAATCGACTTAAAGCCAGATCGTCACATTGGCCGCTCTTCTCTCTGAAACGGTTGTACTTATCGTCTGCAAAGCTATGTCGCGTACTGCGGTAGGCGGAGACACTGAAACCACCACAGTAGAACACAGATGCAGCTTCTAATTTGATGTAATAGCCAGTAAGAAGTAGTACAATTCAAGTTTTAGGTATCGATTATTGACTTTTTAGCTGGCTTTGATGCCTTGGACATGAGCTAGGACCTTAAGAATCTGCATGAGAGGAGGACTAGCAGCCGAGTTGCAGGGAAGAATGTGAAAAGTGTTCATATGTAGTAAAAACCTGAGAAATCCGTCCGTTTTCGTCATTTGTTATCGAATCGACTTAAACCCGATCGTCACATTGGCCGCTCTTCTCTCTGAAACAGTTGTACTTATCGTCTGCAAAGCTATGTCGCGTGGTGCGGTATGCGGAGACAATAAAATCACCATAGTAGAACACAGATGAAGCTTCTAAGTCGATGTAATAGCCAGTAAGAAGTAGTACAATTCAAGTTTTAGGTATCGATTATATACTTTTTAGCTGGCTTTGGTGCCTTGGACATGAGCTATTACCTTAAGATTCTGCATGAAAGGAGGACTAGCAGCCGCGTTGTACGGGAGAATGTGAAATGTGTTCATTTGTAGTAAAAACCTGAGATATACGTCCGTTTTCGTCATTTGTTATCGAATCGACTTAAAGCCAGATCGTCACATTGGCCGCTCTTCTCTCTGAAACGGTTGTACTTATCGTCTGCAAAGCTATGTCGCATGCTGCGGTAGGCGGAGACACTAAAAGCACCATGGTAGAACACAGATGAAGCTTCTAAGTTGATGTAATAGCCAGTAAGATGTAGTACAATTCAAGTTTTAGGTATCGATTATTGACTTTTTAGCTGGCTTTGGTGCCTTGGACATGAGTTAGGACCTTAAGATTCTACATTAAAGGAGGACTAGCAGCCGAGTTGCACGGGAGAAAGTGAAAAGTATTCATATGTAGTAAAAACCTGAGAAATCCGTCCGTTTTCGTCATTTGTTATCGAATCGACTTAAAGCCAGATCGTCACATTGGCCGCTCTTCTCTCTGAAACGGTTGTACTTATCGTCTTCAAAGCTATGTCGCGTGCTGCGGTATGCGGAGACACTAAAAGCACCATAGTAGAACACAGATGAAGCTTCTAAGTTGATGTAATAGCCAGTAAGAAGTAGTACAATTCAAGTTTTAGGTATCGATTATTGATTTTTTTAGCTGGCTCTGGTGCCTTGGACATGAGCTAGGACCTTAAGATTCTGCATCAAAAGGAGGACTAGCAGCCGAGTTGCACGGGACAATGTGAAAAGTGTTCATATGTAGTAGAAACCTGAGAAATCCGTCCGTTTTCGTCATTTGTTATCGAATCGACTTAAAGGCAGATCGTCACATTGGCTGCTCTTCTCTCTGAAACGGTTGTACTTATCGTCTGGAAAGCTTTGTCGCGTGCTGCGGTATGCGGAGACACTAAAAGCACCTTAGTAGAACACAGATGAAGCTTCTAAGATGATGTAATAGCCAGTAAGAAGTAGTACAATTCAAGTTTTAGGTATCGATTATTGACTTTTTAGTTGGCTTTGGTGCCTTGGACATGAGCTAGGACCTTAAGATTCTGCATTAAAGGAGGAGTAGCAGCCGTTTTGCACGGGAGATTGTGAAATGTGTTCATATGTAGTAGAAACCTGAGAAATCCGTCCGTTTTCGTCATTTGTTATCGAATCGACTTAAAGCCAGATCGTCACATTGGCCGCTCTTCTCTCTGAAACGGTTGTACTTATCGTCTGCAAAGCTATGTCGCGTGCTGCGGTATGCGGAGACACTAAAATCACCATAGTAGAACACAGATAAAGCTTCTAAGTTGATGTAATAGACAATAAGAAGTAGTACAATTCAAGTTTTAGGTATGGATTATTGACTTTTTAGCTGGCTTTGGTGCCTTGGGCATGAGCTAGGACCTTAAGATTCTGCATGAAAGGAGGACTAGCAGCCGAGTTGCACGGGAGAATGTGAAAGGTGTTCATATGTAGTAAAAACCTGAGAAATCCGTCCGTTTTCGTCATTTTTTATCGAATCGACTTACAGGTAGATCGTCACATTGGCCGCTCTTCTCTCTGAAACGGTTGTACTTATCGTCTGCAAAGCTATGTCGCGTGCTGCGGTATGCGGAGACACTAAAAGCACCATAGTAGAACACAGATGAAGCTTCTATGATGATGTAATAGCCAGTTAGAAGTAGTACAATTCAAGTTTTAGGTATCGATTATTGACTTTTTAGCTGGCTTTGGTGCCTTGGACATGAGCTAGGACCTTAAGATTCTGCATGAAAGGAGGACTAGCAGCCGCGTTGAACGGGAGAATATGAAATGTGTTCATATGAACTAAAAACCTGAGAAATACGTCCGTTTTCGTCATTTGTTATCGAATCGACTTAAAGCCAGATCGTCACATTGGCCCCTCTTTTCTCTGAAACGGTTGTACTTATCGTCTGCAAAGCTATGTCGCGTACTGCGGTGTGCGGAGACACTAAAAGCACCATGGTAGAACACAGATGAAGCTTCTAAGTTGATGTAATAGCCAGTAAGATGTGGTACAATTCAAGTTTTAGGTATCGATTATTGACTTTTTAGCTGGCTTTGGTGCCTTAGACATGAGCTAGGACCTTAAGATTCTGCATGAAAGGAGGATTAGCAGCCGCGTTGGATAGGAGAATGTGAAATGTGTTCATATGTAGTAAAAACCTGAGAAATCCGTCCGTTTACGTCATTTGTTATCGAATCGACTTAAAGCCAGATCGTCGCATTGGCTGCTCTTCTCTCTGAAACCGTTGTACTTATCGTCTGGAAAGCTTTGTCGCGTGCTGCGGTATGCGGAGACACTAAAAGCACCATAGTAGAACACAGATGAAGCTTCTAAGTTGATGTAATAGCCAGTAAGAAGTAGTACAATTCAAGTTTTAGGTATCGATTATTGACTTCTTAGCTGGCTTTGGTGCCTTGGACATGAACTATGTCCTTAAGATTCTGCATGAAAGGAGGACTAGCAGCCGAGTTGCACGGGAGAATGTGAAAAGTGTCCATATGTAGTAAAAACCTGAGAAATCCGTCCGTTTTCGTCATTTGTTATCGAATCGACTTAAAGCCAGATCGTCACATTGGCCGCTCTTCTCTCTGAAACGGTTGTACTTATCGTCTGGAAAGCTATGTCGCGTGCTGCGGTATGCGGAGACACTAAAAGCACCATAGTAGAACATAGATGAAGCTTCTATGATGATGTAATAGCCAGTAAGAAGTAGTACAATTCAAGTTTTAGGTATCGATTATTGACTTTTTAGCTGGCTTTGGTGCCTTGGACATGAGCTAGGACCTTAAGATTCTGCATGAAAGGAGGACTAGCAGCCGCGTTGGATGGGAGAATGTGAAAAGTGTTCATATGTAGTAAAAACCTGAGAAATCCGTCCGTTTTCGTCATTTGTTATCGAATCGACTTAAAGCCAGATCGTCACATTGGCCGCTCTTGTCTCTGAAACGGTTGTTCTTATCGTCTGGAAGGCTTTGTCGCGTGCTGCGGTATGCGGAGACACTAAAAGCACCATAGTAGAACACAGAAGAAGCTTCTAAGATGATGTAATAGCCAGTAAGAATTAGTACAATTCAAGTTTTACGTATCGATTATTGACTTTTTAGCTGGCTTTGGTGCCTTGGACATGAGCTAGGACCTTAAGATTCTGCATGAAAGGAGGACTAGCAGCCGAGTTGCAGGGGAGAATGTGAAAAGTGTTCATATGTAGTAAAAACCTGAGAAATCCGTCCGTTTTCGTCATTTGTTATCGAATCGACTTAAAGCCAGATCGTCACATTGGCCGCTCTTCTCTCTGAAACGGTTCTACTTATCGTCTTCAAAGCTATGTCGCGTGCTGCGGTATGCGGAGACACTAAAAGCACCATAGTAGAACACAGATGAAGCTTCTAAGTTGATGTAATAGCCAGTAAGAAGTAGTACAATTCAAGTTTTAGGTATCGATTATTGACTTCTTAGCTGGCTTTGGTGCCTTGGACATGAGCTAGGACCTTAAGATTCTGCATGAAAGGAGGACTAGCAGCCGAGTTGCACGGGAGAATGTGAAAAGTGTTCATATGTAGTAAAAACTTGAGAAATCCGTCCGTTTTCGTCATTTGTTATCGAATCGACTTAAAGCCAGATCGTCACATTGGCCGCTCTTCTCTCTGAAACGGTTCTACTTATCGTCTGCAAAGCTATGTCGCGTGCTGCGGTATGCGGAGACACTAAAAGCACCATAGTAAAACAAAGATGAAGCTTCTAAGTTGATGTAATAGCCAGTAAGAAGTAGTACAATTCAAGTTTTAGGTACTGATTATCTACTTTTTAGCTGGCTTTGGTGCCTTGGACATGAGCTAGGACCTTAAGATTCTGCATGAAAGGAGGACTAGCAGCCGAGTTGCACGGGAGAATGTGAAAAGTGTTCATATGTAGTAAAAACCTGAGAAATCCGTACGTTTTCGTCATTTGTTATCGAATCGACTTAAAGCCAGATCGTCACATTGGCCGCTCTTCTCTCTGAAACGGTTGTACTAATCGCCTGCAAAGCTATGTCGCGTGATGCGGTATGCGGAGACAATAAAATCACCATAGTAGTACACAGATGAAGCTTCTAAGTCGATGTAATAGCCAGTAAGTAGTAGTACAATTCAAGATTTAGGTATCGATTATTGACTTCTTAGATGGATTTGGTGCCTTGGACATGAGCTAGGAAGTTAAGATTCTGCATGAAAGGAGGACTAGCAGCTGAGTTGCACGGGACAATATGAAAAGTGTTCATATGTAGTAAAAAAATGAGAAATCCGTCCGTTTTCGTCATTTGTTATCGAATCGCCTTAAAGCCAGATCGTCACTTGGCCGCTCTTCTCTCTGAATCGGCTGTACTTATCGTCTGCAAAGCTATGTCGCGTGCTGCGGTATGCGGAGACACTAAAAGCACCATAGTAGAACACAGTTGAAGCTTCTAAGTTGATGTAATAGCCAGTAAGAAGTAGTACAATTCAAGTTTTAGGTATCGATGATTGACTTTTTAGCTGGCTTTGGTGCCTTGGACATGGGCTAGGACCTTAAGATTCTGCATGAAAGGAGGACTAGCAGCCGCGTTGGATGGGAGAATGTGAATAGTGTTCATATGTAGTAAAAACCTGAGAAATCCGTCCGTTTTCGTCATTTGTTATCGAATCGACATAAAGCCAGATCGTCACATTTTCCGCTCTTCTCTCTGAAACGGTTGTACTTATCGCCTGCAAAGCTATGTCGCGTGATGCGGTATGCGGAGACACTAAAAGCACCATAGTAGAACACAGATGAAGCTTCTAAGTTGATGTAATAGCCAGTAAGAAGTAGTATAATTCAAGTTTTAGGTATCGATTATTGAATTTTTAGCTGGCTTTGGTGCCTTGGACATGAGCTAGGACCTTAAGATTCTGCATGAAAGGAGGACTAGCAGCCGAGTTGCACGGGAGAATGTGAAAAGTGTTCACATGTAGTAAAAACCTGAGAAATCCGTCCGTTTTCGTCATTTGTTATCGAATCGACTTAAAGCCAGATCGTCACATTGGCCGCTCTTCTCTCTGAAACGGTTGTACTTATCGTCTGCAAAGCTATGTCGCGTGCTGCGGTATGCGGAGACTCTAAAAGCACCATAGTAGAACACAGATGAAGCTTCTAAGTTGATGTAATAGCCAGTAAGAAGTAGTACAATTCAAGTTTTAGGTACTGATTATTTACTTTTTAGCTGGCTTTGGAGCCTTGGACATGAGCTAGGACCTTAAGATTCTGCATGAAAGGAGGACTAGCAGCCGCGTTGCACGGGAGAATGTGAAATGTGTTCATATGTAGTAAAAACCTGAGAAATCCGTCCGTTTTCGTCATTTGTTATCGAATCGACTTAAAGCCCGATCGTCACATTGGCCGCTCTTCTCTCTGAAACGGTTGTACTTATCGCCTGCAAAGCTATGTCTCGTGATGCGGTATGCGGAGACACAAAAAGCACCATAGTAGAACACAGATGAAGCTTCTAAGTTGATGTAATAGCCAGTAAGAAGTAGTACAATTCAAGTTTTAGGTATCGATTATTGACTTTTTTGCTGGCTTTGGTGCCTTGGACATGAGCTAGGACCTTAAGATTCTTCATGAAAGGAGGACTAGCAGCCGCGTTGTACGGGAGAATGTGAAATGTGTTCATATGTAGTAAAATCCTGAGAAATACGTCCGTTTTCGTCATTTGTTATCGAATTGACTTAAAGCCAGATCGTCACATTGGATGCTCTTCTCTCTGAAACGGTTGTACTTATCGTCTGGAAAGCTTTGTCGCGTGCTGCGGTATGCGGAAACACTGAAAGCACCATAGTAGAACACAGATGAAGCTTCTAAGATGATGTAATAGCCAGTAAGAAGTAGTACAATTCAAGTTTTAGGTATGGATTATTGACTTTTTAGCTGGCTTTGATGCCTTGGACATGAGCTAGGACCTTAAGATTCTGCATGAAAGGAGGACTAGCAGCCGAGTTGCACGGGAGAATGTGAAAAGTGTTCATATGTAGTAAAAACCTGAGAAATCCGTCCGTTTTCGTCATTTGTTATCGAATCGACTTAAAGCCAGATCGTCACATTGGCCGCTCTTCTCTCTGAAACGGTTGTACTTATCGTCTGGAAAGCTATGTCGCGTGCTGCGGTATGCGGAGACACTAAAATCACCATAGTAGAACATAGATGAAGCTTCTATGATGATGTAATAGCGGGTAAGAAGTAGTACAATTCAAGTTTTAGGTATCGATTATTGACTTTTTAGCTGGCTTTGGTGCCTTGGACATGAGCTAGGACCTTAAGATTCTGCATGAAAGGAGGACTAGCAGCCGCGTTGAACGGGAGAATATGAAATGTGTTCATATGAACTAAAAACCTGAGAAATACGTCCGTTTTCGTCATTTGTTATCGAATCGACTTAAAGCCAGATCGTCACATTGGCCCCTCTTTTCTCTGAAACGGTTGTACTTATCGTCTGGAAAGCTATGTCGCGTACTGCGGTGTGCGGAGACACTAAAAGCACCATGGTAGAACACAGATGAAGCTTCTAAGTTGATGTAATAGCCAGTAAGATGTGGTACAATTCAAGTTTTAGGTATCGATTATTGACTTTTTAGCTGGCTTTGGTGCCTTGGACATGAGCTAGGACCTAAAGATTCTGCATGAAAGGAGGATTAGCAGCCGCGTTGGATAGGAGAATGTGAAATGTGTTCATATGTAGTAAAAACCTGAGAAATCCGTCCGTTTTCGTCATTTGTTATCGAATCGACTTAAAGCCAGATCGTCGCATTGGCTGCTCTTCTCTCTGAAACCGTTGTACTTATCGTCTGGAAAGCTTTGTCGCGTGCTGCGGTATGCGGAGACACTAAAAGCACCATAGTAGAACACAGATGAAGCTTCTAAGTTGATGTAATAGCCAGTAAGAAGTAGTACAATTCAAGTTTTAGGTATCGATTATTGACTTCTTAGCTGGCTTTGGTGCCCTAGACATGAGCTAGGACCTTAAGATTCTGCATGAAAGGAGGACTAGCAGCCGAGTTGCACGGGAGAATGTGAAAAGTGTCCATATGTAGTAAAAACCTGAGAAATCCGTCCGTTTTCGTCATTTGTTATCGAATCGACTTAAAGCCAGATCGTCACATTGGCCGCTCTTCTCTCTGAAACGGTTGTACTTATCGTCTGGAAAGCTATGTCGCGTGCTGCGGTATGCGGAGACACTAAAAGCACCATAGTAGAACATAGATGAAGCTTCTATGATGATGTAATAGCCAGTAAGAAGTAGTACAATTCAAGTTTTAGGTATCGATTATTGACTTTTTAGCTGGCTTTGGTGCCTTGGACATGAGCTAGGACCTTAAGATTCTGCATGAAAGGAGGACTAGCAGCCGCGTTGGATGGGAGAATGTGAAAAGTGTTCATATGTAGTAAAAACCTGAGAAATCCGTCCGTTTTCGTCATTTGTTATCGAATCGACTTAAAGCCAGATCGTCACATTGGCCGCTCTTGTCTCTGAAACGGTTGTTCTTATCGTCTGGAAGGCTTTGTCGCGTGCTGCGGTATGCGGAGACACTAAAAGCACCATAGTAGAACACAGAAGAAGCTTCTAAGATGATGTAATAGCCAGTAAGAATTAGTACAATTCAAGTTTTAGGTATCGATTATTGACTTTTTAGATGGCTTTGGTGCCTTGGACATGAGCTAGGACCTTAAGATTCTGCATGAAAGGAGGACTAGCAGCCGAGTTGCAGGGGAGAATGTGAAAAGTGTTCATATGTAGTAAAAACCTGAGAAATCCGTCCGTTTTCGTCACTTGTTATCGAATCGACTTAAAGCCAGATCGTCACATTGGCCGCTCTTCTCTCTGAAACGGTTCTACTTATCGTCTTCAAAGCTATGTCGCGTGCTGCGGTATGCGGAGACACTAAAAGCACCATAGTAGAACACAGATGAAGCTTCTAAGTTGATGTAATAGCCAGTAAGAAGTAGTACAATTCAAGTTTTAGGTATCGATTATTGACTTCTTAGCTGGCTTTGGTGCCTTGGACATGAGCTAGGACCTTAAGATTCTGCATGAAAGGAGGACTAGCAGCCGAGTTGCACGGGAGAATGTGAAAAGTGTTCATATGTAGTAAAAACTTGAGAAATCCGTCCGTTTTCGTCATTTGTTATCGAATCGACTTAAAGCCAGATCGTCATATTGGCCGCTCTTCTCTCTGAAACGGTTCTACTTATCGTCTGCAAAGCTATGTCGCGTGCTGCGGTATGCGGAGACACTAAAAGCACCACAGTAAAACAAAGATGAAGCTTCTAAGTTGATGTAATAGCCAGTAAGAAGTAGTACAATTCAAGTTTTAGGTACTGATTATCTACTTTTTAGCTGGCTTTGGTGCCTTGGACATGAGCTAGGACCTTAAGATTCTGCATGAAAGGAGGACTAGCAGCCGAGTTGCACGGGAGAATGTGAAAAGTGTTCATATGTAGTAAAAACCTGAGACATCCGTCCGTTTTCGTCATTTGTTATCGAGTCGACTTAAAGCCAGATCGTCACATTGGCCGCTCTTCTCTCTGAAACGGTTGTACTAATCGCCTGCAAAGCTATGTCGCGTGATGCGGTATGCGGAGACAATAAAATCACCATAGTAGTACACAGATGAAGCTTTTAAGTCGATGTAATAGCCAGTAAGAAGTAGTATAATTCAAGTTTTAGGTATCGATTATTGAATTTTTAGCTGGCTTTGGTGCCTTGGACATGAGCTAGGACCTTAAGATTCTGCATGAAAGGAGGACTAGCAGCCGAGTTGCACGGGAGAATGTGAAAAGTGTTCACATGTAGTAAAAACCTGAGAAATCCGTCCGTTTTCGTCATTTGTTATCGAATCGACTTAAAGCCAGATCGTCACATTGGCCGCTCTTCTCTCTGAAACGGTTGTACTTATCGTCTGCAAAGCTATGTCGCGTGCTGCGGTATGCGGAGACTCTAAAAGCACCATAGTAGAACACAGATGAAGCTTCTAAGTTGATGTAATAGCCAGTAAGAAGTAGTACAATTCAAGTTTTAGGTACTGATTATTTACTTTTTAGCTGGTTTTGGAGCCTTGGACATGAGCTAGGACCTTAAGATTCTGCATGAAAGGAGGACTAGCAGCCGCGTTGCACGGGAGAATGTGAAATGTGTTCATATGTAGTAAAAACCTGAGAAATCCGTCCGTTTTCGTCATTTGTTATCGAATCGACTTAAAGCCCGATCGTCACATTGGCCGCTCTTCTCTCTGAAACGGTTGTACTTATCGCCTGCAAAGCTATGTCTCGTGATGCGGTATGCGGAGACACAAAAAGCACCATAGTAGAACACAGATGAAGCTTCTAAGTTGATGTAATAGCCAGTAAGAAGTAGTACAATTCAAGTTTTAGGTATCGATTATTGACTTTTTTGCTGGCTTTGGTGCCTTGGACATGAGCTAGGACCTTAAGATTCTTCATGAAAGGAGGACTAGCAGCCGCGTTGTACGGGAGAATGTGAAATGTGTTCATATGTAGTAAAATCCTGAGAAATACGTCCGTTTTCGTCATTTGTTATCGAATTGACTTAAAGCCAGATCGTCACATTGGATGCTCTTCTCTCTGAAACGGTTGTACTTATCGTCTGGAAAGCTTTGTCGCGTGCTGCGGTATGCGGAGACACTGAAAGCACCATAGTAGAACACAGATGAAGCTTCTAAGATGATGTAATAGCCAGTAAGAAGTAGTACAATTCAAGTTTTAGGTATGGATTATTGACTTTTTAGCTGGCTTTGATGCCTTGGACATGAGCTAGGACCTTAAGATTCTGCATGAAAGGAGGACTAGCAGCCGAGTTGCACGGGAGAATGTGAAAAGTGTTCATATGTAGTAAAAACCTGAGAAATCCGTCCGTTTTCGTCATTTGTTATCGAATCGACTTAAAGCCAGATCGTCACATTGGCCGCTCTTCTCTCTGAAACGGTTGTACTTATCGTCTGGAAAGCTATGTCGCGTGCTGCGGTATGCGGAGACACTAAAATCACCATAGTAGAACATAGATGAAGCTTCTATGATGATGTAATAGCGGGTAAGAAGTAGTACAATTCAAGTTTTAGGTATCGATTATTGACTTTTTAGCTGGCTTTGGTGCCTTGGACACGAGCTAGGACCTTAAGATTCTGCATGAAAGGAGGACAAGCAGCCGAGTTGCACGGGAGAATGTGAAAAGTGTTCAAATAGAGTAAAAACCTGAGAAATCCGTCCGTTTTCGTCATTTTTATCGAATCGACTTAAAGCCAAATCGTCACATTGGCCGCTCTGCTCTCTGAAACGGTTGTATTTATCGTCTGCAAAACTATGTCGCGTACTGCGGTATTCGGAGACACTAAAAGCACCATAGTAGAACGCAGATGTAGCTTCTAAGATGATGTAATAGCCAGTAAGAATTAGTACAATTCAAGTTTTAGGTATCGATTATTGACTTTTTAGCTGGCTTTGGTGCCTTGGACATGAGCTAGGACCTTAAGATTCTGCATGAAAGGAGGACTAGCAGCCGAGTTGCACGGGAGAATGTGAAAAGTGTTCATATGTAGTAAAAACCTGAGAAATCCGTCCGTTTTCGTCATTTGTTATCGAATCGACTTAAAGCCAGATCGTCACATTGGCCGCTCTTCTCTCTGAAACGGTTCTACTTATCGTCTGCAAAGCTATGTCGCGTGCTGCGGTATGCGGAGACACTAAAAGCACCATAGTAGAACACAGATGAAGCTTCTAAGTTGATGTAATAGCCAGTAAGAAGTAGTACAATTCAAGTTTTAGGTACTGAGTATCTACTTTTTAGCTGGCTTTGGTGCCTTGGACATGAGCTAGGACCTTAAGATTCTGCATGAAAGGAGGACTAGCAGCCGAGTTGCACGGGAGAATGTGAAAAGTGTTCATATGTAGTAAAAACCTGAGAAATCCGTCCGTTTTCGTCATTTGTTATCGAATCGACTTAAAGCCAGATCGTCACATTGGCCGCTCTTCTCTCTGAAACGGTTGTACTAATCGCCTGCAAAGCTATGTCGCGTGATGCGGTATGCGGAGACAATAAAATCACCATAGTAGAACACAGATGAAGCTTCTAAGTCGATGTAATAGCCAGTAAGTAGTAGTACAATTCAAGATTTAGGTATCGATTATTGACTTCTTAGATGGATTTGGTGCCTTGGACATGAGCTAGGAAGTTAAGATTCTGCATGAAAGGAGGACTAGCAGCCGAGTTGCACGGGACAATATGAAAAGTGTTCATATGTAGTAAAAAAATGAGAAATCCGTCCGTTTTCGTCATTTGTTATCGAATCGCCTTAAAGCCAGATCGTCACCTTTCCGCTCTTCTCTCTGAATCGGCTGTACTTATCGTCTGCAAAGCTATGTCGCGTGCTGCGGTATGCGGAGACGATAAAAGCACCATAGCAGAACACAGTTGAAGCTTCTAAGTTGATGTAATAGCCAGTAAGAAGTAGTACAATTCAAGTTTTAGGTATCGATGATTGACTTTTTAGCTGGCTTTGGTGCCTTGGACATGGGCTAGGACCTTAAGATTCTGCATGAAAGGAGGACTAGCAGCCGCGTTGGATGGGAGAATGTGAATAGTGTTCATATGTAGTAAAAACCTGAGAAATCCGTCCGTTTTCGTCATTTGTTATCGAATCGACATAAAGCCAGCTCGTCACATTTTCCGCTCTTCTCTCTGAAACGGTTGTACTTATCGCCTGCAAAGCAATGTCGCGTGATGCGGTATGCGGAGACACTAAAAGCACCATAGTAGAACACAGATGAAGCTTCTAAGTTGATGTAATAGCCAGTAAGAAGTAGTATAATTCAAGTTTTAGGTATCGATTATTGAATTTTTAGCTGGCTTTGGTGCCTTGGACATGAGCTAGGACCTTAAGATTCTGCATGAAAGGAGGACTAGCAGCCGAGTTGCACGGGAGAATGTGAAATGTGTTCACATGTAGTAAAAACCTGAGAAATCCGTCCGTTTTCGTCATTTGTTATCGAATCGACTTAAAGCCAGATCGTCACATTGGCCGCTCTTCTCTCTGAAACGGTTGTACTTATCGTCTGCAAAGCTATGTCGTATGCTGCGGTAGGCGGAGACACTGAAACCACCACAGTAGAACACAGATGCAGCTTCTAATTTGATGTAATAGCCAGTAAGAAGTAGTACAATTCACGTTTTAGGTATCGATTATTGACTTTTTAGCTGGCTTTGATGCCTTGGACATGAGCTAGGACCTTAAGAATCTGCATGAAAGGAGGACTAGCAGCCGAGTTGCAGGGAAGAATGTGAAAAGTGTTCATAAGTAGTAAAAACCTCAGAAATCCGTCCGTTTTCGTCATTTGTTATCGAATCGACTTAAAGCCAGATCGTCACATTGGCCGCTCTTCTCTCTGAAACGGTTGTACTTATCGTCTGCAAAGCTATGTCGCGTGCTGCGGTATGCGGAGACTCTAAAAGCACCATAGTAGAACACAGATGAAGCTTCTAAGTTGATGTAATAGCCAGTAAGAAGTAGTACAATTCAAGTTTTAGGTACTGATTATTTACTTTTTAGCTGGCTTTGGAGCCTTGGACATGAGCCAGGACCTTAAGATTCTGCATGAAAGGAGGACTAGCAGCCGCGTTGCACGGGAGAATGTGAAATGTGTTCATATGTAGTAAAAACCTGAGAAATCCGTCCGTTTTCGTCATTTGTTATCGAATCGACTTAAAGCCCGATCGTCACATTGGCCGCTCTTCTCTCTGAAACGGTTGTACTTATCGCCTGCAAAGCTATGTCTCGTGATGCGGTATGCGGAGACACTAAAAGCACCATAGTAGAACACGGATGAAGCTTCTAAGTTGATGTAATAGTAAGTAAGAAGTAGTACAATTCAAGTTTTAGGTATCGATTATTGACTTTTTTGCTGGCTTTGGTGCCTTGGACATGAGCTAGGACCTTAAGATTCTTCATGAAAGGAGGACTAGCAGCCGCGTTGTACGGGAGAATGTGAAATGTGTTCATATGTAGTAAAATCCTGAGAAATACGTCCGTTTTCGTCATTTGTTATCGAATCGACTTAAAGCCAGATCGTCACATTGGATGCTCTTCTCTCTGAAACGGTTGTACTTATCGTCTGGAAAGCTTTGTCGCGTGCTGCGGTATGCGGAGACACTGAAAGCACCATAGTAGAACACAGATGAAGCTTCTAAGATGATGTAATAGCCAGTAAGAAGTAGTACAATTCAAGTTTTAGGTATCGATTATTGACTTTTTAGCTGGCTTTGGTGCCTTGGACATGAGCTAGGACCTTAAGATTCTGCATGAAAGGAGGACTAGCAGCCGAGTTGCACGGGAGAATGTGAAAAGTGTTCATATGTAGTAAAAACCTGAGAAATCCGTCCGTTTTCGTCATTTGTTATCGAATCGACTTAAAGCCAGATCGTCACATTGGCCCCTCTTTTCTCTGAAACGGTTGTACTTATCGCCTGCAAAGCTATGTCGCGTACTGCGGTGTGCGGAGACACTAAAAGCACCATGGTAGAACACAGATGAAGCTTCTAAGTTGATGTAATAGCCAGTAAGAAGTAGTACAATTCAAGTTTTAGGTATCCATTATTGACTATTTAGCTGGCTTTGGTGCCTTGGACATGAGCTAGGACCTTAAGATTCTGCATTAAAGGAGGACTAGCAGTCGCGTTGCACGGGAGAATGTGAAATGTGTTCATATGTAGTAGAAACCTGAGAAATCCGTCCGTTTTCGTCATTTGTTATCGAATTGACTTAAAGCTCGATCGTCACATTGGCCGCTCTTCTCTCTGAAACGGTTGTACTTATCGTCTGCAAAGCTATGTCGCGTGCTGCGGTATGCGGAGACAATAAAATCACCATAGTAGAACACAGATGAAGCTTCTAAGTCGATGTAATAGCCAGTAAGAAGTAGTACAATTCAAGTTTTAGGTACTGATTATTGACTTTTTAGCTGGCTTTGGTGCCTTGGACATGAGCTAGGACCTTAAGATTCTGCATGAAAGGAGGACTAGCAGCCGAGTTGCACTGGAGAATGTGAAAAGTGTTCATATGTAGTAAAAACCTGAGAAATCCGTCCGTTTTCGTCATTTGTTATCGAATCGACTTAAAGCCAGATCGTCACATTGGCCGCTCTTCTCTCTGAAACGGTTCTACTTATCGTCTGCAAAGCTATGTCGCGTGCTGCGGTATGCGGAGACACTAAAAGCACCATAGTAGAACACAGATGAAGCTTATAAGTTGATGTAATAGCCAGTAAGAAGTAGTACAATTCAAGTTTTAGGTACTGATTATTTACTTTTTAGCTGGCTTTCGTGCCTTGGACATGAGCTAGGACCTTAAGATTCTGCATGAAAGGAGGACTAGCAGCCGAGTTGCACGGGAGAATGTGAAATGTGTTCATATGTAGTAGAAACCTGAGAAATCCGTCCGTTTTCGTCATTTGTTATCGAATCGACTTAAAGCCAGATCGTCACATTGGCCGCTCTTCTCTCTGAAACGGTTGTACTTACCGTCTGCAAAGCTATGTCGCGTGCTGCGGTATGCGGAGGCAATAAAATCACCATAGTAGAACACAGATGAAGCTTCTAAGTCGATGTAATAGCCAGTAAGAAGTAGTACAATTCAAGTTTTAGGTATCGATTATTGACATCTTAGATGGATTTGGTGCCTTGGACAGGAGCTAGGATGTTAAGATTCTGCATGAAAGGAGGACTAGCAGCCGAGTTGCACGGGACAATATGAAAAGTGTTCATATGTAGTAAAAACCTGAGAAATCCGTCCGTTTTAGTCATTTGTTATCGAATCGCATTAAAGCCAGATCGTCACTTGGCCGCTCTTCTCTCTGAAACGGCTGTACTTATCGTCTGCAAAGCTATGTCGCGTGCTGCGGTATGCGGATACACTAAAAGCACCATAGTAGAACACAGATGAAGCTTCTAAGTTGATGTAATAGCCAGTAAGAAGTAGTACAATTCAAGTTTTAGGTACTGGTTTTTACTTTTTAGCTGGCTTTGTTGCCTTGGACATGAGCTAGGACCTTAAGATTCTGCATGAAAGGAGGACTAGCAGCAGAGTTGCACGGGAGAATGTGAAAAGTGTTCATATGTAGTAAAAACCTGAGAAATCCGTCCGTTTTCCTCATTTGTTATCGAATCGACTTAAAGCCAGATCGTCACATTGGCCGCTCTTCTCTCTGAAACGGTTGTACTTATCGTCTGCAAAGCTATGTCGCGTGCTGCGGTATGCGGAGACACTAAAAGCACCATAGTAGAACACAGATGAAGCTTCTATGATGATGTAATAGCCTGTAAGAAGTAGTGCAATTCAAGTTTTAGGTATCGATTATTGACTTTTTAGCTCGCTTTGATGCCTTGGACATGAGCTAGGACCTTAAGAATCTGCATGAAAGGAGGACTAGCAGCCGAGTTGCAGGGAAGAATGTGTAAAGTGTTCATATGTAGTAAAACCCTGAGAAATCCGTCCGTTTTCGTCATTTGTTATCGAATCGACTTAAAGCCAGATCGTCACATTGGCCGCTCTTCTTTCTGAAACGGTTGTACTTATCGTCTGCAAAGCTATGTCGCGTGCTGCGGTATGCGGAAACACTAAAAGCACCATAGTAGAACACAGATGAAGCTTCTAAGTTGATGTAATAGCCGGTAAGAAGTAGTACAATTCAAGTTTTAGGTATCGATTATTGACTTCTTAGCTGGCTTTGGTGCCTTGGACATGAGCTAGGACCTTAAGATTCTCCATGAAAGGAGGACTAGCAGCCGAGTTGCACGGGAGAATGTGAAAAGTGTTCATATGTAGTAAAAACCTGAGATATCCGTCCGTTTTCGTCATTTGTTATCGAATCGACTTAAAGCCAGATCGTCACATTGGCCGCTCTTCTCTCTGAAACGGTTCTACTTATCGTCTGCAAAGCTATGTCGCGTGCTGCGGTATGCGGAGACACTAAAAGCACCATAGTAGAACACAGATGAAGCTTATAAGTTGAAGTAATAGCCAGTAAGAAGTAGTACAATTCAAGTTTTAGGTACTGATTATTTACTTTTTAGCTGGCGTTGGTGCCTTGGACATGAGCTAGGACCTTAAGATTCTGCATGAAAGGAGGACTAGCAGCCGAGTTGCACGGGAGAATGTGAAATGTGTTCATATGTAGTAGAAACCTGAGAAATCCGTCCGTTTCCGTCATTTGTTATCGAATCGACTTAAAGCCAGATCGTCACATTGGCCGCTCTTCTCTCTGAAACGGTTGTACTTATCGTCTGCAAAGCTATGTCGCGTGCTGCGGTATGCGGAGACAATAAAATCACCATAGTAGAACACAGATGAAGCTTCTAAGTCGATGTAATAGCCAGTAAGAAGTAGTACAATTCAAGTTTTAGGTATCGATTATTGACTTCTTAGATGGATTTGGTGCCTTGGACATGAGCTAGGATGTTAAGATTCTGCATGAAAGGAGGACTAGCAGCCGAGTTGCACGGGACAATATGAAAAGTGTTCATATGTAGTAAAAACCTGAGAAATCCGTCCGTTTTAGTCATTTGTTATCGAATCGCCTTAAAGTCAGATCGTCACTTGGCCGCTCTTCTCTCTGAAACGGCTGTACTTATCGTCTGCAAAGCTATGTCGCGTGCTGCGGTATGCGGATACACTAAAAGCACCATAGTAGAACACAGATGAAGCTTCTAAGTTGATGTAATAGCCAGTAAGAAGTAGTACAATTCAAGTTTTAGGTACTGATTATTGACTTTTTAGCTCGCTTTGTTGCCTTGGACATGAGCTAGGACCTTAAGATTCTGCATGAAAGGAGGACTAGCAGCAGAGTTGCACGGGAGAATGTGAAAAGTGTTCATATGTAGTAAAAACCTGAGAAATCCGTCCGTTTTCCTCATTTGTTATCGAATCGACTTAAAGCCAGATCGTCACATTGGCCGCTCTTCTCTCTGAAACGGTTGTACTTATCGTCTGCAAAGCTATGTCGCGTGCTGCGGTATGCGGAGACACTAAAAGCACCATAGTAGAACACAGATGAAGCTTCTATGATGATGTAATAGCCTGTAAGAAGTAGTGCAATTCAAGTTTTAGGTATCGATTATTGACTTTTTAGCTGGCTTTGGTGCCTTGGACATGAGCTAGGACCTTAAGATTCTGCATGAAAGGAGGACTAGCAGCCGCGTTGGATGGGAGAATGTGAATAGTGTTCATATGTAGTAAAAACCTGAGAAATCCGTCCGTTTTCGTCATTTGTTATCGAATCGACTTAAAGCCCGATCGTCACATTGGCCGCTCTTCTCTCTGAAACGGTTGTACTTATCGTCTGCAAAGCTATGTCGCGTGCTGCGGTATTCTGAGACACTAAAAGCACCATAGTAGAACACAGATAAAGCTTCTCAGTTGATGTAATAGCCAGTAAGAATTAGTACAATTCAAGTTTTAGGTATCGATTATTGACTTTTTAGCTGGCTTTGGTGCCTTGGACATGAGCTAGGACCTTATGATTCTGCATGAAAGGAGGACTAGCAGCCGATTTGCACGGGAGAATGTGAAAAGTGTTCATATGTAGTAAAAACCTGAGATATCCGTCCGTTTTCGTCATTTGTTATCGAATCGACGTACAGCCAGATCGTCACATTGGCCGCTCTTCTCTCTGAAACGCTTGTACTTATCGTCTGCAAAGCTATGTCGTATGCTGCGGTAGGCGGAGACACTGAAACCACCACAGTAGAACACAGATGAAGCTTCTAATTTGATGTAATAGCCAGTAAGAAGTAGTAGAATTCAAGTTTTAGGTATCGATTATTGACTTTTTAGCTGGCTTTGATGCCTTGGACATGAGCTAGGACCTTAAGAATCTGCATGAAAGGAGGACTAGCAGCCGAGTTGCAGGGAAGAATGTGAAAAGTGTTCATATGTAGTAAAAACCTGAGAAATCCGTCCGTTCTCGTCATTTGTTATCGAATCGACTTAAAGCCAGATCGTCACATTGGCCGCTCTTCTCTCTGAAACGGTTGTACTTATCGTCTGCAAAGCTATGTCGCGTGCTGCGGTATACGGAGACTCTAAAAGCACCATTGTAGAACACAGATGAAGCTTCTAAGTTGATGTAATAGCCAGTAAGAAGTAGTACAATTCAAGTTTTAGGTACTGATTATTTACTTTTTAGCTGGCTTTGGTGCCTTGGACATGAGCTGGGACCTTAAGATTCTGCATGAAAGGAGGACTAGCAGCCGCGTTGCACGGGAGAATGTGAAATGTGTTCATATGTAGTAAAAACCTGAGAAATCCGTCCGTTTTCGTCATTTGTTATCGAATCGACTTAAAGCCCGATCGTCACATTGGCCGCTCTTCTCTCTGAAACGGTTGTACTTATCGCCTGCAAAGCTATGTCGCGTGATGCGGTATGCGGAGACACTAAAAGCACCATAGTAGAACACAGATGAAGCTTCTAAGTTGATGTAATAGCCAGTAAGAAGTAGTACAATTCAAGTTTTAGGTATCGATTATTGACTTTTTAGCTGGCTTTGATGCCATGGACATGAGCTAGGACCTTAAGAATCTGCATGAAAGGAGGACTAGCAGTCGAGTTGCAGGGAAAAATGTGAAAAGTGTTCATATGTAGTAAAAACCTTGAGAAATCCGTCCGTTTTCGTCATTTGTTATCGAATCGACTTAAAGCCAGATCGTCACATTGGCCGCTCTTCTCTCGGAAACGGTTGTACTTATCGTCTGCAAAGCTATGTCGCGTGCTGCGGTATGCGGAGACTCTAAAAGCACCATAGTAGAACACAGATGAAGCTACTAAGTTGATGTAATAGCCAGTAAGAAGTAGTACAATTCAAGTTTTAGGTACTGATTATTTACTTTTTAGCTGGCTTTGGTGCCTTGGACATGAGCTAGGACCTTAAGATTCTGCATGAAAGGAGGACTAGAAGCCGCGTTGCACGGGAGAATGTGAAATGTGTTCATATGTAGTAAAAACCTGAGAAATCCGTCCGTTTTCGTCATTTGTTATCGAATCGACTTAAAGCCCGATCGTCACATTGGCCACTTTTCTCTCTGAAACGGTTGTACTTATCGCCTGCAAAGCTATGTCGCGTGCTGCGGTATGCGGAGACAATAAAATCACCATAGTAGAACACAGATGAAGCTTCTAAGTCGATGTAATAGCCAGTAAGAAGTAGTACAATTCAAGTTTTAGGTACTGATTATTGACTTTTTAGCTGGCTTTGGTGCCTTGGACATGAGCTAGGACCTTAAGATTCTGCATGAAAGGAGGACTAGCAGCCGAGTTGCATGGGCGAATGTGAAAAGTGTTCATATGTAGTAAAAACCTGAGAAATCCGTCCGTTTTCGTCATTTGTTATCGAATCGACTTAAAGCCAGATCGTCACATTGGCCGCTCTCCTCTCTGAAACGGTTGTACTTATCGTCTGCAAAGCTATGTCGCGTGCTGCGGTATGCGGAGACACTAAAAGCACCATAGTAGAACACATATGAAGCTTCTATGATGATGTAATAGCCAGTAAGAAGTAGTACAATTCAAGTTTAAGGTATCGATTATCGACTTTTTAGCTGGCTTTGGTGCCTTGGACATGAGCTAGGACCTTAAGATTCTGCATGAAAGGAGGACTAGCAGCCGAGTTGCACGGGAGAATGTGAAAAGTGTTCATATGTAGTAAAAACCTGAGAAATCCGTCCGTTTTCGTCATTTGTTATCGAATCGACTTGAAGCCAGATCGTCACATTGGCCCCTCTTTTCTCTGAAACGGTTGTACTTATCGTCTGCAAAGCTATGTCGCGTACTGCGGTGTGCGGAGACACTAAAAGCACCATGGTAGAACACAGATGAAGCTTCTAAGTTGATGTAATAGCCAGTAAGAAGTAGTACAATTCAAGTTTTAGATATCGATTATTGACTTTTTAGCTGGCTTTGGCGCATTGGACATGAGCTAGGACCTTAAGATTCTGCATTAAATGAGGACTAGCAGCCGCGTTGCACGGGAGAATGTGAAATGTGTTCATATGTAGTAGAAACCTGAGAAATCCGTCCGTTTTCGTCATTTGTTATCGAATCGACTTAAAGCCCGATCGTCACATTGGCCGCTCTTCTCTCTGAAACGGTTGTACTTATCGTCTGCAAAGCTATGTCGCGTGCTGCGGTATGCGGAGACAATAAAATCACCATAGTAGAACACAGATGAAGCTTCTAAGTTGATGTAATAGCCAGTAAGAAGTAGTACAATTCAAGTTTTAGGTACTGATTATTGACTTTTTAGCTCGCTTTGTTGCCTTGGACATGAGCTAGGACCTTAAGATTCTGCATGAAAGGAGGACTAGCAGCAGAGTTGCACGGGAGAATGTGAAAAGTGTTCATATGTAGTAAAAACCTGAGAAATCCGTCCGTTTTCCTCATTTGTTATCGAATCGACTTAAAGCCAGATCGTCACATTGGCCGCTCTTCTCTCTGAAACGGTTGTACTTATCGTCTGCAAAGCTATGTCGCGTGCTGCGGTATGCGGAGACACTAAAAGCACCATAGTAGAACACAGATGAAGCTTCTATGATGATGTAATAGCCTGTAAGAAGTAGTGCAATTCAAGTTTTAGGTATCGATTATTGACTTTTTAGCTGGCTTTGGTGCCTTGGACATGAGCTAGGACCTTAAGATTCTGCATGAAAGGAGGACTAGCAGCCGCGTTGGATGGGAGAATGTGAATAGTGTTCATATGTAGTAAAAACCTGAGAAATCCGTCCGTTTTCGTCATTTGTTATCGAATCGACTTAAAGCCCGATCGTCACATTGGCCGCTCTTCTCTCTGAAACGGTTGTACTTATCGTCTGCAAAGCTATGTCGCGTGCTGCGGTATTCTGAGACACTAAAAGCACCATAGTAGAACACAGATAAAGCTTCTCAGTTGATGTAATAGCCAGTAAGAATTAGTACAATTCAAGTTTTAGGTATCGATTATTGACTTTTTAGCTGGCTTTGGTGCCTTGGACATGAGCTAGGACCTTATGATTCTGCATGAAAGGAGGACTAGCAGCCGATTTGCACGGGAGAATGTGAAAAGTGTTCATATGTAGTAAAAACCTGAGATATCCGTCCGTTTTCGTCATTTGTTATCGAATCGACGTACAGCCAGATCGTCACATTGGCCGCTCTTCTCTCTGAAACGCTTGTACTTATCGTCTGCAAAGCTATGTCGTATGCTGCGGTAGGCGGAGACACTGAAACCACCACAGTAGAACACAGATGAAGCTTCTAATTTGATGTAATAGCCAGTAAGAAGTAGTAGAATTCAAGTTTTAGGTATCGATTATTGACTTTTTAGCTGGCTTTGATGCCTTGGACATGAGCTAGGACCTTAAGAATCTGCATGAAAGGAGGACTAGCAGCCGAGTTGCAGGGAAGAATGTGAAAAGTGTTCATATGTAGTAAAAACCTGAGAAATCCGTCCGTTCTCGTCATTTGTTATCGAATCGACTTAAAGCCAGATCGTCACATTGGCCGCTCTTCTCTCTGAAACGGTTGTACTTATCGTCTGCAAAGCTATGTCGCGTGCTGCGGTATACGGAGACTCTAAAAGCACCATTGTAGAACACAGATGAAGCTTCTAAGTTGATGTAATAGCCAGTAAGAAGTAGTACAATTCAAGTTTTAGGTACTGATTATTTACTTTTTAGCTGGCTTTGGTGCCTTGGACATGAGCTGGGACCTTAAGATTCTGCATGAAAGGAGGACTAGCAGCCGCGTTGCACGGGAGAATGTGAAATGTGTTCATATGTAGTAAAAACCTGAGAAATCCGTCCGTTTTCGTCATTTGTTATCGAATCGACTTAAAGCCCGATCGTCACATTGGCCGCTCTTCTCTCTGAAACGGTTGTACTTATCGCCTGCAAAGCTATGTCGCGTGATGCGGTATGCGGAGACACTAAAAGCACCATAGTAGAACACAGATGAAGCTTCTAAGTTGATGTAATAGCCAGTAAGAAGTAGTACAATTCAAGTTTTAGGTATCGATTATTGACTTTTTAGCTGGCTTTGATGCCATGGACATGAGCTAGGACCTTAAGAATCTGCATGAAAGGAGGACTAGCAGCCGAGTTGCAGGGAAGAATGTGAAAAGTGTTCATATGTAGTAAAAACCTTGAGAAATCCGTCCGTTCTCGTCATTTGTTATCGAATCGACTTAAAGCCAGATCGTCACATTGGCCGCTCTTCTCTCGGAAACGGTTGTACTTATCGTCTGCAAAGCTATGTCGCGTGCTGCGGTATGCGGAGACTCTAAAAGCACCATAGTAGAACACAGATGAAGCTACTAAGTTGATGTAATAGCCAGTAAGAAGTAGTACAATTCAAGTTTTAGGTACTGATTATTTACTTTTTAGCTGGCTTTGGTGCCTTGGACATGAGCTAGGACCTTAAGATTCTGCATGAAAGGAGGACTAGAAGCCGCGTTGCACGGGAGAATGTGAAATGTGTTCATATGTAGTAAAAACCTGAGAAATCCGTCCGTTTTCGTCATTTGTTATCGAATCGACTTAAAGCCCGATCGTCACATTGGCCACTTTTCTCTCTGAAACGGTTGTACTTATCGCCTGCAAAGCTATGTCGCGTGCTGCGGTATGCGGAGACAATAAAATCACCATAGTAGAACACAGATGAAGCTTCTAAGTCGATGTAATAGCCAGTAAGAAGTAGTACAATTCAAGTTTTAGGTACTGATTATTGACTTTTTAGCTGGCTTTGGTGCCTTGGACATGAGCTAGGACCTAAGATTCTGCATGAAAGGAGGACTAGCAGCCGAGTTGCATGGGCGAATGTGAAAAGTGTTCATATGTAGTAAAAACCTGAGAATCCGTCCGTTTTCGTCATTTGTTATCGAATCGACTTAAGCCAGATCGTCACATTGGCCGCTCTCCTCTCTGAACGGTTGTACTTATCGTCTGCAAAGCTATTGTCGCGTGCTGCGGTATGCGGAGACACTAAAAGCACCATAGTAGAACACATATGAAGCTTCTATGATGATGTAATAGCCAGTAGAAGTAGTACAATTCAAGTTTAAGGTATCGATTATCGACTTTTTAGCTGGCTTTGGTGCCTTGGACATGAGCTAGGACCTTAAGATTCTGCATGAAAGGAGGACTAGCAGCCGAGTTGCACGGGAGAATGTGAAAAGTGTTCATATGTAGTAAAAACCTGAGGAAATCCGTCCGTTTTCGTCATTTGTTATCGAATCGAACACGCGATCTAGTGTCGTCACATTGGCCCCTCTTTTCTCTGAAACGGTTGTACTTATCGTCTGCAAAGCTATGTCGCGTACTGCGGTGTGCGGAGACACTAAAAGCACCATGGTAGAACACAGATGAAGCTTCTAAGTTGATGTAATAGCCAGTAAGAAGTAGTACAATTCAAGTTTTAGATATCGATTATTGACTTTTTAGCTGGCTTTGGCGCATTGGACATGAGCTAGGACCTTAAGATTCTGCATTAAATGAGGACTAGCAGCCGCGTTGCACGGGATAATGTGAAATGTGTTCATATGTAGTAGAAACCTGAGAAATCCGTCCGTTTTCGTCATTTGTTATCGAATCGACTTAAAGCCCGATCGTCACATTGGCCGCTCTTCTCTCTGAAACGGTTGTACTTATCGTCTGCAAAGCTATGTCGCGTGCTGCGGTATGCGGAGACAATAAAATCACCATAGTAGAACACAGATGAAGCTTCTAAGTCGATGTAATAGCCAGTAAGATGTAGTACAATTCAAGTTTTAGGTACATATTATTGACTTTTTAGCTGGCTTTGGTGCCTTGGACATGAGCTAGGACCTTAAGATTCTGCATGAAAGAAGGACTAGCAGCCGAGTTGCACGGGAGAATGTGAAAAGTGTTCATATGTAGTAAAAACCTGAGAAATCCGTCCGTTATCGTCATTTGTTTTCGAATCTACTTAAAGCCAGATCGTCACATTGGCCGCTCTTCTCTCTGAAACGGTTGTACTTATCGTCTGCAAAGCTATGTCGCGTGCTGCGGTAGGCGGAGACACTAAAAGCACCATAGTAGAACACAGATGAAGCTTCTATGATGATGTAATAGCCAGTAAGAAGTAGTACAATTCAAGTTTTAGGTATCGATTATTGACTTTTTAGCTGGCTTTGGTGCCTTGGACATGAGCTAGGACCTTAAGATTCTGCATGAAATGAGGACTAGCAGCCGCGTTGGATAGGACAATGTGAAAAGTGTTCATATGTAGTAAAAACCTGAGAAATCCGTCCGTATTCGTCATTTGTTATCGAATCGACTTAAAGCCAGATCGTCACATTGGCTGCTCTTCTCTCTGAAACGGTTGTACTTATCGTCTGGAAAGCTTTGTCGCGAACTGCGGTATGCGGAGACACTAAAAGCACCATAGTAGAACACAGATGAAGCTTCTAAGATGATGTAATAGCCAGTAAGAAGTAGTACAATTCAAGTTTTAGGTATCGATTATTGACTTTTTAGCTGGCTTTGGTGCCTTGAACATGAACTAGGACCTTAAGATTCTGCATGAAAGGAGGACTAGCAGCCGAGTTGCAGGGAAGAATGTGAAAAGTGTTCATAAGTAGTAAAAACCTGAGAAATCCGTCCGTTTTCGTCATTTGTTATCGAATCGACTTAAAGCCAGATCGTCACATTGGCCGTTCTTCTCTCTGAAACAGTTGTACTTATCGTCTTCAAAGCTATGTCGCGTGCTGCGGTATGCGGAGACACTAAAAGCACCATAGTAGAACACAGATGAAGCTTCTAAGTTGATGTAATAGCCAGTAAGAAGTAGTACAATTCAAGTTTTATGTATCGATTATTGACTTCTTAGCTGGCTTTGGTGCCTTGGACATGAGCTAGGACCTTAAGATTCTGCATGAAAGGAGGACTAGCACTTGAGTTGCACGGGAGAATGTGAAAAGTGTTCATATGTAGTAAGAACCTGAGAAATCCGTCCGTTTTCGTCATTTGTTATCGAATCGACTTAAAGCCAGATCGTCACTTGGCCGCTCTTCTCTCTGAAACGGTTCTACTTATCGTCTGCAAAGCTATGTCGCGTGCTGCGGTATGCGGAGACACTAAAAGCACCATAGTAGAACACAGATGAAGCTTCTAAGTTGATGTAATAGCCAGTA
This sequence comes from Schistocerca gregaria, assembly GCF_023897955.1. Lineage (NCBI taxonomy): Eukaryota > Metazoa > Arthropoda > Insecta > Orthoptera > Acrididae > Schistocerca > Schistocerca gregaria. The sequence goes on along the minus strand of NW_026061864.1, from coordinate 711,820 downwards.
AGAAGTACTACAATTCAAGTTTTAGGTACTGATTATTTACTTTTTAGCTGGCTTTGGTGCCTTGGACATGAGCTAGGACCTTAAGATTCTGCATGAAATGAGGACTAGCAGCCGCGTTGCACGGGAGAATGTGAAATGTGTTCATATGTAGTAAAAACTTGAGAAATCCGTCTGTATCCGTCATTTGTTATCGAATCGACTTAAAGCCCGATCGTTACATTGGCCGCTCTTCTCTCTGAAACGTTTGTACTTATCGTCTGCAAAGCTATGTCGCGTGCTGCGGTATGCGGAGACACTAAAAGCACCATAGTAGAACACAGATGAAGCTTCTATGATGATGTAATAGCCAGTAAGACGTAGTACAATTCAAGCTTTAGGTATCGATTATTGACATTTTAGCTGGCTTTGGTGCCTTGGACATGAGCTAGGACCTTAAGATTCTGCATGAAAGGAGGACTAGCAGCCGCGTTGGATGGGAGAATGTGAAAAGTGTTCATATGTAGTAAAAACCTGAGAAATCCGTCCGTTTTCGTCATTTGTTATCGAATCGACTTAAAGCCAGATCGTCACATTGGCCCCTCTTCTCTCTGAAACGTTTGTACTTATCGCCTGCAAAGCTATGTCGCGTGATGCGGTATGCGGAGACACTAAAAGCACCATAGTAGAACACAGATGAAGCTTCTAAGTTGATGTAATAGCCAGTAAGAAGTATTACAATTCAAGTTTTAGGTATCGATTATTGACTTTTTAGCTGGCTTTGGTGCCTTGGACATGAGCTAGGACCTTAAGATTCTGCATGAAAGAAGGACTAGCAGCCGAGTTGCACGGGAGAATATGAAAAGTATTCAAATGTAGTAAAAACGTGAGAAATCCGTCCGTTTTCGTCATTTGTTATCGAATCGACTTAAAGCCAGATCGTCACATTGGCCGCTCTTCTCTCTGAAACGGTTGTACTTATCGTCTTCAAAGCTATGTCGCGTGCTGCGGTATGCGGAGACACTAAAAGCACCATAGTAGAACACAGATGAAGCTTCTAAGTTGATGTAATAGCCAGTAAGAAGTAGTACAATTCAAGTTTTAGGTATCGATTATTGATTTTTTAGCTGGCTTTGTTGCCTTGGTCATGAGCTAGGACCTTAAGATTCTGCAAGAAAGGAGGACTAGCAGCCAAGTTGCAGGGGAGAATGTGAAAAGTGATCATATGTAGTAAAAACCTGAGAAATCCGTCCGTTTTCGTCATTTGTTATCGAATCGACTTAAAGCCAGATCGTCACATTGGCCGCTCTTCTCTCTGAAACGGTTGTACTTATCGTCTTCAAAGCTATGTCGCGTGCTGCGGTATGCGGAGACACTAAAAGCACCATAGTAGAACACAGATGAAGCTTCTAAGTTGATGTAATAGCCAGTAAGAAGTAGTACAATTCAAGTTTTAGGTATCGATTATTGACTTTTTAGCTGGCTTTGGTGCCTTGGACATGAGCTAGGACCTTAAGATTCCGCATGAAAGGAGGACTAGCAGCCGAGTTGCACGGGAGAATGTGAAAAGTGTTCATATGTAGTAAAAACCTGAGAAATCCGTCCGTTTTCGTCATTTGATATCGAATCGACTTCAAGCCAGATCGTCACATTGGCCGCTCTTCTCTCTGAAACGGTTGTACTTATCGTCTGCAAAGCTATGTCGCGTGCTGCGGTATGCGGAGACACTAAAAGCACCATAGTAGAACACAGATGAAGCTTCTATGATGATGTAATAGCCAGTAAGAAGTAGTAGAATTCAAGTTTTAGGTATCGATTATTGACTTTTTAGCTGGCTTTGGTGCCTTGGACATGGGCTAGGACCTTAAGATTCTGCATGAAAGGAGGACTAGCAGCCGCGTTGGATGGGAGAATGTGAAAAGTGTTCATATGTAGTAAAAACCTGAGAAATCCGTCCGTTTTCGTCATTTGTTATCGAATCGACTTAAAGCCAGATCGTCACATTGGCCGCTCTTCTCTCTGAAACGTTTGTACTTATCGCCTGCAAAGCTATGTCACGTGATGCGGTATGCGGAGACACTAAAAGCACCATAGTAGAACACAGATGAAGCTTCTAAGTTGATGTAATAGCCAGTAAGAAGTATTACAATTCAAGTTTTAGGTATCGATTATTCACTTTTTAGCTGGCTTTGGTGCCTTGGACATGAGCTAGGACCTTAAGATTCTGCATGAAAGGAGGACTAGCAGCCGAGTTGCACGGGAGAATATGAAAAGTATTCAAATGTAGTAAAAACCTGAGAAATCCGTCCGTTTTCGTCATTTGTTATCGAATCGACTTAAAGCCAGATCGTCACATTGGCCGCTCTTCTCTCTGAAACGGTTGTACTTATCGTCTTCAAAGCTATGTCGCGTGCTGCGGTATGTGGAGACTCTAAAAGCACCATAGTAGAACACAGTTGAAGCTTCTAAGTTGATGTAATAGCCAGTAAGAAGTAGTACAATTCAAGTTTTAGGTATCGATTATTGACTTTTTAGCTGGCTTTGATGCCTTGGACATGAGCTAGGACTATAAGAATCTGCATGAAAGGAGGACTAGCAGCCGAGTTGCAGGGAAGAGTGTGACAAGTGTTCATATGTAGTAAAAACCTGAGAAATCCGTCCGTTTTCGTCATTTGTTATCGAATCGACTTAAAGCCAGATCGTCACATTGGCCGCTCTTCTCTCTGAAACGGTTGTACTTATCGTCTGCAAAGCTATGTCGCGTGCTGCGGTATGCGGAGACTCTAAAAGCACCATAGTAGAACACAGATGAAGCTTCTAAGTTGATGTAATAGCCAGTAAGAAGTAGTACAATTCAAGTTTTAGGTATGGATTATTGCCTTTTTAGCTGGCTTTGGTGCCTTGGACATGAGCTAGGACATTAAGATTCTGCATGAAAGGAGGACTAGCAGCCGCGTTGCACGGGAGAATGTGAAATGTGTTCATATGTAGTAAAAACCTGAGAAATCCGTCCGTTTTCGTCATTTGTTTTCGAATCGACTTAAAGCCCGATCGTCACATTGGCCGCTCTTCTTTCTGAAACGGTTGTACTTATCGTCTGCAAAGCTATGTCGCGTGCTGCGGTATGCGGAGACACTAAAATCACCATAGTAGAACACAGATGAAGCTTCTAAGATGATGTAATAGACAATAAGAAGTAGTACAATTCAAGTTTTAGGTATGGATTATTGTCTTTTTAGCTGGCTTTGGTGCATTGGGCATGAGCTAGGACCTTAAGATTCTGCATGAAAGGAGGACTAGCAGCCGAGTTGCACGGGAGAATCTGAAAAGTGTTCATATGTAGTAAAAACCTGAGAAATCCGTCCGTTTTCGTCATTTGTTATCGAATCGACTTAAAGCCAGATCGTCACATTGGCCGCTCTTCTCTCTGAAACGGTTGTACTTATCGTCTGCAAAGCTATGTCGCGTGCTGCGGTATGCGCAGACACTAAAAGCACCATAGTAGATCACAGATGAAGCTTCTAAGTTGATGTAATAGCCAGTAAGAAGTAGTACAATTCAAGTTTTATGTATCGGTTATTGACTTCTTAGCTGGCTTTGGTGCCTTGGACATGAGCTAGGACCTTAAGATTCTGCATGAAAGGAGGACTAGCACTTGAGTTGCACGGGAGAATGTGAAAAGTGTTCATATGTAGTAAGAACCTGAGAAATCCGTCCGTTTTCGTCATTTGTTATCGAATCGACTTAAAGCCAGATCGTCACATTGGCCGCTCTTCTCTCTGAAACGGATGTACTTATCGCCTGCAAAGCTATGTCGCGTGATGCGGTATGCGGAGATACTAAAAGCACCATAGTAGAACACAGATGAAGCTTCTAAGTTGATGTAATAGCCAGTAAGAAGTATTACAATTCAAGTTTTAGGTATCGATTATTGACTTTTTAGCTGGCTTTGGTGCCTTGGACATGAGCTAGGACCTTAAGATTCTGCATGAAAGGAGGACTAGCAGCCGAGTTGCACGGGAGAATATGAAAAGTATTCAAATGTAGTAAAAACCTGAGAAATCCGTCCGTTTTCGTCATTTGTTATCGAATCGACTTAAAGCCAGATCGTCACATTGGCCGCTCTTCTCGCTGAAACGGTTGTACTTATCGTCTTCAAAGCTATGTCACGTGCTGCGGTATGCGGAGACACTAAAAGCACCATAGTAGAACACAGATGAAGCTCCTAAGTTGATGTAATAGCCAGTAAGAAGTAGAACAATTCAAGTTGTAGGTATCAATTATTGATTTTTTAGCTGGCTTTGTTGCCTTGGACATGAGCTAGGACCTTAAGATTCTGCAAGAAAGGAAGACTAGCAGCCAAGTTGCAGGGGAGAATGTGAAAAGTGTTCATATGTAGTAAAAACCTGAGAAATCCGTCCGTTTTCGTCATTTGTTATCGAATCGACTTAAAGCCAGATCGTCACATTGGCCGCTCTTCTCTCTGAAACGGTTGTACTTATCGTCTTCAAAGCTATGTCGCGTGCTGCGGTATGCGGAGACACTAAAAGCACCATAGTAGAACACAGATGAAGCTTTTAAGTTGATGTAATAGCCAGTAAGAAGTAGTACAATTCAAGTTTTAGGTATCGATTATTGACTTTTTAGCTGGCTTTGGTGCCTTGGACATTAGCTAGGACCTTAACATTCTGCATGAAAGGAGGACTAGCAGCCGAGTTGCACGGGAGAATGTGAAAAGTGTTCATATGTAGTAAAAACCTGAGAAATCCGTCCGTTTTCGTCATTTGTTATCGAGTCGACTTAAAGCCAGATCGTCACATTGGCCGCTCTTCTCTCTGAAACGGTTGTACTTATCGTCTGCAAAGCTATGTCGTAAGCTGCGGTAGGTTGAGACACTGAAACCACCACAGTAGAACACAGATGAAGCTTCTAATTTGATGTAATAGCCAGAAAGAAATTGTACAATTCAAGTTTTAGGTATCGATTATTGACTTTTTAGCTGGCTTTGATGCCTTGGACATGAGCTAGGACCTTAAGAATCTGCATGAAAGGAGGACTAGCAGCCGTGTTGCAGGGAAGAGTGTGAAAAGTGTTCATATGTAGTAAAAACCTGAGAAATCCGTCCGTTTTCGTCATTTGTTATCGAATCGACTTAAAGCCAGATTGTCACATTGGCCGCTCTTCTCTCTGAAACGGTTGTACTTATCGTCTGCAAAGCTATGTCGCGTGCTGCGGTATGCGCAGACACTAAAAGCACCATAGTATAAAACAGATGAAGCTTCTAAGTTGATGTAATAGCCAGTAAGAAGTAGTACAACTGAAGTTTTAGGTATCGATTATTGACTTTTTAGCTGGCTTTGGTGCCTTGGACATGAGCTAGGACCTTAAGATTCTGCATGATAGGAGGACTAGCAGCCGCGTTGCACGGGAGAATGTGAAATGTGTTCATATGTAGTAGAAACCTGAGAAATCCGTCCGTTTTCGTCATTTGTTATCGAGTCGACTTAAAGCCCGATCGTCACATTGGCCGCTCTTCTCTCTGAAACGATTGTACTTATCGTCTGCAAAGCTATGTCGCGTGCTGCGGTATGTGGAGACACTAAAAGCACCATAGTAGAACACAGATGAAGCTTCTAAGTGGATGTAATAGCCAGTAAGAAGTAGTACAATTCAAGTTTTAGGTATCGATTATTGACTTTTTAGCTGGCTTTGGTGCCTTGGACACGAGCTAAGACCTTAAGATTCTGCATGAAAGGAGGACTAGCAGCCGAGTTGCACGGGAGAATGTGAAAAGTGTTCATATGTAGTAAAAACCTGAGAAATCCGTTCGTTTTCGTCAATTGTTATCGAATCGACTTAAAGGCAGATCGTCACATTGGCCGCTCTTCTCTCTGAAACGGTTCTACTTATCGTCTGCAAAGCTATGTCGCGTGCTGCGGTATGCGGAGACACTAAAAGCACCATAGTAGAACACAGATGAAGCTTCTAAGTTGATGTAATAGCCAGTAACAAGTAGTACAATTCAAGTATAAGGTACTGATTATTTACTTTTTAGCTGGCTTTGGTGCCTTGGGCATGAGCTAGGACCTTAAGATTCTGCATGAAAGGAGGACTAGCAGCCGAGTTGCACGGGAGAATGTGAAAAGTGTTCATATGTAGTAAAAACCTGAGAAATCCGTCCGTTTTCGTCATTTGTTATCGAATCGACTTAAAGAGAGATCGTCACATTGGCCGCTCTTCTCTCTGAAACGGTTGTACTTATCGTCTGCAAAGCTATGTCGCGTGCTGCGGTATGCGCAGACACTTAAAGCACCATAGTATAAAACAGATGAAGCTTCTAAGTTGATGTAATAGCCAGTAAGAAGTAGTACAACTCAAGTTTTAGGTATCGATTATTGACTTCTTAGATGGATTTGGTGCCTTGGACATGAGCTAGGACAATAAGATTCTGCATGAAAGGAGGACTAGCAGCCGAGTTGCACGGGACAATATGAAAAGTGTTCATATGTAGTAAAAACCTGGGAAATCCGTCCGTTTTCGTCATTTGTTATCGAATCGACTTAAAGCCAGATCGTCACATTGGCCGCTCTTCTCTCTGAAACGGTCGACTTATCGTCTGCAAAGCTATGTCGCGTGCTGCGATATGCGGAGACACTAAAAGCACCATAGTAGAACACAGATGAAGCTTCTATGATGATGTAATAGCCAGTAAGAAGTAGTACAATTAAAGTTTTAGGTTTCGATTATTGACTTTTTAGCTGGCTTTGGTGCCTTGGACATGATCTAGGACCTTAAGATTCTGCATGAAAGGAGGACTAGCAGCCGAGTTGCAGGGGAGAATGTGAAAAGTGTTCATATGTAGTAAAAACCTGAGAAATCCGTCCGTTTTCGTCATTTGTTATCGAATCGACTTAAAGCCAGATCGTCACATTGGCCGCTCTTCTCTCTGAAACGTTTGTACTTATCGCCTGCAAAGCTATGTCGCGTGATGCGGTATGCGGAGACACTAAAAGTACCATAGTAGAACACAGATGAAGCTTCTAAGTTGATGTAATAGCCAGTAAGAAGTATTACAATTCAAGTTTTAGGTATCGATTATTGACTTTTTAGCTGGCTTTGGTGCCTTGGACATGAGCTAGGACCTTAAGATTCTGCATGAAAGAAGGACTAGCAGCCGAGTTGCACGGGAGAATATGAAAAGTATTCAAATGTAGTAAAAACGTGAGAAATCCGTCCGTTTTCGTCATTTGTTATCGAATCGACTTAAAGCCAGATCGTCACATTGGCCGCTCTTCTCTCTGAAACGGTTGTACTTATCGTCTTCAAAGCTATGTCGCGTGCTGCGGTATGCGGAGACACTAAAAGCACCATAGTAGAACACAGATGAAGCTTCTAAGTTGATGTAATAGCCAGTAAGAAGTAGTACAATTCAAGTTTTAGGTATCGATTATTGATTTTTTAGCTGGCTTTGTTGCCTTGGACATGAGCTAGGACCTTAAGATTCTGCAAGAAAGGAGGACTAGCAGCCAAGTTGCAGGGGAGAATGTGAAAAGTGATCATATGTAGTAAAAACCTGAGAAATCCGTCGGTTTTCGTCATTTGTTATCGAATCGACTTAAAGCCAGATCGTCACATTGGCCGCTCTTCTCTCTGAAACGGTTGTACTTATCGTCTGCAAAGCTATGTCGCGTGCTGCGGTATGCGCAGACACTAAAAGCACCATAGTATAAAACAGATGAAGCTTCTAAGTTGATGTAATAGCCAGTAAGAAGTAGTACAACTGAAGTTTTAGGTATCGATTATTGACTTTTTAGCTGGCTTTGGTGCCTTGGACATGAGCTAGGACCTTAAGATTCTGCATGATAGGAGGACTAGCAGCCGCGTTGCACGGGAGAATGTGAAATGTGTTCATATGTAGTAGAAACCTGAGAAATCCGTCCGTTTTCGTCATTTGTTATCGAGTCGACTTAAAGCCCGATCGTCACATTGGCCGCTCTTCTCTCTGAAACGATTGTACTTATCGTCTGCAAAGCTATGTCGCGTGCTGCGGTATGTGGAGACACTAAAAGCACCATAGTAGAACACAGATGAAGCTTCTAAGTGGATGTAATAGCCAGTAAGAAGTAGTACAATTCAAGTTTTAGGTATCGATTATTGACTTTTTAGCTGGCTTTGGTGCCTTGGACACGAGCTAGGACTTTAAGATTCTGCATGAAAGGAGGACTAGCAGCCGAGTTGCACGGGAGAATGTGAAAAGTGTTCATATGTAGTAAAAACCTGAGAAATCCGTTCGTTTTCGTCAATTGTTATCGAATCGACTTAAAGGCAGATCGTCACATTGGCCGCTCTTCTCTCTGAAACGGTTCTACTTATCGTCTGCAAAGCTATGTCGCGTGCTGCGGTATGCGGAGACACTAAAAGCACCATAGTAGAACACAGATGAAGCTTCTAAGTTGATGTAATAGCCAGTAACAAGTAGTACAATTCAAGTATAAGGTACTGATTATTTACTTTTTAGCTGGCTTTGGTGCCTTTGGGCATGAGCTAGGACCTTAAGATTCTGCATGAAAGGAGGACTAGCAGCCGAGTTGCACGGGAGAATGTGAAAAGTGTTCATATGTAGTAAAAACCTGAGAAATCCGTCCGTTTTCGTCATTTGTTATCGAATCGACTTAAAGAGAGATCGTCACATTGGCCGCTCTTCTCTCTGAAACGGTTGTACTTATCGTCTGCAAAGCTATGTCGCGTGCTGCGGTATGCGCAGACACTTAAAGCACCATAGTATAAAACAGATGAAGCTTCTAAGTTGATGTAATAGCCAGTAAGAAGTAGTACAACTCAAGTTTTAGGTATCGATTATTGACTTCTTAGATGGATTTGGTGCCTTGGACATGAGCTAGGACAATAAGATTCTGCATGAAAGGAGGACTAGCAGCCGAGTTGCACGGGACAATATGAAAAGTGTTCATATGTAGTAAAAACCTGGGAAATCCGTCCGTTTTCGTCATTTGTTATCGAATCGACTTAAAGCCAGATCGTCACATTGGCCGCTCTTCTCTCTGAAACGGTCGACTTATCGTCTGCAAAGCTATGTCGCGTGCTGCGGTATGCGGAGACACTAAAAGCACCATAGTAGAACACAGATGAAGCTTCTATGATGATGTAATAGCCAGTAAGAAGTAGTACAATTAAAGTTTTAGGTTTCGATTATTGACTTTTTAGCTGGCTTTGGTGCCTTGGACATGATCTAGGACCTTAAGATTCTGCATGAAAGGAGGACTAGCAGCCGAGTTGCAGGGGAGAATGTGAAAAGTGTTCATATGTAGTAAAAACCTGAGAAATCCGTCCGTTTTCGTCATTTGTTATCGAATCGACTTGAAGCCAGATCGTCACATTGGCCGCTCTTCTCTCTGAAACGTTTGTACTTATCGCCTGCAAAGCTATGTCGCGTGATGCGGTATGCGGAGACACTAAAAGTACCATAGTAGAACACAGATGAAGCTTCTAAGTTGATGTAATAGCCAGTAAGAAGTATTACAATTCAAGTTTTAGGTATCGATTATTGACTTTTTAGCTGGCTTTGGTGCCTTGGACATGAGCTAGGACCTTAAGATTCTGCATGAAAGAAGGACTAGCAGCCGAGTTGCACGGGAGAATATGAAAAGTATTCAAATGTAGTAAAAACGTGAGAAATCCGTCCGTTTTCGTCATTTGTTATCGAATCTGCTTAAAGCCAGATCGTCACATTGGCCGCTCTTCTCTCTGAAACGGTTGTACTTATCGTCTTCAAAGCTATGTCGCGTGCTGCGGTATGCGGAGACACTAAAAGCACCATAGTAGAACACAGATGAAGCTTCTAAGTTGATGTAATAGCCAGTAAGAAGTAGTACAATTCAAGTTTTAGGTATCGATTATTGATTTTTTAGCTGGCTTTGTTGCCTTGGACATGAGCTAGGACCTTAAGATTCTGCAAGAAAGGAGGACTAGCAGCCAAGTTGCAGGGGAGAATGTGAAAAGTGATCATATGTAGTAAAAACCTGAGAAATCCGTCGGTTTTCGTCATTTGTTATCGAATCGACTTAAAGCCAGATCGTCACATTGGCCGCTCTTCTCTCTGAAACGGTTGTACTTATCGTCTTCAAAGCTATGTCCCGTGCTGCGGTATGCGGAGACACTAAAAGCACCATAGTAGAACACAGATGAAGCTTCTAAGTTGATGTAATAGCCAGTAAGAAGTAGTACAATTCAAGTTTTAGGTATCGATTATTGACTTTTTAGCTGGCTTTGGTGCCTTGGACATGAGCTAGGACCTTAAGATTCCGCATGAAAGGAGGACTAGCAGCCGAGTTGCACGGGAGAATGTGAAAAGTGTTCATATGTAGTAAAAACCTGAGAAATCCGTCCGTTTTCGTCATTTGATATCGAATCGACTTAAAGCCAGATCGTCACATTGGCCGCTCTTCTCTCTGAAACGGTTGTACTTATCGTCTTCAAAGCTATGTCGCGTGCTGCGGTATGTGGAGACACTAAAAGCACCATAGTAGAACACAGATGAAGCTTCTAAGTTGATGTAATAGCCAGTAAGAAGTAGTACAATTCAAGTTTTAGGTATCGATTATTGATTTATTAGCTGGCTTTGTTGCCTTGGACATGAGCTAGGACCTTAAGATTCTGCAAGAAAGGAGGACTAGCAGCCGAGTTGCACGGGAGAATGTGAAAAGTGTTCATATGTAGTAAAAACCTGAGAAATCCGTCCGTTTTCGTCATTTGATATCGAATCGACTTAAAGCCAAATCGTCACATTGGCCGCTCTTCTCTCTGAAACGGTTGTACTTATGGTCTGCAAAGCTATGTCGCGTGCTGCGGTATGCGGAGACACTAAAAGCACCATAGTAGAACACAGATGAAGCTTCTATGATGATGTAATAGCCAGTAAGAAGTAGTACAATTAAAGTTTTAGGTATCGATTATTGACTTTTTAGCTGGCTTTGGTGCCTTGGACATGACCTAGGAGCTTAAGATTCTGCATGAAAGGAGGACTAGCAGCCGAGTTGCAGGGGAGAATGTGAAAAGTGTTCATATGTAGTAAAAACCTGAGAAATCCGTCCGTTTTCGTCATTTGTTATCGAATCGCCTTAAAGCCATTTCGTCACATTGGCCGCTCTTCTCTCTGAAACGGTTGTACTTATCGCCTGCAAAGCTATGTCGCGTGATGCGGTATGCGGAGACACTAAAAGCACCATAGTAGAACACAGATGAAGCTTCTAAGTTGATGTAATAGCCAGTAAGAAGTAGTACAATTCAAGTTTTATGTATCGATTATTGACTTCATAGCTGGCTTTGGTGCCTTGGACATGAGCTAGGACCTTAAGATTCTGCATGAAAGGAGGACTAGCACTTGAGTTGCACGGGAGAATGTGAAAAGTGTTCATATGTAGTAAGAACCTGAGAAATCCGTCCGTTTTCGTCATTTGTTATCGAATCGACTTAAAGCCAGATCGTCACTTGGCCGCTCTTCTCTCTGAAACGGTTCTACTTATCGTCTGCAAAGCTATGTCGCGTGCTGCGGTATGCGGAGACACTAAAAGCACCATAGTAGAACACAGATGAAGCTTCTAAGTTGATGTAATAGCCAGTAAGAAGTAGTACAATTCAAGTTTTAGGTATCGATTATTGATTTTTTAGCTGGCTTTGTTGCCTTGGACATGAGCTAGGACCTTAAGATTCTGCAAGAAAGGAGGACTAGCAGCCAAGTTGCAGGGGAGAATGTGAAAAGTGATCATATGTAGTAAAAACCTGAGAAATCCGTCCGTTTTCGTCATTTGTTATCGAATCGACTTAAAGCCAGATCGTCACATTGGCCGCTCTTCTCTCTGAAACGGTTGTACTTATCGTCTTCAAAGCTATGTCGCGTGCTGCGGTATGCGCAGACACTTAAAGCACCATAGTATAAAACAGATGAAGCTTCTAAGTTGATGTAATAGCCAGTAAGAAGTAGTACAACTCAAGTTTTAGGTATCGATTATTGACTTCTTAGATGGATTTGGTGCCTTGGACATGAGCTAGGACAATAAGATTCTGCATGAAAGGAGGACTAGCAGCCGAGTTGCACGGGACAATATGAAAAGTATTCAAATGTAGTAAAAACGTGAGAAATCCGTCCGTTTTCGTCATTTGTTATCGAATCTGCTTAAAGCCAGATCGTCACATTGGCCGCTCTTCTCTCTGAAACGTTTGTACTTATCGCCTGCAAAGCTATGTCGCGTGATGCGGTATGCGGAGACACTAAAAGTACCATAGTAGAACACAGATGAAGCTTCTAAGTTGATGTAATAGCCAGTAAGAAGTATTACAATTCAAGTTTTAGGTATCGATTATTGACTTTTTAGCTGGCTTTGGTGCCTTGGACATGAGCTAGGACCTTAAGATTCTGCATGAAAGAAGGACTAGCAGCCGAGTTGCACGGGAGAATATGAAAAGTATTCAAATGTAGTAAAAACGTGAGAAATCCGTCCGTTTTCGTCATTTGTTATCGAATCTGCTTAAAGCCAGATCGTCACATTGGCCGCTCTTCTCTCTGAAACGGTTGTACTTATCGTCTTCAAAGCTATGTCGCGTGCTGCGGTATGCGGAGACACTAAAAGCACCATAGTAGAACACAGATGAAGCTTCTAAGTTGATGTAATAGCCAGTAAGAAGTAGTACAATTCAAGTTTTAGGTATCGATTATTGATTTTTTAGCTGGCTTTGTTGCCTTGGACATGAGCTAGGACCTTAAGATTCTGCAAGAAAGGAGGACTAGCAGCCAAGTTGCAGGGGAGAATGTGAAAAGTGATCATATGTAGTAAAAACCTGAGAAATCCGTCGGTTTTCGTCATTTGTTATCGAATCGACTTAAAGCCAGATCGTCACATTGGCCGCTCTTCTCTCTGAAACGGTTGTACTTATCGTCTTCAAAGCTATGTCCCGTGCTGCGGTATGCGGAGACACTAAAAGCACCATAGTAGAACACAGATGAAGCTTCTAAGTTGATGTAATAGCCAGTAAGAAGTAGTACAATTCAAGTTTTAGGTATCGATTATTGACTTTTTAGCTGGCTTTGGTGCCTTGGACATGAGCTAGGACCTTAAGATTCCGCATGAAAGGAGGACTAGCAGCCGAGTTGCACGGGAGAATGTGAAAAGTGTTCATATGTAGTAAAAACCTGAGAAATCCGTCCGTTTTCGTCATTTGATATCGAATCGACTTAAAGCCAGATCGTCACATTGGCCGCTCTTCTCTCTGAAACGGTTGTACTTATCGTCTTCAAAGCTATGTCGCGTGCTGCGGTATGTGGAGACACTAAAAGCACCATAGTAGAACACAGATGAAGCTTCTAAGTTGATGTAATAGCCAGTAAGAAGTAGTACAATTCAAGTTTTAGGTATCGATTATTGATTTATTAGCTGGCTTTGTTGCCTTGGACATGAGCTAGGACCTTAAGATTCTGCAAGAAAGGAGGACTAGCAGCCGAGTTGCACGGGAGAATGTGAAAAGTGTTCATATGTAGTAAAAACCTGAGAAATCCGTCCGTTTTCGTCATTTGATATCGAATCGACTTAAAGCCAAATCGTCACATTGGCCGCTCTTCTCTCTGAAACGGTTGTACTTATGGTCTGCAAAGCTATGTCGCGTGCTGCGGTATGCGGAGACACTAAAAGCACCATAGTAGAACACAGATGAAGCTTCTATGATGATGTAATAGCCAGTAAGAAGTAGTACAATTAAAGTTTTAGGTATCGATTATTGACTTTTTAGCTGGCTTTGGTGCCTTGGACATGACCTAGGAGCTTAAGATTCTGCATGAAAGGAGGACTAGCAGCCGAGTTGCAGGGGAGAATGTGAAAAGTGTTCATATGTAGTAAAAACCTGAGAAATCCGTCCGTTTTCGTCATTTGTTATCGAATCGCCTTAAAGCCATTTCGTCACATTGGCCGCTCTTCTCTCTGAAACGGTTGTACTTATCGCCTGCAAAGCTATGTCGCGTGATGCGGTATGCGGAGACACTAAAAGCACCATAGTAGAACACAGATGAAGCTTCTAAGTTGATGTAATAGCCAGTAAGAAGTAGTACAATTCAAGTTTTATGTATCGATTATTGACTTCATAGCTGGCTTTGGTGCCTTGGACATGAGCTAGGACCTTAAGATTCTGCATGAAAGGAGGACTAGCACTTGAGTTGCACGGGAGAATGTGAAAAGTGTTCATATGTAGTAAGAACCTGAGAAATCCGTCCGTTTTCGTCATTTGTTATCGAATCGACTTAAAGCCAGATCGTCACTTGGCCGCTCTTCTCTCTGAAACGGTTCTACTTATCGTCTGCAAAGCTATGTCGCGTGCTGCGGTATGCGGAGACACTAAAAGCACCATAGTAGAACACAGATGAAGCTTCTAAGTTGATGTAATAGCCAGTAAGAAGTAGTACAATTCAAGTTTTAGGTATCGATTATTGATTTTTTAGCTGGCTTTGTTGCCTTGGACATGAGCTAGGACCTTAAGATTCTGCAAGAAAGGAGGACTAGCAGCCAAGTTGCAGGGGAGAATGTGAAAAGTGATCATATGTAGTAAAAACCTGAGAAATCCGTCCGTTTTCGTCATTTGTTATCGAATCGACTTAAAGCCAGATCGTCACATTGGCCGCTCTTCTCTCTGAAACGGTTGTACTTATCGTCTTCAAAGCTATGTCGCGTGCTGCGGTATGCGCAGACACTTAAAGCACCATAGTATAAAACAGATGAAGCTTCTAAGTTGATGTAATAGCCAGTAAGAAGTAGTACAACTCAAGTTTTAGGTATCGATTATTGACTTCTTAGATGGATTTGGTGCCTTGGACATGAGCTAGGACAATAAGATTCTGCATGAAAGGAGGACTAGCAGCCGAGTTGCACGGGACAATATGAAAAGTGTTCATATGTAGTAAAAACCTGGGAAATCCGTCCGTTTTCGTCATTTGTTATCGAATCGACTTAAAGCCAGATCGTCACATTGGCCGCTCTTCTCTCTGAAACGGTCGACTTATCGTCTGCAAAGCTATGTCGCGTGCTGCGGTATGCGGAGACACTAAAAGCACCATAGTAGAACACAGATGAAGCTTCTATGATGATGTAATAGCCAGTAAGAAGTAGTACAATTAAAGTTTTAGGTTTCGATTATTGACTTTTTAGCTGGCTTTGGTGCCTTGGACATGATCTAGGACCTTAAGATTCTGCATGAAAGGAGGACTAGCAGCCGAGTTGCAGGGGAGAATGTGAAAAGTGTTCATATGTAGTAAAAACCTGAGAAATCCGTCCGTTTTCGTCATTTGTTATCGAATCGACTTAAAGCCAGATCGTCACATTGGCCGCTCTTCTCTCTGAAACGTTTGTACTTATCGCCTGCAAAGCTATGTCGCGTGATGCGGTATGCGGAGACACTAAAAGTACCATAGTAGAACACAGATGAAGCTTCTAAGTTGATGTAATAGCCAGTAAGAAGTATTACAATTCAAGTTTTAGGTATCGATTATTGACTTTTTAGCTGGCTTTGGTGCCTTGGACATGAGCTAGGACCTTAAGATTCTGCATGAAAGAAGGACTAGCAGCCGAGTTGCACGGGAGAATATGAAAAGTATTCAAATGTAGTAAAAACGTGAGAAATCCGTCCGTTTTCGTCATTTGTTATCGAATCGACTTAAAGCCAGATCGTCACATTGGCCGCTCTTCTCTCTGAAACGGTTGTACTTATCGTCTTCAAAGCTATGTCGCGTGCTGCGGTATGCGGAGACACTAAAAGCACCATAGTAGAACACAGATGAAGCTTCTAAGTTGATGTAATAGCCAGTAAGAAGTAGTACAATTCAAGTTTTAGGTATCGATTATTGATTTTTTAGCTGGCTTTGTTGCCTTGGACATGAGCTAGGACCTTAAGATTCTGCAAGAAAGGAGGACTAGCAGCCAAGTTGCAGGGGAGAATGTGAAAAGTGATCATATGTAGTAAAAACCTGAGAAATCCGTCGGTTTTCGTCATTTGTTATCGAATCGACTTAAAGCCAGATCGTCACATTGGCCGCTCTTCTCTCTGAAACGGTTGTACTTATCGTCTTCAAAGCTATGTCCCGTGCTGCGGTATGCGGAGACACTAAAAGCACCATAGTAGAACACAGATGAAGCTTCTAAGTTGATGTAATAGCCAGTAAGAAGTAGTACAATTCAAGTTTTAGGTATCGATTATTGACTTTTTAGCTGGCTTTGGTGCCTTAGACATGAGCTAGGACCTTAAGATTCCGCATGAAAGGAGGACTAGCAGCCGAGTTGCACGGGAGAATGTGAAAAGTGTTCATATGTAGTAAAAACCTGAGAAATCCGTCCGTTTTCGTCATTTGATATCGAATCGACTTAAAGCCAGATCGTCACATTGGCCGCTCTTCTCTCTGAAACGGTTGTACTTATCGTCTTCAAAGCTATGTCGCGTGCTGCGGTATGTGGAGACACTGAAAGCACCATAGTAGAACACAGATGAAGCTTCTAAGTTGATGTAATAGCCAGTAAGAAGTAGTACAATTCAAGTTTTAGGTATCGATTATTGATTTATTAGCTGGCTTTGTTGCCTTGGACATGAGCTAGGATCTTAAGATTCTGCAAGAAAGGAGGACTAGCAGCCGAGTTGCACGGGAGAATGTGAAAAGTGTTCATATGTAGTAAAAACCTGAGAAATCCGTCCGTTTTCGTCATTTGATATCGAATCGACTTAAAGCCAAATCGTCACATTGGCCGCTCTTCTCTCTGAAACGGTTGTACTTATGGTCTGCAAAGCTATGTCGCGTGCTGCGGTATGCGGAGACACTAAAAGCACCATAGTAGAACACAGATGAAGCTTCTATGATGATGTAATAGCCAGTAAGAAGTAGTACAATTAAAGTTTTAGGTATCGATTATTGACTTTTTAGCTGGCTTTGGTGCCTTGGACATGACCTAGGAGCTTAAGATTCTGCATGAAAGGAGGACTAGCAGCCGAGTTGCAGGGGAGAATGTGAAAAGTGTTCATATGTAGTAAAAACCTGAGAAATCCGTCCGTTTTCGTCATTTGTTATCGAATCGCCTTAAAGCCATTTCGTCACATTGGCCGCTCTTCTCTCTGAAACGGTTGTACTTATCGCCTGCAAAGCTATGTCGCGTGATGCGGTATGCGGAGACACTAAAAGCACCATAGTAGAACACAGATGAAGCTTCTAAGTTGATGTAATAGCCAGTAAGAAGTAGTACAATTCAAGTTTTATGTATCGATTATTGACTTCTTAGCTGGCTTTGGTGCCTTGGACATGAGCTAGGACCTTAAGATTCTGCATGAAAGGAGGACTAGCACTTGAGTTGCACGGGAGAATGTGAAAAGTGTTCATATGTAGTAAGAACCTGAGAAATCCGTCCGTTTTCGTCATTTGTTATCGAATCGACTTAAAGCCAGATCGTCACTTGGCCGCTCTTCTCTCTGAAACGGTTCTACTTATCGTCTGCAAAGCTATGTCGCGTGCTGCGGTATGCGGAGACACTAAAAGCACCATAGTAGAACACAGATGAAGCTTCTAAGTTGATGTAATAGCCAGTAAGAAGTAGTACAATTCAAGTTTTAGGTATCGATTATTGATTTTTTAGCTGGCTTTGTTGCCTTGGACATGAGCTAGGACCTTAAGATTCTGCAAGAAAGGAGGACTAGCAGCCAAGTTGCAGGGGAGAATGTGAAAAGTGATCATATGTAGTAAAAACCTGAGAAATCCGTCCGTTTTCGTCATTTGTTATCGAATCGACTTAAAGCCAGATCGTCACATTGGCCGCTCTTCTCTCTGAAACGGTTGTACTTATCGTCTTCAAAGCTATGTCGCGTGCTGCGGTATGCGGAGACACTAAAAGCACCATAGTAGAACACAGATGAAGCTTCTAAGTTGATGTAATAGCCAGTAAGAAGTAGTACAATTCAAGTTTTAGGTATCGATTATTGACTTTTTAGCTGGCTTTGTTGCCTTGGACATGAGCTAGGACCTTAAGATTCCGCATGAAAGGAGGACTAGCAGCCGAGTTGCACGGGAGAATGTGAAAAGTGTTCATATGTAGTAAAAACCTGAGAAATCCGTCCGTTTTCGTCATTTGATATCGAATCGACTTCAAGCCAGATCGTCACATTGGCCGCTCTTCTCTCTGAAACGGTTGTACTTATCGTCTGCAAAGCTATGTCGCGTGCTGCGGTATGCGGAGACACTAAAAGCACCATAGTAGAACACAGATGAAGCTTCTATGATGATGTAATAGCCAGTAAGAAGTAGTAGAATTCAAGTTTTAGGTATCGATTATTGACTTTTTAGCTGGCTTTGGTGCCTTGGACATGGGCTAGGACCTTAAGATTCTGCATGAAAGGAGGACTAGCAGCCGCGTTGGATGGGAGAATGTGAAAAGTGTTCATATGTAGTAAAAACCTGAGAAATCCGTCCGTTTTCGTCATTTGTTATCGAATCGACTTAAAGCCAGATCGTCACATTGGCCGCTCTTCTCTCTGAAACGTTTGTACTTATCGCCTGCAAAGCTATGTCGCGTGATGCGGTATGCGGAGACACTAAAAGCACCATAGTAGAACACAGATGAAGCTTCTAAGTTGATGTAATAGCCAGTAAGAAGTATTACAATTCAAGTTTTAGGTATCGATTATTCACTTTTTAGCTGGCTTTGGTGCCTTGGACATGAGCTAGGACCTTAAGATTCTGCATGAAAGGAGGACTAGCAGCCGAGTTGCACGGGAGAATATGAAAAGTATTCAAATGTAGTAAAAACCTGAGAAATCCGTCCGTTTTCGTCATTTGTTATCGAATCGACTTAAAGCCAGATCGTCACATTGGCCGCTCTTCTCTCTGAAACGGTTGTACTTATCGTCTTCAAAGCTATGTCGCGTGCTGCGGTATGTGGAGACACTAAAAGCACCATAGTAGAACACAGATGAAGCTTCTAAGTTGATGTAATAGCCAGTAAGAAGTAGTACAATTCAAGTTTTAGGTATCGATTATTGCCTTTTTAGCTGGCTTTGATGCCTTGGACATGAGCTAGGACATTAAGATTCTGCATGAAAGGAGGACTAGCAGCCGCGTTGCACGGGAGAATGTGAAATGTGTTCATATGTAGTAAAAACCTGAGAAATCCGTCCGTTTTCGTCATTTGTTATCGAATTGACTTAAAGCCAGATCGTCACATTGGATGCTCTTCTCTCTGAAACGGTTGTACTTATCGTCTGCAAAGCTATGTCGCGTGCTGCGGTATGCGGAGACACTAAAATCACCATTGTAGAACACAGATGAAGCTTCTAAGATGATGTAATAGACAATAAGAAGTAGTACAATTCAAGTTTTAGGTATGGATTATTGTCTTTTTAGCTGGCTTTGGTGCATTGGGCATGAGCTAGGACCTTAAGATTCTGCATGAAAGGAGGACTAGCAGCCGAGTTGCACGGGAGAATCTTAAAAGTGTTCATATGTAGTAAAAACCTGAGAAATCCGTCCGTTTTCGTCATTTGTTATCGAATCGACTTAAAGCCAGATCGTCACATTGGCCGCTCTTCTCTCTGAAACGGTTGTACTTATCGTCTGCAAAGCTATGTCGCGTGCTGCGGTATGCGCAGACACTAAAAGCACCATAGTAGAACACAGATGAAGCTTCTAAGATGATGTAATAGCCAGTAAGAAGTAGTACAATTCAAGTTTTAGGTATCGATTATTGACTTTTTAGCTGGCTTTGGTGCCTTGAACATGAGCTAGGACCTTAAGATTCTGCATGAAAGGAGGACTGGAAGCCGAGTTGCACGGGAGAATGTGAAAAGTGTTCATATGTAGTAAAAACCTGAGAAATCCGTCCGTTTTCGTCATTTGTTATCGAATCGACTTAAAGCCAGATCGTCACATTGGCCGCTCTTCTCTCTGAAACAGTTGTACTTATCGTCTTCAAAGCTATGTCGCGTGCTGCGGTATGCGGAGACACTAAAAGCACCATAGTAGATCACAGATGAAGCTTCTAAGTTGATGTAATAGCCAGTAAGAAGTAGTACAATTCAAGTTTTATGTATCGATTATTGACTTCTTAGCTGGCTTTGGTGCCTTGGACATGAGCTAGGACCTTAAGATTCTGCATGAAAGGAGGACTAGCACTTGAGTTGCACGGGAGAATGTGAAAAGTGTTCATATGTAGTAAGAACCTGAGAAATCCGTCCGTTTTCGTCATTTGTTATCGAATCGACTTAAAGCCAGATCGTCACATTGGCCGCTCTTCTCTCTGAAACGGATGTACTTATCGCCTGCAAAGCTATGTCGCGTGATGCGGTATGCGGAGACACTAAAAGCACCATAGTAGAACACAGATGAAGCTTCTAAGTTGATGTAATAGCCAGTAAGAAGTATTACAATTCAAGTTTTAGGTATCGATTATTGACTTTTTAGCTCGCTTTGGTGCCTTGGACATGAGCTAGGACCTTAAGATTCTGCATGAAAGGAGGACTAGCAGCCGAGTTGCACGGGAGAATATGAAAAGTATTCAAATGTAGTAAAAACCTGAGAAATCCGTCCGTTTTCGTCATTTGTTATCGAATCGACTTAAAGCCAGATCGTCACATTGGCCGCTCTTCTCTCTGAAACGGTTGTACTTATCGTCTTCAAAGCTATGTCACGTGCTGCGGTATGCGGAGACACTAAAAGCACCATAGTAGAACACAGATGAAGCTTCTAAGTTGATGTAATAGCCAGTAAGAAGTAGAACAATTCAAGTTGTAGGTATCAATTATTGATTTTTTAGCTGGCTTTGTTGCCTTGGACATGAGCTAGGACCTTAAGATTCTGCAAGAAAGGAAGACTAGCAGCCAAGTTGCAGGGGAGAATGTGAAAAGTGATCATATGTAGTAAAAACCTGAGAAATCCGTCCGTTTTCGTCATTTGTTATCGAATCGACTTAAAGCCAGATCGTCACATTGGCCGCTCTTCTCTCTGAAACGGTTGTACTTATCGTCTTCAAAGCTATGTCGCGTGCTGCGGTATGCGGAGACACTAAAAGCACCATAGTAGAACACAGATGAAGCTTCTAAGTTGATGTAATAGCCAGTAAGAAGTAGTACAATTCAAGTTTTAGGTATCGATTATTGACTTTTTAGCTGGCTTTGGTGCCTTGGACATGAGCTAGGACCTTAACATTCTGCATGAAAGGAGGACTAGCAGCCGAGTTGCACGGGAGAATGTGAAAAGTGTTCATATGTAGTAAAAACCTGAGAAATCCGTCCGTTTTCGTCATTTGTTATCGAGTCGACTTAAAGCCAGATCGTCACATTGGCCGCTCTTCTCTCTGAAACGGTTGTACTTATCGTCTGCAAAGCTATGTCGTAAGCTGCGGTAGGTTGAGACACTGAAACCACCACAGTAGAACACAGATGAAGCTTCTAATTTGATGTAATAGCCAGAAAGAAATTGTACAATTCAAGTTTTAGGTATCGATTATTGACTTTTTAGCTGGCTTTGATGCCTTGGACATGAGCTAGGACCTTAAGAATCTGCATGAAAGGAGGACTAGCAGCCGTGTTGCAGGGAAGAGTGTGAAAAGTGTTCATATGTAGTAAAAACCTGAGAAATCCGTCCGTTTTCGTCATTTGTTATCGAATCGACTTAAAGCCAGATTGTCACATTGGCCGCTCTTCTCTCTGAAACGGTTGTACTTATCGTCTGCAAAGCTATGTCGCGTGTTGCGGTATGCGCAGACACTAAAAGCACCATAGTATAAAACAGATGAAGCTTCTAAGTTGATGTAATAGCCAGTAAGAAGTAGTACAACTGAAGTTTTAGGTATCGATTATTGACTTTTTAGCTGGCTTTGGTGCCTTGGACATGAGCTAGGACCTTAAGATTCTGCATGATAGGAGGACTAGCAGCCGCGTTGCACGGGAGAATGTGAAAAGTGTTCATATGTAGTAAAAACCTGAGAAATCCGTTCGTTTTCGTCAATTGTTATCGAATCGACTTAAAGGCAGATCGTCACATTGGCCGCTCTTCTCTCTGAAACGGTTCTACTTATCGTCTGCAAAGCTATGTCGCGTGCTGCGGTATGCGGAGACACTAAAAGCACCATAGTAGAACACAGATGAAGCTTCTAAGTTGATGTAATAGCCAGTAAGAAGTAGTACAATTCAAGTATAAGGTACTGATTATTTACTTTTTAGCTGGCTTTGGTGCCTTGGGCATGAGCTAGGACCTTAAGATTCTGCATGAAAGGAGGACTAGCAGCCGAGTTGCACGGGAGAATGTGAAAAGTGTTCATATGTAGTAAAAACCTGAGAAATCCGTCCGTTTTCGTCATTTGTTATCGAATCGACTTAAAGAGAGATCGTGACATTGGCCGCTCTTCTCTCTGAAACGGTTGTACTTATCGTCTGCAAAGCTATGTCGCGTGCTGCGGTATGCGCAGACACTTAAAGCACCATAGTATAAAACAGATGAAGCTTCTAAGTTGATGTAATAGCCAGTAAGAAGTAGTACAACTCAAGTTTTAGGTATCGATTATTGACTTCTTAGATGGATTTGGTGCCTTGGACATGAGCTAGGACAATAAGATTCTGCATGAAAGGAGGACTAGCAGCCGAGTTGCACGGGACAATATGAAAAGTGTTCATATGTAGTAAAAACCTGGGAAATCCGTCCGTTTTCGTCATTTGTTATCGAATCGACTTAAAGCCAGATCGTCACATTGGCCGCTCTTCTCTCTGAAACGGTCGACTTATCGTCTGCAAAGCTATGTCGCGTGCTGCGGTATGCGGAGACACTAAAAGCACCATAGTAGAACACAGATGAAGCTTCTATGATGATGTAATAGCCAGTAAGAAGTAGTACAATTAAAGTTTTAGGTTTCGATTATTGACTTTTTAGCTGGCTTTGGTGCCTTGGACATGATCTAGGACCTTAAGATTCTGCATGATAGGAGGACTAGCAGCCGAGTTGCAGGGGAGAATGTGAAAAGTGTTCATATGTAGTAAAAACCTGAGAAATCCGTCCGTTTTCGTCATTTGTTATCGAATCGACTTAAAGCCAGATCGTCACATTGGCCGCTCTTCTCTCTGAAACGTTTGTACTTATCGCCTGCAAAGCTATGTCGCGTGATGCGGTATGCGGAGACACTAAAAGTACCATAGTAGAACACAGATGAAGCTTCTAAGTTGATG
This sequence comes from Schistocerca gregaria, assembly GCF_023897955.1. Classification (NCBI taxonomy): domain Eukaryota; kingdom Metazoa; phylum Arthropoda; class Insecta; order Orthoptera; family Acrididae; genus Schistocerca; species Schistocerca gregaria. Next base: position 688,606 of record NW_026061864.1, on the reverse strand, counting down.
TAATAGCCAGTAAGAAGTATTACAATTCAAGTTTTAGGTATCGATTATTGACTTTTTAGCTGGCTTTGGTGCCTTGGACATGAGCTAGGACAATAAGATTCTGCATGAAAGAAGGACTAGCAGCCGAGTTGCACGGGAGAATATGAAAAGTATTCAAATGTAGTAAAAACGTGAGAAATCCGTCCGTTTTCGTCATTTGTTATCGAATCGACTTAAAGCCAGATCGTCACATTGGCCGCTCTTCTCTCTGAAACGGTTGTACTTATCGTCTTCAAAGCTATGTCGCGTGCTGCGGTATGCGGAGACACTAAAAGCACCATAGTAGAACACAGATGAAGCTTCTAAGTTGATGTAATAGCCAGTAAGAAGTAGTACAATTCAAGTTTTAGGTATCGATTATTGATTTTTTAGCTGGCTTTGTTGCCTTGGACATGAGCTAGGACCTTAAGATTCTGCAAGAAAGGAGGACTAGCAGCCAAGTTGCAGGGGAGAATGTGAAAAGTGATCATATGTAGTAAAAACCTGAGAAATCCGTCGGTTTTCGTCATTTGTTATCGAATCGACTTAAAGCCAGATCGTCACATTGGCCGCTCTTCTCTCTGAAACGGTTGTACTTATCGTCTTCAAAGCTATGTCCCGTGCTGCGGTATGCGGAGACACTAAAAGCACCATAGTAGAACACAGATGAAGCTTCTAAGTTGATGTAATAGCCAGTAAGAAGTAGTACAATTCAAGTTTTAGGTATCGATTATTGACTTTTTAGCTGGCTTTGTTGCCTTGGACATGAGCTAGGACCTTAAGATTCCGCATGAAAGGAGGACTAGCAGCCGAGTTGCACGGGAGAATGTGAAAAGTGTTCATATGTAGTAAAAACCTGAGAAATCCGTCCGTTTTCGTCATTTGATATCGAATCGACTTAAAGCCAGATCGTCACATTGGCCGCTCTTCTCTCTGAAACGGTTGTACTTATCGCCTGCAAAGCTATGTCGCGTGCTGCGGTATGCGGAGACACTAAAAGCACCATAGTAGAACACAGATGAAGCTTCTATGATGATGTAATAGCCAGTAAGAAGTAGTAGAATTCAAGTTTTAGGTATCGATTATTGACTTTTTAGCTGGCTTTGGTGCCTTCGACATGGGCTAGGACCTTAAGATTCTGCATGAAAGGAGGACTAGCAGCCGCGTTGGATGGGAGAATGTGAAAAGTGTTCATATGTAGTAAAAACCTGAGAAATCCGTCCGTTTTCGTCATTTGTTATCGAATCGACTTAAAGCCAGATCGTCACTTTGGCCGCTCTTCTCTCTGAAACGTTTGTACTTATCGCATGCAAAGCTATGTCGCGTGATGCGGTATGCGGAGACACTAAAAGCACCATAGTAGAACACAGATGAAGCTTCTAAGTTGATGTAATAGCCAGTAAGAAGTATTACAATTCAAGTTTTAGGTATGGATTATTGACTTTTTAGCTGGCTTTGGTGCCTTGGACATGAGCTAGGACCTTAAGATTCTGCATGAAAGGAGGACTAGCAGCCGAGTTGCACGGGAGAATATGAAAAGTATTCAAATGTAGTAAAAACCTGAGAAATCCGTCCGTTTTCGTCATTTGTTATCGAATCGACTTAAAGCCAGATCGTCACATTGGCCGCTCTTCTCTCTGAAACGGTTGTACTTATCGTCTTCAAAGCTATGTCGCGTGCTGCGGTATGTGGAGACACTAAAAGCACCATAGTAGAACACAGATGAAGCTTCTAAGTTGATGTAATAGCCAGTAAGAAGTAGTACAATTCAAGTTTTAGGTATCGATTATTGATTTATTAGCTGGCTTTGTTGCCTTGGACATGAGCTAGGACCTTAAGATTCTGCAAGAAAGGAGGACTAGCAGCCGAGTTGCACGGGAGAATGTGAAAAGTGTTCATATGTAGTAAAAACCTGAGAAATCCGTCCGTTTTCGTCATTTGATATCGAATCGACTTAAAGCCAAATCGTCACATTGGCCGCTCTTCTCTCTGAAACGGTTGTACTTATGGTCTGCAAAGCTATGTCGCGTGCTGCGGTATGCGGAGACACTAAAAGCACCATAGTAGAACACAGATGAAGCTTCTATGATGATGTAATAGCCAGTAAGAAGTAGTACAATTAAAGTTTTAGGTATCGATTATTGACTTTTTAGCTGGCTTTGGTGCCTTGGACATGACCTAGGAGCTTAAGATTCTGCATGAAAGGAGGACTAGCAGCCGAGTTGCAGGGGAGAATGTGAAAAGTGTTCATATGTAGTAAAAACCTGAGAAATCCGTCCGTTTTCGTCATTTGTTATCGAATCGCCTTAAAGCCATTTCGTCACATTGGCCGCTCTTCTCTCTGAAACGGTTGTACTTATCGCCTGCAAAGCTATGTCGCGTGATGCGGTATGCGGAGACACTAAAAGCACCATAGTAGAACACAGATGAAGCTTCTAAGTTGATGTAATAGCCAGTAAGAAGTAGTACAATTCAAGTTTTAGGTATCGATTATTGACTTTTTAGCTGGCTTTGATGCCTTGGACATGAGCTAGGACCTTAAGATTCTGCATGAAAGGAGGACTAGCAGCCGAGTTGCACGGGAGAATGTGAAAAGTGTTCATATGTAGTAAAAACCTGAGAAATCCGTCCGTTTTCGTCATTTGTTATCGAATCGGCTTAAAGCCAGATCGTCACATTGGCCGCTCTTCTCTCTGAAACGGTTGTACTTATCGTCTGCAAAGCTATGTCGTATGCTGCGGTAGGCGGAGACACTGAAACCACCACAGTAGAACACAGATGAAGCTTCTAATTTGATGTAATAGCCAGTAAGAAATAGTACAATTCAAGTTTTAGGTATCGATTATTGACTTTTTAGCTGGCTTTGATGATTTGGACATGAGCTAGGACTTTAAGAATCTGCATGAAAGGAGGACTAGCAGCCGAGTTGCAGGGAAGAGTGTGAAAAGTGTTCATATGTAGTAAAAACCAGAGAAATCCGTCCGTTTTCGTCATTTGTTATCGAATCGACTTAAAGCCAGATCGACACATTGGCCGCTCTTCTCTCTGAAGCGGTTGTACTTATCGTCTGCAAAGCTATGTCGCGTGCTGCGGTATGCGGAGACTCTAAAAGCACCATAGTAGAACACAGATGAAGCTTCTAAGTTGATGTAATAGTCAGTAAGAAGTAGTACAAATCAAGTTTTAGGTATGGATTATTGACTTTTTAGCTGGCTTTGGTGCCTTGGACATGAGCTAGGACATTAAGATTCTGCATGAAAGGAGGACTAGCAGCCGCGTTGGACGGGAGAATGTGAAATGTGTTCATATGTAGTAAAAACCTGAGAAATCCGTCCGTTTTCGTCATTTGTTTTCGAATCGACTTAAAGCCCGATCGTCACATTGGCCGCTCTTCTCTCTGAAACGGTTGTACTTATCGTCTGCAAAGCTATGTCGCGTGCTGCGGTATGCGGAGACACTAAAATCACCATAGTAGAACACAGATGAAGCTTCTAAGATGAAGTAATAGACAATAAGAAGTAGTACAATTCAAGTTTTATGTATGGATTATTGTCTTTTTAGCTGGCTTTGGTGCATTGGGCATGAGCTAGGACCTTAAGATTCTGCATGAAAGGAGGACTAGCAGCCGAGTTGCACGGGAGAATGTGAAAAGTGTTCATATGTAGTAAAAACCTGAGAAATCCGTCCGTTTTCGTCATTTGTTATCGAATCGACTTAAAGCCAGATCGTCACATTGGCCGCTCTTCTCTCTGAAACGGTTGTACTTATCGTCTGCAAAGCTATGTCGCGTGCTGCGGTATGCGCAGACACTAAAAGCACCATAGTAGAACACAGATGAAGCTTCTAAGATGATGTAATAGCCAGTAAGAAGTATTACAATTCAAGTTTTAGGTATCGATTATTGACTTTTTAGCTGGCTTTGGTGCCTTGAACATGAGCTAGGACCTTAAGATTCTGCATGAAAGGAGGACTAGCAGCCGAGTTGCACGGGAGAATGTGAAAAGTGTTCATATGTAGTAAAAACCTGAGAAATCCGTCCGTTTTCGTCATTTGTTATCGAATCGACTTAAAGCCAGATCGTCACATTGGCCGCTCTTCTCTCTGAAACAGTTGTACTTATCGTCTTCAAAGCTATGTCACGTGCTGCGGTATGCGGAGACACTAAAAGCACCATAGTAGATCACAGATGAAGCTTCTAAGTTGATGTAATAGCCAGTAAGAAGTAGTACAATTCAAGTTTTATGTATCGATTATTGACTTCTTAGCTGGCTTTGGTGCCTTGGACATGAGCTAGGACCTTAAGATTCTACATGAAAGGAGGACTAGCACTTGAGTTGCACGGGAGAATGTGAAAAGTGTTCATATGTAGTAAGAACCTGAGAAATCCGTCCGTTTTCGTCATTTGTTATCGAATCGACTTAAAGCCAGATCGTCACATTGGCCGCTCTTCTCTCTGAAACGGTTGTACTTATCGCCTGCAAAGCTATGTCGCGTGATGCGGTATGCGGAGACACTAAAAGCACCATAGTAGAACACAGATGAAGCTTCTAAGTTGATGTAATAGCCAGTAAGAAGTATTACAATTCAAGTTTTAGGTATCGATTATTGACTTTTTAGCTCGCTTTGGTGCCTTGGACATGAGCTAGGACCTTAAGATTCTGCATGAAAGGAGGACTAGCAGCCGAGTTGCACGGGAGAATATGAAAAGTATTCAAATGTAGTAAAAACCTGAGAAATCCGTCCGTTTTCGTCATTTGTTATCGAATCGACTTAAAGCCAGATCGTCACATTGGCCGCTCTTCTCTCTGAAACGGTTGTACTTATCGTCCTCAAAGCTATGTCACGTGCTGCGGTATGCGGAGACACTAAAAGCACCATAGTAGAACACAGATGAAGCTTCTAAGTTGATGTAATAGCCAGTAAGAAGTAGTACAATTCAAGTTGTAGGTATCAATTATTGATTTTTTAGCTGGCTTTGTTGCCTTGGACATGAGCTAGGACCTTAAGATTCTGCAAGAAAGGAAGACTAGCAGCCAAGTTGCAGGGGAGAATGTGAAAAGTGTTCATATGTAGTAAAAACCTGAGAGATCCGTCCGTTTTCGTCATTTGTTATCGAATCGACTTAAAGCCAGATCGTCACATTGGCCGCTCTTCTCTCTGAAAAGGTTGTACTTATCGTCTTCAAAGCTATGTCGCGTGCTGCGGTATGCGGAGACACTAAAAGCACCATAGTAGAACACAGATGAAGCTTCTGAGTTGATGTAATAGCCAGTAAGAAGTGGTACAATTCAAGTTTTAGGTATCGATTATTGACTTTTTAGCTGGCTTTGGTGCCTTGGACTTGAGCTAGGACCTTAACATTCTGCATGAAAGGAGGACTAGCAGCCGAGTTGCACGGGAGAATGTGAAAAGTGTTCATATGTAGTAAAAACCTGAGAAATCCGTCCGTTTTCGTCATTTGTTATCGAATCGACTTAAAGCCAGATCGTCACATTGGCCGCTCTTCTCTCTGAAACGGTTGTACTTATCGTCTGCAAAGCTATGTCGTATGCTGCGGTAGGCCGAGACACTGAAACCACCACAGTAGAACACAGATGAAGCTTCTTATTTGATGTAATAGCCAGTAAGAAATTGTACAATTCAAGTTTTAGGTATCGATTATTGACTTTTTAGCTGGCTTTGATGCCTTGGACATGAGCTAGGACCTTAAGAATCTGCATGAAAGGAGGACTAGCAGCCGTGTTGCAGGGAAAAGTGTGAAAAGTGTTCATATGTAGTAAAAACCTGAGAAATCCGTCCGTTTTCGTCATTTGTTATCGAATCGACTTAAAGCCAGATTGTCACATTGGCCGCTCTTCTCTCTGAAACGGTTGTACTTATCGTCTGCAAAGCTATGTCGCGTGCTGCGGTATGCGGAGACTCTAAAAGCACCATAGTAGAACACAGATGAAGCTTTTAAGTTGATGTAATAGCCAGTAAGAAGTAGTACAATTCAAGTTTTAGGTACTGATTATTTACTTTTTAGCTGGCTTTGGTGCCTTGGACATGAGCTAGGACATTAAGATTCTGCATGAAAGGAGGACTAGCAGCCGCGTTGCACGGGAGAATGTGAAATGTGTTCATATGTAGTAAAAACCTGAGAAATCCGTCCGTTTTCGTCATTTGTTTTCGAATCGACTTAAAGCCCGATCGTCACATTGGCCGCTCTTCTCTCTGAAACGGTTGTACTTATCGTCTGCAAAGCTATGTCGCGTGCTGCGGTATGCGGAGACACCAAAATCACCTTAGTAGAACACAGATGAAGCTTCTAAGATGATGTAATAGACAATAAGAAGTAGTACAATTCAAGTTTTAGGAATGGATTACTGACTTTTTAGCTGGCTTTGGTGCCTTGGGCATGAGCTAGAACCTTAAGATTCTGCATGAAAGGAGGACTAGCAGCCGAGTTGCACGGGAGAATCTGAAAAGTGTTCATATGTAGTAAAAACCTGAGAAATCCGTCCGTTTTCGTCATTTGTCATCGAATCGACTTAAAGCCAGATCGTCACATTGGCCGCTCTTCTCTCTGAAACGGTTGTACTTATCGTCTGAAAAGCTATGTCGCGTGCTGCGGTATGCGCAGACACTAAAAGCACCATAGTATAAAACAGATGAAGCTTCTAAGTTGATGTAATAGCCAGTAAGAAGTAGTATAATTCAAGTTTTAGATATCGATTATTGACTTTTTAGCTGGCTTTGTTGCCTTGGACATGAGCTAGGACCTTAAGATTCTGCATGATAGGAGGACTAGCAGCCGCGTTGCACGGGAGAATGTGAAATGTGTTCATATGTAGTAGAAACCTGAGAAATCCGTCCGTTTTCGTCATTTGTTATCGAATCGACTTAAAGCCCGATCGTCACAATGGCCGCTCTTCTCTCTGAAACGGTTGTACTTATCGTCTGCAAAGCTATGTCGCGTGCTGCGGTATGCGGAGACACTAAAAGCACCATAGTAGAACACAGATGAAGCTTCTAAGTTGATGTAATAGCCAGTAAGAAGTAGTACAATTCAAGTATTAGGTACTGATTATTTACTTTTTAGCTGGCTTTGGTGCCTTGGGCATGAGCTAGGACCTTAAGATTCTGCATGAAAGGAGGACTAGCAGCCGAGTTGCACGGGAGAATGTGAAAAGTGTTCATATGTAGTAAAAACCTGAGAAATCCGTCCGTTTTCGTCATTTGTTATCGAATCGACTTAAAGAGAGATCGTCACATTGGCCGCTCTTCTCTCTGAAACGGTTGTACTTATCGTCTGAAAAGCTATGTCGCGTGCTGCGGTATGCGCAGACACTTAAAGCACCATAGTATAAAACAGATGAAGCTTCTAAGTTGATGTAATAGCCAGTAAGAAGTAGTACAACTCAAGTTTTAGGTATCGATTATTGACTTCTTAGATGGATTTGGTGCCTTGGACATGAGCTAGGACCTTAAGATTCTGCATGAAAGGAGGACTAGCAGCCGAGTGGCACGGGACAATATGAAAAGTGTTCATATGTAGTAAAAACCTGGGAAATCCGTCCGTTTTCGTCATTTGTTATCGAATCGACTTAAAGCCAGATCGTCACATTGGCCGCTCTTCTCTCTGTAACGGTCGACTTATCGTCTGCAAAGCTATGTCGCGTGCTGCGGTATGCGGAGACACTAAAAGCACCATAGTAGAACACAGATGAAGCTTCTATGATGATGTAATAGCCAGTAAGAAGTAGTACAATTCAAGTTTTAGGTATCGATTATTGACTTTTTAGCTGGCTTTGGTGCCTTGGACATGACCTAGGACCTTAAGATTCTGCATGAAAGGAGGACTAGCAGCCGAGTTGCAGGGGAGAATGTGAAAAGTGTTCATATGTAGTAAAAACCTGAGAAATCCGTCCGTTTTCGTCTTTTTGTTATCGAATCGACTTAAAGCCAGATCGTCACATTGGCCGCTCTTCTCTCTGAAACGGTTGTACTTATCGCCTGCAAAGCTATGTCGCGTGATGCGGTATGCGGAGACACTAAAAGCACCATAGTAGAACACAGATGAAGCTTCTAAGTTGATGTAATAGCCAGTAAGAAGTAGTACAATTCAAGTTTTAGGTATCGATTATTGACTTTTTAGCTGGCTTTGGTACCTTGGACATGAGCTAGGACCTTAAGATTCTGCATGAAAGGAGGACTAGCAGCCGAGTTGCACGGGAGAATGTGAAAAGTGTTCATATGTAGTAAAAACCTGAGAAATCCGTCCGTTTTCGTCATTTGTTATCGAATCGGCTTAAAGCCAGATCGTCACATTGGCCGCTCTTCTCTCTGAAACGGTCGACTTATCGTCTGCAAAGCTATGTCGCGTGCTGCGGTAGGCGGAGACACTGAAACCACCACAGTAGAACACAGATGAAGCTTCTAATTTGATGTAATAGCCAGTACGAAATAGTACAATTCAAGTTTTAGGTATCGATTATTGAATTTTTAGCTGGCTTTGGTGCCTTGGACATGAGCTAGGACCTTAAGATTCTGCATGAAAGGAGGACTAGCAGCCGCGTTGCACGGGAGAGAGTGAAATGTGTTCATATGTAGTAGAAACCTGAGAAATCCGTCCGTTTTCGTCATTTGTTATCGAATCGACTTAAAGCCAGATCGTCACATTGGCCGCTCTTCTCTCTGAAACGGTTGTACTTATCGTCTGCAAAGCTAAGTCGCGTGCTGCGGTATGCGGAGACAATAAAATCACCATAGTAGAACACAGATGAAGCTTCTAAGTCGATGTAATAGCCAGTAAGAAGTAGTACAATTCAAGTTTTAGGTATCGATTATTGACTTCTTAGATGGATTTGGTGCCTTGGACATGAGCTAGGACCTTAAGATTCTGCATGAAAGGAGGAATAGCAGCCGAGTTGCACGGGACAATATGAAAAGTGTTCATATGTAGTCTAAACCTGAGAAATCCGTCCGTTTTCGTCATGTGTTATCGAATCGCCTTAAAGCCAGATCGTCACATTGGCCGCTCTTCTCTCTGAAACGGTTGTACTTATCGTCTGCAAAGCTATGTCGTATGCTGCGGTAGGCGGAGACACTGAAACCACCACAGTAGAACACAGATGAAGCTTCTAATTTGATGTAATAGCCAGTAAGAAATAGTACAATTCAAGTTTTAGGTATCGATTATTGACTTTTTAGCTGGCTTTGATGCCTTGGACAGGAGCTAGGACCTTAAGAATCTGCATGAAAGGAGGACTAGCAGCCGAGTTGCAGGGAAGAATGTGAAAAGTGTTCATATGTAGTAAAAACCTGAGAAATCCGTCCGTTTTCGTCATTTGTTATCGAATCGACTTAAAGCCAGATCGTCACATTGGCCGCTCTTCTCTCTGAAACGGTTGTACTTATCGTCTGTAAAGCTATGTCGCGTGCTGCGGTATGCGGAGACTCTAAAAGCACCATAGTAGAACACAGATAAAGCTTCTAAGTTGATGTAATAGCCAGTAAGAAGTAGTACAATTCAAGATTTAGGTACTGATTATTTACTTTTTAGCTGGCTTTGGTGCCTTGGACATGAGCTCGGACATTAAGGTTCTGCATGAAAGGAGGACTAGCAGCCGCGTTGCACGGGAGAAAGTGAAATGTGTTCATATGTAGTAAAAACCTGAGAAATCCGTCCGTTTTCGTCATTTGTTATCGAATCGACTTAAAGCCCGATCGTCACATTGGCCGCTCTTCTCTCTGAAACGGTTGTACTTATCGTCTGCAAAGCTATGTCGCGTGCTGCGGTATGCGGAGACTCTAAAAGCACCATAGTAGAACACAGATGAAGCTCCTAAGTTGATGTAAAAGCCAGTAAGAAGTAGTACAATTCAAGTTTTAGGTACTGATTATTTACTTTTTAGCTGGCTTTGGTGCCTTGGACATGAGCTAGGACATTAAGATTCTGCATGAAAGGAAGACTAGCAGCCGCGTTGCACGGGAGAATGTGAAATGTGTTCATATGTAGTAAAAACCTGAGAAATCCGTCCGTTTCCATCATTTGTTTTCGAATCGACTTAAAGCCCGATCGTCACATTGGCCGCTCTTCTCTCTGAAACGGTTGTACTTATCGTCTGCAAAGCTATGTCGCGTGCTGCGGTATGCGGAGACACTAAAATCACCATAGTAGAACACAGATGAAGCTTCTAAGATGATGTAATAGACAATAAGAAGTAGTAAAATTCAAGTTTTATGTATGGATTACTGACTTTTTAGCTGGCTTTGGTGCCTTGGGCATGAGCTAGGACCTTAAGATTCTGCATGAAAGGAGGACTAGCAGCCGAGTTGCACGGGAGAATCTGAAAAGTGTGCATATGTAGTAACAACCTGAGAAATCCGTCCGTTTTCGTCAATTGTTATCGAATCGACTTAAAGGCAGATCGTCACATTGGCCGCTCTTCTCTCTGAAACGGTTCTACTTATGGTCTGCAAAGCTATGTCGCGTGCTGCGGTATGCGGAGACACTAAAAGCACCATAGTAGAACACAGATGAAGCTTCTAAGTTGATGTAATAGCCAGTAAGAAGTAGTACAATTCAAGTATTAGGTACTGATTATTTACTTTTTAGCTGGCTTTGGTGCCTTGGGCATGAGCTAGGACCTTAAGAATCTGCATGAAATGAGGACTAGCAGCCGTGTTGCAGGGAAGAGTGTGAAAAGTGTTCATATGTAGTAAAAACCTGAGAAATCCGTCCGTTTTCGTCATTTGTTATCGAATCGACTTAAAGCCAGATCGTCACATTGGCCGCTCTTCTCTCTGAAACGGTTGTACTTTCGTCTGCAATGCTATGTCGCGTGCTGCGGTATGCGGAGACTCTAAAAGCACCATAGTAGAACACAGATGAAGCTTCTAAGTTGATGTAATAGCCAGTAAGAAGTAGTACAATTCAAGTTTTAGGTACTGATTATTTACTTTTTAGCTGGCTTTGGTGCCTTGGACATGAGCTAGGACATTAAGATTCTGCATGAAAGGAGGACTAGCAGCCGCGTTGCACGGGAGAATGTGAAATGTGTTCATATGTAGTAAAAGCCTGAGAAATCCGTCCGTTTTCGTCATTTGTTTTCGAATCGACTTAAAGCCCGATCGTCACATTGGCCGCTCTTCTCTCTGAAACGGTTGTACTTATCGTCTGCAAAGCTATGTCGCGTGCTGCGGTATGCGGAGACACTAAAATCACCATAGTAGAACACAGATGAAGCTTCTAAGATGATGTAATAGACAATAAGAAGTAGTACAATTCAAGTTTTAGGTATGGATTACTGGCTTTTTAGCTGGCTTTGGTGCCTTGGGCATGAGCTAGGACCTTAAGATTCTGCATGAAAGGAGGACTAGCAGCCGAGTTGCACGGGAGAATCTGAAAAGTGTTCATATCTAGTAAAAACCCGAGAAATCCGTCCGTTTTCGTCATTTGTTATCGAATCGACTTAAAGCCAGATCGTCACATTGGCCGCTCTTCTCTCTGAAACGGTTGTACTTATCGTCTGCAAAGCTATGTCGCGTGCTGCGGTATGCGGAGACACTAAAATCACCATAGTAGAACACAGATGAAGCTTCTAAGATGATGTAATAGACAATAAGAAGTAGTAAAATTCAAGTTTTATGTATGGATTACTGACTTTTTAGCTGGCTTTGGTGCCTTGGGCATGAGCTAGGACCTTAAGATTCTGCATGAAAGGAGGACTAGCAGCCGAGTTGCACGGGAGAATCTGAAAAGTGTGCATATGTAGTAAAAACCTGAGAAATCCGTCCGTTTTCGTCAATTGTTATCGAATCGACTTAAAGGCAGATCGTCACATTGGCCGCTCTTCTCTCTGAAACGGTTGTACTTATCGTCTTCAAAGCTATGTCGCGTGCTGCGGTATGCGGAGACACTAAAAGCACCATAGTAGAACACAGATGAAGCTTCTAAGTTGATGTAATAGCCAGTAAGAAGTAGTACAATTCAAGTTTTAGGTATCGATTATTGACTTTTTAGCTGGCTTTGGTGCCTTGGACATGAGCTAGGACCTTAAGATTCTGCATGAAAGGAGGACTAGCAGCCGAGTTGCACGGGAGAATGTGAAAAGTGTTCATATGTAGTAAAAACCTGAGAAATCCGTCCGTTTTCGTCATTTGTTATCGAATCGACTTAAAGCCAGATCGTCACATTGGCCGCTCTTCTCTCTGAAACGGTTGTACTTATCGTCTGCAAAGCTATGTCGTATGCTGCGGTAGGCGGAGACACTGAAACCACCACAGTAGAACACAGATGAAGCTTCTAATTTGATGTAATAGCCAGTAAGAAATAGTACAATTCAAGTTTTAGGTATCGATTATTGACTTTTTAGCTGGCTTTGGTGCCTTGGGCATGAGCTAGGACCTTAAGATTCTGCATGAAAGGAGGACTAGCAGCCGAGTTGCACGGGAGAATCTGAAAAGTGTTCATATGTAGTAAAAACCTGAGAAATCCGTCCGTTTTCGTCATTTGTTATCGAATCGACTTAAAGCCAGATCGTCACATTGGCCGCTCTTCTCTCTGAAACGGTTGTACTTATCGTCTTCAAAGCTATGTCGCGTGCTGCGGTATGCGGAGACACTAAAAGCACCATAGTAGAACACAGATGAAGCTTCTAAGTTGATGTAATAGCCAGTAAGAAGTAGTACAATTCAAGTTTTAGGTATCGATTATTGACTTTTTAGCTGGCTTTGGTGCCTTGGACATGAGCTAGGACCTTAAGATTCTGCATGAAAGGAGGACTAGCAGCCGAGTTGCACGGGAGAATGTGAAAAGTGTTCATATGTAGTAAAAACCTGAGAAATCCGTCCGTTTTCGTCATTTGTTATCGAATCGACTTAAAGCCAGATCGTCACATTGGCCGCTCTTCTCTCTGAAACGGTTGTACTTATCGTCTGCAAAGCTATGTCGTATGCTGCGGTAGGCGGAGACACTGAAACCACCACAGTAGAACACAGATGAAGCTTCTAATTTGATGTAATAGTCAGTAAGAAATAGTACAATTCAAGTTTTAGGTATCTATTATTGACTTTTTAGCTGGCTTTGATGCCTTGGACATGAGCTAGGACCTTAAGAATCTGCATGAAATGAGGACTAGCAGCCGTGTTGCAGGGAAGAGTGTGAAAAGTGTTCATATGTAGTAAAAACCTGAGAAATCCGTCCGTTTTCGTCATTTGTTATCGAATCGACTTAAAGCCAGATTGTCACATTGGCCGCTCTTCTCTCTGAAACGGTTGTACTTTCGTCTGCAAAGCTATGTCGCGTGCTGCGGTATGCGGAGACTCTAAAAGCACCATAGTAGAACACAGATGAAGCTTCTAAGTTGATGTAATAGCCAGTAAGAAGTAGTACAATTCAAGTTTTAGGTACTGATTATTTCCTTTTTACCTGGCTTTGGTGCCTTGGACATGAGCTAGGACATTAAGATTCTGCATGAAAGGAGGACTAGCAGCCGCGTTGCACGGGAGAATGTGAAATGTGTTCATATGTAGTAAAAACCTGAGAAATCCGTCCGTTTTCGTCATTTGTTTTCGAATCGACTTAAAGCCCGATCGTCACATTGGCCGCTCTTCTCTCTGAAACGGTTGTACTTATCGTCTGCAAAGCTATGTCGCGTGCTGCGGTATGCGGAGACACTAAAATCACCATAGTAGAACACAGATGAAGCTTCTAAGATGATGTAATAGACAATAAGAAGTAGTACAATTCAAGTTTTAGGTATGGATTACTGACTTTTTAGCTGGCTTTGGTGCCTTGGACATGAGCTAGGACCTTAAGATTCTGCATGAAAGGAGGACTAGCAGCCGAGTTGCACGGGAGAATGTGAAAAGTGTTCATATGTAGTAAAAACCTGAGAAATCCGTCCGTTTTCGTCAATTGTTATCGAATCGACTTAAAGGCAGATCGTCACATTGGCCGCTCTTCTCTCTGAAACGGTTCTACTTATCGTCTGCAAAGCTATGTCGCGTGCTGCGGTATGCGGAGACACTAAAAGCACCATAGTAGAACACAGATGAAGCTTCTAAGTTGATGTAATAGCCAGTAAGAAGTAGTACAATTCAAGTATTAGGTACTGATTATTTACTTTTTAGCTGGCTTTGGTGCCTTGTTCATGAGCTAGGACCTTAAGATTCTGCATGAAAGGAGGACTAGCAGCCGAGTTGCACGGGAGAATGTGAAAAGTGTTCATATGTAGTAAAAACCTGAGAAATCCGTCCGTTTTCGTCATTTGTTATCGAATCGACTTAAAGCCAGATCGTCACATTGGCCGCTCTTCTCTCTGAAACGGTTGTACTTATCGTCTGCAAAGCTATGTCGCGTGCTGCGGTATGCGGAGACACTAAAAACACCATAGTAGAACACAGATGAAGCTTCTAAGTGGATGTAATAGCCAGTAAGAAGTAGTACAGTTCAAGTTTTAGGTATCGATTATTGACTTTTTAGCTGGCTTTGGTGCCTTGGACATGACCTAGGACCTTAAGATTCTGCATGAAAGGAGGACTAGCAGCCGAGTTGCAGGGAAGAATGTGAAAAGTGTTCATATGTAGTAAAAACCTGAGAAATCCGTCCGTTTTCGTCATTTGTTGTCGAATCGACTTAAAGCCAGATCGTCACATTGGCCGCTCTTCTCTCTGAAACGGTTGTACTTATCGTCTGCAAAGCTATGTCGCGTGCAGCGGTATGCGGAGACTCTAAAAGCACCATAGTAGAACACAGATGAAGCTTCTAAGTTGATGTAATAGCCAGTAAGAAGTAGTACAATTCAAGTTTTAGGTACTGATTATTTACTTTTTAGCTGGCTTTGGTGCCTTGGACATGAGCTAGGACATTAAGATTCTGCATGAAAGGAGGACTAGCAGCCGCGTTGCACGGGACAATGTGAAATGTGTTCATATGTAGTAAAAACCTGAGAAATCCGTCCGTTTTCGTCATTTGTTTACGAATCGACTTAAAGCCCGATCGTCACATTGGCCGCTCTTCTCTCTGAAACGGTTGTACTTATCGTCTGCAAAGCTATGTCGCGTGCTGCGGTATGCGGAGACACTAAAATCACCATAGTAGAACACAGATGAAGCTTCTAAGATGATGTAATAGACAATAAGAAGTAGTACAATTCAAGTTTTAGGTATGGATTACTGACTTTTTAGCTGGCTTTGGTGCCTTGGGCATGAGCTAGGACCTTAAGATTCTGCATGAAAGGAGGACTAGCAGCCGAGTTGCACGGGAGAATCTGAAAAGTGTTCATATGTAGTAAAAACCTGAGAAATCCGTCCGTTTTCGTCATTTGTTATCGAATCGACTTAAAGCCAGATCGTCACATTGGCCGCTCTTCTCTCTGAAACGGTTGTACTTATCGTCTGCAAAGCTATGTCGCGTGCTGCGGTATGTGCAGACACTAAAAGCACCATAGTATAAAACAGATGAAGCTTCTAAGTTGATGTAATAGCCAATAAGAAGTAGTACAACTGAAGTTTTAGGTATCGATTATTGACTTTTTAGCTGGCTTTGGTGCCTTGGACATGAGGTAGGACCTTTAGATTCTGCATGATAGGAGGACTAGCAGCCGCGTTGCACGGGAGAATGTGAAATGTGTTCATATGTAGTAGAAACCTGAGAAATCCGTCCGTTTTCGTCATTTGTTATCGAATCGACTTAAAGCCCGATCGTCACATTGGCCGCTCTTCTCTCTGAAACGGTTGTACTTATCGTCTGCAAAGCTATGTCGCGTGCTGCGGTATGTGGAGACACTAAAAGCACCATAGTAGAACACAGATGAAGCTTCTAAGTGGATGTAATAGCCAGTAAGAAGTAGTACAATTCAAGTTTTAGGTATCGATTATTGACTTTTTAGCTGGCTTTGGTGCCTTGGACATGAGCTAGGACCTTAAGATTCTGCATGAAAGGAGGACTAGCAGCCGAGTTGCACGGGAGAATGTGAAAAGTGTTCATATGTAGTAAAAACCTGAGAAATCCGTCCGTTTTCGTCAATTGTTATCGAATCGACTTAAAGGCAGATCGCCACATTGGCCGCTCTTCTCTCTGAAACGGTTCTACTTATCGTCTGCAAAGCTGTGTCGCGTGCTGCGGTATGCGGAGACACTAAAAGCACCATAGTAGAACACAGATGAAGCTTCTAAGTTGATGTAATAGCCAGTAAGAAGTAGTACAATTCAAGTATTAGGTACTGATTATTTACTTTTTAGCTGGCTTTGGTGCCTTGGGCATTAGCTAGGACCTTAAGATTCTGCATGAAAGGAGGACTAGCGGTCGAGTTGCACGGGAGAATGTGAAAAGTGTTCATATGTAGTAAAAACCTGAGAAATCCGTCCGTTTTCGTCATTTGTTATCGAATCGACTTAAAGCCAGATCGTCACATTGGCCGCTCTTCTCTCTGAAACGGTTGTACTTGTCGTCTGCAAAGCTATGTCGCGTGCTGCGGTATGCGCAGACACTAAAAGCACCATAGTATAAAACAGATGAAGCTTCTAAGTTGATGTAATAGCCAGTAAGAAGTAGTACAACTCAAGTTTTAGGTATCGATTATTGACTTTTTAGCTGGCTTTGGTGCCTTGGACATGACCTAGGACCTTAAGATTCTGCATGAAAGGAGGACTAGCAGCCGAGTAGCACGGGACAATATGAAAAGTGTTCATATGTAGTAAAAACCTGAGAAATCCGTCCGTTTTCGTCATTTGTTATCGAATCGACTTAAAGCCAGATCGTCACATTGGCCGCTCTTCTCTCTGAAACGGTTGTACTTATCGCCTGCAAAGCTATGTCGCGTCATGCGGTATGCGGAGGCACTAAAAGCACCATAGTAGAACACAGATGAAGCTTCTAAGTTGATGTAATAGCCAGTAAGAAGTAGTACAATTCAAGTTTTAGGTATCGATTATTGACTTTTTAGCTGGCTTTGGTACCTTGGACATGAGCTAGGACCTTAAGATTCTGCATGAAAGGAGGACTAGCAGCCGAGTTGCACGGGAGAATGTGAAAATTGTTCATATGTAGTAAAAACCTGAGAAATCCGTCCGTTTTCGTCATTTGTTATCGAATCGGCTTAAAGCCAGATCGTCACATTGGCCGCTCTTCTCTCTGAAACGGTTGTACTTATCGTCTGCAAAGCTATGTCGCGTGCTGCGGTAGGCGGAGACACTGAAACCACAACAGTAGAACACAGATGAAGCTTCTAATTTGATGTAATAGCCAGTAAGAAATAGTACAATTCAAGTTTTAGGTATCGATTATTGACTTTTTAGCTGGTTTTGGTGCCTTGGACATGAGCTAGGACCTTAAGATTCTGCATGATAGGAGGAATAGCAGCCGCGTTGCACGGAAGAATGTGAAATGTGTTCATATGTAGTAGAAACCTGAGAAATCCGTCCGTTTTCGTCATTTGTTATCGAATCGACTTAAAGCCCGATCGTCACATTGGCCGCTCTTCTCTCTGAAACGGTTGTACTTATCGTCTGCAAAGCTATGTCGCGTGCTGCGGTATGCGGAGACACTAAAAGCACCATAGTAGAACACAGATGAAGCTTCTAAGTTGATGTAATAGCCAGTAAGAAGTAGTACAATTCAAGTTTTAGGTATCGATTATTGACTTTTTAGCTGGCTTTGGTGCCTTGGACATGAGCTAGGACCTTAAGATTCTGCATGAAAGGAGGACTAGCAGCCGCGTTGCACGGGAGAGAGTGAAATGTGTTCATATGTAGTAGAAACCTGAGAAATCCGTCCGTTTTCGTCATTTGTTATCGAATCGACTTAAAGCCCGATCGTCACATTGGCCGCTCTTCTCTCTGAAACGGTTGTACTTATCGTCTGCAAAGCTATGTCGATTGCTGCGGTATGCGCAGACACTAAAAGCACCATAGTATAAAACAGATGAATTCTAAGTTGATGTAATAGCCAGTAAGAAGTAGTACAACTGAAGTTTTAGGTATCGATTATTGAATTTTAGCTGGCTTTGGTGCCTTGGACATGAGCTAGGACCTTAAGATTCTGCATGATAGGAGGACTAGCAGCCGCGTTGCACGGGAGAATGTGAAATGTGTTCATATGTAGTAGAAACCTGAGAAATCCGTCCGTTTTCGTCATTTGTTATCGAATTGACTTAAAGCCTGATCGTCACATTGGCCGCTCTTCTCTCTGAAACGGTTGTACTTATCGTCTGCAAAGCTATGTCGCGTGCTGCGGTATGCGGAGACACTAAAAGCACCATAGTAGAACACAGATGAAGCTTCTAAGTTGATGTAATAGCCAGTAAGAAGTAGTACAATTCAAGTTTTAGGTATCGATTATTGACTTTTTAGCTGGCTTTGGTGCCTTGGACATGAGCTAGGACCTTAAGATTCTGCATGAAAGGAGGACTAGCAGCCGAGTTGCACGGGAGAATGTGAAAAGTGTTCATAAGTAGCAAAAACCTGAGAAATCCATCCGTTTTCGTCATTTGTTATTGAATCGACTTATGGCCAGATCGTCGCATTGGCCGCTCTTCTCTCTGAAACGGTTGTACTTATCGTCTGCAAAGCTATGTCGTATGCTGCGGTAGGCGGAGACACTGAAACCACCACAGTAGAACACAGATGAAGCTTCTAATTTGATGTAATAGCCAGTAAGAAGCAGTACAATTCAAGTTTTAGGTATCGATTATTGACTTTATAGCTGGCTTTGATGCCTTGGAAATGAGCTAGGACCTTAAGAATCTGCATGAAAGGAGGACTAGCAGCCGAGTTGCAGGGAAGAATGTGAAAAGTGTTCATATGTAGTAAAACCCTGAGAAATCCATCCGTTTTTGCCATTTGTTATCGAATCGACTTAAAGCCAGATCGTCACATTGGCCGCTCTTCTCTCTGAAACGGTTGTACTTATCGCCTGCAAAGCTATGTCGCGTGCTGCGGTATGCGGAGACTCTAAAAGCACCATAGTAGAACACAGATGAAGCTTCTAAGTTGATGTAATAGCCAGTAAGAAGTAGTACAATTCAAGTTTTAGGTATCGATTATTGACTTTTTAGCTGGCTTTGGTGCCTTGGACATGAGCTAGGACCTTAAGATTCTGCATGAAAGGAGGACTAGTAGCCGCGTTGCACGGGAGAATGTGAAATGTGTTCATATGTAGTAGAAACCTGAGAAATCCGTACGTTTTCGTCATTTGTTATCGAATCGACTTAAAGCCCGATCGTCACATAGGCCGCTCTTCTCTCTGAAACGGTTGTACTTATCGTCTGCAAAGCTATGTCGCGTGCTGCGGTATGTGGAGACAATAAAATCACCATAGTAGAACACAGATGAAGTTTTAAGTCGATGTAATAGCCAGTAAGAAGTAGTACAATTCAAGTTTTAGGTATCGATTATTGACCTTTTAGCTGGCTTTGGTGCGTTGGACATGAGCTATGACCTTAAGATTCAGCATGAAAGGAGGACTAGCAGCCGATTTGCACGGGAGAATGTGAAATGTGTTCATATGTAGTAAAAACCTGAGAAATCCGTCCGTTTTCGTCATTTGTGATTGAATCGACTTAAAGCCAGATCGTCACATTGGCCGCTCTTCTCTCTGGAAGGTTGTACTTATCGTCTGCAAAGCTATGTCGCGTGCTGCGGTATGCGGAGACACTAAAAGCACCATAGTAGAACACGGATGAAGCTTCTAAGTTGATGTAATAGCCAGTAAGAAGTAGTACAATACAAGTTTTAGGTATCGATTATTGACTTCTTAGATGGATTTGGTGCCTTGGACATGAGCTAGTACCTTAAGATTCTGCATGAAAGGAGGACTAGCAGCCGAGTTGCACGGGACAATATGAAAAGTGTTCATATGTAGTCTAAACCTGAGAAATCCGTCCGTTTTCGTCATTTGTTATCGAATCGCCTTAAAGCCAGATCGTCACATTGGCCGCTCTTCTCTCTGAAACGGTTGTACTTATCGTCTGCAAAGCTATGTCGTATGCTGCGGTAGGCGGAGACACTGAAACCACCACAGTAGAACACAGATGAAGCTTCTAATTTGATGTAATAGCCAGTAAGAAATAGTACAATATAAAGTTTTAGGTATCGATTATTGACTTTTTAGCTGGCTTTGATGCCTTGGACATGAGCTAGGACCTTAAGAATCTGCATGAAAGGAGGACTAGCAGCCGAGTTGCAGGGAAGAATGTGAAAAGTGTTCATATGTAGTAAATACCTGAGAAATCCGTCCGTTTTCGTCATTTGTTGTCGAATCGACTTAAAGCCAGATCGTCACATTGGCCGCTCTTCTCTCTGAAACGGTTGTACTTATCGTCTGCAAAGCTATGTCGCGTGCAGCGGTATGCGGAGACTCTAAAAGCACCATAGTAGAACACAGATGAAGCTTCTAAGTTGATGTAATAGCCAGTAAGAAGTAGTACAATTCAAGTTTTAGGTACTGATTATTTACTTTTTAGCTGGCTTTGGTGCCTTGGACATGAGCTAGGACATTAAGATTCTGCATGAAAGGAGGACTAGGAGCCGCGTTGCACGGGAGAATGTGAAATGTGTTCATATGTAGTAAAAACCTGAGAAATCCGTCCGTTTTCGTCATTTGTTTTCGAATCGACTTAACGCCCGATCGTCACTTTGGCCGCTCTTCTCTCTGAAACGGTTGTACTTATCGTCTGCAAAGCTATGTCGCGTGCTGCGGTATGCGGAGACACTAAAATCACCATAGTAGGACACAGATGAAGCTTCTAAGATGATGTAATAGACAATAAGAAGTAGTACAATTCAAGTTTTAGGTATGGATTACTGACTTTTTAGCTGGCTTTGGTGCCTTGGGCATGAGCTAGGACCTTAAGATTCTGCATGAAAGGAGGACTAGCAGCCGAGTTGCACGGGAGTATCTGAAAAGTGTTCATATGTAGTAAAAACCTGAGAAATCCGTCCGTTTTCGTCATTTGTTATCGAATCGACTTAAAGCCAGATCGTCACATTGGCCGCTCTTCTCTCTGAAACGGTTGTACTTATCGTCTGCAAAGCTATGTCGCGTGCTGCGGTATGTGCAGACACTAAAAGCACCATAGTATAAAACAGATGAAGCTTCTAAGTTGATGTAATAGCCAATAAGAAGTAGTACAACTGAAGTTTTAGGTATCGATTATTGACTTTTTAGCTGGCTTTGGTGCCTTGGACATGAGCTAAGACCTTACGATTCTGCATGATAGGAGGACTAGCAGCCGCGTTGCACGGGAGAATGTGAAATGTGTTCATATGTAGTAGAAACCTGAGAAATCCGTCCGTTTTCGTCATTTGTTATCGAATCGACTTAAAGCCCGATCGTCACATTGGCCGCTCTTCTCTCTGAAACGGTTGTACTTATCGTCTGCAAAGCTATGTCGCGTGCTGCGGTATGTGGAGACACTAAAAGCACCATAGTAGAACACAGATGAAGCTTCTAAGTGGATGTAATAGCCAGTAAGAAGTAGTACAATTCAAGTTTTAGGTATCGATTATTGACTTTTTAGCTGGCTTTGGTGCCTTGGACATGAGCTAGGACCTTAAGATTCTGCATGAAAGGAGGACTAGCAGCCGAGTTGCACGGGAGAATGTGAAAAGTGTTCATATGTAGTAAAAACCTGAGAAATCCATCAGTTTTCGTCAATTGTTATCGAATCGACTTAAAGGCAGATCGTCACATTGGCCGCTCTTCTCTCTGAAACGGTTCTACTTATCGTCTGCAAAGCTGTGTCGCGTGCTGCGGTATGCGGAGACACTAAAAGCACCATAGTAGAACACAGATGAAGCTTCTAAGTTGATGTAATAGCCAGTAAGAAGTAGTAAAATTCAAGTATTAGGTACTGATTATTTACTTTTTAGCTGGCTTTGGTGCCTTGGGCATGAGCTAGGACCTTAAGATTCTGCATGAAAGGAGGACTAGCAGTCGAGTTGCACGGGAGAATGTGAAAAGTGTTCATATGTAGTAAAAACCTGAGAAATCCGTCCGTTTTCGTCATTTGTTATCGAATCGACTTAAAGCCAGATCGTCACATTGGCCGCTCTTCTCTCTGAAACGGTTGTACTTATCGTCTGCAAAGCTATGTCGCGTGCTGCGGTATGCGCAGACACTAAAATCACCATAGTATAAAACAGATGAAGCTTCTAAGTTGATGTAATAGCCAGTAAGAAGTAGTACAACTCAAGTTTTAGGTATCGATTATTGACTTTTTAGCTGGCTTTGGTGCCTTGGACATGACCTAGGACCATAAGATTCTGCATGAAAGGAGGACTAGCAGCCGAGTTGCACGGGACAATATGAAAAGTGTTCATACGTAGTAAAAACCTGAGAAATCCGTCCGTTTTCGTCATTTGTTATCGAATCGACTTAAAGCCAGATCGTCACATTGGCCGCTCTTCTCTCTGGAAGGTTGTACTTATCGTCTGCAAAGCTATGTCGCGTGCTGCGGTATGCGGAGACACTAAAAGCACCATAGTAGAACACGGATGAAGCTTCTAAGTTGAAGTAATAGCCAGTAAGAAGTAGTACAATACAAGTTTTAGGTATCGATTATTGACTTCTTAGATGGATTTGGTGCCTTGGACATGAGCTAGTACCTTAAGATTCTGCATGAAAGGAGGACTAGCAGCCGAGTTGCACGGGACAGAATGAAAAGTGTTCATATGTAGTCTAAACCTGAGAAATCCGTCCGTTTTCGTCATTTGTTAACGAATCGCCTTAAAGCCAGATCGTCACATTGGCCGCTCTTCTCTCTGAAACGGTTGTACTTATCGTCTGCAAAGCTATGTCGTATGCTGCGGTAGGCGGAGACACTGAAACCACCACAGTAGAACACAGATGAAGCTTCTAATTTGATGTAATAGCCAGTAAGAAATAGTACAATTCAAGTTTTAGGTATCGATTATTGACTTTTTAGCTGGCTTTGATGCCTTGGACATGAGCTAGGACCTTAAGAATCTGCATGAAAGGAGGACTAGCAGCCGAGTTGCAGGGAAGAATGTGAAAAGTGTTCATATGTAGTAAAAACCTGAGAAATCCGTCCGTTTTCGTCATTTGTTGTCGAATCGACTTAAAGCCAGATCGTCACATTGGCCGCTCTTCTCTCTGAAACGGTTGTACTTATCGTCTGCAAAGCTATGTCGCGTGCAGCGGTATGCGGAGACACTAAAAGCACCATAGTAGAACACAGATGAAGCTTCTAAGTTGATGTAATAGCCAGTAAGAAGTAGTACAATTCAAGTTTTAGGTACTGATTATTTACTTTTTAGCTGGCTTTGGTGCCTTGGACATGAGCTAGGACATTAAGATTCTGCATGAAAGGAGGACTAGCAGCCGCGTTGCACGGGAGAATGTGAAATGTGTTCATATGTAGTAAAAACCTGAGAAATCCGTCCGTTTTCGTCATTTGTTTTCGAATCGACTTAAAGCCCGATCGTTACTTTGGCCGCTCTTCTCTCTGAAACGGTTGTACTTATCGTCTGCAAAGCTATGTCGCGTGCTGCGGTATGCGGAGACACTAAAATCACCATAGTAGAACACAGATGAAGCTTCTAAGATGATGTAATAGACAATAAGAAGTAGTACAATTCAAGTTTTAGGTATGGATTACTGACTTTTTAGCTGGCTTTGGTGCCTTGGGCATGAGCTAGGACCTTAAGATTCTGCATGAAAGGAGGACTAGCAGCCGAGTTGCACGGGAGAATCTGAAAAGTGTTCATATGTAGTAAAAACCTGAGAAATCCGTCCGTTTTCGTCATTTGTTATCGAATCGACTTAAAGCCAGATCGTCACATTGGCCGCTCTTCTCTCTGAAACGGTTGTACTTATCGTCTGCAAAGCTATGTCGCGTGCTGCGGTATGCGCAGACACTAAAAGCACCATAGTATAAAACAGATGAAGCTTCTAAGTTGATGTAATAGCCAGTAAGAAGTAGTACAACTCAAGTTTTAGGTATCGATTATTGACTTTTTAGCTGGCTTTGGTGCCTTGGACATGACCTAGGACCTTATGATTCTGCATGAAAGGAGGACTAGCAGCCGAGTTGCACGGGAGAATGTGAAAAGTGTTCATATGTAGTAAAAACCTGAGAAATCCATCCGTTTTAGTCAATTGTTATCGAATCGACTTAAAGGCAGATCGTCACATTGGCCGCTCTTCTCTCTGAAACGGTTCTACTTATCGTCTGCAAAGCTGTGTCGCGTGCTGCGGTATGCGGAGACACTAAAAGCACCATAGTAGAACACAGATGAAGCTTCTAAGTTGATGTAATAGCCAGTAAGAAGTAGTACAATTCAAGTATTAGGTACTGATTATTTACTTTTTAGCTGGCTTTGGTGCCTTGGGCATGAGCTAGGACCTTAAGATTCTGCATGAAAGGAGGACTAGCAGTCGAGTTGCACGGGAGAATGTGAAAAGTGTTCATATGTAGTAAAAACCTGAGAAATCCGTCCGTTTTCGTCATTTGTTATCGAATCGACTTAAAGCCAGATCGTCACATTGGCCGCTCTTCTCTCTGAAACGGTTGTACTTATCGTCTGCAAAGCTATGTCGCGTGCTGCGGTATGCGCAGACACTAAAAGCACCATAGTATAAAACAGATGAAGCTTCTAAGTTGATGTAATAGCCAGTAAGAAGTAGTACAACTCAAGTTTTAGGTATCGATTATTGACTTTTTAGCTGGCTTTGGTGCCTTGGACATGACCTAGGACCTTAAGATTCTGCATGAAAGGAGGACCAGCAGCCGAGTTGCACGGGACAATATGAAAAGTGTTCATATGTAGTAAAAACCTGAGAAATCCGTCCGTTTTCGTCATTTGTTATCGAATCGACTTAAAGCCAGATCGTCACATTGGCCGCTCTTCTCTCTGAAACGGTTGTACTTATCGCCTGCAAAGCTATGTCGCGTCATGCGGTATGCGGAGACACTAAAAGCACCATAGTAGAACACAGATGAAGCTTGTAAGTTGATGTAATAGCCAGTAAGAAGTAGTACAATTCAAGTTTTAGGTATCGATTATTGACTTTTTAGCTGGCTTTGGTACCTTGGACATGAGCTAGGACCTTAAGATTCTGCATGAAAGGAGGACTAGCAGCCGAGTTGCACGGGAGAATGTGAAAAGTGTTCATATGTAGTAAAAACCTGAGAAATCCGTCCGTTTTCGTCATTTGTTATCGAATCGGCTTAAAGCCAGATCGTCACATTGGCCGCTCTTCTCTCTGAAACGGTTGTACTTATCGTCTGCAAAGCTATGTCGCGTGCTGCGGTAGGCGGAGACACTGAAACCACAACAGTAGAACAGAGATGAAGCTTCTAATTTGATGTAATAGCCAGTAAGAAATAGTACAATTCAAGTTTTAGGTATCGATTATTGACTTTTTAGCTGGCTTTGGTGCCTTGGACATGACCTAGGACCTTAAGATTCTGCATGATAGGAGGAATAGCAGCCGCGTTGCACGGGAGAATGTGAAATGTGTTCATATGTAGTAGAAACCTGAGAAATCCGTCCGTTTTCGTCATTTGTTATCGAATCGACTTAAAGCCCGATCGTCACATTGGCCGCTCTTCTCTCTGAAACGGTTGTACTTATCGTCTGCAAAGCTATGTCGCGTGCTGCGGTATGCGGAGACACTAAAAGCACCATAGTAGAACACAGATGAAGCTTCTAAGTTGATGTAATAGCCAGTAAGAAGTAGTACAATTCAAGTTTTAGGTATCGATTATTGACTTTTTAGCTGGCTTTGGTGCCTTGGACATGAGCTAGGACCTTAAGATTCTGCATGAAAGGAGGACTAGCAGCCGCGTTGCACGGGAGAGAGTGAAATGTGTTCATATGTAGTAGAAACCTGAGAAATCCGTCCGTTTTCGTCATTTGTTATCGAATCGACTTAAAGCCCGATCGTCACATTGGCCGCTCTTCTCTCTGAAACGGTTGTACTTATCGTCTGCAAAGCTAAGTCGCGTGCTGCGGTATGCGGAGACAATAAAATCACCATAGTAGAACACAGATGAAGCTTCTAAGTCGATGTAATAGCCAGTAAGAAGTAGTACAATTCAAGTTTTAGGTATCGATTATTGACTTCTTAGATGGATTTGGTGCCTTGGACATGAGCTAGGACCTTAAGATTCTGCATGAAAGGAGGACTAGCAGCCGAGTTGCACGGGACAATATGAAAAGTGTTCATATGTAGTCTAAACCTGAGAAATCCGTCCGTTTTCGTCATTTGTTATCGAATCGCCTTAAAGCCAGATCGTCACATTGGCCGCTCTTCTCTCTGAAACGGTTGTACTTATTGTCTGCAAAGATATGTCGCGTGCTGCGGTATGCGGAGACACTAAAATTACCATAGTAGAACACAGATGAAGCTTCTAAGATGATGTAATAGACAATAAGAAGTAGTACAATTCAAGTTTTAGGTATGGATTATTGACTTTTTAGCTGGCTTTGGTGCCTTGGGCATGAGCTAGGACCTTAAGATTCTGCATGAAAGGAGGACTAGCAGCCGAGTTGCACGGGAGAATCTGAAAAGTGTTCATATGTAGTAAAAACCTGAGAAATCCGTCCGTTTTCGTCATTTGTTATCGAATCGACTTAAAGCCAGATCGTCACATTGGCCGCTCTTCTCTCTGAAACGGTTGTACTTATCGTCTGCAAAGCTATGTCGATTGCTGCGGTATGCGCAGACACTAAAAGCACCATAGTATAAAACAGATGAATTCTAAGTTGATGTAATAGCCAGTAAGAAGTAGTACAACTGAAGTTTTAGGTATCGATTATTGAATTTTAGCTGGCTTTGGTGCCTTGGACATGAGCTAGGACCTTAAGATTCTGCATGATAGGAGGACTAGCAGCCGCGTTGCACGGGAGAATGTGAAATGTGTTCATATGTAGTAGAAACCTGAGAAATCCGTCCGTTTTCGTCATTTGTTTCGAATTGACTTAAAGCCCGATCGTCACATTGGCCGCTCTTCTCTCTGAAACGGTTGTACTTATCGTCTGCAAAGCTATGTCGCGTGCTGCGGTATGCGGAGACACTAAAAGCACCATAGTAGAACACAGATGAAGCTTCTAAGTTGATGTAATAGCCAGTAAGAAGTAGTACAATTCAAGTTTTAGGTATCGATTATTGACTTTTTAGCTGGCTTTGGTGCCTTGGACATGAGCTAGGACCTTAAGATTCTGCATGAAAGGAGGACTAGCAGCCGAGTTGCACGGGAGAATGTGAAAAGTGTTCATAAGTAGCAAAAACCTGAGAAATCCATCCGTTTTCGTCATTTGTTATTGAATCGACTTATGGCCAGATCGTCACATTGGCCGCTCTTCTCTCTGAAACGGTTGTACTTATCGTCTGCAAAGCTATGTCGCGTGCTGCGGTATGCGGAGACACTAAAATCACCATAGTAGGACACAGATGAAGCTTCTAAGATGATGTAATAGACAATAAGAAGTAGTACAATTCAAGTTTTAGGTATGGATTACTGACTTTTTAGCTGGCTTTGGTGCCTTGGGCATGAGCTAGGACCTTAAGATTCTGCATGAAAGGAGGACTAGCAGCCGAGTTGCACGGGAGAATCTGAAAAGTGTTCATATGTAGTAAAAACCTGAGAAATCCGTCCGTTTTCGTCATTTGTTATCGAATCGACTTAAAGCCAGATCGTCACATTGGCCGCTCTTCTCTCTGAAACGGTTGTACTTATCGTCTGCAAAGTTATGTCGCGTGCTGCGGTATGTGCAGACACTAAAAGCACCATAGTATAAAACAGATGAAGCTTCTAAGTTGATGTAATAGCCAATAAGAAGTAGTACAACTGAAGTTTTAGGTATCGATTATTGACTTTTTAGCTGGCTTTGGTGCCTTGGACATGAGCTAAGACCTTAAGATTCTGCATGATAGGAGGACTAGCAGCCGCGTTGCACGGGAGAATGTGAAATGTGTTCATATGTAGTAGAAACCTGAGAAATCCGTCCGTTTTCGTCATTTGTTATCGAATCGACTTAAAGCCCGATCGTCACATTGGCCGCTCTTCTCTCTGAAACGGTTGTACTTATCGTCTGCAAAGCTATGTCGCGTGCTGCGGTATGTGGAGACACTAAAAGCACCATAGTAGAACACAGATGAAGCTTCTAAGTGGATGTAATAGCCAGTAAGAAGTAGTACAATTCAAGTTTTAGGTATCGATTATTGACTTTTTAGCTGGCTTTGGTGCCTTGGACATGAGCTAGGACCTTAAGATTCTGCATGAAAGGAGGACTAGCAGCCGAGTTGCACGGGAGAATGTGAAAAGTGTTCATATGTAGTAAAAACCTGAGAAATCCATCCGTTTTCGTCAATTGTTATCGAATCGACTTAAAGGCAGATCGTCACATTGGCCGCTCTTCTCTCTGAAACGGTTCTACTTATCGTCTGCAAAGCTGTGTCGCGTGCTGCGGTATGCGGAGACACTAAAAGCACCATAGTAGAACACAGATGAAGCTTCTAAGTTGATGTAATAGCCAGTAAGAAGTAGTAAAATTCAAGTATTAGGTACTGATTATTTACTTTTTAGCTGGCTTTGGTGCCTTGGGCATGAGCTAGGACCTTAAGATTCTGCATGAAAGGAGGACTAGCAGTCGAGTTGCACGGGAGAATGTGAAAAGTGTTCATATGTAGTAAAAACCTGAGAAATCCGTCCGTTTTCGTCATTTGTTATCGAATCGACTTAAAGCCAGATCGTCACATTGGCCGCTCTTCTCTCTGAAACGGTTGTACTTATCGTCTGCAAAGCTATGTCGCGTGCTGCGGTATGCGCAGACACTAAAATCACCATAGTATAAAACAGATGAAGCTTCTAAGTTGATGTAATAGCCAGTAAGAAGTAGTACAACTCAAGTTTTAGGTATCGATTATTGACTTTTTAGCTGGCTTTGGTGCCTTGGACATGACCTAGGACCTTAAGATTCTGCATGAAAGGAGGACTAGCAGCCGAGTTGCACGGGACAATATGAAAAGTGTTCATATGTAGTAAAAACCTGAGAAATCCGTCCGTTTTCGTCATTTGTTATCGAATCGACTTAAAGCCAGATCGTCACATTGGCCGCTCTTCTCTCTGGAAGGTTGTACTTATCGTCTGCAAAGCTATGTCGCGTGCTGCGGTATGCGGAGACACTAAAAGCACCATAGTAGAACACGGATGAAGCTTCTAAGTTGATGTAATAGCCAGTAAGAAGTAGTACAATACAAGTTTTAGGTATCGATTATTGACTTCTTAGATGGATTTGGTGCCTTGGACATGAGCTAGTACCTTAAGATTCTGCATGAAAGGAGGACTAGCAGCCGAGTTGCACGGGACAGAATGAAAAGTGTTCATATGTAGTCTAAACCTGAGAAATCCGTCCGTTTTCGTCATTTGTTATCGAATCGCCTTAAAGCCAGATCGTCACATTGGCCGCTCTTCTCTCTGAAACGGTTGTACTTATCGTCTACAAAGCTATGTCGTATGCTGCGGTAGGCGGAGACACTGAAACCACCACAGTAGAACACAGATGAAGCTTCTAATTTGATGTAATAGCCAGTAAGAAATAGTACAATTCAAGTTTTAGGTATCGATTATTGACTTTTTAGCTGGCTTTGATGCCTTGGACATGAGCTAGGACCTTAAGAATCTGCATGAAAGGAGGACTAGCAGCCGAGTTGCGGGGAAGAATGTGAAAAGTGTTCATATGTAGTAAAAACCTGAGAAATCCGTCCGTTTTCGTCATTTGTTGTCGAATCGACTTAAAGCCAGATCGTCACATTGGCCGCTCTTCTCTCTGAAACGGTTGTACTTATCGTCTGCAAAGCTATGTCGCGTGCAGCGGTATGCGGAGACTCTAAAAGCACCATAGTAGAACACAGATGAAGCTTCTAAGTTAATGTAATAGCCAGTAAGAAGTAGTACAATTCAAGTTTTAGGTACTGATTATTTACTTTTTAGCTGGCTTTGGTGCCTTGGACATGAGCTAGGACATTAAGATTCTGCATGAAAGGAGGACTAGCAGCCGCGTTGCACGGGAGAATGTGAAATGTGTTCATATGTAGTAAAAACCTGAGAAATCCGTCCGTTTTCGTCATTTGTTATCGAATCGAATTAAAGCCCGATCGTCACTTTGGCCGCTCTTCTCTCTGAAACGGTTGTACTTATCGTCTGCAAAGCTATGTCGCGTGCTGCGGTATGCGGAGACACTAAAATCACCATAGTAGAACACAGATGAAGCTTCTAAGATGATGTAATAGACAATAAGAAGTAGTACAATTCAAGTTTTAGGTATGGATTACTGACTTTTTAGCTGGCTTTGGTGCCTTGGGCATGAGCTAGGACCTTAAGATTCTGCATGAAAGGAGGACTAGCAGCCGAGTTGCACGGGAGAATCTGAAAAGTGTTCATATGTAGTAAAAACCTGAGAAATCCGTCCGTTTTCGTCATTTGTTATCGAATCGACTTAAAGCCAGATCGTCACATTGGCCGCTCTTCTCTCTGAAACGGTTGTACTAATCGTCTGCAAAGCTATGTCGCGTGCTGCGGTATGTGCAGACACTAAAAGCACCATAGTATAAAACAGATGAAGCTTCTAAGTTGATGTAATAGCCAATAAGAAGTAGTACAACTGAAGTTTTAGGTATCGATTATTGACTTTTTAGCTGGCGTTGGTGCCTTGGACATGAGCTAGGACCTTAAGATTCTGCATGATAGGAGGACTAGCAGCCGCGTTGCACGGGAGAATGTGAAATGTGTTCATATGTAGTAGAAACCTGAGAAATCCGTCCGTTTTCGTCATTTGTTATCGAATCGACTTAAAGCCCGATCGTCACATTGGCCGCTCTTCTCTCTGAAACGGTTGTACTTATCGTCTGCAAAGCTATGTCGCGTGCTGCGGTATGTGGAGACACTAAATGCACCATAGTAGAACACAGATGAAGCTTCTAAGTGGATGTAATAGCCAGTAAGAAGTAGTACAATTCAAGTTTTAGGTATCGATTATTGACTTTTTAGCTGGCTTTGGTGCCTTGGACATGAGCTAGGACCTTATGATTCTGCATGAAAGGAGGACTAGCAGCCGAGTTGCACGGGAGAATCTGAAAAGTGTTCATATGTAGTAAAAACCTGAGAAATCCATCCGTTTTCGTCAATTGTTATCGAATCGACTTAAAGGCAGATCGTCACATTGGCCGCTCTTCTCTCTGAAACGGTTCTACTTATCGTCTGCAAAGCTGTGTCGCGTGCTGCGGTATGCGGAGACACTAAAAGCACCATAGTAGAACACAGATGAAGCTTCTAAGTTGATGTAATAGCCAGTAAGAAGTAGTACAATTCAAGTATTAGGTACTGATTATTTACTTTTTAGCTGGCTTTGGTGCCTTGGGCATGAGCTAGGACCTTAAGATTCTGCATGAAAGGAGGACTAGCAGTCGAGTTGCACGGGAGAATGTGAAAAGTGTTCATATGTAGTAAAAACCTGAGAAATCCGTCCGTTTTCGTCATTTGTTATCGAATCGACTTAAAGCCAGATCGTCACATTGGCCGCTCTTCTCTCTGAAACGGTTGTACTTATCGTCTGCAAAGCTATGTCGCGTGCTGCGGTATGCGCAGACACTAAAAGCACCATAGTATAAAACAGATGAAGCTTCTAAGTTGATGTAATAGCCAGTAAGAAGTAGTACAACTCAAGTTTTAGGTATCGATTATTGACTTTTTAGCTGGCTTTGGTGCCTTGGACATGACCTAGGACCTTAAGATTCTGCATGAAAGGAGGACTAGCAGCCGAGTTGCACGGGACAATATGAAAAGTGTTCATATGTAGTAAAAACCTGAGAAATCCGTCCGTTTTCGTCATTTGTTATCGAATCGACTTAAAGCCAGATCGTCACATTGGCCGCTCTTCTCTCTGAAACGGTTGTACTTATCGCCTGCAAAGCTATGTCGCGTCATGCGGTATGCGGAGACACTAAAAGCACCATAGTAGAACACAGATGAAGCTTGTAAGTTGATGTAATAGCCAGTAAGAAGTAGTACAATTCAAGTTTTAGGTATCGATTATTGACTTTTTAGCTGGCTTTGGTACCTTGGACATGAGCTAGGACCTTAAGATTCTGCATGAAAGGAGGACTAGCAGCCGAGTTGCACGGGAGAATGTGAAAAGTGTTCATATGTAGTAAAAACCTGAGAAATCCGTCCGTTTTCGTCATTTGTTATCGAATCGGCTTAAAGCCAGATCGTCACATTGGCCGCTCTTCTCTCTGAAATGGTTGTACTTATCGTCTGCAAAGCTATGTCGCGTGCTGCGGTAGGCGGAGACACTGAAACCACAACAGTAGAACAGAGATGAAGCTTCTAATTTGATGTAATAGCCAGTAAGAAATAGTACAATTCAAGTTTTAGGTATCGATTATTGACTTTTTAGCTGGCTTTGGTGCCTTGGACATGACCTAGGACCTTAAGATTCTGCATGATAGGAGGAATAGCAGCCGCGTTGCACGGGAGAATGTGAATTGTGTTCATATGTAGTAGAAACCTGAGAAATCCGTCCGTTTTCGTCATTTGTTATCGAATCGACTTAAAGCCCGATCGTCACATTGGCCGCTCTTCTCTCTGAAACGGTTGTACTTATCGTCTGCAAAGCTATGTCGCGTGCTGCGGTATGCGGAGACACTAAAAGCACCATAGTAGAACACAGATGAAGCTTCTAAGTTGATGTAATAGCCAGTAAGAAGTAGTACAATTCAAGTTTTAGGTATCGATTATTGACTTTTTAGCTGGCTTTGGTGCCTTGGACATGAGCTAGGACCTTAAGATTCTGCATGAAAGGAGGACTAGCAGCCGCGTTGCACGGGAGAGAGTGAAATGTGTTCATATGTAGTAGAAACCTGAGAAATCCGTCCGTTTTCGTCATTTGTTATCGAATCGACTTAAAGCCCGATCGTCACATTGGCCGCTCTTCTCTCTGAAACGGTTGTACTTATCGTCTGCAAAGCTAAGTCGCGTGCTGCGGTATGCGGAGACAATAAAATCACCATAGTAGAACACAGATGAAGCTTCTAAGTCGATGTAATAGCCAGTAAGAAGTAGTACAATTCAAGTTTTAGGTATCGATTATTGACTTCTTAGATGGATTTGGTGCCTTGGACATGAGCTAGGACCTTAAGATTCTGCATGAAAGGAGGACTAGCAGCCGAGTTGCACGGGACAATATGAAAAGTGTTCATATGTAGTCTAAACCTGAGAAATCCGTCCGTTTTCGTCATTTGTTATCGAATCGCCTTAAAGCCAGATCGTCACATTGGCCGCTCTTCTCTCTGAAACGGTTGTACTTATCGTCTGCAAAGATATGTCGCGTGCTGCGGTATGCGGAGACACTAAAATCACCATAGTAGAACACAGATGAAGCTTCTAAGATGATGTAATAGACAATAAGAAGTAGTACAATTCAAGTTTTAGGTATGGATTATTGACTTTTTAGCTGGCTTTGGTGCCTTGGGCATGAGCTAGGACCTTAAGATTCTGCATGAAAGGAGGACTAGCAGCCGAGTTGCACGGGAGAATCTGAAAAGTGTTCATATGTAGTAAAAACCTGAGAAATCCGTCCGTTTTCGTCATTTGTTATCGAATCGACTTAAAGCCAGATCGTCACATTGGCCGCTCTTCTCTCTGAAACGGTTGTACTTATCGTCTGCAAAGCTATGTCGATTGCTGCGGTATGCGCAGACACTAAAAGCACCATAGTATAAAACAGATGAATTCTAAGTTGATGTAATAGCCAGTAAGAAGTAGTACAACTGAAGTTTTAGGTATCGATTATTGAATTTTAGCTGGCTTTGGTGCCTTGGACATGAGCTAGGACCTTAAGATTCTGCATGATAGGAGGACTAGCAGCCGCGTTGCACGGGAGAATGTGAAATGTGTTCATATGTAGTAGAAACCTGAGAAATCCGTCCGTTTTCGTCATTTGTTATCGAATTGACTTAAAGCCCGATCGTCACATTGGCCGCTCTTCTCTCTGAAACGGTTGTACTTATCGTCTGCAAAGCTATGTCGCGTGCTGCGGTATGCGGAGACACTAAAAGCACCATAGTAGAACACAGATGAAGCTTCTAAGTTGATGTAATAGCCAGTAAGAAGTAGTACAATTCAAGTTTTAGGTATCGATTATTGACTTTTTAGCTGGCTTTGGTGCCTTGGACATGAGCTAGGACCTTAAGATTCTGCATGAAAGGAGGACTAGCAGCCGCGTTGCACGGGAGAATGTGAAATGTGTTCATATGTAGTTGAAACCTGAGAAATCCGTCCGTTTTCGTCATTTGTTATCGAATCGACTTAAAGCCCGATCGTCACATTGGCCGCTCTTCTCTCTGAAACGGTTGTACTTATCGTCTGCAAAGCTATGTCGCGTGCTGCGGTATGCGGAGACACTAAAAGCACCATAGTAGAACACAGATGAAGCTTCTAAGTTGATGTAATAGCCAGTAAGAAGTAGTACAATTCAAGTTTTAGGTATCGATTATTGACTTTTTAGCTGGCTTTGGTGCCTTGGACATGAGCTAGGACCTTAAGATTCTGCATGAAAGGAGGACTAGCAGCCGGGTTGCACGGGAGAGAGTGAAATGTGTTCATATGTAGTAGAAACCTGAGAAATCCGTCCGTTTTCATCATTTGTTATCGAATCGACTTAAAGCCCGATCGTCACATTGGCCGCTCTTCTCTCTGAAACGGTTGTACTTATCGTCTGCAAAGCTAAGTCGCGTGCTGCGGTATGCGGAGACAATAAAATCACCATAGTAGAACACAGATGAAGCTTCTAAGCCGATGTAATAGCCAGTAAGAAGTAGTACAATTCAAGTTTTAGGTATCGATTATTGACTTCTTAGATGGATTTGGTGCCTTGGACATGAGCTAGGACCTTAAGATTCTGCATGAAAGGAGGACTAGCAGCCGAGTTGCACGGGACAATATGAAAAGTGTTCATATGTAGTCTAAACCTGAGAAATCCGTCCGTTTTCGTCATTTGTTATCGAATCGCCTTAAAGCCAGATCGTCACATTGGCCGCTCTTCTCTCTGAAACGGTTGTACTTATCGTCTGCAAAGATATGTCGCGTGCTGCGGTATGCGGAGACACTAAAATCACCATAGTAGAACACAGATGAAGCTTCTAAGATGATGTAATAGACAATAAGAAGTAGTACAATTCAAGTTTTAGGTATGGATTATTGACTTTTTAGCTGGCTTTGGTGCCTTGGGCATGAGCTAGGACCTTAAGATTCTGCATGAAAGGAGGACTAGCAGCCGAGTTGCACGGGAGAATCTGAAAAGTGTTCATATGTAGAAAAAACCTGAGAAATCCGTCCGTTTTCGTCATTTGTTATCGAATCGACTTAAAGCCAGATCGTCACATTGGCCGCTCTTCTCTCTGAAACGGTTGTACGTATCGTCTTCAATGCTATGTCGCGTGCTGCGGTATGCGGAGACACTAAAAGCACCATACTAGAACACAGATGAAGCTTCTAAGTTGATGTAATAGCCAGTAAGAAGTAGTACAATTCAAGTTTTAGGTATCGATTATTGATTATTTAGCTGGCTTTGGTGCCTTGGACATGAGCTAGGACCTTAAGATTCTACATCAAAAGGAGGACTAGCAGCCGAGTTGCACGGGAGAATGTGAAAAGTGTTCATATGTAGTAAAAACCTGAGAAATCCGTCCGTTTTCGTCATTTGTTATCGAATCGACTTAAAGCCAGATCGTCACATTGGCCCCTCTTTTCTCTGAAACGGTAGTACTTTTCGTCTGCAAAGCTATGTCGCGTGCTGCGGTGTGCGGAGGCACTAAAAGTACCATAGTAGAACACAGATGAAGCTTCTAAGTTGATGTAATAGCCAGTAAGAAGTAGTACAATTCAAGTTTTAGGTATCGATTATTGACTTTTTAGCTGGCTTTGGTGCCTTGGACATGAGCTAGGACCTTAAGATTCTGCATGAAAGGAGGACTAGCAGCCGAGTTGCACGGGAGAATGTGAAATGTGTTCATATGTAGTAGAAACCTGAGAAATCCGTCCGTTTTCGTCATTTGTTATCGAATCGACTTAAAGCCCGATCGTCACATTGGAAGCTCTTCTCTCTGAAACGGTTGTACTTATCGTCTGCAAAGCTATGTCGCGTGCTGCGGTATGTGGAGACAATAGAATCACCATAGTAGAACACAGATGTAATTTTAAGTCGATGTAATAGCCAGTAAGAAGTAGTACAATTCAAGTTTTAGGTATCGATTATTGACTTTTTAGCTGGCTTTGGTGCCTTGGACATGAGCTATGACCATAAGGTTCTGCATGAAAGGAGGACTAGCAGCCGAGTTGCACGGGAGAATGTGAAAAGTGTTGATATGTAGTAAAAACCTGTGAAATCCGTCCGTTTTCGTCATTTGTTATCGAATCGACTTAAAGCCAGATCGTCACATTGGCCGCTCTTCTCT
This sequence comes from Schistocerca gregaria, assembly GCF_023897955.1. Classification (NCBI taxonomy): domain Eukaryota; kingdom Metazoa; phylum Arthropoda; class Insecta; order Orthoptera; family Acrididae; genus Schistocerca; species Schistocerca gregaria. Next base: position 652,119 of record NW_026061864.1, on the reverse strand, counting down.
CTGAAACGGTTGTACTTATCGTCTTCAAAGCTATGTCGCGTGCTGCGGTATGCGGAGACACTAAAAGCACCATAGTAGAACACAGATGAAGCTTCTAAGTTGATGTAATAGCCAGTAAGAAGTAGTACAATTCAAGTTTTAGGTATCGATTATTGACTTTTTAGCTGGCTTTGGTGCCTTGGACATGAGCTAGGACCTTAAGATTCTGCATGAAAGGAGGACTAGCAGCCGAGTTGCACGGGAGAATGTGAAAAGTGTTCATATGTAGTAAAAACCTGAGAAATCCGTCCGTTTTCATCATTTGTTATCGAATCGACTTAAAGCCAGATCGTTACATTGGCCGCTCTTCTCTCTGAAACGGTTGTACTTATCGTCTGCAAAGCTATTTCGCGTGCTGCGGTACACGGAGACTCTAAAAGCACCATAGTAGAACACAGATGAAGCTTCTAAGTTGATGTAATAGCCAGTAAGAAATAGTACAATTCAAGTTTTAGGTATCGATTATTGACTGTTTAGCTGGCTTTGGTGCCTTGGACATAATCTAGGACCCTAAGATTCTCCATGAAAGGAGGACTATCTGCCGAGTTGCACGCGAGAATGTGAAACGTGTTCATATGTAGTAAAAACCTGAGAAATCCGTCAGTTTTCGTCATTTGTTATCGAATCGACTTAAAGCCAGATCGTCACTTGGCCGCTCTTATCCCTGAAACGGTTGTACTTATCGTCTGCAAAGCTATGTCGCGTGCTGCGGTGTGCGGAGACACTAAAAGAACCATAGTAGAACACAGATGAAGCTTCTAAGTTGATGTAATAGCCAGTAAGAAGTAGTACAATTCAAGTTTTAGCTATCGATTATTGACTTTTTAGCTGGCTTTGGTGCCTTGGACATGTGCTAGGACCTTAAGATTCTGCATAGAAGGAGGACTAGCAGCCGCGTTGCACGGGAGAATGTGAAATGTGTTCATATGTAGTAGAAACCTGAGAAATCCGTTCGTTTCCGTCATTTGTTATCGAATCGACTTAAAGCCCGATCGTCACATTGGCCGCTCTTCTCTCTGAAACGTTTGTACTTATCGTTTGCAAAGCTATGTCGTATGCTGCGGTATGTGGAGACAATAAAATCACCATAGTAGAACACAGATGAAGTTTTAACTCGATGTAATAGCCAGTAAGAAGTAGTACAATTCAAGTTTTAGGTATCGATTATTGACCTTTTAGCTGGCTTTGGTGCCTTGGACATGAGCTATGACCTTAAGATTCAGCATGAAAGGAGGACTAGCAGCCGAGTTGCACGGGAGAATGTGAAATGTGTTCATATGTAGTAAAAACCTGAGAAATCCGTCCGTTTTCGTCATTTGTGATTGAATCGACTTAAAGCCAGATCGTCACATTGGCCGCTCTTCTCTCTGGAAGGTTGTACTTATCGTCTGCAAAGCTATGTCGCGTGCTGCGGTATGCGGATACACTAAAAGCACCATAGTAGAACACGGATGAAGCTTCTAAGTTGATGTAATAGCCAGTAAGAAGTAGTACAATTCAAGTTTTAGGTATCGATTATTGATTTTTTAGCTGGCTTTGGTGCCTTGGACATGAGCTAGGACCTTAAGATTCTGCATCAAAAGGAGGACTAGCAGCCGAGTTGCAGGGGAGAATGTGAAAAGTGTTCATATGTAGTAAAAACCTGAGAAATCCGTCCGTTTTCGTCATTTGTTATCGAATCGACTTAAAGCCAGATTGTCACATTGGCCCCTCTTTTCTCTGAAACGGTAGTACTTTTCGTCTGCAAAGCTATGTCGCGTGCTGCGGTGTGCGGAGGCACTAAAAGTACCATAGCAGAACACAGATGAAGCTTCTAAGTTGATGTAATAGCCAGTAAGAAGTAGTACAATTCAAGTTTTAGTTATCGATTATTGACTTTTTAGCTGGCTTTGGTGCCTTGGACATGAGCTAGGACCTTAAGATTCTGCATGAAAGGATGACTAGTAGCCGCGTTGCACGGGAGAATGTGAAATGTGTTCATATGTAGTAGAAACCTGAGAAATCCGTCCGTTTTCGTGATTTGTTATCGAATCGACTTAAAGCCCGATCGTCACATTGGAAGCTCTTCTCTCTGAAACGGTTGTACTTATCGTCTGCAAAGCTATGTCGCGTGCTGCGGTATGTGGAGACAATAAAATCACCATAGTAGAACACAAATGTAGTTTTAAGTCGATGTAATAGCCAGTAAGAAGTAGTACAATTCAAGTTTTAGGTATCGATTATTGACTTTTTAGCTGGCTTTGGTGACTTGGACATGAGCTAGGACCATAAGGTTCTGCATGAAAGGAGGACTAGCAGCCGCGTTGCACGGGAGAATGTGAAAAGTGTTCATATGTAGTAAAAACCTGTGAAATCCGTCCGTTTTCGTCATTTGTTATCGAATCGACTTAAAGCCAGATCGTCACATTGGCCGCTCTTATCCCTGAAACGGTTGTACTTATCGTCTTCAAAGCTATGTCGCGTGCTGCGGTATGCGGAGACACTAAAAGCACCATAGTAGAACACAGATGAAGCTTCTAAGTTGATGTAATAGCCAGTAAGAAGTAGTACAATTCAAGTTTTAGGTATCGATTATTGACTTTTTAGCTGGCTTTGGTGCCTTGGACATGAGCTAGGACCTTAAGATTCTGCATGAAAGGAGGACTAGCAGCCGAGTTGCACGGGAGAATGTGAAAAGTGTTCATATGTAGTAAAAACCTGAGAAATCCGTCCGTTTTCATCATTTGTTATCGAATCGACTTAAAGCCAGATCGTTACATTGGCCGCTCTTCTCTCTGAAACGGTTGTACTTATCGTCTGCAAAGCTATTTCGCGTGCTGCGGTACGCGGAGACTCTATAAGCACCATAGTAGAACACAGATGAAGCTTCTAAGTTGATGTAATAGCCAGTAAGAAATAGTACAATTCAAGTTTTAGGTATCGATTATTGACTGTTTAGCTGGCTTTGGTGCCTTGGACATAATCTAGGACCCTAAGATTCTCCATGAAAGGAGGACTATCTGCCGAGTTGCACGCGAGAATGTGAAACGTGTTCATATGTAGTAAAAACCTGAGAAATCCGTCAGTTTTCGTCATTTGTTATCGAATCGACTTAAAGCCAGATCGTCACATTGGCCGCTCTTCCCTCTGAAACGGTTGTACTTATCGTCTTCAAAGCTATGTCGCGTGCTGCGGTATGCGGAGACACTAAAAGCACCATAGTAGAACACAGATGAAGCTTCTAAGTTGATGTAATAGCCAGTAAGAAGTAGTACAATTCAAGTTTTAGGTATCGATTATTGACTTTTTAGCTGGCTTTGGTGCCTTGGACATGAGCTAGGACCTTAAGATTCTGCATGAAAGGAGGACTAGCAGCCGAGTTGCACGGGAGAATGTGAAAAGTGTTCATATGTAGTAAAAACCTGAGAAATCCGTCCGTTTTCATCATTTGTTATCGAATCGACTTAAAGCCAGATCGTTACATTGGCCGCTCTTCTCTCTGAAACGGTTGTACTTATCGTCTGCAAAGCTATTTCGCGTGCTGCGGTACGCGGAGAATCTAAAAGCACCATAGTAGAACACAGATGAAGCTTCTAAGTTGATGTAATAGCCAGTAAGAAATAGTACAATTCAAGTTTTAGGTATCGATTATTGACTGTTTAGCTGGCTTTGGTGCCTTGGACATAATCTAGGACCCTAAGATTCTCCATGAAAGGAGGACTATCTGCCGAGTTGCACGCGAGAATGTGAAACGTGTTCATATGTAGTAAAAACCTGAGAAATCCGTCAGTTTTCGTCATTTGTTATCGAATCGACTTAAAGCCAGATCGTCACTTGGCCGCTCTTATCCCTGAAACGGTTGTACTTATCGTCTGCAAAGCTATGTCGCGTGCTGCGGTGTGCGGAGACACTAAAAGCACCATAGTAGAACACAGATGAAGCTTCTAAGTTGATGTAATAGCCAGTAAGAAGTAGTACAATTCAAGTTTTAGGTATCGATTATTGATTTTTTAGCTGGCTTTGGTGCCTTGGACATGAGCTAGGACCTTAAGATTCTGCATCAAAAGGAGGACTAGCAGCCGAGTTGCACGGGAGAATGTGAAAAGTGTTCATATGTAGTAAAAACCTGAGAAATCCGTCCGTTTTCGTCATTTGTTATCGAATCGACTTAAAGCCAGATCGTCACATTGGCCCCTCTTTTCTCTGAAACGGTAGTACTTTTCGTCTGCAAAGCTATGTCGCGTGCTGCGGTGTGCGGAGGCACTAAAAGTACCATAGTAGAACACAGATGAAGCTTCTAAGTTGATGTAATAGCCAGTAAGAAGTAGTACAATTCAAGTTTTAGTTATCGATTATTGACTTTTTAGCTGGCTTTGGTGCCTTGGACATGAGCTAGGACCTTAAGATTCTGCATGAAAGGATGACTAGTAGCCGCGTTGCACGGGAGAATGTGAAATGTGTTCATATGTAGTAGAAACCTGAGAAATCCGTCCGTTTTCGTCATTTGTTATCGAATCGACTTAAAGCCCGATCGTCACATTGGAAGCTCTTCTCTCTGAAACGGTTGTACTTATCGTCTGCAAAGCTATGTCGCGTGCTGCGGTATGTGGAGACAATAAAATCACCATAGTAGAACACAGATGTAGTTTTAAGTCGATGTAATAGCCAGTAAGAAGTAGTACAATTCAAGTTTTAGGTATCGATTATTGACTTTTTAGCTGGCTTTGGTGCCTTGGACATGAGCTATGACCATAAGGTTCTGCATGAAAGGAGGACTAGCAGCCGCGTTGCACGGGAGAATGTGAAAAGTGTTCATATGTAGTAAAAACCTGTGAAATCCGTCCGTTTTCGTCATTTGTTATCGAATCGACTTAAAGCCAGATCGTCACATTGGCCGCTCTTCTCTCTGAAACGGTTGTACTTATCGTCTTCAAAGCTATGTCGCGTGCTGCGGTATGCGGAGACACTAAAAGCACCATAGTAGAACACAGATGAAGCTTCTAAGTTGATGTAATAGCCAGTAAGAAGTAGTACAATTCAAGTTTTAGGTATCGATTATTGACTTTTTAGCTGGCTTTGGTGCCTTGGACATGAGCTAGGACCTTAAGATTCTGCATGAAAGGAGGACTAGCAGCCGAGTTGCACGGGAGAATGTGAAAAGTGTTCATATGTAGTAAAAACCTGAGAAATCCATCCGTTTTCATCATTTGTTATCGAATCGACTTAAAGCCAGATCGTTACATTGGCCGCTCTTCTCTCTGAAACGGTTGTACTTATCGTCTGCAAAGCTATTTCGCGTGCTGCGATACGTGGAGAATCTAAAAGCACCATAGTAGAACACAGATGAAGCTTCTAAGTTGATGTAATAGCCAGTAAGAAATAGTACAATTCAAGTTTTAGGTATCGATTATTGACTGTTTAGCTGGCTTTGGTGCCTTGGACATAATCTAGGACCCTAAGATTCTCCATGAAAGGAGGACTATCTGCCGAGTTGCACGCGAGAATGTGAAACGTGTTCATATGTAGTAAAAACCTGAGAAATCCGTCAGTTTTCGTCATTTGTTATCGAATCGACTTAAAGCCAGATCGTCACTTGGCCGCTCTTATCCCTGAAACGGTTGTACTTATCGTCTGCAAAGCTATGTCGCGTGCTGCGGTGTGCGGAGACACTAAAAGCACCATAGTAGAACACAGATGAAGCTTCTAAGTTGATGTAATAGCCAGTAAGAAGTAGTACAATTCAAGTTTTAGGTATCGATTATTGATTTTTTAGCTGGCTTTGGTGCCTTGGACATGAGCTAGGACCTTAAGATTCTGCATCAAAAGGAGGACTAGCAGCCGAGTTGCACGGGAGAATGTGAAAAGTGTTCATATGTAGTAAAAACCTGAGAAATCCGTCCGTTTTCGTCATTTGTTATCGAATCGACTTAAAGCCAGATCGTCACATTGGCCCCTCTTTTCTCTGAAACGGTAGTACTTTTCGTCTGCAAAGCTATGTCGCGTGCTGCGGTGTGCGGAGGCACTAAAAGTACCATAGTAGAACACAGATGAAGCTTCTAAGTTGATGTAATAGCCAGTAAGAAGTAGTACAATTCAAGTTTTAGTTATCGATTATTGACTTTTTAGCTGGCTTTGGTGCCTTGGACATGAGCTAGGACCTTAAGATTCTGCATGAAAGGATGACTAGTAGCCGCGTTGCACGGGAGAATGTGAAATGTGTTCATATGTAGTAGAAACCTGAGAAATCCGTCCGTTTTCGTCAATTGTTATTGAATCGACTTAAAGCCCGATCGTCACATTGGAAGCTCTTCTCTCTGAAACGGTTGTACTTATCGTCTGCAAAGCTATGTCGCGTGCTGCGGTATGTGGAGACAATAAAATCACCATAGTAGAACACAGATGTAGTTTTAAGTCGATGTAATAGCCAGTAAGAAGTAGTACAATTCAAGTTTTAGGTATCGATTATTGACTTTTTAGCTGGCTTTGGTGCCTTGGACATGAGCTATGACCATAAGGTTCTGCATGAAAGGAGGACTAGCAGCCGAGTTGCACGGGAGAATGTGAAAAGTGTTCATATGTAGTAAATACCTGTGAAATCGGTCCGTTTTCGTCATTTGTTATCGAATCGACTTAAAGCCAGATCGTCACATTGGCCGCTCTTCTCTCTGAAACGGTTGTACTTATCGTCTTCAAAGCTATGTCGCGTGCTGCGGTATGCGGAGACACTAAAAGCACCATAGTAGAACACAGATGAAGCTTCTAAGTTGATGTAATAGCCAGTAAGAAGTAGTACAATTCAAGTTTTAGGTATCGATTATTGACTTTTTAGCTGGCTTTGGTGCCTTGGACATGAGCTAGGACCTTAAGATTCTGCATGAAAGGAGGACTAGCAGCCGAGTTGCACGGGAGAATGTGAAAAGTGTTCATATGTAGTAAAAACCTGAGAAATCCGTCCGTTTTCATCATTTGTTATCGAATCGACTTAAAGCCAGATCGTTACATTGGCCGCTCTTCTCTCTGAAACGGTTGTACTTATCGTCTGCAAAGCTATTTCGCGTGCTGCGGTACGCGGAGACTCTAAAAGCACCATAGTAGAACACAGATGAAGCTTCTAAGTTGATGTAATAGCCAGTAAGAAATAGTACAATTCAAGTTTTAGGTATCGATTATTGACTGTTTAGCTGGCTTTGGTGCCTTGGACATAATCTAGGACCCTAAGATTCTCCATGAAAGGAGGACTATCTGCCGAGTTGCACGCGAGAATGTGAAACGTGTTCATATGTAGTAAAAACCTGAGAAATCCGTCAGTTTTCGTCATTTGTTATCGAATCGACTTAAAGCCAGATCGTCACTTGGCCGCTCTTATCCCTGAAACGGTTGTACTTATCGTCTGCAAAGCTATGTCGCGTGCTGCGGTGTGCGGAGACACTAAAAGCACCATAGTAGAACACAGATGAAGCTTCTAAGTTGATGTAATAGCCAGTAAGAAGTAGTACAATTCAAGTTTTTGCTATCGATTATTGACTTTTTAGCTGGCTTTGGTGCCTTGGACATGAGCTAGGACCTTAAGATTCTGCATAGAAGGAGGACTAGCAGCCGCGTTGCACGGGAGAATGTGAAATGTGTTCATATGTAGTAGAAACCTGAGAAATCCGTTCGTTTTCGTCATTTGTTATCGAATCGACTTAAAGCCCGATCGTCACATTGGCCGCTCTTCTCTCTGAAACGTTTGTACTTATCGTTTGCAAAGCTATGTCGTATGCTGCGGTATGCGGAGACACTAAAACCACCACAGTAGAACACAGATAAAGCTTCTAAGTTGATGTAATAGCCAGTAAGAAGTAGTACAATTCAAGTTTTAGGTATTGTTTATTGACTTTTTAGCTGGCTTTGGTGCCTTGGATATGAGCTAGGACCTTAAGAATCTGCATGAAAGGAGGACTAGCAGCCGAGTTGCACGGGAGAATGAAGAAAGTGTTCATATGTAGTAAAAACCTGAGAAATCCGTCCGTTTTCGTCATTTGTTATCGAATCGACTTAAAGCCAGATCGTAACATTGGCCATTCTTCTCTCTGAAACGGTTGTACTTATCGTCTGCAAAGCTATTTCGCGTGCTGCGGTATGCGGAGATACGAAAAGCACCATAGTAGAACACAGATGAAGCTTTTAAGTAAATGTAATAGCAAGTAAGAAGTAGTAAAATTCAAGTTTTAGGTACTGATTATTGACTTTTTAGCTGGCTTTGGTGCCTTGGACATGAGCTAGGACCTTAAGATTCTGCATAGAAGGAGGACTAGCAGCCGCGTTGCACGGGACAATGTGAAAAGTGTTCATATGTAGTAAAAACCTGAGAAATCCGTCCGTTTTCGTCATTTGTTATCGAATCGACTTAAAGCCCGATCGTAACATTGGCCGCTCTTCTCTCTGAAACGGTTGTACTTATCGTCTGCAAAGCTATTTCGCGTGCTGCGGTACGCGGAGACTCTAAAAGCACCATAGTAGAACACAGATGAAGCTTCTAAGTTGATGTAATAGCCAGTAAGAAGTAGTACAATTCAAGTTTTAGGTATCGATTATTGAGTGTTTAGCTGGCTTTGGTGCCTTGGACATGATCTAGGACCTTAAGATTCTCCATGAAAGGAGGACTAGCAGCCGAGTTGCACGGGAGAATGTGAAACGTGTTCATATGTAGTAAAAACTTGAGAAATCCTTCAGTTTTCGTCATTTGTTATCGAATCGACTTAAAGCCAGATCGTCACTTGGCCGATCTTATCCCTGAAGCGGTTGTACTTATCGTCTGCAAAGCTATGTCTCGTGCTGCGGTATGCGGAGACACTAAAAGCACCATAGTAGAACACAGATGAAGCTTCTAAGTTGATGTAATAGCCAGTAAGAAGTAGTACAATTCAAGTTTTAGGTACTGATTATTTACTTTTTAGCTTACATTGGTGCCTTGGACATGGGCTAGGACCTTAAGTTTCTGCATGAAAGGAGGACTAGCAGCCGAGTTACACGGGAGAATGTGAAAAATGTTCGTATGTAGTAAAAACCTGAGAAATCCGTCCGTTTTCTTTACTTGTTATCGAATCGACTTAAAGCCAGATCGTCACATTGGCCGCTCTTCTCTCTGAAACGGTTGTACATATCGTCTGCAAAGCTATGTCGCGTGCTGCGGTGTGCGGAGACACTAAATGCACCATAGTAGAACACAGATGAAGATTCTAAGTTGATGTAATAGCCAGTAAGAAGTAGTACAATTCAAGTTTTAGGTATCGATTATTGACTTTTTAGCTGGCTTTGGTGCCTTGGACATGAGCTAGGACCTTAAGATTCTGCATGAAAGGAGGACTAGCAGCCGCGTTGCACGGGAGAATGTGAAATGTGTTCATATGTAGTAAAAACCTGAGAAATCCGTCCGTTTGCGTCATTTGTTATCGAATCGACTTAAAGCCCGATCGTCACATTGGCCGCTCTTCTCTCTGAAACGGTTGTACTTATCGTCTGCAAAGCTATGTCGTATGCTGCGGTATGTGGAGACACTAAAACCACCACAATAGAACACAGATGAAGCTTCTAAGTTGATGTGATAGCCAGTAAGAAGTAGTACAATTCAATTTTTAGGTATTGATTATTGACTTTTTAGCTGGCTTTGGTGCCTTGGACATGAGCTAGGCCCTTAACAATCTGCATGAAAGGAGGACTAGCAGCCGAGTTGCACGGGACAATGTGAAAAGTGTTCATATGTAGTAAAAACCTGAGAAATCCGTCCGTTTTCGTCATTTGTTATCGAATCGACTTAAATCCCGATCGTCAAAATGGCCGCTCTTCCCTCTGAAACGGTTGTACTTATCGTCTGCAAAGCTATGTCGCGTGCTGCGGTATGCGGAGACACTAAAAGCACCATAGTAGAACACAGATGAAGCTTCTAAGTTGATGTAATAGCCAGTAAGAAGTAGTACAATTCAAGTTTTAGGTATCGATTATTGACTTTTTAGCTGTCTTTGGTGCCTTGGACGTGAGCTAGGACCTTAAGATTCTGCATGAAAGGCGATCTAGCAGCCGAGTTGCACGGGAGAATGTAAAAAGTGTTCATATGTAGTAAAAACCTGAGAAATCCGTCCGTTTTCGTCATTTGATATCGAATCGACTTAAAGCCAGATCGTCACATTGGCCGCTCTTCTCTCTGAAACGGTTGTACTTATCGTCTGCAAAGCTATGTCGCGTGCTGCGGTATGCGGAGACACTAAAAGCACCATAGTAGAACACAGGTGAAGCTTCTAAGTTGATGTAATAGCCAGTAAGAAGTAGCACAATTCAAGTTTTATGTATTGATAATTGACTTCTTAGCTGGCTTTGGTGCCTTGGACATGAGCTAGGACCTTAAGATTCTGCATGAAAGGAGGACTAGCAGCCGAGTTGCACGGGAGAATGTGAAAAGTGTTCACATGTAGTAAAAACCTGAGAAATCCGTCCGTTTTCGTCATTTGTTATCGAATCGACTTAAAGCCAGAACGTCACTTGGCTGCTCTTCTCTCTGAAACGGTTCTACTTATCGTCTGCAAAGCTATGTCGCATGCTGCGGTATGCGGAGACACTAAAAGCACCATAGTAGAACACAGATGAAGCTTCTAAGTTGATGTAATAGCCAGTAAGAAGTAGTACAATTCAAGTTTTAGGTACTGATTATTTACTTTTTAGCTGGCTTTGGTGCCTTGGACATGAGCTAGGACCTTAAGATTCTGCATGAAAGGAGGACTAGCAGCCGAGCTGCAAGGGAGAATGTGAAAAGTGTTCATATGTAGTAAAAACCTGAGAAATCTGTCCGTTTTAGTCATTTGTTATCGAATCGACTTAAAGCCAGTTCGTACTTGGCCGCTCTTCTCTCTGAAACGGTTGTACTTATCGTCTGCAAAGCTATGTCGCGTGCTGCAGTATGCGGAGACAATAAAATCACCATAGTAGAACACAGATGAAGCTTCTAAGTTGATATAATAGCCAGTAAGATGTAGTACACTTCAAGTTTTAGGTATCGATTATTGACTTTTTAGCTGGCTTTGGTTATCTGGACAAGAGCTAGGACCTTAAGATTCTGCATGAAAGGAGGACTAGCAGCCGAGTTGCACGGGAGAATGTGAAAAGTGTTCATATGTAGTAAAAACCTGAGAAATCCGTCCGTTTTCGTCATTTGTTAACGAATCGACTTAATGCCAGAACGTCACATTGGCCGCTCCTATCTCTGAAACGGTTGTACTTATCGTCCTCAAAGCTATGTCGCGTGCTGCGGTATGCGGAGACACTAAAAGCACCATAGTAGAACACAGATGAAGCTTCTAAGTTAATGTAATAGCCAGTAAGAAGTAGTACAATTCAAGTTTTAGGTATCGATTATTGACTTTTTAGCTGGCTTTGGTGCCTTGGACATGAGCTAGGACCTTAAGATTCTGCATGAAAGGAGGACTAGCAGCCGAGTTGCACGTGAAAATGTGAAAAGTGTTCATATGTAGTAAAAACCTGAGAAATCCGTCCGTTTTCGTCATTTGTTATCGAATCGACTTAAAGCCAGATCGTCACATTGGCCGCTCTTCTCTCTGAAACGGTTGTACTTATCGTCCTCAAAGCTATGTAGCGTGCTGCGTTATGCGGAGACACTAAAAGCATCATAGTAGAACACAGATGAAGCTTCTAAGTTAATGTAATAGCCAGTAGGAAGTAGTGCAATTCAAGTTTTAGGTATCGATTATTGATTTCTTAGCTGGCTTTGCTGCCTTGGAAATGGGATAGGACCTTAAGATTCTGCATGAAAGGAGGACTAGCAGCCGAGTTGCATGGTAGAAAGTGAAAAGTGTTCATATGTAGTAAAAACCTGAGAAATCCGTCCGTTTTCGTCATTTGTTATAGAATCGACTTAAAGCCAGATCGCCACATTGGCCGCTCTTCTCTCTGAAACGGTTGTACTTATCGTCCTCAAAGCTATGTCGCGTGCTGCGGTATGCGGAGACACTAAAAGCACCATAGTAGAACGCAGATGAAGATTCTAAGTTGACGTAATAGCCACTAAGAAATAGTACAATTCAAGTTTTAGGTACCGATTATTGACTTTTTAGCTGGCTTTTTGTGCCTTGGACATGAGCTAGGACCTTACGTATCTGCATGAAAGGAGGACTAGCAGCCGAGTTGCACGGGAGAATGTGAGAAGTGTTCATATGTAGTAAAAACCTGAGAAATTCGTCCGTTTTCGTCATTTGTTATCGAATCGACTTAAAGCCAGATCGTCACATGGCCGCTCTTCTCTCTGGAACGGTTGTACTTATCGTCTGCAAAGCTATGTCGCGTGCTGCGGTATGCGGAGACACTAAAAGCACCATAGTAGAACACAGATGAAGCTTCTAAGTTGATAAAATAGCCGGTAAGAAGTAGTACGATTCAAGTTTTAGGTATTGATTATTGACATTTTAGCAGGCTTTGGTTCCTTCGACATGAGCTAGGACCTTAAGATTCTGCATGAAAGGAGAACTAGCAGCCGAGTTGCATGGGAGAATGTGAAAAGTGTTCATATGTAGTAAAAACCTGAGAAATCCGTCCGTTTTCGACATTTGTTATCGAATCGAGTTGAAGCCAAATCGTCACATTGGCCGCTCTTCTCTCTGAAACGGTTGTACTTATCGTCTGCAAAGCTATGTCGCGTGCTGCGATATGTGGAGACACTAAAAGCACCATAGTAGAACACAGATGAAGCTTCTCAGTTGATGTAATAGCCAGTAGGAAGTAGTGCAATTCAAGTTTTAGGTATCGATTATTGACTTCTTAGCTGGCTTTGGTGCCTTGGAAATGAGCTAGGACCTTAAGATTCTGCATGAAAGGAGGACTAGCAGCCGAGTTGCACGGGAGAATGTGATAAGTGTTCATATGTAGTAAAAACCTGAGAAATCCGTTCGTTTTCGTCATTTGTTATCGAATCGACTTAAAGCCAGATCGTCACATTGGCCGCTCTTCTCTCTCTGAAACGGTTGTACTTATCGTCCTCAAAGCTATGTAGCGTGCTACGTTATGCGGAGACACTAAAAGCATCATAGTAGAACACAGATCAAGCTTCTAAGTTAATGTAATAGCCAGTAGGAAGTAGTGCAATTCAAGTTTTAGGTATCGATTATTGATTTCTTAGCTGGCTTTGCTGCCTTGGAAATGAGATAGGACCTTAAGATTCTGCATGAAAGGAGGACTAGCAGTCGAGTTGCATGGTAGAATGTGAAAAGTGTTCATATGTAGTAAAAACCTGAGAAATCCGTCCGTTTTCGTCATTTGTTATCGAATCGACTTAAAGCCAGTTCGTACTTGTCCGCTCTTCTCTCTGAAACGGTTGTACTTATCGTCTGCAAAGCTATGTCGCGTGCTGCAGTATGCGGAGACAATAAAATCACCATAGTAGAACACAGATGAAGCTTCTAAGTTGATATAATAGCCAGTAAGAAGTAGTACACTTCAAGTTTTAGGTATCGATTATTGACTTTTTAGCTGGCTTTGGTGACTTGGACATGAGCTAGGACCTTCAGATTCTGCATCAAAAGGAGGACTAGCAGCCGAGTTGCACGGGAGAATGTGAAATGTTTTCATATGTAGTAAAAACCTGAGAAATCCGTCCGATTTCGTCATTTGTTATCGAATCGACTTAAAGCCAGATCGTCACATTGGCCGCTCTTCTCTCTGAAACGGTTGTACTTTTCGTCTGCAAAACTATGTCGCGTGCTGCGGTATGCGGAGACTCTAAAAGCACCATAGCAGAACACAGATGAAGCCTCTAAGATGATGTAATTGCCAGTAAGAAGTAGTACAATTCAAGTTTTATTTATCGATTATTGACTTTTTAGCTGGCTTTGGTGCCTTGGACATGAGCTAGAACCATAAGATTCTGCATGAAAGGAGGACTAGCAGCCGAGTTGCACGGGACAATGTGAAAAGTGTTCATATGTAGTAAAAACCTGAGAAATCCGTCCGTTTTCTTCATTTGTTATCGAATCGACTTAAAGCCAGATCGTCACATTGGCCGCTCTTCTCTTTGAAACGGTTGTACTTATCGTCTGCAAAGCTATGTCGCGTGCTGCGGTATGCGGAGACACTAAAAGCACCATAGTAGAACACAGATGAAGCTTCTAATTTGATGTAATAGCGAGTAAGAAGTAGTACAATACAAATTTTAGGTTCTGATTATTTACTTTATAGCTGGCTTTGGTGCCTTGGACATGAGCTAGGACCTTAAGATTCTGCATGAAAGGAGGACTAGCAGCCGAGTTGCACGGGAGAATGTGAAAAGTGTTCATATGTAGTAAAAACCTGAGAAATCCGTCCGTTTTCGTCATTTGTTATCGAATCGACTTAAAGCCTGATCGTCACATTGGCCGCTCTTCTCTCTGAAACGGTTGTACTTATCGTCTGCAAAGCTATGTCGCGTGCTGCGGTATGCGGAGACACTAAAAGCACCATAGTAGAACACAGATGAAGCTTCTAAGTTGATGTAACAGCCAGTAAGAAGTAGTACAATTCAAGTTTTAGATATTGATTATTAACTTTTTAGCTGGCTTTGGTGCCTTGGACATGAGCTAGGACCTTAAGAATCTGCATGAAAGGAGGACTAGCAGCCGAGTTGCACGGGAGAATGTGAAAAGTGTTCATATGTAGTAAAAACCTGAGAAATCCGTCCGTTTTCGTCATTTGTTATCGAATCGACTTAAAGCCAGATCGTCACATTGGCCGCTCTTCTCTCTGAAACGGTTGTACTTATCGTCTGCAGAGCTATGTCTCGTGGTGCGGTATGCGGAGACACTGAAAGCACCACAGTAGAGCACAGATGAAGATTCTAAGTTGACGTAATAGCCACTAAGAAGTAGTACAATTCAGTTTTAGGTATCGATTATTGACTTTTTAGCTGGCTTTGGTGCCTTGGACATGAGCTAGGACCTTAAGAATCTGCATGAAAGGAGGACTAGCAGCCGAGTTGCACGGGAGAGTGTGGAAAGTTTTCATATGTAGTAAAAACCTGAGAAATCCGTCCGTTTTCGTCATTTGTTATCGAATCGCCTTAAAGCCAGATCGTCACATTTGCCGCTCTTCTCTCTGAAACGGTTGTACTTATCGTCTGCAAAGCTATGTCGCGTGCTGCGGTATGCGGAGACACTAAAAGCACCATAGTAGAACACAGATAAAGCTTCTAAGTTGATGTAATAGCCAGTAGGAAGTAGTACATTTCAAGTTTTAGGTACTGATTATTGACTTTTTAGCTGCCTTTGGTGCCGTGGACATGAGCTAGGACCTTAAGAATCTGCATGAAGGAGGACTAGCAGCCGAGTTGCACGGGAGAATGTGAATAGTGTTCATATGTAGTAAAAACCTGAGACATCCGTCCGTTTTCGTCATTTGTTATCGAATCGACTTAAAGCCAGATCGTCACATTGGCCGCTCTTCTCTCTGAAACGGTTGTACTTATCGTCTGCAAAGCTATGTGGCGTTCTGCGGTATGCGGAGACAGTAAAAGCACCATAGTAGAACACAGATGATGCTTCTAATTTGATGTAATAGCCAGTAAGAAATAGTACAATTCAAGTTTTAGGTATCTATTATTGACTTTTTAGCTGGCTTTGATGCCTTGGACATGAGCTAGGACCTTAAGAATCTGCATGAAATGAGGACTAGCAGCCGTGTTGTAGGGAAGAGTGTGAAAAGTGTTCATATGTAGTAAAAACCTGAGAAATCCGTCCGTTTTCGTCATTTGTTATCGAATCGACTTAAAGCCAGATCGTCACATTGGCCGCTCTTCTCTCTGAAACGGTTGTACTTATCGTCTGCAAAGCTATGTCGCGTGCTGCGATATGTGGAGACACTAAAAGCACCATAGTAGAACACAGATGAAGCTTCTCAGTTGATGTAATAGCCAGTAGGAAGTAGTGCAATTCAAGTTTTAGGTATCGATTATTGACTTCTTAGCTGGCTTTGGTGCCTTGGAAATGAGCTAGGACCTTAAGATTCTGCATGAAAGGAGGACTAGCAGCCGAGTTGCACGGGAGAATGTGAAAAGTGTTCATATGTAGTAAAAACCTGAGAAATCCGTCCGTTTTCGTCATTTGTTATCGAATCGACTTAAAGCCTGATCGTCACATTGGCCGCTCTTCTCTCTGAAACGGTTGTACTTATCGTCTTCAAAGCTATGTCGCGTGATGCGGTATGCGGAGACACTAAAAGCACCATAGTAGAACACAGATGAAGCTTCTAAGTTGATGTAACAGCCAGTAAGAAGTAGTACAATTCAAGTTTTAGATATTGATTATTAACTTTTTAGCTGGCTTTGGTGCCTTGGACATGAGCTAGGACCTTAAGAATCTGCATGAAAGGAGGACTAGCAGCCGAGTTGCACGGGAGAATGTGAAAAGTGTTCATATGTAGTAAAAACCTGAGAAATCCGTCCGTTTTCGTCATTTGTTATCGAATCGACTTAAAGCCAGATCGTCACATTGGCCGCTCTTCTCTCTGAAACGGTTGTACTTATCGTCTGCAGAGCTATGTCTCGTGCTGCGGTATGCGGAGACACTGAAAGCACCACAGTAGAGCACAGATGATGATTCTAAGTTGACGTAATAGCCACTAAGAAGTAGTACAATTCAGTTTTAGGTATCGATTATTGACTTTTTAGCTGGCTTTGGTGCCTTGGACATGAGATAGGACCTTAAGATTCTGCATGAAAGGAGGACTAGCAGTCGAGTTGCATGGTAGAATGTGAAAAGTGTTCATATGTAGTAAAAACCTGAGAAATCCGTCCGTTTTCGTCATTTGTTATCGAATCGACTTAAAGCCCGATCGTCACATTGGCCGCTCTTCTCTCTGAAACGGTTGTACTTATCGTCTGCAAAGCTATGTCGTATGCTGCGGTATGTGGAGACACTAAAACCACCACAATAGAACACAGATGAAGCTTCTAAGTTGATGTGATAGCCAGTAAGAAGTAGTACAATTCAATTTTTAGGTATTGATTATTGACTTTTTAGCTGGCTTTGGTGCCTTGGACATGAGCTAGGCCCTTAACAATCTGCATGAAAGGAGGACTAGCAGCCGAGTTGCACGGGACAATGTGAAAAGTGTTCATATGTAGTAAAAACCTGAGAAATCCGTCCGTTTTCGTCATTTGTTATCGAATCGACTTAAATCCCGATCGTCAAAATGGCCGCTCTTCCCTCTGAAACGGTTGTACTTATCGTCTGCAAAGCTATGTCGCGTGCTGCGGTATGCGGAGACACTAAAAGCACCATAGTAGAACACAGATGAAGCTTCTAAGTTGATGTAATAGCCAGTAAGAAGTAGTACAATTCAAGTTTTAGGTATCGATTATTGACTTTTTAGCTGTCTTTGGTGCCTTGGACGTGAGCTAGGACCTTAAGATTCTGCATGAAAGGCGATCTAGCAGCCGAGTTGCACGGGAGAATGTAAAAAGTGTTCATATGTAGTAAAAACCTGAGAAATCCGTCCGTTTTCGTCATTTGATATCGAATCGACTTAAAGCCAGATCGTCACATTGGCCGCTCTTCTCTCTGAAACGGTTGTACTTATCGTCTGCAAAGCTATGTCGCGTGCTGCGGTATGCGGAGACACTAAAAGCACCATAGTAGAACACAGGTGAAGCTTCTAAGTTGATGTAATAGCCAGTAAGAAGTAGCACAATTCAAGTTTTATGTATTGATAATTGACTTCTTAGCTGGCTTTGGTGCCTTGGACATGAGCTAGGACCTTAAGATTCTGCATGAAAGGAGGACTAGCAGCCGAGTTGCACGGGAGAATGTGAAAAGTGTTCACATGTAGTAAAAACCTGAGAAATCCGTCCGTTTTCGTCATTTGTTATCGAATCGACTTAAAGCCAGAACGTCACTTGGCTGCTCTTCTCTCTGAAACGGTTCTACTTATCGTCTGCAAAGCTATGTCGCATGCTGCGGTATGCGGAGACACTAAAAGCACCATAGTAGAACACAGATGAAGCTTCTAAGTTGATGTAATAGCCAGTAAGAAGTAGTACAATTCAAGTTTTAGGTACTGATTATTTACTTTTTAGCTGGCTTTGGTGCCTTGGACATGAGCTAGGACCTTAAGATTCTGCATGAAAGGAGGACTAGCAGCCGAGCTGCAAGGGAGAATGTGAAAAGTGTTCATATGTAGTAAAAACCTGAGAAATCTGTCCGTTTTAGTCATTTGTTATCGAATCGACTTAAAGCCAGTTCGTACTTGGCCGCTCTTCTCTCTGAAACGGTTGTACTTATCGTCTGCAAAGCTATGTCGCGTGCTGCAGTATGCGGAGACAATAAAATCACCATAGTAGAACACAGATGAAGCTTCTAAGTTGATATAATAGCCAGTAAGATGTAGTACACTTCAAGTTTTAGGTATCGATTATTGACTTTTTAGCTGGCTTTGGTTATCTGGACAAGAGCTAGGACCTTAAGATTCTGCATGAAAGGAGGACTAGCAGCCGAGTTGCACGGGAGAATGTGAAAAGTGTTCATATGTAGTAAAAACCTGAGAAATCCGTCCGTTTTCGTCATTTGTTAACGAATCGACTTAATGCCAGAACGTCACATTGGCCGCTCCTATCTCTGAAACGGTTGTACTTATCGTCCTCAAAGCTATGTCGCGTGCTGCGGTATGCGGAGACACTAAAAGCACCATAGTAGAACACAGATGAAGCTTCTAAGTTAATGTAATAGCCAGTAAGAAGTAGTACAATTCAAGTTTTAGGTATCGATTATTGACTTTTTAGCTGGCTTTGGTGCCTTGGACATGAGCTAGGACCTTAAGATTCTGCATGAAAGGAGGACTAGCAGCCGAGTTGCACGTGAAAATGTGAAAAGTGTTCATATGTAGTAAAAACCTGAGAAATCCGTCCGTTTTCGTCATTTGTTATCGAATCGACTTAAAGCCAGATCGTCACATTGGCCGCTCTTCTCTCTGAAACGGTTGTACTTATCGTCCTCAAAGCTATGTAGCGTGCTGCGTTATGCGGAGACACTAAAAGCATCATAGTAGAACACAGATGAAGCTTCTAAGTTAATGTAATAGCCAGTAGGAAGTAGTGCAATTCAAGTTTTAGGTATCGATTATTGATTTCTTAGCTGGCTTTGCTGCCTTGGAAATGGGATAGGACCTTAAGATTCTGCATGAAAGGAGGACTAGCAGCCGAGTTGCATGGTAGAAAGTGAAAAGTGTTCATATGTAGTAAAAACCTGAGAAATCCGTCCGTTTTCGTCATTTGTTATAGAATCGACTTAAAGCCAGATCGCCACATTGGCCGCTCTTCTCTCTGAAACGGTTGTACTTATCGTCCTCAAAGCTATGTCGCGTGCTGCGGTATGCGGAGACACTAAAAGCACCATAGTAGAACGCAGATGAAGATTCTAAGTTGACGTAATAGCCACTAAGAAATAGTACAATTCAAGTTTTAGGTACCGATTATTGACTTTTTAGCTGGCTTTTTGTGCCTTGGACATGAGCTAGGACCTTACGTATCTGCATGAAAGGAGGACTAGCAGCCGAGTTGCACGGGAGAATGTGAGAAGTGTTCATATGTAGTAAAAACCTGAGAAATTCGTCCGTTTTCGTCATTTGTTATCGAATCGACTTAAAGCCAGATCGTCACATGGCCGCTCTTCTCTCTGGAACGGTTGTACTTATCGTCTGCAAAGCTATGTCGCGTGCTGCGGTATGCGGAGACACTAAAAGCACCATAGTAGAACACAGATGAAGCTTCTAAGTTGATAAAATAGCCGGTAAGAAGTAGTACGATTCAAGTTTTAGGTATTGATTATTGACATTTTAGCAGGCTTTGGTTCCTTCGACATGAGCTAGGACCTTAAGATTCTGCATGAAAGGAGAACTAGCAGCCGAGTTGCATGGGAGAATGTGAAAAGTGTTCATATGTAGTAAAAACCTGAGAAATCCGTCCGTTTTCGACATTTGTTATCGAATCGAGTTGAAGCCAAATCGTCACATTGGCCGCTCTTCTCTCTGAAACGGTTGTACTTATCGTCTGCAAAGCTATGTCGCGTGCTGCGATATGTGGAGACACTAAAAGCACCATAGTAGAACACAGATGAAGCTTCTCAGTTGATGTAATAGCCAGTAGGAAGTAGTGCAATTCAAGTTTTAGGTATCGATTATTGACTTCTTAGCTGGCTTTGGTGCCTTGGAAATGAGCTAGGACCTTAAGATTCTGCATGAAAGGAGGACTAGCAGCCGAGTTGCACGGGAGAATGTGATAAGTGTTCATATGTAGTAAAAACCTGAGAAATCCGTTCGTTTTCGTCATTTGTTATCGAATCGACTTAAAGCCAGATCGTCACATTGGCCGCTCTTCTCTCTCTGAAACGGTTGTACTTATCGTCCTCAAAGCTATGTAGCGTGCTACGTTATGCGGAGACACTAAAAGCATCATAGTAGAACACAGATCAAGCTTCTAAGTTAATGTAATAGCCAGTAGGAAGTAGTGCAATTCAAGTTTTAGGTATCGATTATTGATTTCTTAGCTGGCTTTGCTGCCTTGGAAATGAGATAGGACCTTAAGATTCTGCATGAAAGGAGGACTAGCAGTCGAGTTGCATGGTAGAATGTGAAAAGTGTTCATATGTAGTAAAAACCTGAGAAATCCGTCCGTTTTCGTCATTTGTTATCGAATCGACTTAAAGCCAGTTCGTACTTGTCCGCTCTTCTCTCTGAAACGGTTGTACTTATCGTCTGCAAAGCTATGTCGCGTGCTGCAGTATGCGGAGACAATAAAATCACCATAGTAGAACACAGATGAAGCTTCTAAGTTGATATAATAGCCAGTAAGAAGTAGTACACTTCAAGTTTTAGGTATCGATTATTGACTTTTTAGCTGGCTTTGGTGACTTGGACATGAGCTAGGACCTTCAGATTCTGCATCAAAAGGAGGACTAGCAGCCGAGTTGCACGGGAGAATGTGAAATGTTTTCATATGTAGTAAAAACCTGAGAAATCCGTCCGATTTCGTCATTTGTTATCGAATCGACTTAAAGCCAGATCGTCACATTGGCCGCTCTTCTCTCTGAAACGGTTGTACTTTTCGTCTGCAAAACTATGTCGCGTGCTGCGGTATGCGGAGACTCTAAAAGCACCATAGCAGAACACAGATGAAGCCTCTAAGATGATGTAATTGCCAGTAAGAAGTAGTACAATTCAAGTTTTATTTATCGATTATTGACTTTTTAGCTGGCTTTGGTGCCTTGGACATGAGCTAGAACCATAAGATTCTGCATGAAAGGAGGACTAGCAGCCGAGTTGCACGGGACAATGTGAAAAGTGTTCATATGTAGTAAAAACCTGAGAAATCCGTCCGTTTTCTTCATTTGTTATCGAATCGACTTAAAGCCAGATCGTCACATTGGCCGCTCTTCTCTTTGAAACGGTTGTACTTATCGTCTGCAAAGCTATGTCGCGTGCTGCGGTATGCGGAGACACTAAAAGCACCATAGTAGAACACAGATGAAGCTTCTAATTTGATGTAATAGCGAGTAAGAAGTAGTACAATACAAATTTTAGGTTCTGATTATTTACTTTATAGCTGGCTTTGGTGCCTTGGACATGAGCTAGGACCTTAAGATTCTGCATGAAAGGAGGACTAGCAGCCGAGTTGCACGGGAGAATGTGAAAAGTGTTCATATGTAGTAAAAACCTGAGAAATCCGTCCGTTTTCGTCATTTGTTATCGAATCGACTTAAAGCCTGATCGTCACATTGGCCGCTCTTCTCTCTGAAACGGTTGTACTTATCGTCTGCAAAGCTATGTCGCGTGCTGCGGTATGCGGAGACACTAAAAGCACCATAGTAGAACACAGATGAAGCTTCTAAGTTGATGTAACAGCCAGTAAGAAGTAGTACAATTCAAGTTTTAGATATTGATTATTAACTTTTTAGCTGGCTTTGGTGCCTTGGACATGAGCTAGGACCTTAAGAATCTGCATGAAAGGAGGACTAGCAGCCGAGTTGCACGGGAGAATGTGAAAAGTGTTCATATGTAGTAAAAACCTGAGAAATCCGTCCGTTTTCGTCATTTGTTATCGAATCGACTTAAAGCCAGATCGTCACATTGGCCGCTCTTCTCTCTGAAACGGTTGTACTTATCGTCTGCAGAGCTATGTCTCGTGGTGCGGTATGCGGAGACACTGAAAGCACCACAGTAGAGCACAGATGAAGATTCTAAGTTGACGTAATAGCCACTAAGAAGTAGTACAATTCAGTTTTAGGTATCGATTATTGACTTTTTAGCTGGCTTTGGTGCCTTGGACATGAGCTAGGACCTTAAGAATCTGCATGAAAGGAGGACTAGCAGCCGAGTTGCACGGGAGAGTGTGGAAAGTTTTCATATGTAGTAAAAACCTGAGAAATCCGTCCGTTTTCGTCATTTGTTATCGAATCGCCTTAAAGCCAGATCGTCACATTTGCCGCTCTTCTCTCTGAAACGGTTGTACTTATCGTCTGCAAAGCTATGTCGCGTGCTGCGGTATGCGGAGACACTAAAAGCACCATAGTAGAACACAGATAAAGCTTCTAAGTTGATGTAATAGCCAGTAAGAAGTAGTACATTTCAAGTTTTAGGTACTGATTATTGACTTTTTAGCTGCCTTTGGTGCCGTGGACATGAGCTAGGACCTTAAGAATCTGCATGAAGGAGGACTAGCAGCCGAGTTGCACGGGAGAATGTGAATAGTGTTCATATGTAGTAAAAACCTGAGACATCCGTCCGTTTTCGTCATTTGTTATCGAATCGACTTAAAGCCAGATCGTCACATTGGCCGCTCTTCTCTCTGAAACGGTTGTACTTATCGTCTGCAAAGCTATGTGGCGTTCTGCGGTATGCGGAGACAGTAAAAGCACCATAGTAGAACACAGATGATGCTTCTAATTTGATGTAATAGCCAGTAAGAAATAGTACAATTCAAGTTTTAGGTATCTATTATTGACTTTTTAGCTGGCTTTGATGCCTTGGACATGAGCTAGGACCTTAAGAATCTGCATGAAATGAGGACTAGCAGCCGTGTTGTAGGGAAGAGTGTGAAAAGTGTTCATATGTAGTAAAAACCTGAGAAATCCGTCCGTTTTCGTCATTTGTTATCGAATGGACTTAAAGCCAGATCGTCACATTGGCCGCTCTTCTCTCTGAAACGGTTGTACTTATCGTCTGCAAAGCTATGTCGCGTGCTGCGATATGTGGAGACACTAAAAGCACCATAGTAGAACACAGATGAAGCTTCTCAGTTGATGTAATAGCCAGTAGGAAGTAGTGCAATTCAAGTTTTAGGTATCGATTATTGACTTCTTAGCTGGCTTTGGTGCCTTGGAAATGAGCTAGGACCTTAAGATTCTGCATGAAAGGAGGACTAGCAGCCGAGTTGCACGGGAGAATGTGAAAAGTGTTCATATGTAGTAAAAACCTGAGAAATCCGTCCGTTTTCGTCATTTGTTATCGAATCGACTTAAAGCCTGATCGTCACATTGGCCGCTCTTCTCTCTGAAACGGTTGTACTTATCGTCTGCAAAGCTATGTCGCGTGATGCGGTATGCGGAGACACTAAAAGCACCATAGTAGAACACAGATGAAGCTTCTAAGTTGATGTAACAGCCAGTAAGAAGTAGTACAATTCAAGTTTTAGATATTGATTATTAACTTTTTAGCTGGCTTTGGTGCCTTGGACATGAGCTAGGACCTTAAGAATCTGCATGAAAGGAGGACTAGCAGCCGAGTTGCACGGGAGAATGTGAAAAGTGTTCATATGTAGTAAAAACCTGAGAAATCCGTCCGTTTTCGTCATTTGTTATCGAATCGACTTAAAGCCAGATCGTCACATTGGCCGCTCTTCTCTCTGAAACGGTTGTACTTATCGTCTGCAGAGCTATGTCTCGTGCTGCGGTATGCGGAGACACTGAAAGCACCACAGTAGAGCACAGATGATGATTCTAAGTTGACGTAATAGCCACTAAGAAGTAGTACAATTCAGTTTTAGGTATCGATTATTGACTTTTTAGCTGGCTTTGGTGCCTTGGACATGAGATAGGACCTTAAGATTCTGCATGAAAGGAGGACTAGCAGTCGAGTTGCATGGTAGAATGTGAAAAGTGTTCATATGTAGTAAAAACCTGAGAAATCCGTCCGTTTTCGTCATTTGTTATCGAATCGACTTAAAGCCCGATCGTCACATTGGCCGCTCTTCTCTCTGAAACGGTTGTACTTATCGTCTGCAAAGCTATGTCGTATGCTGCGGTATGTGGAGACACTAAAACCACCACAATAGAACACAGATGAAGCTTCTAAGTTGATGTGATAGCCAGTAAGAAGTAGTACAATTCAATTTTTAGGTATTGATTATTGACTTTTTAGCTGGCTTTGGTGCCTTGGACATGAGCTAGGCCCTTAACAATCTGCATGAAAGGAGGACTAGCAGCCGAGTTGCACGGGACAATGTGAAAAGTGTTCATATGTAGTAAAAACCTGAGAAATCCGTCCGTTTTCGTCATTTGTTATCGAATCGACTTAAATCCCGATCGTCAAAATGGCCGCTCTTCCCTCTGAAACGGTTGTACTTATCGTCTGCAAAGCTATGTCGCGTGCTGCGGTATGCGGAGACACTAAAAGCACCATAGTAGAACACAGATGAAGCTTCTAAGTTGATGTAATAGCCAGTAAGAAGTAGTACAATTCAAGTTTTAGGTATCGATTATTGACTTTTTAGCTGTCTTTGGTGCCTTGGACGTGAGCTAGGACCTTAAGATTCTGCATGAAAGGCGATCTAGCAGCCGAGTTGCACGGGAGAATGTAAAAAGTGTTCATATGTAGTAAAAACCTGAGAAATCCGTCCGTTTTCGTCATTTGATATCGAATCGACTTAAAGCCAGATCGTCACATTGGCCGCTCTTCTCTCTGAAACGGTTGTACTTATCGTCTGCAAAGCTATGTCGCGTGCTGCGGTATGCGGAGACACTAAAAGCACCATAGTAGAACACAGGTGAAGCTTCTAAGTTGATGTAATAGCCAGTAAGAAGTAGCACAATTCAAGTTTTATGTATTGATAATTGACTTCTTAGCTGGCTTTGGTGCCTTGGACATGAGCTAGGACCTTAAGATTCTGCATGAAAGGAGGACTAGCAGCCGAGTTGCACGGGAGAATGTGAAAAGTGTTCACATGTAGTAAAAACCTGAGAAATCCGTCCGTTTTCGTCATTTGTTATCGAATCGACTTAAAGCCAGAACGTCACTTGGCTGCTCTTCTCTCTGAAACGGTTCTACTTATCGTCTGCAAAGCTATGTCGCATGCTGCGGTATGCGGAGACACTAAAAGCACCATAGTAGAACACAGATGAAGCTTCTAAGTTGATGTAATAGCCAGTAAGAAGTAGTACAATTCAAGTTTTAGGTACTGATTATTTACTTTTTAGCTGGCTTTGGTGCCTTGGACATGAGCTAGGACCTTAAGATTCTGCATGAAAGGAGGACTAGCAGCCGAGCTGCAAGGGAGAATGTGAAAAGTGTTCATATGTAGTAAAAACCTGAGAAATCTGTCCGTTTTAGTCATTTGTTATCGAATCGACTTAAAGCCAGTTCGTACTTGGCCGCTCTTCTCTCTGAAACGGTTGTACTTATCGTCTGCAAAGCTATGTCGCGTGCTGCAGTATGCGGAGACAATAAAATCACCATAGTAGAACACAGATGAAGCTTCTAAGTTGATATAATAGCCAGTAAGATGTAGTACACTTCAAGTTTTAGGTATCGATTATTGACTTTTTAGCTGGCTTTGGTTATCTGGACAAGAGCTAGGACCTTAAGATTCTGCATGAAAGGAGGACTAGCAGCCGAGTTGCACGGGAGAATGTGAAAAGTGTTCATATGTAGTAAAAACCTGAGAAATCCGTCCGTTTTCGTCATTTGTTAACGAATCGACTTAATGCCAGAACGTCACATTGGCCGCTCCTATCTCTGAAACGGTTGTACTTATCGTCCTCAAAGCTATGTCGCGTGCTGCGGTATGCGGAGACACTAAAAGCACCATAGTAGAACACAGATGAAGCTTCTAAGTTAATGTAATAGCCAGTAAGAAGTAGTACAATTCAAGTTTTAGGTATCGATTATTGACTTTTTAGCTGGCTTTGGTGCCTTGGACATGAGCTAGGACCTTAAGATTCTGCATGAAAGGAGGACTAGCAGCCGAGTTGCACGTGAAAATGTGAAAAGTGTTCATATGTAGTAAAAACCTGAGAAATCCGTCCGTTTTCGTCATTTGTTATCGAATCGACTTAAAGCCAGATCGTCACATTGGCCGCTCTTCTCTCTGAAACGGTTGTACTTATCGTCCTCAAAGCTATGTAGCGTGCTGCGTTATGCGGAGACACTAAAAGCATCATAGTAGAACACAGATGAAGCTTCTAAGTTAATGTAATAGCCAGTAGGAAGTAGTGCAATTCAAGTTTTAGGTATCGATTATTGATTTCTTAGCTGGCTTTGCTGCCTTGGAAATGGGATAGGACCTTAAGATTCTGCATGAAAGGAGGACTAGCAGCCGAGTTGCATGGTAGAAAGTGAAAAGTGTTCATATGTAGTAAAAACCTGAGAAATCCGTCCGTTTTCGTCATTTGTTATAGAATCGACTTAAAGCCAGATCGCCACATTGGCCGCTCTTCTCTCTGAAACGGTTGTACTTATCGTCCTCAAAGCTATGTCGCGTGCTGCGGTATGCGGAGACACTAAAAGCACCATAGTAGAACGCAGATGAAGATTCTAAGTTGACGTAATAGCCACTAAGAAATAGTACAATTCAAGTTTTAGGTACCGATTATTGACTTTTTAGCTGGCTTTTTGTGCCTTGGACATGAGCTAGGACCTTACGTATCTGCATGAAAGGAGGACTAGCAGCCGAGTTGCACGGGAGAATGTGAGAAGTGTTCATATGTAGTAAAAACCTGAGAAATTCGTCCGTTTTCGTCATTTGTTATCGAATCGACTTAAAGCCAGATCGTCACATGGCCGCTCTTCTCTCTGGAACGGTTGTACTTATCGTCTGCAAAGCTATGTCGCGTGCTGCGGTATGCGGAGACACTAAAAGCACCATAGTAGAACACAGATGAAGCTTCTAAGTTGATAAAATAGCCGGTAAGAAGTAGTACGATTCAAGTTTTAGGTATTGATTATTGACATTTTAGCAGGCTTTGGTTCCTTCGACATGAGCTAGGACCTTAAGATTCTGCATGAAAGGAGAACTAGCAGCCGAGTTGCATGGGAGAATGTGAAAAGTGTTCATATGTAGTAAAAACCTGAGAAATCCGTCCGTTTTCGACATTTGTTATCGAATCGAGTTGAAGCCAAATCGTCACATTGGCCGCTCTTCTCTCTGAAACGGTTGTACTTATCGTCTGCAAAGCTATGTCGCGTGCTGCGATATGTGGAGACACTAAAAGCACCATAGTAGAACACAGATGAAGCTTCTCAGTTGAAGTAATAGCCAGTAGGAAGTAGTGCAATTCAAGTTTTAGGTATCGATTATTGACTTCTTAGCTGGCTTTGGTGCCTTGGAAATGAGCTAGGACCTTAAGATTCTGCATGAAAGGAGGACTAGCAGCCGAGTTGCACGGGAGAATGTGATAAGTGTTCATATGTAGTAAAAACCTGAGAAATCCGTTCGTTTTCGTCATTTGTTATCGAATCGACTTAAAGCCAGATCGTCACATTGGCCGCTCTTCTCTCTCTGAAACGGTTGTACTTATCGTCCTCAAAGCTATGTAGCGTGCTACGTTATGCGGAGACACTAAAAGCATCATAGTAGAACACAGATCAAGCTTCTAAGTTAATGTAATAGCCAGTAGGAAGTAGTGCAATTCAAGTTTTAGGTATCGATTATTGATTTCTTAGCTGGCTTTGCTGCCTTGGAAATGAGATAGGACCTTAAGATTCTGCATGAAAGGAGGACTAGCAGTCGAGTTGCATGGTAGAATGTGAAAAGTGTTCATATGTAGTAAAAACCTGAGAAATCCGTCCGTTTTCGTCATTTGTTATCGAATCGACTTAAAGCCAGTTCGTACTTGTCCGCTCTTCTCTCTGAAACGGTTGTACTTATCGTCTGCAAAGCTATGTCGCGTGCTGCAGTATGCGGAGACAATAAAATCACCATAGTAGAACACAGATGAAGCTTCTAAGTTGATATAATAGCCAGTAAGAAGTAGTACACTTCAAGTTTTAGGTATCGATTATTGACTTTTTAGCTGGCTTTGGTGACTTGGACATGAGCTAGGACCTTCAGATTCTGCATCAAAAGGAGGACTAGCAGCCGAGTTGCACGGGAGAATGTGAAATGTTTTCATATGTAGTAAAAACCTGAGAAATCCGTCCGATTTCGTCATTTGTTATCGAATCGACTTAAAGCCAGATCGTCACATTGGCCGCT
Source organism: Schistocerca gregaria (assembly GCF_023897955.1). Taxonomy (NCBI): domain Eukaryota; kingdom Metazoa; phylum Arthropoda; class Insecta; order Orthoptera; family Acrididae; genus Schistocerca; species Schistocerca gregaria. The sequence continues at coordinate 623,633 of NW_026061864.1, read as the reverse complement.
CTTCTCTCTGAAACGGTTGTACTTTTCGTCTGCAAAACTATGTCGCGTGCTGCGGTATGCGGAGACTCTAAAAGCACCATAGCAGAACACAGATGAAGCCTCTAAGATGATGTAATTGCCAGTAAGAAGTAGTACAATTCAAGTTTTATTTATCGATTATTGACTTTTTAGCTGGCTTTGGTGCCTTGGACATGAGCTAGAACCATAAGATTCTGCATGAAAGGAGGACTAGCAGCCGAGTTGCACGGGACAATGTGAAAAGTGTTCATATGTAGTAAAAACCTGAGAAATCCGTCCGTTTTCTTCATTTGTTATCGAATCGACTTAAAGCCAGATCGTCACATTGGCCGCTCTTCTCTTTGAAACGGTTGTACTTATCGTCTGCAAAGCTATGTCGCGTGCTGCGGTATGCGGAGACACTAAAAGCACCATAGTAGAACACAGATGAAGCTTCTAATTTGATGTAATAGCGAGTAAGAAGTAGTACAATACAAATTTTAGGTTCTGATTATTTACTTTATAGCTGGCTTTGGTGCCTTGGACATGAGCTAGGACCTTAAGATTCTGCATGAAAGGAGGACTAGCAGCCGAGTTGCACGGGAGAATGTGAAAAGTGTTCATATGTAGTAAAAACCTGAGAAATCCGTCCGTTTTCGTCATTTGTTATCGAATCGACTTAAAGCCTGATCGTCACATTGGCCGCTCTTCTCTCTGAAACGGTTGTACTTATCGTCTGCAAAGCTATGTCGCGTGCTGCGGTATGCGGAGACACTAAAAGCACCATAGTAGAACACAGATGAAGCTTCTAAGTTGATGTAACAGCCAGTAAGAAGTAGTACAATTCAAGTTTTAGATATTGATTATTAACTTTTTAGCTGGCTTTGGTGCCTTGGACATGAGCTAGGACCTTAAGAATCTGCATGAAAGGAGGACTAGCAGCCGAGTTGCACGGGAGAATGTGAAAAGTGTTCATATGTAGTAAAAACCTGAGAAATCCGTCCGTTTTCGTCATTTGTTATCGAATCGACTTAAAGCCAGATCGTCACATTGGCCGCTCTTCTCTCTGAAACGGTTGTACTTATCGTCTGCAGAGCTATGTCTCGTGGTGCGGTATGCGGAGACACTGAAAGCACCACAGTAGAGCACAGATGAAGATTCTAAGTTGACGTAATAGCCACTAAGAAGTAGTACAATTCAGTTTTAGGTATCGATTATTGACTTTTTAGCTGGCTTTGGTGCCTTGGACATGAGCTAGGACCTTAAGAATCTGCATGAAAGGAGGACTAGCAGCCGAGTTGCACGGGAGAGTGCGGAAAGTTTTCATATGTAGTAAAAACCTGAGAAATCCGTCCGTTTTCGTCATTTGTTATCGAATCGCCTTAAAGCCAGATCGTCACATTTGCCGCTCTTCTCTCTGAAACGGTTGTACTTATCGTCTGCAAAGCTATGTCGCGTGCTGCGGTATGCGGAGACACTAAAAGCACCATAGTAGAACACAGATAAAGCTTCTAAGTTGATGTAATAGCCAGTAAGAAGTAGTACATTTCAAGTTTTAGGTACTGATTATTGACTTTTTAGCTGCCTTTGGTGCCGTGGACATGAGCTAGGACCTTAAGAATCTGCATGAAGGAGGACTAGCAGCCGAGTTGCACGGGAGAATGTGAATAGTGTTCATATGTAGTAAAAACCTGAGACATCCGTCCGTTTTCGTCATTTGTTATCGAATCGACTTAAAGCCAGATCGTCACATTGGCCGCTCTTCTCTCTGAAACGGTTGTACTTATCGTCTGCAAAGCTATGTGGCGTTCTGCGGTATGCGGAGACAGTAAAAGCACCATAGTAGAACACAGATGATGCTTCTAATTTGATGTAATAGCCAGTAAGAAATAGTACAATTCAAGTTTTAGGTATCTATTATTGACTTTTTAGCTGGCTTTGATGCCTTGGACATGAGCTAGGACCTTAAGAATCTGCATGAAATGAGGACTAGCAGCCGTGTTGTAGGGAAGAGTGTGAAAAGTGTTCATATGTAGTAAAAACCTGAGAAATCCGTCCGTTTTCGTCATTTGTTATCGAATCGACTTAAAGCCAGATCGTCACATTGGCCGCTCTTCTCTCTGAAACGGTTGTACTTATCGTCTGCAAAGCTATGTCGCGTGCTGCGATATGTGGAGACACTAAAAGCACCATAGTAGAACACAGATGAAGCTTCTCAGTTGATGTAATAGCCAGTAGGAAGTAGTGCAATTCAAGTTTTAGGTATCGATTATTGACTTCTTAGCTGGCTTTGGTGCCTTGGAAATGAGCTAGGACCTTAAGATTCTGCATGAAAGGAGGACTAGCAGCCGAGTTGCACGGGAGAATGTGAAAAGTGTTCATATGTAGTAAAAACCTGAGAAATCCGTCCGTTTTCGTCATTTGTTATCGAATCGACTTAAAGCCTGATCGTCACATTGGCCGCTCTTCTCTCTGAAACGGTTGTACTTATCGTCTGCAAAGCTATGTCGCGTGATGCGGTATGCGGAGACACTAAAAGCACCATAGTAGAACACAGATGAAGCTTCTAAGTTGATGTAACAGCCAGTAAGAAGTAGTACAATTCAAGTTTTAGATATTGATTATTAACTTTTTAGCTGGCTTTGGTGCCTTGGACATGAGCTAGGACCTTAAGAATCTGCATGAAAGGAGGACTAGCAGCCGAGTTGCACGGGAGAATGTGAAAAGTGTTCATATGTAGTAAAAACCTGAGAAATCCGTCCGTTTTCGTCATTTGTTATCGAATCGACTTAAAGCCAGATCGTCACATTGGCCGCTCTTCTCTCTGAAACGGTTGTACTTATCGTCTGCAGAGCTATGTCTCGTGCTGCGGTATGCGGAGACACTGAAAGCACCACAGTAGAGCACAGATGAAGATTCTAAGTTGACGTAATAGCCACTAAGAAGTAGTACAATTCAGTTTTAGGTATCGATTATTGACTTTTTAGCTGGCTTTGGTGCCTTGGACATGAGATAGGACCTTAAGATTCTGCATGAAAGGAGGACTAGCAGTCGAGTTGCATGGTAGAATGTGAAAAGTGTTCATATGTAGTAAAAACCTGAGAAATCCGTCCGTTTTCGTCATTTGTTATCGAATCGACTTAAAGCCAGTTCGTACTTGTCCGCTCTTCTCTCTGAAACGGTTGTACTTATCGTCTGCAAAGCTATGTCGCGTGCTGCAGTATGCGGAGACAATAAAATCACCATAGTAGAACACAGATGAAGCTTCTAAGTTGATATAATAGCCAGTAAGAAGTAGTACACTTCAAGTTTTAGGTATCGATTATTGACTTTTTAGCTGGCTTTGGTGCCTTGGACATGAGCTAGGACCTTCAGATTCTGCATCAAAAGGAGGACTAGCAGCCGAGTTGCACGGGAGAATGTGAAAAGTTTTCATATAAAGTAAAAACCTGAGAAATCCGTCCGATTTCGTCATTTGTTATCGAATCGACTTAAAGCCAGATCGTCACATTGGCCGCTCTTCTCTCTGAAACGGTTGTACTTTTCGTCTGCAAAACTATGTCGCGTGCTGCGGTATGCGGAGACTCTAAAAGCACCATAGCAGAACACAGATGAAGCCTCTAAGATGATGTAATTGCCAGTAAGAAGTAGTACAATTCAAGTTTTATTTATCGATTATTGACTTTTTAGCTGGCTTTGGTGCCTTGGACATGAGCTAGAACCATAAGATTCTGCATGAAAGGAGGACTAGCAGCCGAGTTGCACGGGACAATGTGAAAAGTGTTCATATGTAGTAAAAACCTGAGAAATCCGTCCGTTTTCTTCATTTGTTATCGAATCGACTTAAAGCCAGATCGTCACATTGGCCGCTCTTCTCTTTGAAACGGTTGTACTTATCGTCTGCAAAGCTATGTCGCGTGCTGCGGTATGCGGAGACACTAAAACCACCATAGTAAAACACAGATCAAGCATCTAATTTAATGTAATAGCCAGTAAGAAGTAGTACAATTCAAGTTTTAGGTATCGATTATGGACTTTTTAGCTGGCTTTGGTGCCTTGGACATGAGCTAGGACCTTAAGATTCTGCATGAAAGGAGGACTAGCAGCCGAGTTGCACGTGAAAATGTGAAAAGTGTTCATATGTAGTAAAAACCTGAGAGATCCGTCCGTTTTCGTCATTTGTTATCGAATCAACTTAAAGCCAGATCGTCACATTGGCCGCTCTTCTCTCTGAAACGGTTGTACTTATCGTCCTCAAAGCTATGTAGCGTGCTGCGTTATGCGGAGACACTAAAAGCATCATAGTAGAACACAGATGAAGCTTCTAAGTTAATGTAATAGCAAGTAGGAAGTAGTGCAATTCAAGTTTTAGGTATTGATTATTGACTTTTAAGCTGGCTTTGATGCCTTGGACATGAGCTAGGACCTTAAGAATCTGCATGAAAGGATGATTAGCAGCCGAGTTGCACGGGAGAATGTGAAAAGTGTTCATATGTAGTAACAACCTGAGAAATCCGTCCGTTTTCGTCATTTGTTATCGAATCGACTTAAAGCCAGATCGTCACATTGGCCGCTCTTCTCTCTGAAACGTTTGTACTTATCGTCTGCAAAGCTATGTCGCGTGCTGCGGTATGCGGAGACACTAAAAGCACCATAGTAGAACACAGATGAAGCTTCTAATTTGATGTAATAGCGAGTAAGAAGTAGTACAATACAAATTTTAGGTTCTGATTATTTACTTTATAGCTGGCTTTGGTGCCTTGGACATGAGCTAGGACCTTAAGATTCTGCATGAAAGGAGGACTAGCAGCCGAGTTGCACGGGAGAATGTGAAAAGTGTTCATATGTAGTAAAAACCTGAGAAATCCGTCCGTTTTCGTCATTTGTTATCGAATCGACTTAAAGCCTGATCGTCATATTGGCCGCTCTTCTCTCTGAAACGGTTGTACTTATCGTCTGCAAAGCTATGTCGCGTGCTGCGGTATGCGGAGACACTAAAAGCACCATAGTAGAACACAGATGAAGCTTCTAAGTTGATGTAACAGCCAGTAAGAAGTAGTACAATTCAAGTTTTAGATATTGATTATTAACTTTTTAGCTGGCTTTGGTGCCTTGGACATGAGCTAGGACCTTAAGAATCTGCATGAAAGGAGGACTAGCAGCCGAGTTGCACGGGAGAATGTGAAAAGTGTTCATATGTAGTAAAAACCTGAGAAATCCGTCCGTTTTCGTCATTTGTTATCGAATCGACTTAAAGCCAGATCGTCACATTGGCCGCTCTTCTCTCTGAAACGGTTGTACTTATCGTCTGCAGAGCTATGTCTCGTGCTGCGGTATGCGGAGACACTGAAAGCACCACAGTAGAGCACAGATGAAGATTCTAAGTTGACGTAATAGCCACTAAGAAGTAGTACAATTCAGTTTTAGGTATCGATTATTGACTTTTTAGCTGGCTTTGGTGCCTTGGACATGAGCTAGGACCTTAAGAATCTGCATGAAAGGAGGACTAGCAGCCGAGTTGCACGGGAGAGTGTGGAAAGTTTTCATATGTAGTAAAAACCTGAGAAATCCGTCCGTTTTCGTCATTTGTTATCGAATCGACTTAAAGCCAGATCGTCACATTTGCCGCTCTTCTCTCTGAAACGGTTGTACTTATCGTCTGCAAAGCTATGTCGCGTGCTGCGGTATGCGGAGACACTAAAAGCACCATAGTAGAACACAGATAAAGCTTCTAAGTTGATGTAATAGCCAGTAAGAAGTAGTACATTTCAAGTTTTAGGTACTGATTATTGACTTTTTAGCTGCCTTTGGTGCCGTGGACATGAGCTAGGACCTTAAGAATCTGCATGAAGGAGGACTAGCAGCCGAGTTGCACGGGAGAATGTGAATAGTGTTCATATGTAGTAAAAACCTGAGACATCCGTCCGTTTTCGTCATTTGTTATCGAATCGACTTAAAGCCAGATCGTCACATTGGCCGCTCTTCTCTCTGAAACGGTTGTACTTATCGTCTGCAAAGCTATGTGGCGTTCTGCGGTATGCGGAGACAGTAAAAGCACCATAGTAGAACACAGATGATGCTTCTAATTTGATGTAATAGCCAGTAAGAAATAGTACAATTCAAGTTTTAGGTATCTATTATTGACTTTTTAGCTGGCTTTGATGCCTTGGACATGAGCTAGGACCTTAAGAATCTGCATGAAATGAGGACTAGCAGCCGTGTTGCAGGGAAGAGTGTGAAAAGTGTTCATATGTAGTAAAAACCTGAGAAATCCGTCCGTTTTCGTCATTTGTTATCGAATCGACTTAAAGCCAGATCGTCACATTGGCCGCTCTTCTCTCTGAAACGGTTGTACTTATCGTCTGCAAAGCTATGTCGCGTGCTGCGATATGTGGAGACACTAAAAGCACCATAGTAGAACACAGATGAAGCTTCTCAGTTGATGTAATAGCCAGTAGGAAGTAGTGCAATTCAAGTTTTAGGTATCGATTATTGACTTCTTAGCTGGCTTTGGTGCCTTGGAAATGAGCTAGGACCTTAAGATTCTGCATGAAAGGAGGACTAGCAGCCGAGTTGCACGGGAGAATGTGAAAAGTGTTCATATGTAGTAAAAACCTGAGAAATCCGTCCGTTTTCGTCATTTGTTATCGAATCGACTTAAAGCCACATCGTAACATTGGCCGCTCTTCTCTCTGAAACGGTTGTACTTATCGTCTGCAAAGCTATTTCGCATGCTGCGGTATGCGGAGACACGAAAAGCACCATAGTAGAACACAGATGAAGATTTAAGTAAATGTAATAGCCAGTAAGAAGTAGTAAAATACAAGTTTTAGGTACTGATTATTTACTTTATAGCTGGCTTTGGTGCCTTGGACATGAGCTAGGACCTTAAGATTCTGCATGAAAGGAGGACTCGCAGCCGAGTTGCACGTGAAAATGTGAAAAGTGTTCATATGTAGTGAAAACCGGAGAAATCCGTCCGTTTTCGTCATTTGTTATCGAATCGACTTAAAGCCAGATCGTCACATTGGCCGCTCTTCTCTCTCTGAAACGGTTGTACTTATCGTCCTCAAAGCTATGTAGCGTGCTACGTTATGCGGAGACACTAAAAGCATCATAGTAGAACACAGATCAAGCTTCTAAGTTAATGTAATAGCCAGTAGGAAGTAGTGCAATTCAAGTTTTAGGTATCGATTATTGATTTCTTAGCTGGCTTTGCTGCCTTGGAAATGAGATAGGACCTTAAGATTCTGCATGAAAGGAGGACTAGCAGTCGAGTTGCATGGTAGAATGTGAAAAGTGTTCATATGTAGTAAAAACCTGAGAAATCCGTCCGTTTTCGTCATTTGTTATCGAATCGACTTAAAGCCAGTTCGTACTTGTCCGCTCTTCTCTCTGAAACGGTTGTACTTATCGTCTGCAAAGCTATGTCGCGTGCTGCAGTATGCGGAGACAATAAAATCACCATAGTAGAACACAGATGAAGCTTCTAAGTTGATATAATAGCCAGTAAGAAGTAGTACACTTCAAGTTTTAGGTATCGATTATTGACTTTTAACTGGCTTTGGTGCCTTGGACATGAGCTAGGACCTTCAGATTCTGCATCAAAAGGAGGACTAGCAGCCGAGTTGCACGGGAGAATGTGAAAAGTTTTCATATGTAGTAAAAACCTGAGAAATCCGTCCGATTTCGTCATTTGTTATCGAATCGACTTAAAGCCAGATCGTCACATTGGCCGCTCTTCTCTCTGAAACGGTTGTACTTTTCGTCTGCAAAACTATGTCGCGTGCTGCGGTATGCGGAGACTCTAAAAGCACCATAGCAGAACACAGATGAAGCCTCTAAGATGATGTAATTGCCAGTAAGAAGTAGTACAATTCAAGTTTTATTTATCGATTATTGACTTTTTAGCTGGCTTTGGTGCCCTGGACATGAGCTAGAACCATAAGATTCTGCATGAAAGGAGGACTAGCAGCCGAGTTGCACGGGACAATGTGAAAAGTGTTCATATGTAGTAAAAACCTGAGAAATCCGTCCGTTTTCTTCATTTGTTATCGAATCGACTTAAAGCCAGATCGTCACATTGGCCGCTCTTCTCTTTGAAACGGTTGTACTTATCGTCTGCAAAGCTATGTCGCGTGCTGCGGTATGCGGAGACACTAAAACCACCATAGTAAAACACAGATCAAGCATCTAATTTAATGTAATAGCCAGTAAGAAGTAGTACAATTCAAGTTTTAGGTATCGATTATGGACTTTTTAGCTGGCTTTGGTGCCTTGGACATGAGCTAGGACCTTAAGATTCTGCATGAAAGGAGGACTAGCAGCCGAGTTGCACGTGAAAATATGAAAAGTGTTCATATGTAGTAAAAACCTGAGAGATCCGTCCGTTTTCGTCATTTGTTATCGAATCAACTTAAAGCCAGATCGTCACATTGGCCGCTCTTCTCTCTGAAACGGTTGTACTTATCGTCCTCAAAGCTATGTAGCGTGCTGCGTTATGCGGAGACACTAAAAGCATCATAGTAGAACACAGATGAAGCTTCTAAGTTAATGTAATAGCAAGTAGGAAGTAGTGCAATTCAAGTTTTAGGTATTGATTATTGACTTTTAAGCTGGCTTTGATGCCTTGGACATGAGCTAGGACCTTAAGAATCTGCATGAAAGGAGGATTAGCAGCCGAGTTGCACGGGAGAATGTGAAAAGTGTTCATATGTAGTAACAACCTGAGAAATCCGTCCGTTTTCGTCATTTGTTATCGAATCGACTTAAAGCCAGATCGTCACATTGGCCGCTCTTCTCTCTGAAACGTTTGTACTTATCGTCTGCAAAGCTATGTCGCGTGCTGCGGTATGCGGAGACACTAAAAGCACCATAGTAGAACACAGATGAAGCTTCTAATTTGATGTAATAGCGAGTAAGAAGTAGTACAATACAAATTTTAGGTTCTGATTATTTACTTTATAGCTGGCTTTGGTGCCTTGGACATGAGCTAGGACCTTAAGATTCTGCATGAAAGGAGGACTAGCAGCCGAGTTGCACGGGAGAATGTGAAAAGTGTTCATATGTAGTAAAAACCTGAGAAATCCGTCCGTTTTCGTCATTTGTTATCGAATCGACTTAAAGCCTGATCGTCACATTGGCCGCTCTTCTCTCTGAAACGGTTGTACTTATCGTCTGCAAAGCTATGTCGCGTGCTGCGGTATGCGGAGACACTAAAAGCACCATAGTAGAACACAGATGAAGCTTCTAAGTTGATGTAACAGCCAGTAAGAAGTAGTACAATTCAAGTTTTAGATATTGATTATTAACTTTTTAGCTGGCTTTGGTGCCTTGGACATGAGCTAGGACCTTAAGAATCTGCATGAAAGGAGGACTAGCAGCCGAGTTGCACGGGAGAATGTGAAAAGTGTTCATATGTAGTAAAAACCTGAGAAATCCGTCCGTTTTCGTCATTTGTTATCGAATCGACTTAAAGCCAGATCGTCACATTGGCCGCTCTTCTCTCTGAAACGGTTGTACTTATCGTCTGCAGAGCTATGTCTCGTGGTGCGGTATGCGGAGACACTGAAAGCACCACAGTAGAGCACAGATGAAGATTCTAAGTTGACGTAATAGCCACTAAGAAGTAGTACAATTCAGTTTTAGGTATCGATTATTGACTTTTTATCTGGCTTTGGTGCCTTGGACATGAGCTAGGACCTTAAGAATCTGCATGAAAGGAGGACTAGCAGCCGAGTTGCACGGGAGAGTGTGGAAAGTTTTCATATGTAGTAAAAACCTGAGAAATCCGTCCGTTTTCGTCATTTGTTATCGAATCGACTTAAAGCCAGATCGTCACATTTGCCGCTCTTCTCTCTGAAACGGTTGTACTTATCGTCTGCAAAGCTATGTCGCGTGCTGCGGTATGCGGAGACACTAAAAGCACCATAGTAGAACACAGATAAAGCTTCTAAGTTGATGTAATAGCCAGTAAGAAGTAGTACATTTCAAGTTTTAGGTACTGATTATTGACTTTTTAGCTGCCTTTGGTGCCGTGGACATGAGCTAGGACCTTAAGAATCTGCATGAAAGGAGGACCAGCAGCCGAGTTGCACGGGAGAATGTGAGAAGTGTTCATATGTAGTAAAAACCTGAAAAATCCGACCGTTTTCGTCATTTGTTGTCGAATCGACTTAAAGCCAGATCGTCACTTGGCCGCTCTTCTCTCTGGAACGGTTGTACTTATCGTCTGCAAAGCTATGTCGCGTGCTGCGGTATGCGGAGACACTAAAAGCACCATAGTAGAACACAGATGAAGCTTCTAAGTTGATGTAATAGCAAGTAAGAAGTAGTACAATTCAAGTTTTAGGTACTGATTATTGACTTTTTGGCTGGCTTTGGTGCCTTGGACATGAGCTAGGACCTTAAGATTCTGCATGAAAGGAGGACTAGCAGCCGAGTTGCACGAGTGAATGTGAAAAGTGTTCATATGTAGTAATCACCTGAGAAATCCGTCCGATTTCATCATTTGTTATCGAATAGACTTAAAGCCAGATCGTGACATTGGCCGCTCTTCTCTCTGAAACGGTTGTACTTATCGACTGCAGAGCTATGTCGCGTGCTGCGGTATGCGGAGACACTAAAAGCACCATAGTAGAACACAGAAGAAGCTTCTAAGATGATGTAATAGCCAGTAAGAAGTAGTACAATTCAAGTTTTAGATATTGATTATTAACTTTTTAGCTGGCTTTGGTGCCTTGGACATGAGCTAGGACCTTAAGAATCTGCATGAAAGGAGGACTAGCAGCCGAGTTGCACGGGAGAATGTGAAAAGTGTTCATATGTAGTAAAAACCTGAGAAATCCGTCCGTTTTCGTCATTTGTTATCGAATCAACTTAAAGCCAGATCGTCACATTGGCCGCTCTTCTCTCTGAAACGGTTGTACTTATCGTCCTCAAAGCTATGTAGCGTGCTGCGTTATGCGGAGACACTAAAAGCATCATAGTAGAACACAGATGAAGCTTCTAAGTTAATGTAATAGCAAGTAGGAAGTAGTGCAATTCAAGTTTTAGGTATTGATTATTGACTTTTAAGCTGGCTTTGATGCCTTGGACATGAGCTAGGACCTTAAGAATCTGCATGAAAGGAGGATTAGCAGCCGAGTTGCACGGGAGAATGTGAAAAGTGTTCATATGTAGTAACAACCTGAGAAATCCGTCCGTTTTCGTCATTTGTTATCGAATCGACTTAAAGCCAGATCGTCACATTGGCCGCTCTTCTCTCTGAAACGTTTGTACTTATCGTCTGCAAAGCTATGTCGCGTGCTGCGGTATGCGGAGACACTAAAAGCACCATAGTAGAACACAGATGAAGCTTCTAATTTGATGTAATAGCGAGTAAGAAGTAGTACAATACAAATTTTAGGTTCTGATTATTTACTTTATAGCTGGCTTTGGTGCCTTGGACATGAGCTAGGACCTTAAGATTCTGCATGAAAGGAGGACTAGCAGCCGAGTTGCACGGGAGAATGTGAAAAGTGTTCATATGTAGTAAAAACCTGAGAAATCCGTCCGTTTTCGTCATTTGTTATCGAATCGACTTAAAGCCTGATCGTCACATTGGCCGCTCTTCTCTCTGAAACGGTTGTACTTATCGTCTGCAAAGCTATGTCGCGTGATGCGGTATGCGGAGACACTAAAAGCACCATAGTAGAACACAGATGAAGCTTCTAAGTTGATGTAACAGCCAGTAAGAAGTAGTACAATTCAAGTTTTAGATATTGATTATTAACTTTTTAGCTGGCTTTGGTGCCTTGGACATGAGCTAGGACCTTAAGAATCTGCATGAAAGGAGGACTAGCAGCCGAGTTGCACGGGAGAATGTAAAGAGTGTTCATATGTAGTAAAAACCTGAGAAATCCGTCCGTTTTCGTCATTTGTTATCGAATCGACTTAAAGCCAGATCGTCACATTGGCCGCTCTTCTCTCTGAAACGGTTGTACTTATCGTCTGCAGAGCTATGTCTCGTGCTGCGGTATGCGGAGACACTGAAAGCACCACAGTAGAGCACAGATGATGATTCTAAGTTGACGTAATAGCCACTAAGAAGTAGTACAATTCAGTTTTAGGTATCGATTATTGACTTTTTAGCTGGCTTTGGTGCCTTGGACATGAGCTAGGACCTTAAGAATCTGCATGAAAGGAGGACTAGCAGCCGAGTTGCACGGGAGAGTGTGGAAAGTTTTCATATGTAGTAAAAACCTGAGAAATCCGTCCGTTTTCGTCATTTGTTATCGAATCGACTTAAAGCCAGATCGTCACATTTGCCGCTCTTCTCTCTGAAACGGTTGTACTTATCGTCTGCAAAGCTATGTCGCGTGCTGCGGTATGCGGAGACACTAAAAGCACCATAGTAGAACACAGATAAAGCTTCTAAGTTGATGTAATAGCCAGTAAGAAGTAGTACATTTCAAGTTTTAGGTACTGATTATTGACTTTTTAGCTGCCTTTGGTGCCGTGGACATGAGCTAGGACCTTAAGAATCTGCATGAAAGGAGGACTAGCAGCCGAGTTGCACGGGAGAATGTGAAAAGTGTTCATATGTAGTAAAAACCTGAGAAATCCGTCCGTTTTGACATTTGTTATTGAATCGACTTAAAGCCAAATCGTCACATTGGCCGCTCTTATCTCTGAAACGGTTGTACTTATCGTCTGCAAAGCTATGTCGCGTGCTGCGGAATGTGGAGACACTAAAAGCACCATAGTAGAACACAGATGTAGCTTCTAAGTTGATGTAATAACCAGTAAGAAGTAGTACAATTCAAGTTTTAGGTATCGATTATTGACTTTTTAGATGGCTTTGGTGCCTTGGACATGAGCTAGGACCTTAAGATTCTGCATGAAAGGAGGACTAGCAGCCGAGTTGCACGGGAGAATGTGGTATGTATTCATATGTAGTAAAAACGTAGATATTCGCCCGTTATCGTCATTTGTTATCGAAGCGACTTAAAGCCAGATCTTCACATTGGCCGCTCTTCTCTCTGAAACGGTTGTTCTTATCGTCTGCAAAGCTATGACGTGTGCTGCGGTATGCGGAGACACTAAAACCACCATAGTAAAACACAGATGAAGCTCCTAAGTTGATGTAATAGCCAGTAAGAAGTAGTACAACTCAAGTTTTAGGTATCGTTTATTGACTTTTTAGCTGGCTTTGGTGCCTTGGACATGAGCTAGGACCTTAAGATTATGCATGAAAGGAGGACTAGCAGCCGAGTTGCATGCGAGAATGTAAAAAGTGTTCATATGTAGTAAACACCTGAGAAATCCGTCCGATTTCGTCATTTGTTATCGAATCGACTTAAAGCCAGATCGTCACATTGGCCGCTCTTCTCTCTGAAACGGTTGTACTTATCGTCTGCAGAGCTATGTCGCGTGCTGCGGTATGCGGAGACACAAAAAGCACCACAGTAGAACACAGATGAAGCTTCTAAGTTGACGTAATAGCCAGTAACAAGTAGTACAATTCAAGTTTTAGGTATCGATTATTGACTTTTTAGCTAGCTTTGGTGCCTTGGACATGAGCTAGGACCTTAAGAATCTGCATGAAATGAGGACTAGCAGCCGAGTTGCACGGGAGAATGTGAAAAGTGTTCATAAGTAGTAAAAACCTGCGAAATCCGTCCGTTTTCGTCATTTGTTATCGAATCGACTTAAAGCCAGATCGTCACATTTGCCGCTCTTCTCTCTGAAACGGTTGTACTTATCGTCTGCAAAGCTATGTCGCCTGCTGCGGTATGCGGAGACCCTAAAAGCACCATAGTAGAACACAGATGAAGCTTGTAAGTTGATGTAATAGCCAGTAAGAAGTAGTACAATTCAAGTTTTAGGTATTGATTATTGACTTTTTAGCTGGCTTTGGTGCCTTGGACATGAGCTAGTACCTTAAGATTCTGCATGAAAGGAGAACTAGCAGCCGAGTTGCACGGGAGAGTGTGAAAAGTGTTTATATGTAGTAAAAACCTGAGAAATCCGTCCGTTGTTGTCATTTGTTATCTAATCGACTTAAAGCCAGATTGTCACATTGACCGCTCTTCTCTCTGAAACGGTTGTACGTATCGTCTGCAAAGCTATGTCGCGTGCTGCGGTATGTGGAGACACAAAAAGCACCATAGTAGAACACAGATGAAGCTTCTAAGTTGATGTAATAGCCAGTAAGAAGTAGTACAATTCAAGTTTTAGGTACTGATTATTGACATTTTAGCTTACTTTGGTTCCTTGGACATGAGCTAGGACCTTAACATTCTGCATGAAAGGAGAACTAGCAGCCGAGTTTCACGGAAGAGTGTGAAAAGTGTTCATATGTAGTAAAAACCTGAGAAATCCGTCCGTTTTCGACATTTGTTATTGAATCGACTTAAAGCCACATTGCCACATTGGCCGCTCTTATCTCTGAAACGGTTGTACTTATCGTCTGCAAAGCTATGTCGCGTGCTGCGGTATGTGGAGACACTAAAAGCTCCTTAGTAGAACACAGATGTAGCTTCTAAGTTGATGTAATAACCAGTAAGAAGTAGTACAACTCAAGTTTTAGGTATCGATTATTGACTTTTTAGATGCCTTTGGTGCCTTGGACATGAGCTAGGACCTTAAGATTCTGCATGAAAGGAGGACTAGCAGCCGAGTTGCACGGGAGAATGTGGAATGTATTCATATGTAGTAAAAACCTAGATATTCGCCCGTTATCGTCATTTGTTATCGAATCGACTTAAAGCCAGATCTTCACATTGGCCGCTCTTCTCTCTGAAACGGTTGTTCTTATCGTCTGCAAAGCTATGACGTGTGCTGCGGTATGCGGAGACACTAAAAGGACCATAGTAGAACACAGATGTAGCTTCTAAGATGATGTAATTGCCAGTAAGAAGTAGTACAATTCAAGTTTTAGTTACTGATTATTGACTTTTTAGCTGGCTTTGGTGCCTTGGACATGAGCTAGGACCTAGAGATTCTGCATGAAAGGAGAACTAGCAGCCGAGTTGCATGGGAGAATTTGAAAAGGGTTCATATGTATTAAAAACCTGAGAAATCCGTCTGTTTTTGTCATTTGTTATCTAATCGACTTAAAGCCAGATCGTCACATTTGCCGCTCTTCACTCAGAAACGGTTGTACTTATGGTCTGCAAAGCTATGTCGCGTGCTGCGGTATGCGGAGACACTAAAAGCACCATAGTAGGACACAGATGAAGCTTCTAAGTTGATGTAATAGCCAGTAAGAAGTAGTACAATTCAAGTTTTTGGTATCGATTTTTGAGTTTTTAGCTGGCTTTGGTGCCATGGACATGAGCTAGGACCTTAAGATTCTGCATGAAAGGAGGACTAGCAGCCGAGATACACGGGAGAATGTGAAAAGTGTTCATATGTAGTAAAAACCCGAAAAATCCGTCCGTTTTCGTCATTTGTTATCGAATCGACTTAAAGCCAGATCGTCACATTGGCCGCTCTTCTCTCTGAAATGGCTGTACTTATCGTCTGCAAAGCTATGTCTCGTGCTGCGGTATGCGGAGACACTAAAGCCACCATAGTAAAACACAGATGAAGCATCTAATTTAATATAATAGAAAGTAAGAAGTAGTAGAATTCAAGTTTTAGGTATCGAGTATGGACTTTTTAGCTGGCTTTGGTGCCTTGGACATGAGCTAGGACCTTAAGAATCTGCATGAAAGGAGAACTAGCAGCCGAGTTGCACGGGAGAAAGTGAAAAGTGTTCATATGTAGTAAAAACCTGAGAAATTCGTCCGTTTTCGTCATTTGTTATCGAATCGACTTAAAACCAGATCGTCACATTGGTCGCTCTTTTCTCTGAAACGATTGTACTTATCGTCTGCAAAGCTATGTCGCGTGCTGCGGTATGCGGAGACACTAAAAGCACCATAGTAGAACATAGATGAAGGTTCTAAGTTGATGTAATAGCCAGTAAGAAGTAGTCTATTTCAAGTTTTACGTATCCATTATTGACTTTTTAGCTGGCTTTGGTGCCTTGGACATGAGCTAGGACCTTAAGATTCTGCATGAAAGGAGGACTAGCAGCCGAGTTGCACGGGAGAATGTGAAAAGTGTTCATATGTAGTAAAATCCAGAGAAATCAGTCCGTTTTCGTCATTTGTTATCGAATCGACTTAAAGCCTGATCGTCACATTGGCCGCTCTTCTCTCTGGAACGGTTGTACTTATCGTCTGCAAAGCTATGTCGCGTGCTGCGGTATGCGGAGACACTAAATGCACCATAGTAGAACACAGATGAAGCTTCTAAGTTGATGTAATAGCCAGTAAGAAGTAGTACAATTCAAGTTTTAGGTATTGATTATTGACTTTTTAGCTGGCTTTGGTGCCTTGTACATGAGCTAGGACCTTAAGATTCTGCATGAAAGGAGGACTAGCAGCCGAGTTGCACGGGACAATGTGAAAAGTGTTCATATGTAGTAAAAACCTGAGAAATCCGTCCGTTTTCGTCATTTGTTATCGAATCGACTTAAAGCCAGATCGTCACATTGGCCGCTCTTCTCTCTGAAACGGTTGTACTTATCGTCTGCAAAGCTATGTCGCGTGCTGCGGTATGTGGAGACACTAAAAGCACCATAGTAGAACACAGGTGAAGCTTCTAAGTTGATGTAACAGCCAGTAAGAAGTAATACAATTCAAGTTTTAGGTATCGATTATTGACTTTTTAGCTGGCTTTGGTGCCTTGGACATGAGCTAGGACCTTAAGATTCTGCATGAAAGGAGGACTAGCAGCCGAGTTGCACGGGAGAATGTGAAAAGTGTTCATATGTAGTAAAATCCTGAGAAATCAGTCCGTTTTCGTCATTTGTTATCGAATCGACTTAAAGCCAGATCGTCACATTGGCCGCTCTTCTCTCTGAAACGGTTGTACTTATCGTCTGCAAAGCTATGTCGCGTGCTGCGGTATGTGGCGACACTAAAAGCACCATAGTAGAACGCAGATGAAGCTTCTAAGTTGATGTAATAGCCAGTAAGATGTAGTACACTTCAAGTTTTAGGTATTGATAATTGACATTTTAGCTTACTTTGGTTCCTTGGACATGAGCTAGGACCTTAAGAATCTGCATGAAAGGAGAACTAGCAGCCGAGTTGCACGGGAGAACGTGAAAAGTGTTCATATGTAGTAAAAACCTGAGAAATCCGTCCGTTTTAGACATTTGTTATTGAATCGACTTAAAGCCAAATCGTCACATTGGCCGCTCTTATCTCTGAAACGGTTGTACTTATCGTCTGCAAAGCTATGTCGCGTGCTGCGGAATGTGGAGACACTAAAAGCACCATAGTAGAACACAGATGTAGCTTCTAAGTTGATGTAATAACCAGTAAGAAGTAGTACAATTCAAGTTTTAGGTATCGATTATTGACTTTTTAGATGGCTTTGGTGCCTTGGACATGAGCTAGGACCTTAAGATTCTGCATGAAAGGAGGACTAGCAGCCGAGTTGCACGGGAGAATGTGGTATGTATTCGTATGTAGTAAAACCTAGATATTCGCCCGTTATCGTCATTTGTTATCGAAGCGACTTAAAGCCAGATCTTCACATTGGCCGCTCTTCTCTCTGAAACGGTTGTTCTTATCGTCTGCAAAGCTATGACGTGTGCTGCGGTATGCGGAGACACTAAAACCACCATAGTAAAACATAGATGAAGCTCCTAAGTTGATGTAATAGCCAGTAAGAAGTAGTACAACTCAAGTTTTAGGTATCGTTTATTGACTTTTTAGCTGGCTTTGGTGCCTTGGACATGAGCTAGGACCTTGAGATTCTGCATGAAAGGAGGACTAGCAGCCGAGTTGCACGGGAGAGTGTGAAAAGTGTTCATATGTAGTAAAAATCTGAGAAATCCGTCCGTTTTCGTCATTTGTTATCGAATCGACTTAAAGCCACATCGTAACATTGGCCGCTCTTCTCTCTGAAACGGTTGTACTTATCGTCTGCAAAGCTATGTCGCATGCTGCGGTATGCGGAGACACTAAAAGCACCATAGTAGAACACAGATGAAGCTTCTAAGTTGATGTAATAGCCAGTATGAAGTAGTACAATTCAAGTTTTAGGTATCGATTATTGACTTTTTAGCTGGCTTTTGTGCCTTAGACACAAGCTAGGACCTTAAGAATCTGCATGAAAGGAGGACTAGCAGCCGAGTTGCACGGGAGAATGTGAAAAGTGTTCATATGTAGTAAAAACCTGAGAAATCCGTCCGATTTCGTCATTTGTTATCGAATCGACTTAAAGCCAAATCGTCACATTGGCCGCTCTTCTCTCTGAAACGGTTGTACTTATCGTCTGCAAAGCTATGTCGCGTGCTGCGGTATGCGGAGACACCAAATGCACCATAGTAGAGCACAGATGAAGATTCTAAGTTGATGTAATAGCCAGTAAGAAGTAGTACAATACAAGTTTTAGGTACTGATTATTTACTTTATAGCTGGCTTTGGTGCCTTGGACATGAGCTAGGACCTTAAGATTCTGCATGAAAGGAGGACTAGCAGCCGAGTTGCACGGGAGAATGTGAAAAGTGTTCATATGTAGTAAAAACCTGAGAAATCCGTCCGTTTTCGTCATTTGTTATCGAATCGACTAAAAGCCAGATCGTCAAATTGGCCGCACTTCTCTCTGGAACCGTTGTACTTATCGTCTGCAAAGCTATGTCGCGTGCTGCGGTATGCGGAGACACTAAAAGCACCATAGTAGAACACTGATGAAGCTTCTAAGTTGATGTAATAGCCAGTAAGAAGTAGTACAATTCAAGTTTTAGGTATTGATTATTGACTTTTTAGCTGGCTTTGGCGCCTTGGACATGAGCTAGGACCTTAAGAATCTGCATGAAAGGAGGACTAGCAGCCGAGTTGCACGGGAGAATGTGAAAAGTGTTCATATGTAGTAATCACCTGAGAAATCCGTCCGATTTCGTCATTTGTTATCGAATCGACTTAAAGCCAGATCGTCACATTGGCCGCTCTTCTCTCTGAAACGGTTGTACTTATCGACTGCAGAGCTATGTCGCGTGCTGCGGTATGCGGAGACACTAAAAGCACCATAGTAGAACACAGAAGAAGCTTCTAAGATGATGTAATAACCAGTAAGAAGTAGTACAATTCAAGTTTTGGGTACTGATTATTGACTTTTTAGCTGGCTTTGGTGCCTTGGACATGAGCTAGGACCTTAAGATTCTGCATGAAAGGAGAACTAGCAGCCGAGTTGCACGGGAGAGTGTGAAAAGTGTTTATATGTAGTAAAAACCTGGGAAATCCGTCCGTTGTTGTCATTTGTTATCGAATCGACATAAAGCCAGATCGTGACATTGGCCGCTCTTCTCTCTAAAACGGTTGTACTTATCGTCTGCAAAGCTATGTCGCGTGCTGCGGTATGTGGAGACACTAAAAGCACCATAGTAGAACGCAGATGAAGCTTCTAAGTTGATGTAATAGCCAGTAAGATGTAGTACACTTCAAGTTTTAGGTATTGATAATTTACATTTTAGCTTACTTTGGTTCCTTGGACATGAGCTAGGACCTTAACATCCTGCATGAAAGGAGAACTAGCAGCCGAGTTGCACGGGAGAACGTGAAAAGTGTTCATATGTAGTAAAAACCTGAGAAATCCGTCCGTTTTGACATTTGTTATTGAATCGACTTAAAGCCAAATCGTCACATTGGCCGCTCTTATCTCTGAAACGGTTGTACTTATCGTCTGCAAAGCTATGTCGCGTGCTGCGGAATGTGGAGACACTAAAAGCACCATAGTAGAACACAGATGTAGCTTCTAAGTTGATGTAATAACCAGTAAGAAGTAGTACAATTCAAGTTTTAGGTATCGATTATTGACTTTTTTGATGGCTTTGGTGCCTTGGACATGAGCTAGGACCTTAAGATTCTGCATGAAAGGAGGACTAGCAGCCGAGTTGCACGGGAGAATGTGGTATGTATTCATATGTAGTAAAAACCTAGATATTCGCCCGTTATCGTCATTTGTTATCGAAGCGACTTAAAGCCAGATCTTCACATTGGCCGCTCTTCTCTCTGAACCGGTTGTTCTTATCGTCTGCAAAGCTATGACGTGTGCTGCGGTATGCGAAGACACTAAAACCACCATAGTAAAACACAGATGAAGCTCCTAAGTTGATGTAATAGCCAGTAAGAAGTAGTACAACTCAAGTTTTAGGTATAGTTTATTGACTTTTTAGCTGGCTTTGGTGCCTTGGACATGAGCTAGGACCTTAAGATTATGCATGAAAGGAGGACTAGCAGCCGAGTTGCATGCGAGAATGTAAAAATTGTTCATATGTAGTAAACACCTGAGAAATCCGTCCAATTTCGTCATTTGTTATCGAATCGACTTAAAGCCAGATCGTCACATTGGCCGCTCTTCTCTCTGAAACGGTTGTACTTATCGTCTGCAGAGCTATGTCGCGTGCTGCGGTATGCGGAGACACAAAAAGCACCACAGTAGAACACAGATGAAGCTTCTAAGTTGACGTAATAGCCAGTAAGAAGTAGTACAATTCAAGTTTTAGGTATCGATTATTGACTTTTTAGCTAGCTTTGGTGCCTTGGACATGAGCTAGGACCTTAAGAATCTGCATGAAATGAGGATTAGCAGCCGAGTTGCACGGGAGAATGTGAAAAGTGTTCATAAGTAGTACAAACCTGCGAAATCCATCCGTTTTTGTCATTTGTTATCGAGTCGACGTAAAGCCAGATCGTCACATTTGCCGCTCTTCTCTCTGAAACGGTTGTACTTATCGTCTGCAAAGCTATGTCGCGTGCTGCGGTATGCGGAGACACCAAAAGCACCATAGTAGAACACAGATGAAGCTTCTAAGTTGATGTAATAGCCAGTAAGAAGTAGTACAATTCAAGTTTTAGGTATTGATTATTGACTTTTTAGCTGGCTTTGGTGCCTTGGACATGAGCTAGGACCTTAAGATTCTGCATGAAAGGAGAACTAGCAGCCGAGTTGCACGGGAGAGTGTGAAAAGTGTTTATATGTAGTAAAAACCTGAGAAATCCGTCCGTTGTTGTCATTTGTTATCTAATCGACTTAAAGCCAGATCGTCACATTGGCCGCTCTTCTCTCTGAAACGGTTGTACGTATCGTCTGCAAAGCTATGTCGCGTGCTGCGGTATGTGGAGACACTAAAAGCACCATAGTAGAACACAGATGAAGCTTCTAAGTTGATGTAATAGCCAGTAAGAAGTAGTACAATTCAAGTTTTAGGTACTGATTATTGACATTTTAGCTTACTTTGGTTCCTTGGACATGAGCTAGGACCTTAACATTCTGCATGAAAGGAGAACTAGCAGCCGAGTTTCACGGGAGAGTGTGAAAAGTGTTCATATGTAGTAAAAACCTGAGAAATCCGTCCGTTTTCGACATTTGTTATTGAATCGACTTAAAGCCAAATTGTCACATTGGCCGCTCTTATCTCTGAAACGGTTGTACTTATCGTCTGCAAAGCTATGTCGCGTGCTGCGGTATGTGGAGACACTAAAAGCTCCTTAGTAGAACACAGATGTAGCTTCTAAGTTGATGTAATAACCAGTAAGAAGTAGTACAATTCAAGTTTTAGGTATCGATTATTGACTTTTTAGATGCCTTTGGTGCCTTGGACATGAGCTAGGACCTTAAGATTCTGCATGAAAGGAGGACTAGCAGCCGAGTTGCACGGGAGAATGTGGAATGTATTCATATGTAGTAAAAACCTAGATATTCGCCCGTTATCGTCATTTGTTATCGAATCGACTTAAAGCCAGATCTTCACATTGGCCGCTCTTCTCTCTGAAACGGTTGTTCTTATCGTCTGCAAAGCTACGACGTGTGCTGCGGTATGCGGAGACACTAAAAGGACCATAGTAGAACACAGATGAAGCTTCTAAGATGATGTAATTGCCAGTAAGAAGTAGTACAATTCAAGTTTTAGTTACTGATTATTGACTTTTTAGCTGGCTTTGGTGCCTTGGACATGAGCTAGGACCTAGAGATTCTGCATGAAAGGAGAACTAGCAGCCGAGTTGCATGGGAGAATTTGAAAAGGGTTCATATGTAGTAAAAACCTGAGAAATCCGTCTGTTTTCGTCATTTGTTATCGAATCGACTTAAAGCCAGATCGTCACATTTGCCGCTCTTCACTCAGAAACGGTTGTACTTATCGTCTGCAAAGCTATGTCGCGTGCTGCGGTATGCGGAGACACTAAAAGCACCATAGTAGGACACAGATGAGGCTTCTAAGTTGATGTAATAGCCAGTAAGAAGTAGTACAATTCAAGTTTTTGGTATCGATTTTTGACTTTTTAGCTGGCTTTGGTGCCATGGACATGAGCTAGGACCTTAAGATTCTGCATGAAAGGAGGACTAGCAGCCGAGATACACGGGAGAATGTGAAAAGTGTTCATATGTAGTAAAAACCCGAAAAATCCGTCCGTTTTCGTCATTTGTTATCGAATCGACTTAAAGCCAGATCGTCACATTGGCCGCACTTCTCTCTGAAATGGCTGTACTTATCGTCTGCAAAGCTATGGCGTTTGCTGCGGTATGCGGAGACACTAAAGCCACCATAGTAAAACACAGATGAAGCATCTAATTTAATATAATAGAAAGTAAGAAGTAGTAGAATTCAAGTTTTAGGTATCGAGTATGGACTTTTTAGCTGGCTTTGGTGCCTTGGACATGAGCTAGGACCTTAAGAATCTGCATGAAAGGAGAACTAGCAGCCGAGATTCACGGGAGAAAGTGAAAAGTGTTCATATGTAGTAAAAACCTGAGAAATTCGTCCGTTTTCGTCATTTGTTATCGAATCGACTTAAAACCAGATCGTCACATTGGTCGCTCTTTTCTCTGAAACGATTGTACTTATCGTCTGCAAAGCTATGTCGCGTGCTGCGGTATGCGGAGACACTAAAAGCACCATAGTAGAACATAGATGAAGGTTCTAAGTTGATGTAATAGCCAGTAAGAAGTAGTCCACTTCAAGTTTTACGTATCCATTATTGACTTTTTAGCTGGCTTTGGTGCCTTGGACATGAGCTAGGACCTTAAGATTCTGCATGAAAGGAGGACTAGCAGCCGAGTTGCACGGGAGAATGTGAAAAGTGTTCATATGTAGTATAATCCTGAGAAATCAGTCCGTTTTCGTCATTTGTTATCGAATCGACTTAAAGCCTGATCGTCACATTGGCCGCTCTTCTCTCTGGAACGGTTGTACTTATCGTCTGCAAAGCTATGTCGCGTGCTGCGGTATGCGGAGACACTAAATGCACCATAGTAGAACACAGATGAAGCTTCTAAGTTGATGTAATAGCCAGTAAGAAGTAGTACAATTCAAGTTTTAGGTATTGATTATTGACTTTTTAGCTGGCTTTGGTGCCTTGTACATGAGCTAGGACCTTAAGATTCTGCATGAAAGGAGGACTAGCAGCCGAGTTGCACGGGACAATGTGAAAAGTGTTCATATGTAGTAAAAACCTGAGAAATCCGTCCGTTTTCGTCATTTGTTATCGAATCGACTTAAAGCCAGATCGTCACATTGGCCGCTCTTCTCTCTGAAACGGTTGTACTTATCGTCTGCAAAGCTATGTCGCGAGCTGCGGTATGTGGAGACACTAAAAGCACCATAGTAGAACACAGATGAAGCTTCTAAGTTGATGTAACAGCCAGTAAGAAGTAGTACAATTCAAGTTTTAGGTATCGATTATTGACTTTTTAGCTGGCTTTGGTTCCTTGGACATGAGCTAGGACCTTAAGATTCTGCATGAAAGGAGGACTAGCAGCCGAGTTGCACGGGAGAATGTGAAAAGTGTTCATATGTAGTAAAATCCTGAGAAATCAGTCCGTTTTCGTCATTTGTTATGGAATCGACTTAAAGCCAGATCGTCACATTGGCCGCTCTTCTCTCTGAAACGGTTGTACTTATCGTCTGCAAAGCTATGTCGCGTGCTGCGGTATGTGAAGACACTAAAAGCACCATAGTAGAACGCAGATGAAACTTCTAAGTTGATGTAATAGCCAGTAAGATGTAGTACACTTCAAGTTTTAGGTATTGATAATTGACATTTTAGCTTACTTTGGTTCCTTGGACATGAGCTAGGACCTTAACATTCTGCATGAAAGGAGAACTAGCAGCCGAGTTGCACGGGAGAACGTGAAAAGTGTTCATATGTAGTAAAAACCTGAGAAATCCGTCCGTTTTCGACATTTGATATTGAATCGACTTAAAGCCAAATCGTCACATTGGCCGCTCTTATCTCTGAAACGGTTGTACTTATCGTCTGCAAAGCTATGTCGTGGGCTGCGGAATGTGGAGACACTAAAAGCACCATAGTAGAACAAAGATGTAGCTTCTAAGTTGATGTAATAACCAGTTAGAAGTAGTACAATTCAAGTTTTAGGTATCGATTATTGACTTTTTAGATGGCTTTGGTGCCTTGGACATGATCTAGGACCTTAAGATTCTGCATGAAAGGAGGACTAGCAGCCGAGTTGCACGGAGAATGTGGTGTGTATTCATATGTAGTAAAAACCTAGATATTCGCCCGTTATCGTCATTTGTTATCGAAGCGACTTAAAGCCAGATCTTCACATTGGCCGCTCTTCTCTCTGAAACGGTTGTTCTTATCGTCTGCAAAGCTATGACGTGTGCTGCGGTATGCGGAGACACTAAAACCACCATAGTAAAACACAGATGAAGCTCCTAAGTTGATGTAATAGCCAGTAAGAAGTAGTACAACTCAAGTTTTAGGTATCGTTTATTGACTTTTTAGCTGGCTTTGGTGCCTTGGACATGAGCTAGGACCTTGAGATTCTGCATGAAAGGAGGACTAGCAGCCGAGTTGCACGGGACAGTGTGAAAAGTGTTCATATGTAGTAAAAATCTGAGAAATCCGTCCGTTTTCTTCATTTGTTATCGAATCGACTTAAAGCCAGATCGTCACATTGGTCGCTCTTCTCTCTGAAACTTATCGTCTGCAAAGCTATGTCTTGTGCTGCGGTATGCGGAGACACTAAAAGGACCATAGTAGAACACAGATGAAGCTTCTAAGATGATGTAATTGCCAGTAAGAAGTAGTACAATTCAAGTATTAGTTACTGATTATTGACTTTTTAGCTGGCTTTGGTGCCTTGGACATGAGCTAGGACCTTAAGATTCTGCATGAAAGGAGAACTAGCAGCCGAGTTGCATGGGAGAATTTGAAAAGGGTTCATATGTAGTAAAAACCTGAGAAATCCGTCCGTTTTCGTCATTTGTTATCGAATCGACTTAAAGCCAGATCGTCACATTGGCCGCTCTTCTCTCTGAAACGGTTGTACTTATCGTCTGCAAAGCTATGTCGCGTGCTGCGGCATGCGGAGACACAAAAAGCACCATAGTAGAACACAGATGAAGCTTCTAAGTTTTATGTAATAGCAAGTAAGAAGAAGTACAATTCTATGTTTTGGTACTGATTAGTGACTTTTTAGCTGGCTTTGGTGCCTTGGACATGAGCTAGGACCTTAAGATTCTGCATGAAAGGACGACTAGCAGCCGAGTTGCACGGGAGAGTGTGAAAAGTGTTTATATGTAGTAAAAACCTGAGAAATCCGTCCGTTTTCGTCATTTGTTATCGAATCGACTTAAAGCCAGATCGTACTTGGCCGCTCTTCTCTCTGAAACGGTTGTACTTATCGTCTGCAAAGCTATGTCGCGTGCTGCGGTATGCGGAGACACTAAAGGAACCATAGTAGAACACAGATGAAGCTTCTAAGTTGATGTAATAGCCAGTAAGAAGTAGTATAAATCAAATTTTAGGTACTGATTATTTACTTTATAGCTGGCTTTGGTGCCTTGGACATGAGCTAGGACCTTAAGATTCTGCATGAAAGGAGGACTAGCAGCCGAGTTGCACGGGAGAATGTGAAAAGTGTTCATATGTAGTAAAAACCTGAGAAATCCGTCCGTTTTCGTCATTTGTTATCGAATCGACTTAAAGCCAGATCGTCACATTGGCCGCTCTTCTCTCTGGAACCATTGTACTTATCGTCTGCAAAGCTATGTCGCGTGCTGCGGTATGCGGAGACACTAAAAGCACCATAGTAGAACACAGATAAAGCTTATAAGTTGATGTAATAGCCAGTAAGAAGTAGTACAATTCAAGTTTTAGGTATTGATTATTGACTTTTTAGCTGGCTTTGGTGCCTTGGACATGAGCTAGGACCTTAAGATTATGCATGAAAGGAGGACTAGCAGCCGAGTTGCATGGGAGAATGTAAAAAGTGTTCATATGTAGTAAACACCTGAGAAATCCGTCCGATTTCGTCATTTGTTATCGAATCGACTTAAAGCCAGATCGTCACATTGGCCGCTCTTCTCTCTGAAACGGTTGTACTTATCGTCTGCAGAGCTATGTCGCGTGCTGCGGTATGCGGAGACACTAAAAGCACCATTGT
Source organism: Schistocerca gregaria (assembly GCF_023897955.1). NCBI lineage: Eukaryota > Metazoa > Arthropoda > Insecta > Orthoptera > Acrididae > Schistocerca > Schistocerca gregaria. Next base: position 597,179 of record NW_026061864.1, on the reverse strand, counting down.
AGAACACAGATGAAGCTTCTAAGTTGATGTAATAGCCAGTAGGAAGTAGTGCAATTCAAGTTTTAGGTATCGATTATTGACTTCTTAGCTGGCTTTGGTGCCTTGGACATGAGCTAGGACCTTAAGAATCTGCATGAAATGAGGACTAGCAGCCGAGTTGCACGGGAGAATGTGAAAAGTGTTCATAAGTAGTAAAAACCTGCGAAATCCGTCCGTTTTCGTCATTTGTTATCGAATCGACTTAGAGCCAGATCGTCACATTTGCCGCTCTTCTCTCTGAAACGGTTGTACTTATCGTCTGCAAAGCTATGTCGCCTGCTGCGGTATGCGGAGACCCTAAAAGCACCATAGTAGAACACAGATGAAGCTTCTAAGTTGATGTAATAGCCAGTAAGAAGTAGTACAATTCAAGTTTTAGGTATTATTATTGACTTTTTAGCTGGCTTTGGTGCCTTGGACATGAGCTAGGACCTTAAGATTCTGCATGAAAGGAGAACTAGCAGCCGAGTTGCACGGGAGAGTGTGAAAAGTGTTTATATGTAGAAAAAACCTGAGAAATCCGTCCGTTGTTGTCATTTGTTATCTAATCGACTTAAAGCCAGATCGTCACATTGGCCGCTCTTCTCTCTGAAACAGTTGTACGTATCGTCTGCAAAGCTATGTCGCGTGCTGCGGTATGTGGAGACACTAAAAGCACCATAGTAGAACACAGATGAAGCTTCTAAGTTGATGTAATAGCCAGTAAGAAGTAGTACAATTCAAGTTTTAGGTACTGATTATTGACATTTTAGCTTACTTTGGTTCCTTGGACATGAGCTAGGACCTTAACATTCTGCATGAAAGGAGAACTAGCAGCCGAGTTTCACGGGAGAGTGTGAAAAGTGTTCATATGTAGTAAAAACCTGAGAAATCCGTCCGTTTTCGACATTTGTTATTGAATCGACTTAAAGCCAAATTGCCACATTGGCCGCTCTTATCTCTGAAACGGTTGTACTTATCGTCTGCAAAGCTATGTCGCGTTCTGCGGTATGTGGAGACACTAAAAGCTCCTTAGTAGAACACAGATGTAGCTTCTAAGTTGATGTAATAACCAGTAAGAAGTAGTACAATTCAAGTTTTAGGTATCGATTATTGACTTTTTAGATGCCTTTGGTGCCTTGGACATGAGCTAGGACCTTAAGATTCTGCATGAAAGGAGGACTAGCAGCCGAGTTGCACGGGAGAATGTGGAATGTATTCATATGTAGTAAAAACCTAGATATTCGCCCGTTATCGTCATTTGTTATCGAATCGACTTAAAGCCAGATCTTCACATTGGCCGCTCTTCTCTCTGAAACGGTTGTTCTTATCGTCTGCAAAGCTATGACGTGTGCTGCGGTATGCGGAGACACTAAAAGGACCATAGTAGAACACAGATGAAGCTTCTAAGATGATGTAATTGCCAGTAAGAAGTAGTACAATTCAAGTTTTAGTTACTGATTATTGACTTTTTAGCTGGCTTTGGTGCCTTGGACATGAGCTAGGACCTAGAGATTCTGCATGAAAGGAGAACTAGCAGCCGAGTTGCATGGGAGAATTTGAAAAGGGTTCATATGTAGTAAAAACCTGAGAAATCCGTCTGTTTTCGTCATTTGTTATCGAATCGACTTAAAGCCAGATCGTCACATTTGCCGCTCTTCACTCAGAAACTGTTGTACTTATCGTCTGCAAAGCTATGTCGCGTGCTGCGGTATGCGGAGACACTAAAAGCACCATAGTAGAACACAGATGAAGCTTCTAAGTTGATGTAATAGCCAGTAAGAAGTAGTACAATTCAAGTTTTTGGTATGGATTTTTGACTTTTTAGCTGGCTTTGGTGCCTTGGACATGAGCTAGGACCTTAAGATTCTGCATGAAAGGAGGACTAGCAGCCGAGATACACGGGAGAATGTGAAAAGTGTTCATATGCAGTAAAAACGTGAAAAATCAGTCCGTTTTCCTCATTTGTTATCGAATCGACTTAAAGCCAGGTCGTCACATTGGCCGCAATTCTCTCTGAAATGGCTGTACTTATCGTCTGCAAAGCTATGTCGCGTGCTGCGGTATGTGGAGACACTAAAAGCACCATTGTAGAACACAGATGATGCTTCTAAGTTGATGTAATAGCCAGTAGGAAGTAGTGCAATTCAAGTTTTAGGTATCGATTATTGACTTCTTAGCTGGCTTTGGTGCCTTGGAAATGAGCTAGGACCTTAAGATTCTGCATGAAACGAGGACTAGCAGCCGAGTTGCACGGGAGAATGTGAAAAGTGTTCATATGTAGTAAAAACCTGCGAAATCCGTCCGTTTTCGTCATTTGTTATCGAATCGACTTAAAGCCAGATCGTACTTGGCCGCTCTTCTCTCTGAAACTGTTGTACTTATCGTCTGCAAAGCTATGTCGCGTGCTGCGGTATGCGGAGACACTAAAGGCACCATAGTAGAACACAGATGAAGCTTCTAAGTTGATGTAATAGCCAGTAAGAAGTAGTATAAATCAAATTTTAGGTACTGATTATTTACTTTATAGCTGGCTTTGGTGCCTTGGACATGAGCTAGGACCTTAAGATTCTGCATGAAAGGAGGACTAGCAGCCGAGTTGCACGGGAGAATGTGAAAAGTGTTCATATGTAGTAAAAACCTGAGAAATCCGTCCGTTTTCGTCATTTGTTATCGAATCGACTTAAAGCCAGATCGTCACATTGGCCGCTCTTCTCTCTGGAACCATTGTACTTATCGTCTGCAAAGCTATGTCGCGTGCTGCGGTATGCGGAGACACTAAAAGCACCATAGTAGAACACAGATGAAGCTTATAAGTTGATGTAATAGCCAGTAAGAAGTAGTACAATTCAAGTTTTAGGTATTGATTATTGACTTTTTAGCTGGCTTTGGTGCCTTGGACATGAGCTAGGACCTTAAGATTATGCATGAAAGGAGGACTAGCAGCCGAGTTGCATGGGAGAATGTAAAAAGTGTTCATATGTAGTAAACACCTGAGAAATCCGTCCGATTTCGTCATTTGTTATTGAATCGACTTAAAGCCAGATCGTCACATTGGCCGCTCTTCTCTCTGAAACGGTTGTACTTATCGTCTGCAGAGCTATGTCGCGTGCTGCGGTATGCGGAGACACAAAAAGCACCACAGTAGAACACAGATGAAGCTTCTAAGTTGACGTAATAGCCAGTAAGAAGTAGTACAATTCAAGTTTTAGGTATCGATTATTGACTTTTTAGCTGGCTTTGGTGCCTTGGACATGAGCTAGGACCTTAAGAATCTGCATGAAATGAGGACTAGCAGCCGAGTTGCACGGGAGAATGTGAAAAGTGTTCATAAGTAGTAAAAACCTGCGAAATCCGTCCGTTTTCGTCATTTGTTATCGAATCGACTTAGAGCCAGATCGTCACATTTGCCGCTCTTCTCTCTGAAACGGTTGTACTTATCGTCTGCAAAGCTATGTCGCCTGCTGCGGTATGCGGAGACCCTAAAAGCACCATAGTAGAACACAGATGAAGCTTCTAAGTTGATGTAATAGCCAGTAAGAAGTAGTACAATTCAAGTTTTAGGTATTGATTATTGACTTTTTAGCTGGCTTTGGTGCCTTGGACATGAGCTAGGACCTTAAGATTATGCATGAAAGGAGGACTAGCAGCCGAGTTGCATGGGAGAATGTAAAAAGTGTTCATATGTAGTAAACACCTGAGAAATCCGTCCGATTTCGTCATTTGTTATTGAATCGACTTAAAGCCAGATCGTTACATTGGCCGCTCTTCTCTCTGAAACGGTTGTACTTATCGTCTGCAAAGCTATGTCGCGTGCTGCGGTATGTGGAGACACTAAAAGCTCCTTAGTAGAACACAGATGTAGCTTCTAAGTTGATGTAATAACCAGTAAGAAGTAGTACAATTCAAGTTTTAGGTATCGATTATTGACTTTTTAGATGGCTTTGGTGCCTTGGACATGAGCTAGGACCTTAAGATTCTGCATGAAAGGAGGACTAGCAGCCGAGTTGCACGGGAGAATGTGGAATGTATTCATATGTAGTAAAAACCTAGATATTCGCCCGTTATCGTCATTTGTTATCGAATCGACTTAAAGCCAGATCTTCACATTGGCCGCTCTTCTCTCTGAAACGGTTGTTCTTATCGTCTGCAAAGCTATGACGTGTGCTGCGGTATGCGGAGACACTAAAAGGACCATAGTAGAACACAGATGAAGCTTCTAAGATGATGTAATTGCCAGTAAGAAGTAGTACAATTCAAGTTTTAGTTACTGATTATTGACTTTTTAGCTGGCTTTGGTGCCTTGGACATGAGCTAGGACCTAGAGATTCTGCATGAAAGGAGAACTAGCAGCCGAGTTGCATGGGAGAATTTGAAAAGGGTTCATATGTAGTAAAAACCTGAGAAATCCGTCTGTTTTCGTCATTTGTTATCGAATCGACTTAAAGCCAGATCGTCACATTTGCCGCTCTTCACTCAGAAACGGTTGTACTTATCGTCTGCAAAGCTATGTCGCGTGCTGCGGTATGCGGAGACACTAAAAGCACCATTGTAGAACACAGATGAAGCTTCTAAGTTGATGTAATAGCCAGTAAGAAGTAGTACAATTCAAGTTTTTGGTATGGATTTTTGACTTTTTAGCTGGCTTTGGTGCCTTGGACATGAGCTAGGACCTTAAGATTCTGCATGAAAGGAGGACTAGCAGCCGAGATACACGGGAGAATGTGAAAAGTGTTCATATGCAGTAAAAACCCGAAAAATCCGTCCGTTTTCGTCATTTGTTATCGAATCGACTTAAAGCCAGATCGCCACATTGGCCGCTCTTCTCTCTGAAATGGCTGTACTTATCGTCTGCAAAGCTATGACGTGTTCTGCGGTATGCGGAGACACTAAAACCACCATAGTAAAACACAGATGAAGCATCTAATTTAATGTAATAGACAGTAAGAAGTAGTACAATTCAAGTTTTAGGTTTCGATTATGGATTTTTAGCTGGCTTTGGTGCCTTGGGCATGAGCTAGGACCTTAAGAATCTGCATGAAAGGAGAACTAGCAGCCGAGTTGCACGGGAGAATGTGAAAAGTGTTCATATGTAGTAAAAACCTGAGAAATCCGTCCGTTTTCGTAATTTGTTATCGAATCGACTTAAAGCCAGATCGTCACATTGGCCCCTCTTCTCTCTGAAACGGTTGTACTTATCGTCTGCAAAGCTATGTCGCGTGCTGCGGTATGCGGAGTCACTAAAAGCACCATAGTAGAACACAGTTGAAGCTCCTAAGTTGATGTGACAGCCAGTGAGAAGTAGTACAATTCAAGTTTTAGGTATCGATTATTGACTTTTTAGCGGGCTTTTGTGCCTTGGACATGAGCTACGACCTTAAGATTCTGCATGAAAGGAGGACTAGCAGCCGAGTTGCACGGGAGAATGTGAAAAGTGTTCATATGTAGTAAAATCCTGAGAAATCAGTCCGTTTTCGTCATTTGTTATCGAATCGACTTAAAGCCAGATCGTCACATTGGCCGCTCTTCTCTCTGAAACGGTTGTACTTATCGTCTGCAAAGCTATGTCGCGTGCTGCGGTATGTGGAGACACTAAAAGCACCATAGTAGAACGCAGATGAAGCTTCTAAGTTGATGTAATAGCCAGTAAGATGTAGTACACTTCAAGTTTTAGGTATTGATAATTGACATTTTAGCTTACTTTGGTTCCTTGGACATGAGCTAGGACCTTAACATTCTGCATGAAAGGAGAACTAGCAGCCGAGTTGCACGGGAGAACGTGAAAAGTGTTCATATGTAGTAAAAACCTGAGAAATCCGTCCGTTTTCGACATTTGTTATTGAATCGACTTAAAGCCAAATCGTCACATTGGCCGCTCTTATCTCTGAAACGGTTGTACTTATCGTCTGCAAAGCTATGTCGCGTGCTGCGGAATGTGGAGACACTAAAAGCACCATAGTAGAACACAGATGTAGCTTCTAAGTTGATGTAATAACCAGTAAGAAGTAGTAGAATTCAAGTTTTGGGTATCGATTATTGACTTTTTAGATGGCTTTGGTGCCTTGGACATGAGCTAGGACCTTAAGATTCTGCATGAAAGGAGGACTAGCAGCCGAGTTGCACGGGAAAATGTGGTATGTATTCATATGTAGTAAAAACCTAGATATTCGCCCGTTATCGTCATTTGTTATCGAAGCGACTTAAAGCCAGATCTTCACATTGGCCGCTCTTCTCTCTGAAACGGTTGTTCTTATCGTCTGCAAAGCTATGACGTGTGCTGCGGTATGCGGAGACACTAAAACCACCATAGTAAAACACAGATGAAGCTCCTAAGTTGATGTAATAGCCAGTAAGAAGTAGTACAACTCAAGTTTTAGGTATCGTTTATTGACTTTTTAGCTGGCTTTGGTGCCTTGGACATGAGCTAGGACCTTGAGATTCTGCATGAAAGGAGGACTAGCAGCCGAGTTGCACGGGACAGTGTGAAAAGTGTTCATATGTAATAAAAATCTGAGAAATCCGTCCGTTTTCGTCATTTGTTATCGAATCGACTTAAAGCCAGATCGTCACATTGGCCGCTCTTCTCTCTGGAACCATTGTACTTATCGTCTGCAAAGCTATGTCGCGTGCTGCGGTATGCGGAGACACTAAAAGCACCATAGTAGAACACAGATGAAGCTTATAAGTTGATGTAATAGCCAGTAAGAAGTAGTACAATTCAAGTTTTAGGTATTGATTATTGACTTTTTAGCTGGCTTTGGTGCCTTGGACATGAGCTAGGACCTTAAGATTATGCATGAAAGGAGGACTAGCAGCCGAGTTGCATGGGAGAATGTAAAAAGTGTTCATATGTAGTAAACGCCTGAGAAATCCGTCCGATTTCGTCATTTGTTATCGAATCGACTTAAAGCCAGATCGTCACATTGGCCGCTCTTCTCTCTGAAACGGTTGTACTTATCGTCTGCAGAGCTATGTCGCGTGCTGCGGTATGCGGAGACACAAAAAGCACCACAGTAGAACACAGATGAAGCTTCTAAGTTGACGTAATAGCCAGTAAGAAGTAGTACAATTCAAGTTTTAGGTATCGATTATTGACTTTTTAGCTGGCTTTGGTGCCTTGGACATGAGCTAGGACCTTAAGAATCTGCATGAAATGAGGACTAGCAGCCGAGTTGCACGGGAGAATGTGAAAAGTGTTCATAAGTAGTAAAAACCTGCGAAATCCGTCCGTTTTCGTCATTTGTTATCGAATCGACTTAAAGCCAGATCGTCACATTTGCCGCTCTTCTCTCTGAAACGGTTGTACTTATCGTCTGCAAAGCTATGTCGCCTGCTGCGGTATGCGGAGACGCTAAAAGCACCATAGTAGAACACAGATGAAGCTTCTAAGTTGATGTAATAGCCAGTAAGAAGTAGTACAATTCAAGTTTTAGGTATTGATTATTGACTTTTTAGCTGGCTTTGGTGCCTTGGACATGAGCTAGGACCTTAAGATTCTGCATGAAAGGAGAACTAGCAGCCGAGTTGCACGGGAGAGTGTGAAAAGTGTTTATATGTAGTAAAAACCTGAGAAATCCGTCCGTTGTTGTCATTTGTTATCTAATCGACTAAAGCCAGATCGTCACATTGGCCGCTCTTCTCTCTGAAACAGTTGTACGTATCGTCTGCAAAGCTATGTCGCGTGCTGCGGTATGTGGAGACACTAAAAGCACCATAGTAGAACACAGATGAAGCTTCTAAGTTTATGTAATAGCCAGTAAGAAGTAGTACAATTCAAGTTTTAGGTACTGATTATTGACATTTTAGCTTACTTTGGTTCCTTGGACATGAGCTAGGACCTTAACATTCTGCATGAAAGGAGAACTAGCAGCCGAGTTTCACGGGAGAGTGTGAAAAGTGTTCATATGTAGTAAAAACCTGAGAAATCCGTCCGTTTTCGACATTTTTTATTGAATCGACTTAAAGCCAAATTGCCACATTGGCCGCTCTTATCTCTGAAACGGTTGTACTTATCGTCTGCAAAGCTATGTCGCGTGCTGCGGTATGTGGAGACACTAAAAGCTCCTTAGTAGAACACAGATGTAGCTTCTAAGTTGATGTAATAACCAGTAAGAAGTAGTACAATTCAAGTTTTAGGTATCGATTATTGACTTTTTAGATGGCTTTGGTGCCTTGGACATGAGCTAGGACCTTAAGATTCTGCATGAAAGGAGGACTAGCAGCCGAGTTGCATGGGAGAATTTGAAAAGGGTTCATATGTAGTAAAAACCTGAGAAATCCGTCTGTTTTCGTCATTTGTTATCGAATCGACTTAAAGCCAGATCGTCACATTTGCCGCTCTTCACTCAGAAACGGTTGTACTTATCGTCTGCAAAGCTATGTCGCGTGCTGCGGTATGCGGAGACACTAAAAGCACCATAGTAGAACACAGATGAAGCTTCTAAGTTGATGTAATAGCCAGTAAGAAGTAGTACAATTCAAGTTTTTGGTATCGATTTTTGACTTTTTAGCTGGCTTTGGTGCCTTGGACATGAGCTAGGACCTTAAGATTCTGCATGAAAGGAGGACTAGCAGCCGAGATACACGGGAGAATGTGAAAAGTGTTCATATGCAGTAAAAACCCGAAAAATCCGTCCGTTTTCGTCATTTGTTATCGAATCGACTTAAAGCCAGATCGTCACATTGGCCGCACTTCTCTCTGAAATGGCTGTACTTATCGTCTGCAAAGCTATGGCGTGTGCTGCGGTATGCGGAGACACTAAAGCCACCATAGTAAAACACAGATGAAGCATCTAATTTAATATAATAGAAAGTAAGAAGTAGTAGAATTCAAGTTTTAGGTATCGAGTATGGACTTTTTAGCTGGCTTTGGTGCCTTGGACATGAGCTAGGACCTTAAGAATCTGCATGAAAGGAGAACTAGCAGCCGAGTTGCACGGGAGAAAGTGAAAAGTGTTCATATGTAGTAAAAACCTGAGAAATTCGTCCGTTTTCGTCATTTGTTATCGAATCGACTTAAAACCAGATCGACACATTGGTCGCTCTTTTCTCTGAAACGATTGTACTTATCGTCTGCAAAGCTATGTCGCGTGCTGCGGTATGCGGAGACACTAAAAGCACCATAGTAGAACATAGATGAAGGTTCTAAGTTGATGTAATAGCCAGTAAGAAGTAGTCCATTTCAAGTTTTACGTATGCATTATTGACTTTTTAGCTGGCTTTGGTGCCTTGGACATGAGCTAGGACCTTAAGATTCTGCATGAAAGGAGGACTAGCAGCCGAGTTGCACGGGAGAATGTGAAAAGTGTTCATATGTAGTAAAATCCTGAGAAATCAGTCCGTTTTCGTCATTTGTTATCGAATCGACTTAAAGCCTGATCGTCACATTGGCCGCTCTTCCCTCTGGAACGGTTGTACTTATCGTCTGCAAAGCTATGTCGCGTGCTGCGGTATGCGGAGACACTAAATGCACCATAGTAGAACACAGATGAAGCTTCTAAGTTGATGTAATAGCCAGTAAGAAGTAGTACAATTCAAGTTTTAGGTATTGATTATTGACTTTTTAGCTGGCTTTGGTGCCTTGTACATGAGCTAGGACCTTAAGATTCTGCATGAAAGGAGGACTAGCAGCCGAGTTGCACGGGACAATGTGAAAAGTGTTCATATGTAGTAAAAACCTGAGAAATCCGTCCGTTTTCGTCATTTGTTATCGAATCGACTTAAAGCCAGATCGTCACATTGGCCGCTCTTCTCTCTGAAACGGTTGTACTTATCGTCTGCAAAGCTATGTCGCGTGCTGCGGTATGCGGAGACACTAAAAGCACCATAGTAGAACACAGATGTAGCTTCTAAGTTGATGTAATAACCAGTAAGAAGTAGTACAATTCAAGTTTTAGGTATCGATTATTGACTTTTTAGATGGCTTTGGTGCCTTGGACATGAGCTAGGACCTTAAGATTCTGCATGAAAGGAGGACTAGCAGCCGAGTTGCACGGGAGAATGTGGAATGTATTCATATGTAGTAAAAACCTAGATATTCGCCCGTTATCGTCATTTGTTATCGAATCGACTTAAAGCCAGATCTTCACATTGGCCGCTCTTCTCTCTGAAACGGTTGTTCTTATCGTCTGCAAAGCTATGACGTGTGCTGCGGTATGCGGAGACACTAAAAGGACCATAGTAGAACACAGATGAAGCTTCTAAGATGATGTAATAGCCAGTAAGAAGTAGTACAATTCAAGTTTTAGTTACTGATTATTGACTTTTTAGCTGGCTTTGGTGCCTTGGACATGAGCTAGGACCTAGAGATTCTGCATGAAAGGAGAACTAGCAGCCGAGTTGCATGGGAGAATTTGAAAAGGGTTCATATGTAGTAAAAACCTGAGAAATCCGTCTGTTTTCGTCATTTGTTATCGAATCGACTTAAAGCCAGATCGTCACATTTGCCGCTCTTCACTCAGAAACGGTTGTACTTATCGTCTGCAAAGCTATGTCGCGTGCTGCGGTATGCGGAGACACTAAAAGCACCATAGTAGAACACAGATGAAGCTTCTAAGTTGATGTAATAGCCAGTAAGAAGTAGTACAATTCAAGTTTTTGGTATGGATTTTTGACTTTTTAGCTGGCTTTGGTGCCTTGGACATGAGCTAGGACCTTAAGATTCTGCATGAAAGGAGGACTAGCAGCCGAGATACACGGGAGAATGTGAAAAGTTTTCATATGCAGTAAAAACCCGAAAAATCCGTCCGTTTTCGTCATTTGTTATCGAATCGACTTAAAGCCAGATCGTCACATTGGCCGCACTTCTCTCTGAAATGGCTGTACTTATCGTCTGCAAAGCTATGGCGTGTGCTGCGGTATGCGGAGACACTAAAGCCACCATAGTAAAACACAGATGAAGCATCTAATTTAATATAATAGAAAGTAAGAAGTAGTAGAATTCAAGTTTTAGGTATCGATTATTGACTTTTTAGCTGGCTTTGGTGCCTTGGACATGAGCTAGGACCTTAAGAATCTGCATGAAAGGAGAACTAGCAACCGAGTAGCACGGGAGAAAGTGAAAAGTGTTCATATGTAGTAAAAACCTGAGAAATTCGTCCGTTTTCGTCATTTGTTATCGAATCGACTTAAAACCAGATCGACACATTGGTCGCTCTTTTCTCTGAAACGATTGTACTTATCGTCTGCAAAGCTATGTCGCGTGCTGCGGTATGCGGAGACACTAAAAGCACCATAGTAGAACATAGATGAAGGTTCTAAGTTGATGTAATAGCCAGTAAGAAGTAGTCCATTTCAAGTTTTACGTATCCATTATTGACTTTTTAGCTGGCTTTGGTGCCTTGGACATGAGCTAGGACCTTAAGATTCTGCATGAAAGGAGGACTAGCAGCCGAGTTGCACGGGAGAATGTGGAATGTATTCATATGTAGTAAAAACCTAGATATTCGCCCGTTATCGTCATTTGTTATCGAATCGACTTAAAGCCAGATCTTCACATTGGCCGCTCTTCTCTCTGAAACGGTTGTTCTTATCGTCTGCAAAGCTATGACGTGTGCTGCGGTATGCGGAGACACTAAAAGGACCATAGTAGAACACAGATGAAGCTTCTAAGATGATGTAATAGCCAGTAAGAAGTAGTACAATTCAAGTTTTAGTTACTGATTATTGACTTTTTAGCTGGCTTTGGTGCCTTGGACATGAGCTAGGACCTAGAGATTCTGCATGAAAGGAGAACTAGCAGCCGAGTTGCATGGGAGAATTTGAAAAGGGTTCATATGTAGTAAAAACCTGAGAAATCCGTCTGTTTTCGTCATTTGTTATCGAATCGACTTAAAGCCAGATCGTCACATTTGCCGCTCTTCACTCAGAAACGGTTGTACTTATCGTCTGCAAAGCTATGTCGCGTGCTGCGGTATGCGGAGACACTAAAAGCACCATAGTAGAACACAGATGAAGCTTCTAAGTTGATGTAATAGCCAGTAAGAAGTAGTACAATTCAAGTTTTTGGTATGGATTTTTGACTTTTTAGCTGGCTTTGGTGCCTTGGACATGAGCTAGGACCTTAAGATTCTGCATGAAAGGAGGACTAGCAGCCGAGATACACGGGAGAATGTGAAAAGTTTTCATATGCAGTAAAAACCCGAAAAATCCGTCCGTTTTCGTCATTTGTTATCGAATCGACTTAAAGCCAGATCGCCACATTGGCCGCACTTCTCTCTGAAATGGCTGTACTTATCGTCTGCAAAGCTATGGCGTGTGCTGCGGTATGCGGAGACACTAAAGCCACCATAGTAAAACACAGATGAAGCATCTAATTTAATATAATAGAAAGTAAGAAGTAGTAGAATTCAAGTTTTAGGTATCGATTATTGACTTTTTAGCTGGCTTTGGTGCCTTGGACATGAGCTAGGACCTTAAGAATCTGCATGAAAGGAGAACTAGCAACCGAGTAGCACGGGAGAAAGTGAAAAGTGTTCATATGTAGTAAAAACCTGAGAAATTCGTCCGTTTTCGTCATTTGTTATCGAATCGACTTAAAACCAGATCGACACATTGGTCGCTCTTTTCTCTGAAACGATTGTACTTATCGTCTGCAAAGCTATGTCGCGTGCTGCGGTATGCGGAGACACTAAAAGCACCATAGTAGAACATAGATGAAGGTTCTAAGTTGATGTAATAGCCAGTAAGAAGTAGTCCATTTCAAGTTTTACGTATCCATTATTGACTTTTTAGCTGGCTTTGGTGCCTTGGACATGAGCTAGGACCTTAAGATTCTGCATGAAAGGAGGACTAGCAGCCGAGTTGCAAGGGAGAATGTGAAAAGTGTTCATATGTAGAAAAATCCTGAGAAATCAGTCCGTTTTCGTCATTTGTTATCGAATCGACTTAAAGCCTGATCGTCACATTGGCCGCTCTTCCCTCTGGAACGGTTGTACTTATCGTCTGCAAAGCTATGTCGCGTGCTGCGGTATGCGGAGACACTAAATGCACCATAGTAGAACACAGATGAAGCTTCTAAGTTGATGTAATAGCCAGTAAGAAGTAGTACAATTCAAGTTTTAGGTATTGATTATTGACTTTTTAGCTGGCTTTGGTGCCTTGTACATGAGCTAGGACCTTAAGATTCTGCATGAAAGGAGGACTAGCAGCCGAGTTTCACGGGACAATGTGAAAAGTGTTCATATGTAGTAAAAACCTGAGAAATCCGTCCGTTGTCGTCATTTGTTATCGAATCGACTTAAAGCCAGATCGTCACATTGGCCGCTCTTCTCTCTGAAACGGTTGTACTTATCGTCTGCAAAGCTATGTCGCGTGCTGCGGTATGCGGAGACACTAAAAGCACCATAGTAGAACACAGATGAAGCTTCTAAGTTGATGTAACAGCCAGTAAGAAGTAGTACAATTCAAGTTTTAGGTATCGATTATTGACTTTTTAGCTGGCTTTGGTGCCTTGGACATGAGCTAGGACCTTAAGATTCTGCATGAAAGGAGGACTAGCAGCCGAGTAGCACGGGAGGAAGTGAAAAGTGTTCATATGCAGTAAAAACCCGAAAAATCCGTCCCTTTTCGTCATTTGTTATCGAATCGACTTCAAGCCAGATCGTCACATTGGCCGCTCTTCTCTCTGAAACCGTTGTACTTATCGTCTGCAAAGCTATGTCGCGTGCTGCGGTATGCGGAGACACTAAAAGCACCATAGTAGAACACAGATGAAGCTTCTAAGTTGATGTAATAGCCAGTAAGAAGTAGTACAATTCTAGTTTTAGGTATCGATTATTGGCTTATTAGCTATCTTTGGCGCCTTGGACATGAGCTAGGACCTTAAGATTCTGCATGAAAGGAGGACTAGCAGCCGCGTTGCACGGGAGAATGTGAAAAGTGTTCATATGTAGTAAAAACCTTAGAAATCCGTCCGTTTTCGTCATTTGTTATCGAATCGACTTAAAGCCAGATCGCCACATTGGCCGCTCTTCTCTCTGAAATGGCTGTACTTATCGTCTGCAAAGCTATGACGTGTTCTGCGGTATGCGGAGACACTAAAACCACCATAGTAAAACACAGATGAAGCATCTAATTTAATGTAATAGACAGTAAGAAGTAGTACAATTCAAGTTTTAGGTTTCGATTATGGACTTTTTAGCTGGCTTTGGTGCCTTGGGCATGAGCTAGGACCTTAAGAATCTGCATGAAAGGAGAACTAGCAGCCGAGTTGCACGGGAGAATGTGAAAAGTGTTCATATGTAGTAAAAACCCGAGAAATCCGTCCGTTTTCGTCATTTGTTATCGAATCGACTTAAAGCCAGATCGTCACATTTGCCGCTCTTCTTTCTGAAACGGTTGTACTTATCGATTGCAAAGCTATGTCGCGTGCTGCGGTATGCGGAGTCACTAAAAGCACCATAGTAGAACACAGATGAAGCTCCTAAGTTGATGTGACAGCCAGTGAGAAGTAGTACAATTCAAGTTTTAGGTATCGATTATTGACTTTTTAGCGGGCTTTTGTGCCTTGGACATGAGCTACGACCTTAAGATTCTGCATGAAAGGAGGACTAGCAGCCGAGTTGCACGGGAGAATGTGTGAAAGTGTTCATATGTAGTAAAAACCAGACAAATCTGTGGATTTTCGTCATTTGTTATCGAATCGACTTAAAGCCAGATAATGACATTGGCCGCTCTTCTCTCTGAAATCGTCGTAATTATCGTCTGCAAAGCTATGTCTCGTGCTCCGGAATGCGGAGACACTAAAAGCACCATAGTAGAACACAGATGAAGCTTCTAATTTGATGTAATAGCGAGTAAGAAGTAGTACAATACAAATTTTAGGTTCTGATTATTTACTTTATAGCTGGCTTTGGTGCCTTGGACATGAGCTAGGACGTTAAGATTCTGCATGAAAGGAGGACTAGCAGCCGAATTGCACGGGACAATGTGAAAAGTGTTCATATGTAGTAAAAACCTGAGAAATCCGTCCGCTTTCGTCATTTGTTTTCGAATCAACTTTAAAGCCAGATCGTCACATTGGCCGCTCTTCTCTCTGAAACGGTTGTACTTATCGTCTGCAAAGCTATTTCACGTGCTGCGGTATGCGGAGACTCTCAAAGCACCATAGTAGAACACAGATGAAGCTTCTAAGTTTATGTAATAGCCAGTAAGAAGTAGTAAAATTCAAGTTTTACTTATCGATTATTGACTTTTTAGCTGGCTTTGGTGCCTTGGACATGAGCTAGGACCTTAAGATTATGCATGAAAGGAGGACTAGCAGCCGAGTTGCACGGGAGAATGTGGAATGTGTTCATATGTAGTAAAAACCTAGAAATCCGTCCGTTTTCGTCATTTGTTATCAAATCGACTTAAAGCCAGATCGTCACATTGGCCGCTCTTTTCTCTGAAACGGTTGTACTTATCGTCTGCAAAGCTATGTCGCATGCTGCGGTATGCGGAGACACAAAAAGCACCATAGTAGAACACAGATGAAGCTTCTAAGTTGATGTAATAGCAAGTAAGAAGTAGTACAATTCTATGTTTTGGTACACATTATTGACTTTTTAGCTGGCTTTGGTGCCTTGGACATGAGCTAGGACCTTAAGATTCTGCATGAAAGGAGGACTAGCAGCAGAGTTGCACGGGACAATGTGAAAAGTGCTCATATGTAGTAAAAACCTGAGAAATCCGTCCGTTTTCGTCATTTGTTATCGAATCGACTTAAAGATAGATCGTCACATTGGACGCTCTTCTGTCTGAAACGGTTGTACTTATCGTCTGCAAAGCTATGTCGCGTGCTGCGGTATGCGGAGACACTAAAAGGACCATAGTAGAACACAGATGAAGCCTCTAAGATGATGTAATTGCCAGTAAGATGTAGTACAATTCAAGTTTTAGGTATCGATTATTGAATTTTTAGCTGACTTTGGTGCCTTGTGCATGAGCTAGGACCTTAAGAATCTGCATGAAAGGAGGACTAGCAGCCGATTTGCTCGGGAGAATGTGTGAAAGTGTTCATATGTAGTAAAAACCAGACAAATCCGTCCGTTTTCGTCATTTGTAATCGAATCGACTTAAAGCCAGATCATGACATTGGCCGCTCTTCTCTCTGAAATCGTCGTAATTATCGTCTGCAAAGCTATGTCTCGTGCTCCGGAATGCGGAGACACTAAAAGCACCATAGTAGAAAACAGATGAAGCTTCTAAGTTGATGTAATAGCCAGTAGGATATAGTACAGTTCAAGTTTTAGGTATCGATTATTGACTTTTTACCCTTCTTTGGTGACTTGGACATGAGCAAGGACCTTAAGAATCTGCATGAAAGGAGGACTAGAAGACGAGTTGCACGGGAGAATGTGAAAAGTGTTCATATTTTGTAAAAACCTGAGAAATCCGTCCGTTTTCGTCATTTGTTATCGAATCGACTTAAAGCCAGATCGTCACTTGGCCGCTCTTCTCTCTGGAACGGTTGTACTTATCGTCTGCAAAGCTATGTCGCGTGCTGCGGTATGCGGAGAATCTAAATGCACCATAGTAGAACACAGATGAAGCTTCTAAGTTGATGTAATAGCCAGTAAGAAGTAGTACAATTCAAGTTTTAGGTAGTGATTATTGACTTTTTATCTGGCTTTGGTGCTTTTAAATGAGCTAGGACGTTAAGATTCTGCATGAAAGGAGGACTAGCAGGCGAGTTGCACGGGACAATGTGAAAAGTGTTCATATGTAGTAAAAACCTGAGAAATCCGTCCGTTTTCGTCATTTGTTATCGAATCGACTTAAAAGCCAGATCGTCACTTTGGCCGCTCTTCTCTCTGAAACGGTCGTAATTATCGTCTTAAAGCTATGTCTCGTGCTCCGGTATGCGGAGACACTAAAAGCACCATAGTAGAACACAGATGAAGCTTCTAAGTTGATGTAATAGCCAGTAAGATATAGTACAATTCAAGTTTAAGGTATCGATTATGACTTTTTAGCTGGCTTTGGTGCCTTGGACATGAGCTAGGACCTTAAGATTCTGCATGAAAGGAGGACTAGCAGCCGAGGTGCACGGGAGAATGTGGAATGTGTTCATATGTAGTAAAAACCTAGGAATCCGTCCGTTTTCGTCATTTGTTATCGAATCGACTTAAAGCCAGATCGTCACATTAGCCGCTCTTTTCTCTGAAACGGTTGTACTTATCGTCTGCAAACCTATGTCGCGTGCTGCGGTATGCGGAGACACTAAAAGGACCATAGTAGAACACATATGAAGCCTCTAAGATGATGTAATTGCCAGTAAGAAGTAGTACAATTCAAGTTTTAGGTATCGATTATTGACTTTTTAGCTGGCTTTGGTGCCTTGGACTTGAGCTAGGACCTTAAGATTCTGCATGAAAGGAGGACTAGCAGCCGAGTTGCACGGGAGAGTGTGAAAAGTGTTAACATGTAGTAAAAACCTGAGAAATCCGTCCGTTTTCGTCATTTGTTATCGAATCGACTTAAAGCCAGATCGTCACATTTGCCGCTCTTCACTCTGAAACGGTTATACTTATCGTCTGCAAAGCTATGTCGCGTGCTGCGGTATGCGGAGACACTAAAAGCACCATAGTAGAACACAGATGAAGCTTCTAAGTTGATGTAATAGCCAGTTACAAGTAGTACAATTCAAGTTTTAGGTATCGATTATTGATTTTTTAGCTGGCTTTGGTGCCTTGGACATGAGCTAGGACCTTAAGATTCTGCATGAAAGGAGGACTAGCTGCCGAGTTGCACGGGAGGAAGTGAAAAGTGTTCATATGTAGTAAAAACCTGAGAAATTAGTCCGTTTTCGTCATTTGCTATAGAAACGACTTAAAACCAGATCGTCACATTGGTCGCTCTTTTCTCTGAAACGATTGTACTTATCGTCTGCAAAGCTATGTCGCATGCTGCGGTATGCGGAGACACTAAAAGCACCATAGTAGAACACAGATGACGGTTCTAAGTTGATGTAATAGCCAGTAAGAAGTAGTCCAATTCAAGTTTTAGGTATCCATTATTGACTTTTTAGCTGGCTTTGGTGCCTTGGACATGAGCTAGGACCTTAAGATTCTGCATGAAAGGAGGACTAGCAGCCGAGGTCCACGGGAGAATGTGAAAAGTGTTCATATGTAGTAAAAACCTGAGAAAATCGGCCGTTTTCGTCATTTGTTATGGAATCGACTTAAAGCCAGATCGTCACATTGGCCGCTCTTCTCTCTGGAACGGTTGAACTTATCGTCTGCAAAGCTATGTCGCGTGCTGCGGTATGCGGAGGCACTAAATGCACCATAGTAGAACACAGGTGAAGCTTCTAAGTTGATGTAATAGCCAGTAAGAAGTAGTACAATTCAAGTTTTAATTAGTGATTATTGACTTTTTAGCTGGATTTGGTGCCTTGGACATGAGCTAGGACCTTAAGATTCTGCATGAAAGGAGGACTAGCAGCCGAGTTGCACGGGAGAATGTGAAAGTGTTCATATGTAGTAAAAACCTGAGAAATCCGTCCGTTTTCGTCATTTGTTATCGAATCGACTTAAAGCCAGATCGTCACATTGGTCGCTCTTCTCTCTGAAACGGTTGTACTTATCGTCTGCAAAGCTATGTCGCGTGCTGCGGTATGCGGAGATACAAAAAGCACCATAGTAGAACACAGATGAAGCTTCTAAGTTGATGTAATAGCAAGTAAGAAGTAGTACAATTCTATGTTTTGGTACTGATTATTGACTTTTTAGATGGCTTTGGTGCCTTGGACATGAGCTAGGACCTTAAGAATCTGCATGAAAGGAGGACTAGCAGCCGAGTTGCACGGGAGAATGTGAAAAGTGTTCATATGTAGTAAAAACCTGAGAAATCCGTCCGTTTTCGTAATTTGTTATCGAATCGACTTAAAGCCAGATCGTCACATTGGCCCCTCTTCTCTCTGGAACGGTTGTACTTATCGTCTGCAAAGCTATGTCGCGTGCTGCGGTATGCGGAGTCACTAAAAGCACCATAGTAGAACACAGATGAAGCTCCTAAGTTGATGTGATAGCCAGTGAGAAGTAGTACAATTCAAGTTTTAGGTATCGATTATTGACTTTTTAGCGGGCTTTGGTGCCTTGGACATGAGCTACGACCTTAAGATTCTGCATCAAAGGAGGACTAGCAGCCGAGTTGCACGGGAGAGTGTGAGAAGTGTTTACACGTAGTAAAAACCTGAGAAATCCGTCCGTTTTCGTCATTTGTTATCGAATCGACTTAAAGCCAGATCGTCACTTGGCCGCTCTTCTCTCTGGAACGGTTGTACTTATCGTCTGCAAAGCTATGTCGCGTGCTGCGGTATGCGGAGACACTAAATGTACCATAGTAGAACACAGATGAAGCTTCTAAGTTGATGTAATAGCCAGTAAGAAGTAGTACAATTCAAGTTTTAGGTAGTGATTATTGACTTTTTATCTGGCTTTGGTGCCTTTTACATGAGCTACGACGTTAAGATTCTGCATGAAAGGAGGACTAGCAGCCGAGTTGCACGGGAGAATGTGAAAAGTGTTCATAAGTAGTAAAAACCTGAGAAATCCGTCCGTTTTCGTCATTTGTTATCGTATCGACTTAAAGCCAGATCGTCACAATGGCCGCTCTGCTCTCGGAAACGGTTGTACTTATCGTCTGCAAAGCTATGTCGCGTGCTGCGGTATGCGGAGACTCTCAAAGCACCATAGTAGAACACAGATGAAGCTTCTAAGTTGATGTAATAGCCAGTAAGAAGCAGTAAAATTCAAGTTTTAGGTATCGATTATTGACTTTTTAGCTGGCTTTCGTGCCTTGGACATGAGCTAGGACCTTAAGATTGTGCATGAAAGGAGAACTAGCACCCGAGTTGCACGGGAGAATGTGAAAAGTGTTCATATGTAGTAAAAACCTGAGAAATCCGTCCGTTTTCGTCATTTGTTATCGACTCAACTTAAAGCCAGATCATCACATTGGCCGCTCTTCTCTCTGAAACGGTCGTAATTATCGTCTGCAAAGCTATGTCGCGAGCTGCGGTATGCGGAGACACTAAAAGGACCATAGTAGAACACATATGAAGCCTCTAAGATGATGTAATTGCCAGTAAGAAGTAGTACAATTCAAGTTTTAGGTATCGATTATTGACTTTTTAGCTGGCTTTGGTGCCTTGGACTTGAGCTAGGACCTTAAGATTCTGCATGAAAGGAGGACTAGCAGCCGAGTTGCACGGGAGAGTGTGAAAAGTGTTTACACGTAGTAAAAACCTGAGAAATCCGTCCGTTTTCGTCATTTGTTATCGAATCGACTTAAAGCCAGATCGTCACATTTGCCGCTCTTCACTCTGAAACGGTAATACTTATCGTCTGCAAAGCTATGTCGCATGCTGCGGTATGCGGAGACACTAAAAGCACCATAGTAGAACACAGATGAAGGTTCTAAGTTGATGTAATAGCCAGTAAGAAGTAGTCCAAATCAAGTTTTAGGTATCCATTATTGACTTTTTAGCTGGCTTTGGTGCCTTGGACATGAGCTAGGACCTTAAGATTCTGCATGAAAGGAGGACTAGCAGCCGAGTTCCACGGCAGAATGTGAAAAGTGTTCATATGTAGTAAAAACCTGAGAAATCCGTCCGTTTTCGTCATTTGTTATCGAATCGACTTAAAGCCAGATCGTCACATTGGCCGCTCTTCTCTCTGGTACGGTTGTACTTATCGTCTGCAAAGCTATGTCGCGTGCTGCGGTATGCGGAGGCACTAAATGCACCATAGTAGAACACAGATGAAGCTTCTAAGCTGATGTAATAGCCAGTAAGAAGTAGTACAATTCAAGTTTTAATTAGTGATTATTGACTTTTTAGCTGGATTTGGTGCCTTGGACATGAGCTAGGACCTTAAGATTCTGCATGAAAGGAGGACTAGCAGCCGAGTTGCACGGGAGAATGTGAAAGTGTTCATATGTAGTAAAAACCTGAGAAATCCGTCCGTTTTCGTCATTTGTTATCGAATCGACTTAAAGCCAGATCGTCACATTGGCCGCTCTTCTCTCTGAAACGGTTGTACTTATCGTCTGCAAAGCCATGTCGCGTGCTGCGGTATGCGGAGACACAAAAAGCACCATAGTAGAACACAGATGAAGCTTCTAAGTTGATGTAATAGCAAGTAAGAAGTAGTACAATTCTTTGTTTTGGTACTGATTCTTGACTATTTAGCTGGCTTTGGTGCCTTGGACATGAGCTAGGACCTTAAGATTCTGCATGAAAGGAGGACTAGCAGCAGAGTTGCACGGGACAATGTGAAAAGTGTTCATATGTAGTAAAAACCTGAGAAATCCGTCCGTTTTCGTCATTTGTTATCGAATCGACGTAAAGATAGATCGTCACATTGGCCGCTCTTCTCTCTGAAACGGTTGTACTTATCGTCTGCAAAGCTATGTCGCGTGCTGCGGTATGCGGAGACACTAAAAGGACCATAGTAGAACACAGATGAAGCCTCTAAGATGATGTAATTGCCAGTAAGAAGTAGTACAATTCAAGTTTTAGGTATCGATTATTGAATTTTTAGCTGGCTTTGGTGCCTTGGACATGAGCTAGGACCTTAAGATTTTGCATGAAAGGAGGACTAGCAGCCGAGTTGCACGAGAGAGTGTGAAAAGTGTTCACATGGAGTAAAAACCTGAGAAATCCGTCCGTTTTCGTCATTTGTTATCGAATCGACTTAAAGCCAGATCGTCACATTGGCCGCTCTTCTCTCTGAAACGGTTGTACTTATCGTCTGCAAAGCTATGTCGCGTGCTGCGGTATGCGGAGACACTAAAAGCACCATAGTAGAACACAGATGAAGCTTCTAAGTTGATGTAATAGCCAGTAAGAAGTAGTACAATTCAAGTTTTCGGTATCGATTATTGGCTTTGTACCTCGCTTTGGCGCCTTGGACATGAGCTAGGACCTTAAGATTCTGCATGAAAGGAGGATTAGCAGCCGCGTTGCACGGGAGAATGTGAAAAGTGTTCATATGTAGTAAAAACCTTAGAAATCCGTCCGTTTTCGTCATTTGTTATCGAATCGACTTAAAGCCAGATCGCCACATTGGCCGCTCTTCTCTCTGGAACCGTTGTACTTATCGTCTGCAAAGCTATGACGTGTGCTGCGGTATGAGGAGACACTAAAACCACCATAGTAAAACACAGATGAAGCATCTAATTTAATGTAATAGAAAGTAAGAAGTAGTACAATTCAAGTTTTAGGTATCGATTATGGACTTTTTAGCTGGCTTTGGTGCCTTGGGCATGAGCTAGGACCTTCAGAATCTGCATGAAAGGAGGACTAGCAGCCAAGTTGCACGGGAGAATGTGAAAAGTGTTCATATGTAGTAAAAACCTGAGAAATCCGTCGGTTTTCGTCATCTGTTATCGAATCGACTTAAAGCCAGATCGTCACATTGGTCGCTCTAATCTCTGAAACGATTGTACTTATCGTCTGCAAAGCTATGTCTCGTGCTCCGGAATGCGGAGACACTAAAAGCACCATAGTAGAAAACAGATGAAGCTTGTAAGTTGATGTAATAGCCAGTAATATATAGTACAATTCAAGTTTCAGGTAGCGATTATTGACTTTATAGCTGGCTCTGGAGCCTTGGACATGAGCTAGGACCTTAAGATTCTGCATGAAAGGAGGACTAGCAGCCGAGTTGCACGGGAGAATGTGGAATGTGTTCATATGTAGTAAAAACCTAGAAATCCGTCCGTCTTCGTCATTTGTTATCGAATCCACTTAAAGCCAGATCGTCATATTGGCCGCATTTATGTCTAAAACGGTTGGACTTATCGTCTGCAAAGCTATGTCGCGTGCTGCGGTATGCGGAGACACTAAAAGCATCATAGTAGAACACAGATGAAGCTTCTAAATTGATGTAATAGACAGTAAGAAGTAGTACAATTCAAGTTTTAGGTATCGATTATTGACTTTATAGCTATCTTTGGTGCCTTGGACATGAGCTAGGACCTTAAGATTCTGCATGAAAGGAGGACTAGCAGCTGATTTGCACGGGAGAATGTGAAAAGTGTTCATATGTAGTAAAATCCTGAGACATCGGTCCGTTTTCGTCATTTGTTATCGACTCGACTTAAAGCCAGATCTTCACATTGGCCGCACTTCTCTCTGAAACGGTTGTACTTATCGTCTGCAAAGCTATGACGTGCGCTGCGGTATGCGGAGACACTAAAACCACCATAGTAAAACACAGATGAAGCTTCTAAGTTGATGTAATAGCCAATAAGATTTAGTACAATTCTAGTTTTAGGTATCGATTATTGACTTTTTAGCTGGCTTTGGTTCCTTGGACATGAGCTAGGACCTTAAGATTCTGCATGAAAGGAGGACTAGCAGCCGTGTTGCACGGGAGAATGTGAGAAGTGTTCATAGGTAGTAAAAACCTAGAAATCCGTCCGTTTTCGTCATTTGTTACCGAATCGACTTAAAGCCAGATCGTCACATTGGTCGCTCTTCTCTCTGAAACGGGTGTACTTATCGTCTGCAAAGCTATGTCGCGTGCTGCGGTATGCGGAGACACTAAAAGCACCATAGTAGAACACAGATGAAGGTTCTAAGTTGATGTAATAGCCAGTAAGAAGTAGACCAATTCAAGTTTTAGGTATAGATTATTGACATTTTAGCTGGCTTTGGTTCCTTGGACATGAGCTAGGAACTTAAGATTCTACATGAAAGGAGGACTAGCTGCCGAGTTGCACGGGAGAATGTCAAAAGTGTTCATATGTAGTAAAAACCTGAGAAATCCGTCCGTTTTCGTCATTTGTTATCGAATCGACTTAAAGCCAGATCGTCACTTGGCCGCTCTTCTCTCTGGAACGGTTGTACTTATCGTCTGCAAAGCTATGTCTCGTGCTCCGGTATGCGGAGACACTAAAAGCACATAGTAGAAAACAGATGAAGCTTCTAAGTTGATGTAATAGCCAGTAAGATATAGTACAATTCAAGTTTAAGGTATCGGTTATTGACTTTTTAGCTGGCTTTGGTGCCTTGGACATGAGCTAGGACCTTAAGATTCTGCATGAAAGGAGGACTAGCAGCCGAGTTGCACGGAAGAATTTGGAATGTGTTCATATGTAGTAAAAACCTAGAAATCCGTCCGTTTTCGTCATTTGTTATCGAATCGACTTAAAGCCAGATCGTCACATTGGCCGCTCTTCTCTCTGAAACAGTTGTACTTATCGTCTGCAAAGCTACGTCGCGTGCTGCGGTCTGCGGAGACACTAAAAGCACCATAGCAGAACACAGATGATGGTCCTAAGTTAATGTAATAGCCAGTAAGAAGTAGACCAATTCAAGTTTTAGGTATCGATAATTGACTTTTTAGCGGGCTTTGGTGCCTTGGACATGAGCTAGGACCTTAAGATTCTGCATGAAAGGAGGACTAGCAGCCGAGTTGCACGGGAGAATGTGAAAAGTGTTCATATGTAGTAAAAACTTGAGAAATCCGTCCGTTTTCGTCATTTGTTATCGACTCGACTTAAAGCCAGATCATCACAATGGCCGCTCTTCTCTCTGAAATCGTCGTAATTATCGTCTGAAAAGCTATGTCTCGTGCTCCGGAATGCGGAGACACTAAAAGCACGATAGTAGAAAACAGATGAAGCTTCTAAGTTGATGTAATAGCCAGTAATATATAGTACAATTCAAGTTTCAGGTATCGATTATTGACTTTATAGCTGGCTTTGGAGCCTTGGACATGAGCTAGGACCTTAAGATTCTGCATGAAAGGAGGACTAGCAGCCGAGTTGCACGGGAGAATGTGGAATGTGTTCATATGTAGTAAAAACCTAGAAATCCGTCCGTTTTCGTCATTTGTTACAGAATCGACTTAAAGCCAGATCGTCACATTGGCCGCTCTTCTCTCTGAAACGGTTGTACTTATCGTCTGCAAAGCTATGTCGCGTGCTGCGGTATGCGGAGACACTAAAAGCACCATAGTAGAACACAGATGAAGGTTCTAAGTTGATGTAATAGCCAGTAAGAAGTAGTCCAATTCAAGTTTTAGGTATCGATAATTGACTTTTTAGCGGGCTTTGGTGCCTTGGACATGAGCTAGGACCTTAAGATTCTGCATGAAAGGAGGACTAGCAGCTGAGTTGCACGGGAGAATGTGAAAAGTGTTCATACGCAGAAAAAACCCGAAAAATCCGTTCGTTATCGTCATTTTTTTATCGAATCGACATAAAGCCAGATCGTCACATTGGCCGCTCTTCTCTCTGAAATGGTTGTACTTATCGTCTTCAAAGCTATGACGTGTGCTGCGGTATGCGGAGACACTAAAACCACCATAGTAAAACACAGATGAAGCATCTAATTTAATGTAATAGCCAGTAAGAAGTAGTACAATTCAAGTTTTAGGTATCGATTATGGACTTTGTAGCTGGCTTTGGTGCCTTGGCCATGAGCTAGGACCTTAAGATTCTGCATGAAAGGAGGACTAGCAGCCGAGTTGCACGGGAGAATGTGAAAAGTGTTCATATGTAGTAAAAACCTAGAAATCCGACCGTTTTCGTCATTTGTTATCGAATCGACTTAAAGCCAGATCGTCACATTGGTCGCTCTTCTCTCTGAAACGATTGTACTTATCGTCTGCAAAGCTATGTCTCGTGCTGCGGTATGCGGAGACACTAAAAGCACCATAGTAGAACACAGATGAAGGTTCTAAGTTGATGTAATAGCCAGTAAGAAGTAGACCAATTCAAGTTTTAGGTATAGATTATTGACTTTTTAGCTGGCTTTGGTTCTTTGGACATGAGCTAGGAACTTAAGATTCTGCATGAAAGGAGGACTAGCTGCCGAGTTGCACGGGAGAATGTGAAAAGTGTTCATATGTAGTAAAAACCTGATAAATCCGTCCGTTTTCGTCATTTGTTATCGACTCGACTTAAAGCCAGATCTCCACATTGGCCGCTCTTCTCTCTGAAACGGTCCTAATTATCGTCTGCAAAGCTATGTCTCGTGCTCCGGTATGCGGAGACACTAAAAGCACCATAGTAGAAAACAGATGAAGCTTCTAAGTTGATGTAATAGCCAGTAAGATATAGTACAATTCAACTTTTAGGTATCGATTATTGACTTTTTAGCTGGCTTTGGTGCCTTGGACATGAGCTAGGACCTTAAGATTCTGTATGAAAGGAGGACTAGCAGCCGAGTTGCACGGAAGAATGTGGAATGTGTTCATATGTAGTAAAAACCTAGAAATCCGTCCGTTTTCGTCATTTGTTATAGAATCGACTTAAAGCCAGATCGACACATTGGCCGCTCTTCTCTCTGAAACAGTTGTACTTATCGTCTGCAAAGCTACGTCGCGTGCTGCGGTATGCGGAGACACTAAAACCACCATAGTAAAACACAGATGAAGCTTCTAAGTTGACGTAATAGCGAGTAAGATATAGTACAATTCAAGTTTTAGGTATCGATTATTGACTTTTTAGCTGGCTTTGGTGCCTTGGACATGAGCTAGGACCTTAAGATTCTGCATGAAAGGAGGACAATCAGCCGAGTTGTACGGGAGAATGTGAAAAGTGTTCATATGTAGTAAAAACCTAGAAATCCGTACGTTTTCGTCATTTGTTATCGAATCCACTTAAAGCCAGATCGTCATATTGGCCGCATTTATGTCTAAAACGGTTGGACTTATCGTCTGCAAAGCTATGTCGCGTGCTGCGGTATGCGGAGACACTAAAAGCACCATAGTAAAAGACAGATGAAGCATGTAATTTAATGTAATAGCCAGTAAGAAGTAGTACAATTAAAGTTTTAGGTATCGATTATGGACTTTTTAGCTGGCTTTAGTGACTTGGACATGAGCTAGGACCTTAAGAATCTGCATGAAAGTAGGACTAGCAGCAGTGTTGCACGGGAGAATGTGAAAAGTGTTCATGTGTAGTAAAAACCTGAGAAATCCGTCCGTATTCGTCATTTGTTACCGAATCGGCTTAAAGCCAGATCGTCACATTGGTCGCTCTTCTCTCTGAAACAATTGTACTTATCGACTGCAAAGCTATGTCGCGTGCTGCGGTATGCGGAGACACTAAAAGCACCATAGTAGAAAACAGATGAAGCTTCTAAGTTGATGTAATAGCCAGTAAGATATAGTACAATTCAAGTTTTAGGTATCGATTATTGACTTTTTAGCTGGCTTTGGTGCCTTGGACATGAGCTAGAACCTTAAGATTCTGCATGAAAGGAGGACTAGCAGCCGACTTGCACGGAAGAATGTAGAATGTGTTCATATGTAGTAAAAACTTAGAAATCCGTCCGTTTTCGTCATTTGTTATCGAATCGACTTAAAGCCAGATCGTCACATTGGCCGCTCTTCTCTCTGAAACGGTTGTACTTATCTTCTGCAAAGCTACGTCGCGTGCTGCGGTATGCGGAGACACTAAAAGATCCATGGTATAACACAGTTGAAGCTTCTAAGTTGATGTAATAGCCAGTAAGAAGTAGCACAATCAAGTTTTAGGTATCGATTATTGACTTTTTAGCTGGCTTTGGTGCCTTGGACATGAGCTAGGACCTTAAGATTCTGCATGAAAGGAGGACTATCAGCCGAGTTGTACGGGAGAATGTGAAAAGTGTTCATATGTAGTAAAAACCTAGAAATCCGTCCGTTTTCGTCATTTGTTATCGAATCCACCTAAAGCCAGATCGTCATATTGGCCTCATTTATGTCTAAAACGGTTGTACTTATCGACTGCAAAGCTATGTTGCGTGCTGCGGTATGCGGGGACACTAAAAGCATCATAGTAGAACACAGATGAAGCTTCTAAGTTGATGTAATAGACAGTAAGAAGTAGTACAATTCAAGTTTTAGGTATCGATTATTGACTTTATAGCTATCTTTGGTGCCTTGGACATGAGCTAGGACCTTAAGTTTCTGCATGAAAAGAGGACTAGCAGCTGATTAGCACGGGAGAATGTGAAAAGTGTTCATATGTAGTAAAAACCTGAGAAATCCGTCCGTTTTCGTCATTTGTTTTCGACTCGACTTAAAGCCAGATCTTCACATTGGCCGCTCTTCTCTCTGAAACGGTTGTACTTATCGTCTGCAAAGCTATGACGTGTGCTGCGGTATGCGGAGACACTAAAACCACGATAGTAAAACACAGATGAAGCTTCTAAGTTGATGTAATAGCCAGTAAGATATAGTATAATTCTAGTTTAGGTATCGATTATTGACTTTTTAGCTGGCTTTGGTTCCTTGGACATGAGCTAGGACCTTAATATTCTGCATGAAAGGAGGACTGGCAGCCGCGTTGCACGGGAGAATGTGAAAAGTGTTCATATGTAGTAAAAACCTGAGAAATCCGTCCGTTTTCGTCATCTGTTATCGAATAGACTTAAAGCCAGATCGTCACATTGGCCGCTCTACTCTCTGAAACGATTGTACTTATCGTCTACTAATCTATGTCGCGTGCTGCGGTATGCGGGGACACAAAAAAGCACCACAGTAGAACACAGATGAAGGTTCTAAGTTGATGTAATAGCCAGTAAGAAGTAGTACAATTCAAGTTTTAGGTATCGATTATTGACTTTTTAGCGGGCTTTGGTGCCTTGGACATGAGCTAGGACCTTAAGATTCTGCACGAAAGGAGGACTAGCAGCCGAGTTGCACGGGAGAATATGAAAAGTGTTCATATGTAGTAAAAACCTGAGAAATCCATCCGTTTTCGTCATTTGTTATCGACTCGACTTAAAGCCAGATCATCACATTGGCCGCTCTTCTCTCTGAAACGGTTGTACTTATCGTCTGCAAAGCTATGTCGCGTGCTGCGGTATGCGGAGACACTAAAAGCACCATAGTAGAACACAGATGAAGCTTCTAAGTTGATGTAATAGCCACTAAGAAGTAGTACAATTCAAGTTTTAGGTATCGATTATTGACTTTTTAGGTGGCTTTGGTGCCTTGGACTTGAGCTAAGACCTTAAGATTCTGCATGAAAGGAGGACTAGCAGCTGAGTTGCATGGGAGAATGTGAAAAGTGTTCATATGCAGTAAAACCCCGAAAAATCCGTTCGTTATCGTCATTTTTTTATCGAATCGACATAAGGCCAGATCGTCACATTGGCTGCTCTTCTCTTTGAAATGGTTGTACTTATCGTCTGCAAAGATATGACGTTTTCTGCGGTATGCGGAGACACTAAAAGCACCATAGTAGAACACAGATGAAGCTTCTAAGTTGATGTAATACCCAGTAAGATATAGTACAATTCTAGTTTTAGGTATCGATTATTGACTTATTAGCTATCTTCGGTGCCTTGGACATGAGCTAGGACCTTAAGATTCTGCATGAAAGGAGGACTAGCAGCCGCGTTGCACGGGAGAAAGTGAGAAGTGTTCATATGTAGTAAAAACCTGAGAAATCCGTCTGTTTTCGTCATTTGTTATCGAATCGACTTAAAGCCAGAATGTCACACTGGCCGCTCTTCTCTCTGAAACGATTGTACTTATCGTCTGCAAAGCTATGTCGCGTGCTGCGGTATGCGGAGACACTAAAAGCACCATTGTAGAACACAGATGAAGGTTCTAAGTTGATGTAATAGCCCATAAGAAGTAGACCAATTCAAGTTTTAGGTATAGATTATTGACATTTTAGCTGGCTTTGGTTCCTTGGACATGAGCTAGGAACTTAAGATTCTGCATGAAAGGAGCACTAGCTGCCGAGTAGCATGGGAGAATGTCAAAAGTGTTCATATGTAGTAAAAACCTGAGAAATCCGTCCGTTTTCGTCATTTGTTATCGACTCGACTTAAAGCCAGATCTCCACATTGGCCGCTCTTCTCTCTGAAACGGTCCTAATTACCGTCTGCAAAGCTATGTCTCGTGCTCCGGTATGCGGAGACACTAAAAGCACATAGTAGAAAACAGATGAAGCTTCTAAGTTGATGTAATAGCCAGTAAAATATAGTACAATTCAAGTTTAAGGTATCGATTATTGACTTTTTAGCTGGCTTTGGTGCCTTGGACATGAGCTAGGACCTTAAGATTCTGCATGAAAGGAGGACTAGCAGCCGAGTTGCACGGAAGAATTTGGATTGTGTTCATATGTAGTAAAAACCTAGAAATCCGTC
Organism: Schistocerca gregaria; assembly: GCF_023897955.1. Classification (NCBI taxonomy): domain Eukaryota; kingdom Metazoa; phylum Arthropoda; class Insecta; order Orthoptera; family Acrididae; genus Schistocerca; species Schistocerca gregaria. The sequence goes on along the minus strand of NW_026061864.1, from coordinate 567,073 downwards.
AGTTTTCGTCATTTGTTATCGAATCGACTTAAAGCCAGATCGTCACATTGGCCGCTCTTCTCTCTGAAACAGTTGTACTAATCGTCTGCAAAGCTACGTCGCGTGCTGCGGTCTGCGGAGACACTAAAAGCACCATAGCAGAACACAGATGAAGGTCCTAAGTTAATGTAATAGCCAGTAAGAAGTAGACCAATTCAAGTTTTAGGTATCGATAATTGACTTTTTAGCGGGCTTTGGTGCCTTGGACATGAGCTAGGACCTTAAGATTCTGCATGAAAGGAGGACTAGCAGCCGAGTTGCACGGGAGAATGTGAAAAGTGTTCATATGTAGTAAAAACTTGAGAAATCCGTCCGTTTTCGTCATTTGTTATCGACTCGACTTAAAGCCAGATCATCACATTGGCCGCTCTTCTCTCTGAAATCGTCGTAATTATCGTCTGCAAAGCTATGTCTCGTGCTCCGGAATGCTGAGACACTAAAAGCACCATAGTAGAAAACAGATGAAGCTTCTAAGTTGATGTAATAGCCAGTAATATATAGTACAATTCAAGTTTCAAGTATCGATTATTGACTTTATAGCTGGCTCTGGAGCCTTGGACATGAGCTAGGACCTTAAGATTCTGCATGAAAGGAGGACTAGCAGCCGAGTTGCACGGGAGAATGTGGAATGTGTTCATATGTTGTAAAAACCTAGAAATACGTCCGTTTTCGTCATTTGTTACAGAATCGACTTAAAGCCAGATCGTCACATTGGCCGCTCTTCTCTCTGAAACGGTTGTACTTATCGTCTGCAAAGCTATGTCGCGTGCTGCGGTATGCGGAGACACTAAAAGCACCATAGTAGAACACAGATGAAGGTTCTAAGTTGATGTAATAGCCAGTAAGAAGTAGACCAATTCAAGTTTTAGGTATAGATTATTGACTTTTTAGCTGGCTTTGATTCTTTGGACATGAGCTACGACCTTAAGATTCTGCATGAAAGGAGGACAATCAGCCGAGTTGTACGGGAGAATGTGAAAAGTGTTCATATGTAGTAAAAACCTAGAAAACCGTCCGTTTTCGTCATTTGTTATCGAATCCACTTAAAGCCAGATCGTCATATTGGCCGCATTTATGTCTAAAACGGTTGGACTTATCGTCTGCAAAGCTATGTCGCGTGCTGCGGTATGCGGAGACACTAAAAACACCATAGTAAAAGACAGATGAAGCATGTAATTTAATGTAATAGCCAGTAAGAAGTAGTACAATTAAAGTTTTAGGTATCGATTATGGACTTTTTAGCTGGCTTTGGTGACTTGGACATGAGCTAGGACCTTAAGAATCTGCATGAAAGTAGGACTAGCAGCCGTGTTGCACGGGAGAATGTGAAAAGTGTTCATGTGTAGTAAAAACCTGAGAAATCCGTCCGTATTCGTCATTTTTTACCGAATCGGCTTAAAGCCAGATCGTCACATTGGTCGCTCTTCGCTCTGAAACAATTGTACTTATCGACTGCAAAGCTATGTCGCGTGCTGCGGTATGCGGAGACACTAAAAGCACCATAGTAGAAAACAGATGAAGCTTCTAAGTTGATGTAATAGCCAGTAAGATATAGTACAATTCAAGTTTTAGGTATCGATTATTGACTTTTTAGCTGGCTTTGGTGCCTTGGACATGAGCTAGGACCTTAAGATTCTGCATGAAAGGAGGACTAGCAGCCGAGTTGCACGGAAGAATGTGGAATGTGTTCATATGTAGTAAAAACCTAGAAATCCGACCGTTTTCGACATTTGTTATCGAATCGACTTAAAGCCAGATCGTCACATTGGCCGCTCTTCTCTCTGAAACAGTTGTACTTATCGTCTGCAAAGCTACGTCGCGTGCTGCGGTATGCGGAGACACTAAAAGATCCATAGTATAACACAGTTGAAGCTTCTAAGTTGATGTAATAGCCAGTAAGAAGTAGCACAATCAAGTTTTAGGTATCGATTGTTGACTTTTTAGCTGGCTTTGGTGCCTTGGACATGAGCTAGGACCTTAAGATTCTGCATGAAAGGAGGACTATCAGCCGAGTTGTACGGGAGATTGTGAAAAGTGTTCATATGTAGTAAAAACCTAGAAATCCGTCCGTTTTCGTCATTTGTTATCGAGTCCACCTAAAGCCAGATCGTCATATTGGCCGCATTTATGTCTAAAACGGTTGTACTTATCGACTGCAAAGCTATGTCGCGTGCTGCGGTATGCGGAGACACTAAAAACACCATAGTAAAAGACAGATGAAGCATGTAATTTAATGTAATAGCCAGTAAGAAGTAGTACAATTAAAGTTTTAGGTATCGATTATGGACTTTTTAGCTGGCTTTGGTGACTTGGACATGAGCTAGGACCTTAAGAATCTGCATGAAAGTAGGACTAGCAGCCGTGTTGCACGGGAGAATGTGAAAAGTGTTCATGTGTAGTAAAAACCTGAGAAATCCGTCCGTATTCGTCATTTTTTACCGAATCGGCTTAAAGCCAGAACGTCACATTGGTCGCTCTTCGCTCTGAAACAATTGTACTTATCGACTGCAAAGCTATGTCGCGTGCTGCGGTATGCGGAGACACTAAAAGCACCATAGTAGAAAACAGATGAAGCTTCTAAGTTGATGTAATAGCCAGTAAGATATAGTACAATTCAAGTTTTAGGTATCGATTATTGACTTTTTAGCTGGCTTTGGTGCCTTGGACATGAGCTAGGACCTTAAGATTCTGCATGAAAGGAGGACTAGCAGCCGAGTTGCACGGAAGAATGTGGAATGTGTTCATATGTAGTAAAAACCTAGAAATCCGACCGTTTTCGTCATTTGTTATCGAATCGACTTAAAGCCAGATCGTCACATTGGCCGCTCTTCTCTCTGAAACAGTTGTACTTATCGTCTGCAAAGCTACGTCGCGTGCTGCGGTATGCGGAGACACTAAAAGATCCATAGTATAACACAGTTGAAGCTTCTAAGTTGATGTAATAGCCAGTAAGAAGTAGCACAATCAAGTTTTAGGTATCGATTGTTGACTTTTTAGCTGGCTTTCGTGCCTTGGACATGAGCTAGGACCTTAAGATTCTGCATGAAAGGAGGACTATCAGACGAGTTGTACGGGAGATTGTGAAAAGTGTTCATATGTAGTAAAAACCTAGAAATCCGTCCGTTTTCGTCATTTGTTATCGAGTCCACCTAAAGCCAGATCGTCATATTGGCCGCATTTATGTCTAAAACGGTTGTACTTATCGACTGCAAAGCTATGTCGCGTGCTGCGGTATGCGGGGACACTAAAAGCATCATAGTAGAACACAGATGAAGCTTCTAAGTTGATGTAATAGACAGTAAGAAGTAGTACAATTCAAGTTTTAGGTATCGATTATTGACTTTATAGCTGGCTTTGGTGCCTTGGACATGAGCTAGGACCTTAAGTTTCTGCATGAAAAGAGGACTAGCAGCTGATTAGCACGGGAGAATGTGAAAAGTGTTCATATGTAGTAAAAACCTGAGAAATCCGTCCGTTTTCGTCATTTGTTATCGAATGCACTTAAAGCAAGATCGTCATATTGGCCGCATTTATGTCTAAAACGGTTGTACTTATCGTCTGCAAAGCTATGTCGCGTGCTGCGGTATGCGGAGACACTAAAAGCACCATAGTAGAACACAGATGAAGGTTCTAAGTTGATGTAATAGCCAGTAAGAAGTAGTCCAATTCAAGTTTTATTTATCGATTATTGACTTTTTAGCTGGCTTTGGTGCCTTGGACATGAGCTAGGACCTTAAGATTCTGCATGAAAGGAGGACTAGCAGCCGAGTTGCACGGGAGAATGTGAAAAGTGTTCATTCGTAGTAAAAACCTAGAAATCCGTCCGTTTTTTCATTTGTTATCGAATCGACTTAAAGCCAGATCGTCACATTGGTCGCTCTTCTCTCTGAAACGATTGTACTTATCGTCTGCAAAGCTATGTCGCGTGCTGCGGTATGCGGAGACACAAAAAGCACCATAGTAGAACAAGATGAAGGTTCTAAGTTGATGTAATAGCCAGTAAGAAGTAGACCAATTCAAGTTTTAGGTATCGATTATTGACTTTTTAGCTGGCTTTGGTTCCGTGGACATGAGCTAGGAACTTAAGATTCTGCATGAAAGGAGGACTAGCTGCCGAGTTGCACGGGAGAATGTGAAAAGTGTTCATATGTAGTAAAAACCTGAGAAATCCGTCCGTTTTCGTCATTTGTTATCGACTCGACTTAAAGCCAGATCTTCACATTGGCCGCTCTTCTCTCTGAAACGGTCCTAATTATCGTCTGCAAAGCTATGTCTCGTGCTCCGGTATGCGGAGACACTAAAAGCACCATAGTAGAAAACAGATGAAGCTTCTAAGTTGATGTAATAGCCAGTAAGATATAGTACAATTCAAGTTTTAGGTATCGATTATTGACTTTCTAGCTGGCATTGGTGCCTTGGACATGGGCTAGGACCTTAAGATTCTGCATGAAAGGAGGACTAGCAGCCGAGTTGCACGGGAGAATGTGAAAAGTGTTCATATGTAGTTAAAACCTGAGAAATTTGTCCGTTTTCGTCATTTGTTATCGACTCGACTTAAAGACAGATCTTCACATTGACCGCATTTCTGTCTAAAACGGTTGTACTTATCGTCTGCAAAGCTATGTTGCTTGCTGCGGTATGTGGAGACACTAAAAGCACCATAGCAGAACACATATGATGCTTCTAAGTTGATGTAATAGCCAGTAAGATATAGTACAATTCAAGTTTCAGGTATCGATTATTGACTTTATAGCTGGCCCTGGAGACTTGGACATAGCTAGGACCTTAAGATTCTGCATGAATTGAGGACTAGCAGCCGAGTTGCACGGGAGAATGTGAAAAGTGTTCATATGTAGTAAAAACCCGAGAAATCGGTCCGTTTTCGTCATTTGTTATCGACTCGACTTAAAGCCAGATCATCACATTGGCCGCTCTTCTCTCTGAAATGGTCCTAATTATCGTCTGCAAAGCTATGTCTCTTGCTCCGGTATGCGGAGACACTAAAAGCACCATAGTAGAAAACAGATGAAGCTTCTAAGTTGATGTAATAGCCAGTAAGATATAGTACAATTCAAGTTTTAGGTATCGATTATTGACTTTTTAGGTGGCTTTGGTGCCTTGGACATGAGCTAGGACCTTAAGATTCTGCATGAAAGGAGAACTAGCAGCTGAGTTGCAAGGGAGAAAGTGAAAAGTGTTCATATGCAGTAAAGACCTGAGAAATCCGTCCGTTTTCGTCATTTGTTATCGAATCCACTTAAAGCCAGATCGTCACATTGGTCGCTCTTCTCTCTGAAACGATTGTACTTATCGTCTGCAAAGCTATGTCGCGTGCTGCGGTATGCGGAGACACTAAAAGCACCATAGTAGAACACAGATGAAGCTTCTAAGTTGATGTAATAGCCAGTAAGAAGTAGACCAATTCAAGTTTTAGGTATCGATTATTGACTTTTTAGCTGGCTTTGGTTCCGTGGACATGAGCTAGGAACTTAAGATTCTGCATGAAAGGAGGACTAGCTGCCGAGTTGCACGGGAGAATGTGAAAAGTGTTCATATGTAGTAAAAACCTGAGAAATCCGTCCGTTTTCGTCATTTGTTATCGACTCGACTTAAAGCCAGATCTTCACATTGGCCGCTCTTCTCTCTGAAACGGTCCTAATTATCGTCTGCAAAGCTATGTCTCGTGCTCCGGTTTGCGGAGACACTAAAAGCACCATAGTAGAAAACAGATGAAGCTTCTAAGTTGATGTAATAGCCAGTAAGATATAGTACAATTCAAGTTTTAGGTATCGATTATTGACTTTTTAGCTGGCTTTGGTGCCTTGGACATGAGCTAGGACCTTAAGATTCTGCATGAAAGGAGGACTAGCAGCCGAGTTGCACGGAAGAATGTGGAATGTGTTCATATGTAGTAAAAAATTAGAAATCCGTCCGTTTTCGTCATTTGTTATCGAATCGACTTAAAGCCAGATCGTCACATTGGCCGCTCTTCTCTCTGAAACGGTTGTACTTATCGTCTGCAAAGCTACGTCGCGTGCTGCGGTATGCAGAGACACTAAAAGATCCATAGTAGAACACAGATGAAGCTTCTAAGTTGATGTAATAGACAGTAAGAAGTAGCACAATTCAAGTTTTAGGTATCGATTATTGACTTTTTAGCTGGCTTTGGTGCCTTGGACATGAGCTAGGACCTTAAGATTCTGCATGAAAGGAGGACTATCAGCCGAGTTGTACCGGAGAATGTGAAAAGTGTTCATATGTAGTAAAAACCTAGAAATCCGTCCGTTTTCGTCATTTGTTATCGAATCCACTTAAAGCCAGATCGTCATATTGGACGCATTTATGTCTAAAACGGTTGTACTTATCGACTACAAAGCTATGTCGCGTGCTGCGGTATGCGGAGACACTAAAAGCATCATAGTAGAACACAGATGAAGCTTCTAAGTTGATGTAATAGACAGTAAGAAGTAGTACAATTCAAGTTTTAGGTATCGATTATTGACTTTATAGAGATCTTTGGTGCCTTGGACATGAGCTAGGACCTTAAGATTCTGCATGAAAGGAGGACTAGCAGCTGATTTGCACGGGCGAATGTGAAAAGTGTTCATATGTAGTAAAAACCTGAGAAATTCGTCCGTTTTCGTCATTTGTTATCGACTCGACTTAAAGCCAGATCTTCACATTGACCGCATTTCTGTCTAAAACGGTTGTACTTATCGTCTGCAAAGCTATGTTGCTTGCTGCGGTATGTGGAGACACTAAAAGCACCATAGTAGAACACAGATGAAGGTTCTAAGTTGATGTAATAGCCAGTAAGATATAGTACAATTCAAGTTTCAGGTATCGATTATTGACTTTATAGCTGGCTCTGGAGACTTGGACATAAGCTAGGACCTTAAGATTCTGCATGAAAGGAGGACTAGCAGCCGAGTTGCACGGGAGAATGTGAAAAGTGTTCATATGTAGTAAAAACCTGAGAAATCCGTCCGTTTTCGTCATTTGTTATCGAATCGACTTAAAGCCAGATCGTCACATTGGCCGCTCTTCTCTCTGAAATGGTCCTAATTATCGTCTGCAAAGCTATGTCTCTTGCTCCGGTATGCGGAGACACTAAAAGCACCATAGTAGAAAACAGATGAAGCTTCTAAGTTGATGTAATAGCCAGTAAGATATAGTACAAATCAAGTTTTAGGTATCGATTATTGACTTTTTAGGTGGCTTTGGTGCCTTGGACATGAGCTAGGACCTTAAGATTCTGCATGAAAGGAGAACTAGCAGCTGAGTTGCAAGGGAGAAAGTGAAAAGTGTTCATATGCAGTAAAGACCTGAGAAATCCGTCCGTTTTCGTCATTTGTTATCGACACGACTGAAAGCCAGATCTTCACATTGGCCGCTCTTCTCTCTGAAACGGTCCTAATTATCGTCTGCAAAGCTATGTCTCGTGCTCCGGTTTGCGGAGACACTAAAAGCACCATAGTAGAAAACAGATGAAGCTTCTAAGTTGATGTAATAGCCAGTAAGATATAGTACAATTCAAGTTTTAGGTATCGATTATTGATTTTTAGCTGGCTTTGGTGCCTTGGACATGAGCTAGGACCTTAAGATTCTGCATGAAAGGAGGACTAGCAGCCGAGTTGCACGGAAGAATGTGAAATGTGTTCATATGTGGTAAAAAATTTGAAATCCGTCCGTTTTCGTCATTTGTTATCGAATCGACTTAAAGCCAGATCGTCACATTGGCCGCTCTTCTCTCTGAAACGGTTGTACTTATCGTCTGCAAAGCTACGTCGCGTGCTGCGGTATGCGGAGACACTAAAAGATCCATAGTAGAACACAGATGAAGCTTCTAAGTTGATGTAATAGCCAGTAAGAAGTAGCACAATTCAAGTTTTAGGTATCGATTATTGACTTTTTAGCTGGCTTTGGTGCCTTGGACATGAGCTAGGACCTTAAGATTCTGCATGAAAGGAGGACTATCAACCGAGTTGTACCGGAGAATGTGAAAAGTGTTCATATGTAGTAAAAACCTAGAAATCCGTCCGTTTTCGTCATTTGTTATCGAATCCACTTAAAGCCAGATCGTCATATTGGCCGCATTTATGTCTAAAACGGTTGTACTTATCGACTGCAAAGCTATGTCGCGTGCTGCGGTATGCGGAGACACTAAAAGCATCATAGTAGAACACAGATGAAGCTTCTAAGTTGATGTAATAGACAGTAAGAAGTAGTACAATTCAAGTTTTAGGTATCGATTATTGACTTTATAGAGATCTTTGGTGCCTTGGACATGAGCTAGGACCTTAAGATTCTGCATGAAAGGAGGACTAGCAGCTGATTTGCACGGGAGAATGTGAAAAGTGTTCATATGTAGTAAAAACCTGAGAAATTCGTCCGTTTTCGTCATTTGTTATCGACTCGACTTAAAGCCAGATCTTCACATTGACCGCATTTCTGTCTAAAACGGTTGTACTTATCGTCTGCAAAGCTATGTTGCTTGCTGCGGTATGTGGAGACACTAAAAGCACCATAGTAGAACACATATGAAGCTTCTAAGTTGATGTAATAGCCAGTAAGATATAGTACAATTCAAGTTTTAGGTATCGATTATTGGCTTTTTAGCTGGCTTTGGTGCCTTGGACATGACCTAGGACCTTAAGATTCTGCATGAAAGGAGAACTAGCAGCCGCGTTGCACGGGAGAGTGTGAAAAGTGTTCATTTGCAGTAAAAATCCGAAAAATCCGTCCGTTTACGTCATTTGTTATCGAATCGACTTAAAGCCAGATCGTCACATTAGCCGCTCTTCTCTCTGAAACGGTTGTACTTGTCGTCTGCAAAGCTATGTCGCGTGCTGCGGTATGCGGAGACACTAAAAGCACCATAGTAGAACACAGATGAAGCTTCTAAGTTGATGTAATAGCCAGTAAGAAGTAGTACAATTCAAGTTTTAGGTATCGATTATTGGCTTTTTAGCTGGCTTTGGCGCCTTGGACATGAGCTAGGACCTTAAGATTCTGCATGAAAGGAGGGCTAGCAGCCGCGTTGCACGGGAGAATGTGAAAAGTGTTCATATGTAGTAAAAACCTTAGAAATCCGTCCGTTTTCGTCATTTGTTATCGAATCGACTTAAAGCCAGATCGCCACATTGGCCGCTCTTCTCTCTGAAATGGCTGTACTTATCGTCTGCAAAGCTATGACGCGTGCTGCGGTATGCGGAGACACTAAAACCACCATAGTAAAACACAGATGAAGCATCTAATTTAATGTAATAGAAAGTAAGAAGTAGTACAATTCAAGTTTTAGGTATCGATTATGGACTTTTTAGCTGGCTTTGGTGCCTTGGGCAAGAGCTAGGACCTTAAGAATCTGCATGAAAGGAGGACTAGCAGCCGAGTTGCACGGGAGAATGTGAAAAGTGTTCATATGTAGTAAAAACCTGAGAAATCCGTCCGTTTTCGTCATTTGTTATCGACTCAACTTAAAGCCAGATTATCACATTGGCCGCTCTTCTCTCTGAAACGGTCGTAATTATCTTCTGCAAAGCTATGTCTCGTGCTCCAGTATGCGGAGACACTAAAAGCACCATAGTAGAAAACAGATGAAGCTTCTAAGTTGATGTAATAGCCAGTAAGATATAGTACAATTCAAGTTTTAGGTATCGATTATTGATTTTTTAGCTGGCTTTGGTGCCTTGGACATGAGCTAGGACCTTAAGATTCTGCATGAAAGGAGGACTAGCAGCCGAGTTGCACGGGAGAATGTGGAATGTGTTCATATGTAGTAAAAACCTAGAAATCCTTCCGTTTTCGTCATTTGTTATCGAATCGACTTAAAGCCAAATCGTCACATTGGCCGCTCTTCTCTCTGAATCGGTTGTACTTATCGTCTGCAAAGCTACGTCGCGTGCTGCGGTATGCGGAGACACTAAAAGATCCATAGTATAACACAGATGAAGCTTGTAAGTTGATGTAATAGCCAGTAAGAAGTAGCACAATTCAAGTTTTAGGTATCGATTATTGACTTTTTAGCTGTCTTTGGTGCCTTGGACATGAGCTAGGACCTTAAGATTCTGCATGAAAGGAGGACTATCAGCCGCGTTGTACGGGAGAATGTGAAAAGTGTTCATATGTAGTAAAAACCTAGAAATCCGTCCGTTTTCGTCATTTGTTATCGAATGCACTTAAAGCCAAATCGTCATATTGGCCGCATTTATGTCTAAAACGGTTGTACTCATCGTCTGCAAAGCTATGTCGCGTGCTGCGGTATGCGGAGACACTAAAAGCATCATAGTAGAACACAGATGAAGCTTCTAAGTTGATGTAATACACAGTAAGAAATAGTACAATTCAAGTTTTAGGTATCGATTATTGACTTTATAGCTATCTTTGGTGCCTTGGACGTGAGCTAGGACCTTAAGATTCTGCATGAAAGGAGGACTAGCAGCTGATTTGCACGGGAGAATGTGAAAAGTGTTCATATGTAGTAAAAACGTGAGAAATTCGTCCGTTTTCGTCATTTGTTATCGACTCGACTTAAAGACAGATCTTCACATTGACCGCATTTCTGTCTAAAACGGTTGTACTTATCGTCTGCAAAGCTATGTTGCTTGCTGCGGTATGTGGAGACACTAAAAGCACCATAGCAGAACACATATGATGCTTCTAAGTTGATGTAATAGCCAGTAAGATATAGTACAATTCAAGTTTCAGGTATCGATTATTGACTTTATAGCTGGCCCTGGAGACTTGGACATAGCTAGGACCTTAAGATTCTGCATGAATTGAGGACTAGCAGCCGAGTTGCACGGGAGAATGTGAAAAGTGTTCATATGTAGTAAAAACCCGAGAAATCGGTCCGTTTTCGTCATTTGTTATCGACTCGACTTAAAGCCAGATCATCACATTGGCCGCTCTTCTCTCTGAAATGGTCCTAATTATCGTCTGCAAAGCTATGTCTCTTGCTCCGGTATGCGGAGACACTAAAAGCACCATAGTAGAAAACAGATGAAGCTTCTAAGTTGATGTAATAGCCAGTAAGATATAGTACAATTCAAGTTTTAGGTATCGATTATTGACTTTTTAGGTGGCTTTGGTGACTTGGACATGAGCTAGGACCTTAAGATTCTGCATGAAAGGAGAACTAGCAGCTGAGTTGCAAGGGAGAATGTGAAAAGTGTTCATATGCAGTAAAGACCTGAGAAATCCGTCCGTTTTCGTCATTTGTTATCGAATCCACTTAAAGCCAGATCGTCACATTGGTCGCTCTTCTCTCTGAAACGATTGTACTTATCGTCTGCAAAGCTATGTCGCGTGCTGCGGTATGCGGAGACACTAAAAGCACCATAGTAGAACACAGATGAAGGTTCTAAGTTGATGTAATAGCCAGTAAGAAGTAGACCAATTCAAGTTTTAGGTATCGATTATTGACTTTTTAGCTGGCTTTGGTTCCGTGGACATGGGCTAGGAACTTAAGATTCTGCATGAAAGGAGGACTAGCTGCCGAGTTGCACGGGAGAATGTGAAAAGTGTTCATATGTAGTAAAAACCTGAGAAATCCGTCCGTTTTCGTCATTTGTTATCGACTCGACATAAAGCCAGATCTTCACATTGGCCGCTCTTCTCTCTGAAACGGTCCTAATTATCGTCTGCAAAGCTATGTCTCGTGCTCCGGTTTGCGGAGACACTAAAAGCACCATAGTAGAAAACAGATGAAGCTTCTAAGTTGATGTAATAGCCAGTAAGATATAGTACAATTCAAGTTTTAGGTATCGATTATTGACTTTTTAGCTGGCTTTGGTGCCTTGGACATGAGCTAGGACCTTAAGATTCTGCATGAAAGGAGGACTAGCAGCCGAGTTGCACGGAAGAATGTGGAATGTGTTCATATGTAGTAAAAAATTAGAAATCCGTCCGTTTTCGTCATTTGTTATCGAATCGACTTAAAGCCAGATCGTCACATTGGCCGCTCTTCTCTCTGAAACGGTTGTACTTATCGTCTGCAAAGCTACGTCGCGTGCTGCGGTATGCGGAGACACTAAAAGATCCATAGTAGAACACAGATGAAGCTTCTAAGTTGATGTAATAGCCAGTAAGAAGTAGCACAATTCAAGTTTTAGGTATCGATTATTGACTTTTTAGCTGGCTTTGGTGCCTTGGACATGAGCTAGGACCTTAAGATTCTGCATGAAAGGAGTACTATCAGCCGAGTTGTACCGGAGAATGTGAAAAGTGTTCATATGTAGTAAAAACCTAGAAATCCGTCCGTTTTCGTCATTTGTTATCGAATCCACTTAAAGCCACATCGACATATTGGCCGCATTTATGTCTAAAACGGTTGTACTTATCGACTGCAAAGCTATTACGCGTGCTGCGGTATGCGGAAACACTAAAAGCATCATAGTAGAACACAGATGAAGCTTCTAAGTTGATGTAATAGACAGTAAGAAGTAGTACAATTCAAATTTTAGGTATCGATTATTGACTTTATAGAGATCTTTGGTGCCTTGGACATGAGCTAGGACCTTAAGATTCTGCATGAAAGGAGGACTAGCAGCTGATTTGCACGGGAGAATGTGAAAAGTGTTCATTTGTAGTAAAAACCTGAGAAATTCGTCCGTTTTCGTCATTTGTTATCGACTCGACTTAAAGCCAGATCTTCACATTGACCGCATTTCTGTCTAAAACGGTTGTACTTATCGTCTGCAAAGCTATGTTGCTTGCTGCGGTATGTGGAGACACTAAAAGCACCATAGTAGAACACATATGAAGCTTCTAAGTTGATGTAATAGCCAGTAAGAAGTAGCACAATTCAAGTGTTAGGTATCGATTATTGACTTTTTAGCTGGCTTTGGTGCCTTGGACATGAGCTAGGACCTTAAGATTCTGCATGAAAGGAGGACTAGCAGCCGAGTTGCACGGGAGAGTGTGAAAAGTGTTCATTTGCAGTAAAAATCCGAAAAATCCGTCCGTTTACGTCATTTGTTATCGAATCGACTTAAAGCCAGATCGTCACATTAGCCGCTCTTCTCTCTGAAACGGTTGTACTTGTCGTCTGCAAAGCTATGTCGCGTGCTGCGGTATGCGGAGACACTAAAAGCACCATAGTAGAACACAGATGAAGCTTCTAAGTTGATGTAATAGCCAGTAAGAAGTAGTACAATTCAAGTTTTAGGTATCGATTATTGGCTTTTTAGCTGGCTTTGGCGCCTTGGACATGAGCTAGGACCTTAAGATTCTGCATGAAATTAGGGCTAGCAGCCGCGTTGCACGGGAGAATGTGAAAAGTGTTCATATGTAGTAAAAACCTTAAAAATCCGTCCGTTTTCGTCATTTGTTATCGAATCGACTTAAAGCCAGATCGCCACATTGGCCGCTCTTCTCTCTGAAATGGTTGTACTTATCGTCTGCAAAGCTATTACGCGTGCTGCGGTATGCGGAGACACTAAAACCACCATAGTAAAACACAGATGAAGCATCTAATTTAATGTAATAGAAAGTAAGAAGTAGTACAATTCAAGTTTTAGGTATCGATTATGGACTTTTTAGCTGGCTTTGGTGCCTTGGGCAAGAGCTAGGACCTTAAGAATCTGCATGAAAGGAGGACTAGCAGCCGAGTTGCACGGGAGAATGTGAAAAGTGTTCATATGTAGTAAAAACCTGAGAAATCCGTCCGTTTTCGTCATTTGTTATCGAATCGACTTAAAGCCAGATCGTCACATTGGCCGCTCTTCTCTCTGAAACGGTTGTACTTATCGTCTGCAAAGCTATGTCGCGTGCTGCGGTATGCGGAGACACTAAAAGGACCATAGTAGAACACAGGTGAAGCCTCTAAGATGATGTAATTGCCAGTAAGAAGTAGTACAATTCAATTTTTAGGTATCGATTATTGACTTTTTAGCTGGCTTTGGTGCCTTGGACATGAGCTAGGACCTTAAGATTCTGCATGAAAGGAGGACTAGCAGCCGAGTTGCACGGGAGAGTGTGAAAAGTGTTCATTTGCAGTAAAAACCCGAAAAATCCGTCCGTTTACGTCATTTGTTATCGAATCGACTTAAAGCCAGATCGTCACATTGGCCGCTCTTCTCTCTGAATCGGTTGTACTTATCGTCTGCAAAGCTACGTCGCGTGCTGCGGTATGCGGAGACACTAAAAGATCCATAGTATAACACAGATGAAGCTTGTAAGTTGATGTAATAGCCAGTAAGAAGTAGCACAATTCAAGTTTTAGGTATCGATTATTGACTTTTTAGCTGTCTTTGGTGCCTTGGACATGAGCTAGGACCTTAAGATTCTGCATGAAAGGAGGACTATCAGCCGCGTTGTACGGGAGAATGTGAAAAGTGTTCATATGTAGTAAAAACCTAGAAATCCGTCCGTTTTCGTCATTTGTTATCGAATGCACTTAAAGCCAAATCGTCATATTGGCCGCATTTATGTCTAAAACGGTTGTACTCATCGTCTGCAAAGCTATGTCGCGTGCTGCGGTATGCGGAGACACTAAAAGCATCATAGTAGAACACAGATGAAGCTTCTAAGTTGATGTAATACACAGTAAGAAATAGTACAATTCAAGTTTTAGGTATCGATTATTGACTTTATAGCTATCTTTGGTACCTTGGACATGAGCTAGGACCTTAAGATTCCGCATGAAAGGAGGACTAGCAGCTTATTTGCACGGGAGAATGTGAAAAGTGTTCATATGTAGTAAAAACCTAGAAATCCGTCCGTTTTCGTCATTTGTTATCGAATCGACTTAAAGCCAGATCGTCACATTGGCCGCATTTATGTCTAAAACGGTTGTACTTATCGTATGCAAAGCTATGTCGCGTGCTGCGGTATGCGGAGACAGTAAAAGCATCATAGTAGAACACAGATGAAGCTTCTAAGTTGATGTAATAGATAGTAAGATATAGTACAATTCAAGTTTTAGGTATCGATTATTAACTTTTTAGCTGGCTTTGGTGCCTTGGACATGAGCTAGGACCTTAAGATTCTGCATGAAAAGAGGACTAGCAGCCGAGTTGCACGGGAGAATGTGGAATGTGTTCATATGTAGTAAAAACCTAGAAATCCTTCCGTTTTCGTCATTTGTTATCGAATCGACTTAAAGCCAAATCGTCACATTGGCCGCTCTTCTCTCTGAATCGGTTGTACTTATCGTCTGCAAAGCTACGTCGCGTGCTGCGGTATGCGGAGACACTAAAAGATCCATAGTATAACACAGATGAAGCTTGTAAGTTGATGTAATAGCCAGTAAGAAGTAGCACAATTCAAGTTTTAGGTATCGATTATTGACTTTTTAGCTGTCTTTGGTGCCTTGGACATGAGCTAGGACCTTAAGATTCTGCATGAAAGGAGGACTATCAGCCGCGTTGTACGGGAGAATGTGAAAAGTGTTCATATGTAGTAAAAACCTAGAAATCCGTCCGTTTTCGTCATTTGTTATCGAATGCACTTAAAGCCAAATCGTCATATTGGCCGCATTTATGTCTAAAACGGTTGTACTCATCGTCTGCAAAGCTATGTCGCGTGCTGCGGTATGCGGAGACACTAAAAGCATCATAGTAGAACACAGATGAAGCTTCTAAGTTGATGTAATACACAGTAAGAAATAGTACAATTCAAGTTTTAGGTATCGATTATTGACTTTATAGCTATCTTTGGTGCCTTGGACATGAGCTAGGACCTTAAGATTCCGCATGAAAGGAGGACTAGCAGCTTATTTGCACGGGAGAATGTGAAAAGTGTTCATATGTAGTAAAAACCTAGAAATCCGTCCGTTTTCGTCATTTGTTATCGAATCGACTTAAAGCCAGATCGTCACATTGGCCGCATTTATGTCTAAAACGGTTGTACTTATCGTATGCAAAGCTATGTCGCGTGCTGCGGTATGCGGAGACAGTAAAAGCATCATAGTAGAACACAGATGAAGCTTCTAAGTTGATGTAATAGATAGTAAGAAGTAGTACAATTCAAGTTTTAGGTATCGATTATTGACTTTGTAGCTGGCTTTGGTTCCGTGGACATGAGCTAGGAACTTAAGATTCTGCATGAAAGGAGGACTAGCTGCCGAGTTGCACGGGAGAATGTGAAAAGTGTTCATATGTAGTAAAAACCTGAGAAATCCGTCCGTTTTCGTCATTTGTTATCGACTCGACTTAAAGCCAGATCTTCACATTGGCCGCTCTTCTCTCTGAAACGGTCCTAATTATCGGCTGCATAGCTATGTCTCGTGCTCCAGTATGCGGAGACACTAAAAGCACCATAGTAGAAAACAGATGAAGCTTCTAAGTTGATGTAATAGCCAGTAAGATGTAGTACAATTCAAGTTTTAGGTATCGATTATTGACTTTTTAGCTGGCTTTGGTGCCTTGGACATGAGCTAGGACCTTAAGATTCTGCATGAAAGGAGAACTAGCAGCTGAGTTGCAAGGGAGAATGTGAAAAGTGTTCATATGCAGTAAAAACCTGAGAAATCCGTCCGTTTTCGTCATTTGTTATCGAATCGACTTAAAGCCAGATCGTCACAATGGCCGCTCTACTGTGTGAAACGGTTGTACTTATCGTCTGCAAAGCTATGTCGTGTGCTGCGGCATGCGGAGACACAAAAAGCACCATAGTAGAATACAGATGAAGCTTCTAAGTTGATGTAATAGCAAGTAAGAAGTAGTACAATTCTATGTTTTTGTACTGATTATTGACTTTTTAGCTGGCTTTGGTGCCTTGGACATAAGCTAGGACCTTAAGATTCTGCATGAAAGGAGGACTAGCAGCCGAGTTGCACGGGAGAATGTGAAAAGTGTTCATATGTAGTAAAAACCTGAGAAATCCGTCCGTTTTCGTCATTTGTTATCGAATCGACTTAAAGCCAGATCGTCACATTGGCCGCTCTTCTCTCTGAAACGGTTGTACTTATCGTCTGCAAAGCTATGTCGCGTGCTGCGGTATGCGGAGACACTAAAAGGACCATAGTAGAACACAGGTGAAGCCTCTAAGATGATGTAATTGCCAGTAAGAAGTAGTACAATTCAATTTTTAGGTATCGATTATTGACTTTTTAGCTGGCTTTGGTGCCTTGGACATGAGCTAGGACCTTAAGATTCTGCATGAAAGGAGGACTAGCAGCCGAGTTGCACGGGAGAGTGTGAAAAGTGTTCATTTGCAGTAAAAACCCGAAAAATCCGTCCGTTTACGTCATTTGTTATCGAATCGACTTAAAGCCAGATCGTCACATTAGCCGCTCTTCTCTCTGAAACGGTTGTACTTATCGTCTGCAAAGCTATGTCGCGTGCTGCGGTATGCGGAGACACTAAAAGCACCATAGTAGAACACAGATGAAGCTTCTAAGTTGATGTAATAGCCAGTAAGAAGTAGTACAATTCAAGTTTTAGGTATCGATTATTGGCTTTTTAGCTGGCTTTGGCGCCTTGGACATGAGCTAGGACCTTAAGATTCTGCATGAAAGGAGGACTATCAGCCGCGTTGCACGGGAGAATGTGAAAAGTGTTCATATGTAGTAAAAACCTTAGAAATCCGTCCGTTTTCGTCATTTGTTATCGAATCGACTTAAAGCCAGATCGTCACATTGGCCGCTCTTCTCTCTGAAATGGCTGTACTTATCGTCTGCAAAGCTATGACGCGTGCTGCGGTATGCGGAGACACTAAAACCACCATAGTAAAACACAGATGAAGCATCTAATTTAATGTAATAGAAAGTAAGAAGTAGTACAATTCAAGTTTTAGGTATCGATTATGGACTTTTTAGCTGGCTTTGGTGCCTTGGGCAAGAGCTAGGACCTTAAGAATCTGCATGAAAGGAGGACTAGCAGCCGAGTTGCACGGGAGAATGTCCGTTTTCGTCATTTGTTATCGACTCAACTTAAAGCCAGATTATCACATTGGCCGCTCTTCTCTCTGAAACGGTCGTAATTATCTTCTGCAAAGCTATGTCTCGTGCTCCAGTATGCGGAGACACTAAAAGCACCATAGTAGAAAACAGATGAAGCTTCTAAGTTGATGTAATAGCCAGTAAGATATAGTACAATTCAAGTTTTAGGTATCGATTATTGACTTTTTAGGTGGCTTTGGTGCCTTGGACATGAGCTAGGACCTTAATATTCTGCAAGAAAGGAGAACTAGCAGCTGAGTTGCAAGGGAGAAAGTGAAAAGTGTTCATATGCAGTAAAGACCTGAGAAATCCGTCCGTTTTCGTCATTTGTTATCGAATCCACTTAAAGCCAGATCGTCACATTGGTCGCTCTTCTCTCTGAAACGATTGTACTTATCGTCTGCAAAGCTATGTCGCGTGCTGCGGTATCCGGAGACACTAAAAGCACCATAGTAGAACACAGATGAAGGTTCTAAGTTGATGTAATAGCCAGTAAGAAGTAGACCAATTCAAGTTTTAGGTATCGATTATTGACTTTTTAGCTGGCTTTGGTTCCGTGGACATGAGCTAGGAACTTAAGATTCTGCATGAAAGGAGGACTAGCTGCCGAGTTACACGGGAGAATGTGAAAAGTGTTCATATGTAGTAAAAACCTGAGAAATCCGTCCGTTTTCGTCATTTGTTATCGACTCGACTTAAAGCCAGATCTTCACATTGGCCGCTCTTCTCTCTGAAACGGTCCTAATTATCGTCTGCAAAGCTATGTCTCGTGCTCCGGTTTGCGGAGACACTAAAAGCACCATAGTAGAAAACAGATGAAGCTTCTAAGTTGATGTAATAGCCAGTAAGATATAGTACAATTCAAGTTTTAGGTATCGATTATTGACTTTTTAGCTGGCTTTGGTGCCTTGGACATGAGCTAGGACCTTAAGATTCTGCATGAAAGGAGGACTAGCAGCCGAGATGCACGGAAGAATGTGGAATGTGTTCATATGTAGTAAAAAATTAGAAATCCGTCCGTTTTCGTCATTTGTTATCGAATCGACTTAAAGCCAGATCGTCACATTGGCCGCTCTTCTCTCTGAAACGGTTGTACTTATCGTCTGCAAAGCTACGTCGCGTGCTGCGGTATGCGGAGACACTAAAAGATCCATAGTAGAACACAGATGAAGCTTCTAAGTTGATGTAATAGCCAGTAAGAAGTAGCACAATTCAAGTTTTAGGTATCGATTATTGACTTTTTAGCTGGCTTTGGTGCCTTGGACATGAGCTAGGACCTTAAGATTCTGCATGAAAGGAGGACTATCAGCCGAGTTGTACCGGAGAATGTGAAAAGTGTTCATATGTAGTAAAAACCTAGAAATCCGTCCGTTTTCGTCATTTGTTATCGAATCCACTTAAAGCCAGATCGTCATATTGGCCGCATTTATGTCTAAAACGGTTGTACTTATCGACTGCAAAGCTATGTCGCGTGCTGCGGTATGTAGAGACACTAAAAGCATCATAGTAGAACACAGATGAAGCTTCTAAGTTGATGTAATAGACAGTAAGAAGTAGTACAATTCAAGTTTTAGGTATCGATTATTGACTTTATAGAGATCTTTGGTGCCTTGGACATGAGCTAGGACCTTAAGATTCGGCATGAAAGGAGGACTAGCAGCTGATTTGCACGGGAGAATGTGAAAAGTGTTCATATGTAGTAAAAACCTGAGAAATTCGTCCGTTTTCGTCATTTGTTATCGACTCGACTTAAAGCCAGATCTTCACATTGACCGCATTTCTGTCTAAAACGGTTGTACTTATCGTCTGCAAAGCTATGTTGCTTGCTGCGGTATGTGGAGACACTAAAAGCACCATAGTAGAACACATATGAAGCTTCTAAGTTGATGTAATAGCCAGTAAGATATAGTACAATTCAAGTTTCAGGTATCGATTATTGACTTTATAGCTGGCTCTGGAGACTTGGACATAGCTAGGACCTTAAGATTCTGCATGAAAGGAGGACTAGCAGCCGAGTTGCACGGGAGAATGAGATAAGTGTTCATATGTAGTAAAAACCTGAGAAATCCGTCCGTATTCGTCATTTGTTATCGAATCGACTTAAAGCCAGATCGTCACATTGGTCGCTCTTCTCTCTGAAACGATTGTACTTATCGTCTGCAAAGCTATGTAGCGTGCTGCGGTATGCGGAGACACTAAAAGCACCATAGTAGAACACAGATGAAGCTTCTAAGTTGATGTAATAGCCAGTAAGATGTAGTACAATTCAAGTTTTAGGTATCGATTATTAACTTTTTAGGTGGCTTTGGTGTCTTCGACATGAGCTAGGACCTTAAGATTCTGCATGAAAGGAGAACTAGCAGCTGAGTTGCAAGGGAGAATGTGAAAAGTGTTCATATGCAGTAAAAACCTGAGAAATCCGTCCGTTTCCGTCATTTGTTATCGAATCGACTTAAAGCCAGATCGTCACAATGGCCGCTCTTCTCTCTGAAACGGTTGTACTTATCGTCTGCAAAGCTATGTCGTGTGCTGCGGCATGCGGAGACACAAAAAGCACCATAGTAGAATACAGATGAAGCTTCTAAGTTGATGTAATAGCAAGTAAGGAGTAGTACAATTCTATGTTTTTGTACTGATTATTGACTTTTTAGCTGGCTTTGGTGCCTTGGACATAAGCTAGGACCTTAAGATTCTGCATGAAAGGAGGACTAGCAGCCGAGTTGCACGGGAGAATGTGAAAAGAGTTCATATGTAGTAAAAACCTGAGAAATCCGTCCGTTTTCGTCATTTGTTATCGAATCGACTTAAAGCCAGATCGTCACATTGGCCGCTCTTCTCTCTGAAACGGTTGTACTTATCGTCTGCAAAGCTATGTCGCGTGCTGCGGTATGCGGAGACACTAAAAGGACCATAGTAGAACACAGGTGAAGCCTCTAAGATGATGTAATTGCCAGTATGAAGTAGTACAATACAATTTTTAGGTATCGATTATTGACTTTTTAGCTGGCTTTGGTGCCTTGGACATGAGCTAGGACCTTAAGATTCTGCATGAAAGGAGAACTAGCAGCCGCGTTGCACGGGAGAGTGTGAAAAGTGTTCATTTGCAGTAAAAATTCGAAAAATCCGTCCGTTTACGTCATTTGTTATCGAATCGACTTAAAGCCAGATCGTCACATTAGCCGCTCTTCTCTCTGAAACGGTTGTACTTGTCGTCTGCAAAGCTATGTCGCGTGCTGCGGTATGCGGAGACACTAAAAGCACCATAGTAGAACACAGATGAATCTTCTAAGTTGATGTAATAGCCAGTAAGAAGTAGTACAATTCAAGTTTTAGGTATCGATTATTGGCTTTTTAGCTGGCTTTGGCGCCTTGGACATGAGCTAGGACCTTAAGATTCTGCATGAAAGGAGGGCTAGCAGCCGCGTTGCACGGGAGAATGTGAAAAGTGTTCATATGTAGTAAAAACCTTAGAAATCCGTCCGTTTTCGTCATTTGTTATCGAATCGACTTAAAGCCAGATCGCCATATTGGCCGCTCTTCTCTCTGAAATGGCTGTACTTATCGTCTGCAAAGCTATGACGCGTGCTGCGGTATGCGGAGACACTAAAACCACCATAGTAAAACACAGATGAAGCATCTAATTTAATGTAATAGAAAGTAAGAAGTAGTACAATTCAAGTTTTAGGTATCGATTATGGACTTTTTAGCTGGCTTTGGTGCCTTGGGCAAGAGCTAGGACCTTAAGAATCTGCATGAAAGGAGGACTAGCAGCCGAGTTGCACGGGAGAATGTGAAAAGTGTTCATATGTAGTAAAAACCTGAGAAATCCGTCCGTTTTCGTCATTTGTTATCGACTCAACTTAAAGCCAGATTATCACATTGGCCGCTCTTCTCTCTGAAACGGTCGTAATTATCTTCTGCAAAGCTATGTCTCGTGCTCCAGTATGCGGAGACACTAAAAGCACCATAGTAGAAAACAGATGAAGCTTCTAAGTTGATGTAATAGCCAGTAAGATATAGTACAATTCAAGTTTTAGGTATCGATTATTGACTTTTTAGCTGGCTTTGGTGCCTTGGACATGAGCTAGGACCTTAAGATTCTGCATGAAAGGAGGACTAGCAGCCGAGTTGCACGGGAGAATGTGGAATGTGTTCATATGTAGTAAAAACCTAGAAATCCTTCCGTTTTCGTCATTTGTTATTGAGTCGACTTAAAGCCAAATCGTCACATTGGCCGCTCTTCTCTCTGAATCGGTTGTACTTATCGTCTGCAAAGCTACGTCGCGTGCTGCGGTATGCGGAGACACTAAAAGATCCATAGTATAACACAGATGAAGCTTGTAAGTTGATGTAATAGCCAGTAAGAAGTAGCACAATTCAAGTTTTAGGTATCGATTATTGACCTTTTAGCTGTCTTTGGTGCCTTGGACATGAGCTAGGACCTTAAGATTCTGCATGAAAGGAGGACTATCAGCCGCGTTGTACGGGAGAATGTGAAAAGTGTTCATATGTAGTAAAAACCTAGAAATCCGTCCGTTTTCGTCATTTGTTATCGAATGCACTTAAAGCCAAATCGTCATATTGGCCGCATTTATGTCTAAAACGGTTGTACTCATCGTCTGCAAAGCTATGTCGCGTGCTGCGGTATGCGGAGACACTAAAAGCATCATAGTAGAACACAGATGAAGCTTCTAAGTTGATGTAATACACAGTAAGAAATAGTACAATTCAAGTTTTAGGTATCGATTATTGACTTTATAGCTATCTTTGGTGCCTTGGACGTGAGCTAGGACCTTAAGATTCTGCATGAAAGGAGGACTAGCAGCTGATTTGCACGGGAGAATGTGAAAAGTGTTCATATGTAGTAAAAACCTGAGAAATTCGTCCGTTTTCGTCATTTGTTATCGACTCGACTTAAAGACAGATCTTCACATTGACCGCATTTCTGTCTAAAACGGTTGTACTTATCGTCTGCAAAGCTATGTTGCTTGCTGCGGTATGTGGAGACACTAAAAGCACCATAGCAGAACACATATGATGCTTCTAAGTTGATGTAATAGCCAGTAAGATATAGTACAATTCAAGTTTCAGGTATCGATTATTGACTTTATAGCTGGCCCTGGAGACTTGGACATAGCTAGGACCTTAAGATTCTGCATGAATTGAGGACTAGCAGCCGAGTTGCACGGGAGAATGTGAAAAGTGTTCATATGTAGTAAAAACCCGAGAAATCGGTCCGTTTTCGTCATTTGTTATCGACTCGACGTAAAGCCAGATCATCACATTGGCCGCTCTTCTCTCTGAAATAGTCCTAATTATCGTCTGCAAAGCTATGTCTCTTGCTCCGGTATGCGGAGACACTAAAAGCACCATAGTAGAAAACAGATGAAGCTTCTAAGTTGATGTAATAGCCAGTAAGATATAGTACAATTCAAGTTTTAGGTATCGATTATTGACTTTTTAGGTGGCTTTGGTGCCTTGGACATGAGCTAGGACCTTAAGATTCTGCATGAAAGGAGAACTAGCAGCTGAGTTGCAAGGGAGAATGTGAAAAGTGTTCATATGCAGTAAAGACCTGAGAAATCCGTCCGTTTTCGTCATTTGTTATCGAATCCACTTAAAGCCAGATCGTCACATTGGTCGCTCTTCTCTCTGAAACGATTGTACTTATCGTCTGCAAAGCTATGTCGCGTGCTGCGGTATGCGGAGACACTAAAAGCACCATAGTAGAACACAGATGAAGGTTCTAAGTTGATGTAATAGCCAGTAAGAAGTAGACCAATTCAAGTTTTAGGTATCGATTATTGACTTTTTAGCTGGCTTTGGTTCCGTGGACATGAGCTAGGAACTTAAGATTCTGCATGAAAGGAGGACTAGCAGCTGATTTGCACGGGAGAATGTGAAAAGTGTTCATTTGTAGTAAAAACCTGAGAAATTCGTCCGTTTTCGTCATTTGTTATCGACTCGACTTAAAGCCAGATCTTCACATTGACCGCATTTCTGTCTAAAACGGTTGTACTTATCGTCTGCAAAGCTATGTTGCTTGCTGCGGTATGTGGAGACACTAAAAGCACCATAGTAGAACACATATGAAGCTTCTAAGTTGATGTAATAGCCAGTAAGATATAGTACAATTCAAGTTTCAGGTATCGATTATTGACTTTATAGCTGGCTCTGGAGACTTGGACATAGCTAGGACCTTAAGATTCTGCATGAAAGGAGGACTAGCCGCCGAGTTGCTCGGGAGAATGAGAAAAGTGTTCATATGTAGTAAAAACCTGAGAAATCCGTCCGTATTCGTCATTTGTTATCGAATCGACTTAAAGCCAGATCGTCACATTGGTCGCTCTTCTCTCTGAAACGATTGTACTTATCGTCTGCAAAGCTATGTAGCGTGCTGCGGTATGCGGAGACACTAAAAGCACCATAGTAGAACACAGATGAAGCTTCTAAGTTGATGTAATAGCCAGTAAGATGTAGTACAATTCAAGTTTTAGGTATCGATTATTAACTTTTTAGGTGGCTTTGGTGCCTTCGACATGAGCTAGGACCTTAAGATTCTGCATGAAAGGAGAACTAGCTGCTGAGTTGCAAGGGAGAATGTGAAAAGTGTTCATATGCAGTAAAAACCTGAGAAATCCGTCCGTTTCCGTCATTTGTTATCGAATCGACTTAAAGCCAGATCGTCACAATGGCCGCTCTACTGTGTGAAACGGTTGTACTTATCGTCTGCAAAGCTATGTCGTGTGCTGCGGCATGCGGAGACACAAAAAGCACCATAGTAGAATACAGATGAAGCTTCTAAGTTGATGTAATAGCAAGTAAGAAGTAGTACAATTCTATGTTTTTGTACTGATTATTGACTTTTTAGCTGGCTTTGGTGCCTTGGACATAAGCTAGGACCTTAAGATTCTGCATGGAAGGAGGACTAGCAGCCGAGTTGCACGGGAGAATGTGAAAAGTGTTCATATGTAGTAAAAACCTGAGAAATCCGTCCGTTTTCGTCATTTGTTATCGAATCGACTTAAAGCCAGATCGCCACATTGGCCGCTCTTCTCTCTGAAATGGTTGTACTTATCGTCTGCAAAGCTATTACGCGTGCTGCGGTATGCGGAGACACTAAAACCACCATAGTAAAACACAGATGAAGCATCTAATTTAATGTAATAGAAAGTAAGAAGTAGTACAATTCAAGTTTTAGGTATCGATTATGGACTTTTTAGCTGGCTTTGGTGCCTTGGGCAAGAGCTAGGACCTTAAGAATCTGCATGAAAGGAGGACTAGCAGCCGAGTTGCACGGGAGAATGTGAAAAGTGTTCATATGTAGTAAAAACCTGAGAAATCCGTCCGTTTTCGTCATTTGTTATCGACTCAACTTAAAGCCAGATTATCACATTGGCCGCTCTTCTCTCTGAAACGGTCGTAATTATCTTCTGCAAAGCTATGTCTCGTGCTCCAGTATGCGGAGACACTAAAAGCACCATAGTAGAAAACAGATGAAGCTTCTAAGTTGATGTAATAGCCAGTAAGATATAGTACAACTCAAGTTTTAGGTATCGATTATTAACTTTTTAGCTGGCTTTGGTGCCTTGGACATGAGCTAGGACCTTAAGATTCTGCATGAAAAGAGGACTAGCAGCCGAGTTGCACGGGAGAATGTGGAATGTGTTCATATGTAGTAAAAACCTAGAAATCCTTCCGTTTTCGTCATTTGTTATCGAATCGACTTAATGCCAAATCGTCACATTGGCCGCTCTTCTCTCTGAATCGGTTGTACTTATCGTCTGCAAAGCTACGTCGCGTGCTGCGGTATGCGGAGACACTAAAAGATCCATAGTATAACACAGATGAAGCTTGTAAGTTGATGTAATAGCCAGTAAGAAGTAGCACAATTCAAGTTTTAGGTATCGATTATTGACTTTTTAGCTGTCTTTGGTTCCTTGGACATGAGCTAGGACCTTAAGATTCTGCATGAAAGGAGGACTATCAGCCGCGTTGTACGGGAGAATGTGAAAAGTGTTCATATGTAGTAAAAACCTAGAAATCCGTCCGTTTTCGTCATTTGTTATCGAATGCACTTAAAGCCAAATCGTCATATTGGCCGCATTTATGTCTAAAACGGTTGTACTCATCGTCTGCAAAGCTATGTCGCGTGCTGCGGTATGCGGAGACACTAAAAGCATCATAGTAGAACACAGATGAAGCTTCTAAGTTGATGTAATAGATAGTAAGAAGTAGTACAATTCAAGTTTTAGGTATCGATTATTGACTTTTTAGCTGGCTTTGGTTCCGTGGACATGAGCTAGGAACTTAAGATTCTGCATGAAAGGAGGACTAGCTGCCGAGTTGCAGGGGAGAATGTGAAAAGTGTTCATATGTAGTAAAAACCTGAGAAATCCGTCCGTTTTCGCATTTGTTATCGACTCGACTTAAAGCCAGATCTTCACATTGGCCGCTCTTCTCTCTGAAACGGTCCTAATTATCGGCTGCATAGCTATGTCTCGTGCTCCGGTATGCGGAGACACTAAAAGCACCATAGTAGAAAACAGATGAAGCTTCTAAGTTGATGTAATAGCCAGTAAGATGTAGTACAATTCAAGTTTTAGGTATCGATTATTGACTTTTTAGCTGGCTTTGGTGCCTTGGACATGAGCTAGGACCTTAAGATTCTGCATGAAAGGAGAACTAGCAGCTGAGTTGCAAGGGAGAATGTGAAAAGTGTTCATATGCAGTAAAAACCTGAGAAATCCGTCCGTTTTCGTCATTTGTTATCGAATCGACTTAAAGCCAGATCGTCACAATGGCCGCTCTACTGTGTGAAACGGTTGTACTTATCGTCTGCAAAGCTATGTCGTGTGCTGCGGCATGCGGAGACACAAAAAGCACCATAGTAGAATACAGATGAAGCTTCTAAGTTGATGTAATAGCAAGTAAGAAGTAGTACAATTCTATGTTTTTGTACTGATTATTGACTTTTTAGCTGGCTTTGGTGCCTTGGACATAAGCTAGGACCTTAAGATTCTGCATGAAAGGAGGACTAGCAGCCGAGTTGCACGGGAGAATGTGAAAAGTGTTCATATGTAGTAAAAACCTGAAAAATCCGTCCGTTTTCGTCATTTGTTATCGAATCGACTTAAAGCCAGATCGTCACATTGGCCGCTCTTCTCTCTGAAACGGTTGTACTTATCGTCTGCAAAGCTATGTCGCGTGCTGCGGTATGCGGAGACACTAAAAGGACCATAGTAGAACACAGGTGAAGCCTCTAAGATGATGTAATTGCCAGTAAGAAGTAGTACAATTCAATTTTTAGGTATCGATTATTGTCTTTTTAGCTGGCTTTGGTGCCTTGGACATCAGCTAGGACCTTAAGATTCTGCATGAAAGGAGGACTAGCAGCCGAGTTGCACGGGAGAGTGTGAAAAGTGTTCATTTGCAGTAAAAAATCGAAAAATCCGTCCGTTTACGTCATTTGTTATCGAATCGACTTAAAGCCAGATCGTCACATTAGCCGCTCTTCTCTCTGAAACGGTTGTACTTATCGTCTGCAAAGCTATGTCGCGTGCTGCGGTATGCGGAGACACTAAAAGCACCATAGTAGAACACAGATGAAGCTTCTAAGTTGATGTAATAGCCAGTAAGAAGTAGTACAATTCAAGTTTTAGGTATCGATTATTGGCTTTTTAGCTGGCTTTGGCGCCTTGGACATGAGCTAGGACCTTAAGATTCTGCATGAAAGGAGGACTAGCAGCCGCGTTGCACGGGAGAATGTGAAAAGTGTTCATATGTAGTAAAAACCTTAGAAATCCGTCCGTTTTCGTCATTTGTTATCGAATCGACTTAAAGCCAGATCGTCACATTGGCCGCTCTTCTCTCTGAAATGGCTGTACTTATCGTCTGCAAAGCTATGACGCGTGCTGCGGTATGCGGAGACACTAAAACCACCATAGTAAAACACAGATGAAGCATCTAATTTAATGTAATAGAAAGTAAGAGGTAGTACAATTCAAGTTTTAGTTATCGATTATGGAATTTTTAGCTGGCTTTGGTGCCTTGGGCAAGAGCTAGGACCTTAAGAATCTGCATGAAAGGAGGACTAGCAGCCGAGTTGCACGGGAGAATGTGAAAAGTGTTCATATGTAGTAAAAACCTGAGAAATCCGTCCGTTTTCGTCATTTGTTATCGACTCAACTTAAAGCCAGATTATCACATTGGCCGCTCTTCTCTCTGAAACGGTCGTAATTATCTTCTGCAAAGCTATGTCTCGTGCTCCAGTATGCGGAGACACTAAAAGCACCATAGTAGAAACCAGATGAAGCTTCTAAGTTGATGTAATAGCCAGTAAGATATAGTACAATTCAAGTTTAAGTATCGATTATTGACTTTTTAGCTGGCTTTGGTGCCTTGGACATGAGCTAGGACCTTAAGATTCTGCATGAAAGGAGGACTAGCAGCCGAGTTGCACGGGAGAATGTGGAATGTGTTCATATGTAGTAAAAACCTAGAAATCCTTCCGTTTTCGTCATTTGTTATCGAATCGATTTAAAGCCAAATCGTCACATTGGCCGCTCTTCTCTCTGAATCGGTTGTACTTATCGTCTGCAAAGCTACGTCGCGTGCTGCGGTATGCGGAGACACTAAAAGATCCATAGTATAACACAGATGAAGCTTGTAAGTTGATGTAATAGCCAGTAAGAAGTAGCACAATCCAAGTTTTAGGTATCGATTATTGACTTTTTAGCTGTCTTTGGTGCTTTGGACATGAGCTAGGACCTTAAGATTCTGCATGAAAGGAGGACTATCAGCCGCGTTGTACGGGAGAATGTGAAAAGTGTTCATATGTAGTAAAAACCTAGAAATCCGTCCGTTTTCGTCATTTGTTATCGAATGCACTTAAAGCCAAATCGTCATATTGGCCGCATTTATGTCTAAAACGGTTGTACTCATCGTCTGCAAAGCTATGTCGCGTGCTGCGGTATGCGGAGACACTAAAAGCATCATAGTAGAACACAGATGAAGCTTCTAAGTTGATGTAATACACAGTAAGAAATAGTACAATTCAAGTTTTAGGTATCGATTATTGACTTTATAGCTATCTTTGGTGCCTTGGACATGAGCTAGGACCTTAAGATTCCGCATGAAAGGAGGACTAGTATCTTATTTGCACGGGAGAATGTGAAAAGTGTTCATATGTAGTAAAAACCTAGAAATCCGTCCGTTTTCGTCATTTGTTATCGAATCGACTTAAAGCCAGATCGTCACATTGGCCGCTCTTCTCTCTGAAATGGCTGTACTTATCGTCTGCAAAGCTATGACGCGTGCTGCGGTATGCGGAGACACTAAAACCACCATAGTAAAACACAGATGAAGCATCTAATTTAATGTAATAGAAAGTAAGAGGTAGTACAATTCAAGTTTTAGTTATCGATTATGGAATTTTTAGCTGGCTTTGGTGCCTTGGGCAAGAGCTAGGACCTTAAGAATCTGCATGAAAGGAGGACTAGCAGCCGAGTTGCACGGGAGAATGTGAAAAGTGTTCATATGTAGTAAAAACCTGAGAAATCCGTCCGTTTTCGTCATTTGTTATCGACTCAACTTAAAGCCAGATTATCACATTGGCCGCTCTTCTCTCTGAAACGGTCGTAATTATCTTCTGCAAAGCTATGTCTCGTGCTCCAGTATGCGGAGACACTAAAAGCACCATAGTAGAAACCAGATGAAGCTTCTAAGTTGATGTAATAGCCAGTAAGATATAGTACAATTCAAGTTTAAGTATCGATTATTGACTTTTTAGCTGGCTTTGGTGCCTTGGACATGAGCTAGGACCTTAAGATTCTGCATGAAAGGAGGACTAGCAGCCGAGTTGCACGGGAGAATGTGGAATGTGTTCATATGTAGTAAAAACCTAGAAATCCTTCCGTTTTCGTCATTTGTTATCGAATCGATTTAAAGCCAAATCGTCACATTGGCCGCTCTTCTCTCTGAATCGGTTGTACTTATCGTCTGCAAAGCTACGTCGCGTGCTGCGGTATGCGGAGACACTAAAAGATCCATAGTATAACACAGATGAAGCTTGTCAGTTGATGTAATAGCCAGTAAGAAGTAGCACAATCCAAGTTTTAGGTATCGATTATTGACTTTTTAGCTGTCTTTGGTGCTTTGGACATGAGCTAGGACCTTAAGATTCTGCATGAAAGGAGGACTATCAGCCGCGTTGTACGGGAGAATGTGAAAAGTGTTCATATGTAGTAAAAACCTAGAAATCCGTCCGTTTTCGTCATTTGTTATCGAATGCACTTAAAGCCAAATCGTCATATTGGCCGCATTTATGTCTAAAACGGTTGTACTCATCGTCTGCAAAGCTATGTCGCGTGCTGCGGTATGCGGAGACACTAAAAGCATCATAGTAGAACACAGATGAAGCTTCTAAGTTGATGTAATACACAGTAAGAAATAGTACAATTCAAGTTTTAGGTATCGATTATTGACTTTATAGCTATCTTTGGTGCCTTGGACATGAGCTAGGACCTTAAGATTCCGCATGAAAGGAGGACTAGTATCTTATTTGCACGGGAGAATGTGAAAAGTGTTCATATGTAGTAAAAACCTAGAAATCCGTCTGTTTTCGTCATTTGTTATCGAATCGACTTAAAGCCAGATCGTCACATTGGCCGCATTTATGTCTAAAACGGTTGTACTTATCGTATGCAAAGCTATGTCGCGTGCTGCGGTATGCGGAGACAGTAAAAGCATCATAGTAGAACACAGATGAAGCTTCTAAGTTGATGTAATAGATAGTAAGAAGTAGTACAATTCAAGTTTTAGGTATCGATTATTGACTTTTTAGCTGGCTTTGGTTCCGTGGACATGAGCTAGGAACTTAAGATTCTGCATGAAAGGAGGACTAGCTGCCGAGTTGCACGGGAGAATGTGAAAAGTGTTCATATGTAGTAAAAACCTGAGAAATCCGTCCGTTTTCGTCATTTGTTATCGAATCGACTTAAAGCCAGATCGTCACAATGGCCGCTCTACTGTGTGAAACGGTTGTACTTATCGTCTGCAAAGCTATGTCGTGTGCTGCGGCATGCGGAGACACAAAAAGCACCATAGTAGAATACAGAGGAAGCTTCTAAGTTGATGTAATAGCAAGTAAGAAGTAGTACAATTCTATGTTTTTGTACTGATTATTGACTTTTTAGCTGGCTTTGGTGCCTTGGACATAAGCTAGGACCTTAAGATTCTGCATGAAAGGAGGACTAGCAGCCGAGTTGCACGGGAGAATGTGAAAAGTGTTCATATGTAGTAAAAACCTGAGAAATCCGTCCGTCTTCGTCATTTGTTATCGAATCGACTTAAAGCCAGATTGTCACATTGGCCGCTCTTCTCTCTGAAACGGTTGTACTTATCGTCTGCAAAGCTATGTCGCGTGCTGCGGTATGCGGAGACACTAAAAGGACCATAGTAGAACACAGGTGAAGCCTCTAAGATGATGTAATTGCCAGTAAGAAGTAGTACAAATCAATTTTTAGGTATCGATTATTGACTTTGTAGCTGGCTTTGGTGCCTTGGACATGAGCTAGGACCTTAAGATTCTGCATGAAAGGAGGACTAGCAGCCGAGTTGCACGGGAGAGTGTGAAAAGTGTTCATTTGCAGTAAAAACCCGAAAAATCCGTCCGTTTACGTCATTTGTTATCGAATCGACTTAAAGCCAGATCGTCACATTAGCCGCTCTTCTCTCTGAAACGGTTGTACTTATCGTCTGCAAAGCTATGTGGCGTGCTGCGGTATGCGGAGACACTAAAAGCTCCATAGTAGAACACAGATGAAGCTTCTAAGTTGATGTAATAGCCAGTAAGAAGTAGTACAATTCAAGTTTTAGGTATCGATTATTGGCTTTTTAGCTGGCTTTGGCGCCTTGGACATGAGCTAGGACCTTAAGATTCTGCATGAAAGGAGGACTAGCAGCCGCGTTGCACGGGAGAATGTGGAATGTGTTCATATGTAGTAAAAACCTAGAAATCCTTCCGTTTTCGTCATTTGTTATCGAATCGACTTAAAGCCAAATCGTCACATTGGCCGCTCTTCTCTCTGAATCGGTTGTACTTATCGTCTGCAAAGCTACGTCGCGTGCTGCGGTATGCGGAGACACTAAAAGATCCATAGTATAACACAGATGAAGCTTGTAAGTTGATGTAATAGCCAGTAAGAAGTAGCACAATTCAAGTTTTAGGTATCGATTATTGACTTTTTAGCTGTCTTTGGTGCTTTGGACATGAGCTAGGACCTTAAGATTCTGCATGAAAGGAGGACTATCAGCCGCGTTGTACGGGAGAATGTGAAAAGTGTTCATATGTAGTAAAAACCGAGAAATCCGTCCGTTTTCGTCATTTGTTATCGAATGCACTTAAAGCCAAATCGTCATATTGGCCGCATTTATGTCTAAAACGGTTGTACTCATCGTCTGCAAAGCTATGTCGCGTGCTGCGGTATGCGGAGACACTAAAAGCATCATAGTAGAACTCAGATGAAGCTTCTAAGTTGATGTAATACACAGTAAGAAATAGTACAATTCAAGTTTTAGGTATCGATTATTGACTTTATAGCTATCTTTGGTGCCTTGGACATGAGCTAGGACCTTAAGATTCCGCATGAAAGGAGGACTAGCAGCTTATTTGCACGGGAGAATGTGAAAAGTGTTCATATGTAGTAAAAACCTAGAAATCCGTCCGTTTTCGTCATTTGTTATCGAATCGACTTAAAGCCAGATCGTCACATTGGCCGCATTTATGTCTAAAACGGTTGTACTTATCGTATGCAAAGCTATGTCGCGTGCTGCGGTATGCGGAGACAGTAAAAGCATCATAGTAGAACACAGATGAAGCTTCTAAGTTGATGTAATAGATAGTAATAAGTAGTACAATTCAAGTTTTAGGTATCGATTATTGACTTTTTAGCTGGCTTTGGTTCCGTGGACATGAGCTAGGAACTTAAGATTCTGCATGAAAGGAGGACTAGCTGCCGAGTTGCACGGGAGAATGTGAAAAGTGTTCATATGTAGTAAAAACCTGAGAAATCCGTCCGTTTTCGTCATTTGTTATCGACTCGACTTAAAGCCAGATCTTCACATTGGCCGCTCTTCTCTCTGAAACGGTCCTAATTATCGGCTGCATATCTATGTCTCGTGTTCCGGTATGCGGAGACACTAAAAGCACCATAGTAGAAAACAGATGAAGCTTCTAAGTTGATGTAATAGCCAGTAAGATATAGTACAATTCAAGTTTTAGGTATCGATTATTGACTTTTTAGCTGGCTTTGGTGCCTTGGACATGAGCTAGGACCTTAAGATTCTGCATGAAAGGAGAACTAGCAGCTGAGTTGCAAGGGAGAATGTGAAAAGTGTTCATATGCAGTAAAAACCTGAGAAATCCGTCCGTTTTCGTCATTTGTTATCGAATCGACTTAAAGCCAGATCGTCACAATGGCCGCTCTACTGTGTGAAACGGTTGTACTTATCGTCTGCAAAGCTATGTCGTGTGCTGCGGCATGCGGAGACACAAAAAGCACCATAGTAGAATACAGATGAAGCTTCTAAGTTGATGTAATAGCAAGTAAGAAGTAGTACAATTCTATGTTTTTGTACTGATTATTGACTTTTTAGCTGGCTTTGGTGCCTTGGACATAAGCTAGGACCTTAAGATTCTGCATGAAAGGAGGACTAGCAGCCGAGTTGCACGGGAGAATGTGAAAAGTGTTCATATGTAGTAAAAACCTGAGAAATCCGTCCGTTTTCGTCATTTGTTATCGAATCGACTTAAAGCCAGATCGTCACATTGGCCGCTCTTCTCTCTGAAACGGTTGTACTTATCGTCTGCAAAGCTATGTCGCGTGCTGCGGTATGCGGAGACACTAAAAGGACCATAGTAGAACACAGGTGAAGCCTCTAAGATGATGTAATTGCCAGTAAGAAGTAGTACAAATCAATTTTTAGGTATCGATTATTGACTTTGTAGCTGGCTTTGGTGCCTTGGACATGAGCTAGGACCTTAAGATTCTGCATGAAAGGAGGACTAGCAGCCGAGTTGCACGGGAGAGTGTGAAAAGTGTTCATTTGCAGTAAAAACCCGAAAAATCCGTCCGTTTACGTCATTTGTTATCGAATCGACTTAAAGCCAGATCGTCACATTAGCCGCTCTTCTCTCTGAAACGGTTGTACTTATCGTCTGCAAAGCTATGTCGCGTGCTGCGGTATGCGGAGACACTAAAAGCACCATAGTAGAACACAGATGAAGCTTCTAAGTTGATGTAATAGCCAGTAAGAAGTAGTACAATTCAAGTTTTAGGTATCGATTATTGGCTTTTTAGCTGGCTTTGGCGCCTTGGACATGAGCTAGGACCTTAAGATTCTGCATGAAAGGAGGACTAGCAGCCGCGTTGCACGGGAGAATGTGAAAAGTGTTCATATGTAGTAAAAACCTGAGAAATCCTTCCGTTTTCGTCATTTGTTATCGACTCAACTTAAAGACAGATTATCACATTGGCCGCTCTTCTCTCTGAAACGGTCGTAATTATCTTCTGCAAAGCTATGTCTCGTGCTCCAGTATGCGGAGACACTAAAAGCACCATAGTAGAAACCAGATGAAGCTTCTAAGTTGATGTAATAGCCAGTAAGATATAGTACAATTCAAGTTTTAGATATCGATTATTGACTTTTTAGCTGGCTTTGGTGCCTTGGACATGAGCTAGGACCTTAAGATTCTGCATGAAAGGAGGACTAGCAGCCGAGTTGCACGGGAGAATGTAGAATGTGTTCATATGTAGTAAAAACCTAGAAATCCTTCCGTTTTCGTCATTTGTTATCGAATCGACTTAAAACCAAATCGTCACATTGGCCGCTCTACTCTCTGAATCGGTTGTACTTATCGTCTGCAAAGCTACGACGCGTGCTGCGGTATGCGGAGACACTAAAAGATTCATAGTATAACACAGATGAAGCTTGTAAGTTGATTTAATAGCCAGTAAGAAGTAGCACAATTCAAGTTTTAGGTATCGATTATTGACTTTTTAGCTGTCTTTGGTGCCTTGGACATGAGCTAGGACCTTAAGATTCTGCATGAAAGGAGGACTATCAGCCGCGTTGTACGGGAGAATGTGAAAAGTGTTCATATGTAGTAAAAACCTAGAAATCCGTCCGTTTTCGTCATTTGTTATCGAATGCACTTAAAGCCAAATCGTCATATTGGCCGCATTTATGTCTAAAACGGTTGTACTCATCGTCTGCAAAGCTATGTCGCGTGCTGCGGTATGCAGAGACACTAAAAGCATCATAGTAGAACACAGATGAAGCTTCTAAGTTGATGTAATACACAGTAAGAAATAGTACAATTCAAGTTTTAGGTATCGATTATTGACTTTATAGCTATCTTTGGTGCCTTGGACATGAGCTAGGACCTTAAGTTTCCGCATGAAAGGAGGACTAGCAGTTTATTTGCACGGGAGAATGTGAAAAGTGTTCATATGTAGTAAAAACCTAGAAATCCGTCCGTTTTCGTCATTTGTTATCGAATCGACTTAAAGCCAGATCGTCACATTGGCCGCATTTATGTCTAAAACGGTTGTACTTATCGTATGCAAAGCTATGTCGCGTGCTGCGGTATGCGGAGACAGTAAAAGCATCATAGTAGAACACAGATGAAGCTTCTAAGTTGATGTAATAGATAGTAAGAAGTAGTACAATTCAAGTTTTAGGTATCGATTATTGACTTTTTAGCTGGCTTTGGTGCCTTGGACATGAGCTAGGACCTTAAGATTCTGCATGAAAGGAGAACTAGCAGCTGAGTTGCAAGGGAGAATGTGAAAAGTGTTCATATGCAGTAAAAACCTGAGAAATCCGTCCGTTTTCGTCATTTGTTATCGAATCGACTTAAAGCCAGATCGCCACATTGGCCGCTCTTCTCTCTGAAATGGCTGTACTTATCGTCTGCAAAGCTATGACGCGTGCTGCGGTATGCGGAGACACTAAAACCACCATAGTAAAACACAGATGAAGCTTCTAATTTAATGTAATAGAAAGTAAGAAGTAGTACAATTCAAGTTTTAGGTATCGATTATGGACTTTTTAGCTGGCTTTGGTGCCTTGGGCAAGAGCTAGGACCTTAAGAATCTGCATGAAAGGAGGACTAGCAGCCGAGTTGCACGGGAGAATGTGAAAAGTGTTCATATGTAGTAAAAACCTGAGAAATCCGTCCGTTTTCGTCATTTGTTATCGACTCAACTTAAAGCCAGATTATCACTTTGGCCGCTCTTCTCTCTGAAACGGTCGTAATTATCTTCTGCAAAGCTATGTCTCGTGCTCCAGTATGCGGAGACACTAAAAGCACCATAGTAGAAAACAGATGAAGCTTCTACGTTGATGTAATAGCCAGTAAGATATAGTACAATTCAAGTTTTAGGTATCGATTATTGACTTTTTAGCTGGCTTTGGTGCCTTGGACATGAGCTAGGACCTTAAGATTCTGCATGAAAGGAGTACTATCAGCCGAGTTGTACGGGAGAATGTGAAAAGTGTTCATATGTAGTAAAAACCTAGAAATCCGTCCGTTTTCGTCATTTGTTATCGAATGCACTTAAAGCCAAATCGTCATATTGACCGCATTTATGTCTAAAACGGTTGTACTTATCGTCTGCAAAGCTATGTCGCGTGCTGCGGTATGCGGAGACACTAAAACCACCATAGTAAAACACAGATGAAGCTTCTAAGTTGATGTAATAGCCAGTAAGATATAGTACAATTCTAGTTTTAGGTATCGATTATTGACTTTTTAGCTGGCTTTGGTTCCTTCGACATGAGCTAGGACCTTAAGATCCTGCATGAAAGGAGGACTAGCAGCCGCGTTGCACGGGAGAATGTGAGAAGTGTTCATATCTAGTAAAAACCTAGAAATCCGTCCGTTTTCGTCATTTGTTACCGAATCGACTTAAAGCCCGATCGTCACATTGGCTGCTCTTCTCTCTGAAACGGTTGTACTTATCGTCTGCAAAGCTATGTCGCGTGCTGCGGTATGCGGAGACACTAAAAGCACCATAGTAGAACACAGATGAAGCTTCTAAGTTGATGTAACAGCCAGTAAGAAGTAGTACAATTCAAGTTTTATTTATCGATTATTGACTTTTTAGCTGGCTTTGGTGCCTTGGACATGAGCTAGGACCTTAAGATTCTGCATGAAAGGAGGACTAGCAGCCGAGTTGCACGGGAGAATGTGAAAAGTGTTCAGTTGAATTAAAAACCTAGAAATCCGTCCGTTTTTGTCATTTGTTATCGAATCGACTTAAAGCCAGATCGTCACATTGGTCGCTCTTCTCTCTGAAACGATTGTACGTATCGTCTGCAAAGCTATGTCGCGTGCTGCGGTATGCGGAGACACTAAAAGCACCATAGTAGAACACAGATGAAGCTTCTAAGTTGATGTAATAGCCAGTAAGATATAGTACAATTCAAGTTTTAGGTATCGATTATTGACTTTTTAGCTGGCTTTGGTGCCTTGGACATGAGCTAGGACCTTAAGATTCTGCATGAAAGGAGGACTAGCAGCCGAGTTGCACGGAAGAATGTGGAATGTGTTCATATGTAGTAAAAACCTAGAAATCCGTCCGTTTTCGTCATTTGTTATCGAATCGACTTAAAGCCAGATCGTCACATTGTCCGCTCTTTTCTCTGAAACGGTTGTACTTATCGTCTGCAAAGCTATGTCGTATGCTGCGGTAGGCGGAGACACTGAAACCACCACAGTAGAACACAGATGAAGCTTCTAAGTTGATGTAATAGCCAGTAAGAAGTAGCACAATTCAAGTTTTAGGTATCGATTATTGACTTTTTAGCTGGCTTTCGTGCCTTGGACATGAGCTAGGACCTTAAGATTCTGCATGAAAGGAGGACTATCAGCCGAGTTGTACCGGATAATGTGAAAAGTGTTCATATGTAGTAAAAACCTAGAAATCCGTCCGTTTTCGACATTTGTTATCGAATCCACTTAAAGCCAGATCGTCATATTGGCCGCATTTATGTCTAAAACGGTTGTACTTATCGACTGCAAAGCTATGTCGCGTGCTGCGGTATGCGGAGACACTAAAAGCATCATAGTAGAACACAGATGAAGCTTCTAAGTTGATGTAATAGACAGTAAGAAGTAGTAAAATTCAAGTTTTAGGTATCGATTTTTGACTTTATATCTATCTTTGGAGCCTTGGACATGAGCTAGGACCTTAAGATTCTGCATGAAAGGAGGACTAGCAGCCGAGTTGCACAGGAGTATGTGGAATGTGTTCATATGTAGTAAAAACCTAGAAATCCGTCCGTTTTCGCCATTTGTTACCGAATCGACTTAAAGCCAGATCGTCACATTGGTCGCTCTTCTCTCTGAAACGATTGTACTTATCGACTGCAAAGCTCTGTCGCGTGCTGCGGTATCCGGAGCACTAAAAGCACCATAGTAGAACACAGATGAAGGTTCTAAGTTGATGTAATAGCCAGTAAGAAGTAGTCCAATTCAAGTTTTAGGTATCGATTATTGACTTTTTAGCTGGCTTTGGTGCCTTGGACATGAGCTAGGACCTTAAGATTCTGCATGAAAGGAGGACTAGCAGCAGAGTTGCACGGGACAATGTGAAAAGTGTTCATATGTAGTAAAAACCTAGAAATCCGTCCGTTTTCGTCATTTGTTATCGAATCGACTTAAAGCCAGATCGTTACATTGGTCGCTCTTCTCTCTGAAACGATTGTACTTATCGTCTGCAAAGCTATGTCGCGTGCTGCGGTATGCGGAGACACTAAAAGCACCAAGGTAGAACACAGTTGAAGCTTCTAAGATGATGTAATTGCCAGTAAGAAGTAGTACAATTCAAGTTTTAGTTACTGATTATTGACTTTTTAGCTGGCTTTGGTGCCTTGGACATGAGCTAGGACGTTAAGATTCTGCATGAAAGGAGAACTAGCAGCCGAGTTGCACGGGAGAATTTGAAAAGGGTTCATATGTAGTAAAAACCTGAGAAATCCGTCCGTTTTCGTCATTTGTTATCGACTCAACTTAAAGCCAGATTATCACTTTGGCCGCTCTTCTCTCTGAAACGGTCGTAATTATCTTCTGCAAAGCTATGTCTCGTGCTCCAGTATGCGGAGACACTAAAAGCACCATAGTAGAAAACAGATTAAGCTTCTACGTTGATGTAATAGCCAGTAAGATATAGTACAATTCAAGTTTTAGGTATCGATTATTGACTTTTTAGCTGGCTTTGGTGCCTTGGACATGAGCTAGGACCTTAAGATTCTGCATGAAAGGAGTACTATCAGCCGAGTTGTACGGGAGAATGTGAAAAGTGTTCATATGTAGTAAAAACCTAGAAATCCGTCCGTTTTCGTCATTTGTTATCGAATGCACTTAAAGCCAAATCGTCATATTGACCGCATTTATGTCTAAAACGGTTGTACTTATCGTCTGCAAAGCTATGTCGCGTGCTGCGGTATGCGGAGACACTAAAACCACCATAGTAAAACACAGATGAAGCTTCTAAGTTGATGTAATAGCCAGTAAGATATAGTACAATTCTAGTTTTAGGTATCGATTATTGACTTTTTAGCTGGCTTTGGTTCCTTCGACATGAGCTAGGACCTTAAGATCCTGCATGAAAGGAGGACTAGCAGCCGCGTTGCACGGGAGAATGTGAGAAGTGTTCATATCTAGTAAAAACCTAGAAATCCGTCCGTTTTCGTCATTTGTTACCGAATCGACTTAAAGCCCGATCGTCACATTGGCTGCTCTTCTCTCTGAAACGGTTGTACTTATCGTCTGCAAAGCTATGTCGCGTGCTGCGGTATGCGGAGACACTAAAAGCACCATAGTAGAACACAGATGAAGCTTCTAAGTTGATGTAACAGCCAGTAAGAAGTAGTACAATTCAAGTTTTATTTATCGATTATTGACTTTTTAGCTGGCTTTGGTGCCTTGGACATGAGCTAGGACCTTAAGATTCTGCATGAAAGGAGGACTAGCAGCCGAGTTGCACGGGAGAATGTGAAAAGTGTTCAGTTGAATTAAAAACCTAGAAATCCGTCCGTTTTTGTCATTTGTTATCGAATCGACTTAAAGCCAGATCGTCACATTGGTCGCTCTTCTCTCTGAAACGATTGTACGTATCGTCTGCAAAGCTATGTCGCGTGCTGCGGTATGCGGAGACACTAAAAGCACCATAGTAGAACACAGATGAAGCTTCTAAGTTGATGTAATAGCCAGTAAGATATAGTACAATTCAAGTTTTAGGTATCGATTATTGACTTTTTAGCTGGCTTTGGTGCCTTGGACATGAGCTAGGACCTTAAGATTCTGCATGAAAGGAGGACTAGCAGCCGAGTTGCATGGAAGAATGTGGAATGTGTTCATATGTAGTAAAAACCTAGAAATCCGTCCGTTTTCGTCATTTGTTATCGAATCGACTTAAAGCCAGATCGTCACATTGTCCGCTCTTTTCTCTGAAACGGTTGTACTTATCGTCTGCAAAGCTATGTCTATGCTGCGGTAGGCGGAGACACTGAAACCACCACAGTAGAACACAGATGAAGCTTCTAAGTTGATGTAATAGCCAGTAAGAAGTAGCACAATTCAAGTTTTAGGTATCGATTATTGACTTTTTAGCTGGCTTTCGTGCCTTGGACATGAGCTAGGACCTTAAGATTCTGCATGAAAGGAGGACTATCAGCCGAGTTGTACCGGATAATGTGAAAAGTGTTCATATGTAGTAAAAACCTAGAAATCCGTCCGTTTTCGACATTTGTTATCGAATCCACTTAAAGCCAGATCGTCATATTGGCCGCATTTATGTCTAAAACGGTTGTACTTATCGACTGCAAAGCTATGTCGCGTGCTGCGGTATGCGGAGACACTAAAAGCATCATAGTAGAACACAGATGAAGCTTCTAAGTTGATGTAATAGACAGTAAGAAGTAGTAAAATTCAAGTTTTAGGTATCGATTTTTGACTTTATATCTATCTTTGGAGCCTTGGACATGAGCTAGGACCTTAAGATTCTGCATGAAAGGAGGACTAGCAGCCGAGTTGCACAGGAGTATGTGGAATGTGTTCATATGTAGTAAAAACCTAGAAATCCGTCCGTTTTCGCCATTTGTTACCGAATCGACTTAAAGCCAGATCGTCACATTGGTCGCTCTTCTCTCTGAAACGATTGTACTTATCGACTGCAAAGCTCTGTCGCGTGCTGCGGTATCCGGAGCACTAAAAGCACCATAGTAGAACACAGATGAAGGTTCTAAGTTGATGTAATAGCCAGTAAGAAGTAGTCCAATTCAAGTTTTAGGTATCGATTATTGACTTTTTAGCTGGCTTTGGTGCCTTGGACATGAGCTAGGACCTTAAGATTCTGCATGAAAGGAGGACTAGCAGCAGAGTTGCACGGGACAATGTGAAAAGTGTTCATATGTAGTAAAAACCTAGAAATCCGTCCGTTTTCGTCATTTGTTATCGAATCGACTTAAAGCCAGATCGTTACATTGGTCGCTCTTCTCTCTGAAACGATTGTACTTATCGTCTGCAAAGCTATGTCGCGTGCTGCGGTATGCGGAGACACTAAAAGCACCAAGGTAGAACACAGTTGAAGCTTCTAAGATGATGTAATTGCCAGTAAGAAGTAGTACAATTCAAGTTTTAGTTACTGATTATTGACTTTTTAGCTGGCTTTGGTGCCTTGGACATGAGCTAGGACGTTAAGATTCTGCATGAAAGGAGAACTAGCAGCCGAGTTGCACGGGAGAATTTGAAAAGGGTTCATATGTAGTAAAAACCTGAGAAATCCGTCCGTTTTCGTCATTTGTTATCGACTCAACTTAAAGCCAGATTATCACTTTGGCCGCTCTTCTCTCTGAAACGGTCGTAATTATCTTCTGCAAAGCTATGTCTCGTGCTCCAGTATGCGGAGACACTAAAAGCACCATAGTAGAAAACAGATTAAGCTTCTACGTTGATGTAATAGCCAGTAAGATATAGTACAATTCAAGTTTTAGGTATCGATTATTGACTTTTTAGCTGGCTTTGGTGCCTTGGACATGAGCTAGGACCTTAAGATTCTGCATGAAAGGAGTACTATCAGCCGAGTTGTACGGGAGAATGTGAAAAGTGTTCATATGTAGTAAAAACCTAGAAATCCGTCCGTTTTCGTCATTTGTTATCGAATGCACTTAAAGCCAAATCGTCATATTGACCGCATTTATGTCTAAAACGGTTGTACTTATCGTCTGCAAAGCTATGTCGTGTGCTGCGGTATGCGGAGACACTAAAACCACCATAGTAAAACACAGATGAAGCTTCTAAGTTGATGTAATAGCCAGTAAGATATAGTACAATTCTAGTTTTAGGTATCGATTATTGACTTTTTAGCTGGCTTTGGTTCCTTCGACATGAGCTAGGACCTTAAGATCCTGCATGAAAGGAGGACTAGCAGCCGCGTTGCACGGGAGAATGTGAGAAGTGTTCATATCTAGTAAAAACCTAGAAATCCGTCCGTTTTCGTCATTTGTTACCGAATCGACTTAAAGCCCGATCGTCACATTGGCTGCTCTTCTCTCTGAAACGGTTGTACTTATCGTCTGCAAAGCTATGTCGCGTGCTGCGGTATGCGGAGACACTAAAAGCACCATAGTAGAACACAGATGAAGCTTCTAAGTTGATGTAACAG
This sequence comes from Schistocerca gregaria, assembly GCF_023897955.1. Lineage (NCBI taxonomy): Eukaryota > Metazoa > Arthropoda > Insecta > Orthoptera > Acrididae > Schistocerca > Schistocerca gregaria. The sequence goes on along the minus strand of NW_026061864.1, from coordinate 524,416 downwards.
CCAGTAAGAAGTAGTACAATTCAAGTTTTATTTATCGATTATTGACTTTTTAGCTGGCTTTGGTGCCTTGGACATGAGCTAGGACCTTAAGATTCTGCATGAAAGGAGGACTAGCAGCCGAGTTGCACGGGAGAATGTGAAAAGTGTTCAGTTGAATTAAAAACCTAGAAATCCGTCCGTTTTTGTCATTTGTTATCGAATCGACTTAAAGCCAGATCGTCACATTGGTCGCTCTTCTCTCTGAAACGATTGTACGTATCGTCTGCAAAGCTATGTCGCGTGCTGCGGTATGCGGAGACACTAAAAGCACCATAGTAGAACACAGATGAAGCTTCTAAGTTGATGTAATAGCCAGTAAGATATAGTACAATTCAAGTTTTAGGTATCGATTATTGACTTTTTAGCTGGCTTTGGTGCCTTGGACATGAGCTAGGACCTTAAGATTCTGCATGAAAGGAGGACTAGCAGCCGAGTTGCATGGAAGAATGTGGAATGTGTTCATATGTAGTAAAAACCTAGAAATCCGTCCGTTTTCGTCATTTGTTATCGAATCGACTTAAAGCCAGATCGTCACATTGTCCGCTCTTTTCTCTGAAACGGTTGTACTTATCGTCTGCAAAGCTATGTCTATGCTGCGGTAGGCGGAGACACTGAAACCACCACAGTAGAACACAGATGAAGCTTCTAAGTTGATGTAATAGCCAGTAAGAAGTAGCACAATTCAAGTTTTAGGTATCGATTATTGACTTTTTAGCTGGCTTTCGTGCCTTGGACATGAGCTAGGACCTTAAGATTCTGCATGAAAGGAGGACTATCAGCCGAGTTGTACCGGATAATGTGAAAAGTGTTCATATGTAGTAAAAACCTAGAAATCCGTCCGTTTTCGACATTTGTTATCGAATCCACTTAAAGCCAGATCGTCATATTGGCCGCATTTATGTCTAAAACGGTTGTACTTATCGACTGCAAAGCTATGTCGCGTGCTGCGGTATGCGGAGACACTAAAAGCATCATAGTAGAACACAGATGAAGCTTCTAAGTTGATGTAATAGACAGTAAGAAGTAGTACAATTCAAGTTTTAGGTATCGATTTTTGACTTTATATCTATCTTTGGAGCCTTGGACATGAGCTAGGACCTTAAGATTCTGCATGAAAGGAGGACTAGCAGCCGAGTTGCACAGGAGTATGTGGAATGTGTTCATATGTAGTAAAAACCTAGAAATCCGTCCGTTTTCGCCATTTGTTACCGAATCGACTTAAAGCCAGATCGTCACATTGGTCGCTCTTCTCTCTGAAACGATTGTACTTATCGACTGCAAAGCTCTGTCGCGTGCTGCGGTATCCGGAGCACTAAAAGCACCATAGTAGAACACAGATGATGGTTCTAAGTTGATGTAATAGCCAGTAAGAAGTAGTCCAATTCAAGTTTTAGGTATCGATTATTGACTTTTTAGCTGGCTTTGGTGCCTTGGACATGAGCTAGGACCTTAAGATTCTGCATGAAAGGAGGACTAGCAGCAGAGTTGCACGGGACAATGTGAAAAGTGTTCATATGTAGTAAAAACCTAGAAATCCGTCAATTTTCGTCATTTGTTATCGAATCGACTTAAAGCCAGATCGTTACATTGGTCGCTCTTCTCTCTGAAACGATTGTACTTATCGTCTGCAAAGCTATGTCGCGTGCTGCGGTATGCGGAGACACTAAAAGCACCAAGGTAGAACACAGATGAAGCTTCTAAGATGATGTAATTGCCAGTAAGAAGTAGTACAATTCAAGTTTTAGTTACTGATTATTGACTTTTTAGCTGGCTTTGGTGCCTTGGACATGAGCTAGGACGTTAAGATTCTGCATGAAAGGAGAACTAGCAGCCGAGTTGCACGGGAGAATTTGAAAAGGGTTCATATGTAGTAAAAACCTGAGTAATCCGTCCGTTTTCGTCAATAGTTATCGAATCGACTTAAAAGCCTGATCGTCACATTGGCCGTCTTCTCTCTGAAACGGTTGTACTTATCGTCTGCAAATCTATGTCGCGTGGTGCGGTATGCGGAGACTCTAAAAGCACTATAGTAGAACACAGATGAAGCTTCTAAGTTGATGTAATAGCCAGTAAGAAGTAGTACAATTTAAGTTTTACGTATCGATTATTGACTTTTTAGCTGGCTTTGGTGCCTTGGACATGAGCTAGGACCTTAAGATTCTGCATGAAAGGAGAACTAGCCCCGGAGTTGCACGGGAGAATGTGAAAAGTGTTTATATGTAGTAAAAACCTAAGAAATCCGTCCGTATTCGTCATTTGTTATCGAATCGACTTAAAGCCAGATCATCATATTGGCCGCTCATCTCTCTGAAACGGTCGTAATTATCGTCTGCAAAGCTATGTCTCGTGCTCCAGTATGCGGAGACACTAAAAGCACCATAGTAGAAAACAGATGAAGCTTCTAAGTTGATGTAATAGCCAGTAAGATATAGTACAATTCAAGATTTAGGTATCGATTATTGACTTTTTAGCTGGCTTTGGTGCCTTGGACATGAGCTAGGACCTTAAGATTCTGCATGAAAGGAGGACTAGCAGCCGAGTTGCACGGGAGTATGTGGAATGTGTTCATATGTAGTAAAAAACTAGAAATCCTTCCGTTTTCGTCATTTGTTATCGAATCGACTTAAAGCCAGATCGTCATATTGGCCGCATTTATGTCTAAAACGGTTGTACTTATCGTCTGCAAAGCTATGTCGCGTGCTGCGGTATGCGCAGACACTAAAAGCACCATAGTAGAAAACAGATGAAGCTTCTAAGTTGATGTAATAGCCAGTAAGAAGTATTACAACTCAAGTTTTAGGTATCGATAATTGACTTTTTAGCTTGCTTTTGTGCCTTGGATATGAGCTAGGACCTTAAGATTCTGCATGAAAGGAGGACTAGCAGCCGAGTTGCCTGGGAGAATGTGGAATGTGTTCATATGTAGTAAAAACCTAGAAATCCGTCCGTTTTCGTCATTTGTTACCGAATCGACTTAAAGCCAGATCGTTACATTGGCCGCTCTTCTCTCTGAAACGGTTGTACTTATCGTCTGCAAAGCTATGTAGCGTGCTGCGGTATGTGGAGACACTAAAAGCACCATAATAGAACACAGATGAAGCTTCTAAGTTGATGTAATAGCCAGTAAGAAGTAGTCCAATTCAAGTTTTAGGTATCGATTATTGACTTTTTAGCTGGCTTTGGTTCCTTGGACATGAGCTAGGACCTTAAGATTCTGCATGAAAGGAGGCCTAGCTGCAGAGTTGCACGGGAGAATGTGAAAAGTGTTCATATGTAGTAAAAACCCGAGAAATCGGTCCGTTTTCGTCATTTGTTATCGACTCGACTTAAAGCCAGATCATCACATTGGCCGCTCTTCTCTCTGAAATGGTCCTAATTATCGTCTGCAAAGCTATGTCTCTTGCTCCGGTATGCGGAGACACTAAAAGCACCATAGTAGAAAACAGATGAAGCTTCTAAGTTGATGTAATAGCCAGTAAGATATAGTACAATTCAAGTTTTAGGTTTCGATTATTGACTTTTTAGCTGGCTTTGGTGTCTTGGACATGAGCTAGGACCTTAAGATTCTGCATGAAAGGAGGACTAGCAGCCGAGTTGCACAGGCGAATGTGGAATGTGTTCATATGTAGTAAAAACCTAGAAATCCGTCCGTTTTCGTCATTTGTTACCGAATCGACTTAAAGCCAGATCGTCACATTGGCCGCTCTTCTCTCTGAAACGGTTGTACTTATCGTCTGCAAAGCTATGTCGCGTGCTGCGGTATGCGGAGACACTAAAAGCACCATAGTAGAACACAGATGAAGCTTCTAAGTTGATGTAATAGCCAGTAAGAAGTAGTACAATGCAAGTTTTAGGTATCGATTATTGACTTTTTAGCTGGCTTTGGTGCCTTGGACATGAGCTAGGACCTTAAGATTCTGCATCAAAGGAGGACTAGCAGCCGAGTTGCCTGGGAGAATGTGGAATGTGTTCATATGTAGTGAAAACCTAGAAATCCGTCGGTTTTCGTCATTTGTTACCGAATCGACTTAAAGCCAGATCGTCACATTGGCCGCTCTTCTCTCTGAAACGGTTGTACTTATCGTCTGCAAAGCTATGTCGCGTGCTGCGGTATGCGGAGACACTAAAAGCACCATAGTAGAACACAGATGAAGCTTCTAAGTTGATGTAATAGCCAGTAAGAAGTAGTACAATTCAAGTTATAGGTATCGATTATTGACTTTTTAGGGGGCTTTGGTGCCTTGGACTTGAGCTAGGACCTTAAGATTCTGCATGAAAGGAGGACTAGCAGCTGAGTTGCACGGGAGAATGTGAAAAGTGTTGATATGCAGTAAAAACCTGAAAAATCCGTTCGTTATCGTCATTTTTTATCGAATCGTCATAAGGCCAGATCGTCACATTGGCCGCTCTTCTCTCTGAAATGGTTGTACTTATCGTCTGCAAAGCTATGTCGCGTGCTGCGGTATGCGGAGACACTAAAAGCACCATAGTAGAACACAGATGAAGGTTCTAAGTTGATGTAATAGCCAGTAAGAAGTAGACCAATTCAAGTTTTAGGTATCGATTATTGACTTTTTAGCTGGCTTTGGTTCCTTGGACATGAGCTAGGACCTTAAGGTTCTGCATGAAAGGAGGACTAGCTGCCGAGTTGCACGGGAGAATGTGAAAAGTGTTCATATGTAGTAAAAACCTGAGAAATCCGTCCGTTTTCGTCGTTTGTTATCGACTCGACTTAAAGCCAGATCTTCACATTGGCCGCTCTTCTCTCTGAAACGGTCCTAAATATCGTCTGCAAAGCTATGTCTCGTGCTCCGGTATGCGGAGACACTAAAAGCACCATAGTAGAAAACAGATGAAGCTTCTAAGTTGATGTAATAGCCAGTAAGATATAGTACAATGCAAGTTTTAGGTTTCGATTATTGACTTTTTAGCTGGCTTTCGTGCCTTGGACATGAGCTAGGACCTTAAGATTCTGCATGAAAGGAGGACTAGCAGCCGAGTTGCATGGGAGAATGTGGAATGTGTTCATATGTAGTAAAATCCTAGAAATCCGTCCGTTTTCGACATTTGTTACCGAATCGACTTAAAGCCAGATCGTCACATTGGCCGCTCTTCTCTCTGAAACGGTTGTACCTATCGTCTGCATAGCTATGTCGCGTGCTGCGGTATGCGGAGACACTAAAAGCACCATAGTAGAACACAGATGAAGCTTCTAAGTTGATGTAATAGCCAGTAAGAAGTAGTACAATTCAAGTTTTAGGTATCGATTATTGACTTTTTAGGGGGCTTTGGTGCCTTGGACTTGAGCTAGGACCTTAAGATTCTGCATGAAAGGAGGACTAGCAGCTGAGTTGCACGGGAGAATGTGAAAAGTGTTGATATGCAGTAAAAACCTGAAAAATCCGTTCGTTATCGTCATTTTTTTATCGAATCGTGATAAGGCCAGATCGTCACATTGGCCGCTCTTCTCTCTAAAATGGTTGTACTTATCGTCTGCAAAGATGTGACGTGTGCTGCGGTATGCGGAGACACTAAAATCACCATAGTAAAACACAGATGAAGCATCTAATTTAATGTAATAGCCAGTAAGAAGTAGTACAATTCAAGTTTTAGGTATCGATTATGGACTTTTTAGCTGGCTTTGGTGCCTTGGACATGAGCTAGGACCTTAAGAATCTGCATGAAAGGAGGACTAGCAGCCGAGTTGCACGGGAGAATGTGAAAAGTGTTCATATGTAGTAAAAACCTGAGAAATCCGTCCGTATTCGTCATTTGTTTTCGAATCGACTTAAAGCCAGATCGTCACATTGGTCGCTCTTCTCTCTGAAACGATTGTACTTATCGACTGCAAAGCTATGTCGCGTGCTGCGGTATCCGGAGACACTAAAAGCACCATAGTAGAACACAGATGAAGGTTCTAAGTTGTTGTAATAGCCAGTAAGATATAGTACAATTCAAGTTTTAGGTATCGATTATTGACTTTTTAGCTGGCTTTGGTGCCTTGGACATGAGCTAGGACCTTAAGATTCTGCATGAAAGGAGGACTAGCAGCCGAGTTGCACGGGAGTATGTGGAATGTGTTCATATGTAGTAAAAAACTAGAAATCCTTCCGTTTTCGTCATTTGTTATCGAATCGACTTAAAGCCAGATCGTCATATTGGCCGCATTTATGTCTAAAACGGTTGTACTTATCGTCTGCAAAGCTATGTCGCGTGCTGCGGTATGCGCAGACACTAAAAGCACCATAGTAGAAAACAGATGAAGCTTCTAAGTTGATGTAATAGCCAGTAAGAAGTATTACAACTCAAGTTTTAGGTATCGATAATTGACTTTTTAGCTTGCTTTTGTGCCTTGGATATGAGCTAGGACCTTAAGATTCTGCATGAAAGGAGGACTAGCAGCCGAGTTGCCTGGGAGAATGTGGAATGTGTTCATATGTAGTAAAAACCTAGAAATCCGTCCGTTTTCGTCATTTGTTACCGAATCGACTTAAAGCCATATCGTTACATTGGCCGCTCTTCTCTCTGAAACGGTTGTACTTATCGTCTGCAAAGCTATGTAGCGTGCTGCGGTATGTGGAGACACTAAAAGCACCATAATAGAACACAGATGAAGCTTCTAAGTTGATGTAATAGCCAGTAAGAAGTAGTCCAATTCAAGTTTTAGGTATCGATTATTGACTTTTTAGCTGGCTTTGGTTCCTTGGACATGAGCTAGGACCTTAAGATTCTGCATGAAAGGAGGCCTAGCTGCAGAGTTGCACGGGAGAATGTGAAAAGTGTTCATATGTAGTAAAAACCCGAGAAATCGGTCCGTTTTCGTCATTTGTTATCGACTCGACTTAAAGCCAGATCATCACATTGGCCGCTCTTCTCTCTGAAATGGTCCTAATTATCGTCTGCAAAGCTATGTCTCTTGCTCCGGTATGCGGAGACACTAAAAGCACCATAGTAGAAAACAGATGAAGCTTCTAAGTTGATGTAATAGCCAGTAAGATATAGTACAATTCAAGTTTTAGGTTTCGATTATTGACTTTTTAGCTGGCTTTGGTGTCTTGGACATGAGCTAGGACCTTAAGAGTCTGCATGAAAGGAGGACTAGCAGCCGAGTTGCACAGGCGAATGTGGAATGTGTTCATATGTAGTAAAAACCTAGAAATCCGTCCGTTTTCGTCATTTGTTACCGAATCGACTTAAAGCCAGATCGTCACATTGGCCGCTCTTCTCTCTGAAACGGTTGTACTTATCGTCTGCAAAGCTATGTCGCGTGCTGCGGTATGCGGAGACACTAAAAGCACCATAGTAGAACACAGATGAAGCTTCTAAGTTGATGTAATAGCCAGTAAGAAGTAGTACAATGCAAGTTTTAGGTTTCGATTATTGACTTTTTAGCTGGCTTTGGTGCCTTGGACATGAGCTAGGACCTTAAGATTCTGCATGAAAGGAGGACTAGCAGCCGAGTTGCCTGGGAGAATGTGGAATGTGTTCATATGTAGTGAAAACCTAGAAATCCGTCGGTTTTCGTCATTTGTTACCGAATCGACTTAAAGCCAGATCGTCACATTGGCCGCTCTTCTCTCTGAAACGGTTGTACTTATCGTCTGCAAAGCTATGTCGCGTGCTGCGGTATGCGGAGACACTAAAAGCACCATAGTAGAACACAGATGAAGCTTCTAAGTTGATGTAATAGCCAGTAAGAAGTAGTACAATTCAAGTTATAGGTATCGATTATTGACTTTTTAGGGGGCTTTGGTGCCTTGGACTTGAGCTAGGACCTTAAGATTCTGCATGAAAGGAGGACTAGCAGCTGTGTTGCACGGGAGAATGTGAAAAGTGTTGATATGCAGTAAAAACCTGAAAAATCCGTTCGTTATCGTCATTTTTTATCGAATCGTCATAAGGCCAGATCGTCACATTGGCCGCTCTTCTCTCTGAAATGGTTGTACTTATCGTCTGCAAAGCTATGTCGCGTGCTGCGGTATGCGGAGACACTAAAAGCACCATAGTAGAACACAGATGAAGGTTCTAAGTTGATGTAATAGCCAGTAAGAAGTAGACCAATTCAAGTTTTATGTATCGATTATTGACTTTTTAGCTGGCTTTGGTTCCTTGGACATGAGCTAGGACCTTAAGATTCTGCATGAAAGGAGGACTAGCTGCCGAGTTGCACGGGAGAATGTGAAAAGTGTTCATATGTAGTAAAAACCTGAGAAATCCGTCCGTTTTCGTCGTTTGTTATCGACTCGACTTAAAGCCAGATCTTCACATTGGCCGCTCTTCTCTCTGAAACGGTCCTAATTATCGTCTGCAAAGCTATGTCTCGTGCTCCGGTATGCGGAGACACTAAAAGCACCATAGTAGAAAACAGATGAAGCTTCTAAGTTGATGTAATAGCCAGTAAGATATAGTACAATGCAAGTTTTAGGTTTCGATTATTGACTTTTTAGCTGGCTTTCGTGCCTTGGACATGAGCTAGGACCTTAAGATTCTGCATGAAAGGAGGACTAGCAGCCGAGTTGCATGGGAGAATGTGGAATGTGTTCATATGTAGTAAAATCCTAGAAATCCGTCCGTTTTCGACATTTGTTACCGAATCGACTTAAAGCCAGATCGTCACATTGGCCGCTCTTCTCTCTGAAACGGTTGTACTTATCGTCTGCATAGCTATGTCGCGTGCTGCGGTATGCGGAGACACTAAAAGCACCATAGTAGAACACAGATGAAGCTTCTAAGTTGATGTAATAGCCAGTAAGAAGTAGTACAATTCAAGTTTTAGGTATCAATTATTGACTTTTTAGGGGGCTTTGGTGCCTTGGACTTGAGCTAGGACCTTAAGATTCTGCATGAAAGGAGGACTAGCAGCTGAGTTGCACGGGAGAATGTGAAAAGTGTTGATATGCAGTAAAAACCTGAAAAATCCGTTCGTTATCGTCATTTTTTTATCGAATCGTCATAAGGCCAGATCGTCACATTGGCCGCTCTTCTCTCTGAAATGGTTGTACTTATCGTCTGCAAAGATGTGACGTGTGCTGCGGTATGCGGAGACACTAAAATCAACATAGTAAAACACAGATGAAGCATCTAATTTAATGTAATAGCCAGTAAGAAGTAGTACAATTCAAGTTTTAGGTATCGATTATTGACTTTTTAGCTGGCTTTGGTGCCTTGGACATGAGCTACGACCTTAAGATTCTGCATGAAAGAAGGACTAGCAGCAGAGTTGCACGGGACAATGTGAAAAGTGTTCATATGTAGTAAAAACCTAGAAATCCGTCCGTTTTCGTCATTTGTTATCGAATCGACTTAAAGCCAGATCGTCACATTGGTCGCTCTTCTCTCTGAAACGATTGTACTTATCGGTTGCAAAGCTATGTCGCGTGCTGCGGTATGCGGAGACACTAAAAGCACCATAGTAGAACACAGATGAAGGTTCTAAGTTGATGTAATAGCAAGTAAGAAGTAGACCAATTCAAGTTTTAGGTATCGATTATAGACTTTTTAGCTGGCTTTGGTTCCTTGGACATGAGCTAGGACCTTAAGATTCTGCATGAAAGGAGGACTAGCTGCCGAGTTGCACGGGAGAATGTGAAAAGTGTTCACATGTAGTAAAAACCTGAGAAATCCGTCCGTTTTCGTCATTTGTTATCGACTCGACTTAAAGCCAGATCTTCACATTGGCCGCTCTTCTCTCTGAAACGGTCCTAATTATCGTCTGCAAAGCTATGTCTCGTGCTCCGGTATGCGGAGACACTAAAAGCACCATAGTAGAAAACAAGATGAAGCTTGTAAGTTGATGTAATAGCCAGTAAGATATAGTACAATTCAAGTTTTAGGTATCGATTATTGACTTTTTAGCTGGCTTTGGTGCCTTGGACATGAGCTAGGACCTTAAGATTCTGCATGAAAGGAGGACTAGCAGCCGAGTTGCACGGAAGAATTTGGAATGTGTTCATATGTAGTAAAAACCTAGAAATCCGTCCGTTTTCGACATTTGTTACCGAATCGACTTAAAGCCAGATCGTCACATTGGCCGCTCTTCTCTCTGAAACAGTTGTACTTATCGTCTGCAAAGCTACGTCGCGTGCTGCGGTATGAGGAAACTTTAAAAGATCCATAGTAGAACACAGATGAAGCTTCTAAGTTGATGTAATAGCCAGTAAGAAGTAGCACAATTCAAGTTTTAGGTATCGATTATTGACTTTTTAGCTGGCTTTGGTGCCTTGGACATGAGCTAGGACCTTAAGATTCTGCATGAAAGGAGGACTATCAGAAGAGATGTACGGGAGAATGTGAAAAGTGTTCATATGTAGTAAAAACCTAGAAATCCGTCCGTTTTCGTCATTTGTTATCGAATCGACTTAAAGCCAGATCGTCACATTGGCCGCATTTATGTCTAAAACGGTTGTACTTATCGTATGCAAAGCTATGTCGCGTGCTGCGGTATGCGGAGACAGTAAAAGCATCATAGTAGAACACAGATGAAGCTTCTAAGTTGATGTAATAGATAGTAAGAAGTAGTACAATTCAAGTTTTAGGTATCGATTATTGACTTTATAGCTATCTTTGGTGCCTTGGACATGAGCTAGGACCTTAAGATTCTTCATGAAAGGACGACTAGCAGCTGATTTGCACGGGAGAATGTGAAAAGTGTTCATATGTAGTAAAAACCTGAGAAATCCGTCCGTTTTCGTCATTTGTTATCGACTCGACTTAAAGCCAGATCTTCACATTGGCCGCTCTTCTCTCTGAAACGGTTGTACTTATCGTCTGCAAAGCTATGACGTGTGTTGCGGTATGCGGAGACACTAAAACCACCATAGTAAAAGACAGATGAAGCTTCTAAGTTGATGTAATAGCCAGTAAGATATAGTACAATTCTAGTTTTAGGTATCGATTATTGACTTTTTAGCTGGCTTTGGTGCCTTGGACATGAGCTAAGACGTTAAGATTCTGCATGAAAGGAGGACTAGCAGCCGCGTTGCACGGGAGAATGTGAGAAGTGTTCATATGTAGTAAAAACCTGAGAAATCCGTCCTTTTTCGTCATTTGTTATCGAATCGACTTAAAGCCAGAATGTCACATTGGCCGCTCTTCTCTCTGAAACGGTTGTACTTATCGTCTGCAAAGCTATGACGTGTGCTGCGGTATGCGGAGACACTAAAACCACAATAGTAAAACACAGATGAAGCATCTAATTTAATGTAATAGCCAGTAAGAAGTAGTCCAATTCAAGTTTTAGGTATCGATTATTAATTTCTTAGCTGGCTTTGGTGCCTTGGACATGAGCTAGGACCTTAAGATTCTGCATGAAAGGAGGACTAGCAGCTGAGTTGCACGGGAGAATGTGAAAAGTGTTCATATGCAGGAAAAACCCGAAAAATCCGTTCGTTATCGTCATTTGTTATCGAATCGACTTAAAGCCAGATCGTCACATTGGTCGCTCTTCTCTCTGAAACGATTGTACTTATCGACTGCATCGTTATGTCGCGTGCTGCGGTATACGGAGACACTAAAAGCACCATAGTAGAACACAGATGAAGCTTCTAAGTTGATGTAATAGCCAGTAAGAAGTAGTACAATTCAAGTTTTAGGTATCGATTATTGACTTTTTAGCTGGCTTTGGTGCCTTGGACATGAGCTAGGACCTTAAGATTCTGCATGAAAGGAGAACTAGCAGCCGAGTTGCACGGGAGTATGTGAAAAGTGTTCATATATAGTAGAAACCTGAGAAATCCGTCCGTATTCGTCATTTGTTATCGAATCGACCTAAAGCCAGAATGTCACACTGGCCGCTCTTCTCTCTGAAACGGTTGTACTTATCGTCTGCAAAGCTATGACGTGTGCTGCGGTATGCGGAGACACTAAAACCACCATAGTAAAACACAGATGAAGCATCTAATTAATTGTAATAGCTAGTAAGAAGTAGTACAATTCAAGTTTTAGTTATCGATAATGGACTTTTTAGCTGGCTTTGGTGCCTTGGACATGAGCTAGGACCTTAAGAATCTGCATGAAACGAGGACCAGCAGCCGAGTTGCACTGGAGAATGTGAAAAGTGTTCATATGTAGTAAAAAAATGAGAAATCCGTCCGTTTTCGTCATTTTTTATCGAATCGACTTAAAGCCAGATCGTCACATTGGTCGCTCTTCTCTCTGAAACGATTGTACTTATCGTCTGCAAAGATATGTCGCGTGCTGCGGTATGTGGAGACACTAAAAGCACCATAGTAGAACACAGATGAAGGTTCTAAGTTGATGTAATAGCCAGTAAGAAGTAGTACAATTCAAGTTTTAGTTATCGATTATTGACTTTTTAGCTGGCTTTGGTTCCTTGGACATGAGCTAGGACCTTAAGATTCTGCATGAAAGGTGGACTAGCAGCTGAGTTGCACGGGAGAATGTGAAAAGTGTTCATATGCAGTAAAAACCTGAGAAATCCGTCCGTTTTCTTCATTTGTTATCGAATCGACTTAAAGCCAGATCGTCACATTGGTCGCTCTTCTCTCTGAAACGATTGTACTTATTGTCTGCAAAGCTATGTCGCGTGCTGCGGTATGTGGAGAACTAAAAGCACCATAGTAGAACACAGATGAAGCTTCTATGTTGATGTAATAGCCAGTAAGAAGTAGTACAATTCAAGTTTTAGGTATCGATTATTGACTTTTTAGGTGGCTTTGGTGCCTTGGGCATGAGCTACGACCTTAAGATTCTGCATGAAAGGAGGACTAGCAGCTGAGTTGCACGGGAGAATGTGAAAAGTGTTCATATGCAGTAAAAACCCGAAAAATCCGTTCGTTATCGTCATTTGTTATCGAATCGCTTAAAGCCAGATCGTCACATTGGCCGCTCTTCTCTCTGAAACGGTTGAACTTATCGTCTGCAAAGCTAAGACGTGTGCTGCGGTATGTGGCGACACTAAAACCACCATAGTAAAACACAGATGAAGCATCTAATTAAATGTAATAGCCTGTAAGAAGTAGTACAATTCAAGTTTTAGGTATCGATTATGGACTTTTTAGCTGGCTTTGGCGCCTTTAACATGAGCTAGGGCCTTAAGAATCTGCATGAAAGGAAGACTGGCAGCCGAGTTGCACGGGAGAATGTGAAAAGTGTTCATATGTAGTAAAAACCTGAGAAATCCGTCCGTATTCGTCATTTGTTATCGAATCGACTTAAAGCCAGATCGTCACATTGGTCGCTCTTCTCTCTGAAATGGTTATACTTATCGTCTGCAATACTATGACGTGTGCTGCGGTATGCGGAGACACTAAAACCACCATAGTAAAACACAGATGAAGCATCTAATTAAATGTAATAGCCTGTAAGAAGTAGTACAATTCAAGTTTTAGGTATCGATTATGGACTTTTTAGCTGGCTTTGGCGCCTTGGACATGAGCTAGGACCTTAAGAATCAGCATGAAAGGAGGACTGGCAGCCGAGTTGCACGGGAGAATGTGAAAAGTGTTCATATGTAGTAAAAACCTGAGAAATCCGTCCGTATTCGTCATTTGTTATCGAATCGACTTAAAGCCAGATCGTCACATTGGTCGCTCTTCTCTCTGAATCGATTGTACTTATCGTCTGCAAAGCTATGTCGCGTGCTGCGGTATGCGGAGACACTAAAAACACCATAGTAGAACACAGATGAAGGTTCTAAGTTGATGTAATAGCCAGTAAGAAGTAGTCCAATTCAAGTTTTAGGTATCGATTATTGACTTTTTAGCTGGCTTTGGTGCCTTGGACATGAGCTAGGACTTTAAGATTCTGCATGAAAGGAGGACTAGCAGCCGAGTTGCACTGGAGAATGTGAAAAGTGTTCATATGTAGTAAAAACCTAGAAATCCGTCCGTATTCGTCATTTGTTATCGAATCGACTTGAAGCCAGATCGTCACATTGGCCGCACTTCAGTCTGAAACGGTTACATTTATCGTCTGCAAAGCTATGTCGCGTGCTGCGGTATGCGGGGACACTAAAAGCACCATAGTAGAACACAGATGAAGCCTCCATGTTGATGTAATAGCAAGTGAGAAGTAGTACAATTCAAGTTTTAGTTATAGATTATTGAATTTTTAGCTGGCTTTGGTGCCTTGGACATGAGCTAGGACCTTAACATTTTGCATGGAAGGAGGACCAGCAGCCGAGTTGCACGGGAGAATGTGAAAAGTATTCATATGTAGTAAAAACCTGAGAAATCCGTCCGTTTTCGTCATTTGTTATCGAATCGATTTAAAGCCAGATTGTCACATTGGCCGCTCTTCCATCTGAAACGGTTACATTTATCGTCTGCAAAGCTATGTCGCGTGCTGCGGTATGCGGAAACACTAAAAGATCCATAGTAGAACACAGATGAAGCTTCTAAGTTGATGTAATAGCCAGTAAGAAGTAGCACAATTCAAGTTTTAGGTATCGATTATTGACTTTTTAGCTGGCTTTGGTGCCTTGGACATGAGCTAGGACCTTAAGATTCTGCATGAAAGGAGGACTATCAGAAGAGTTGTACGGGAGAATGTGAAAAGTGTTCATATGTAGTAAAAACCTAGAAATCCGTCCGTTTTCGTCATTTGTTATCGAATCGACTTAAAGCCAGATCGTCACATTGGCCGCTCTTCTCTCTGAAACGGTTGTACTTATCGTCTGCAAAGCTATGACGTGTGTTGCGGTATGCGGAGACACTAAAACCACCATAGTAAAAGACAGATGAAGCGTCTAAGTTGATGTAATAGCCAGTAAGATATAGTACAATTCTAGTTTTAGGTATCGATTATTGACTTTTTAGCTGGCTTTGGTGCCTTGGACATGAGCTAGGACGTTAAGATTCTGCATGAAAGGAGGACTAGCAGCCGCGTTGCACGGGAGAATGTGAGAAGTGTTCATATGTAGTAAAAACCTGAGAAATCCGTCCTTTTTCGTCATTTGTTATCGAATCGACTTAAAGCCAGAATGTCACATTGGCCGCTCTTCTCTCTGAAACGGTTGTACTTATCGTCTGCAAAGCTATGACGTGTGCTGCGGTATGCGGAGACACTAAAACCACAATAGTAAAACACAGATGAAGCATCTAATTTAATGTAATAGCCAGTAAGAAGTAGTACAATTCAAGTTTTAGGTATCGATTATTAATTTCTTAGCTGGCTTTGGTGCCTTGGACATGAGCTAGGACCTTAAGATTCTGCATGAAAGGAGGACTAGCAGCTGAGTTGCACGGGAGAATGTGAAAAGTGTTCATATGCAGTAAAAACCCGAAAAATCCGTTCGTTATCGTCATTTGTTATCGAATCGCTTAAAGCCAGATCGTCACATTGGACGCTCTTCTCTCTGAAACGGTTGTACTTATCGTCTGCAAAGCTAAGACGTGTGCTGCGGTATGTGGCGACACTAAAACCACCATAGTAAAACACAGATGAAGCATCTAATTAAATGTCATAGCCTGTAAGAAGTAGTACAATTCATGTTTTAGGTATCGATTATGGACTTTTTAGCTGGCTTTGGCGCCTTGGACATGAGCTAGGACCTTAAGAATCTGCATGAAAGGAGGACTGGCAGCCGAGTTGCACGGGAGAATGTGAAAAGTGTTCATATGTAGTAAAAACCTGAGAAATCCGTCGTATTCGTCATTTGTTATCGAATCGACTTAAAGCCAAATCGTCACATTGGTCGCTCTTCTCTCTGAAATGGTTATACTTATCGTCTGCAATACTAGGACGTGTGCTGCGGTAAGCGGAGACACTAAAACCACCATAGTAAAACACAGATGAAGCATCTAATTAAATGTAATAGCCTGTAAGAAGTAGTACAATTCAAGTTTTAAGTATCGATTATGGACTTTTTAGCTGGCTTTGGCGCCTTGGACATGAGCTAGGACCTTAAGAATCTGCATGAAAGGAGGACTGGCAGCCGAGTTGCACGGGAGAATGTGAAAAGTGTTCATATGTAGTAAAAACCTGAGAAATCCGTCCGTATTCGTCATTTGTTATCGAATCGACTTAAAGCCAGATCGTCACATTGGTCGCTCTTCTCTCTGAATCGATTGTACTTATCGTCTGGAAAGCTTTGTCGCGTGCTGCGGTATGCGGAGACACTAAAAGCACCATAGTAGAACACAGATGAAGCTTCTAAGTTGATGTAATAGCCAGTAAGAAGTAGTCCAATTCAAGTTTTAGGTATCGATTATTGACTTTTTAGCTGGCTTTGGTGCCTTGGACATGAGCTAGGACTTTAAGATTCTGCATGAAAGGAGGACTAGCAGCCGAGTTGCACTGGAGAATGTGAAAAGTGTTCATATTTAGTAAAAACCTAGAAATCCGTCCGTATTCGTCATTTGCTATCGAATCGACTTGAAGCCAGATCGTCACATTGGCCGCACTTCAGTCTGAAACGGTTACATTTATCGTCTGCAAAGCTATGTCGCGTGCTGCGGTATGCGGGGACACTAAAAGCACCATAGTAGAACACAGATGAAGCTTCTAAGTTGATGTAATAGCCAGTAAGAAGTAGTACAATTCAAGTTTTAGTTATAGATTATTGACTTTTTAGCTGGCTTTTGTGACTTGGTCATGAGCTAGGACCTTAACATTTTGCATGAAAGGAGGACTAGCAGCCGAGGTGCACTGGAGAATGTGAATAGTGTTCATATGTAGTAAAAACCTGAGAAATTCGACCGTTTTCGTCATTTGTTATCGAATCGACTTAAAGCTAGATCGTCACATTGGCCGCTCTTCTCTCTGAAACGGTTGTACTTATCGTCTGCGAAGCTACGTCGCGTGCTGCGGTATGTGGAAACACTAACAGATCCATAGTAGAACACAGATGAAGCTTCTAAGTTGATGTAATAGCCAGTAAGAAGTAGCACAATTCAAGTTTTAGGTATCGATTATTGACTTTTTAGCTGGCTTTGGTGCCTTGGACATGAGCTAGGACCTTAAGATTCTGCATGAAAGGAGGACTATCAGAAGAGTTGCACGGGAGAATGTGAAAAGTGTTCATATGTAGTAAAAACCTAGAAATCCGTCCGTTTTCGTCATTTGTTGTCGAATCGACTTAAAGCCAGATCGTCACATTGGCCGCATTTATGTCTAAAACGGTTGTACTTATCGTATGCAAAGCTATGTCGCGTGCTGCGGTATGCGGAGACACTAAAAGCATCATAGTAGAACACAGATGAAGCTTCTGAGTTGATGTAATAGATAGTAGGAAGTAGTACAATTCAAGTTTTAGGTATCGATTATTGACTTTATAGCTATCTTTGGTGCCTTGGACATGAGCTAGGACCTTAAGATTCTTCATGAAAGGAGGACTAGCAGCTGATTTGCACGGGAGAATGTGAAAAGTGTTCATATGTAGTAAAAACCTGAGAAATCCGTCCGTTTTCGTCATTTGTTATCGACTCGACTTAAAGCCAGATCTTCACATTGGCCGCTCTTCTCTCTGAAACGGTTGTACTTATCGTCTGCAAAGCTATGACGTGTGTTGCGGTATGCGGAGACACTAAAACCACCATAGTAAAAGACAGATTAAGCTTCTAAGTTGATGTAATAGCCAGTAAGATATAGTACAATTCTAGTTTTAGGTATCGATTATTGACTTTCTAGCTGGCTTTGGTGCCTTGGACATGAGCTAGGACGTTAAAATTCTGCATGAAAGGAGGACTAGCAGCCGCGTTGCACGGGAGAATGTGAGAAGTGTTCATATGTAGTAAAAACGTGAGAAATCCGTCCTTTTTCGTCATTTGATATCGAATCGACTTAAAGCCAGAATGTCACATTGGCCGCTCTTCTCTCTGAAACGGTTGTACTTATCGTCTGCAAAGCTATGACGTGTGCTGCGGTATGCGGAGACACTAAAACCACAATAGTAAAACACAGATGAAGCATCTAATTTAATGTAATAGCCAGTAAGAAGTAGTCCAATTCAAGTTTTAGGTATCGATTATTAATTTCTTAGCTGGCTTTGGTGCCTTGGACATGAGCTAGGACCTTAAGATTCTGCATGAACGGAGGACTAGCAGCTGAGTTGCACAAGAGAATGTGAAAAGTGTTCATATGCAGGAAAAACCCGAAAAATCCGTTCGTTATCGTCATTTGTTATCGAATCGACTTAAAGCCACATCGTCACATTGGTCGCTCTTCTCTTTGAAACGATTGTACTTATCGACTGCATCGCTATGTCGCGTGCTGCGGTATACGGAGACACTAAAAGCACCATAGTAGAACACAGATGAAGCTTCTAAGTTGATGTAATAGCCAGTAAGAAGTAGTACAATTCAAGTTTTAGGTATCGATTATTGACTTTTTAGCTGGCTTTGGTGCCTTGGACATGAGCTAGGACCTTAAGATTCTGCATGAAAGGAGAACTAGCAGCCGAGTTGCACGGGAGTATGCGAAAAGTGTTCATATGTAGTAGAAACCTGAGAAATCCGTCCGTATTCGTCATTTGTTATCGAATCGACCTAAAGCCAGAATGTCACACTGGCCACTCATCTCTCTGAAACGGTTGTACTTATCGTCTGCAAAGCTAAGGCGTGTGCTGCGGTATGCTGAGACACTAAAACCACCATAGTAAAACACAGATGAAGCATCTAATTTATTGTAATAGCTAGTAAGAAGTAGTACAATTCAAGTTTTAGGTATCGATAATGGACTTTTTAACTGGCTTTGGTGCCTTGGACATGAGCTAGGATCTTAAGAATCTGCATGAAAGGAGGACCAGCAGCCGAGTTTCACGGGAGAATGTGAAAAGTGTTCATATGTAGTAAAAAAATGAGAAATCCGTTCGTTTTCGTCATTTGTTATCGAATCGACTTAAAGCCAGATCGTCACATTGGTCGCTCTTCTCTCTGAAACGATTGTACTTATTGTCTGCAAAGCTATGTCGCGTGCTGCGGTATGCGGAGACACTAAAAGCACCATAGTAGAACACAGATGAAGGTTCTAAGTTGATGTAATAGCCAGTAAGAAGTAGTACAATTCAAGTTTTAGGTATCGATTATTGACTTTTTAGCTGGCTTTGGTTCCTTGGACATGAGGTAGGACCTTAAGATTAAGCATGAAAGGTGGACTAGCAGCTGAGTTGCACGGGAGAATGTGAAAAGTGTTCATATGCAGTAAAAACCTGAGAAATCCGTCCGTTCTCTTCATTTGTTATCGAATCGACTTAAAGCCAGATCGTCACATTGGTCGCTCTTCTCTCTGAAACGATTGTACTTATCGTCTGCAAAGCTATGTCGCGTGCTGCGGTATGTGGAGAACTAAAAGCACCATAGTAGAACACAGACGAAGCTTCTATGTTGATGTAATAGCCAGTAAGAAGTAGTACAATTCAAGTTTTAGGTATCGATTATTGACTTTTTAGGTGGCTTTGGTGCCTTGGGCATGAGCTAGGACCTTAAGATTCTGCATGAAAGGAGGACTAGCAGCTGAGTTGCACGGGAGAATGTGAAAAGTGTTCATATGCAGTAAAAACCCGAAAAATCCGTTCGTTATTGTCATTTGTTATCGAATCGCTTAAAGCCAGATCGTCACATTGGCCGCTGTTCTCTCTGAAATGGTTGTACTTATCGTCTGCAATGCTATGACGTGTGCTGCGGTATGCGGAGACACTAAAACCACCATAGTAAAACACAGATGAAGCATCTAATTAAATGTAATAGCCTGTAAGAAGTAGTACAATTCAAGTTTTAGTTATCGATTATGGACTTTTTAGCTGGCTTTGGCGACTTGGACATGAGCTAGCACCTTAAGAATCTGCATGAAAGGAGAACTAGCAGCCGAGTTGCACGGGAGAATGTGAAAAGTGTTCACATGTAGCAAAACCTGAGAAATCCGTCCGTTTTCGTCATTTGTTATCGAATCGACTTAAAGCCAAATCGTCACATTGGCCTCTCTTCTCTCTGAAACGGTTGTACTTATCGTCTGCAAAGCTATGTCGCGTGCTGCGGTATGTGGAAATACTAAAAGCACCATAGCAGAACACAGATGAAGCTTCTATGTTGATGTAATAGCCAGTAAGAAGTAGTACAATTCAAGTATTAGGTATCGATTATTGACTTTTTAGCTGCGCTTTGGTGCGGTTGGACATGAGCTAGGACCTTAAGATTCTGCATGAAAAGAGAACTAGCAGCCGAGTTGCACGGCAGAATGTGAAAAGTCTTCATATGTAGTAAAAACCTGAGAAATCCGTCCGTTTTCGTCATTTGTTATCGAATCGACTTAAAACCGGAATGTCGCACTTGCCGCTCTTCTCTCTGAAACGGTTGTACTTATCGTCTGCAAAGCTAAGACGTGTGCTGCGGTATGTGGCGACACTAAAACCACCATAGTAAAACACAGATGAAGCATCTAATTAAATGTAATAGCCTGTAAGAAGTAGTACAATTCAAGTTTTAGGTATCGATTATGGACTTTTTAGCTGGCTTTGGCGCCTTGGACATGAGCTAGGACCTTAAGAATCTGCATGAAAGGAGGACTGGAAGCCGAGTTGCACGGGAGAATGTGAAAAGTGTTCATATGTAGTAAAAACCTGAGAAATCCGTCCGTATTCGTCATTTGTTATCGAATCGACTTAAACCAGATCGTCACATTGGTCGCTCTTCTGTCTGAAATGGTTGTACTTATCGTCTGCAATACTATGACGTGTGCTGCGGTTTGCGGAGACACTAAAACCACCATAGTAAAACACAGATGAAGCATCTAATTAAATGTAATAGCCTGTAAGAAGTAGTACAATTCAAGTTTTAGGTATCGATTATGGACTTTTTAGCTGGCTTTGGTGCCTTGGACATGAGCTAGGACCTTAAGAATCTGCATGAAAGGAGGACTGGCAGCCGAGTTGCACGGGAGAATGTGAAAAGTGTTCATATGTAGTAAAAACCTGAGAAATCCGTCCGTATTCGTCATTTGTTATCGAATCGACTTAAAGCCAGATCGTCACATTGGTCGCTCTTCTCTCTGAATCGATTGTACTTATCGTCTGCAAAGCTATGTCGCGTGCTGCGGTATGCGGAGACACTAAAAGCACCATAGTAGAACACAGATGAAGGTTCTAAGTTGATGTAATAGCCAGTAAGAAGTAGTCCAATTCAAGTTTTAGGTATCGATTATTGATTTTTAGCTGGCTTTGGTGCCTTGGACATGAGCTAGGACTTTAAGATTCTGCATGAAAGGAGGACTAGCAGCCGAGTTGCACTGGAGAATGTGAAAAGTGTTCATATGTAGTAAAAACCTAGAAATCAGTCCGTATTCTTCATTTGTTATCGAATCGACTTGAAGCCAGATCGTCACATTGGCCGCACTTCAGTCTGAAACGGTTACATTTATCGTCTGCAAAGCTATGTCGCGTGCTGCGGTATGCGGGGACACTAAAAGCACCATAGTAGAACACAGATGAAGCTTCTAAGTTGATGTAAAAGCCAGTAAGAAGTAGTACAATTCAAGTTTTAGTTATGGATTATTGACTTTTTAACCTTCTTTGGTTCCCTGGACATGAGCTAGGAACTTAAGATTTTGCATGAAAGGAGGACTAGCAGCCGCGTTGCACGGGAGAATGTGAAAAGTGTTCATATGTAGTAAAAGCCTGAGAAATCCGTCCGTTTTTGTCATTTGTTATCGAATCGACTTAAAGCTAGATTGTCACATTGTCCGCTCTTCTGTCTGAAACAGTTACATTTATCGTCTGCAAAGCTATGTCGCGTGCTGCGGTATGCGGAGACACTAGAAGCACCGTAGTAGAACACTGATGAAGCTTCTAAGTTGATGTAAAAGCCAGTAAGAAGTAGTACAATTCAAGTTTTAGTTATAGATTATTGACTTTATAGCTGGCTTTGGTGCCTTGGACATGATCTAGGACCTTAACATTTTGCTTGAAAGGAGGATTAGCAGCCGAGTTGCACGGGAGAATGTGAATTGTGTTCATATGTAGTAAAAACCTGAGAAATCCGCCCGTTTTCGTCATTTGTTATCGAATCGCCTTAAAGCCAGATCGTCACATTGGCCGGAATTCTCTCTGAAACGGTTGTACTTATTGTCTGCAAAGCTATGTCGCGTGCTGTGGTATGCGAGACATTAAATGCACCATAGTAGAACACAGATGAAGCTTCACAACTGATGTAATAGCCAGTAAGAAGTAGTACAATTCAAGTTTTTGTTATCGATTATTGACTTTTTAACCTTGTTTGGTGCCCTGGACATGAGGTAGGACCTTAAGAAATTTCATGAAATTAGGACTAGCAGCCGCGTTTCACGGGAGAATGTGAAAAGTGTTCATATGTAGTAAAAACCTGAGAAATCCGTCCGTTTTCGTCATTTGTTATCGAATCGACTTGAAGCCACATCGTCACATTGGCCGCACTTCAGTCTTAAACGGTTACATTTATCGTCTGCAAAGCTATGTCTCGAGCTGCGGTATGCGGAGACACTAAAAGCACCATAGTAGAACAGAGATGGAGCTTCTAGGTTGATGTAATAGCCAGTAAGAAGTAGAACAATTCAAGTTTTAGTTTTCGATTATTGACTTTTTACACTACTTTGGTGCCTTGGACATGTTCTAGGACCTTAACGTTTTGCATGAAAGGAGGACTAGCAGCCGCGTTGCACGGGAGACTGTGGAAAGTGTTCATATGTAGTAAAAACCTGAGAAAGGCGTCCGTTTTCTTCATTTGTTATCGAATCGACCTAAAGCCAGATCATCACATTGGCCGCTCTTCTCTCTGAAACGGTTACATTTATCGTCTGCAAAGTTATGTCGCGTGCTGCGGTATGCGGGGACACTAAAAGCACCATAGTAGAACACAGATGAAGCTTCTATGTTGATGTAATAGCAAGTAGTGAGAAGTAGTACAACTCACGTTTGAGGTATCGATTAATGACTTTTTACACTTCTTTGGTGCCTTGGATATGAGCTAGGACCTTAACATTTTGCATGAAAGGAGGACCAGCAGCCGAGTTGCACGGGAGAATGTGAGAAGTGTTCATATGTAGTAAAAACCTGAGAAATCCGTCCGTTTTCGTCATTTGTTAACGAATAGACTTAAAGCCAGATCGTCACATTGTCCGCTCTTCTCTCTGAAACGGTAGTAATTACCGTCTGCAAAGCTATGTCGCGTGCTGCTGTATGCGGCGACACTGAAAGCACCATAGTAGAATACAGATGAAGCTTCTAAGAAGGTGTAATAGCCAGTAAGAAGTAGTACAATTCAAGTTTTAGGTATCGATTTTTGAATTTCTACCCTTCTTTTGTGCCTTGGACATGAGCTAGGAACTTAATTTTTTGCATGAAAAGAGGACTAGTAGCTGCGTTGCACGGGAGAATGTGAAAAGTGTTCATATGTAGTAAAAACCTGAGAAATCCTTCCGTTTTCGTCATTTGTTATCGAATCGACTTAAAGCCAGATTGTCACATTGGCCGCTCTTCTGTCTGAAACGGTTACATTTATCGCCTGCAAACCTATGTCGCGTGCTGCGGTATGCGGAGACACTAAAAGCACCATAGTAGAACACAGATGAAGCTTCAAATTTGATGTAATAGCCAGTAAGAAGTAGTACAACTCAAGTTTTAGTTATAGATTATTGAATTTTTAGCTGGCTTTGGTGCCTTGGACATGAGCTAGGACCTTAACATTTTGCATGAAAGGAAGACTAGCAGCCGAATTGCACAGGAGAATGTGAATAGTGTTCATATGTAGTAAAAACCTGAGAAATCCGCCCGTGTTCGTCATTTGTTATCGAATCGACTTAAAGCCAGATCTTACCATTGGCCGCTCGTCTCTCTGAAACGGTTGTACTTATCGTCTGCAAAGCTATGTCGCGTGCTGCGGTATGCGGAGACACTAAAAGCACCATAGTAGAACACAGATGAAGCTTCTAAGTTGATGTAATAGCCAGTAAGATGTAGTACAATTCATGTTTTCGTTATGGATTATTGACTTTTTACCCTTCTTTGGTGCCTTGGACATGAGCTAGGACCTTAACATTTTGCATGGAAGGAGGACCAGCAGCCGAGTTGCACGGAAGAATGTGAAAAGTATTCATATGTAGTAAAAACCTGAGAAATCCTTCCGTTTTCGTCATTTGTTATCGAATCGACTTAAAGCCAGATTGTCACATTGGCCGCTCTTCTGTCTGAAACGGTTACATTTATCGTCTGCAAAGCTATGTCGCGTGCTGCGGTATGCGGATACACTCGAAGCACCATAGTAGAACACAGATGAAGCTTCTAAGTTGATGTAATAGCCAGTAAGAAGTAGTACAATTCAAGTTTAGAGGACCATACGCAACCGTCTCCATGAAGCTGGGCTACGGTCCCGCACACCGTTAGGCCGTCTTCCGCTCACGCCCCAACATCGTGCAGCCCACCTCCAGTCGTGTCGCGACAGGCGTGAATGTAGGGACAAATGGAGACGTGTCGTCTTCAGTGATGAGAATCGCTTCTGCCGTGGTGCCAATGATGGTCGTATGCGTTTTTGGCGCTGTGCAGGTGAGCGCCACAATCAGGACTGCATACGACCGAGGCACACAGGGCCAACACCCGGCCTCATGGTGTGGGGAGCGATCTCCTACACTGGCCGTACACCTCTGGTGATCGTCGAGGGGACACTGAATAGTGCACGGTAC
Organism: Schistocerca gregaria; assembly: GCF_023897955.1. Classification (NCBI taxonomy): domain Eukaryota; kingdom Metazoa; phylum Arthropoda; class Insecta; order Orthoptera; family Acrididae; genus Schistocerca; species Schistocerca gregaria. The sequence goes on along the minus strand of NW_026061864.1, from coordinate 499,774 downwards.
ATCCAAACCGTCATCGAACCCATCGTTCTACGATTCCTAGACCGGCAAGGGAACTTGCTGTTCCAACAGGACAATGCACGTCCGCATGTATCCCGTGCCACCCAACGTGCTCTAGAAGGTGTAAGTCAACTACCCTGGCCAGCAAGATCTCCGGATCTGTCCCCCATTGAGCATGTTTGGGACTGGATGAAGCGTCGTCTCACGCGGTCTGCACGTCCAGCACGAACGCTGGTCCAAGTCGCCACGTGGAAATGGCATGGCAAGCCGTTCCACAGGACTACATCCAGCATCTCTACGATCGTCTCCGTGGGAGAATAGCAGTTTGCATTGCTGCGAAAGGTGGATATACCCTGTACTAGTGCCGACATTGTGCATGCTCTGTTGCCTGTGTCTATGTGCCTGTGGTTCTGTCTGTGTGATCATGTGATGTATCCGACCCCAGGAATGTGTCAATAAAGTTTCCCCTTCCAGGGACAATGAATTCACGGTGTTCGTATTTCAATTTCCAGGAGTGTATTATGGTGCTACTAGTGTCTCCGCATACTGCAGCACGCGACATAGTTTTCCACATGATAAATGTAACCGATTCAGATAGAGGAGCGGCCAATATGACGATCTGGCATTACGTCGATTCGATAGCAAGTGACAAAAACCTGCGAATTCCTCACGTTTTCACTACATATGAAGAGTTTTCACATTCCCCGGTGCAACGTGGCTGCTAGACCTCCCTTCATGCAAAAGCTTAAGGTCCTAGCACATATCCAAGGCACCAAAGAAGGGTAAAAAGTCAATAATCGATAACTAAAGCTTGAATTGTACTACTTCTAACTGGCTATTATATCAACTTAGAAGCTTCATCTGTGTTTTACTATGGTGCTTTTACTGTCTCCTCGTACCGCAGCACACGACATAGCTTTGCAGACGATAAATATAACCGTTAAAGAGAGAAGTGTCGCCAATATGACGATCTGGCATTAAGTAGATTCGATAGCAAATGACGAAAACGAGCAGATTTCTCAGCTTTTCACCACAAATGAACACTTTTCACATTCCCCCGTGCAACGCGGCTGCTAGACCTCCCTTCATGCCAAATCTTAAGGTCATAGCTCATCTCCAAAGCACCAAATCCGTCGAAATAGTCAATAATCGATAACTAAAACTTGAATTTTACTGCTTCGTACTCTTTATCACATCAACTTAGAAGCTTCTTCTGTGTTCTATTATGGTGCTACTAGTGTCTCCGCATATCGCAGCACGCGACATGGTTTTCCACATGATAAATATAACCGTTTCTGATAGAAGAGCGGCCAATATGACGATCTGGCATTACGTCGATTCAATAGCAAGTGACGAAAACCCGTGGATTGCTCACGTTTTCACTACATATGAAGAGTTTTCACATTCCCCCGTGCAACGCGGCTGCCAGACCTCCCTTCATGTAAAATCTTAAGGTCCTAGCTCATGTCCAAGGCACCAAAGCCGTCTAAAAAGTCAATAAACGATAAATAAAACTTGAATTTTACTGCTTCGTACTGGCTATCACATCAACTTAGAAGCTTCTTCTGTGTTCTAATATATTGCTTTTAGTGTCTCCGCATACCGCAGCACGCGACATAGCTTTGCACACGATAAATATAATCGTTAAAGAGAGACGTGTGGCCAATGTGACGATCTGGCATTAAGTCGATTAGATAGCAAATGACGAAAACGTGCGAATTTCTCAGGATTCCAATACAAATGAACGCGTTTCACATTCCCCCGTGCAACGCGGCTGCTAGACCTCCCTACATGCAAAATCTTAAGGGTCTAGCTCATATCCAAGGCACCAAAGCCTTCGAAAATTTCAATAATCGATAACTAAAATTTGAATTGTACTGCTTCGTACTCATTATCACATCAAATTAGAAGCTTCTTCTGTGTTCTATTATAGTGCTTTTAGTGTCTCCGCATACCGCAGCACGCTATATAGCCTTGCACACGATAAATGTAACCGTTTCAGAGAGAAGAGCGGCCAATATGACGATCTGGCATTAAGTCGACTCGATAGCAAATGACGAAAACGGGCGCATTTCTGAGGTTTTCACTACGTATGAACACTTTTCACATTCCCCGTGCAACGCGTATTCTAGACAACCACTTATGCAAAATCGTAAGGTCATAGCTCATGTCCAAGGCAACGCGGCTGTTAGTCCTCCTTTCGTGCAAAATCTTAAGTTCCTAGCTCATGTCCAAGGCACCAAAGAAGGGTAAATAGTCAATAATCGATACCTAAAACTTGAATTGTACTACTTCTTACTGTCTATTACACCTTCTTAGAAGCTTCATCTGTGTTCTACTATGGTGCTTTTAGTGGCTCCGCATACCGCAGCACGCGACATAGCTTTGGAGACGATAAGTACAACCGTTTCAGAGAGAAGAGCGGCCAATGTGACGATCTGGCTTTAAGTCGATTCGATAACAAATGACGAAAACGGACGGATTTCTCTAGTTTTTACTACATATGAACGCTTTTCACATTCTCCCGTGCAACTCGGCTGCTAGTCCTCCTTTCATGCAAATCGTTAACGTCCTAGCTCATGTCCAAGGCATCAAAGCCAGCTAAAAAGTCAATAATCGATAACTAAAACTTGAATTGTACTACTTCTTTCTGGCTATTACATCAACTTAGAAGCTTCATCTGTGTTCTACTATAGTGCTTTTAGATTCTCCGCATACCGCAGCACGCGACATAGCTTTTCAGACGATAAGTACAACCGTTTCAGAGAGAAGAGCGGCCAATGTGAAGATCTGGCTTTAAGTCGATTCGATAACAAATGACGAAGACGGATGGATTTCTCAGATTTCTACTACATATGAACCCTTTTCACATTCTCCCATGGAACGTGGGTAGTCCTCCTTTCATGCAAAATCTTAAGTTACTTGCTCATGTCCAAGGCACAAAAGAAGGGTAAAAAGTCAATAATCCATAACTAAAACCTGAATTGTACTACTTCTTACTGGCTATTACATCAATTTAGAAGCTTCATCTGTGTTCTACTATGGTGCTTTTAGTGTCTCCGCATACCGCAGCACGCCACATAGCTTTGCAGACGATAAGTACAACAGTTTCAGAGAGAAGAGCGGCCAATGTGAAGATCTGGCTTTAAGTCGATTCCATAACAAATGACGAACACGGACGGATTTCTCAGGTTTTTACTACATATGAACACTTTTCACATTCTCCCGTGAAACTCGGCTGCTAGTCCTCCTTTCATGCAAAACGTTAAGGTTCTAATTCATGTCCAAGGCATCAAAGCCAGCTAAAAAGTCAATAATCGATGCCTTAAACTTGAATTGTACTACTTCTTACTGGCTATTACATCAACTTAGAAGCTTCATCTGTGTTCTACTATGGCGATTTTAGTGTCTCCGCATACCGCAGCACGCGACATAGCTTTGCAGACGATAAGTACAACCGTTTCAGAGAGAAGAGCGGCCAATGTGACAATCTGGCTTTAAGTCGATTCGATAACAAATGACGAAAACGGGCGGATATCTCAGGTTTTTAGTACATATGAAACCTATTCACATTCTCCCGTGCAACTCGGCTGCTAGTCCTCCTTTCATGCAAAATCCTAAGTTCCTAGCTCATGTCCAGGGCACGAAAGAAGGTTAAAAAGTCAATAATCCATAACTAAAACTTGAATTGTACTACTTCTTACTGGCCATTACATCAATTTAGAAGCTTCATCTGTGTTCTACTATGGTGCATTTAATGTCTCGCATACCACAGCACGCGACATAGCTTTGCAGACGATAAATGTAACTGTTTCAGACAGAAGAAAGGACAATGTGACAATCTACCTTTAAGTCGATTCGATAACAAATGACGAAAACGGACGAATTTCTCAGGTTTTTACTACATAAGAACACTTTTCACATTCTCCCGTGCAACGCGGCTGCTAGTCCTCCTTTCATGCAGAATCTTAAGTTCCTAGCTCATGTCCAAGGCACCAAAGAAGGGTAAAAAGTCAACAATCGATACCGAAAACTTGAATTGTACTACTTCTTAATGGCTATTACATCAACTTAGAAGCTTCATCTGTTTTCTACTATGGTGCTTTTAGTGTCTCCGCATACCGCAGCACGCGACATAGCTTTGCAGATGATAAGTAGAACCGTTTCAGAGAGACGAGCGGCCAATATCAAGATCTGGCTTAAAATCGATTCAATAATAAATGACGATACGGACGGATTTCTCAGGTTTTTTACTACATATGAACACTTTTCACATTCTCCCGTGCAACTCGGCTGCTAGTCCTCCTTTCATGCGGAATATTAAGGTCCTAGCTCATGTCCAAGCCACCAAAGCCAGCTAAAAAGTCAATAATCGATACCTAAAACTTGAATTGTACTACTTCTTACTTCTAAGCTTCTAAGTTGATATAATAGCCAGTTAGAAGTAGTACAATTCAAGCTTTAGTTATCGATTATTGACTTTTTACCCTTCTTTGGTGCCTTGGATATGTGCTAGGACCTTACGATTTTGCATGAATTGAGGTCTAGCAGCCACGTTTCATGGGGGAATGTGAAACGTGTTCATATGTAGTGAAAACTTGAGAAATCAGCCCGTTTCGTCTTTTGCTATCGAATCAACTTAATGCCAGATTGTCATATTGGCCGCTTTTTTCTCTGAAACGGTTCCATTTATCGTGTGCAAACCTATGTCGCGAGCTGCGGAATGCCTGAACACTAAAAGCATAATAATAGAACACAGAAGAACCTTCTAAGTTGATGTGACTGTCATGTGCAAAGCTATGTCGCGTGCTGCGGTATGCGGAGACACTAAAAACTGCATAATAGAACACACAAGAAACTACTAAGTTGATGTGATAGCCAGTACGAAGCAGTACAATTCAAGTTTTACTTACCGATTATTGACTTGTCAGACGGCTTTGGTGCCGTGGACATGAGCTAGGACTTTAAGATTTTGCAGGAATGGAGGTCTCGCAGCCGCGTTGCACGGGGGAATGTGAAAAGTGTTCATATGTATTGAAAACCTGAGAAATCCGCCCGTTTTCGTCATTTGCTATCGAATCGACTTAATGCCAGATCGTCATATTGGCCGCTCTTCTCTCTGAAACTGTTACATTTGTCGTGTGCAAAGCCATATCGCGTGCTGCGGTATGCGGAGACACTAAAAACAGCTTAATAGAACACACAAGAACCTTCTATGTTGATCTGATAGCCAGTACGAAGCAGTGTAATTCAAGTTTTTGTTATCGATTATTGACTTTTTAGACGGCTTTGGTGCAATGGACATGAGCTAGGACCTTAAGATTTTGCATGAAGGGAGGTCTAGCAGCCACGTTGCACGACAGAATGTGAAATGTGTTCATATGTTGTAAAAACCTGAGAAATCCGCCCGTTTTCGTCATTTGCTATCGAATCGACTTAATGCCAGATCGTCATATTGGCCGTTCTTCTCTCTGAAACTGTTACATTTGTCATGTGCAAAGCTATGTCGCGTGCTGCGGTATGCGGAGACACTAAAAACTGCATAATAGAACACACAAGAAACTACTAAGTTGATGTGATAGCCAGTACGAAGCAGTGCAATTCAAGTTTTAGTTATCGATTATTGACTTTTTAGACGGCTTTGGTGCCGTGGGCATGAGCTAGGACCTTACGATTTTCCGAGGAGGGAGGTCTAGCCGCCGCGTTGCATTGGGGAGTGTGAAAAGTGTTCATATGTAGTGAAAACCGGAGAAATCCGCCTGCTTTCGTCATTTTGCTATAGAATCGACTTAATGCCAGATCGTCATATTGGCCGCTTTTCTCTCTGAAACGGTTACATTAATCGTGTGCAAAGCTATGTCGCGTGCTGCGGTATGAGGAGACACTAAAAGCACCATAACAGAACACAGAAGAAATTTCTAAGTTGATGTGTTAGAACACAGGAGAAGCATCTACGTTGATGTGAAAGCCAGCACGTAGCAGTACAATTTAAGTTTTAGTTATCGATTATTGCCTTTTTAGACGGCTTTGGTGAAAGGACATGAGCTCGGAGCTTGAGATTTTGCAGGGAGGGAGGTATAGCTGCCGCGTTGCATGGGGGAATGTGAAAAGTGTTCATATGTAGTGAAAACCGGAGAAATCCGCCCGTTTTCGTCATATGCTAATGAATCGACTTAATGCCAGATCGTCAAATTGGCCGCTCTTCTCTCTGAAACGGTTACATTTGTCATGTGCAAAGCTATGTCGCGTGCTGCGGTATGCGGAGACACTAAAAACTGCATAATAGAACATACAAGAAACTACTAAGTTGATGTGATAGCCAGTACGAATCAGTACAATACAAGTTTTACTTACCGATTATCTACTTGTCAGACGGCTTTGGTGCCGTGGACATGAGCTAGGACTTTAAGATTTTGCAGGAATGGAGGTCTCGCAGCCGCGTTGCACGGGGGAATGTGAAAAGTGTTCATATGTATTGAAAACCTGAGAAATCCGCCCGTTTTCGTCATTTGCTATCGAATCGACTTAATGCCAGATCGTCATATTGGCCGCTCTTCTCTCTGAAACTGTTACATTTGTCGTGTGCAAACCTATGTCGCGAGCTGCGGAATGCCTGAACACTAAAAGCACCATAATAGAACACAGAAGAAGCATCTAAGTTGATGTGATAGAAAGTACTTAGCCGTACATTTCAAGTTTTAGTTATCGATTATTGACTTTTTAGACGGCTTTGGTGCATTGGACATGAGCTAGGACCTTAAGATTTTGCATGAAGGGAGGTCTAGCAGCCACGTTGCACGAGACAATGTGAAGAGTGTTCATATGTTGTAAAAACCTGAGAAATCTGCCCGTTTTCGTTATTTGCTATCGAATCGACCTAATGCCAGATCTTCATATTGGCCGCTCTTCTCTCTTGAACGGTTACATTTATCGTGTGCAAAGCTATCTCGCCTGCTGCGGAATGCCTAGACACTAAAAGCACCATAATGGAACATAGGAGAAGCATCTAAGTTGATGTGATAGCCAGTACGAAGCCGTACATTTTAAGTTTTAGTTATCGATTATTGACTTTTTAGACGGCTTTGGTGCCTTGGACATGAGCTAGTACCTTAAGTTTTTTGTAAGAAGGTACGTATAGCGGCCGCGTTGCACAGGGGAATGTGAAAAGTGTTCATATGTAGTGAAAACCTGAGAAATCTGCCCGTTTTCGTCATTTGCTATAGAATCGACTTAATGCCAGATCGTCATATTGTCCGCTTTTCTCTCTGAAACGGTTACATTTATCGTGTGCAAAGCTATGTCGCGTGCTGCGGTATGAGGAGACACTAAAAGCACCATAACAGAACACAGAAGAAATTTCTAAGTTGATGTGATAGAACACAGAAGAAGCTTCTAAGTTGATGTGAAAGCCAGCACGTAGCAGTACAATTCAAGTTTTGGTTATCGATTATTGAGTTTTTAGACGGCTTTGGTGAATCGAACATGATCTAAGACCTTAAGATTTGGCATGAAGGGAATTCTAGCAGCCACGTTGCACGGGGTGATGTGAAAAGTTTCGTATGTAGTGAAAAGCTGAGAAATCCGCCCGTTTCCGTTATTTGCTATCGAATCGACCTAATGCCAGATCTTCATATTGGCCGCTCTTCTCTCTTGAACGGTTACATTTATCGTGTGCAAAGCTATCTCGCCTGCTGCGGAATGCCTAGACACTAAAAGCACCATAATGGAACATAGGAGAAGCATCTAAGTTGATGTGATAGCCAGTACGAAGCCGTACATTTTAAGTTTTAGTTATCGATTATTGACTTTTTAGACGGCTTTGGTGCCTTGGACATGAGCTAGTACCTTAAGATTTTGTAAGAAGGTAGGTATAGCAGCCGCGTTGCACAGGGGAATGTGAAAAGTGTTCATATGTTGTAAAAACCTGAGGAATTCGCCCGTTCTCTTTATTTGCTATCGAATCGACTTAATGCCAGATCGTCATATTGGACGCTCTTCTCTCTGAAACGGTTACATTTATCGCGTGCAAAGCTATGTCGCGTGCTGCGGTATGAGGAGACACTAAAAGCACCATAACAGAACACAGAAGAAGCTTCTAAGTTGATGTGAAAGCCAGCACGTAGCACTACAATTCAAGTTTTAGTTATCGATTATTGCCTTTTTTAGACGGCCTTGGTGCCTTGGACATGAGCTAGGACCTTAAGATTTTGCATGAAGGGAGGTCTAGCAGCCACGTTGCACAACAGAATGTGAAAAGTGCTCATATATATTAAACACCTGAGAAATCCGCCCGTTTTCGTCATTTGCTATCGAATCGATTTAATGTCATATCGTCAAATTTGTCGCCCTTCTCTCTGAAACGGTTACATTCATCGTGTGCAAACCTATGTCGCGGGCTGCGGAATGCCTGGACACTAAAAGCACCATAATAGAACACAGAAGAAGCATCTAAGTTGATGTGATAGAAAGTACTTAGCCGTACATTTCAAGTTTTAGTTATCGATTATTACCTTTTTAGACGGCTTTGGTGCCTTGGACATGAGCTGGGACCTTAAGATTTTGCATGAACGGAGGTCTAGCAGCCACGTTACAAGAGAGAATGTGAAAGGTGTTCATATGTTGTAAAAACCTGAGAAATCCGCCCGTTTTCTTTATTTGCTATCGAATCGACCTAATGCCAGAGCGTCATATTGGCCGTTCTTCTCTCTGAAATGGTTACATTTATCGTGTGCAAAGCTATGTCGCGTGCTGCGGTATGTGGTAACACCAAAAGCACCATAATATAATACAAAAGAAGCATCTAAGTTGATGTGATAGCCAGTACGAAGCAGTACTATTCAAGTTTTACGTATCGATTATTGACTTGTCAGACGGCTTTGGTGCCGTGGACATGAGCTAGGACTTTAAGATTTTGCAGGAATGGAGGTCTCGCAGCCGCGTTGCACGGGGGAATGTGAAAAGTGTTCATATGTAGTGAATACCTGAGAAATCCGCCCGTTTTCGTCATTTGCTATCGAATCGACTTAATGCCAGATCGTCATATTGTCCGCTCTTCTCTCTGAAACTGTTACATTTGTCGTGTGCAAAGCCATATCGCGTGCTGCGGTATGCGGAGACACTAAAAACAGCGTAATAGAACACACAAGAAGCTTCTAAGTTGATGTGATACCAGTACGAAGCAGTATAATTCAAGTTTTAGTTATCGATTATTGACTTGTCAGACGGCTTTGGTGCCTTCACCAAGAGCTGTGACATTAAGATTTTGCATGAAGGGAGGTCTAGCAGCCACGTTGCACGGGGGAATGTGAAAAGTGTTCATATGTAGTGAAAACCTGAGAAATCCGCCCGTTTTCGTCTTTTGCTATCGAATCGACTTAATGCCAGATCGTCATATTGGCCGGTATTCTCTCTGAAACGGTTACATTTATCGTGTGCAAACCTATGTCGCGAGCTGCGGAATGCCTGAACACTAAAAGCACCATAATAGAACACAGAAGAAGCATCTAAGTTGATGTGATAGAAAGTACTTAGCCGTACATTTCAAGTTTTAGTTATCGATTATTGACTTTTTAGACGGCTTTGGTGCATTGGACATGAGCTAGGACCTTAAGATTTTGCATGAAGGGAGGTCTAGCAGCCACGTTGCACGAGACAATGTGAAGAGTGTTCATATGTTGTAAAAACCTGAGAAATCCGCCCGTTTTCGTTATTTGCTATCGAATCGACTTAATGCGAGATCGTCATATTGACGGTTCTTCTCTCTGAAATGGTTACATTTATCGTGTGCAACGCTATGTCGCGTGATGCGGTATGTGGAGACACGAAAAGCACCATAATATAATACAAAAGAAGCACCTAAGTTAATGTGATAGCCAGTACGAAGCAGTACAATTCAAGTTTCAGTTATCGATTATTGCATTTTTTAGACGGCTTTGGTGCCTTGGACATGAGCTACGACCTTCAGATTTTGCAGGAAGGGAGGTCTAGCAGCCGCGTTGCTTGGGAGAATGTGAAAAGTGTTGATATGTAGTGAAAACTTGTGAAATCCGCCCGTTTTCGTTATTTGCTATCGATTCGACTTAATGCCAGATCGTCATCTTGGCCGCTGTTCTCTCTGAAACGGTTACATTTATCGTGTGCAAAGCTATGTCGCGTGCTGCGGTATGAGGAGACACTAAAAGCACCATAACAGAACACAGAGGAAATTTCTAAGTTGATGTGATAGAACACAGAAGAAGCTTCTAAGTTGATGTGAAAGCCAGCACGTAGCAGTACAATTCAAGTTTTGGTTATCGATTATTGAGTTTCTAGACGGCTTTGGTGAATCGAACATGATCTAAGACCTTAAGATTTGGCATGAAGGGAATTCTAGCAGCCACGTTGCACGGGGTGATGTGAAAAGTTTCGTATGTAGTGAAAAGCTGAGAAATCCGCCCGTTTTCGTTATTTGCTATCGAATCGACCTAATGCCAGATCTTCATATTTGCCGCTCTTCTCTCTTGAACGGTTACATTTATCGTGTGCAAAGCTATCTCGCCTACTGCGGAATGCCTAGACACTAAAAGCACCATAATGGAACATAGGAGAAGCATCTAAGTTGATGTGATAGCCAGTACGAAGCCGTACATTTCAAGTTTTAGTTACCGATTATTGACTTTTTAGACGGCTTTGGTGCCTTGGACATGAGCTAGTACCTTAAGATTTTGTAAGAAGGTAGGTATAGCAGCCGCGTTGCACAGGGGAATGTGAAAAGTGTTCATATGTAGTGAAAACCTGAGAAATCGGCCCGTTTTCGTCATTTGCTATCGAATCGACTTAATGCGAGATCGTCATATTGACGGTTCTTCTCTCTGAAATGGTTACATTTATCGTGTGCAATGCTATGTCGCGTGCTGCGGTATGCGGAGACACGAAAAGCACCATAATATAATACAAAAGAAGCACCTAAGTTAATGTGATAGCCAGTACGAAGCTGTGCAATTCAAGTTTTAGTTATCGATTATTGACTTTTTAGACGGCTATGGTGCATTGGACATGAGCTAGGACGTGAAGATTTTGCATGAAGGGAATTCTAGCAGCCGCGTTGCACGGGGTGATGTGAAAAGTTTCGTATGTAGTGAAAAGCTGAGAAATCCGCCCGTTTTCTTTATTTCTATCGAATCGACCTAATGCCAGATCGTCTTATTGGCCGCTCTTCTCTCTGAAATGGTTACATTTATCGTGTGCAAAGCTATGTCGCGTGCTGCGGTATGTGGAAACAGTAAAAGCACCATAATATAATACAAAAGAAGCATCTAAGTTGATGTGATAGCCAGTACGAAGCAGTACAATTCAAGTTTTAGTTATCGATTATTGCCTTTTTTAGACGGCCTTGGTGCCTTGGACATGAGCTAGGACCTTAAGATTTTGCATGAAGGGAGGTCTCGCAGCCACGTTGCACGACAGAATGTGAAAAGTACTCATATATATTAAACACCTGAGAAATCCGCCCGTTTTCGTCATTTGCTATCGAATCGATTTAATGCCATCTCGTCAAATTTGCCGCCCTTCTCTCTGAAACGGTTACATTTATCGTGTGCAAAGCTATGTCGCGTGCTGCGGTATGCGGAGACACTAAAAGCACCATAACAGAACACAGAAGAAGCTTCTATGATGAAGTGATAGCCACTACGAAGCAGTACAATTCAAGTTTTAGTTATCGATTATTGACTTTTTAGACGGCATTGGTTCCTTTGACATGAGCTACGACCTTACGATATTGCATGAAAGGATGTCTAGGAGCTGCGTTGCACGGGGGAATGTGAAAAGTGTTCATATATAGTGGAAACCTTTTTCCTTTGACATGAGCTACGACCTTACGATATTGCATGAAAGGATGTCTAGGAGCTGCGTTGCACGGGGGAATGTGAAAAGTGTTCATATTTAGTGGAAAACTGAGAAATCCGCCCGTTTTCGACATTTGCTATCGAATCGACTTAGTGCCAGATCGTCATATTGCCCGCTCTTCTCTCTTAAATGGTTACATGTATCGTGTGCAAAGCTATGTCGCGTGCTGCGGTATGTGAAGACACTAAAAGCACCATAACAGAACACAGAAGAAGCGTCTAAATTGATGTGATAGCCAGTACCAAGCAGTACAATTAATGATTTTGTTATCGATTATTGACTTTTTAGACGGCTTTGGTTCCTTTGACATGAGCTACGACCTGTCCTGATGTGATAGCCTGTACGAAGCAGTACAATTCAAGTTTTAGTTATCGGTTATTGAATTTTTAGACTATATTGGTGAATCGGACATTAGCTAGGACCTTACGACCTTGAATGAAGGGGGGTCTAGCAGCCGCGTTGCACGGGAGAATGTGAAAACTGTTCATATGCATTGAAAACCTGAGAAATCCGCTTGTTTTCGTCATTTCCTATCGAATCGACTTAATGCCAGATCGTCATATTGGCCGGTATTCTCTCTGAAACGGTTACATTTATAGTGTGCAAAGATATGTCGCGTGCTGTGGTATGCGGAGACACTAAGAGCACCATAATGGAACACAGAAGATGCTTCTAAGTTGATGTGATAGCGAGTAAGAAGCAGTACAATTCAAGTTTTAGTTATCGATTATTGACTTTTTAGATGGAGATGAGCTGGGACTTTACGATTTGCATGAGGGAGTTATAGCAGCCGCGTTGCACGTTGGAATTTGAAAAATGTTCATATGTAGTGAAAACCTGAGAAATCCTCCAGTTTTCGTCATTTGCTATCGAATCGACTTTTGCCAGATGGTCATATTGGCCGCTCTTCTCTCTGAAACGGTTACATTTATCGTGTGCAAAGCTACGTTTCGTGCTGCGTTATGCGGAGACACTAAAAGGACCATAATGGATCACAGAAGAAGCTTCTAAGTTGATGTGATAGCCAGTACGAAGCAGTACTATTGTAGTTTTAGTTATCAATTATTGACATTTTAGACGGGTTTGGTGCCTTGTACATGAGCTAGGACCTTACGATTTTGTATGAAGGGAGGTCTAGCAGCCGCGTTGCACGGGAGAATGTGAAATGTGTTCATGTGTGGTGAAAACCTGAGAAATCCGGTCGTTTTCGTCATTCGCTATCGAATCGAATTAATGCCAGGTCGTCATATTGCCCGCTATTCTCTCTGAAATGATTACGTTTATCGTGTGCAAAGCTATGTCGCGTGCTGCGGTATGCGGAGACACTAAAAGCACCATAACAGAACACAGAAGAAGCTTCTATGATGACATGATATCCAGTACGAAGCAGTACAATTCAAGTTTCAGTTATCGATTATTGACTTTTAAGAAGGCTTTGGTTCCTTTGACATAAGCGTCGACCTTAAGATATTGCATGAAGGGAGATCTAGGAGCTGCGTTGCATGGGGGAATGTGAAATGTGTTCATATGTAGTGAAAACCTGAGAGATCCGCCCGCTTTCGTCACTTGCTATCGAATCGACTTAATGCCAGATCGTCATATTGGCCGCTCTTCTCTCTGAATCGGTTACATTTATAGTGTGCAAAGCAAGGCCTCGCGCTGCGGTATGCGGAGACACTAAACGCACCATAATAGATCACAGAAGAAGCTTCTCAGTTGATGTGATAGACAGTACGAAGCAGTACAGTTCAAGTTTTAGTTATCGATTATTGACTTTTTAGACTGCTTTGGTGCCTTGGACATGAGCTAGGACCTTACGATTTTGAATGAAGGGAGGTCTAACAGCCGCGTTGCACTGGAGACCGTGAAAAGTTTTCATATGCAAAAAAAAACCTGAGAAATCCGCCCGTTTTCGTCATTTGCTATCGAATCGACTAAATGCCAGATCGCCATTTTGGCTGGTATTCTCACTAAAACGGTTACATTTATCGTGTGCAAAGCCATGTCGCGTGCTGCGCTATGCGGAGACACTAAAAGCACAATAATAGAACACAGAAGAAGCTTCTAAGTTGATGTGATAGCCAAAACGAAGCAATACAATTCAATTTTTAGCTATCGATTGTTGACTTTTTAGACGGCTTCGGTGCCTTGGCCATGAGCTAGGACCTTAAGATTTTGCATAAAGGTAGGTCTAGTAGCCGCGTTGCACTGTGGAATGTGAAAACTGTTCATACGTTGTGAAAACCTGAGAAATCCGCCCGTTTTCGTCATTTGCTATCGAATCGACTTAATGCCAGATCGTCATATTGGCCGGTATTCTCTCTGAAACGGTTACATTTATCGTGTGCAAAGCAATGCCGCTGCTGTGGTATGCGGAGACACTAAAAGCACCATAATAGAACACAGAACAAGCTTCTAAGTTGATGAGATAGTCAGTACTAGGCAGTAATATTGAAGTTTTAGTTATCGATTATTGACTTTTCAGACGATTTTGGTGACTTGGGCATGAGCTAGGACCTTACGACCTTGCATGACGGGAGGTTTAGCAACCGCGTTGGACGGGGGAATGTGAAAAGTGTTCATATGTAGTGTAAACGTGAGAAATCCGCCTGTTTTCGTCATTTGCTATCGAATCGACTTAATGCCAGATCGCCATATTGGCAGCTCTTCACTCTGAAACGGTTACATTTATCGTGTGCAAAGCTATGTCGCGTGCTGTGGAATACGGAGACACTAGAAGCACTATAATAGAACACAGAAAAAGCTTCTAGGTTGATGTGATCGCCAGTACGAAGCAGTACAATTCAAGATTTAGTTACAGATTATTGACTTTTTAGACGATTTTGGTGCCATGTACATGCGCTAGGACCTTACGACCTTGCATGAAAGGAGTCTAGCAGCCGCGTTGCACGGGGGAATGTGAAAAGTGTTCATATGTAGTGAAATCCTGAGAAATCCGCTCGTTTTCGTCATTTGCTATCGAATCGACTTAATGCCAGATCGTCATATTGGCCGCTCTTCTCTCTGAAATGTTTACATTTCTCGTGTGCAAAGCTATGAAAGCTATGTCGCGTGCTGCGGTATGCGGAGACACTAAAAGCTCCATAATAGAACACAGAATAAGCTTCTAAGTTGATGTGATAGAAAGTACGCAGCAGTACAATTCAAGTTTTAGGTATCGATTATTACCTTTTTAGACGGCTTCGGTGCCTTGGACATGATCCAGGACCTTAAGATTTTGCATGAAGGGAGGTCTAGCAGCCGCGTTGGACGGGGGAATGTGAAAAGTGTTCATATGTTGTAAAAACCTGAGAAATTCGCCCGTTTTCGTTATTTGCTATGGAATAGACTTTAGGCAGATCGTCATATTGGGCGCTCTTTTCTCTGAAACGGTTACATTTATCGTGTGCAAAGCTTTGTCGCGTGCTGCGGTATGTGGAGACACTAAAAGCACGATAATATAAAAGATAAGAAGCTTCTAAGATGGTGTGATAGCCAAAACGAAGCAGTACAATTCAATTTTTAGCTATCGATTGTTGACTTTTTAGACGGCTTTGGTGCCTTGGACATGAGCTTGGACGTTAAGATTTTGCATGAGGGAGTTCTAGCACCGGTCTTTCACGGGGGAATGTGAAATGTGTTCATATGTAGTGAAAACCTGAGAAATCCCCCCGTTTTCGTCATTTGCTATCGAATCGACTTCATGCCATATCGTCATATTGGACGCTCTTCTCTCGGAAACGATTATTTTTTTCGTGTGCAAAGCTATGTCGCGTGCTGTGGTTGCGGAGGCACTAGAAGCACCATAATAGAACACAGAAGAAGCTTCTAGGTTGATGTGATAGCCAGTACGAAGCAGTACAATTCAAGATTTAGTTGTCGATTATTGACTTTTTAGACGATATTTGTTCCTTGGACATGCGCTGGGACCTTAAGACCTTGCATGAAAGCACTCTAGCTGCCACGTTGGACGGAGGAATGTGAAAAGTGTTCAAATGTAGTGAAATCCTGAGAAATCCACTCGTTTTCGTCATTTGCTATCGAATCGACTTAATGCCAGATCGTCATATTGGCCTCTCTTCTCTCTTAAACGGTTACATTTATCCTGTGCAAAGCTATGTCGCGTGCTGCGGTATGCGGAGACACTAAAGGCATCATAATAGAACACAGAAGAAGCTTCTAAGTTGAAGTGATAGCCAGTACGAAGCAGTCCAATTCAAGTTTTAGTTAATGATTATTTACTTTTTAGACGGCTTTGGTGCCTTGGACATGAGCTAATACCTTATGATTTTGCATGAAGGGAGTTCTAGCAGCGCCGTTGGATGGGGGTATGTGAAAGGTGTTCATATGTAGTGAAAACCTGAGAAATCGGCAAGTTTTCATCATTTGCTATCGAATCGACTTCATGCCATATCGTCATATTGGCCGCTCTTCTCTCGGAAACTATTATTTTTTTCGTGTTCAAAGCTATGTCGCGTGCTGTGGTATGTGGAGACACTAGAAGCACCATAATAGAACACAGAAGAAGCTTCTAGGTTGATGTGATAGCCAGTACGAAGCAGTACAATTCAAGATTTAGTTATCGATTTTTGACTTTTTAGACTATATTGGTGCCTTGGACATGCGCTGGGACCTTACGACCTTGCATGAAAGCAGTCTAGCTGCCGCGTTGGACGGGGGAATGTGAAAAGTGTTCAAATGTAGTGAAATCCTGAGAAATCCATTCGTTTTCGTCATTTGCTATCGAATCGACTTAATGCCAGATCGTCATATTGGCCGCTCTTCTCTCTTAAACGGTTATATTTATCGTGTGCAAAGCTATGTCGCGTGCTGCGGTATGCGGAGACACTAAAGGCATCATAATAGAACACAGAAGAAGCTTCTAAGTTGATATGATAGCCAGTACGAAGCAGTACAATTCAAGTTTTAGTTACCGATTATTGACTTTTTAGACGGCTTTGGTGCTTTGGACATGAGCTAGGACCTTAAGATTCTGCATGAAGGGAGATCTAGCAGCCGCGTTGCACGGGGGAATGTGAAAAGTGGTTATATGCAGTGAAAACGTGAGAAATCTGCCCGTTTTCGACATTAGCTATCGAATCGACTTTTGCCAGATCGTCAATTTGGCCGCTCTTCTCTCTGTAACGGTTACATTTATCGGGTGCAAAGCTATGTTGCGTGCTGCGGTATGCGTAGACACTAAAAGCAACATAATAGAACACAGATGAAGCTTCTAAATTGATGTGATAGCCTGTACGAAGCAGTACAATTCAAGTTTTATTTATAGATTATTGAATTTTTAGACGATTTTGTGCCTTGGACATGGGCTAGGACCTTGTGACCTTGCATGAAGGGAGGTCTAGCATCCGCGTTGCACGGGGGAATGTGAAAAGTGTTCATATGTAGTGAAAACCTGAGAAATCCCCCCGTTTTCGTCATTTGCTATCGAATCGACTAAATGCCAGATCGTCATATTGCCCGCTCTTCTCTCTGAAACGGTTACATTTATCGTGTGCAACGCTATGTCGCGTGCTGCGGTATGCGGAGACACTAAAAGCACCATAACAGAACTCAAAAGAAGCTTCTAAATTGGTGTGATAGCCAGTCCGAAGCAGCACATTTCAAGTTTCAGTTATCGATTATTGACTTTTTAAACGGCTTTGGTGCCTTGGACATGAGCTAGGACCTTAAGATTTTGCATAAAGGTAGGTCTAGTAGACGCGTTGCACTGGGGAATGTGAAAAGTGTTCATACGTTGTGAAAACCTGAGAAATCCGCCCGTTTTCGTCATTTGCTATCGAATCAAATTAATGACAGATCGTCATATTGGCCGGTATTCTCTCTGAAACGGTTACATTCATCGTGTGCAAAACAATGTCGCTGCTGTGGTATGTGGAGACACTAAAAGCAACATAATAGAACACAGAAGAAGCTTCTAAGTTGATGAGATAGTCAGTCCTAAGCAGTACAATTGAAGTTTTAGTTATCGATTATTGACTTTTCAGACGATTTTGGTGACTTGGTTATGAGCTAGGACCTTACGACCTTGCATGACGGTAGGTTTAGCAACCGCGTTGGACGGGGGAATGTGAAAAGTGTTCATATGTAGTGTAAACGTGAGAAATCCGCCCTTTTTCGTCATTTGCTATCGAATCGACTTAATGCCAGATCGTCATATTGGCAGCTCTTCACTCTGAAACGGTTACATTTATCGTGTGAAAAGCTATGTCGCGTGATGTGGTATGCGGAGACACTAGAAGCACCATAATAGAACACAGAAAAAGCTTCTAGGTTGATGTGATCGCCAGTACGAAGCAGTAAAATTCAAGATTTAGTTACAGATTGTTGACTTATTAGACGATTTTGGTGCCATGTACATGCGCTAGGACCTTACGACCTTGCATGAAAGGAGTCTAGCAGCCGCGTTGCATGGGAGAATGTGAAATGTGTTCATGTGTGGTGAAAACCTGAGAAATCCGCCCGTTTTCGTCATTTGCTATCGAATCGAATTAATGCCAGATCGTCATATTGCCCGCTATTCTCTCTGAAATGATTACGTTTATCGTGTGCAAAGCTATGTCGCGTGCTGCGGTATGCGGAGACACTAAAAGCACCATAACAGAACACAGAAGAAGCTTCTATGATGACATGATATCCAGTACGAAGCAGTACAATTCAAGTTTCAGTTATCGATTATTGACTTTTAAGAAGGCTTTGGTTCCTTTGACATAAGCGTCGACCTTAAGATATTGCATGAAGGGAGATCTAGGAGCTGCGTTGCACGGGGGAATGTGAAATGTGTTCATATGTAGTGAAAACCTGAGAGATCCGCCCGTTTTCGTCACTTGCTATCGAATCGACTTAATGCCAGATCGTCATATTGGCCGCTCTTCTCTCTGAATCGGTTACATTTATCGTGTGCAAAGCAAGGTCTCGCGCTGCGGTATGCGGAGACACTAAACGCACCATAATAGATCACAGAAGAAGCTTCTCAGTTGATGTGATAGACAGTACGAAGCAGTACAGTTCAAGTTTTAGTTATCGATTATTGACTTTTTAGACTGCTTTGGTGCCTTGGACATGAGCTAGGACCTTACGATTTTGAATGAAGGGAGGTCTAACAGCCGCGTTGCACTGGAGACCGTGAAAAGTTTTCATATGCAAAAAAAACCTGAGAAATCCGCCCGTTTTCGTCATTTGCTATCGAATCGACTAAATGCCAGATCGCCATTTTGGCTGGTATTCTCACTAAAACGGTTACATTTATCGTGTGCAAAGCCATGTCGCGTGCTGCGCTACGCGGAGACACTAAAAGCACTATAATAGAACACAGAAGAAGCTTCTAAGTTGATATGATAGCCAAAACGAAGCAATACAATTCAAGTTTTAATTATCGATTATTGACTTTTTAGGCGATTTTCGTGCCTTGGACATGAGCTAGGACCTTACAAACTTGCATGAATGGAGGACTAGCAGCCGCGTTGCACGGGAGAATGTAAAAAGAGTTCATATGTAGTGAAAACGTGAGAAATCCGACCGTTTTCGTCATTTGCTATCGAATCGACTAAATGCCAGATCGTCATATTGCCCGCTCTTCTCTCTGAAACGGTTACATTTATCGTGTGCAAAGCCATGTCGCGTGCTGCGCTATGCGGAGACACTAAAAGCACCATAATAGAACACAGAAGAAGCTTCTAAGTTGATGTGATAGCCAAAACGAAGCAATACAATTCAATGTTTAGCTATCGATTGTTGACTTTTTAGACGGCTTCGGTGCCTTGGACATGAGCTAGGACCTTAAGATTTTGCATAAAGGTAGGTCTAGTAGCCGCGTTGCACTGTGGAATGTGAAAACTGTTCATACGTTGTGAAAACCTGAGAAATCCGCCCGTTTTCGTCATTTGCTATCGAATCGACCTAATGCCTGATCGTCATATTGGACGGTATTCTCTCTGAAACGGTTACATTTATCGTGTGCAAAGCAATGCCGCTGCTGTGGTATGCGGAGACACTAAAAGCACCATAAAAGAACACAGAACAAGCTTCTAAGTTGATGAGATAGTCAGTACTAAGCAGTAATATTGAAGTTTTAGTTATCGATTATTGACTTTTCAGACGATTTTGGTGACTTGGGCATGAGCTAGGACCTTACGACCTTGCATGACGGGAAGTTTAGCAACCGCGTTGGACGGGGGAATGTGAGAAGTGTTCATATGTAGTGTAAACGTGAGAAATCCGCCCGTTTTCGTCATTTGCTATCGAATCGACTTAATGCCAGATCGCCATATTGGCAGCTCTTCACTCTGAAACGGTTACATTTATCGTGTGCAAAGCTATAACGCGTGCTGTGGAATACGGAGACACTAGAAGCACTATAATAGAACACAGAAAAAGCTTCTAGGTTGAAGTGATCGCCAGCACGAAGGAGTACAATTCAAGATTTAGTTACAGATTATTGACTTTTTAGACAATTTTGGTGCCATGTACATGCGCTAGGACCTTACGACCTTGCATGAAAGGAGTCTAGCAGCCGCATTGCACGGGGGAATGTGTAAAGTGTTCATATGTAGTGAAATCCTGAGAAATCCGCTAGTTTTCGTCATTTGCTATCGAATCGACTTAATGCCAGATCGTCATATTGGCCGCTCTTCTCTCTGAAATGTTTACATTTCACGTGTGCAAAGCTATGAAAGCTATGTCGCGTGCTGCGGTATGCAGAGACACTAAAAGCTCCATAATAGAACACAGAATAAGCTTCTAGGTTGATGTGATAGCCAGTACGAAGCAGTACAATTAAAGATTTAGTTATCGATGATTGACTTTTTAGACGATATTTGTGCCTTGGACATGCGCTGGGACCTTAAGACCTTGCATGAAAGCAGTCTAGCTGCCACGTTGGACGGGGGAATGTGAAAAGTGTTCAAATGTAGTGAAATCCTGAGAAATCCACTCGTTTTCGTCATTTGCTATCGAATCGACTTAATGCCAGATCGTCATATTGGCCTCTCATCTCTCTTAAACGGTTACATTTATCCTGTGCAAAGCTATGTCGCGTGCTGCGGTATGCGGAGACACTAAACGCACCATAACAGAACACAAAAGAAGCTTCTAAATTGGTGTGATAGCCAGTCCGAAGCAGTACATTTCAAGTTTCAGTTATCGATTATTGACTTTTTAAACGGCTTTGGTGCCTTGGACATGAGCTAGGACCTTAAGATTTTGCATAAAGGTAGGTCTAGTAGCCGCGTTGCATTGTGGAATGTGAAAACTGTTCATACGTTGTGAAAACCTGAGAAATCCGCCCGTTTTCGTCATTTGCTATCGAATCGACCTAATGCCTGATCGTCATATTGGACGGTATTCTCTCTGAAACGGTTACATTTATCGTGTGCAAATCAATGCCGCTGCTGTGGTATGCGGAGACACTAAAAGCACCATAATAGAACACAGAAGAAGCTTCTAAGATGATGAGATAATCAGTACTAAGCAGTAATATTGAAGTTTTAGTTATCGATTATTGACTTTTCAGACGATTTTGGTGACTTGGGCATGAGCTAGGACCTTACGACCTTGCATGACGGGAGGTTTAGCAACCACGTTGGACGGGGGAATGTGAAAAGTGTTCATATGTAGTGTAAACGTGAGAAATCCGCCCGTTTTCGTCATTTGCTATCGAATCGACTTAATGCCAGATCGCCATATTGGCAGCTCTTCACTCTGAAACTTTTACATTTATCGTGTGCAAAGCTATGTCGCGTGCTGTGGAATACGGAGACACTAGAAGCACTATAATAGAACACAGAAAAAGCTTCTAGGTTGATGTGATCGCCAGTACGAAGCAGTACAATTCAAGATTTAGTTACAGATTATTGACTTTTTAGACGATTTTGGTGCCATGTACATGCGCTAGGACCTTACGACCTTGCATGAAAGGAGTCTAGCAGCCGCGTTGCACGGGGGAATGTGAAAAGTGTTCATATGTAGTGAAATCCTGAGAAATCCGCTCGTTTTCGTCATTTGCTATCGAATCGACTTAATGCCAGATCGTCATATTGGCCGCTCTTCTCTCTGAAATGTTTACATTTCTCGTGTGCAAAGCTATGAAAGCTATGTCGCGTGCTGCGGTATGCGGAGACACTAAAAGCTCCATAATAGAACACAGAATAAGCTTCTAAGTTGATGTGATAGAAAGTACGCAGCAGTACAATTCAAGTTTTAGGTATCGATTATTACTTTTTTTGACGGCTTCGGTGCCTTGGACATGATCCAGGACCTTAAGATTTTGCATGAAGGGAGGTCTAGCAGCCGCGTTGCACGGGGGAATGTGAAAAGTGTTCATATGTTGTAAAAACCTGAGATATTCGCCCGTTTTCGTTATTTGCTATGGAATAGACTTTAGGCAGATCGTCATATTGGGCGCTCTTTTCTCTGAAACGGTTACATTTATCGTGTGCGAAGCTTTGTCGCGTGCTGCGGTATGTGGGGACACTAAAAGCACGATAATAGAAAACATAAGAAGCTTCTAAAATGGTGTGATAGCCAAAACGAAGCAGTACAATTCAATTTTTAGCTATCGATTGTTGACTTTTTAGACGGCTTTGGTGCCTTGGACATGAGCTTGGACGTTAAGATTTTGCATGAGGGAGTTCTAGCACCGGTCTTTCACGGGGGAATGTGAAAAGTGTTCATATGTTGTAAAAACCTGAGATATTCGCCCGTTTTCGTTATTTGCTATGGAATAGACTTTAGGCAGATCGTCATATTGGGCGCTCTTTTCTCTGAAACGGTTACATTTATCGTGTGCGAAGCTTTGTCGCGTGCTGCGGTATGTGGGGACACTAAAAGCACGATAATAGAAAACATAAGAAGCTTCTAAAATGGTGTGATAGCCAAAACGAAGCAGTACAATTCAATTTTTAGCTATCGATTGTTGACTTTTTAGACGGCTTTGGTGCCTTGGACATGAGCTTGGACGTTAAGATTTTGCATGAGGGAGTTCTAGCACCGGTCTTTCACGGGGGAATGTGAAATGTGTTCATATGTAGTGAAAACCTGAGAAATCCCCCCGTTTTGGTCATTTGCTATCGAATCGACTTCATGCCATATCGTCATATTGGACGCTCTTCTCTCGGAAACGATTATTTTTTTCGTGTGCAAAGCTATGTCGCGTGCTGTGGTTGCGGAGGCACTAGAAGCACCATAATAGAACACAGAAGAAGCATCTAGGTTGATGTGATAGCCAGTACGAAGCAGTACAATTCAAGATTTAGTAATCGATTATTGACTTTTTAGACGATATTTGTGCCTTGGACATGCGCTGGGACCTTAAGACCTTGCATGAAAGCACTCTAGCTGCCACGTTGGACGGGGGAATGTGAAAAGTGTTCAAATGTAGTGAAATCCTGAGAAATCCACTCGTTTTCGTCATTTGCTATCGAATCGACTTAATGCCAGATCGTCATATTGGCCTCTCTTCTCTCTTAAACGGTTACATTTATCCTGTGCAAAGCTATGTCGCGTGCTGCGGTATGCGGAGACACTAAAGGCATCATAATAGAACACAGAAGAAGCTTCTAAGTTGAAGTGATAGCCAGTACGAAGCAGTCCAATTCAAGTTTTAGTTAACGATTATTTACTTTTTAGACGGCTTTGGTGACTTGGACATGAGCTAGGACCTTATGATTTTGCATGAAAGGAGTTCTAGCAGCCGCGTTGGATGGGGGTATGTGAAAGGTGTTCATATGTAGTGAAAACCTGAGAAATCGGCAAGTTTTCATCATTTGCTATCGAATCGACTTCATGCCATATCGTCATATTGGCCGCTCTTCTCTCGGAAACTATTATTTTTTTCGTGTTCAAATCTATGTCGCGTGCTGTGGTATGTGGAGACACTAGAAGCACCATAATAGAACACAGAAGAAGCTTCTAGGTTGATGTGATAGCCAGTACGAAGCAGTACAATTCAAGATTTAGTTATCGATTTTTGACTTTTTAGACGATATTGGTGCCTTGGACATGCGCTGGGACCTTACGACCTTGCATGAAAGCAGTCTAGCTGCCGCGTTGGACGGGGGAATGTGAAAAGTGTTCAAATGTAGTGAAATCCTGAGAAATCCATTCGTTTTCGTCATTTGCTATCGAATCGACTTAATGCCAGATCGTCATATTGGCCGCTCTTCTCTCTTAAACGGTTACATTTATCGTGTGCAAAGCTATGTCACGTGCTGCGGTATGCGGAGACACTAAAGGCATCATAATAGAACACAGAAGAAGCTTCTAAGTTGATGTGATAGCCAGTACGAAGCAGTACAATTCAAGTTTTAGTTATCGATTATTGACTTTTTAGACGGCTTTGGTGCTTTGGACATGAGCTAGGACCTTAAGATTCTGCATGAAGGGAGATCTAGCAGCCGCGTTGCACGGGGGAATGTGAAAAGTGGTTATATGCAGTGAAAACGTGAGAAATCTGCCCGTTTTCGACATTAGCTATCGAATCGACTTTTGCCAGATCGTCAATTTGACCGCTCTTCTCTCTGTAACGGTTACATTTATCGTGTGCAAAGCTATGTTGCGTGCTGCAGTATGCGTAGACACTAAAAGCAACATAATAGAACACAGATGAAGCTTCTAAATTGATGTGATAGCCTGTACGAAGCAGTACAATTCAAGTTTTATTTATCGATTATTGAATTTTTAGACGATTTTGTGCCTTGGACATGGGCTAGGACCTTGTGACCTTGCATGAAGGGAGGTCCAGCATCCGCGTTGCACGGGGGAATGTGAAAAGTGTTCATATGTAGTGAAAACCTGAGAAATCCCCCCGTTTTCGTCATTTGCTATCGAATCGACTAAATGCCAGATCGTCATATTGCAAACTCTACTCTCTGAAACGGTTACATTTATCGTGTGCAACGCTATGTCGCGTGCTGCGGTATGCGGAAACACTAAAAGCACCATAACAGAACTCAAAAGAAGCTTCTAAATTGGTGTTATAGCCAGTCCGAAGCAGTACATTTCAAGTTTCAGTTATCGATTATTGACTTTTTAAACGGCTTTGGTGCCTTGGACATGAGCTAGGACCTTAAGATTTTGCATAAAGGTAGGTCTAGTAGACGCGTTGCACTGGGGAATGTGAAAAGTGTTCATACGTTGTGAAAACCTGAGAACTCCGTCCGTTTTCGTCATTTTCTATCGAATCAAATTAATGACAGATCGTCATATTGGCCGGTATTCTCTCTGAAACGGTTACATTTATCGTATGCAAAGCAATGTCGCTGCTGTGGTATGCGGAGACACTAAAAGCAACATAATAGAACACAGAAGAAGCTTCTAAGTTGACGTGATAGCCAGTAAGAAGCAGTACAATTCAAGTTTTAGTTATCGATTATTGACTTTTTAGATTTCTTTGGTGCCTTGGACATGAGCTGGGACCATAAGATTTTGGATGAAGGAGTTATAGCAGCCGCGTTGCACGGGGGAATGTGAAATGTGTTCATATGTAGTGAATACCTGAGAAATCCGCCCGTTTTCCTCATTTGCTATCGAATCGACTTAATGCCAGATCGTCATATTGCACGCTCTTCGCTTTGAAACGGTTACATTTGTCGTCTGGTTTTAATTATCGATTATTGACTTCTTAGACGGCTTTGGTGCCTTGGACATGAGCTAGGACCTTAAGATTTTGCATGAGGTAGTTCTAGCAGCCACGTTGCACGGGGGAATGTGAAAAGTGTTCATATGTAGTGAAAACCTGAGAAAACCGCCGATATCGTCATTTGCTATCGAATCGACTTAACGCCAAATCGTCATATTGGCCGCTCTTCTCTCTGAAACGGTTACATTTATCGTGTTCAAAGCTATGTCGCGTGCTGCGGTATGCGTAGACACTACAAGCACCATAGTAGAACACAGAAGAAGCTTCTAAGTTGACGTAATAGCCAGTAAGAAGCCGTAAAATAATTCTTTTAGCTATCGATTATTGACATTTTAGTCGGCTTTGGTGCACTGGACATGAGCTAGGATATTAAGATTTTGCATGAGGGAGTTCTAGCAGCCGCGTTGCACGGGGGAATGTGCAAAGTGTTCATATGTAGTAAAAACCGAGAAATCCGCCGATTACGTCATTTGCTATCGAATCGACTTTTGTGAGATCGTCATATTGGCCGCTCTTCTCTCTGAAACGGTTACATTTATCGTGTGAAAAGTATGTCGCGTGCTGCGGTATGCGTAGACAATAAAAGCACCATAATAGAACACAGAAGAAGCTTCTAAGTTGATGTGATAGCTAGTACGAAACAGTACAATTTAACTCTTAGTTATCGATTATTGAATTTTTAGACGGCTTCGGTGCCTTGGACATGAGCTAGGACATTACCATTTTGCATTAAGGGAGGTCTAGCGACCGCGTTGCACGGGGGAATGTGAAAAGTGTTCATATGTAGTGAAAACCTTAGAAATCCGCCCGTTTTCGTCATTTGCTATCGAATCGTCTTAGTGCCAGATCGATATATTACCCGCAATTATCTCTGAATCCGTTACATTTATGGTGTGCAAAGCTATGTTGGGTGCTGCGGTATGCGTTGATACTATGTTGATGTGATAGCCAGTACGAAGCGGTACAATTCAGGTTTTAGTTATCGATTATTGACTTCTTAGACGGCTTTGGTGCCTTGGACATGAGCTAGGACCTTAAGATTTTGCATGAGGTAGTTCTAGCAGCCACGTTGCACGGGGGAATGTGAAAAGTGTTCATATGTAGTGAAAACCTGAGAAAACCGCCGATATCGTCATTTGCTATCGAATCGACTTAACGCCAAATCGTCATATTGGCCGCTCTTCTCTCTGAAACGGTTACATTTATCGTGTTCAAAGCTATGTCGCGTGCTGCGGTATGCGTAGACATTAAAAGCAACATAATAGAACACAGAGGAAGTTTCTAAGTTGATGTAATAGCCAGTACGAAGCAGTACAATTCAAGTTTTAGTTATCGATTATTGACTTTTTAGACGGCTTTGGTTCCTTTGAGATGAGCTAGGACCTTAAGATATTGCATAAAGGGATGACTAAGAGAAGCGATGCACGGGCGAATGTGAAAATTGTTCATATGTAGAGAAAACCTGAGATATCCGAGCGTTTTCGTAATTTGCTATCGAATCCACTTAATTTCAGATCGTCATATTGCCCGCTATTCTCTCTGAAACCGTCACATTTATCGTGTACAAAGCTATGTCGCGTGCTGCGGTATGGAGAGACACTAAAAGCACCATAATAGAACACAGAAGATGCTTCTAAGTTGATGTGATAGCCAGTAAGAATCAGTGCAATTCAGGTTTTAGTTATCGATTATTGACTTCCTAGACGGTTTTTGTGCCTTGGACATGAGATAGAACCTTAAGATTTTGCATGAATGGAGGTCTAGCAGCCGCGTTGCACGACGGAATTTGAAAAGTGTTCATATGTAGTGGAAACCGGAGAAATCCGCCCGTTTTCGTCATTTGCTATCGAATCGACTTAATGCCAGATCTTCGTATTGGCCGCTCATCGCTCTGAAACTGTTACATTTATCGTGTGCAAAGCTATATGGCGTGCTGCGGTATGTGGAGACACTAAATGCACCATAATAGAACACAGATGAAGCTTCTAAGATAATGTGATAATCAGTACGATGCAGTACAAATCAAGTTTTAGTTATCGATTATTAACTTTTTAGACGGCTTCGGTGTCTTGGACATGATCCAGGAACTTAAGATTTGGCATGAACCGAGGTCTAGCAGCCACGTTGTACGGGAGATTGTGAAAACTGTTCATATGTAGTGAAAAACTAAAAATACGCCGTTTTCGTCATTTTCTATCGAATCGAATTAATGCCAGATCGTCATATTGGCCGCTCTTCTCTCTGAAACGGTTACATTTATCGTGTGCAAAGCTCTGTCGCGTGCTGCGGAATGCCTGGACCTTAAAAGCACCATAATAGAACACAGAAGAAGCTTCTAAGTTGATGTGATAGCCAGTAAGAAGTAGTACAATTCAAGTTTTAACTATCGATTATTGACTTTTTAGATGGCGTTGGTGCCTTCGACATGAGCTAGGACCTTAAAATTTTGCATGAATGGAGATCTAGCAGCCGCGTTGCACGGGGGAATGTGAAAAGTGTTCTTATGTAGCGAAAACCTGAGAAATCCGCCCGTCTTCGTCATTTGCTGTCGATTCGAGTTTTGCCTGATCGTCATATTGGCCGCTCTTCTCAATGAAACGGTTACAATTATCGTGTGCAAAGCTATGTCGCGTGCTGAGGTATGCGGAGACAATAAAAGCACCATAATAGGACACAGAAGAAGCTTCAAAGATGATGTGATAGCCTGTACTAAGCATTACAATTTTTGTTTTAGTTATCGATTATTGACCTTTTACACGGCTTTGGTGCCTTTGACATGAGCTAGGATCTTAAGATATTGCATGAAGGGAGGTCTAGGAGCTGTGTTGCACTGGGGAATGTGAAAAGTGTTCATATGTAGTGAAAAAATGAGAAATCCGCCCGTTTGCGTCATTTGCTATCGAATCAGGTTAATGCAAGATCGTCATGTAGCCCGCTTTTCTCTCTGAAACCGTTACATTTATCGTGTGCAAAGATATGTCGCGTGCTGCGGTATGCGGAGACACTAAAAGCACCATAATAGAATACAGAAGAAGCTTCTAAGTTCATGTGATAGCTAGTACGAAGCAGTACAATTCAAATTTAGTTACCGATTATTGATTTTATAGACGGCTTTGTTGCGTTGGGCATGAGCTAGGACCTACAGATTTTGCATGAAGGGAGCTCTAGTAGCCGCGTTGCTCGGGGGAATGTGCAAAAGTGTTCATATGTAGTGAAAACCTGAGAAACCCGCCTGTTTTCGTCATTTGCTATCGAATCGACTTATGCCAGATCGTCAGATTAGACGCTCTTCTCTCTGATACGGTTAAATTTATCGTCTGCAAAGCTATGGCGCGTGCTGCGTATGCGGAGATACTAAAAGCACCATAACAGAACACAGAAGAAATTTCTAAGTTGATGTGATAGAACACAGAAGAAGCTTCTAAGTTGATGTGACCATAGTAGAACAATGATGAAGCTTCTAAAATGATGTAATAGCCAGTAAGAAGCAGTACAACTCAAATTTTGGCTATCGATTATTGACTTTTTACCCATCTTTGGTGCCTTAGACATGAGCTAGGACCTCAAGATTTTGCATGAAAGGAGGCCTAGCAGCCGCATTGCACGGGAGAATGTGAAAAGTGTTCATATGTAGTAAAAACCTGAGCAATCCGTCCGTTATCGTCATTTGTTATCGATTCGAGTTAAAGTCTAATCGTCACATTGGCCGCTCTTCTCTCTAAAACGGTTACATTTATCGTCTGTAAAGCTATGTCGCATGCTGCGGTACGCGGAGACACTAAATGCACCATAGTAGAACACTGAAGAAGCTTCTAAGTTGATGTAATAGCCAGTAAGAAGTAATACAATACAAGTTTTAGATATCGATTATTGTGTTTTCAGCCTTTGGTGCCTTTGACATGAGCTAGGACCTTACGATTTTGCATGATGGGAGGTCTAGCAGCCGCGTTGCACGAGAGAATGTGAAAAGTGTTAATTTGTAGTAAAAAACAGAGAAATCAGTCCGTTTTCGTCATTTGTTATCGAATCGCCTTTTAGCTAGATCGTCACATTGGCCGGTCTTCTCTCTGAAACGGTTACATTTATGGACTGCAAATCTATGTCGCGTGCTGCGGTATGCGGAGACACTAAATGCAGCATAGCAGAACACATAAGAGGCTTCTAAGTTGATGTAATAGGCAGTAAGAAGTAGTACAATTCAAGTTTTAGTTATCGATTATTGACTTTTTACCCTTCTTTGGTGCGTAGGACTTGAGCTAGGACCTTACAATTTTGCACCACAGAAAAACTAGCAGCCGCGGTACAAGGGAGACTGTGTTCACAAGTAGTAAAAACCTGGAAATCCGTCCGTTTTCGTCATTTGTTATCAAATCGACTTAAAGTGAGATCGTCATTTGCTATCGAGTCGACTTTTGCCAGATCGTCATATTGGCCGCTCTTTTCTCTGAAACGGTTACATTTATCGTCTGCAAAGCTAAGTCGCGTGCTGCGGTATGCGGGGACAATAAAAGCACCATAACAGAACACAGAAGAAGGTTCTATGTTGATGTAATAGCCAGTAAGAAGTAGTACAATTCAAGTTTTAGTTATCGATTATTGACTTTTTAGCCGGCTCTGGTGCCTTGGACATGAGCTAGGACCTTAAGATTTGGCATGAAGGGAGGTCGAGCAGCCGCGTTGCACGGGGGAATGTGAAATGTGTTCATATGTAGTGAAAACCTGACAAATTCGGCCGTTTTCGTCATTTGATATCGAATCGACTTAATGCCAGATCGTCATATTGGCCGCTTTTCTCTCTGCAATGGTTATATTTATCTTCTGCAAAACTATATCGTGTCCTTCGCTATGCTTAGACACTAAAAGAACCATAGTAGAACACAGAAGAAGACTCTCAGAAGATGTAATCGGCCAGTACGAAGCATTACAATTCACATTTTACTTATCTATTATTGACTTATTAACCGGCTTTGGTTATTTGTACATGAGCTATGACCTTGAGATTGTTCATGAAACGAGGTCTGTCTGCCACGTTGCGCGGGAGAATGTGAAAAGTGTTCATATGTAGTAAAAACCTGAGAAATCCTCCCGTTTTCGTCATTTTCTATTTAATCGACTAATTGCCAGATCTGCAAGCTTATGTCGCGTGCTGCGTTATGCGGAGACAGTCAAAGCATCACAGTAGAACACAGATGAAGCTTCTCTGTTGGTGTAATCAGCGAGAAAGAACCAGTAATAAGTTGTACAATTCAAATTTTAGTTATCATTTATTGACTTATTAGCCTGCTTTGGTACCTTGGACATGAGCTAGGGCCTTAAGATTTTGCATGAAACGCGGTCTGGACGCCACGTTGCACGGGATGATGTGACAGTGTCCATTTGTAGTAAAAACCTGACAAATCCGACCGTTTTCTTCATTTGCTGACGAATCGACTTATTGGCAGATCGTCACATCGGCCGCTTTACGCTCTGAGACGGTTAAATTTATAGTCTGCAAACTTATGTCGCCTGCTGCGGTTTGCGGAGACACTAAATTCACCACAGTAGAAGACAGAAGAAGGTGTTAAGAAGATGTATTCGGCCAGTAAGAAGCAGTACAATTCAAGTTTTAGTTATAGATTACTGACTTATTAGCCGGCTTTGGTGCCTTGGACATGATCGAGGACCTCAAGCTTTTGCATCAAACGAGGTCTGAACGTCACGTTGCACGGGGAAATGTGAAACGTGTTAATATATATTAAAAACCTAAGAAAACCTTTCGCATTTATTTAAGTTCCTTTAGTACAATAAGAATCTGTTAAAAAACTGACTACAATAATCATAATCTTGCTGTACAAGGGAAGTAGCTACTATTATTAACAGTATTTATCAACAGCAAATAAAACAAAAGGTAAAACAGAAAGATTATCAAACGTCTAATGGCACAGTAACGAAACTGAAAACAGTTCGCGACAATTTCTTCTGAAATTATTTCACCAGGAAACAACAAGAACACCGATTGAAGACTACTAAAGTTCCAAAATAAACCACTATACACAAACAACTAATTAGTACTTAGCTTTGGATGCGCCGCTACAGCTGCAACTGGTCAGCGCGGAATGTAAACACAGGTAAGAAGTTAAGTTGCTCGATACGAAACACTCGCAAATATCAGGTCACAACCCAAGAAAGGCGGAGGTGAATGAAAAAACCATTAATAAGTATCTTATATAGTAAATATTATCACAAAAACCGTTAAAATATGTATCTGAAACCTATAAATGTATGAAAACTTAGAGACCGATTTCACACGCACTCACGCGCCTAATCGTAATGCCAGATCGTCGCAGTGGCAGCTTTGCTCACGGAACTGTTTACATATACATCTGGAAACTTACGTCATGTGCTGAGGTATGCGGTCGCACCACAAACAACAAAATAGGGGCTTCTAATTTGATGCAATCGGCAGGTAAGAAGTAGTACTACTCAAGTTTTAGGTATCGAAAATTCAACTGTAGGCCGGTTCTGGTGTCTTGCAGTTGATAGAGGACCTTGGAACATGCCTGTCTTTTTACCCCCCTCCCCCCTCGTAAGATGACTGTCTACGTACACCCGCCACCCCCCCCCCCCCCCCTCGCAATATGTCTGCCTACCTACTCAATCCTTCTGAAAATGTGTGTCTACCCACTTCCCCCTCAGAAGATGACTCTCTACTTATCCCCCCAACCGGAAAACGTCAGTTTTCCCACCCCCTCCCCCCTCAGAAGATGACTGTCTACCTACACACCCTCGGAAGATACCTGTCTACTTACCCCCCCCCCCCCCCCTCGTTTGGAACATGTCTGCCTACCTACCAGCCTCTCAAAATATGTCTTTCTATCTACATCCCCCACCCCCCTCAGAAGATCACTCTCTACCTACTCCGCACGTGGATGATGCCTGTCTCCCTAACCCACCCTTCAGAAGATGTTTGCCTACATACCCCTTCTTGGAAGATGTCTGTCTACCTACACACCTTTGGAAGAGGCCTGTCTACCTACCCCCTCCCCACCCCTTGGAAGATGTCTGCCCAGCTACCCTCCATCTAAGAAAATATTTGTCTACATACACCCCCTTCGGAAAATGTCTGTCTACCTACTACTGCTCTGATGATGTCTGTCTCCCTACCCCACCCTTCAGAAGATGTCTGCCTACCTTCTACTCCATGGAAGATGTCTCTATACATACCACCTATCGGGTGATGTTTGTCTACTCGCCCTCCCCCCCACCCCATAACATGCCAATCTAACATCCCCCCCTGTGAAGATGCCTATCTATCGCCTAGCTCGGAAGCTACCCCAACTCAGAAGATTCCTATCTATCTGCACTTGGAAGATGACTATCTCTCCATCACCTTCAGAAGACTCTTATCTACCCCCTCAGAAGATGGCTGTCTACATACCCCACCCTCAGAATATGACTGTCTCTGATCTCCCACACTATCTGTCTGTCTACCATTCTCACACATCGAGAGAGGTGGTACAGTGGTTAGCACACTGGACTCGCATTCGGGAGGACGACGGTTCAATCCCGTCTCCGGCCATCCTGATTTAGGTTTTTCGTGATTACCCTAAATCGTTTCAGGCAAATGCCGGGATGGTTCCTCTGAAAGGGCACGGCCAATTTCTTTCCCAATCCTTCCCTAACCCGAGCTTGCGCTCCGTCTCTAATGACCTCGTTGTTGACGAGACATTAAACACTAACCACCACCACCACCATTCTCACAATCAGAAACTGTCTGTCTACCTACCTCCCCCCCCCCCCCCCCCCGAAGATGTCTGCCTATCTTCCTAGGTACCGCCATTTAGAAGGTGTCTGCCTACCTACACCCACTTCAAAAGATGTGTAACTGACTACCCCACCTCCGAAGATCTCTGTCAAACCCTCCTCCAATCCCCGGAGGATGTATGTGTGCAGACCCCCCTCTTGGAAGACATTTGACAACCGAAAAAACCGCTTTGGAAGATGTATGACTTCCTACCACTACCCTCGGAAGGTGTATGTCTACCTAGCACCCCCTCGAAGATGCCTGTCTATCTACCGAACCACGGTATATGCCTGCCTCACCCTGTCAGAATATGTCTGTCTACATACCCCACAAGGAAGATGTCTGTCTACTTACCCCCCCCCCCCCCCCTTGGAAGATGTTTGTCTACCTAGCCCCTCTTGGAAGATGTCTGCCCACATAAACACACACTCGGAATATGTATGACTAGCCACCACTCCCCTCGGAACATGTATGTCTACCTACCCCACCTCCAGACATGTCTCTCTACCTACGCCCCCACTCATAAGTTGTGTGTCTACCAACCCGCCATTTGAAGATGTCTGTCAACCTGGCCCTCCCTCAGAAAATGTCTGTCTACCTGCCCACCTTGGAATATTTATGTCTACCAAAACCCGGAGGATATCTGTCTACCCAACACCCCCTCAGAAGATGATTGTCTACCTACCCCCGGAAGATTTCAGTCTACCTGCACCCCTCACTTCTGAAAGATGCCTGTCAATCAACCCCTCCAACAGAAAATGTCTGTCTACCTACCGCCCCTCGAAAGTTGTATGTCTACCACCCCTCCTCGGGAGATGTCTGTCTACCTACCCCCCTTCAGAAGATGTCTATCTACCTACCCCCCATCCCCTCGGTAAATGCCTGTCTACCCAACCCCCTCTCGGGAAAAGTATGTCTACCTATCCCCACTCGGAAGATGGCTGTCTACCTACCACCTCCCTCGGAATATGTCTGTATATCGAACCCGACCTCGGAATATGATTTTCCACCTAATGCATGGGAGATGTCAGTCCACCTGCACCCCACTTTGTAAAATGCCTGTCTACTTTCCACCCCTTTGGAAGATGTCTATCATCCCACCTCGGAAGATGTCTGTCTACCTACCCCCCTCTGAACATGATTGCCTACTGAACCACAACTCAGAAGATGATTGTCTACTGACCACCCAGAAGATGGAAGCCTACCTGCCCCCTCCCACTACAACAGAAGATGACCATCCATCTAACCCCCTTGGTGGATGTCTGTTCATCTCCCCCCCCCCCCTTGGAGGACTTTGTCTTCCTACCCCCTCGGAAGATGTATGTATTCCATTCGCCCCTCAGAAGAGGTCTATCTTCCAACCGCCCTCAGAAGATTTTTGTCTACCTACCCTGCCTTGGTATATGTATGTCTTCCTACACCCCCTCATACGATGTCTGCATACCTACCCCCCTCGGAAGAAGTCTATCATCCCTCTGTTAGAGAATTTCTGTCTACCTTGCCCCCCCCCCCTCGGAAGATATATGTCTTCATATCCTCTACCCTTGGTGCCTACATACTCAACCTCAGAAGATGTCTACCAACCTACCCCACCTTATAAGAAATCTTTCTACCTACCCCCCCCCCCCTCATAATATGTGTGTCTACCACCTCATGGAGGATGTATGTCTACTCCCCCCCTCGTAAAATGTCTATCTTTCCCAGTTGGAAAGATGTCTATCATCCCACTCTTAGAAGGTGTCTGTCTACCTGTCCTCCCACTCTGAAGATGTCTGTGTACCTACCCTCCCTCAGGAGATATCGGTCTAATTGCCCACCGGGACTATGTCTATCTACATACTCTCAGCCTTGGAAAATACGTGCCTACCTACCCCACCCCCTGTAAGATATCTGTCTACCTACAACCTGCCCTCGGATACTGTCTGTCTACATACACCCTCTAATAAGATGTCTGTCTACCTACCCCACACTGTCTGTCTTCCTACCCCAACCATCCTCGGAAGATGTTTGTCTACCTACCCCTCCTTGGAAAATGCCTGTCTACCTAAATCTCGCTTGGAAAATATCTGTCTACCTACCCCCCATCCTTGGAAGGTGTCTGTCCACCAACTCTCCTGTCGGAAGATGTATGGCTACCTAACCCCCCTCAGAAGATGTCTGTCTATCTATCTGCCTGTGGAATGTGTATGTCTACCTAACTCCCTTAGACAATGTCAGTCTACATACCCCCCTCGGAAGATACCTGTCTACCAATACTCTTCCCTCTACATGCCAAAACTAATAAGATAGCTGCCAACCTAACCCACCTCAGAAGGTCTCTGTTTATGCACACAAACTGAACATGTATGTCTATCTACCCCCCAGAAGTTGTCTGTCTACCTGCCCCCTCAGAAAATGTCAGTCGACCTACCCCCCCTTGGAAGATTTCTGTCTACCTATAACACCTCACGGAAAATATCTGTCTACCAGCCCCCTCTCAGAAGATATCTGTCTACCTACCACCCCACTCAGAAGTAGTATATCTATCTACCGTACCCTTGGAACATGTCTACCTACCCCCCCTCACAGTCAGCAGTTGTCTGTCCACCACCTACATAAGTTGTCTATCTACACCCCCTCGGAAGATGTCTGTCCAATACACCACCCTCAGAAGATATCTGTCCTACCCCTCTCGAAAATGTTAGTCTACCTACACCCCAGATAATGAATGTCTACCAACCCCACCTCGGAAGATGTTTGTCTACCTACCCCATGGAAGATGTGTTTACCTACCACCACTCGTAGTATGTGTGTCTACCTACCCCCATTGGAAAATATCGGTCTACCAACTGCCCTTGAAGATGTATGCCTACATACCCAACACCCTCGGAAGACGTCTGGCTACCTAGCTCCCCCCCACGAAGATATCTGCCTTCATACCCACTTCTCTTGGAAGATGTCTGTCAACGGACCCAAATTCAGAAAACGACTGCCTACCTACCCCACCTCAAAAGATGTCTGCCTACCAACCACCCCTTGGAATATGTATGTCTACCTACACTCATTCGGAATATTGCTCTCTACCACCCCTCCCTCTGAACATGTCTATCTACCTACCTCCCTCAGAACATGTCTATCTACCAACATCCCCCACCTCTTATGAAGTCTCTCTCACTACCCCCCCCCCCCCTTCGAAAGTGACACCCTACCTACCATCCTCAGGAAATGTCAGTCTTCCTACTCCCCATACCTCAGAAGGTGTGTCTAACTATCCCCATGGACAATGTCTGTCTACATACCCCTAGCCTCAGAAAATACTTGTCTAACTACACCCCTCAGATTATTTCTGTCTACCTACAACCCAGCCTCGGATAATGTCTGTCTACCTACCCCCTCACTAATTGTCTCTCTACCTAAGCTACCTTAGAAGATATCTGTCTACATATCCCTCATCCTCTGAAGCTGTATGTCTACTACCCCTGCTCAGAAGATGTCTGTCTACTTAAAAACCCCTCAGAACATGTCTGTCTAACAACCCCCCCCCCAGTTGTCTGTCTACCTACCCCCTTGAAGATGTCTGTCTACCTACCCCCAGTAAAATGTCTCTGTACCCATCTTCCCCTCAGAAGATGATTGTCTACCTACCCCCGTACAGAAGATGCACCCCTTTCAGAAAATGTCTGTCTACCTACCCCATCCACACATGGAAGATTCCTATCTACCCACTTTGGACAATGCCTTTCTACCCCAACTCAGAAATGTCTATCTACTACCATCTCAGAAGATGTCTGTCTACCTACCCCCCATTGAATATATCTGCCTACCCAACCCATCTTTGGAAGATGATTGGCTACCTACCCCATGGAAGATGTCAGGCAACCTGCCCGCTCACTTAGGAAGATGCCTACCTCCCCCTTGGAAGTGGTCTATTTTCCACGACTCAGAAGATGTCTGTCTAACTATCCCCTCTGAATGTATATGTCTATCAACTATGTCTGTTTACCTACTCCCATAAGATGTCTATCATCCCCCTCAGAAGGTATCTTCCTATATACTCCCTCCCCTTGGAAGATGTCTGTCTACATACCCAAACTAAGATGATGTCTGGCAATCTACTCCCCCACAGAAGATGTCTGTCTACCTACCACCCTTGGAACATCTATGTCTTTCTACTCCCCGGAAGATGTCTGTCAGTCTGCCCAACTTGGAAAATGTCTGTCTACGTGCCCTCCTTCGGAAGATGTCTATCATCCCCAGCCTCAGAAGAATTATGTCTATTTGTCCCGCACCAACAGTAGATGTCTGTGTACCTACCCCCTTAAGAAGAAGTCTGTTTACCAACCCCCCTTCAGGAGATTCTCAAACCACCCACCAGGAAAGTCTCTGTCTACCTATCCCTCCCCCCCCCCCCTTTGGGAGATATGTGTCTACCTACAACACAGCTCGGTAAATGTCTGTCTACCTACCCCTCAGAAGATGTCTGTTTATCCACACCTCCACAGATGATGTCTATCTACCTACCCCCTGCCCCCATCCTCCGAGGATGTCTGTCTTCCTACACCCTCAGAAGATGTCTGTCTACCTACCCCCCTTGGAAGATGTTGGTCTACTTACCCCTCTAGATGATGTCTGTCTACGTACGCCCCTCAGAAGATGGCTGTCTACCAATCCACCAATGGGCGATGTCTGTCTACCAACCCCCTCGAAAGGTGCCTTTGTGCCTACCCCCTCAGAAGATTGTCTACCTATGAACACTCAGTAAATGTATATATACCTACCCCCCCCCCCCCCCCCCCCTTGGAAGAAGTCTGTCTAATTATTCCCCACCCCTTGGTAATTTCTGTCTACATACCACTCCCTTGCAAGATGTCTGTGTACCTACTCCCTCTTGAAAGATATCTGTTTACCTACATCTTCTGTGGGGAGGTAGGAAGACACACATCTTCTGCGAGGGGTAGGTAGACAGACATATTCCAAAGCAGGGTACATGGTCAGACATCTTCTGAAGGGTGGTAGGTAGACAGACATCCTCCAAGAGGGGGGGGAGACATTTTCTGTGGTGATAATGGTAGACAAACAATTCCAAGGAGGGGTAGTTAGACAGTCATCTTCTGAGTGGTTGTTTCTTAGTCAGACGTCTTCAAGGGGGAGGATTGGTAGACTGACAGTTTCCAAGGGGGGAGACATTTTTCGATTGGGGCCAAATAGGTAAACAGATATCCTTTGAGAGGGAGGTAGACATTTTCCGGGGGGGGGGGGAGATATTTTCGAGGGGGAGAGTAGATTGACATCTTCTGGGAGGGGGGAGATAGTATTCTTCCATGGGGGGAGGTGAGTTGTCAGACATCTTCAAAGGTTGGGGGGGGGGGGGGGGGTCGGTAGACAGACATCTTCCAAGAAATGTCGGTAAGTAGACAGACATCTTCTGTGGGAAGTGATGGTATGTACACTTACATCTTCTGATGGGTTCGGGTAGATAAACAGGCATCTTTCATGATGGGGGGATAGAGCTCCTCGAAGATGGGGTGTAGATGTCTTTGGCAAGGAGGGTAGATAGACATATTCCGAGAGGGGGTTAGATAGATTTCTTCCATAGCGGGGATAGATAGACTTGTCCCGAGTTTGTGAGGTAGACAGACATACAGACATCTTCCTAGAATTTGGAGGTAGACAAACATATTCAGAATGGGCAGTAGACACATTCCAAATGAAGGGAGGCTGTAGAAATCTTCTGAGTCTAGGATAAATGTTCTCTGAGAGGAGGGGCTAGATGGAAATCTTAACAGGGGTGGGGTAGGTAGTCAGACATATTCTGAGAGGAGGGGGTTGATAGACAGGCATCTTTCATGAGGTGAGTTATCGACATCCGCCTGGGGGATAGACATCTTCTGAGGTGGGGATAGGTATCTTCCAGTGGGTGTAGATATCTGTGGGTGGGGTAGATAGACATCTTCTGAGGTGTTGGTTGATAGTCACCTTCCTAGTGGAGGGATACAGATATTTTCCACCTGGGCTGGGTAGATAATCTTCTGAAGGGGGGTAGACGTCTTCCAAGGGGGGGTAGAGAGACAGCTTCTGAGGGGGTAGATAGACATTTTCCAAGGATGGGGGCAGATACACATCTTCTGAGGGGGTAGATACACCTCTTCCGAGGAAGGTATGGATAGATAATCTTATGAGGTGGGTGTTGGTAGGCATCAGCTGAAGGGGGCTAGATTGGCATCTTCCGATGTGGAAGGGTTTAAGTAGGCATTTTTAGAGGGAGGGATTTCTTCCCAGGGGTTTAGATAGGCATCTTCCAAGTGGGTGTAGAATGACATCTCAGAGAGGGGGTAGACAAAATCTTCCGAGAGGGGGTAGGTAGAAAGACATCTTTCGATGGGAGAGTAGGTAAGCAGACATCTTTTGAGTGGGGTTGGTAAACTGACATCTTCCAAAGGGGCAAGGTAGACATATAGTTTCTGAGGGTGGGGCATAGGTAGACTGACACTTTCCGATGTGTGGTAAGTAGAATTACATCTTCTGAAGTGATGGGGTAGGTATACAGACATATACCTAGGGGGAAGGTAGACAGACATGTCCCGAGTGGTGGTAGGTAGACAGCCATCTTCCAGTTGGGTAGGTACACAGACATCATCCAAGGAGGTTAGAAGGACAGACATTTTCCATGTGGGGGTTGGTAGACATAAATCATCTGAGGGGGGAGAGACATCTTTTGAGGGGAGGGTACATAGACGGACATCTTCAGAGAGGAGGTAGTCATCCTCCGAGAGGGAGATAGTCATCCTCCGAGAGGGGGAGTAGATGTCTTCCGAGATGGGAGGCAGTTGTACATCTTCCACTGGTCTTAGCTAGGCAGACATCTTCTGAGGGAGGGTATGTAGACAGACATCTTCTGAGGGGGATAACGTCGACAGTCATCTTCTGATCGGGGTGGGTGGGTAGACAGACATCTTCCGAGTGGTGGTAGGTATGGAGACATCTTCTGAGGCTGGATTCGGTAGACAGGCATCTTCCAAGGGGGGGTGTTGGAAGACAGATATTTTTCAAGGGGTGGGAAACATCTTCTAAAGGATGCAGTTTGGTAAGCAGTATCCTCCGAGAGGGGTCTAGACATTCTGTGAGGGGGATAACGTCGACAGTCATCTTCCTATTGGGGGGGGCAGGTAGAAAGACATCTTCCGAGGAGTGTTAGGTATGGAGACATCTTCCAAGGGGTGGAGGGGTGTGTTGGAAGACAGACATCTTCCAAGGGGTGGGAAGCACCTTCTAAAGGATGCAGTTTGGTAGACAGACATCCTACGAGAGAGGATGTAGACATTATCAGATGGGGAGTGTATATCTTCTGAGAGGAGTGGTAGATTGACATCTTCCGAGAGGGGGGAGATACTTTTCTTCCATGGCGGCAATAGATAGATATCTTCCGAGAGGAGGTACATAGATAGACATGTTTAAATGTGTGGTGAATGTACACAGACAACTTTCGAGAAGGGTGGTAGGTATACAGACATCCTCAGAGGGGGTGGGTTGGGAGACAGACATCTTCCGAGATAGGGATAAGATAGAGACAAATCATTCAAGGTGTGGTAGATAAATATACAGATTCTGAGGGGTTTAGGTAAACATTCATATTATGACGGGTTGTGGGTGTAGGTAGACAGAAACCATCCGAGGAGGGGTATTTAGGCAGATAATGTCTGAGAGGGTTTATGTAGACTGGCATCTTCTGAGGGGTTGTAGGAGGACAGATATCTTCCAAGTGGAGGGTTGGTAGACAGACATCTTCAGATGTGGGGTGGGGTAGGTAGCCAGACATCTTCCAATAGGGGGTTGGTAGGCAGACATATCATGTGAGGGGATGGTTTAGACAACCTTCTTCTGATGGGTGGGTGGGTAGACTGACATCTTCCATGATGGGGCGTAGGCAGAGAGACATTGTCCGAGGCAGGGTGACTATAGACATTTTTCGAGAGGGGGGGTAGTTAGACAGACTTCTTCTGGGGGGTTGTAGGTAAACTGACCTCTTCAGAGGGGTGGCATAGAATGACATTTGCCAAGAGGGGTAGGTAGAGAGACATTTTCCGATGGTGGAAAGTAGACAACATCTTCTGATGAGTGTAGGTAGACAGACATCTTCCGAGGGGGATGTGTAGGTGGACATACATCTTCCGATGGTTGGTGGGTACATAGACAGACATATTCCAATGGGTGCGATAGGTAGACAAACATCTTGCAAGTGCGGGCGTCGTAGACAGATATCATACAAAAGTTCATGTAGGTAGACACACATCTTCTGAGGGGGTGTAGGGAGACAGACATTTTCCGAGGGGTGTACATAGACATACATTTTCCACATGGGGTCTAGGTAGACAGACATCTTCAGATGAGGGGGTAATTAGACAATCATCTTCTGGGGTAGGCTGACAGACATATTCAGAAGTATGGGTTGGTAGACAATACTTTATGACTGGAGGGATGTAGAGAGACATCTTCCAAGGGGTGTAAGTAGGTAGACAGACCTCTTCTGTTGTGGGATTTGTAGGTAGGCAGACATCTTCCGAAGCAGAGGTGTTGGTAAACAGACAATTATCATGGACAGGGTTAGGTAGGCAGACATCTTCCCAGTGAAGTTTTGTAGACAGACATCTTCCAACGAGGGGTTAGGTAGACTGACACCTTCTGAGGCAGGGTAGGTAGATAGTCATCTTCGGAGGAGTGTTTGGTATACAGACATCTTCCGAACGGGTGTAGGTATACAGACATATACCTAAGGGGGAGGTAGACAGACATCATGGGAGTGGGGGTACGTAGACAGACAGGTGGGTAGGTATACAGACATCTTCCGAGGGGGATTAGGAGGACAGACATTTTCCATTTGAGGGTTGATAGACTTACATCATCTGAGGGAGGAGAAATATCTTTTGAGAGGAGGGTATGTAGACAGACATTTCAGAGAGAGGGTAGACATCATCCGAGAGGGAGGTAGTCATCCTCCAACACAGGGGTAGATATCTTCCAAGAGGGGTGTAAATAAATATCTTCCAAGATGCGAGGTAGATGGACCTCTTCCGAGGGTTTTAGGTAGGCAGACATGTTCCGAGGTGTGGCATGTAGACATACACCTTCTGAGGGGAATAAGGTAGACAGTCATCTTCTTATGGGAAATGGGTAGGTAGACAGACATATTCCAAGGGAGGGGGGGTAGGTAAGGAGGAGATATATTCTGAGGGTGAGTTCAGTACTCAGACATCTTCTGAGGGGTGTTCATGGTAGACAGACATCTTTCAAAGGGGGGGAGACATCTTCCAAAGTATGAGTTTTGGTATACAGACATCCTACAAGAGGGGTGTGGACATTCTCTGATGTGGGAGTAGATATCTTCCCAGAGGAGTGGTAGTTTAACAACTTCCGAGAGGGGGGGGGTTGGGTAGGCAGACAGATATCCTCAGAGGTAGGGGTAGGGAGACAGATATCTCCCACAGGAGGGATAAAATCGAATCATTTGAAGGGGGTAGATAGGCATACATCTTCTGAGGGGTTTAGGTAGACATTCATCTTATGACAGGGGAAGGGGGTAGGTAGACAGATCATGCGGGGGGGGGGGGGATATGTAGACAGATATCTTACAAGAGGGGGGTAGGTAGGCAGACATATTCTGAAGAGTTGTAGGAGGACGGACATATTCCAAGGGGGTAGGTAGACAGGCATCTACAGAGGGGGTTAGGTAGGCAGTCTTATCAGAGGTGTATAGGTAGACAGACATCTTCTAAGGGGTTTGGTAGACCAACATTTCCTAAGGAGTGGCAGGTAGACAAACTTCTTCCGAGTGTGGGTGGGTATGTAGACAGACACCAGTAAGGAATTGTAGGCTGACAGACATCCTTTGTGATAGATGGTAGGTAGGCAGAAATATTCCGAAGGGAGGGTTGGAAAACATACATCTTCCAATGGAAGGGGTAGGTAGTCATACATCTTCTGAGGGCTGGGTTTAGGTATAC
The DNA here is from genome assembly GCF_023897955.1 of Schistocerca gregaria. Classification (NCBI taxonomy): domain Eukaryota; kingdom Metazoa; phylum Arthropoda; class Insecta; order Orthoptera; family Acrididae; genus Schistocerca; species Schistocerca gregaria. The sequence goes on along the minus strand of NW_026061864.1, from coordinate 456,477 downwards.
AGAGATCTTTCCAAGGGGGGGCAGGTAAGTAGACAGACATATACTCAGGGTAGGGGGATGAGAGACAGACATTTTCCGAGGGGGAGGGGTAGGTACACAGACATCTTCTGATGGTTGGGTAGGTAGACAGACATCTTCCGGGGTGGACAGCTAATCGGACATGGTTTGAGGGAGCTTAGGTAGACAGACATTTCCGATGGGGAGTGTAGGTAGACAGACATATTCTAAGGGTGGGGAGATGAGAGACATTTTCTGATGTGGAGATAGGTAGACAGACGTCTTCTGAGGGGTTGTAGGTAGACAGACATCTTCCAAGCGGGAGCTGTAGGTAGACAGACATCTTCAGAAGGAGATTGTAGGTTGATGGACATATTTTGTGCAGGTAATGATAGATAAACAAATTCCAAGGGGTGGTAGTTTAACAGACATCTTCCCAGGGGGGCTGAGTAGATAGACAGACATCATCCAACGTGGGTAGACAGACATATTCCAGGTGGAGTAGACATCCTCCAAGGGGTAGACATCTTCGAATGGTGGTGAGGGTAGGTAGACATCCTATGAGAGTGGGGTTAGAGATTCTCTGAGAGGGAGGTGTAGATAGCTACCAAGAGTGGAGGTAGATAGACATATTCCGAGTGGGGGGGGGGGGTTGGATAGAAATCTTCTGGGGGTTGAAATTTGGCAGTTGGTAGACTGGGCTTTTCTGAGACTGTGTTTGGAAGACATTTTCCGAGGTGGGAGGTAGACAGATATATTCCGAGGCAGTTGGTAGGTAGACAGACTAATTCCAGGGTGGTTGGTATGCTGACAGACATCTTCTGAGGGGGGGGGGGGTAGACAGACATCGCCTGAGGGGCTGGAAGACACCTTCCAAAGTTTGGGGGTCTCTAGACATCTTCCGAGACAGGGGTAAACAACTTCCGAGTGGGGGGGCTGAGTAGGGGTTGGGATAGGTAGACAGACAAATTCCGAGAGGGCAGGTAGGTAGATAGACTTCTCCTTAGTGTGGGGGGGGGGGGGTGTTGAGAGACATCTTTCAGGGTGATAGACATCTTACGAGGTGGGGAGAGAGTTTTTGTGGGGGTATAGATAGACATCTTCACAGGGTGAGGTAGGTGGACAAACATCTTCCTTAGGGGGGTGAGGTAGGCAGACATCTGACGAGGGGGCAGGTAGACAGACATCTCCTGTGGAGAGTTACGTAGACTGACAGTTTATAAGGAGCAAGTAGGTAGAATTACATATTAGGTGGTGGGGCGATGAGAGACAGACAGCTTTCGATGGGGTAGAGGTAGTATGAAATCTTCCGATGTGGGAGGTGTAGGTAGATATCATCTTAGAGGGGTAGGTACACAGACATCTCCCGAGGGGTGGGGTAGGTAGACATTCATATTCTGTGGGGAGGGGTAGGTAGTCATACATATTCTAAGGGGGGGGGGGGGGGGTTTAGGTAGACAGACATATTCCAAGGGTGTGGGTAGGTACACAGACATCATCTGAGGGGGGAGGGGAGGTGCAGGTTGACAGAGATCTTCCATGGATGGGTAGCTCGGTAGATATCTTCTGAGGGGGATAGATAGGCATATTTCGAAGGTGGGGTAGATAGCCACCTTCCCAGGGGGGGGGGGGGGGGGGCAGATCATCATGGGTGTGACGTCACGTGAGCTGCACTGCTGTTGAAATAGCTTGTTAATGTTTTATAAATTTTAGACTTCATTTACGGATTTTAAAGTTTTTTTGTGTTATTATTTTTGCCGTAAAAGCAAATTATTAGTGGATATTCATTTATCTCAGTGTTTCTTCCTGTGGTATTGACTCGAGTGGTCTATTATGTGTAAGTGTGCTTCCATGGTTCGTCTAAGCCTCGCGCCTCATCAGCGTGTTTACATTTTGCGGCGTGCACTGCATCTGCAGCGGTTATAAGCTAAGTACTGACGAACTTGTTTGTGCTCTGTAATACGTTATTAAACTGAATAGATTGCAGTGGTGTTGCTTGCCATTTTTGGCGAAATAATGACTTAATAAACTCTTGTAATCGTTCGCTCGCTGTGTTTTATAGAGTTTTCAGTGTGTTGAAGTCGTTTAGTAAATTTCGTGCTTTAGTTTTCAACTGGCGTTTAGTTTAAATTTTTTGGTTTTAGCCAATAATTTTGTGAAGTTTTGCTGGTATTGGTATCGGCTGTGTTGTAGTAGTATTAATACAAGTAGCTGCTTTCTTAGTAGGCAGAGAATTTCGAGACCATAGTTGTTAGTTCTTAAATAGTGCTGCTTTTGTAACTGAACTTTGGTAACGTAGACGTATAGTTTTTTTTAGTAACTGTAAAATTTTATCGTGAGTGAGAAGTGATTGCTATGTCGTAGGTTTGTGAGTAGTGGATTAAGCTGTGGGATTTGTTCAAAGTATTTTCATTGGGGGGAATGCGGTGGGGAAGCCAGTGGTCATTTGAGGGTGATCCTGTCCTGGGAATGTAGAATCTGTAATAGAAACAAGTTAATAGAGGAGCAGGAGCGTAAGATCTGTGCCCTTCAGGTGCAGTTACAATGCGCAAAGGAGGAACTAGATAAGTTGAGGAGGGTGAAGGGTGCTGGGGAATGGGAACTGGCAGTTGACAAGAAGATAGATAGGAAAAGGAGGTAGTCAGACAGTTTTACTTTGCATACATGCAATAGATACGACAAACTGTCAAAGTTGAGCGGAGAGGAGCCTCGTGTAGCTGTATATGGAGGTAACTTGCAGCCGTCCTCAGCAATTAGGAGGCCTAGGTTCTGCTGCTAGGTAGTTACCGGGTAGAGGTGTGGGCCAGCATTTGCAAGAAGTTTTGTGGAGTGAGTACCAGGTCACAAGCATTGTGAAGCCTAATGCAGGGTTGGCTCAGGTGGCTGAAAGCATAGGGGAGTTATGTAAGAATTTTACAAAGGAGGATCAGGTAGTGATAGTGGGTGGTGCTGGGAGCAGTCGCAATAGGGACAGGGGGTATGATGTCAGTGGTGACTTGGTTAAGATAGCTACTCAAACTGGTGGCACTAATGTGCTTTTCGTGCAACTGTTTCAGCATAATGATCGGCCACACCTTAATGCGGCTGTTGGGGGCGTAATTGTGGGGCTGGGGAGTGCAGTGATGGGAGAGGGCATGGATCACATCTCAGTGGTGCCAGTTGGGTCTATCAGTAGATGGGGTTTCACTAGGCATGGCCTGCACCTCAATAGGTATGCGAAGGAGAGGCTACCTAAGCTTATAGGTGACAGTGTAGTGGGTGGTGGTGGCGGTAGTGGTGTCACTCATGGAAAAATTCCTGTAGTATTTGGTGTTAGAGCTGCACCTTTTTAATACTGAAGTCAGCTGATTGGTATACCAGCTTAAAGGAAGTGCCTCTAAGGTTCAAAAATGGTTCTAATGGCTCTGAGCACTATGCAAATTAACATATGGGGTCATCAGTCGCCTAGAACTTAGAACTAATTAAACCTAACTAACCTAAGGACGTCACACACATCCATGCCCGAGGCAGGATTCGAACCTGCGACCGTAGCAGTCGCACGGTTCCGAACTGAGCGCTTAGAACCGCAAGACCACCGCGGCCGGCGTGCCTCTAAGGGCTCTCCTCCAGAGGATGTAATGTTTCCAAGTAGAGAAGGAATTGGCATATTTCATCAGAATATAAGAGTTATTAGAGATAAAGTTAGTGAACTGCTAACAGATGTTAACGCTGAAATTATTTGTATATCAGAGCACCACTTCAATAAATTGATAATTTATAGGCTTCCTTTACCAGGCTACATATTACCTGGCTGTTTCTCAAGGAGTTCCTTGCGGGGTGGGGAGGTGTCTCCGTACATAAAAAACAGTACGTTATTTGAGTCCATAGACTTATCACGACACTGCACTGAACAGATATTTGAAAGTTGTGCAGCATTTGTTGAATTTAGTGAAACTCAACTTCTAATTGCTGGTGTTTATAGGGCCTCTAACTCAAACTTCAGAGCATTTTTGCTTAAGCTAGAGAGGGTTCTTGATTCACTTTGTAGGAAGTACCAGAAAGTAGTTATATGTGGGGAATTCAATATTAATTTTGTATATGATTGTGCAAGAAAAAGGGGGGTTGGGTTGTTTGGGGAAGGAGACCAGACAGCGATGTCATTGGTCTCATCGGATTAGGGAAGGATGGGGAAGGAAGTCGGCCATGCCCTTTGAGAGGAACTAACCCAGAATTTGCCGGGAGTGATTTAGGGAAATCACGGAAAACCTGAATCAAGATGGCTGAACGCGGGACTGAACCGTCGTCCTCCCGAATGTGAGTCCAGTGCCTTAACCACTGCGCCACCTCGCTCGGTCCCAAGAAAAATGATGTTGGTAGATCTCCTAAATTCATATGATCTGATGCCAACTGTGTTTTGTTTTTTTTTTTTTTTTTCAAACTAGGGTGCAGGCGAATAGTAGCACAATTATAGACAATATTTTTATTCGTTCTTCAATACTAGATGGGCATCCTGTTAGTAAAAAAGGGAATGGCCTTTCAGACCATAATGCACAAATTTTAACACTAAAAGGTTTTTGTACTCAACCCAATGTCATATTTAGTTACAAAGAACGTAGGAAAGTCAATCCAACAGCAATAGAGTGTTTTTAAAACTTGTCAAGGAACAAGAGTGGCAAGATGTTTATAGTGCCAATAATACAGATGATAAATACAATGCTTTCCATGGCACATTTCTCATGCTCTTTGAGAGTTGTTTTCCATTAGAACATTCTGAATGGGGTACTAGCAGTAATAGACAGCACAGTTGGCTGACTAGTGGGATAATGATTTCATGTAGAACATAGGGCGAATTATATCAAAATGTTAGAAGTAGTCACAATCAAGCTAAATAAAAATTTAGTTTCAACAGGAAATCATACAAATTTCTTCGCAAATACCTTTCTGAGATTGACGTCTGAAATACTCCTCTGTGATACAAACAAGAGAGAGATTGAGTCAATAACTATATCACTGAAGACTAAGGACTCTCATGGATATGATGGAGTGCCTAGAAGCATATTAAAGTACTGTGCTGCACATGTTAGCCCTGTATTTAGCCATATTTGCAATTTTTCCTTTAGAGTTGGTCAGTTTCCTGACCGATTAAAGTACTCATCAGTAAAGCCGCTTTATGAAAAGGGAGAAAGGGATAATATAGATAATTTTAGACCTACTTCTATGCCATCAGTGTTTGCAAAAGTTACCGAAAAGGCTGTGCATGTAAGGTTAATTGATCACTTGATATCACACAATTTGCTGTCAAATGAACAGTTCGGTTTTAGAAGCCGTCTGACAACTGAAAATGCTGTATTCTGGCGTACAGACGTACTTTTATGCAAAATCGTAAGGTCCTAGCTCTTGTCCAATGCACCAAAGCCGACAAATAAGGGAATAACCGATAACTAAAACTTGAATAGTACTGCTTCTTACTGGCTACTACATCTTCTTAGAAGATATTTCTGTGTTATAATATGATGTTTTCAGTTTTCTCCGCATACCGCAACACGCGACATAATTTTGCAGACGATAAATGTAACCGTTTCAGAGAGAAAAGCGGCCAATGTGAAGATGTGGCAATAAAGTCGATTCGATAGCAAATGACGAAAGCGGGCGGATTTCTGAAGTTTTTACTACGTATGAACAGTTTCCACATTCTCCCGTGCAACGTGGTTTCCAGACGTGGTTTCATGCTGAATCTTTAGGTCGTCGGTCATGTGCAATGTACCAAAGCCGGCAAATAAGTGAATAACCGATAACTAAAACTTGACTACTACTGCTTGTTACTGGCCGATAACATCTTCTTAGAAGCTTCTTCTGTGTTCTACTATGGTGCTTTTAGTGTCTCCGCATACAGCGGCAAGAGACATAACTTTGCAGACGATGTATGTGACCGATTCAGAGAGAAAATCGACCAATATGACGATCTGGCGTTAAGTCGATTCTTTTGGCAAATGACGAAAACGGGCGGATTTCTCATGGTGTTACTACATATGAAAGCTTTTCTCATTCTCCCGTGCAACGTGGCGTACAGACGTACTTCCATGCAAAATCTTAAGGTCCTAGCTCATGTCCAATGCACCAAGGCGGCAAATAAGTGAATAACCGATAACTAAGCATGTATATTACTGCTTCCTACTTTCGATTATATCTTCTTTGAAGCTTTTTCTTTGTTCTAATATAATGTTTTCAGTTTTTTCCGCATACCCCAACACGCGACATAACTTTACAGACGATAAATGTAACCGTTTCAGAGAGAAAAGTAGCCAATTTGACGATCTGACAATAAGTCGATTCAATGGCAAATGTCGAAAACGGGCGGATTTCTCATGTTGTTAGTACATATGAACACTTTTCACATTCTCCCGTGCAACGTGGCGTACATACGTACTTTCATGCAAAATCTTAAGCTCCTAGCTCATGTCCAACCGTGCGACTGCTAAGGTCGCAGGTTCGAATCATACCTGGGGCATGGATGTGTGTGATCTCCTTGGGTGAGTTAGGTTTAAGTAGTTCTAAGTTCTAGGGGACTAACGACCTCAGCAGTTGAGTCCCATTGTGCTCAGAGCCATTTGAACTGATGTTTAATGCACCAAAGCCGGCAAATAAGTCAATAGTATAGTTCTGCTTGCTACTTTCGATTACATCTTCTTAGAAGCTTTTTTGTGTTCTAATATGATGTTTTCAGTTTCTTCCGCATATTGCAATACGCGACATACATTTCCAGACGATAAATGTAACTGTTTCAGAGAGAAAAGCGGCCAATGTGACGATCTGGCATCAAGTCGATTCGATGGCAAATGACGAAAGCGAGCGGATCTCTCAAATTTTTACTACATATGAACAGTTTTCACATTCCCCCGCGCAATGTGATTTCCAGACGTCGTTTCATGCGAAATCTATAGGTCGTCGGTCATGTCCAATATACCAAACCCGGCAAATAAGTGAATTACCGCTAACTAAATCTAGAATAGTACTGCTTCTTATCGGCGATTACATCTTCTTCGAAGCTTTTTCTGTGTTCTAATATAATGTTTTCAGTTTTTTTCCATACCGCAACACGCGACATAATTTTGCAGACGATGGATGTAACCTGTTCAGAGAGAAAAGCGGCCAATGGGACGATCTGGCAATACATTCGACTCTATAGCAAATGATGAAAGCGATCGGGTTTCTTAGGTTTTTACTACATATGAACGCTTTCCACATTCTCCCGTGCAACGTGTCGTACAGACGTACTTTCTTGCAAAATCTTAACGTCCTAGCTCATGTCCAAGGCACAAAAGCCGGCAAATAAGTGAGTAATCGATAACTAGAACTTGACTAGTACTGCTTGTTACTGGCCAATTACATCTTCTTAGAAGCTTCTTCTGTGACTACTATAGTGATTTTAGTATCTGCGCATACCGCGGCAAGCGACATAACTTTGCATACGATGAATGTAACCGTTTCAGAGGGAAAAGCCACCAGTGTGACGATCTGTCATTAAGTCGATTCGATGGCAAATGACGAAAACGGGCGGATTTCTCATGGTGTTACAACATATGAAAACTTTTCTCATTCTCCCGTGCAACGTGGCGTACAGACGTACTTTCATGCAAAATCTTAAGGTCGTAGCTCATGTCCAATGCACCAAAGCCGGCAAATAAGTGAATAAACCGATAACTGAAACTTGAATAGTACTGCTTCTTACTGGCAATTACATCTTCTTTGAAGCTTTTTCTGTATTCTAATATAATGTTTTCAGCTTTTTCCGCATACCGCAACACGCGACATAATTTTGCAGACGATAAATATAACCGTTTCAGAGAGAAAAGCGGCCAATGTGAAGATGTGGCAGTAAAGTCGATTCGATAGCAAATGACGAAAGCGGGCGGATTTCTGAAGTTTTTACTACGTATGAACAGTTTCCACATTCTCCCGTGCAACGTGGTTTCCAGACGTGGTTTCATGCTGAATCTTTAGGTCGTCGGTCATGTGCAATGTACCAAAGCCGGCAAATAAGTGAATAACCGATAACTAAAACTTGACTACTACTGCTTGTTACTGGCCGATAAAATCTTCTTAGAAGCTTCTTCTGTGTTCTACTATGGTGCTTTTAGTGTCTCCGCATACCGCGGCAAGAGACATAACTTTGCAGACGATGAATGTGACCGATTCAGAGAGAAAATCGACCAATATGACGATCTGGCGTTAAGTCGATTCTTATGGCAAATGACGAAAACGGGCGGATTTCTCATGGTGTTACAACATATGAAAGCTTTTCTCATTCTCCCGTACAACGTGGCGTACAGACGTACTTTCATGCAAAATCTTAAGATCTTAGCTCATGTCCAATGTACCAAAGAAGGCAAATAAGTGAATAAACCGATATTTAAACTTGAATAGTACTGCTTCTTATTGGCTATTACATCTTCTTAGAAGCTTTTTCTGTGTTCTAATATGATGTTTTCAGTTTTTTCTGCATACCGCAACACGCGACATACTTTTGCAGCCGCTAAATGTAACCGTTTCAGAGAGAAAAGCGGCCAATGTGACGATCTGACATTAAGTCGATTCGATGGAAAATGTCGAAAACGGGCGGATTTCTCATGTTGTTACTACATATGAACATTTTTTATATTCTCCCGTGCAACGTGGCGTACAGACGTACTCTCATGCATAATCTTAAGGTCCTAGCTCATGTCCAATGCACCAAGGCGCAAATAAGTGAATAACCTATAACTAAAGCATGTATACTACTGCTTCCTACTTATGATTATATCTTCTTTGAAGCCTTTTCTGTGTTCTAATATAATGTTTTCAGTTTTTTCCGCATACCCCAACACGCGACATAACTTTACAGACGATAAATGTAACCGTTTCAGAGAGAAAAGTAGCCAATATGACGACCTGACAATAAGTCGATTCAATGGCAAATGTCGAAAACGGGCGGATTTCTCATGTTGTTAGTACATATGAACACTTTTCACATTCTCCCGTGCAACGTGGCGTACATACGTACTTTCATGCAAAATCTTAAGGTCCTAGCTCATGTCCAACCGTGCGACTGCTAAGGTCGCAGGTCCGAATCCTGCCTGGGGCATGGATGTGTGTGATCTCCTTGGGTGAGTTAGGTTTAAGTAGTTCTAAGTTCTAGAGGACTAACGACCTCAGCAGTTGAGTCCCATTGTGCTCAGAGCCATTTGAACTGATGTTCAATGCACCAAAGCCGGCAAATAAGTCAATAGTATAGTTCTGGTTGCTACTTTCGATTACATCTTCTTAGAAGCTTTTTTTGTGTTCTAATATGATGTTTTCAGTTTCTTCCGCATATTGCAATACGCGACATACATTTCCAGACGATAAATGTAACTGTTTCAGAGAGAAAAGCGGCCAATGTGACGATCTGGCATCAAGTCGATTCGATGGCAAATGACGAAAGCGAGCGGATCTCTCAAATTTTTACTACATATGAACAGTTTTCACATTCCCCCGCGCAATGTGATTTCCAGACGTCGTTTCATGCGAAATCTATAGGTCGTCGGTCATGTCCAATATACCAAACCCGGCAAATAAGTGAATTACCGCTAACTAAATCTAGAATAGTACTGCTTCTTATCGGCGATTACATCTTCTTCGAAGCTTTTTCTGTGTTCTAATATAATGTTTTCAGTTTTTTTCCATACCGCAACACGCGACATAATTTTGCAGACGATGGATGTAACCTGTTCAGAGAGAAAAGCGGCCAATGGGACGATCTGGCAATACATTCGACTCTATAGCAAATGATGAAAGCGATCGGGTTTCTTAGGTTTTTACTACATATGAACGCTTTCCACATTCTCCCGTGCAACGTGTCGTACAGACGTACTTTCTTGCAAAATCTTAACGTCCTAGCTCATGTCCAAGGCACAAAAGCCGGCAAATAAGTGAGTAATCGATAACTAGAACTTGACTAGTACTGCTTGTTACTGGCCAATTACATCTTCTTAGAAGCTTCTTCTGTGACTACTATAGTGATTTTAGTATCTGCGCATACCGCGGCAAGCGACATAACTTTGCATACGATGAATGTAACCGTTTCAGAGGGAAAAGCCACCAGTGTGACGATCTGTCATTAAGTCGATTCGATGGCAAATGACGAAAACGGGCGGATTTCTCATGGTGTTACTACATATGAAAACTTTTCTCATTCTCCCGTGCAACGTGGCGTACAGACGTACTTTCATGCAAAATCTTAAGGTCGTAGCTCATGTCCAATGCACCAAAGCCGGCAAATAAGTGAATAAACCGATAACTGAAACTTGAATAGTACTGCTTCTTACTGGCAATTACATCTTCTTTGAAGCTTTTTCTGTATTCTAATATAATGTTTTCAGCTTTTTCCGCATACCGCAACACGCGACATAATTTTGCAGACGATAAATGTAACCGTTTCAGAGAGAAAAGCGGCCAATGTGAAGATGTGGCAATAAAGTCGATTCGATAGCAAATGACGAAAGCGGGCGGATTTCTGAAGTTTTTACTACGTATGAACAGTTTCCACATTCTCCCGTGCAACGTGGTTTCCAGACGTGGTTTCATGCTGAATCTTTAGGTCGTCGGTCATGTGCAATGTACCAAAGCCGGCAAATAAGTGAATAACCGATAACTAAAACTTGACTACTACTGCTTGTTACTGGCCGATAAAATCTTCTTAGAAGCTTCTTCTGTGTTCTACTATGGTGCTTTTAGTGTCTCCGCATACCGCGGCAAGAGACATAACTTTGCAGACGATGAATGTGACCGATTCAGAGAGAAAATCGACCAATATGACGATCTGGCGTTAAGTCGATTCTTATGGCAAATGACGAAAACGGGCGGATTTCTCATGGTGTTACAACATATGAAAGCTTTTCTCATTCTCCCGTACAACGTGGCGTACAGACGTACTTTCATGCAAAATCTTAAGATCTTAGCTCATGTCCAATGTACCAAAGAAGGCAAATAAGTGAATAAACCGATATTTAAACTTGAATAGTACTGCTTCTTATTGGCTATTACATCTTCTTAGAAGCTTTTTCTGTGTTCTAATATGATGTTTTCAGTTTTTTCTGCATACCGCAACACGCGACATACTTTTGCAGCCGCTAAATGTAACCGTTTCAGAGAGAAAAGCGGCCAATGTTACGATCTGGCATTAAGTCGATTCGAACGCAAATGACGAAAACGGGCCGACTTCTCATGTTGTTACTATTATGTACACCTTTGTCATTCTCCCGTGCAACGTGGCGTACAGACGTAGTTTCATGCAAAATCTTAAGGTTATAGCTCACGTCCAATGCACCAAGCTTGCAAATAAGTGAATAACCGATAGCAAAAACTTGAAAGTACTGCTTCCTACTTTCGATTACATCTTCTTAGAAGCTTTTTTGTGTTCTGATATGTTGTTTTCAGTTTTTTCCACATATTGCAAACACTTGGCACAAATTTCCAGACGATAAATGTAACCGTTTCAGAGAGAAAAGCGGCCAATGGGACGATCTGGCAATACATTCGATTCGTTAGCAAATGACGAAAGCGATGGATTTCTCTGGTTTTTACTACATATGAACACTTTCTACATTCTCCCGTGCAACGTGGCGTACAGACGTACTTTCATGCAAAATCCTAAGGTCCTAGCTCATGTCCAATGCAATAAAGCCGCAAGTAAGTGAATAACCGATCGCTTAAACTTGAATAGTACTGCTTCCTACTTTCGATTACATCTTCTTAGAAGCTTTTTTTGTGTTCTAATAAGATGTTTTCAGTTTTTTCCGCATATTGCAATACGCGACATACATTTCCAGACGATAAATGTAACTGTTTCAGAGAGAAAAGCAGCCAATGTGAAGATGTTGCAATAAAATAGATTCGGTAGCAAATGACGAAAGCGGGCGGTTTTCTCCAGTTTTTACTACATATGAACAGTTTCCACATTCCCCCGTGCAATGTGGTTTCCAGACGTCGTTTCATGCAAAATCTTTACGTCGTCGGTCATGTCCAATGTACCAAAGGCGGCAAATAAGTGAATAACCGATAACTAAAACTTGAATAGTACTGCTTCTTATTGGCGATTACATCTTCTTAGAAGCTTTTTCTGTGTTCTAATATGATGTTTTCAGTTCTTTTCCGCATATTGCAACACACGACATAAATTTCCAGACGGTAAATGTAACCTTTTCAGTGAGAAAAGCGGCCAATATGACGCTCTATCATTAATTCGATTAGATGGCAAATGTCGAAAACGGGCGGATTTTTCATGTGGTTACTACATGTGAACACTTTTCACATCCTCCTGTGCATCGTGGTTTCCAGACGTCGTTTCATGCAAAATCATTAGGTCGTCGGTCATGTCCAATGTACCAAAGCCGGCAAATATGTGAATAACTGGTAACTAACACTTGAATAACACTGCTTGTTACTGGCCGATTACATTTTCTTAGAAGCATCCTCTGTGTTCTACTATTTTGCCTTTAGTGTCTGCGCATACCGCGGCAATCGACGTAACTTTGCAGACGATGAATGTAACAGTTTCAAAGAGAAAAGCGGCCAATGTGACGATCTGGCATTAAGTCGATTCGAAGGATAATGTCGAAAACGGTCGGATTTCTCATGTTGTTACTACATATGAACATCTTTTACATTCACCCGTGCAACGTGGCGTACAGACGTACTCTCATGCAAAATCTTAAGGTCCTTGCTCATGTCCAATGCACCAAGGCGGAAAATAAGTGAATAACCGATAACTAAAGCTTGTATATTACTGCTTCCTACTTTCGATTACATCTTCTTAGAAGCTTTTTCTGTGTTCTAATATTATGTTTTCAGTTTTTTCCGCATATTGCAATAAGCGACATAAATTTCCAGGCGATAAATGTAACTGTTTCAGAGAGAAAAGCGGCCAATGTGAAGATCTGGTAATACTTTCGATTCGATAGCAAACGACGAAAGCGATTGAATTCCTCAGGTTATTACTACGTATGAACACTTTCCACATTCTCCCGTGCAACGTGGCGTACAGACGTACTTTCATGCAAAATCTTAAGGTCCTAGTTCATGTCCAACCGTGCGACTGCTAAGGTCGCAGGTTCGAATCCTGCCTGGGGCATGGATGTGTGTGATCTCCTTAGGTGCGTTAGGTTTAAGTAGTTCTAAGTTGTAGGGGACTAATGATCTCAGCAGTTGAGTCCCATTGTGCTCAGAGCCATTTAAACTGATGTCCAATGCACCAAAGCCGGCAAATTAGTAAATAACCGATAGCTAAAACGTGAATAGTACTGCTTCCTACATTCGATTATATCTTCTTAGAAGCTTTTTTCGTGATCTAATATGATTTCTTCAGTTTTTTCCTCATATTGCAATACGCGACATACATTTCCAGACGATAAATGTAATTGTGTCAGAGAGAAAAGCTGCCAATGTGAAGATGTGGCAATATAATAGATTCGGTAGCAAATGACGAAAGCTGGCGGTTTTCTGTAGTTTTTACTACATATGAACAGTTTCCACATTCCCCCGTGCAAAGTGGTTTCCAGACGTCGTTTCATGCAAAACTTTAGGTCGTCGGTCATGTCCAATGTACCAAAGGTGGCAAATATGTGAATAACCGACAACTAAATCTTGAATAGTGCTGCTTCTTATTGGCGATTACATCTTCGTAGAATGTGCTTCTCTATTATACTATGTTGCTTTTGTGTCTCCACATACTGCGGCAAGCGACATATCTTTGCAGACGATGAATGTCTTTACTACATATGAACACTTTTCACATTTTCATATGCAACGCGTCTGCTAGACCTCCCCTCATGCAAAATCTTAAGGTACTAACTCATGTACAAGGCACCAAAGTCGGCTAAATATTCAATTTTCGGTAATTAAAACTTGAATTGTATTGCTTCTTGCCGGCTACTACATCAACTTAGAAGCTTCTTCTGTGTTCTACTATGGTGCTTTTAGTGTCTCCGCATACCTCAGAACGCAACATAGCTTTGCACACGATAAATGTAACCGTTTCAGAGAGAAGAGCAGCCAATGTGACGATCTGGCATAAAGTAGATTCGATAGCAAATGACGAAAACGAACGAATTTCTCTGGTTTTTACTACATATGAACAATCTTCACATTCTCCCATGCAACGTGGCTGCTAGTCCTCCCTTCATGCAAAATCTTAAAGTTCTAGCTCATGTCTAAGGCACCAAAGCCGGCTAAAATATCACAAGTCGATAACTGATTTTGAGTCGTACTGCTTCTTACTGGTTATTAATTCAACTTAAAAGCTTCTTCTGTGTTCTACTATGGTACTTTTAGTGTCTTCGCATTCCGCAGCACGCGACATAGTTTTGCACACGATAAATGTAACCGTTTCATACAGAAGAGCGGCAAATGTGACTATCTGACACTAAGTCGATTCGATAGCAAATGACGAAAACGGGCGGATCTCTTACGTTTTTACTACATATGAATTCTTTTCACATTCTCCCGTACAACGGGCTGATAGTCCTCCCTTCATGCAACATCTTAAGGTTCTTGCTCATGTCCAAGGCACCAAAACCGGCTAAAAATCCAAAATCGATAACTAAAACTTAAATTGTACTGCTTCTTACTGTCTATTACATAAACTTAGAAGTTTCTTCTGTGTTCCACTACTGTGCTTTCAGTGTATCCGCATATCGCAGCACGCGACATAGCTTTGCACACGATACATGTAACCGTTTCAGAGAGAAGTGTGGCCAAAGTAAGGATCTGACATTAAGTCGATTCAATAGCAAATGACCAAAACGGGCGGATTTCTCAGGTTTTTACTACATATGAACACTCTTCACATTGTCCCGTGCAACGTGGCTGCTAGTCCTCCATTCATGAAAAATCTTAATGTCCAAGCTCATGTCCAAGGCACCAAAGCCGGCTAAAAAGTCAAAAATCGATAACTAAACTTGAGTTGTACTGCTTCTTACTTGCTATTACATCAACTTATAATCTTATTCTGTGTTCTACTATGGTGCTTTTAGTGTCTCCGCATATCGCAGCACGCAACATAGCTTTGCACACGATAAATGTAACCGTTTGAGAGAGAATAGCGGCCAAAGTGACCATCTGACATTAACTCGATCCGATAGCAAATGACGAAACGGGCAGATTTATTAGGTTGTTTCTACATATGAACACTTTTCACATTCCCACGCACAACGTGGCTGCTAGTCATCCCTTCATGCAACATCTTAAGGTACTAACTCATGTCCAAGTCACCAAACCAGGCTAGTGAGTAAATAATCGGTAACTAAAACTAGAATTGTAGTACTCCTTACTACCCGATTATATCAACTTAGAAACTTTTTCTGTGTACGACCATGATTCATTTAGTGTCTCCGCATACTTCAAAACGCTACATAGTTTGGAAGACGATAAATGAAACCGTTTCAGAGATATGAGCCTCCAATGATTCGATCGTTCATTAAGTCGATTCGATAGCAAATGAAGAAAACGGGAGGATTTCTGAGGGTTTTACAACATATGAACACATTTCACATTCACCCGTGCAACGCGGATGCTAGTCCTCCCTTCATGCAAAATCTTAAGGTCCTAGCTCATTTCCAAGGCACCGAAGAAGGGAAAAACGTCAGTAATCGATAACTAAAACTTAGATTTTACTGCTTCTTACTGGCTATTACATCAACTTAGAAGTTTCTTCTGTGTTCTACTATGGTGCTTTCATTGTCTCCGCATTCCGCATTTCCGAGAGAAGAGCGGCCACTGTGACGATGTGACATTAAGTCGTTTGGAAAGCTAATGACGAAAACTGGCAAATTTTTCAGGTTTTTACTACATATGAACACCTTTCACATTCTCCCTTGCAACGTGGCTGCTATTCCTCCATTCATACAAAATTTTAAGGTCCTAGCTAATGTCCAAGGCACCAAAGCCGGCTAAAAAGTCAAAAATCAATAACTAAAACTTGAATTGTAAAGCTTCTTACTGGCTATTACATCACCTTAGAAGCTTCTTCTGTGTTCTACTATGGGGCTTTTAGTGTCTCCGCATTCCGCAGCACGCGACATAGCTTTGCACACGATAAATGTAACCGTTTCAGGGAGAAGAGGAGCCAATGTGACGATCTGACATTAAGACGATTCGATAGCAAGTGAAGAAAACGGGCGGATTTCTTAGGTTTTTACTACATATGAACAATTTTCACATTCTCCCGTGCACCAAAGCCGCCTTAAAAGTAAAAAATCGTTAACTAAAACTTGAATTGTACTGCTTCATATTGGCTATTACATCAACGTAGAAGCTTCTTCTGCGGTCTACTATGGTGTTTTGGTGTCTCCGCATTCCGCAGCACGCGACATAGCTTTTCACACGTTAAATGTAACCGTTTTAGAGAGAATAGCGGCCAATGTGACCATTTGCCATTAAGTCGATTCGATAGGAAATGACGAAAACGGGCAGATTTATTAGGTTGTTACTACATATGAACACTTTTCACAATCTCCCGTGCGACGTGGCTGCGAGTCCTCCCTTCATGCAAAATCTTAAAGTTCTAGCTCATGTCTAAGGCACCAAAGCCGGCTAAAAAATCCAAAATCGATAACTAAACTTGAGTTGTACTGCTTCTTACTTGCTATTACATCAACTTATAATCTTATTCTGTGTTCTACTATGGTGCTTTAAGTGTCTCCGCATATCGCAGCACGCGACATAGCTTTGCACACGATACATGTAACCGTTTCAGAGAGAAGTGTGGCCAAGGTAAGGATCTGACATTAAGTCGATTCAATAGCAAATGACCAAAACGGGCGGATTTCTCAGGTTTTTACTACATATGAACACTCTTCACATTGTCCCGTGCAACGTGGCTGCTAGTGCTCCATTCATGAAAAATCTTAATGTCCAAGCTAATGTCCAAGGCACCAAAGCCGGCTAAAAAGTCAAAAATCGATAACTAAACTTGAGTTGTACTGCTTCTTACTTGCTATTACATCAACTTATAATCTTATTCTGTGTTCTACTATGGTGCTTTTAGTGTCTCCGCATATCGCAGCACGCAACATAGCTTAGCACACGATAAATGTAACCGTTTGAGAGAGAATAGCGGCCAATGTGACCATCTGACATTAACTCAATTCGATAGCAAATGACGAAAACGGGCAGATTTATTAGGTTGTTTCTACATATGAACACTTTTCACATTCCCCCGCGCAACGTGGCTGCTAGTACTCCCTTCATGCAACATCTTAAGGTCCTAGCTCATGTCCAAGGCACCAAAGCCGGCTAAAAAGTCAAAAATCGTTCACTAAAACTTGAATTGTACTGCTTCTTATTGGCTATTACATCAACTTAGAAGCTTCTTCTGTGGTCTAGTGTCTCCGCGTTCCGCAGCACGCGACATAGCTTTTCACACGTTAAATGTAACCGTTTCAGAGAGAAGAGAGGCCAATGTGACGATATGACATTAAGACGAATCGATAGCACAGGAACAAAAACGGGGGGATTTCCTAGGTTTTTACTACATTTGAACACTTTTCAAATTCGCCCGTGGAACGTGGCTGCTAGTCATCCCTTCATAGAAATTCTTAAGGTCCTAGCTCATGTCCAACGAACCGAAGCCGGCTAAAAAGTCAATAATCTATAGCTAAAACTATTATATTACTGCTTCTTACTGACTATTACATCAACTTAGAACCTTCTTCCGTGTTCTACTATGGTACATTTAGATTCTCCGCATTCCGCAGCACGCGAAATAGCTTTGCACACGATAAATGTAACCGTATCATAGAGAAGAGCGGCCAATGTGACCATCTGACATTAAGACGATTCGATAGCAAATGACGAAAACGGGCGGATTTCCTAGGTTTTTACTACATATGAACACTCTCCACATTCTCCCGTGCAACGTGGCTGCTAGTCCTCCCTTCATGCAAAATCTTAAGGTCCTAGATAATGTCCAAGGCACCAAAGCTGGCTAAAAAGTCAAAACTCGTTAACTAAAACTTGAAATGTACTGCTTCTTATTGGCTATTACATCAACATAGAAGCTTCTTCTGTGGTCTACTATGGTGCTTTTAGTGTCTCCGCTTTCCACAGCAAGCGACATAGCTTTGCACACGTTAAATGTAACCGTTTCAGAGAAAAGAGCGGCCAATATGACCATCTGACATTAAGTCGATTCAATAGCAAATGACGAAAACGGGCGGATTTATTAGGTTGTTATTAGATATGAAAACTTTTCACATTCACCCGTGCAACGTTTCTTCTAGTCCTCCCTGCATGCAAAATCGTAAGGTCCTAGCTCATGTCCAAGGCACCGAAGCCGGCTAAAAAGTCAAAAATCGATAATTAAATTTTATTTGTACTGCTTCTTACTGGCCATTACATCAACTTAGAAGCTTCTTCTGTGTTCTACTATGGTGCTTTTAGTGTCTCCGTATATCGCAGCACGCGACATAGCTTTGCACGCGATAAATGTAACCGTTTCACAGAGAAGAGCGGCCAATGTGACTATATGACATTAAGTTGATTCGATAGCAAATGACGAAAACGGGCGGATTTCTTAGGTTTTTACTACATATGAACACTTTTCACATTCTTTCGTGCAACGTTGGTGCTAGTCCTCCCTTCATGCAAAATCTTAAGGTCCTACCTCATTTGTAAGGCGCCAAAGCCGGCTAAAAAGCCAAAAATCGAAAACTAAACTTTAATTGTACTGCTTTATACTGGCTATTACTTCAACTTAGAAGCTTCTTCTGTGTTCTACTATGGGGATTTTGGTGTCTCCGCATTCCGCAGCACGCGACATAGCTTTGCACCCGATAAATGTAACCGTTTCGGAGAGAAGAGCGGCCAATGTGACGATCTGACATTAAGTCGAGTCGATAGCAAGTGACGAAAACGGACGAATTTCTCAGGTTTTTACTACATATGAACACTTTTCACATTCTCCCGTGCGAGATGGCTGCTAGTCCTCCCTTCATGCAAAATCGTAAGGTCCTAGCTCATGTCCAAGGCACCAAATCCGGCTGTAAAGTCAACAATCGATAATTAAAACTTGTATTGTACTGCTTCTTACTGGTTATTACATCAACTTAGAAGCTCCTTCTGTGTTCTACTATTGTGCTTTAATGGCTCCGAGTTTCGCAGCACGCAACAAAGCTTTGCGCACGATAAATGTAACCGTTTCAGAGAGAAGAGCGGCCAATGTGACGATCTGATATAAAATCGAATCGATAGCAAACGACGAAAACGGGCGGATGTCTTAGGTTTTTACTACATATGAACACTTTTCACATTCTCCCGTGCAACGTGGCTGCTAGTCCTCCCATAATACAAATTCTTAATTTCCTAGCTCATGTCCAAGGCACCAAAGACGACTAAAAAGTCAATAATCGATAGCTGAAACAATTATTTTACGGCTTCTTACTGTCTATTACGTCAACTTAGAAGCTTGTTCTGTGTTCTACTATGGTGCTTGTAGTGTCTCCGCATTCCGCAGCACGCGACATAGCTTAGAACACGATAAATGTAACCGTTTCAGAGAGAAGAGCGACCAGTGTGACGATCTGACATCAAGTCTTTTCGATAGCAAATGACGACAACGGGCGGATTCCTTAGGTTTTTACTACATGCGATCTCTTTTCACGTTCTCCAGTGCAACGTGGCTGTTAGTCCTCCCTTCATGCAAAATATTAAGATCCTACCTCATGTCCAAGGCACCAAAGCCGGCTAAAAATTCAAAAATCGATAGCTAAATTTGAGTTCTTCTGCTTCTTACTGGCTATTACATCAACTTAGAAACTTTTTCTGTGTTCTACTATGGTGCTTTTAGT
Source organism: Schistocerca gregaria (assembly GCF_023897955.1). Classification (NCBI taxonomy): domain Eukaryota; kingdom Metazoa; phylum Arthropoda; class Insecta; order Orthoptera; family Acrididae; genus Schistocerca; species Schistocerca gregaria. Next base: position 436,642 of record NW_026061864.1, on the reverse strand, counting down.
GTCTCCGCATATCGCAGCACGCAACATAGCTTTGCACACGATAAATGTAACCGTTTCAGAGAGAAGAGCGGCCAATGTGACGATCTGATATAAAGTCGAATCGATGGCAAATGACGAAAACAAGCGGATTACTTAGTTTTTTACTACATTCGATCACTTTTCACATTCTCCCGTGCAACGTGGCTGCTAGTCCTCCCTTTATAGACATTCTTAAGGTCCTAGCTCATGTTCAAGGCACCAAAGCCGGCTAAAAAGTTAATAATCGATAACTAAAACGATTATTTTACGGCTTCTTACTGGCTATTACGTCAACTTGGAAGCTTCTTCTGTGTTCTACTATGGTGCTTGTAGTGTCTCCGCATATCGCAGCACGCGACGTAGCTTTCCACACGATAAATGTAACCGTTTCATATAGAACAGCCTCCAATGTGACCATCTGACATTAAGTCGATTCGATAGCAAATGACGAAAGCGTTCGGATTTCTTAGGTTTTTACTACATATGAACACGTTTCACATTCTCCCGTGCAACGTGGCTGCTAGTCCTTCCTGCATGTAAATTCTTAAGTTCCTACCTCATGTCCAAGGCACCAAAGCCGGCTAAAAATTCAAAAATCGATAACTAAATTTGAGTTCTACTGCTTCTTAATGTCTATTACATCAACTTACAAGCTTTTTTGTGTTCTACTATGGTGCTTTTAGAGTCTCCGCATATCGCAGCACGCAACATAGCTTTGCACACGATATATGTAACCGTTTCGGAGAGAAGAGCGGCCAATGTGACGATCTGACATTAAGTCGAGTCGATAGCAAATGACGAAAACGGGCGGATTTCTTAGTTTCTTACTACATATGGACACGTTTCACATTCTCCCGTGCAACGTGGTTGCGAGTCCTCCCTTCATGCAAAATCTTAAGGTACTAGTTCATGTCCAAGGCACCAAAGCCGACTAAAAATTTAAAAATCGATCGCTAAAACTTAAATTGTACTGCTCCTTGCTGGCTATTACATCAACTTAGAAGCTTCTTCTGTGTTCTACTATGGGTATTTTGGTGTCTCCGCATTCCGCAGCACGCGATATAGCTTTGCACCCGATAAATGTAACCGTTTCGGAGAGAAGAGCGGCCAATGTGACGATCTGACATTATGTCGAGTCGATAGCAAGTGACGAAAACGGACGAATTTCTCAGGTTTTTACTACATATGAACACTTTTCACATTCTCCCGTGCGGGATGGCTGCTATTCCTCCCTTCATGCAAAATCGTAAGGTCCTAGCTCATGTCCAAGGCACCAAATCCGGCTGTAAAGTCAACAATAGATAAATAAAACTTGTATTGTACTGCTTCTTACTGGTTATTACATCAACTTAGAAGCTCCTTCTGTGTTCTACTATTGTGCTTTAATGTCTCCGAGTTTCGCAGCACGCAACAAAGCTTTGCGCACGATAAATGTAACCGTTTCAGAGAGAAGAGCGGCCAATGTGACGATCTGATATAAAGTCGAATCGATAGCAAACGACGAAAACGGGCGGATGTCTTAGGTTTTTACTACATATGAACACTTTTCACATTCTCCCGTGCAACGTGGCTGCTAGTCCTCCCATAATACAAATTCTTAATTTCCTAGCTCATGTCCAAGGCACCAAAGACGACTAAAAAGTCAATAATCGATAGCTGAAACAATTATTTTACGGCTTCTTACTGTCTATTACGTCAACTTAGAAGCTTGTTCTGTGTTCTACTATGGTGCTTGTAGTGTCTCCGCATTCCGCAGCACGCGACATAGCTTAGAACACGATAAATGTAACCGTTTCAGAGAGAAGAGCAACCAGTGTGACGATCTGACATTAAGTCTTTTCGATAGCAAATGACGACAACGGGCGGATTCCTTAGGTTTTTACTACATATGAACACCTTTCACAGTCTCCCGTGCAACGTGGCTGCTAGTCCTCCCTTCATGCAAAATCGTAAGGTCCTAGCTAATTTCCAAGTCACCAAAGCTGTCTAAAATGTCAAAAACCGATAACTAAACTTGAATTGTACTGCTTCTTACTGGCTATTACATCAACTTAGAAGTTTCATTTGTGTTCTACTGCGGCGCTTTTAGTGTCTCCGCATATCGCAGCACGCGACATAGCTTTGCACACGATAAATGTAACCATTTCAGAGAGAAGAGCAGCCAATGTGACGATTTGTTATTAAGTCAATTCGACAGCAAATGACGAAAACTTTCGGATTTCTTAGATTTTTACTACATTTGAACACATATCATATTCTCCCGTGCAAGGTGGCTTCTAGTCCTCCCTTCATACAAATTCTTAAGGTCCTAGCTCATGTCCAAGGCACCAAAGCCGGCTAAAAAGTCAATAATCGATAGCTAAAACTATTATTTTACGTCTTCTTACTGGCTATTACGTCAACTTAGAAGCTTCTTCTGTGTTCTACTATGGTGCTTGTAATGTCTCCGCATTCCGCAGCACGCGACATAGCTTTGCACACGATAAATGTAACCGTTTCATTGTGAAGAGCGTCCAATGTGACGACCTGACATTAAGTCGATTCGATATCAAATGACGAAAACGAGCGGATTTCTTAGGTTTTTACTATATTCGATCACTTTTCACATTCTCCCGTGCAACGTGGCTGCTAGTCCTTCCTTCATGCAAAATCTTAAGCTCCTAGCTCATGTCCAAGGCACCAAAGCCGGATAAAAAGTCAAAGATTGATAACTAAAACTTGAATTATACTGCTTCTTACTGGTTATTACGTCAACTTAGAAGCTCCTTCTGTGTTCTACTATGGTGCTTTTAGTGTCTCCGAATTTTGCAGCACTCAATATAGCTTTGCACACGATAAAAGTAACCGTTTCAGAGAGAAGAGCGGCCAATGTGACGATCTGATATAAAGTCGAATCGATAGCAAACGACGAAAACGGGCGGATTTCTTAGGTTTTTACTACATATGAACACTTTGCACATACTTTCGTGCAACGTGGCTGACAATCTTCCCATCATGCAAAATCGTAAGGTCCTAGCTGATGCACAAGGCACCAAAGCCGCCTAAAAATTTAAAAATCTATCACTAAAGCTTCAATTGTACTCCTCCTTACTGGCTATTACACCAACTTAGAAGGGTCTTCTGTGTTCTACTATGGGGCTTTTGGTGTCTCCGCATTCCTCAGCACGCGACATAGCTTTGAACACGATAAATGTAACCGTTTCAGTGAGAAGAGCGGCCAATGTGACGGCTGACATTAAGTCGATTCGATAGCAAATGACGAAAACGGACGAATTTTTCAGGTTTTTACTACATATGAACTCTTTTCACATTCTCTCGTGCAACGTGGCTGCTAGTCCTCGCATCATGCAAAATCTTAAGATCCTAGCTCATGTCCAAGGCACCAAAGCCAGCTAAAAAGTCAATAATCGATAGCTAAAACTTTTATTTTACGTCTTCTTACTGGCTATTACGTCAACTTAGAAGCATCTTCTCTGTTCTACTATGGTGCTTTTAGTGTCTCCGAATTCCGCAGTATGCGACATAGTATTGCACACGATAAATGTAACCGTTTCAGAGAGAAGAGCGGCCAATGTGACGATCTGACATTAAGTCGATTAGATAGTAAATGACGAAAACGGGCGGATTTCTATGTTTTTACTACATATGTACACTTTTCACATTCTCCCGTGTAACGTAGCTAATAGTCCTCCCTTCATGCAAAATCTTAAGTTCCTAGCTCATGTCCAAGGCACCAAAGCCGCCTAAACAGTTAATAATCGATAGCTAAAACTATTATTTTACGGCTTCTTACTGGCTATTACGTCAACTTGGAAGCTTCTTCTCTGTTCTACTATGGTGCTTGTAGTGTCTCCGCATATCGCAGCACGCGACATAGCTTTGCACACGATAAATGTAACCATTTCAGAGAGAAGAGCATCCAATGTGACGATCTGACATTACGTCGATACGATAGCAAAAGACGAAAACGAGCGGATTTCTTAGGTTTTTACTACATATGAACACTTTTCACATTCTCCCGTGCAACGTGGCTGCTAGTCCTCCCTTCATGCAAAATCGTAAGGTCCTAACTCATGGCCATGACACCAAAGCCGGCTAAAAAGTCAAATATCGATAACTAAACTTGAATTGTACTGCTTCTTACTCGCTGTTACATCAACTTAGAAGCTTCTTCTGTGTCTGACTTTGGCACAGAAAGGGGTAAATTATGCTGCCACAAAAGTCTTTGGGCACCTACCAAACAGCATCAAAAGCCTGACAGATAGCCAACTAACATTTAAAAATAAATTAAAAGAATTTCTAGATGACAACTCCTTCGTCTCATTGGCTGAATTTTTAGATATAAAGTAAGTAAAAAAAAAAAACCTTAATCATTAGTGTCATGCAATGTGTAATGTAATTTCTTGTACAGACATCTTTTATTAACCTGACACGTTCCACATCATTACGAAGTGTCGTATTCATGATCTATGGAACAAGTATTAATCTAATCTAATCTAATCTAATCTGTTCTGCTATGGTGCTTTTAGTGTCTCCGCATATCGCAGCACGCAACATAGCTTTGCACACGATAAATGTAACCGTTTCAGAGAAAAGAGCGGCCAATGTGACGATCTGACATTAAGACAAATCGACAGCAAATGACGAAGACGGGGTGATTTCTTAAGTTTTTTCTACATATGAACACTTTTCACATTCTCACGTGCAACGTGGCTGCTAGTCCTCCTTTTATACAAATTCTTAAGGTCCTAGCTCATGCCCAAGGCACCAAAGCCGGCTACAAAGTTAACAATCGATAGCTAAAACTACATTCCTGGAAATGGAAAAAAGAACACATTGTCACCGGTGTGTCAGACCCACCATACGTGCTCCTGACATTGCGAGACGGCTGTACAAGCAATGATCACACGCACGGCACAGCGGACACACCAGGAATTGCGGTGTTGGCCGTCGAATGGCGCTAGCTGCGCAGCATTTGTGCACCGCCGCCGTCAGTGTCAGCCAGTTTGCCGTGGCATACGGAGCTCCATCGCAGTCTTTAACACTGGTAGCATGCCGCGACAGCGTGGACGTGAACCGTATGTGCAGTTGACGGACTTTGAGCGAGGGCGTATAGTGGGCATGAGGGAGGCCGGGTGGCCGTACCGCCGAATTGCTCAACACGTGGGGCGTGAGGTCTCCACAGTACATCGATGTTGTCGCCAGTGGTCGGCGGAAGGTGCACGTGCCCGTCGACCTGGGACCGGACCGCAGCGACGCACGGATGCACGCCAAGACCGTAGGATCCTACGCAGTGCCGTAGGGGACCGCACCGCCACTTCCCAGCAAATTGGGGACACTGTTGCTCCTGGGGTATCGGCGAGCACCATTCGCAACCGTCTCCATGAAGCTGGGCTGCGGTCCCGCACACCGTTAGGCCGTCTTCCGCTCACGCCCCAACATCGTGCAGCCCGCCTCCAGTGGTGTCGCGACAGTCGTGAATAGAGGGACGAATGGAGACGTGTCGTCTTCAGCGATGAGAGTCGCTTCTGCCTTGGTGCCAATGATGGTCGTATACGTGTTTGGCGCCGTGCAGGTGAGCGCCACAATCAGGACTGCATATGACCGAGGCACACAGGGTCAACACCCGGCAACATGGTGTGGGGAGCGATCTCCTACACTGCCCGTACACCTCTGTGATCGTCGAGGGGACACTGAATAGTGCACGCTACATCCAAACCGTCATCGAACCCATCGTTCTACCACTCCTAGACCGGCAAGGGAACTAGCTGTTCCAACAGGACAATGCACGTCCGCATGAATCCCGTACCACCCTACGTGCTCTAGAAGGTGTAAGTCAACTACCCTGGCCAGCAAGATCTCCGGATCTGTCCCCCATTGAGCATGTTTGAGACTGGATGAAGCGTCGTCTCACGCGGTCTGCACGTCCAGCACGAACGCTGGTCCAACTGAGGCGCCAGGTGGAAATGGCATGGCAAGCCGTTCCACAGGACTACATCCAGCATCTCTATGATCGTCTCCATGGGAGAATAGCAGCCTGCATTGCTGCGAAAGGTGGATATACAATGTACTAGTGCCGACATTGTGCACGATCTGTTGCCTGTGTCTATGTGCCTGTGGTTCTGTCAGTGTGATCATGTGATGTACCTGACCCCCAGTAATGTGTCAATAAAGTTTCCCCTTCCTGGGACAATGAATTCACGGTGTTCTTATTTCAATATCCAGGAGTGTATTATTTTACCGCTTCTTACTGGCTATTACTTCAACTTAGAAGCTTCTTCTTTATTCTACTATGGTGCTTGTAGTGTTTCCGCATATCGCAGCACGCGACATAGCTTTGCACACGATAAATGTAACCGTTTCAGAGAGAAGAGAATCCAATGTGACGATCTGACATTAAGTCGATTCGATAGCAACTGACGAAAACGGGCGGATTTCTTATGTTTTTACTACATTTGAACACATTTCACCTTCTCCCGAGCAACGTGGCTGCTAGTCCTCCCTGCATACAAATTCTTAAGGTCCTACCTCATGTCGAAGGCACCAAAGCCGCCTAAAAATTCAAAAATCGATATCTAAATTTGAGTTCTACTGCGACTTACTGGCTATTACATCAACTTAGAAGCTTTACTGTGTTCTACTATGGTGCTTTTTGTGTCTCTGCATATTGCAGCACGCAACATAGCTTTGCACACGATTAATGTAACCGTTTCAGAGACAAGAGCGGTCAATTTGACGATCTGATATAAAGTCGAATCGATAGCAAATGACGAAAACGGGTGGATTTCTTAGGTTTTTACTACATATGAACACTTTTCACATTCTCCCGTGCAACGTGGCGGCTAGTCCTCCCTTCATGCAAAATCTTAAAGTCGTAGCTCATGTCCAAGGCACCAAAGCCGGCTAAAAAGTCAAAAATCGATAACTAAAACTTGAATGGTACTGCTTCTTACTGGTTATTACATCAACTTAGAATCTACTTCTGTGTTCTACTATGGTGCTTTTAGTGTCTCCGCATATCGCAGCTCGCAACATAGCTTTGCACACGATAAATGTATCCGTTTCAGAGTGAAGAGCGGCCAATGTGACGATCTGACATGAAGTCGATTCGATAGCAAATGACGAAAACGTGCGGATTTCTTAGGTTTTTACTACATATGAACACTCTTCACATTCTCCCGTGCCACGTGGCTGCTAGTGCTCCCTTCATGCAAAATCGTAAAGTCCTAGCTCAGTCCAGATCACCAAAGCCGGCTAAAAAGTCAAAAATCGGTAACTGAACTTGAATTGCACTGCTGCTTACTGGCTATTACATCAACTTAAAAGCTTCTTCTGTGTTCTATACTGTGGTGCTTTTAGTGTCCCCGCATATGGCAGCACGCGACATAGCTTTGCACACGATAAATGTAGCCGTTTCAAAGAGAAGAGCGGCCAATGTGACGATCTGACATTAAGTCAATTCGATAGCAAATGTTGAGAACGGACGAATTTCTTAGGTTTTTACTACATATGAACACTTTTCACATTCTCCCGTGCAACGTGGCTGCTAGTCCTCCCTTCATGCAAAATCGTAAGGTCCTAGCTCATGTCCAAGGCACCAAAGCTGGCTAAAAATTAAAAAATCGATCACTAAAACTGAAATTGTACTGCTATTTACTGGCTATTACATCAACTTAGAAGCTTATTCTGTGTACTACAATGGGGCTTTTAGTGTCTCCACATATCGCAGCACGCCACTTAGTTTTGCACACGATAAATGTATCCGTTTCAGAGAGAAGAGCGGCCAATGTGACGATCTGACATTAAGTCGATTCGATAGCAAATGACGAAAACGGTTGGATATCTGTGGTTTGTATTACATATGAATACTTTTCACATTCTCCTGTGCAACGTGGCTGCTAGTCTTCCATTCTTGCAAAATCGTAAGGTCCTAGGTCATGTCCAAGGCACCAAAGACGGCTAAAAATTTAAAAATCGATCACTAAAACTTAAATAATACTGCTCCTTACTCGCTATTACATCAACTTAGAAGCTTCTTCTGTGTTCTACTACGGGGCTTTTGGTGTCTCCGCATTCCGCAGCACGCGACATAGCTTTGCACACGATAAATGTAACCGTTTCAGGGAGAAGTGCGGCTAATGTGACGATATGACATTAAGTAGAATCGATAGCAAATGACGAAAACGGGCGGATGTCTTAGGTTTTTACAACATATGAACATTTTTCACATTGTCCCGTGCAACGTGGCTGTAATTCTTAACTTCATGCAAAATCGTAACGTCCTAGCTCATGTCCAAGGCACCAAAGCCGGCTAAAAAGTCAATAATCGGTAGCTAAAACTAATATTTTACGGCGTCTTACTGGCTATTACGTCAACTTAGAAGCTTCATCTGTGTTCTACTATGGTGCTTTTAGTGTCTCCGCATTCCGCATCACGCGACATAGCTTTGCACACGATAAATGTAACCTTTACAAAGAGAAGAGCGGCCAGTGTGACGATCTGACATTAAGTCGATTCAAAGACAAATGACGAAAACTGGCGGATTTCTCAGGTTCTTACTACATATGAATACTTTTCACATTCTCCTGTGCAACGTGACTGCTAGTCCACCCTGCATGCAAAATCTTAAGGCCCTTGCTCAAGTCCAACGCACCAAAGCCGGCTAAAAAGTCAAAAATCGGTAAGTAAACTTGAATGGTACTGCTTCTTACTGGCTATTACATCGACTTAGAAGCTTCTTCTGTGTTCTACTATGGTGCTTTTAGTGTCTCCGCATTCCGCAGCACGCGACCGTTTCAGAGAGAAGAGGGGCCAATGTGACCATCTAACATGAAGCCGAATAGTTAGCAAATGACGAAAACGGGCTGATTTCTTAGGTTATTACTACATATTCACACTTATGAAATACTCCCGTGCAACGGGGTTGCTAGTCCTCCCTTTATGCAAAATCTTAAGTTACTAGCTCATGTCCAAGGCACCGAACCGGGCTAAATATTCTATAACCTGTAACTAAAACTTGAATTGTACTGCTTCTTACTCTCTATTACTTTAACTTGGAAGATTCTTCTGTGTTCTATTATGGTGCTTTTAGTGTCTCCGCATTTCGCAGCAAGAGACATAGCTTTGCACACGTTAAATGTAACCGTTTCAGAGAGAAGAGCGGCCAATGTGACGATCTGACATTAAGTCGACTCGATAGCAAATGACGATAACGGGCTGATTTCTTAGGTTTTTACTACATATGAAATCTTTTCAGATTCTCCCATGCAACGTGGCTGCTAGTCCTCCCTTCATGCAAAATCTTAAGGCCCTTGCTCAAGTCCAACGCACCAAAGCCGGCTAAAAAGTCAAAAATCGGTAAGTAAACTTGAATGGTACTGCTTCTTACTGGCTATTACATCAACTTAGAAGCCTCTTCTGTGTTCTACTATGGTGCTTTTAGTGTCTCCGCATTCGGAAGCACGCGACATAGCTTTGCACACGGTAAATGTAACCGTTTCAGAGAGAAGAGCGGCCAATGTGACGATCAGACATTAACTCGATTCGAAAGCAAATGACGAAAACGGTCGGATTTCTTTGGTTTTTACTACATATGAACACTCTCCACATTCTCCCATGCAAGGTGTTAGCTAGTCCTCCCTTCATGCAAAATCTTAAGGTCCTAGCTCATGTCAAAGTCACCAAAGCCCCCTAAAAAGGCAAAAATCGATAACTAAACTTTAATTGTACTGCTTCTTACAGGCAATTACATCAACTTCGAAGCTTCTTCTGTGCTCTACTAAGGTGCTTTTAGTGTCTCCGCATATCACAGCACGCGACAAAGATTTGCACACGATAAATGTAACTGTTTCAGAGAGAAAAGCTGCCAATTTGACGATCTGACATTAAGTCGATTCGATAGCAAATGACGAAAACGGGCAGATTTCTCAGGTTTTTACTACATATGAACAATTTTCACATTCTGCTGTGCAACGTTTCTGCTAGACCTCCCTTCATGCAAAATCGTAAGGTCCTAGCTCATGTCCAAGGCACCGAAGCCGGTAAAAAAGTCAAAAATCGATAACTAAATTTTATTTGTACTGCTTCTTACTGGCCATTACATCAACTTAGAAGCTTCTTCTGTGTTCTACTATGGTGCTTTTAGTGTCTCCGTATATCGCAGCACGCGACATAGCTTTGCACGCGATAAATGTAACCGTTTCACAGAGAAGAGCGGCCAATGTGACTATATGACATGAAGTTGATTCGATAGCAAATGACGAAAACGGGCGGATTTCTTAGGTTTTTACTACATATTAACACTTTTCACATTCTTTCGTGCAACGTTGGTGCTAGTCCTCACTTCACGCAAAATCTTAAGGTCCTGCCTCATTTGCAAGGCGCCAAAGCCGGCTAAAAAGCCAAAAATCGAAAACTAAACTTTAATTGTACTGCTTTATACTGGCTATTACTTCAACTTAGAAGCTTCTTCTCTGTTCTACTATGGTTCTTTTAGTGTCTCCGCATTTCGCAGCTCGCGACATAGCGTTGCACAAGATAAATGTAACCGTTTCAGAGCGAAGAGCGGCCAATGTGACGATCTGACTTTAAGTCGATTCGATAGCAAATTTATTTATTTATTTATTTATTTTTTTATTTAACCTGACAAGATTAGGGCCATCAGTCCCTCTCTTACATCTAACCAGGCATTCTACTTATTTTACAGTCGTATGTTGTAGTAGGCATGTTAAACTACATCTAATACAAAAAGTGAGATAAACAATTAGAAAGGTACACCTCGAAAAATACATTATTGAAGAGAAAGATTTCAGATAGGAGTGCTGGCAGCAGGGAGTGTGGGGGGAACTCATGGTGAAGGGAGGAGAGGAATAGAGGGACATGATGAAACATAATTAAGGAAAATATAAAGGAAAAGAAGACTGCATGGCTAATAGAGATAGATGAAGAGGAAGGCATCTCAGAAGCAAGATAGGAGACGCTAGCTTTGCTATTTGACATATGAGAGGATTGGCCTTGCACATTAATTTTGTGGAGAATTTTCATGCGGATGATAGTAGGAAATGCTTCAACTTCTTCTTAAAAGCAACAGGAGATTGAATTTTCCTCAAGGTGAGGGGCAGTTTGTTCCAGAGGCGAACAGCGGCAACTGAGAAGGAGTTTGCAAAAGTTTTTGTTTTGTGAGTGGGCACAGCTAGGATACCAGATAAGAGCGACCTCGTGTTTCGATTATGATGGCATTACACGTTTTTAATCTCTGAAGCTAGGTACTGGGGTGCTTGCGCGACGAGGAGTCGGTGAAGTAGACTTATAGTGTGGTAGTCACGCAGTTTGTCCGGCCGCAGCCACCCTAGCTCGGAGTATGAAGCACTAACATGATCATATCGGCGAATGTTGCAGGTGTAACGCACACAGGCATTCATGGTTAGCTCTAGCCGTCTTTTGTTTTCACTACTCATGCCTTGTTGAATCACATCACAATAGTGGAGGTTCGGTAGAACGAGTGCTTGCACGAGCTGGCGTTTCAAGTTCTGTGGGAATATGTTCCGAAACTTTTTGAGAGCATAGAGAGAAGCAGACGTCTTTCGGCACACTGCGACTGTATTCTCCGCCCAGTTGAGATGCTCGTCCAAAGTTACACCCAAGTTTTTCACTGTTTTCTGATATGGTATTGGAGTACCTTCGAGCAGAATAGGAGGTAGCCGTTCGCGGAAATCTGAACTTATTAATTTCTGATGGGCTATTAAGATTACTTGCGTCTTTTTTGCGTTTAATTTAAGCCCCTGGTTTTTCGCCCATGTCACTACTGAAGACAGATCATCATTCATCAGAGCGATTGCAGTGTTTACGTCTTCAGGTCTGAAGCTTAGGTAGAGCTGGAGGTCGTCGGCATATGTTTACAGGAGGACAAAACCGACGAAAACAACAGTGGTCCTAAGACTGATCCTTGTGGCACTCCCGAAGAAACATGTTTCGAGGAAGATTTTTCATTTGCGCAGACAACACATTGCTGTCTGTCTTTTAAGTAGCTTTCAAACCATCTCATTGCACTATCAGAGAAATTAAGCTGTTGCATTTTTCTGAGTAATATGTCAAAGTTAACAGTGTCAAAAGCTTTGCTGAAGTCCAGTAGCGTCAATATTGTTGCCTTTCGATTGTCGATGGCATATTTCAAGTCATCAGTTACTTTAATTAGAGCAGTGTTTGTGCTGTGATGTTTACGGAAACCAGATTGAAATTTGTCTTATAGACTGAATTCATGCAAGTGTTCAGTGATTTGGTCATGAACAATATATTCAAGTGCTTTGGAAACAGCTGGCTGTATGCTAATTGGTCGGTAATCACTAGGCAGTTGCGGGTTTTCGATCTTAGGGATGGGTCGAATTATGCTTCTTTTCCATGCAGTGGGGTATATTCCGTTCACGAGGGAAAAATTAAATATGTCAGTTAAGACAGGTACTAAGATATCGGCAACATTCTTAATCATGGTTATACCGATAATGTCGTTGCCTATTGCATCAGAAGAGATTCTCATTATTGCTATTCTTGCCGTATTTGTTGTTACATGTTTTAGATGGAAGGTATCGTTGTTAGTTATCCTGTTTGGGGATTCTTGTGGGCGGTAATTATCAGCCGTGCTGGTAATCAGAGGTGCAGAGAAGAATTCATTTAATTCGTTAGCTGACACATGAAAAGTAGTTTCCGATTTTGCCTTTCCGACCCCCAAGCTACGGAGATTCTTCCATAGAGTCGTGGGTTTCAGATCGCTGCTTACAAGGGAGCGAGCGTGCCTGATTTTGGCATTGCGAATGCATTGTTTCACTCTGTTCCGTAGCTTTCTATATTCTTCGAAACGCTCGGTTATTCGGATCTGCCTTGAAACGCCTGTGGGCAGCATCATTATTAGTCATCCTTTGACGTAATTCAGCAGTCAGCCATGGAGCAGGAGATTTTCTTACACGGACTGTGTGCGCAGCTGCATGTTTGTCATAGAGGGCAAAGAGTTTATCACCAAGTTCATTAATTTTGCCGTCGATTGAAGGTTCTCTGATTATTTGATGCCATGAGATTTCTGAGCAATCGGCTGTTAGAGCGTCAAGGCCAATACTTTTCATGTTCCTACAAGTTATGTAACGCGTAAAGTCAAAAATCGATAAATAAATTTGAATTGTACTGCTCCTTACTGGCTGTTACATCAACGTAGAATCTTCTTCTGTATTCTACTATGGTGCTTTTTGTGTCTCCGCATATCGCAGCACGCGACATAGCGTTGCACACGATAAATGTAACCGTTTCAGAGTGTAGAGCAGCCAATGCGACGATCTGACATAAACTCGATTCGATAACAAATGACGAAAACGGGCCGATTTCTCATGTTTTTACTACATATGAATATTTTTCACATACTACCGTGCAACGTGGCTGCTAGTCCTCCCTGCATGAGCTCCTAGCTCATGTCCAGTGCCCCAAAGCCGGCTAAAAAGTACAAAATCGATAACTTGAATTGCACTGCTTCTTACTGGCTAGTACATCAACTTAGAAGTTTCTTCTGTGTTCTACTATGGTGCTTTTAGTGTCTCCGCATTCCGCAGTACACGACATAGCTTTGCACACGATAAATGTAACCGTTTCAGAGAGAAGAGCGGCCAATGTGACCATTTGACATTAAGTCGATTCGATAGCAAATGACGAAAAGGGGCGGATTTGTTAGGTTTGTACTACATATGAACACTTTTCTCATTGTCCCCTGCAACGTGGCTGCTAGACCCTGCATGCAAAATCTTAAGGTCCTAGCTCATGTCCAAGGCTCCAAAGAAGGCTAAAAAGTAAAAAATCGATAACTAATCTTGAATTGTCCTGCTTCTTACTGGCTATTACATCAACTTAGTAGCTTCTTCTGTGTTCCACTATGGTGTTTTTAGTGTCTCCGCATATCGCAGCAAGCGACATAGCCTTCCACATGATAAATGTAACCGTTTCAGAGAGTAGAGCGGCCAATGTGACGATGTGACATTAAGTCGATTCGGTAGTAAATGACGAAAACAGTCGGATTTGTTGGATTTTTACTACATATGAACACTTTTCACATTCCCCCGTGCAACGTGGCTGCTAGTCCTCGTTGCATGCAAAATCTTAAGGTCATAGCTTATGTCCAAGGCACCAAAGCCGCCTAAAAATTGAAAAATCGATAACTAAACTTAAATTGTACTGCTTCTTACTGGCTATTACATCAACTAAGAATCTTCTTGTGTTCTACTATAGTGCTTTTAGTGTCTCCGAATATCGCAGCACGCGTCATAGCCGTCCACACGATAAATGTAACCGTTTCAGAGAGTAGAGCTGCCAATGTGACGTTCTGTCATTAAATCGATTCGATAGCATATGACGAAAACGGGCGGATTTGTTAGGTTTTTTCTACATATAAATAGGTTTCAAATACTCCCGTGGGACGTGGCTGCTAGTCCTCCCTGCATGCAAAATCTTAAGTTCGTAGTTCATGTCCAAGCCCCAAAGCCGACTAAAGAGTCAAAATCGATAACCTGAATTGTACTGCTTCTTACTGGATATTACATCAACTTAGAAGCTTCTTCTGTGTTCTACTATGGTGCTTTTAGTGTCTCCGCATATCGCAGTACGCGACATAGCTTTGCACTCGATAAATGTAACCGTTTCAGAGAGAAGAGCGGCCAATGTGACCATCTGACATTAAATCGATTCGATCGCAAATGACGAAAACGGTCGGATTTGTTAGGTTTTTACTACATATGAACTCTTTTCTCATTGTCCCCTGCAACGTGGCTGCTAGACCTCCCTGCATGCAAAATCTTAATGTCCTAGCTCATGTCCAAGGCTCCAGAGAAGGCTAAAAAGTAAAAAAATCGATAACTATACTTGAATTTTACTGCTGCATACAGGCTATTACATCTACTTAGTAGCTTCTTCTGTGTTCTACTATGGTGCTATTAGTGTCTCCGCATATCGCAGCACGCGACATAGCCTTCCACACGATAAATGTAACCGTTTCAAAGTGTAGAGCGGCCAATGTGACGAACTGACATAAAGTCGATTCGATAGCAAATGACGAAACCTGGCGGACTTCTTAGGTTTTTACTACATATGATCACTTTTCACATTCTCCCGTGCAACGTGGATGCTAGTCGTCCCTGCATGCAAAATGGTAAGGACCTAGCTGATATCCAAGGCACCAAAGAAGGCTAAAAAGTCAAAAATCGATAAATAAACTTAAATTGTACTGCTTCTTACTGGCTATTACATCAACTTAGAAGCTTCTTCTGTGTTCTACTATGGTGCTTTTAGTGTCTCCGCATATCGCAGCACACGACATAGCTTTGCCCACGATAAATGTAACCGTTTCAGAGAGAAGAGCGGCCATTGTGGCGATCTGGTATTTCGTCGATTCGATAGTAGATGCCGAAACCGGGAGGATTTCTTAAGTTTTTACTACATATGATCAGTTTTCACACATTCTCGTGTAACGTGGCTCCCAGACCTCGTTTCATGCAAAATCGTAACGTCGTCAGTCATATCCCTGGCGCCATAGGCGGCTAATAAGTCAATAATCGATAGCTAAAACTTGAATTGTACTGCTTCTTACTGGCCGATTACATCAACTTAGAGCCGGCCGCGGTGGTCAAGAAGTTCAGGCGCTCAGTCCGGAACCGCGGGACTGCTACGCTCGGAGGTTCGAATCCTGCTCGGGCATGGATGTGTTTAATGTCCTTTTGTTAGTTAGGTTTAAGGAGTTCTACGCTCTAGGGGACTGATGAAAACAGATGTTAAGTCCCATAGTGCTCAGAGCCATTTGAACCAATAACGTAGAAGCTTCTTCTGTGTTCTATGGAGTTGCTATTAGTGCCTCCGCATGCCGCAGCCAGGGACATAAGTTTCCAGACGATAAATGTAACTGTTTTATAGAGAAAAGCATCCAATGTGACGATATGTCATTACGTCGATTCGACGGCAATTGACGAAAACGGGACGATTTCTTAGGTTTTTACAACACATGAACACTTTTCCAATTCTATCGTGTAACGTGTCTTCCAGACTTCGTTTCATGCCAAATCTTAAGGTCGTCGGACATGTCTGAGGCACCAAAGCCGGATAATAAGTCAATAATCGATTACTAAAACTTGAATTTTACTGCTTCTTACTGGCTGATTACATCAACTTATAAGTTTCTTCTGTGTTTTACTGTGTTGCTATTAGTGCCTCCGCATACCGCAGCACACAAAGTAAGTTTGAAGACGATGAAGGTAACCGCTTCACAGAGAAATTTCAAATTCTGTGTCTGTGTCTATTGCCTGCTCATATTGTTTAAAGCAGGTTGCTCTAAATGCCCAGTGGATCTGATTCCATTGATACCTATTCTAAACAATCTCGGATTGGTAAAGACCAAGCTCTGCTTATACTTATAGTCTGGGAAGTTGACAGTAAAATATGATGGTTAAAGATGTCCACTGAGTATTCCCATATACACTGAAGTTAGCTTTGAACAACAAATTATTAATTGGCCACCTACTCTTGACTCAATAGCTACTAAGATCTTTCACTAGTGAAGGAGGTGACGACGTTGTTATGTCCACTAGAGGCTTCTGTAGTTTGCTGAAAATGATGTGATATAATTGTGCCTTGTGATTTTCTGTGGAGTTCCAGAGTAAGTTCTATACTGGTGCAGGACATTCATTCGTGCTGTTCTCATTCGAGGCAATCCTGGATTCTGAATCTCAAGCACCAGAGGATTATAAACAGCAATGCAACCTCTGTCTTCCTGGCTGTGCAGTATTTCAAAGTGCTCTGGTTGACAGTCTCTTCTCATTGTGCAGTGCTTGTAGATTATTGTAAATGGATTATCTGCATTATTTAGAACATCTCATTCTAAACTTTCTAAAGAACGAGACTTTTCTGTCATTACCACTTTTAGTGTGAGGTGATAAATACCAGGAATTTGATTGCATTTTGAGAACCTAATCGTAACTAACATTATTGTCTATGTAAATTAATGGAACTGGATTTTTCCTGAGGTCAGCAGTTTTCCGAAGGTCGTCGTTTTTCCACGATGTCGTCGTTTTTCCCCAAGGTCGGCGTTTTTCCCCGAGGTCGACGTTTTTTCCCGAGGTCTGCGTTTTTGCCCCGAGGTCGGATCAAAGATTTTTTTTCCCGAGGTCTAGAAATCTATCGATATATTGAAAATCCAAAGTATTTTCATGTATGTAGACTATACCGTTATGTCATGTCATCTTGAAACATTTATCCGACCACTAGATAATGGTATTTATCAAGATAGCGATATATTTCGTTATATCTATTTATTTCGATAATCGTTTTCTTAGGGGTACAGATTTATTTTGAGACGTCCATACTTTTCCCATTATCGATTCAATTCGATATATCGACTTACGTAGATGCGCACATTAAATCATGATATCGATTTATTTCGAGATATCTATCTATATTGAGGAGTCTATTTATTTCGAGATATCGATTGATTTAGAGTATCCGTTATATCGAGATATCGATTTATTTTGATATACCGACACAATTAAGGTTGTCTATATATTTCCAGGTATCGATATATTTCCATGTATTGCTGTACTACAGATATCGATTCTTATCGAGATATCGATATAATTCAAGGTACCTCCATATCTCTAGTAATCCATAAATTTCTAGATATCGCTATTTTGAGAGATATCTTTATATTACGTGGTACCAATATATTTCGAGATATCGATATATTTCTGTACCTCAATTATTTCGATATGTCGACTAGCATCGAGATTTCGGTCTATATGGTAAGCCGAAATGCGTCTAGATGTCGATATACTTCGGGATATCGACTCATTTCGGTGTAGCGGTTTTTTGGAGGTGTCGATTTATTTCGAGGTTTCGATTTATTTCACGGTGTCGATTTATTTCGAGGTTGCGATTTTTCGAGGGTTGCGATTTATTTCGAGGTGGCGATTTATTTCGAGGTGGCGATTTATTTCGAGGTGTGGATTTATTTCGAGGTGTCGATGTATTTCTAGGTGACGATATATTTCGATGTTACTTGTCGACTGCATCAGCTTAGAACCTATTTCGTACAGAGTGGTGCGACTGCATACCTCAGCAGGCGACATTGATATCCAGACGATCAATTTTACCGTTTCCGAGAGAAAAACGTGCGATGTGATGAATTGGCACTACTTCATTATGAAAACAAATGACGAAAACGTGAGGTTTTCTTCGGTTTTTCTGCCACTGCTGCCAACTTTCAGCCCACCCCCTCCTCCCCTTCCCCAGTCGTGGCGATCAGCTTTTGTGATGGAAATGGACACAGGAAAGTAATAACGTTCCATGAAATCCCATTCTAGGGACGTTCAAGGGTAAATGTTCCAGACGGTTTATTTGCATTAAGACACGCATACTGCGCATCTACAATGTCACATCTGCCAGATCGTTTCTATTGTCAACAGTGGAAAACAAAACAGCGTACTGAAGAAGCCATAGTGAGACGCGGTTTTTGGTAGACGAAATAATAGGAATACTCTAGCCACTGATAATGATGATCTAATGAGAATTCTGTTATTGTTTTGAAAGATGCATTTAAATATGCATTGAACGTAGCTCCAAATTATTTTGAGAATTATAATTGCGGTATTATGAATCTACATTGGAGATTTTGTAATGCAAAACATTTCGATCTGAGAATACTTTACGTGATAGTACGGCATTGACCTTGTGTGTCATTAGGGTAAAGTTAATTTGCCGCCATTCACATAAAATTTATCCGCCATTAACATAAAATCTATTTTTCAGCGTACTGCAATAAGGACTCACTTCAGATGATTGGACAATTAAAGAGAACTCAAACCGTTATTTTAATAGTATTCGTAGGTCCATTGCAGCATTTACCGTGGACAGTCCCAGAGCCTAGACTGTCAGTTTTATGTAGGGAGTACTACTTTAAAAAAGCACTCCGTGTTCAGATCACAAGTGGCCAATCAGGACCATCCGACCGCCACGTCATTCTCACTGAGGGTGGAGGAGGAGCTGGCTCTCCCACTCGTTGTGGTAGTTTCCTTTGACTGGAGCCGCTACTATTCGGACGAGTAGTTCCTCAATTGGCATCGGAAGGCTGAGTGCAACCCGAAAAATGCCAACAGCGCATAGCGGCCCATATGGTCACCCATCCAAGTGCCGACCACGCCCGAAAGTGCTAAACTTCAGTTATCTGACGGGAACCGGTGTATCCACTGCGGCAAGGCCATTGCCCCTACCACTTTTTATGATATTTTTGATCGTAGTTCAGGTCTGATGGCTGGGAAGAATGGACGTTTACCATGTTATGCACATTTATATTTTCACTACGTCGACACAGCTGGTCCAATTACGACCACAGGTGATGGTAGCCATAATGATCGTGCCAAGCATCCCGTGTACATTAGTTACACCCAAGTGTGTGGGCATCACAGCATTCGTGACATTTAAATTTGTTACTTCTTTGCTACTATATTCGCAATAAATTTTGCAGGCAGTATCCGCATATGACGCTGAATGTACCTACAAAATTATATCATTGTACGACACATGTTTCGGGAGATACGTCATAAAAACTCAGGACAAGGCCAGACGCTGCATAGTACGGACGTGGACGCACAGCTCTAAATAAATGCCTGGTCAACACCAAGCTTTTCCGCTAGTCATCTTTAAAGATAAAAATTCCCAATATTGTCTACCAGCGTATTTTTGAAAAACCTTTATTTTGTCATCCATTTTTTCCTGTAAAAATCGTAAAAGCCGTGCATCATTGTGTTTTTAAAAAGCGTTTCTTATTGTCATCTCTTTTTATGTATTTTAAACCATCTATCGCTTGTGTAACCTGTGGCTACAAGTCCATTCCCTTTATGGTGTAATCGAAATAATAAACAACGCAAAAAAGTGTGGGTCAATTTCTTCCTCATTTTTCGGAACTTCTGATAATAGTAAATCGTTGGCTCTTTGAGGGCGTGGTAGGTACATACAAGAGATTAGTGTAAGATTAGAATTTGGGTTAGATGCAGTGCCAGGAGGTTCTGTTTCTATCTGGCTAGCTTCAGAGTACTTCACCATCTACTAAGTGATGCGTTTCATTGTGAATGGTGTGTTCTGTGCTAGGTCTACCCTTTTACTGCACAATGCTGTTCCTTCGATGCTATTAAAACCAGGATGTTATCAAAATATATGCACAGTGGCAGACTGGAGTCTGCTGAAATATTTCCAGTGGTGGGGAGGGGGGAAGGCGCGTCGGGGCTGGAGTGCATGATTCTGAAACTGGCACTCTGTGTACAAATCAGCTGGTCAGTTACGAGGTGCATCAAGCTACAAGACCCTAACTCTATAAGCGCTACAACTGGCCAAAGCTAAGGTTTATCAGTATTGTGGAGAATTCTTATCTGGAAGAGTATATTGTAACGAATAAAAACTCTTTACTCCAGATTCCAGGGAGGGTTGGGGGCGATGGGTGAAAGTGCCCTTTTGCCTATCCTCCCCTCCCGACCTCCTCCCCTCCCCCTCCCCTTCACCCTCGCAGACGCTAATGGCTGGCCCGTTCATTTTGAGAACATCAGAGCTCCAGTAACCTTTCTGAGAAACTGTTCTTGTTGTCCTTGTGCGTTAATCTTACCACTCAGAACACCAGTGGGAATGTTGGTTATCGCTGAAATAACTGGTTTTCGGCTCTTATCAGTTTCCCAACCCTTCTTTAAGCTAATTGTTAAAGCCCGTCACAATACCAGTTCTTGTAATAACCGATTTTCAGTCTTTTATTTACATTATTTTCTCTAGTAAACGTAGAAATCAAACAAAGAGTAAACAATTTTTACTTTCTCAGTTTCTTGATAAATGGAATCAAAATGTCAAATTAAATACCCTTATGATGACCTGCAGCCGTTCAGAACGAAATTAGAATTATATTAATACCGTCAGCTGCTCACGTGTGTCGATATATATCAACGGCGACAGGTGACAATGTGTGCACGTCTGGGACTCGAACCCGGGATCTCCTGCTTACATGGCAGGTGCTCTGCCCATCTGAGCCACCGAGGGCACAGACGATAGTGTGACTGCAGGTACTATCTCGCGCACGCCTCCCGCGAGACTCACATTCTCACCTTGCATGTCCACACACTACATTCGTAGTGTCCCACACCGACACACTCATTACTCGTGGAACACATTCTTACCAAGTCCAGTTCGGGGAATACGTGTGCATCTTCACAGAAGAAGGTCATGGCTGGTATTGCCAGAACCATATACTTATATTGATATGGACATGTCTTCCACGAGGAATGAGTGTGTTGGAGTGGGACTCTACGACTGTAGTGTATGGACATTCAAGGTGAGAATGTGAGTCTCGCAGGAGGCGTGCGCGAGATAGTCCCTGCAGTCGAACCATACACTCTGTCCTCTGTGCCTCAGATGGATAGAGCGTCTGTCATTTTAGCAAGAGATCCCGGGTTCGAGTCCCGGTCGCGGCACACATTTTCACTTGTCCACGTTGATATTTATCAACGCCCGCGAGCAACTGACGGTATTAATATAATTCTAATTTCTTTAAATTAAATAGTCAAATAAAACTTTGTCCGATCTTCGCTGCTGGCGAGTGCTTCTATACTACAGAAAACTGGCAATATTATCCTACTGATTATAGTTTTTAGAAGCTCTGCTCAAAAATTATATTGTAATCGGTTATCACAGCACTATGCAGGCATTACGTATAGTCCCGCGATAAAGAGTGAAAACTGCGGCAGGAGAACTCTCTTTTTCGTTTTAATTTCTCTGTTTTTAAGGGCTAAAAGCAGATAACGGCATACTACGTAGACACAGCAGCAGATCAGGCACTTTCTACTTTTATCCAGAACTATGAATGATTTGTTAAATTTTAACTTTTTTCCTTGTATGATGTCGCAAGTCGACCAAATCTAACTTTGTTCTTCACTCGTACCGCATATCGTAAAATACTTCCAGACTTCCAGATGGTGCCATTCTATGTTACAACTGACGTTCGACAACAGCGAGAAACTGTGTCCAGTCTCGCGCTCTGCTTGTATAACAGGCACAGTATTGTCTCGGCAATGTTGGACCAATCCATTTGTTGCTCGTTTCTATCAGCAGTGTTATTAAAGTGGCATACATAACTTTTCCCATTTTTTTCTGTAATAACGCCGTATTTCAGTGCTATGGAAATCTTACGAATAAAAATTACTCGTCTTTTTTTAAAAAGGTTTATTTGAAAACTAAAAATTTTACTACGACATCTGTGGCTAATTGATATATCTGTTTTTACGTGGTTATCAGGAAAAAATGAAAAGATACTTGTTATAACCGAGAGCAAACAAATACTGAAAGACATCGGTTATTCAGAACTAAAATACCCATGTCGTTTTAACTGATCGGTTTTTCTATCTATAAACTGCAGTGTCGCCATAGAAAAGTGTGTCGCTCCATCAATGTCCATAGCAACTTTGAGATATGTGTTTATGCGCAATATCGGCAAATGGAAACACGAAGAGGTAATAAGCACCTGAGCGATAGAATTTATTTCACAGTCAGAAAAGTCGAGTGACAGGCAAGACTGAATCACTGTAATAGAAATTATATGGAAAGCTGTGTAAAGGAAAATTTCCAGTTCTTTCGTGGATTCCAAAATTGAAGCAAATTCCGGGACACCAAGGTGACATAGTCTTATACGGATAGTATTCCATGACTAACGTAATTGGCCCATATACTGTACTGGTATACGGATAATATTACACGACTAACGTAATTTACCTGAAATAATTTACAAACATGTTACTGTAACATTCGCTACTACTCATTACGCTAATTCACCTTCAGCCATTAAGCGCAAATCTCAGTTATGATACGTGCGCCAAACAAAAATTTATCAACCTAGTAACTCAAGACAACTACAAACGATCATTGTGTGCAAAATAAATAGAACACTTCATAAGAAGAACATGACGGGTTTGAATCATTCCCACCGCAAAGGATGAAAAATTCAGGCTCGCACACAAGACCACTTGATAACTAACCAGAAATTCAGATTAGTTGTAGCTTCGGTGACAATCGCCTTTTTTACATTTTCCCCGTAAACTAGATAATTATGAAACGTAAGCAACTACTGTAAAATATCTGCGGCAACGGCCTTGCCGCGGAGGTTGCATCGGTTCACGTGGGATCACCGAAGTTAAGTGCGTTGTCGGGCGTTGAAGGCACTTGGATGGGTGATCATCCAGGCCGCCATGCGCTCTTGCCATTTCTCGGGGTGCACTCAGCCTCATGATGCCAATCGAGGAGCTACTCGACCCAATAGTAGCGGCTCCGGTCAAAAAATACCAACATAACGACCGGGAGAGCAGTGTGCTGACCCCCGCCCCTCCTATTCGCATCCTCCACGGATGATGACACGGCGGTCGGATGGTGCTGTCCCAGTAGGTCACTCGTGGCCTGAAGACGGAGTGCTTACAAAGCAAACTACTCTCCAGTGGATGGTCGTACTACTGAGACCTTGATGCCTGGCATCAATAACAGATGGCAGCACAAGAGGTTGGCTTACGCCTACTGCCGAATTTTGCGATCTGTCGTAAGCCTGCGTAAGCACGTAGGGCCTTCCGTCTTAAGTGCAAGCATATCCATTGCGTTTTCTGTCAAGCGACTTGAGTGGAATATTTCATTATTTCTGAAATTTTATAGAAATGTTTTTCTTTGTATATCCTCACCATCGGTACTGAATTTACTGTAAAATTATTTGCTCACTTTTCGGAACTTCCGTTCATAGTAAATCGATACTATTTGAAGCCGTGGTAGACACGAGTCTAGTGTGCTTCACCTTCAGCACCTTCTGTGTCAGTCTCGGTTAATATGTCGCTGATTTCACAACGAACAGTTCGTTGTCTACTGAGTATACTGTCTGTTGCACGACACTATCCCTCCCACGCTGCTAAATGTAGGTCGTCGGCAAAATATGACTGCAGTGGAACAAGGGCGTCTGCAGAAATTTCCCCAGGAGGTGGTGGTGGCATTGGTAGTGTGTGTGTGTGTGTGTGTGTGTGTGTGTGTGTGTGTGTGTGTGTGTGTGTGTGTGTGTGTGTGTGTGTGTGGAGGACTATTACTATGAAACTCACACAGTCCAGACCGCCAAGGAAAATAAACCTTGAGATTTGGAAAGAGTGTTGATCTTATACCGCTTATACTGCATATTTCAAAATTCCACCTCTAAGGGGGAGACGCAGGACATGAAAGGATTTCTGAATCATGTAGCTATTAAGGTAATTTTGAAGCTAGGCATACGAACATTTGTATCTGGTTTCTAGGTCAGAAATAAAGAAATATGTGTTCCAGTATCTTTGGGAATTTAACCTCTATGAGGTGAAATATTGGATGAACATTTTATTTTGAGATAAATAATTATGGAAGAACTATGAAAGTATTTTTAAGGCTACATCTACGAAAATTGGTATTTGACTTCAAGGCTACAAATAAGAAAATACGTGTTTCGGTGTTTTTGGAAGTTCAACCCCTAAGGGGATGAAATAGAGTGAGCTGGTGCGTTTCTGGCGCCAGTTTCCGTCGATCGTTGTTTCGATCTTTGAGTCGCGGTCCAGAGGACACTGCTCCCTAAGCGACTGTAGTAGTTCTCTGTGCAGCCCAACATCGGGCTTACCACGCTTACACTGGACACAGTTGCCAACAAATCGCCTGCCATCGCGATATAGGTTGGGCCAAAACATGTATTCCTGAACTCGGTTCAAGGTCTTGTAGAACCCAAAATGACCCCCGTCCGCCGACTCGTGGAAATATCTGAGTGCCATGCTAACTCGTTCCTGTGGAATACAGACCTTCACTTGGCCACGGTTGGCTCCCCCTTTACACAAGAGGCCCGCACGAAGGCAACAGCTAGTGACGACGTCGCCATCCACAAACTGCTGCATATTCGGTCCCCACCCGGCGTCCTCGGCCTGTTTGCCGGCTAAGTCGAAGAAGAAGCCGGGTGTCTCGGAGAGAAGGAAATTCACCCCCAGATCCGGCTCCACGTTTCTGAAAATGGTTCATTATGAAAGCATTATGAAAGCATATCTGACAATTCGTATTCGGCTAATCTGTTACAATTTTTAAAAACTACGTGTTTCTCTGGTTTTTAACTTCGAGCATAAGGGGATGAAAATTTTAATGAAATATTTATTGCGTTATATTAAAATATTTTAAATCTGCATCTACGAAAACCGGTATTTCACTTCTCAATTAGATATAAAGAAATATGCGTTATACAAGCAAGAATACAAACGGCTTGATTAACAAAAACCTTGGACCCCAGCTGTCAGCATTGCTTTTTGGTCATTCAGCAAAAGACCATGCTTCAACGGCGTTAAGTTTAGAAAAGTTTAGAAAGTGTTGCAGTTTATAAAAGACATAAAAAAACGATTAAAGAAAAAATGCTTTGCAGACCATGAACGGTCTAAGTAAGTAAAGAAGCGGATGATAAGCTAGCTCTTTATGCAAATAAGTTGGTCAGTTTAAGTTCCGAGACATGTCATGCAGCAGGAACGGAATCCTATAGTTGCTACGATTGGCTAAAGGAAAAGTTTTGCAGAATCACGCGAAATCACTTCTGCAAGTGGCTGAGAATCTCGTAATGAATAAAAATTCTGTACTGAGAATTCCAAGGTGGGAGAGGCGAGATTCCTCCCCCCCCCCTTCCCCCTTCTCAGAATCCTATCCTTCTTTACCTACAGCAAAAAATAAATAAATAAATAAAACTAGAGAAATTTCTACTGTGAAACTATTTGCATACAAGAGAACGGCCATTAAAATTTAACTCTTCAAAGTTTTAAGCCCTGGCCCGTTCGAAAATTCAATTTCTTTGTAGTTGCATTTTTTAAAGGTGTACTTGTCTAGACTCCTGGAACGGAAAGGTTTTTTTTTTTAATCCGTGCTTTACAAAAGTTTCTACAGTCCATTGTTTGAAGCAGTGTCACGGCTGCCATGAGCCGCGCGGGGTACCCGCCATGTGTCCAACGCCTTGTCACGGCTCGCGCGGCTCCCCCCGTTGGAGGTTCGAGTCCTCCCTCGGGCATGGTTGTGTGTGTGTTGTCCTTAGCATAAGTTACTGTAAGTAGTGTGCAAACATACGGACTGATGGTTCAAATGGCTCTGAGCACTTTGGGACTTAACATCTGAGGTCATCAGTTTCCTAGAACTTAGAACGACTTAAACGTAACTAAATTAAGGACATCACACACATCCATGCTCGAGGCAGGATTTGAACCTGCGACCGTAGCGGTCGCGTGGCTCCCGACTGAAGTGCCTACAACCGCTCGGCCACATCGGCCGGTCTATCATGTATTCTAGAAGAGCTGCAAGGTCGTCAGTGGCGCCTGTTCTTTCTAGAACAGTTACTATCTTCATATCTATGGTTAAACGTCACCCAGCCATTGACCTTCGTCTGTGCGAATGCGCACAGGCTACCGGAAATCTTACGGGAATCGTCACCTTAGTGTGAGCCAGTAATGAGTGGATGGACAAATACCTAATAAGTACATTACGTAATCGGATTGTGGGCGGTTCGGGGTGTGAGTCTCACGGGAAGCGTGCGAGGGATAAATTCCTGCAGTCGTGCTGTTCATTTGTGCCCTCGATAGCTCAGATGGATTGAGCGTCTGCCTTGTAAGCAGGAGATCCTGGGTTCGAGTCCCAGTAGCGGCACACTTTTCAGCTGTCCCCATCGAAGTATATCAACAACACCTGTCGGCAGCTGAGGGTTTCAATTAATTATCAGTTGTGTAGGTGATTCGATGAACCCTTTGCCAGGCACTTAAATGTGTTTTGCAGGGTATCCATATAGATGTAGATGATAACTCGTCCCGTGTCGCACGTGCTCAAAAGGATTCATACTGCAGAATGCATGCAAACATACTCACCGAAAATACGGACGAATATCAAGTGCAGGCTGCCGAGTGCTGCATATCCAGCTTAGACAGATCGGCTTCTCCTGCCAAGAAGAACAGGAAGTTGCTGTCTAGGAACAATCAGAGGTAGAGGAAGGGCTGATAAATACTCCTTGAATTGCAGACTAAACGTAAATAACGAAAATACATTTTTGGTAAAAATTGGTCAAAACATAATCGTTTGCCCTCCGTATTGGATTAGCTGTTTTGAATATTGAAAATCTGACTTCAGATTCGTTTTCAGCGACATTAAGAATATATGTGTAACACTCAGTTCATGCAAATCGAAGTAATAATATAACTAAATGTTTTCCCTAAACTTTGAACACTTTTTTTTTCGAGTAACGATTTTCTCAGAACGGCATGCAGCATAAATTAAAAGTGGTTCGATCTCTTAACTTCTACCTCTGACCCCTAAAAGTAAACACTTTTCTTAGGAACTTATAGCTATAATATGACATTTGTTAATATTAACTAATTTTTGTGTAGGCATAAGGAGTGAAACAAACCCCTCAAAATCGAACTCAAAGTTCGAATTAGCACTGTATCGTTAAATTTAAGGTTGTTTCATTGCGGTTAGGTATACGCTCCCATTAATTTTATGTATTATCGACTGATGTTATCCATTTTCAAGTTCAGAGAAATAATGTAGTATCAACTGATGTTACCCATTTTTGAATTCAGGTAATATCTGAGGTGCCACACTGCACGCACTCTGCGTACTCCAGTCTCGCAAGCCCTTGATCAAATCATAATTACGGGCGCCATTTTTTATTGAAAATCTAAAATTAAGCTCATAGTATTGTCACTCGTAATTCCCAAACAGATCGTTCGAATGTATTTTCATTGTCTCAAAAAAAATTTCAAATTTACCCTTTTTTGCTCATTTGTATGAGAACCTGGCCGTAACGCCGGAATATAGTCACTAGATTTTTTTTCAGAGACGCTGTACGTTCGCGAGAAGACTTTCGTTCTGCGCGTGTCGAAGGACATTCCTCAGATATTACTGTGTGTGTGCTACTCAGTCGTGCCATTTAAGTGTACATCTTTGCATAGTTTTCCTTTCACGATGTAAACAGTGTTCCGCTCAGTTGCCAACTGGCCAGTGAGTGGTTCCGAAGGTGTCGGATGTGCGGTGCGTTCGGTCTGCTAGGACAACAGCAGACTGGCGTGGTGCGATGGCAGAAGCAGACACTGAGGGAGCTAGCTGCTGGGACGCCAGCGAACAATTTATGCCAAGTAAGACGAAGAGGACTATTCTAAAATTACGAGCCGTCTAAAAAGTGTTTACCATTGGTAAATCTTGCTGTTGAGTCTGACAAAACTGACAGTTTTTCCTAGAGATACAGGAAATCCCCCCACCCCCACTCAATGAATATTTGGTTGTGATGACAGGCCGATTGGTAGTGTAGCCCGAGATCTAAGTTAGGTTGGAAGGTGGTAATTTGATTGAGAGTTGTTTACGCCAACGATTATGAATGCCGACTAAACGTTGTGCGAGCAGATTGCCCTGTAGCGTAGCCTAGTGTTTCCGTCCGCGCCACATTTAACACACTTTCTCTAACTGTGTACAAAAGTCTCACAACAGCCACGATAACTACGTTTCTGGTGGGGGGAGGGTAGAGTCCACTATGTAACTTTCACGGCAAATTTTAGTAACCGCATAAACTAACCGAAATAGAAGCGTCATTTTAACTATATTTCCTTTTGTGGGAAAATAATGGTTCTCCTCTTTTGGCAGCAACTGTAATATGTAGGCGACTTATTAGTTTTTTTTAAACTCTGAATCATGATCTCAATAGACGCAGTGCTTTTTTTACGTTACTTGATTTGTGGTCTATAGTAAACAATGCAACGAATTGGTAAATTCTTTGAAGTTTCACGTGTGTTACATAGACGACGTCTGCAATGTTCGTAAGGCCAAGTTTGCATATATTCGGTGTCTGTTTTTTTGGCCATGTACTGTATAATTAAGGGGAGGAGGATTATGTTCAAGGAGCAGTGCATCAGCAGTCTATGGAGAAATTGAGAATTTGGATCTAACGGGCAGTTCGTGATATTCTGTTGACCACTGTGTAATTCGGACACAGTGATCATTGCCTCTCCCTAGTAACCAGGGGACTCGGGTGCTAATCCTGGTCTGGCACAAATTTTCGACAGTGCCCATTGACTAAAGTCTGTGCCCATTGTCAGCTAATATCATTGTTTCGGTGTTAAATAGTATTTTGTTCGCGATACGTGGTTTAGCTTTTTCATGGATAACAGCTTTGAAAAGCGTACAGGTTATATTGATATTCGCTCGTCGTTAGTCCAAGGCAACTATAGCGATTTATAAACACAGTTGTAGTTCGTATTAAGCCCACATACGTAATTGTGTCCTGTGTTTCTTTACCAAGAACTACTCCGTAAGTAATTCCCCTGTAGTGGTATTTTGTTATAGTATTTTGTTTAAATATTTATAGACTGCAGGCTTGGATGAAATATGAAACACATGTCCGAAGTTCCTGTTGATATTGCAGATACTGTTTCATCCGTACTAGGGGCCAAAACATTTCATCAAATACAGAAGGACACAATTTGTCTCGAGATTTAGCAATTTTTCGTAATAGAGGCCTTGCGTCGATATGTTTTTCTCTAATTCTTGTTTGGACTTAATCTTAAAACACACTAACTCTTCCACCACTTATTCGATATGTGTTTTCATCCCTTTCGTAGCCTAGAGTTCCTAAACGGTCGATAATATTAATAATTTCCTTTCTCAATTTTATTTTCTGTAAAATCTCCTGTTTATGGTTATTGCTAACATGTTTCACGTTCTCACTTTTATTATTTTTATTTTTCTAGTTTTGTGCCTTGTAGCCAAATTTTCTTTGAATCTGGTTTTCAATTCTGAAATAGTAACAGTTGAAGGTCAAGAGAAGATTGCGGTCTATTTGAGGAGAGTGGCTTGGAGATTTTTTATAACAGACGTATACAGGTCATGGGGATCCTTACCTATATACATTTACTTCGAGTGTGATGTAGCCCATTCTCTTGTCATGATCTCGGCTGTATCGTAGCACATTGTCTCGGTTAGGTTGGAGATTTCTGTTGAGAGTTGCCGAAGTCAACGAAAGTGATTACAAAGTAAACACTGTGCTAACAGAACGATCTGTAGCGTAGTCCAACACGTTCTTTCTGTCCTTTTAAAGCCTCTTTTAATTAAAAATAACTAAAGCTGCAAGATACAATCACAAAAACTGTATTACGTAATAGAGTAATCCCAGACTATTGTTGTGTAAGTTGTGTGCGTACACTATTTTTTTTGTCAGTGAATATACACTTTTTTACTCATTTGCTGGGTTTCAGTTTTCCCCGTTTTCTGGCAAAAAACCTTTTCCTGTGAAGGGCCCATTAGCTTGTCGGTTATATTTGTGACATTCTCGACGGTCAGTAATTTCGTGATAGTCCATCCACCGGCGTCATTGTTAACATCGGATATAGATTTAAGTATTAGGAAGGCTAATATGAAGCTAATGCATGAGTAGGTCTAATAATTAATAAAAATAGGAATGCGGGTAAGCTACTACATACAGCATAGTGAACGCATTGTTGTGGCCAAGATAGCCACGAATCCCACGCCTACCAAAGTCGTAAAAGTAGTCTTCAGATGATGAAGAAATTGATGGAATGTGTGATGAGATAAAAGAAATCATTCAGATAGTGATGGGAGATGAAAATTTAATATTAATGGGTGACTGGAATTCGACAGTAGGAAATGGAAGAAAAGGAAACCTAGTAGGTGAATATGGAATGGGGGTAAAAAATTAAAGAGGAAGCCGCCTGGTAGGCTTTTGCCCAGAGCATAACTTAATCATAACTAACACTTGGTTCAAAAATCATGAAAGAAGGTTGTATACGTGGAAGAGACCTGGAGATACTGCAATATTTCATATAGATTATATAATGGTAAGACAGAGATTTAGGAACCATATTTTAAATTGTATGACATTTCCAGGGGCAAATGTGAACTCTGATCACAATATATTGATTATGAACTGTAGATTAAAACTGAAGAAACTGGAAAAAGTTGGGAATTTAAGGAGATGGGACCTGAAAGAACTGACAGAATCAGAAGTTGTACAGTGTTTCAGGAAGAGCATTAGGGAACGATCTACAGAAATGGGGGAACGTAATACAGTATGATGGGGGATCTGAGTGGTGTACTGTCAAGGGGGAGGGGGTTCCTCAGGGATCAGTGTTGGGGCCGCTGTAGTTCCTTATTTATATAAATGATATGCCCTCAAGTATTACGGGTAACTCTAAAATATTTTTGTTTGCTGATGACACTAGCTTGGTAGTAAAGGATGTTGTGTGCAACATTGACTCCGTTTCAAGTAGTGCAGTACATGACCTCAGTCAATGGCTTGTAGAAAATAAACTAACGTTAAATCACAGTAAGATTCAGTTTTTACAGTTTCTAACACACAATTCAACAAAACCTGACGTTTTAATATCACAGCATAGGCATATGATTAGTGAAACTGAACGGTTCAAATTCCTAGGTGTTCAAATAAATAGTAAGGTGTTGTGGAAAGCCCACGTTCAGGATCTTGTTCAAAGACTTAATACTGCCATTTTCACTATTCGAACGGTACCGAAAGTGAGTGATACTTCGCCAAGTAAATTGGTCTACTTTGCTTATTTCCATTCACTTATGTCGTATGGTATTATGTTTTTGGGTAACTCTTCCCATTCTAGAACGATATTTTTGGCTCAGAAACGAGAGGTTCGGGCAAAAAGTGGTGTGAGTTCACGAACCTCTTGTCGACCTCTGTTCAGGGAGTCTGGGTATTTTGACATTGGCCTCTCAATATGTATATTCCTTATTGTCGTTTCTTGTTACCAATATTAGTTTATTTCCAACAATAAGCAGCTTTCACTCGGTTAATACTCGGGAGAAATCAAACCTCCATTTGGATCGGACTTCCTTAACTCTTGTGCAAAAATGTGTGCAGTATACTGCTGCATCCATTTTCAATAAGCTGCCACTCGAATTCAAAAATCTTTGCAGTAATCCACGCGCTTTCAAATCGAAACTGGAGTGTTTCCTCATGGGTCACTCCTTCTATTCTGTCGAGGAGTTAATTGAAAAATTAAGCTGATTCTCATTGTACTGCTGATAGCGTTTGCTTAAACTTATGGACTGATTTTCTCTCAGGTTCATGAACATGTATTTTTATCTGTTATTACTTTTATGTTGTAAGTTCATGTGTCGCCCTAACCGCCGTCTGCTTCACGTCTGCTGTGCAGCGAGCTACCTTAATTTAAGTATTAACTGTATTTTTCTTACTTGTCACTTCTTCTTCCGTGTGTTTTTGCTTTTGCTGCCTCGGAGTGTAGCGGCAGTGGGGAGTCTAGTGCGTCGCATGGTGCACCCCAGGTGTTAGATGCTTCACCCACTGTCCCTGCTGTCGAGACATCTTCGCGGGTACCGGGCGCGGCTGGCCACCCTCTCCCC
Organism: Schistocerca gregaria; assembly: GCF_023897955.1. Classification (NCBI taxonomy): domain Eukaryota; kingdom Metazoa; phylum Arthropoda; class Insecta; order Orthoptera; family Acrididae; genus Schistocerca; species Schistocerca gregaria. The sequence continues at coordinate 404,139 of NW_026061864.1, read as the reverse complement.
AAGGGGAGTGGCGGGTTCAGCGGCGTTCGCGGCGCACGAGGCGGAGGGTCAATGTGGAGGCTGGCCGTGTGGCATCGCCCGCTCTGCCTGTGAATGGACATGCGGCTGCTCCTTCAGCAAGGTCCGAGCAGGCACACGGGGGGAGGGGTTTATTAGTTATTGGGAGCTCCAACGTTAGGCTGGTGATGGAGCCCCTTAGGGAAATAGCGGAATGGTCGGGGAAGAAGGCCAGTGTTCACTCTGTGTGCTTGCCGGGGGGTCTCATCCGAGATGTGGAGGGGACCCTACCGGCGGCGATAGAGAGCACTGGGTGCACCCGACTGCAAATTGTTGCTGATGTCGACACCAATGACTCCTGCCGTCTGGGTTCAGAGGTCATCCTCAGTTCGTACAGGCGGTTGGCGGAGTTGGTGAAGGCGGAAAGCCTCGCTCGCGGGGTGGAATCAGAGCTAACTATTTGTAGTATCGTTCCCAGAACCGATCGCGGTCCTCTGGTTTGGATCCGAGTGGAAGGCTTAAACCAGAGGCTCAGACGATTGTTCGGAGAGCTGGGGTGCAAATTTCTCGACCTCCGCAATGGGGTGGAGAAATGTATGGTCCCCCTGAATAGGTCAGCCGTGCACTACACGCCGGAAGCGGCTACGAGGGTAGCGGAGTACGTGTGGAGTGCACATGGGCTTTTTATTAGGTTAGAGAATTCCCTCCCTAGGCCCGACAAGACGCCTCCTGAGACGCGGCAAGGCAGGAGTAGGCAAAATGCGACAGGGAATAACAATATTAATGTGCTAATAGTAAACTGCAGGAGCGTCTATAGAAAGGTCCCAGAACTGCTCTAATTAATAAACGGTCACAACGCCCATATAGTACTAGGGACAGAAAGTTGGCTGAAACCACATGTAAACAGTAATGAAATCCTAAACTCCGATTAGAATGTATATCGCAGAGAAAGGCTGGACAGTAAAGGGGGAGGCGTGTTTATAGCGATAAGAAGTGCAATAGTATCGAAGGAAATTGACGGAGATTCTAATTGTGAAATGATTTGGGTGAAGGTCACGGTTAAAGCAGGCTCAGACATGATAATTGGATGTCTCTATAGGCCACCAGGCTCAGCAGCTGTTGTGGCTCAGCACCAGAAGAATAATTTGGAAAATATTTCGAGTAGATTTCCCCACCACGTTATAGTTCTGGGTGGAGATTTTAATTTGCTGGATATAGACTGGGAGACTCAAACGTTCATAACGGGTGGCAGGGACAAAGAATCTAGTGAAATATTTTTAAGTGCTTTATCTGAAAACTACCTTGAGCAGTTAAACAGAGAACCGACTCGTGGCGATAATATATTAGACGTTCTGGTGACAAACAGACCCGAACTATTTGAATCAGTTAATGCAGAACAGGGAATCAGCGATCATAAAGCGGTTACTGCAACGACGATTTCAGCCGTAAATAGAAATATTAAAAAAGGTAATAAGATTTTTCTGTTTAGCAAAAGTGACAAAAAGCAGATTACAGAGTACCTGACGGCTCAACACAAAAGTTTTGTCTCAAGTACAGATAGTGTTGAGGATCAGTGGACAAAGTTCAAAACCATCGTACAATATGCGTTAGATGAGTATGTGCCAAGCAAGATCGTAAGAAATGGAAAAGAGCCACCGTGGTACGACAACCGAGTTAGAAAACTGCTGCGGAAGCAAAGGGAACTTCACAGCAAACATAAACATAGCCAAAGCCTTGCAGACAAACAAAAATTACGCGAAGCGAAATGTAGTGTGAGGAGGGCTATGCGAGAGGCTTTCAGTGAATTCGAAAGTAAAGTTCTATGTACTGAATTGGCAGAAAATCGTAAGAAATTTTGGTCCTATGTCAAAGCGGTAGGTGGATCAAAACAAAATGTCCAGACACTCTGTGGCCAAAATGGTACTGAAACAGAGGATGACAGACTAAAGGCCGAAATACTAAATGTCTTCTTCCAAAGCTGTTTCACAGAGGAAGACTGCACTGTGCTTCCTTCTCTTGAAGTCGCATAGTTGACAAAATGGTAGATATCGAAATAGACGACAGAGGAATAGAGAAACAATTAAAACCGCTCAAAAGAGGAAAGGCCGCTGGTCCTGATGGGATACCAGTTCGGTTTTACACAGTGTACGCGAAGGAACTTGCCCCCCTTCTTGCAGCGGTGTACCGTAGGTCTCTAGAATAGCGAAGCGTTCCAAAGGATTGGAAAAGGGCACAGGTCATCCCCGTTTTCAATAAGGGACGTCGAACAGATGTGCAGAACTATAGACCTATATCTCTAACGTCGATTAGTTGTAGAATTTTGGAACACGTATTATGTTCGAGTATAATGACTTTTCTGGAGACTAGAAATCTACTCTGTAGGAATCAGCATGGGTTTCGAAAAAGACGGCCGTGTGAAACCCAGCTCGCGCTATTCGTCCACGAGACTCAGAGGGTCTTAGACACGGGTTCACAGGTAGATGCCGTGTTTCTTGACTTCCGCAAGGCGTTTGACACAGTACCCCACAGTCGTTTAATTAACAAAGTAGGAGCATACGGACTATCAGATCAGTTGTGTGCTTGGATCGAGGAGTTCCTAGATAACAGAACGCAGCATGTCATTCTCAATGGAGAGAAGTCTTCGGAAGTAAGAGTGATTTCAGGTGTGCCTCACGGGAGTGTCATAGGGCCGTTGCTATTCACAATATTCATAAATGACCTGGTGAGTGACATCGGAAAGTCTCTGAGGCTTTTTGCAGATGATGCTGTGGTGTATCGAGAGGTTGCAATAATGGAAAATTGTACTGATATGCAGGAGGATCTGCAGCGAATCTACGCATGGTGCACGGAATGGCAATTGAATCTCAATGTAGACAAGTGTAATGTGATGCGAATACATAGAACGATAGGTCCCTTATCATTTAGCTACAAAATAGCAGGTCAGCAACTGGAAGCAGTTAATTCCATAAATTATCTGGGAGTACGCATTAGGAGTGATTTAAAATGTCGACTGTCAATGGTAAGAAAAGTGTTTCTAAAGAAGAAAAATTTGTTAACATCGAGTATAGCTTTAGGTATCAGGAAGTCTTTTCTCCGAGTATTTGTATGGAGTGTAGCCACGTATGGAAGTGAATAATGGACAATAAATAGTTTGAACAAGAAGAGAATAGAAGCTTTCGAAATGTGGTGCTACAGAAGAATGCTGAAGATTAGATGGGTAGATCACATAACTAATGTGGAGGTATTGAATAGGATAATGGAGAAGAGAACTTTGTGGCACAACTTGACTAGAAGATGGGGTCGGATGGTAGGACACGTTCTGAGACATTAAGGAATCACCAATTTAATATTGGAGGGCAACGTGAAGGGTAAAAATCGAGGAGGGAGACCAGGAGATGAATACACTAAGCAGATTCACAAGGATGTAGGTTGCAGTTGGTACTGGGAGATGAAGCTTCCACACGATACAGTAGCATGGAGAGCTACATCAAACCAGTTTGTGGACTGAAGACAACAACAACAACAACAACAACAACAACAACAACAAGGTATTTGTCTCATGTGTAACCTTCAACAGAAGTGGGGCAGACAAGAGGGTTAGATTATATGTACTTTCCATTGAAATTGATCCATAATGGGGAGATACTCAATGGGAAAATAATATGCTAATTTATTATCCACAGACCGCAAATGGACTGATCATGAACGAGGAATGAAAATTTGGTCACACTTCTGATAGTACACGTATTATTTGACCCCCCCCCCTCTCTCTCTCTCTCTCTCTCTCTCTCTCTCTCTCTCTCTCTCTCTCTCTCTCTCTCTCTCTCACACACACACACACACACACACACACACACACACACACACACACTCAATCGCGCGCGCGCGCTTGTTCTACTAAGTAATTCAATTCATTAATGGTGTCGGAAGAGATGGTTAGCAAGAAATCCTTTAGGCTCCTCGTAAACTGAAATCTGTCAGTAGTAAAGCTTTTTATGGCTGCCGGCAAGTTATTGAAAACATCGTTCTCCTTAATGATGGAGACTTTCTTGCACCAAAGTAATTAACTTACCAATTTTTGTGGAGATTATTCACTTCTAGTTATGACTTCATGAAATGAGCTGTTGATTTGAAAATATTCATTTGTTTTTAAACACAATATTCACGGGGAGAACGTATCTTCCATCTCCACCAGTTAACTGATCTATTTATATGACCCTTATTCTAAGTTGTGTTATATTAACGGTAAAACACAAAACATTTCTTACATGCATTTCCACTATTTTCCAACAAGCTGACAATTTTTCATGAATAATATATTAATACTGAAATTTTTAGAAAAATTTTGAAAGACAGGTTTTGCGGGCAAATTTCAAAAATTAAAAGACCATAGTGTTCATTATAATACAATTTCTCCATGGTTTTTAATTCCTACTCCGAAGTTTTCTTTTGTTTCCTTTACTGCTTGCTCAGCAAACAGATTGAATAACATCGGGGATAGGCTACAACCCTGTCTCACTCTCTTCCCAACCACTGCTTCCCTTTCATATCCCTCGACTCTTCATGCCCTCGAGTAAGAAAACTGGTCGTTAGAATTCCATGGTTCTGGGATAAATGGTTTGAGAGGAAAGGTACATTTAGTTAGAAAAGTTACGGAAAATTTAAAGTTGTATTGCACTTACCGTCGTACATGCGCTCATTTAAATTCATAGTTTCTTTCACTTTCCAATAGTACGCATGCTGTACATAAACATAACATTTGTTTCATGATATTTACTTTTTTATTTCTTGCAAGTCTTCTAGAACTTCTTTCGAAAACTTTGTGGGTAGATCTTGGCATTTGTTTTGTTCAGAAACGTTATTACTCTAGCAAACAACTGACTACGAGACAAGAAAAAATGTATTCAATAGGTGAAAGCTCAAAGCTACGGGTAAAATGTCCCTAGGCTTATCATCTCAAAGAAGAGATGGCACAGAGAAACAAGTGGGCATGTCTTACATAGCAAGCTGCCATTTAAACCGACATTTAGAACCTTCAAATACGGATTTGGACTAAAATACTTTCATATTCACACTAAGTGTAAATAAAACTGGTACAATCACCAATAAACAAAATTATTTTCATTGTTTTCGGGGTTCCTTTTGCCTTTCGGAATAAATATATTGCGAATCAGCAGTTAACATGCCTGGTTCCCCAAACAGGAGACGACTAGAAACTTCCGAAATGTGGTGGTGTAGAAGAATGCTAAAAAAGTTTTGATCGAATAGCTGATGGGGAGATACGAAATCAGATTAGGGAGCAGAGAAATTAATGGCACAAATTGACAAAAAGAAGCGATCGTGGGTAAATGTCATATTTCGATTCCACCCATCCGCTGTGACCCACGACGTTCTGCATGACGTTGATTAGTTGCATTTCGAAGGATACCAGTGGCCTTATTAAATGTCAACTGCGATTGCCTTCGTTTCTAGAGCAATTTATAATGTTCGTTAACTATGATTTTTTTCGGAATATATCGTGATGAACTCTGGGAGGAACCACAGAACACAGCTTAAATTGTCGTTGAAGAAACGAGTAGTGATTGTATTTTTATCTTTCTTATCCGACACGTTGGGGAATCCAAGGTATAATGGGGTACACAGTTGAAAACTTTGATTAAATGTACAAAATTGATAAATAAGAGAGTTACAAATTTTTATATGAACACATTATGATGTATTAATCACAAAAATACAAGAACATTGCCATAAAATAAAACAACAATATTTTCTCACTCAAAAACAGAAATTTATAACATTTGCACGCGTCACAATGGGGTGGTAAATACAAGTGATTACAAAAACGTATAAAATTATCCGAAATGCAGAAAATATTGGCTTGCTCGTTATTTTTTTTAGTTTAAAGTGAGTATTAATGTCAAACTACAGTTTTCATGAATCGTATCCTTTCCTTGAGGCTGTTTACAAAATTCACACACGGGGAGACACTCATCATCTTCGCTATCTATTCCTGCACAAGAATCGTGTGTCAGTTTTTTGCAGGTGGAACAAGCGACCCAACTTCCAACTGATTTTGAATATAACCCACCACAATATACACATTGACAGTCAGAACTTTCCTCATAATCACTCTCGTTAGTATTGTATTCTCTCCCCTTTTTTCCATTTACCTTCAGAATCTTTCTCTCTTTTTTGAGTTCTTAATTTTATTCTCTTTCGCAGAAAGTTTTCTGTTTGCTCTTTCTTCTTTGTCAATGTTCTTTTTTCTATTTCTCCCATTAATGACTTTTAACTCTTTTTTTGTACGGCGAATCAGTTAAAACAACGTTGTTCCCCCTTTTCAGTCTCGCTCTTTTCTTGCTTTCGTTAACTTTTGACAAGAAAATCAGAATCTCAGGTGAAATATGAAATGAGGAGGTTGTGTTGTCAGTTGTCATCCAAGAGCACCCAAGATTAGAACAATTAGCCCCAATAACTTTGTTATTCTTAGGCGGCAGTTCATTGTAACAATTCGCTGAAACCTCGTCCCCTTGATTATCCAGCCCGTTTGAGTCGTCTTTTTCAGCTGGTGTGCTAGGTGAAGGCAATTCCAATTGTTCATATATAATAACCTCTTTATCTGACGGCCTATCACGTCCGCTGTCAGTTGTGTGTGCCGGGAGGAAGTGTGCGTCGTGAATATGGATGGGTCCGTGGGCCATATTGCAGTAGCTTCGAAACCTTTAATAGCGGTTTTCATTGTTGCGCTTTAGACGAAAGCTGAACCAAAAAGCGTTGAAATTTCAAAGATAGTTACGACTTTCGCTGCATGGTTCCGTAGCCATTTTCGAAGCTGATCACTATAACGAGGATTTATAAAACAAACATCAAGCGGCTGAAGTCTGTGAGAGCAATGTGGTGGTAAAGAAACGCCACTCTCCCTCGCGTAGTCCATAACGTCAATGTTCGTGGTATGTGCTGAGTGGCCATCTGATATAAGGAGAACTGGGACCTGCTTTGATGCCTTAGAAAATACCACTAATTGTGGAAACCATACAAATAAGGACTCTGTGGCCATACATGCTGTGCTGTGGACCTCAGCGCAACCTCCTGCTGCCTGTCCTAACTCAAATTCTTTCTGCTTCTTCTTTCGTGGAAAAATAATCGTAGGAGGAATGTCAGCTCCGCTTGCTGACGTACTAATGAGGCTGGTTGCAGTTTTGCCCCTTTCTGCAGATGTTAACGATCGCACTGGACGGTTCCCTTTGCAAGCTGCGATGTTCGATTAGTTTTTAGCATTAACCGAGACGCCTGTTCCATCACAATTAGTTATTTGAGAAGTCATTAGTTTGTGATTGTCAGTTACATCTGTAAGCAACGAAAAAAACCTATCGACAGCTACTTTATTAAAATCCATGATTCTTGTACCAGATGTTGCTTCGGGCTTGCGAACAAACCCGCATTTGCTTCTTCATTGTTTCATGATGTAATAAAGATTTCGATTTGTTTTGCTCGAAATTTTCGAAAAGGTATCTGTGAAACGTGCAAAAATTGAAATGGCAAAACTGTGCACCTGCCGAAATACGAGTGCGTATACTCATTTGAAAAAATGTTCCTAAACTGCTTCTGATACGCTAGAGGTTACCTCACAGTAAACAGCAATTGTAGTTGACCATTTGCCTGCACCGTATAAAGTACGGCCAATAAAATATTTTTTTAGGGAGGACACATCATCTCATCCTAAATGGAGAGTTCATCTATACGTGTAAAAGTAACCACTTGTGCCAGAGGGAAGCGTGTTGGGAGCCTTACTGTTCATGTTGTATATTAACATTACAGATAATATAAGAAAGCTCACATATTTCGAAAATGATGCCGATATCGACATTGAGGTAACAAAGGTCGTGTGAAGCGATATGCACATACAGGGGATAGTAAAAATGTGACCACCTATACTTGCATCTACATGGATACTCTGCAAATCACATTTAAGTGCCTGGCAGGTTGTTCATCGAACCACCTTCACAAGTCTCTATTATTCCAATCTCGCATAGCACCCGGAAAGAATGATCACCTGTGTCTTTCCATACGAGCTCTGACTTCCCTTATTTTATCGTTGTGGTCGTTTCTCCCTACGTAGGTCGGTGTCAACAAAATATTTTCGCATTCGGAGGAAAAAGTTGGTGATTGGAAATTCGTGAGAAGATTCCGTCGCAAAGAAAAACGCTTTTCTTTTAATGATGTCCAGCCAAAATCCTGTATCATTTGTGTGACACACTCTCTCATATTTCGCGATAATAGGAGGACGTGCTGCCTTTCTTTGGACTTTTTCGATCTACTCCGTCAGTCCGATCTTTTAAGGATCCCACATTTCCCAGCAGTATTCTAAAAGAGGACGGACAAGCGTAGTGTAGGCAGTGTCCTTTGTAGGTCTGTTACGTTTTCTAAGTGTTGTGCCAATAAAACGCAGTCTTCGGTTAGCCTTAACCGCAACATTTTATATGTGTTCTTTCCAATTTAAGTTGTTCGTTATTGTATAATAATAATGGCGTGTGACGAGGGCCTCCCATCGGGTAGATCGTTCGCCTGGTGCAAGTCTTTCGATTTGACGCCACTTCGGCGACTTGCGCGTCGATGGGGATGAAATGATGATTAGTACAACACAACACCCAGTCCCTGAGCGGAGAAAATCTCCGACCCAGCCGGGAATCTAACCCGGTCTTTTAGGATTGACAGTCTGTCGTGCTGACCACTCAGCTACCGCGGGCGGACGTTAGTTATTGTAACACCTAGTTAGTTAGTTGACTTTACGGCTTTTAGATTAGACTACAACTTCTCTGATAGTGATTGGTCCATTCTGCTTCACCAGCAATATTGCGGGATCAGTAACGACCTGATTTGCGGATATTGCGGGCGTACCTTAACTGGCTTCTGTCTTCATTGATTAGCGGCTACCTTTGAAATGGTTGTACCACTCCTTTAGCCCTGCAGTACCCATTACTTTGTCCACAAACACACGATGGTTTCAACTTGAGAATCGCCAAGCTTGGAGCCAAATGTGATGTAAAGACGTCATTTTGCTCAGAATACTAAATCCAACGTGTACGACTTGCAAGTGTTCCGAAGTAGTGGAGAAAATCAGGTATGTGTGCTAAATATGCCTGAAAACATGAGCCCATGCGCGCCCTGATACCATTGTTGATTTCAACAATTGAAAAAGGTCGGATATTTTTTGAACAGCTCATGTATATAAGCCATCGCCAGTGATGTCGAAAGAGCAAGATACCCCTAACTACGCCAGTTGTATAGGTAGTTCGAATGGAGCGGTCTATTGTCTGACGTATCTCCATAACAGCTCCGAACCGAATACCCCAAAGTTCGACAAATGGTTCAAATGGCTCTGAGCACTATGGGTCTTAACATCTATGGTCATCAGTCCCCTAGAACTTACAACTACTTAAACCTAACTAACCTAAGGACATCACAAAACACCCAGCCATCACGAGGCAGACAAAATCCCTGACCCCGCCGTGAATCGAACCCGGGAACCCAGACGCGGAAAGCGAGAACGCTACCTTTACGTCAGGAATCAAGCTGAGCTCAGAAGGGCGCAATTCCGGGGCTGTCTCAGGCCGATACTGATCTTCGGCCTGACGTGGCTGCTTGTCCTGTTCCAGGGGTTGCCCCTCAGTCTGCAAGATCCGAGCAGTCGCAGAGGGTGGTCTTACTGGTAGTTGGGAGCTCCAACGTCAGGCGCGTAATGGGGCCCCTTAGGGATATGGCAGCAAGAGAGGGGAAGAAAACCAATGTGCAATCCGTGTGCATACCGGGGTGAGTCATTCCAGATGTGGAAAGGGTCCTTCCGGATGCCATGAAGGGTACAGGTTGCACCCATTTGCAGGTGGTCGCTCATGTCGACACCAATGATGTGTGTCGCTATGGATCGGAGGAAACCCTTCCTGGCTATCTGATTTGGTGAAGACTGCCAGTCTCGCTAGCCGGATGAAAGCAGAGCTCACCGCTCACCATCTGCAGCATCGTCGACAGGACTGACTGCGGGCCTTTGGTAAAGAGCTGAGTAAAGGGTCTGAATCAGAGGCTGAGATTGTTCTGTGACCGTGTGGGCTGCAGATTCCTCGACTTAAGCCATAGGGTGGTGGGGTTTCGGGTTCCGCTGGATAGGTCAGGAGTCAACTACACGCAACAAGCGGCTACACGGGTAGCAGGGGTTGTGTGGCGTGAGCTGGGCGGTTTTTTAGGTTAGATGGCATTGGGCAAGTACAAAAAGGGCGGCAGCCTCAACGAGTTCGGGGCAAAGCAGGACATGAGGGGACCAAGCAGCAATCGGTATTGTAATGGTAAACTGTCGAAGCTGCGTTGGTAAAGTACCGGAACTTCAAGCGCTGATAGAAAGTACCGAAGCTGAAATCGTTATAGGTACAGAATGCTGGCTGAAACCAGAGAGAAATTCTGCCGAAATTTTTACAAAGGTACAGACAGATGTAAAGGATAGATTGCATGCAACCGGTGGTGGAGAGTTAGTCGCTGTTAGTAGAAGTTTATCCTGTAGTGAAGTAGAAGTGGATAGTTCCTGTGAATTATTATGGGTGGAGGTTACACGCAACAGCCGAGCTAGGTTAATAATTGGCTCCTTTTACCGACCTTCCGACTCAGCAGCATTAGCGGCAGAACAACTGAGAGAAAATTTGGAATACATTTCACATCAATTTTCTCAGCAAGTTATAGTCTTAGGTAGAGATTTCAATTTACCAGATATAGACTGGGACACTCAGATGTTTAGGATGGGTCGTAGGGACAGAGCGTCGAGTGACATTATACTGAGTGCGCTATCCGAAAATTACCTCATGCAATTAAACAGAGAACCGACTCGTGGAGATGACATCTAGGACCTACTGATAACAAACAGACCCAAACTTTTCGACTCTGTATGTGCAGAACAGGGATTAGTGATCATAAGGCTGTTGCAACATCCCTGAATATGGAAGTTAATAGGAATATAAAAAGAGGGAGGAAGGCTTACGTGTTTAGCAAGGGTAATAGAAGGCAGATTTCAGTCTACCTAACAGATCAAAACGAAAATTTCTGTTCTGACACTGACAATGTTGAGTATTTTTGGAAAAAGTTCAAGGCAATCGTAAAATGCGTTTTAGACAGGTACGTGTAGAGTAAAACTGTGAGGGACGGGATAAACCCACCGTGGTTCAACAACAAAGTTAGGAAACTACTGCGAAAGCAAAGACAGCTTCACTCCAAGTATAAACGCAGCCAAAACCTCTCAGACAAACAGAAGCTAAACGATGTCAAAGTTAGCGTAAGGAGGGCTATGCGTGAAGCGTTCAGTGAATTCGAAAGTAAAATTCTATGTACCGACTTGACAGAATATCCTAGAAAGTTCTGGTCTCAATTTAAATCAGTAAGTGGTTGGAAACAGCATGTCCAGACACTCCGGGGTGATGATGGCATTGAAACAGAGGATGACAGGCGTAAAGCTGAAATACTAAACACCTTTTTCCAAAGATGTTTCATAGAGGAAGACCGCACTGCAGTTCCTTCTCTAAATCCTAGCACAAACGAGAAAATGGCTGACATCGAAATAAGTGTCCAAGGAGTAGAAAAGCAACTGGAATCACTCAACAGAGGAAAGTCCACTGGACCTGACGGGGTACCAATTCGATTCTACACAGTACGCGAAAGAACTTGCCCTCCCTTTTAACAGCCGTGTACCGCAAGTCTCTAGGGGAACGGAAGGCTCCAAATGATTGGAAAAGAGCACAGGTAGTCCGAGTCTTCAAGAAGGGTCGTAGAGCAGATGCGCAAAACTATAGACCTATATCTCTGACGTCGATCTGTTGTAGAATTTTAGAACATGTTTTTTGCTCGAGTATCATGTCGTTTTTGGAAACCCAGAATCTACTCTGTAGGAATCAACATGGATTCCGGAAACATCCATCGTGTGAGACCCAACTCACTTTATTTGTTCATGAGACCCAGAAAATATTAGATACAGGCTCCCAGGTATATGCTATTTTTCTCGACTTCCGGAAGGCGTTCGATACAGTTCCGCACTGTCGCCTGATAAATAAGGTAAGAGCCCACGGAATATCAGACCAGCTCTGTGGCTGGATTGAAGAGTTTTAACAAACAGAACACAGCATGTTGTTATCACTGGAGAGACGTCTACAGACGTTAAAATAATATCTGGCGTGCCACAGGGGAGTGTTATGGGACCATTACTTTTCACAATATATATATAAATGAGGTAGTAGATAGTGTCGGAATTCCATGCGGTTTTTCGCGGATGATTCTGTAGCATACACAGAAGTTGCAGCATTAGAAAATTGTAGCGAAATGCCGGAAGATCTGCAGCGAATAGGCCCTTGGTGCAGGGAGTGGAAACTGACCCTTAACATATGCAAATGTAATGTATTGCGAATACATAGAAAGAAGGATCCTTTATTGTATGATTATATGATAGCGGATCAAACACTGGTAGCAGTTACTTCTGTAAAATATCTCGGAGTATGCGTGCGGATCGATTTGAAATGGAATGATCATATAAAATTAACTGTTGGTAAGGCGCGTACCAGGTTGAGATCCATTGCGAGAGTCCTTAGAAACTGTAGTTCATCAACAAAGGAGGTGGCTTACAAAACACTCGTTCGACCTATACTTGAGTATTGCTCATCAGTGTGGGATCCGTACCAGATCGGGTTTGCGGAGGAGATAGAGAAGATTCAAAGAAGAGCGGCTCGTTTCGTCACAGGGTTATTTGGTAACCGTGATAGCGTTACGGAGATGTTTGACAAACTCAAGTGCCAGACTCTGCAAGAGAGCCGCTCTACATCGCGGTGTAGCTTGCTCGCCAGATTTCGAGAGGGTGCGTTTCTGGATGAGGTATCGAATATATTGCTTCCCCTTACTTATACCTCCCGAGGAGATCACGAATGTAAAATTAGAGAGAGGCTTTCAGATAGTCTTTCCTCCCGCGAACCATACGCGACTGGAACAGGAAAGGGAGGTAATGACAGTGGCACGTAAAGTGCCCTCCGCCACACACCGTTGGGTGGCTTGCGGAGTATAAATATAGATGTAGATGAGTGTGGTGCGTGATGCGGCGCTCCCCATCCCTATATACCGATCAAATCAGTCACGACTTGAACCGAGCGTGCCCGAACATTGTCCTACAAAATGATGGCCGCCTCCTGCAGAAACCGACGCTGCTTCTTTCTCTCAGTTGCTTTTCAACTTTGTAACACAGTCTGTTTCGTTTTAGAGTCCAAACCGCTTAACAGATATTGTTCAAATTTGTCATGGAGACAGTTTGAACCCTTAGAAAGAACATAGCCCACTTTAAAAAGCAAGAATTTTTTTTTTGAATCAGTGAACGTAAACTACATTAAAACTTACTTATTTTGGTTGTATAACTTAAGAATTCTATAATGTATAAGTACTTCAGTAGTCGCCGCGCGGGATAGTCTCTCAAACGAAATTGCTCCCACGTCCGAGGCCTTTCAATATCACGTCTTCCATTCCGCTTGTAGTTAAGAATATTTTGGGGAAGTCTTCACGATATTTTTGAATTTTTTAGTTTCTGTTGAAAATACTTAATTTTTCTCTAGTATCTTCATTCCTAATCATTTCTTGTTGTGCAGCTCTTCGAATTTCTTAGGAACCTCATCTCTGCCGTGTGATTTTTTTTTTTGCTTTTTTTTAAACCATGTTTTCGCTTTCATAGCATAATACAGGAACCGCGACCACGTTATAGAATTTCGGGACAATCTTTTTGTACTTTATTGCCCAATATTCAGATAATAGTGTCACAAACAGCTTAGAATTTGTGTAATTTATTTTAAGTATCAGAGTAAAAATCAGATCTTACAGCGTAGCCTAAATGAAAGATTAAGAGACCAGTTCTAAAGCAGGATTTTCCAAAACTAGTTTTAAACTGACTGAGTATTTTCCTCGGAGTGCACTTATTTTCGTTTTGTTCCTAGAAATTTTAAAGTTGTATTCATTGCATATTTCGTTCAGGTGGTATATAGATCTTTGGAGGTCATTTCGTGAACGTGAATCATGTCATCTACAAACAGAAGCACAATCAGGTATTTCTCATTCGTTATCCCAATTCCTTTGTCTTGTCATAGTTCCTGCTTTCATTTATGAAGAACGAAGTCAATGTAAATACTAAAAATGCTGACTTAATCTGCTCATTTAAATGTATACCGAACGAGCTGCCGCAGTGGTTATTACATGGTATGATGATGATGATGATGATGATTGGTTTTTGGGGCGCTTAACTGCACGGTTATCAGTGCCTGTACAAAGCTCCAACCTTTACACAGTCCAGTTTCGCCACCTTCACGGATGATGATGAAATGATGACACCACAGACACCTACTTCCCGGGCGGAGAAAGCAACCCAGCCGTGAATCGAACCCGGAATCCCATCACCAACAACGCTAGCTTCTACACGACGAGCTGTCAACTAGTACACTAGACTCGCATTCGGGAGGATGACGTTTAAATCCGCATCCGGCCATCCTGATACGTTTTCCGTAACTTTCCTGAATCGCTCCAAGTAAATGCTGGGATGGTTCCTTTGAAAGGGAACGGCGGACTTCTTTTACCCTTCCCTGACGCAGTGCCAACTCCTGCTCCGTCTCTAATGACCTCGACATCGATAGCACATTAAACGCAATCCTCCTTCCGTCCTTCATTTAAAGGCATAGGTTTACGCAATAAGTCGGGCGTTAAAAGTTAAAAACTGCGTACTCGTCTAAGGCAGCATAATTTCATGGCGCGCAAATTATCGAGACTATATTCACCGAGCATTTGTGAAAGGCAGCACGTGGCGACTTCCAACAAACTTCACACATAATTTCGAAACTTGGCGAAACTTTTTTTCCCCTCTGACATCCCTGACATAATGATGAAAGGAAAAAGACTTTTATCACTTCTACATTTTCGCTGATCGTGCAGTAAGGTGTCAGCATCAGGCTTGATGTTTCACTTTATTACTTCTTTACTACTCACTTTATTCGCAACACATTTGTCAGACAGTATCCACAAACGTCGCCGAATGTACCTGAAAATTATAGAATTGTACAACACCTAGTTCAGTACATAAATATTGAGACGTTTTCGAAAAACTAGCTTCTCTTACAACTGAGGGTCTTCAACTGCAAAGGGTTATGTTTCTTCAGGTCAAGTTTTTAACACATTAACTGATACGGAATGTGAACGAACTTCTGAAGGTGTTTTACGAATGGGACTTCCAGTTTTCAGACAGCAATTTGGAGGGGAGAAGGGGGCCGTGGTTACGCGGTCTATTTGGAACTTCAGTGTTTTCGCAAATGATGCTGTTGCCTGTAATAAAGTTCTGTTTGAAAGGAGTCACGCCTTCATAAGATTTCAGTGTAGTGCAAAGCATGACAACTTAGTTTAAATGTTCCCGAAATGTAAAATTGTTCGGTTCACAAAACGATATAACCTTATCCTACGAGTATAGTGCAGCGAGTCAAACTCGCTATCGCTCAACCCACATGAATACCTGGGTGTAAAAATTTCTAGAGATTTGAAATGGAACCGTCACATAGTCGCAGTCTTAGGGAAATACGGTGGATGGCTGCAATTCGTTGGTAGAATTCTAGGAAAATACAATCAGTGTACAAAAGAAATTGCTTACTAATCACGCTTGCGACCCATCCCCGAATATTGCTCGAGATTCTTGGATCCTAATCAGATACAACTGCCCGGCGATACTGAATGTATACAGAGAAGGGCGGCACGAATGGTCACAGGTTTTTTGACCCGTTGGAGAATGTCACACAGTTTCTGATCAAATTGAACAGGCAGGCGCTTGGAAAGAAACGTAAAATATCTAGAGAAAGTCTACTTGGAATATTTCCGGAGGAATCCTTAACTGTTGAATATAGGCGAATGGTAGTCAATGGAGGGAATGACTGCGAATGATCGTTCGATTTGCGTTCTCTTCCGTAGGCTGCGATGCAAACCAATCCTGGTCATATTCCCGGTGTGAGATGTAGTTGGCAGCTCTGTAAATGCTGACCGGTGAGTCGCTTAAAGCCCAGGTGAAATTAATCTCGGAGGGACACATCACGCTCTCAACCGACTAAGCTTGTCCCCTAAGGATCGCCTAGAGCCTGTGACTAGTGCATTGAATGTAAATACGGAAAACTGCAAAAACTCACTTTTTCAACTATTTGTAATTCCATTAACTAGTTTTGTAACCTTTACAGACTCATCTTCAAATGTGGCACACAGAATTTCCGTCTCTCTGGCGTGGAGACAGAGCGACAGTTACATGGCGACATGTGTCGGAAAACCAGTTATTCCACTTACTGACTAACGGACAGTTCATGGTAGACACAGACTATCCCGTGGAAGAGTAAAGTATCTCGAGGAGACCTAATTAGAAAGTTTCTAGAACTGACGTTACATGATGAAAGTAGGAATGGAATATACTTAAACCGCCTACGTATTGTAACTGTAGGAAGCGTGAAGACCAGAAGAGACTAAGCACAGCACGCACAGAGGCTTTCAAGCAGCCACAGTTCGCACGCTCCATACGTCAGTGGAGTGGGAATAAGTCCTAATAACTGGTATACTGGCAAGTTCCATCTGTCACGCAATTCACGGTCATTTATAGACTACAAATTATAAGCTGCCTATGTTTTGTTTAAATTTGGATTACAAGAAAATGGGCGTTTTGCAAAATGTCCTACATAAGTCTCCTCTTCATCAACACCACCACCATGAGTGTTCTGCCCTAGGGCAGGTCTTCACATGTAGTTCTCCATGCAGTCCCATCATTTGTTACCCTCTTGTTTTCTCACAACTATTTTCTGTTCTTACGCTGTCCACCACCTGGTATGTTCTGCGTCTTCTTCTTCTTCTTCTTCTTCTTCTCCTTCTTCTTCTTCTTGTATTCACCATTTCCTTCATACCATCAATAAACAATCTCTTCTCATTCAGTGTCCATGCCAATTGTGTTTGCTCATCCTGCTACCTTTAAAATTTCTCTCTGTTCTCCCAATCAACACCACCTCATTTCTCACTGTGCCTGCCTATTTTATCCCCTATCAACGCACCCACATAAAAGCCTCCTGTTATGAAACGTCTCGTTGGCAATTGCTATACGTATTTTCACCTCCTTATTACTTCCAATGTCGTCCATAATAGCACGTCGCAGTTATCTAAAAACACTAAATTGTTGTGTATCTTCCTGCCTAACATTATAGTTGTTCTTGCTTTTCTTGCACCTATCACCGGACATTTTGCGTTTTTCTTATTATTTCTCATTCCAATTTACTCACGTCTCTTGTTCAATTCTTTTAACATTTCAGTCATACTTTCGCTCTCTGCCAATAACACCACATGATCCGCGAGTCTAATACATTCTGCTCTCCTAACAACAACCCGCTCCCGTCTATGTCGTTTCAAACGTTTTTGAATGACATGCTCCAAATATATTTACACACTAGGGAGAATAAACGTACCCCGGAGGACTTACCCCAGCGCGATGGAAATCGATACACGTGATGTTCATTCATGCCCAATAGTATCCGAACGACCTGAATTGAATTTCGCCTGATTCACATGCAACCCACATAGCGCAACTGTCTAGCAGGTCTCCTTATCGCTCCTTGGTACAGTCGTTTGACTATTGAAAGTGGTTCCAACAAGTCACCACGAGAAAAAACTGTTCTGTATTGCAATAACTCAAGATGCAAAGTAATACCACGATACTACAAATATCACCTTATCACAGATAAGATTGCCCTTAAGGCTTGTAGCTCACATTTATTACAATAAATGACATACCTGACATTTTACCACTCTCATTATTACGTCAGATAGGTAATGCACGTGGTAAATTCGTCGTATTCATGATTTACTCTTCAAAGTAACATACCGTACTTATTATTTAACACAAAATAAGATTAAAAATTAAAGATATTCACGAGCAGCTAATTGAGAATATTTATGAACTTCAAATGACACGACGAACCGTCTCGTTCTGCATATGGATGCAAACTCAGGTCATGCAGACTAAGCAATGATTTCGTGCCTGACGGATACTGACTGTCACTCCTGATTAGGCATACAGAGAGTGATATACCTCGATTTTAGACAGAGCCAGTTTGCAAATTCCAACTTTAAATTACATATCGCAAGTATTTTTGCCGGACGCGAATTCCTACCCAGCACCTATTTTCACTGTTAACGAACGACGAGAGATGTTGAATCTTGGTTCTTAACAAGTAACTTATTTGAATTGCCGTGAGGTAAGGCTTTGTGTTGGACAGGGGTTCGAACTCAGAACTTAATCGGATAGATATCGACGCACAATCAACTGTGACATTTCGGGTTTTCTCGGCAGTAGCTAGATGTTTTAACTGAAATGACGAGACGAAACATACATTTTTTTCCTTCCCAAGACTCCAACCCGGCATCTATCGCTGTTATATTCTAGAGAAAACGAACGTTAAATATGGGTTTGTTGCACCAGCAGCGACATGTGAGCGTGTTTGAACTAGAAATAATATGACGAAGAGTTCAGTGCTCACTGGGAATACAGCTCCACACATCATATCGCTTTTGACTACACACAAAGATACGTCAGCTTCCGAATTTTTGTCCAGCTCGGACTAACATCTTGAACTTACAGTGATCTCGCAAATAGTTCTGTGTCTCACTGGGTGTCAAAAACGTCACATATCGTTAGTGTTGAC
Source organism: Schistocerca gregaria (assembly GCF_023897955.1). Taxonomy (NCBI): domain Eukaryota; kingdom Metazoa; phylum Arthropoda; class Insecta; order Orthoptera; family Acrididae; genus Schistocerca; species Schistocerca gregaria. The sequence continues at coordinate 385,387 of NW_026061864.1, read as the reverse complement.
AAAGAATGAAAATACATTAAACATTAAAATAATTATCCACCAGCAGATAGGTGTTCTCATGCTAGAGCTTGATAATACATAATGAAATCTATAGTGCCGGGCCAGGATTCGAACCCATTCACGCGCAGTATGTGGAGATGTTGAGGAATCTGCAGTTCTGAACAAACAACAAATTGTAGACGTGCTGTATTCTCACGAAGGGATCAAATTCAGCGTTAAGTACGGTCTAAGTTGCATTCCCAGATCAGAACCGATTTTATCGACATACAGAAGCTCATATAAAATATGGACTAAATGTCCTGTGAGCCTACATAGCGTTTGTTTCGTCACTAGAAATAAATAACAAGTATAAGAAAGGTTTCTACGTGTCGCCGCTCCAGTCTTTATTGTGATTCATCCTAACGTCTACTTTGTAGTAAAGGAATATTATTTTTCATGTTAATTTCAGACCACAATGTCATTATATCTTCTTCACTTGGTGTAGCCAGAAGAGAATGGAATCTGTCTCTCCTTATCTAAAATCATTGACAGAAGTTGGAATCGAACCCAGTCCATAGATATACAAGCATATTATAAGTATGTGGCTCATTTTTCTATCGTAACGCCGTTGCACCTCTCTGGATGAGAATTGACACACAGGCTTCCTGTAGTAATTTGCAGCAGGTTCAGTAAATTCATTTACTTGGTTGACCGAATCACAATGAACTAGCTGCCTCGACTACCCAGTGCATAAATTCGACTTTATTTTGTAATCACCGAAATAAAATCACGTACCTGCCACCTACACAGAACAGCCAACAGTGTAGGATGCACAAATTTGAAAAGGAAGTGTTTCTTTCCACTTGAGCTACTGTATTGCGCCATCTCTTTGTTGAAAACGTCGTGCATTGCAAATGTCGCATTTCATAAGTAAAGTTTTGTATTCCTAGAAACCCAAAATTTGTTTGTCAGCTGCGGGAAGAGGAGTTACCCGTTGTGCAGCATTGTAAGTTTTCACCATTGCACTATGAGCCGAAAGTATTTTTTTGCGATTTCCTTATCGATGTTTTATCTGACTGCTTGTAGCTCTTTCACAGAAGGGATAAAAACGTTACAGTCAGCGAGACTGGAAGTGCGAACCATAACAGATGCTATTTCTCAGGTCAGCGCATTACCATAGAGCTGGCGTAGAAGTACGTGTCTTAGCTTACTCTTACGAGTTCGATAATGTCTAGCACTCGTAAACCGCTATTTAAAGGACGAGATTAGTTGCGATTTCCACGTGCAACGACTTTTCTGGGCTGAAAACCGTAAATTTACAATCTTTTGTTACACCTAACGTGATAATAAATCAGATTATTCAATGGAAATGACAGGTAAAATCAAGTGAACTTTGAGGATAAATTCCGTGCGCACCAGGAAGGAACTCGTCGAACACAGAGTTGCAAAACATACGTTGCCTTGTTGTCAAATCTCAGTTACAGTACCAGCAGAAAGAAGACGAACCGATGTGATCGTACAGCGGGCTGGGAAGTGACCATAGCTGGTGTCTCCAAGTCGCGGTTGCTACGGCCTGGAATACGTAATGCGTCTGATTCGCATTTCTGTAACTAGGTTTAGGGACTGGAGCGTGGTTACTAATAATACTCCAAACTAACTGAAAACTAAGCATCATATACCAGTAACTCTCACAGTTGTTTTTATATTCATTTCGTAAGTGTACTAAAAACTAAGAAGCTCATTCAGAGACGTTTTGATGCCTCGCCGATAGTCGAGCAAAACAAACAAATAAAGAAAAAAAGAATGTGTGTGTGTATGAGAGAGAGAGAGAGAGAGAGAGAGAGAGAGAGAGAGAGAGAGAGAGAGAGAGAGAGAAATCAAAAAGAATGAGAGAGAGTAAGAAATTGTTGTAAAGAAATTGAATCATGGTATGTAAAGAAATCTTTCATTAAAATTACACGTTACACATCATTACGAAATATCGTATTCATGATCTATGAAACAAAAATTGATCTAATGTAATCTAATCATATCATATTGATGGCTATCCATGAAGAGTCATGAATTACCGAAATTTTTGCCAATACCAGTAATGAAATCTAAACTTGAAAATAAAAGACAATTTTTGTAATATACCTGGACTCCTAACAAGACAATTTCGTCCCTGTTAACTAACCACGAAAGATGTCTGATATACCTCCAAGCTCAAGTAACTAAGTGCGCATGCATTTAAAGATTAAGTGCATGATGTGAATTTATATGACGGAGATACGAACCCAACACGTAATCGTATTGTTAATTAAGTAAAATCAAATGTTACGTATCGCTTTTCCTTACCAGCTGCTAGGTGTTTGAATCTAAACTAAGGATACAAACTTTTGTACCTAAGTGACAATCTAACTACACGCCTACCGTGCATCCACAAATATAGCTTCAATATCAGTTGCTTACTCACCAACGGTAAGGTGTGTGCGTGTTTGACAAGAAATAATGACACCTATTGCGATTGTTGGCAACACATGAATAGACATTAAAAGCGCACGTTGGTTTTCACTAGCGGGACGGTGTGCACGTTATAGGGCTTGAACTGAAACTATGAATATTTTTGTATTGGATCAGGATTCGGACCCACATACTTACCTTTGGAGGAGACCTAGAGAAGGTTGCAGTCTTGCGAAAAGGGACGAAATGGTTGAACTATAATGTCCCGAGAGCTTCAGATCCTCGAAAGAGGAGAAACGAATTCGAATCACAGTCCAGCACCAAATTTTTCAACGTCTCTAGTTGAATCAATTACAAGTAAAATAAGAGCCCCATCCTTTAAATGGCTATCGGTTCATAAAATAAAATAAAATTTTCTAATGTAAGTAAGTTTACTGGCGACTGTATTTCTGTTTACGATGACTTCCGCTATGTCATTTCCCAACGTAACCTGGCTCTGCCCAGTTGGTAATGATGGAACGTGATTTGTATTGCGAATTCTGGATTATAACGTCTTTCTTTTGAGGTTACCAGACGCAAAGTAAATCTGTTTGTGCTTCTTAAAAGTAAATGTCTGAACCCACGCATTGCTCCTGTGATAGTTCCACCAGGCCACTGTGCCCACATTTCCCAGCCCCAGGAGTGAGCTGCAATGGATGATGTGCTGAGCTTACAAAAGTAGTCACGGTGGATAAAACGCGAGTCTATTAAATGTTTAAGTAGAAAAAAGCTTCTGACGCGGAGATTATGCTATTCTCATGTCAGCAGGATGTAAAGACCCTTGTAGACATCATAGGCTCGATGTGAAGCCATTTTGAAATGTTCACAAATTCAGATATTTTCTTAGTTCGTGAAGATCCACTGGGAAGTGTGAAGTTACCGGATAATTGGATTATTACCGACATTATTACTATCATTTTCTTCATGCCGCTGCTGGAACACTGTACTTGAATATAAGTTCGTGCCTTTTGGTCACTATACAAGTAGTTTCCCAAGAAGAGGTTCTTTCTCTGTCTACAGAATTCTTTTCATGTTAATATCAAACATCAGCAATTACTCATAGATTACATTAAAACTAAAGTAATCGATGAAGACGTTACTTGATAACAAAAACGCGCTGCCATTCTTCTATTACTTGCGCCTAGAAATGGCTGTCGAGTGCTGCCAAACCAAAAGCTAAGAGATGTTACTGCCTGCCGATATACGTTCGAATCCCTGCCCAGTACAAAGCCTTACCTCACGGCAATTCAAGTAAGTTACTTGTTAAGAACCAAGATTCAACATCTCTCGTCGTTCGTTAACAGTGAAAATAGGTGCTGGGTAGGAATTCGCGTCCGGCAAAAATACTTGCGATATGTAATTTAAAGTTGAAATTTGAAAACTGGCTCTGTCTAAAATCGAGGTATATCACTCTCTGTACGCCTAATCAGGAGTGACAGTTAGTATCCGTCAGGCACGAAATCATTGCTTAGTCTGCATGACCTGAGTTTGCATCCATAAGCAGAACGAGACGGTTCGTCGTGTCATTTGAAGTTCATACATATTCTCAACTGGTTGCCCGTGAATAACTTCAATTTTTAATCTCATTTTGTGTTCAATGATAAGTACGGTATGTTACTTTGAAGAGTAAATCATGAATTCGACGAATTTACAATGTGCATTACCTATATGACGTAATAATAATGAGAGTGGTAAAATGTCAGGTATGTCATTTATTGTAATAAATGTGAGCTACAAGCCTTAAGGGCAGTCTTATCTGTGGTAAGGTGTTCCGTGATATTTGTAGTATCGTGGTATTACTTTACGTCTTGAGTTATTGCGATACAGAACAGTGTTTTCTTGTGGTGATTTGTTGGAACCATTTTCAATAGTCAAACGACTGTACCAAGGAGCGATAAGGGGACCTGCTAGACAGTTGCGTTATGTGGGTTGCATGTGAATCAGGCGAAATTCAATTCGGGCGTTAGGATAGTTTTGAGCATGACTGTACGTGTAGGGTCAAATGAATGATTAGAGTTGAAGAAAAACTGGATGATTAATTCAAGACAAAGAGCTTCACAAATTGATAAGTCGATAACGTGTTGGGCCACCCCTGGCCTTTCCGCGGTCAGTTACTAGGCTTGACATTCACTGATAAAGTTAGTTTATACCCTTCTGACGGATATCGTACCAAATTCAGTTCAGTTGGTTCGTTACATCCTCAAAATCGCGACCTGCTTTAAAGAACCTGCCCATTGTGCTCCAGATGTTGAAAATTGATGAGAGATATGGCGATCTTGCTGAGCAATTTATTGCCTTGCGTGTACAAACACGTAGATACGATATCCGTGTGTGGTGCGTAAATTGTCGGTAGGCACCTCACTTAGTGTCCCGAGCAGAGTTCAAGCCGCCATAAAGACAAAGGGTGGACGCACTGCATATTAATGTCCACTAACAGGTGTCTGTACACTCACTGATAGGATAGTGTATTTCGAAATGTTAGCAGAGGCCAGAAGTTGGAGCATTTGGTCTTCCTTTTTAAAGCTTACGTGGGGCGAGTCGTAGAATCTCTAAAAAGAGACACCTCTAGCAACACTAGTTGAAAGTGGCCTTCAAACTAGCCGTCAGAGCTGCCGTAGCCGAGACGCCCCCTGGGTAAACGCTACGGATTTCTGCAGTCGCGCCTCGCGATCTGTCACGAATTATGGAATGTATTCGCAGATACCAATTGTAATACGACAACGGCTATACAGTTTGCTGGAAACGTACAGGATGTTCTGAAATTCCCATCACTACCTGCTACAACTTGTAGAGGGGACTGAGTACATAATACTCTTATTTTAAATTGTAACCTGTCTCCCGAGACGTACCGTATACTAGAACCACTTGAAAACATGTTGGTAACGCTGTCACTTTGATAAGTAATTTGTTACATTGAGGAGCCAAAGAAATATCGTTTAAGGTCCCCGCGAGCACGCAGAAGTGCCTCAACACGCCGTGGCATGGACTCTACTGATGGCTGAAGTCGCGCTGCCGGGAACTGACACCATAAAACCTGCAGAGCTGCCCATAAATCCGTAACAGTAAGAGGGAGCAGAGATCTCTTCTGATCAACACGTTGCAAGGCATTCCAGATATGCTAGTTAATGCTATAAAATTTACTAGAAACGTACAGTATGTTTGGGGAGTTTGGTGGCCAGCGAAAGTGTTTAGGCTCGGAAGAGTGTTCCTGCAGCCACTCTGTAGCAACTGTGGTTGTGTGGGCCGCTCCATTGTCCTGCTGGAATTACCCACTTCCGTCGGAATCCACAATGGACACGAATGGATTCAGGTGATCAGACAGGATGTATCTAGACGTATCAGGGATCCCACATCACTCCGAATGCGCACGCTCTACAACGTCACAGAGCCTCCACCAGATTGAACAGTCCGCAGTTGACATGCGGGGTCCATGGAGTCATGATGTTGTCTTCATACCCATACACGTCCATACTGTATATACATTTTGAAATGAGACACGTCCAACCAGGGATTATGTTACGAGTCATCAACAGTCCAATGTTCGTACCGATGGGCCCAAATGAGGCGTAAAGCTTTGTGCTGTGCAGTCAGCAAGGGTACACGAGTGGGCCTTCGGCTCTGAAAGGCCATGTAGATGATGTTTCCATGAATGGTTCGCATGCTGATACTTGTTGATGGTCAAGCATTGAAATTTTCAGTTATTTTCGGAAGGGTTGCACTTTCGCCACTCTGAACGATTCTCTTCAGATTCCATTCTTGCAGGATTTTTTTTCTGGCCGCAGAGATGTTGGAGATTTATTGTTTTACTGGATTGCTGATATTCACGGTGCCCTCGTGAAATGGTCGTACAGGAAAATCCCCACTTCATCGCTACCTCGTAGATGCTGTGTCCCATCGGCCTTGCGCCAAGTATAAAACCACGTTCAAAGTCATTTAAATCTTGATAACCTGCCATTGTAGCAGCAGTAACCGATCTAACAACTACGGTAGACACATGTCTTACATAGGCGTTGCCGGCGGCAGCACCATATTAAGCCTGTTTACATATCTCTGTGTTTGAATACGTATTATTATAATAGTTTCTTTGGCATTTCAGTGTAGATGTGACCGAGTACATCTATTGTTCTACAGTTTCACTCTTTAATAACCAAAGAATCAAAAAAATCGGTCTTCAGAGACACTGGTTTTACAGGAGGGCGTTTTCCAATTTGAAATTACAATGATATTATTTCCTTCAGCTGCTGACGGGCGTTAATAGATATCAACGAAGACAGGTGAAAATGTGTGCCCCGACCGGAACTTGAACCAGGGATCTCCTGCTTAGATGGCAGTCGCTCTATCCATCTGAGCCACAGACGGCACAGAGGATAGTGAGACTACAGGGACTGTCTCGCGCACGCCTCCCGCGAGACCCACATTCTCACCTTTGTATGTCCACACACTACATTCGTAGCGTCCTTTCGCACATGTCCGGAAGAACAGACACAATATCCATATAAATATATTTTCCAATTCGCGTGCGCTGCGTCTCCACGGGGCACCACAGACGCACCTGCTGACGGTGAAGACACCCATAGTCGAAGACGTTGTGCAATGGCAACGAAAGGCGTGTGGGGAGGAGTCAGACGTTGTGGACAACGATCTTGATAAAGGCGACCAGCAGCTCTTCCAGTACTGTGCGCTTTGGCCACACAGGATACTCGTGTCGGTGTATTCGGCAAAAGTGTACTCAGAAATGTTGCTCTAACACTCACAGTCACATGAACGAGACTCGATCCAGGTCAGAGAGGAGACAGCCGTCAAATGACAGCATAGGATCAGACGTAAGTAACCCCCCCCCCCTCCAGTGATTATAACCCTGTTGCATACCACATTAGCGAAGGTGTATTTATACGGCTGTAGCACGGATATACCTTTCCATACATGGGCTCCTCTTCAGAATATCGTCACTCAGTTCCCTAGAAGTTTTTAACGGGAATTTTGCAACATCCTGTATCTCTCCACTAACTATACAGTTCTTTCCAGAATTAGATCCCTCTGCAGTGGAGTGTGCGCCGATATGAAATTTCCCGGCAAATTAAAACTGTGTGCGGGACCGAGACTTGAACTCGGGACCTTTGCCTTTCGTGGGCGAGTGCTCTACCATCTGAGCTACCCAAACACGACTCACGTCCCGTCTAAACAGCTTTACTTCTGCAGTACCCCGTCTCCTACCTACAGCTGTTGCACGACATTCGAAATATACGGATGTATTTCAGAATTTCGGCGTAATGCAACTTCGCAGAAACATGGCTGAATTTTCCTGTATATTGTTATCATTAAAACCAAGCACTGTCTCTGTCTCCATATCAAAAAGTATTAGGTAATATTTTCATCATTTCTAGCACTATTAAAGTTGGTAGGTGTAGGAAAAAATACTACTATCATTCTGAAAATATCGTTGAGAAGCGATAGAATTCCTACAAACAAATTTAAGAAAATCATTTTGGGTACTAGGCCATGTCATTATACAACAGTGAAACAACTAAAATAACGACATTTCGACCATCATTTGAACGATCCTCTTCAGAGCGAATAAATGCCACGAAATTTCAAATCAGCAGCAGCGAAATGAAAGGTCGATTTGGAAACAATTTCTATTTCTTCTTTCTTATCTTCGATTAATTTCCCAAATATCTCGTTCGTTTCGTATGTTGCTTTCTTTATACAAGGTGCTCAACATTTCTAGAGCTTGCAATTTTACCTAGTAACTCATGCATGCAAACGTCATCTAACGAGGCTACAGAGCATCAAAATACAGGCACCAGCCCCGGCGAATGTATGTAAGTAGAGTGTGATGCCGTGATTATTTATCAATTTGATCATGTATCATGTTCCGGAAGTTACAAGGGAATATCGTTATCATACCTCTGACGGCGGAATACAAGTACTGGTACCGTTGTTGCTAACTTTCATAGGTGGTAGTATGGATCAAAGTAAGAAAAAAATGTCCGGTAAACATGGGCTACAAAATGCATACCTGAGGCGCTATGAGCACTTGTTCAACAGTGGAGATATGTTTTATGCTAGCGAAGATGAACAAGTCCTCACAGCTCTTAAGGTATGCATTTTACAGCCCATGTGTACTGGACATTCGGTCCATACTACCACCTCTGAAAGTTTCCTGCCCTACATCTTAGCTGCAACACTACTGGTACATACTGTCACACGCAACAGGAATGTCTTCTCTTCCAATTTTCCGTTATAGGGACATAACCTCAAATTTATACATTTATCCATCTCCATCATCATAGAAAATTGGTAACATCTTCATTGAATCTTTCTGTGTACACATATTTTACAGACTCCAGCGCCTGTAACTTCGATACCCTGTAGCGTCGCTGGATGACGTTTCCAGACATCGATTCCTATGTAAAACTTCATCTGGTAGGTCCCCTCTACAGACGCGATAAGTGTGTAGCACGACGTGTGAAACATTCTGTATGCAAAGTGAATAACATGGGTGAATGGGCTAGAACCGAACCGCCCCCCCCCCCCCTCCCATTATCTCTCTCTCTCTCTCTCTCTCTCTCTCTCTCTCTCTCTCTCTCTCTCTCTCTCTCTCTCTCTCTCTCTCTCTGTCTCTCTCATTCTCTCACTTTCATTCTCTCACTCTCTCTTCTCAACTATCAACTGCCAGCTTTCCTTTATGTCTTTTAAGTCTTAAAATTGCTGTCTGATTTCTGGCAGAGCTCTAGATAACATGCCGCTCACTGTATTTTGTCGCTGGTTGCATCATCTTAAATTCAAACTGTATATTTTGCTCAAAATTGTCAGAAGTTATTTTGTAACATCTATAGATGTTATAAATATGGGTTGAATTTCTTCAACCGATCTCTAGCGGCTAGTGTGTTCTCTCAAAATCGATTTTCCTCTAGCTCGTCTCCTCTAATTCCTGTGTAAATATTTTGGATCAGTATTTTCAGCCAGGACGTATGAAAGTGATGGTTCGATAGTATCCGCACTTATCACTATTTGCCTTATTTGGTGTTGGTGTTATTTTTTTCGTTTAGTCTGAAAATTTAGCAGTCACGTCAGTTAGCATAGATGTTGAGGAGTGAAGCAGCAAACGTCGACAGAGTGAGTCCTCGCCGGTGCTGATAGAGCCTTCTGGTGGCGGAGCCCTGCACTACAGACAACTGAGTGTGTGAGGAACTAGTAGCGACATCTAGCAGCGAAGTGATGAACAGCAAAATGGCCGCGAAAATTGAGTGACTTAAATGTCTAGTTGCTGTTTATTTCTTCCTTTACACTATTATTACAAAACAGATTACGGCATCACTGCTCGGTTTGTCTGTTACCGTATTTTTGTGTATTTCACACATTACAAAATAGTTCTGTTCTGATAACATATAATGCAAACTACATCTCGAGCGACATTAATGTACGCAGCATGTTACATTCATCATTCCCTCTTCGTAATTTAGTATTACTAATAGTTTTGTCCACACTTTTAAGCATTAAAAATGGATATGTGGCTCGGAACAGGACTACTGTTACATTAAATGTTAACAACATAATCGCACAGTATAGTGAGTTAAAGAATATTGAACAGCAACGAGAACTGTAAGTAAGTTTATGCAGTGCAACGTTAGTGATATAATAGTACAACAGTAATAGGCGTTTTTCAGCCCTTATTTCTATTTTACAGTTTCACTCATTACTGATGGCAAATGCCTTGCAGAGAACGTAATATTCTGCATCTTCGGTCCGGCCTTTACAATCTCTTTCATTGAACTGCACTTAACCTGGAGAGGTAGTAATACAATTTTTTCTCTGATCTACAAGATACTTTTACAAAAAGTAGTGGCAGAGAGGTAGTCATGTAACTATTAATCGAAATATTATATGAACTATATGGGCGTGTTAGTAAAATCACCAAGAAATTCCTCTCATTAATTTTAAGTGTTATCTGTTTGATACAGCATTCAGCTCACATAAAACCACGAGAAATATCGTTTTTATAAAAAAAACAGTTTATGTCATTAGTGACCTGTGTAAAATCAAACATCTCATTTTGACACTAGAATAATTTGAGAAAAAAAGGCCTGTTTTAGTTTTTGAAAATGCAATAAGTGAAAACAATGTATTTTTAAAAGGTATTGTCAATTGTTACGAAACGATTTATTATACAGAATTTATTAATCGCATAGTAAATCATGATACAAAAAAGAACACCTTGTTGGCTTGTGATACAATATTTTGCATTTTCTTATGACTTTGAAATAATTACTGCTTTTTCAGCACTGAGAATGAGTAAAATACATTATGTAATATATGAATCAGTATGATAAACTTTTTTCGAATATTCATTGTTAACTACAAGAAAATGGCAGATGTTTGGGTATTTACCTCAGAAGTATTCAGCACACGAAGGATAACAAAAATCATTTTTTTGGTAAGGTTTTTGTTTCATAGTTTCCTACAAATATTACTGATACCACAGTGAGATATATTAAGTACCTTAAAATATATGTAGATGTGGTCTGGTGAAGAAAGTGTGTGAATTAAAATTTAAAATGCTTGCACCAGCATAATCAGGTTTAGTTTGTAGTGTGGGAGTGAGCTCCACGTGGGACCCGAAGCACGGACCCCACGGGGGTGCCCGGCATGCGCCACATGCCAAGGCAGAGGTGGAGGCTAGTGTTCGGAAATCTGAAAATTCCAGCGCCGGCCGGGGATTGAACCCCGGCCCGGCTGGGGCGAATAGCCCCAGCCGAGGCGCTGGAACGTTCCAGACCCCCTTACCACTAGACCACCGGGGACCCCGGCTGTTTCTTGCTCCATAGTCCAGCTAGTGGTCGTAGAGCACTTCCTGTTGTCCCCCGTGTTTACACCGAGGCAGCAGTGGCGTGGTGTAACAGGAAGTGTTTACTTGCGTCCGCTGGATGTCCACTTAGTGTACGACTTATTTACCCGGCTGCCGTTCGTGTCGCTATAATCTCCTTAGTTCCGTTACAATTACATGCAGGGACTGAAAATCTGCCTATGCAGTTGCACGCAGTCGCATCTCACTATTTGAACCTTTGTAATTCGATCGTGTTGTCAAGACCCATGTCAGAACTGTTTATCGAAGAATGCTCATGTGTTCGGTACATTTCATAAACGGAAGCGACTGGGAAAACAGACAGCCCGTAAACATTTTGTAATGAAGTGTCAGCCGGTACGTAATACTCGATATCTGGAGTTGTTTTATCGGTTATTAAGATAATCGTTTCACCCCTATACACTTAAAAAATTCCCGTGTTTTCTTAATAAAGCATAAGCACAGTACATAAATCCCTCGCGAAAATGACATCGGAGAAGTACAAGTGTTCGAGTGCCACAGAAAACAAGTGGGTCCTTGAAGGTGTGGAACGGAGAGCAGAACTAAAATAAGATGTAACGTTTCGGGATTCCCTCATAGTCGCGTAGACACTCCAGAAGCAGGAAGATCCGTTTGATGACGTCTCTTGAGGAGCGAGGAAAAAATTCACTCTCAAATAACTACTGTACAAGATGCCTCGCCGCCTCTTGAAGGGTGTCATGGGATTCTGCAGCCGTGGACTCGGCGACCTGTGAGCCAACGCGGTGTTTCTGACCACATACATTTTAGCTGCGGGTTCTCCGACGTGCAAAGGAAGCCGCGACAATGGGGAGGCTCTGCGTGCCGTTTTGTAATAAGAACGCCTCTCCACATTTTATCGTAGGAATGATATAAATTTTAAACTTCTTAGATCCACCGAGTCATTATGTATTCTTAAAATATCTTTTAACTCTTTTTCAACACATATGTATCTTTTACCTCTTTCACTGAAGAAGCTGACCAACAGATTTTTTTTCAATTTCAGGTATTGGTTTTATTGCATTCTCCTTTAGCGTATTGATCAGAAATTGTAGGTTAAGATACCTTTGCCTTATTGAGTATCGTTTGCTATGCCAAACTTCGACAGCATTCATGGTCCTGTGCATCGAATTGATGACGGTAGATAGCTGACCGAAATCACTTTGAAATAAATTATCTGAACGCAGATAACTTTGATACAGTAGTGTTAGGTATCGAAGTATTATCTAACGCAACTGAAGCCAACCTAAGAGTGAATTTATTTCGAAATAATTTTAGTCGACTGTCTGTCTTCACCAATTCCACATTTCAGGTTGTGTACTAGCATTTTCCATCTATTGACTGATTAAATAGTCTACGCCACTGGGCACTTGCTACGCTGTTACTCTCCATGCTTCATCAAGGCAGTCCGGTGGAAGATGGACTCTACAGCACACGTGCGGCAAGACAAACGAACTACTTCTTCATCCCTGTATTGCTCCACTAATCGCAGTTCTTGTATGTCTTCCACAGGCATTGCTTGAAATGAAAATTACAACTGTAAAATAAATGTCTCGGATAACACTGTTTTCATAGTTTAATTTGCAATCATTTCGAAGTAAAGCAATGCAGTTTTAAATGACAACCAAGTTATGACATTTCTCGGTTGAGAAAAAATATTTCACAATTATTTTGACTTTCCTCTGGTAAAAAAGCTAGTCTTCCGTGCTTCAGGTATCAACAAGTTGTTTCGAACACCTCTGAAACGTCCGTCCATAAGAAGAGCTTTATTTTCAAACATTTTCTCCCCTTCTTCGTAACTGATCACCAGGATTCATTTGTCAGGAACAGGGTTATTATCAGTCTCCAAAAAAACTTCAGTCACTTTCAAAATATCTTCGTGCTGCCGAATCCCTGAACTACTGCCACGGTTATGGGACATCCCAGAAGCTTCCCTTACACAGTGCAGTCTTTCTCATAATTCGTTATACTTGCGACGTAATCTAAACCTTTATCTCGCAAATCTTGAAATTGCTCTTTAAACCCTCCGAAAAAAGGCACTGTCTACTCACCGCAGACTGTTTCCCAGCAGTTATGCATTCGTTTCTCAATCTCCACATCTGTTTCGTCAGGTTGGGCGAGAAACTTACAGTTGAGCCGTGATTCTACCATTTACAATTTTTAAACTGCCGCTGCTCCTATTCCGTTCGGAGTTCCTGTACAAGCAATTCGTATAATTACCACATTTCCGGTGCTCCTGGCACCGCTTACCATCCTTTCCCCTTTCTGTTTCCTTTTCCTTTCCTTTTTCTAACCACAGGCTCCAGTCACATTAACGTGATCACCGCCTGTGTCCGACGCTAATGAGTAGGGTATGCGTAACGCGGAAACTCAGCCACTTATGTGACATCCAAAAGGACGTGATCATTGCCTTTCGGGCCACAGGTGGATGCATTTTCGAAACGGCAGAGTTCGTAAAATGTTGGCGTGTTGCCATATTTAAAGCACTCCGCGCATGGCGCTGTCGAGAGCCGACGCTGAGGCCGTTGTGGTGCCCCACGGTCCACAGAGGACAGGAGTTAAAGGAGACCGCAGGTGAATAACGTGCAACTGCTGAGCAACTGACCATGCACGTGAACCGAAGAGCCTACCGACAGTGTCTCCTCTAAGACCACTCAGCGAAAAATGCTATGTGTGGGTCTCCACAGCAGACTCCTGGTCCACACACCTATGCTGACTGCTGTTCGTCCGCGACGAAGGCTGGAATTTTCACGCCAGTTCTGCGACTGGGCGTCCACTGAACGGTGACCTGCGGGCTTTCCAAGTGACAGACAGGCGTCGGCGTGTAGGGCGCGATTCACCTGAAAGTGAACACCCTGCAACAGTCGGCGGCAGGGTTAGGACAGGAGGAAGGATCGTTACGATCTCACAAACGTTATCGTGACACTCCCGTCGTTCTGGAAGGCACAGTGGATGAGCAGAAATATCGGTCGGAACCGTTGCCACACCTACATCGAGTCTTTTTTCCCTCGGTATCTACCAGCAGAACAACTAAATCTGTGACACAGCTTGCAGTGTGAAAAGCACCAGGATGAGTTTGCTGTACTCCGCCGACCACCAGGCTTCCCGGAATCGAGAATATGTGGGACCACCTCGATGAAGCTCTTCCTATCCTGGGTCCTCAACCGAAAAACGTAGCGCAGCTAACTAAGGCACCGGCGTCGGCATGGCTCAGTACCTCACTGACTCCTACGCGTTTCTCAGTTGTCCGCGCTTCCCGTTAATCGTACCCCCCTACAGTAACTCAATGACGACACTCTCCCGTACACGTCAGCATCATCAACAGCCGCAGACTGCTGTTCACTCAGCCTGTCACCTCATTTATGTCTATACAGCATAACAGCTGTCTGTTACACTTCCTGGGACACTCCTGACGATATCCTTGTGTCTGATCAACGCTCGCCGTCGAGAACGTACTGGTATCTGTTGTAGACTTGAAGCCGCTCTCATATCTGGGAACCGACTCCGTATGCTCATACGACGCCCTTGGTTAACAGTGTGCAGTGGAGCACCGTGCCAAAGGCTTTTCTCAAATATAGGAGAGTGCAATGTGCTTGGGACCTTTCATCCGTGGTTCGCAGTGTATAATGTGCGAAAAGGGCAAGCTGCGTTTCACACGAGCTTTCTAAAACCGTGCTGATTTCTGGACGTAAGCTTTTCGGTGTCTAGGAAATTTATTATAATCATATTTAGAATACGTTCTAGGATTCTGCAGAAAATCGATGTCTGTAATTTTGCACATCCTTTCTGTTACTCTTCTTTTACACGAGTGTCACCTGCGATTTTTTAAACTGCCTTAGGTTGGACCCATTACAGGTGTAATATTCAGAAGGCAAATGTATATTGATCTCGTTATATACGGCTGCAACTTGCGCTTTTGCCAGTCCTTTGCGAAATACTGCTGGGCAAGAGAAAGGCGATAAATGCGAATGAAGTAAGTAAAACTGAAATTGTTTTAATTTCTTCGCTGTCGCCGAATCCTTTCCAAGCGATGCGTCCTTGAGCGGGTCAAACAGGTAGCAATAAATGCTCTACAAGTGAGGTTGACTTTTGAAGTTTTTCTTACCAGTCAAGTACAATGCAGACAGCTTCCATTCTCCATAATATCAGCAATATGAAAATGAAAATTCACGAAAGTCAAATCTGGACTGTAGCGATAATGACGCAGAGTCTCCCAACCCATTACTGTTTCTTTTCCCTTCCAGTGGTTTCTTGGATCAGCTGCGCTATGTTTGGGCGAGCGTTGTTGTGTAATAGTATCACGTCTTTTCTTTGACATTGGCGACCCTTTCCTCTCGTTTTCGGCTTTACTTTGCTCATCACTATGTGTGAGTGGTCAGCGCTGCATCCTGTACGCTGATCTTCCAAATAATCACCAAAATACAACTACTTTGGCATCCAAATGATGGCCAGCATCACTTTCCTCGCTGATGCTCGAGTTTGAATTCCTTTCGGACAGGTGAACTAGTGTGCTTCCATTTCACTCCTTGTCTTTTCGAGTCGGGTTCCCCATTTTGAACGAAAGTTTAATCACACGTTAAAATCTCGTTCGAAAAAGGTTCACCTTCACGTTCATAGCACTCTTTGTTTCCTTGTGTTGTGTGAATTCTCTCGGGACCCACGTTGGACTTGTTTCGCTGTACTTGAGCATGTCAATGACGACGTTGTGGACTGTGCCACTACCTGTTGCAGCTATTTTGCTATTCAGTTCTACTGCAACACGTCGGCCATCAGGAGTAATGTCGTCAGAGCCGGCTTTAAGCGAAGGAGGAGACAGTTCAATTGGCCGGCCACGGTGTTTTTTTTATTAGTCACTGAAGTTAGATTGTTTTTGAACTGTCCTACGTATTTATCAAAAATTTCCGTCGTTCGCACAGCTTCGACCATACTGAAAAAACGTTAGAGAAAATATTTCGGCCGTTTTCCGTCTTCTGAAAGGGAAAACGCATCGTTGAACGTTGTTCAGTTAATGTGGAAACTTCAACCAGATACGCCATTCTCAATTGCAACATTAAGGTTATAAATAAAACAATTATTTTTTGTCAGCCGCTCTTAGCTCATCACAGTCATGCCATCCTAAAGTCATGAAACTACAAAAATTCTTCCTACGGACTATTCGACTTCATTAATTTGCTTTGCAGGGGAAACTCACGAAGGAGTATGCGCTTAGTATTTAGTCGGTCATTTCTAGTTGATGAGAAAGTTAAAACAAACAAGTAGCAAACCATTGCTCATTTATTTAGGAACAACATTTATCAGATACAGCTGAGTAACGTTTAACCCAAACCTTAAATGTCATATATATGACACTGCTCGTAGCTGCATCATCTGGCAAGAGTACGCACTAACACCAATAACAAGAAAATGCACCATGACTTTCGTAAACTGTGCATTCTTCATGCCACTGTTGGGAGCAGACATCACACTCAATACAGTCTTCCGTGACAGACTCGTTTTAGTCTTCACCACACCTTGGGCAGTTCAAGACATGAAGTTGGAATAAAAGACAATTGTGAAGGTGATTCGATAAACCCTATGCCTGGCACTTAGATATGATTTGCACAATATCCATGTGGGTGTAGATCCCTCCTTGGATTGTGCCCTGGTTGTTGCTGAAGATGATGGAGCAGTTTAATCCAGATTAGCCACAGAGATTCTACGTTGTTCGTTACTGATATTTTGTCCCTCCTTGGTTTAGTTTGTTTTCCTAACAATGCATTTTTGTACGTAGACTCAAACAGAATTCCGGATGTTTTTGCAGCTTGCTTTAGATGTTCGAAAACCTAAAATTGTGCAGTTCACAAAACGAAAAATCATAGTGTCCTATGACTACAGCATCAATAACTCTCATTTTCAGTCGGTCAGCTCACACAAATACCTCGGTGTAACACATTGTAAGGATACGGAATGGAAGCAGGACTGAATAAAACTCAAACGATTTCTACACCTGGATAAGCGTTCGACAATGTAAAATGGTGCAAGATCGAAGTTGTGAAGAAAATAGCTCTAGGCAGAGACGGGTATATATTAGTACAAGACCCAAGAGGAAATAAGAGTGGAAGACCAAGAACGAAGTGCAAGGATTAAAAAGAGAGTAAGACTTTGATGTAGTTATTCGCCTATACTGTTCAATGTTTGTATCAAAGAAGCAATGAAGAAAATAAGAGAGAGGTTCAAGATTCGCACTGAAATACGGGTTGAAAGGATATCAGTGACAGTGTTTGCTGATAATATTATCGTTGTCAGTGAAAGTGAATTACTACAGGATCTGATGAATGAAATATACAATATAATGAGTGTAGAATTAGGGGTCAGAGTAAATCAAAGACAATAGTGATGAGATGAAGCATAAACGGGAAAAGCGAGAGTCTTAACATTGGTGATAACGAAGTAAGAAATGGAACCATCACATCGTGTCGGTCAAAGATAATGGTGGTGGCGAACTGTAATTTATTGTTAGAATTAAAGAGAAATATAATCAGTGCACAAAGATGATCTTTTTTGAACTATTGGTGCGACCCATACTCTAATATTGCTCCATGGTGTGGGACCTGTCCCATATACGAGTAGCAGGGGATATTGAACTGTTCATAATAAAGACAGCACAGGTTTGTTTGGCTCACAGGAGAATGTAACAGAGATGCTGAAGAAATTGGGAGATGCCTGAAGATACACATAAGCTATCCCGAGAAAGCTTACTTGCCAAATTTCTAGAACATACCGTAAATTTTGAATATACGAGGTGTTTTAAAAGAAATTGGGAACGTTCGTAATTTCGCGCCAATGGCGTGTTGGGGCGAAATGCAGTTGACATCCCTGCACGCGCGTGTGCTTAATGTGTAACTGCGGGAAGTTTCACTGTTGTATGTCTGTTAGCTTATTGTTCAGTGCTGTATTGACTAGAACGTTGTGTCGCACAGTTGGCGAACTTCGAGAGGGTATAGTTAGAGGAGCAAAGCGCCTGCAATAAATTTTGCGTGAAACTCAAGAAAACCGCCGCTCGGGGTAGCTGCGCAGTCTAGGGGCCTTGCCACGGTTCGTGTGGCTCCCCTCTGTCGGAGGTTAGAGTCCTCCCTCGGGCGTGGGTGTGTGTAAGTGGTGCAAGCCTAGGGACTGATGACATCAGCAGTTGGTCCCATAGGAACATAAGAGCTAAACTCAAGAACACCTCTACAGAGACACGCCAAATGATGCAGGAAGCCTACGGTGATGAGTGCTTAAGCCGCACTCGGTGTTACGGATGGTTCACACGGTTTAAGAACGGCCGGACGGAAGCTAAAGACGACGCTCGTCCTCCGACTTCTGCCAGCAACGCTTGTGTCAGGAACGTCAACGATCCTGTGCGTGCTGAACGAAGACTGACTGTCCGAGAGATTGCAGAAGAATGTAACATTGCAGTTGGATCGTGAAATCCTAATACAGCGTCTTGCAATGTATCGTGTTGCCGCCAAGTTCGTGCCACGGCTCACGAGTCAAGAGCAGAAAGACCTCCACCTCCCAATCTGAGAAGAGCCTTAGGATCACCCAAATGAGAACGAGATGTTCCTTAAGAAAATTATAACTGGTGATGGGTCTGCAGTTTTGACGTTGTCATGAAGGTTCAATCTTCACAATGTGTAGGGAAATGTTCTGAACGATCAACATATAAAATAGCTTGTCAGGTCAGCTTGGCCCTTGCAGACATTTATTTTCAAAGTTGAAAACCAAGTTGAGAGGACGAAGATTTGTAACGATAGACGCACGGTCCAGCGAAAGGCGAACCAAGTCTGCTCCCAGAAGTGGAAACGGTTTATCAGTCGTGGGGGTGATCATATACAAATATGTGAAGGTAAGCGTAGAAAATTTTTGTGGACAAAGTTCCGGAATTTTTTAAACAGACCTCTTAGACGAAAGGTAATGAATACAGGCAAGTGGTCTGCAAATGTTCGTACGCTTGAGTTCGCTTCCATTCGCTGCTGTTGAAACTGGGCTTAATAATAATATTCCCTGTGTGAGATGTAATTGGAAAACTATGTAAACGCTGAGCTGTGCGCCGCTTACAGCCCACGCGAAATTATTCTCGGAGGGACACATCATTATCCCCTTCGTGCCTAAAGTTGCTTCGGCCAAACTCAAACTCAAACTCAATTGCCAGGCCGATAGCTCGTTATCCTACTGCTCTGCAAGTAACACTTGGTCTGAAACCATCTGTACGGTTATGTAGGTTAAGACACTGCAGCCACTCAAAATGGTGGCTCCACGTTTGCGAGTAACTGACGAGAAAAGAAATTCTGAATTTTCTGTGACACTCCGTAGCATTAAGAAAGCTGAGTGACGTTAGTTGGTTGTGAGGTGTAATGGAAAGGATAATAGCTTCACATGTTGTGTTCGGATACCAAGATTTAAAAGCCTGAAGTCTTATATTTCAGAAGCAAGGAGCGTAACAATCAAGTGATTTATGAACAGTACGTGCACACATTTTTGCTCGGTTGATTTTAATTGAGGTTGCAACGTGCAGGTCAAGCAAGTACCGTACTGTAGAGAGGTTGAGCAAGAGAAGCGTTTGGAACATGTGTTTACCCTTATTTTGGATAGTTAGCTTTCTTATCTGAGAAGTAATTGTGGCTAGCCCTTGACATGCATCACGAATTCCTTCGTCGTTCAGTCTAATATCGCCTTCCCCCCCCCCCCCCCCCCCACACACACAATACCCTCCACCTCTCATGATTTTGAAAATAAAAGTGTTCCTAGAAAAGTTGTTCACTGTACAGTTTATTTATGTGCCAAAGTTAGTGATAATGTGGGGGAGGGAAGGCCACAGACCTCAGGGAGGGGGGGGGGGGGTGGTAGGACAGGGGGTACTGGCAAATGTCTGATGACACTCAGGAGCAACGGTCTAAGAAAGGCTGGGAACCACTGTTCAACTGCCTGTGAATGTATACTGAACATAAATGTGGAAAACTGACACAACCCACTTTTTGAATTTTTTTTAATTCGAGTTAACTAGTTTTGGAACCGTTTGAGGGACATCTGAAAATGTGGCGCACAGAATTCGCGTCTTTATGTCTTTAGAGTGAATCTGGGTACTGGCTCTTTGACAATAAGACAGAGCACTCTTTAATGTATCGCCACGAGCGGCAGTTAAACGGCGACATGTATCGCGAAACCAAAACACCTACTTACCGTGGCAGCGTGGGCGCTATTGCAGTTAATATCCATCTAGCAACTTGCGTTTTAGTTGTCTGTTGGCCACTGGTCAATCTCTTTCCATTGTAAATATAAATACGAATTGTCACCATATATCACAAGCATAACGTTTACCACAGATGTACGTTACAAAGATCTTCACTTAAAAATACAGCATACTTTGCTCTGAAACAATTTTTTGGATTTTTGTGCTTATAACACGACGGCGTGCTGAGAAGATAATGACTCGGTCTGTTTTATTTGAAGTCAGTAACATTCCACATCTTTACTATGGATATCTGCAGCCCTCTGCTTCGTACCGCGTTACATAGCGGTGTGTGACGTGACTATGTTGGGGGTGAGAAAAAGCTCACAACACTAAAAGCACGAATTCGAAGACTTCGTCCGCATGTGGAGCACACTCTCCTTGAGCACGGCAGTGCCAAACTACACACGATCGCTGCGGCATCTGCAGCAAGCCGACGTCCTTGGTTCACTGCCGTCGATCATCCTACACACAGTCTCGATTTTCGTCTATGTGCAAAACTAAGAAAACCTTCGAGCACTTCAATTATTTCAAGCGGTGCAAGCAGAGGTAAGGTTGTGGCTCTGTTAACATAGTCGAACAATATACTGTGACGGTGTCAACAAAATAGTATCTAGTTGGGGAAATTGTGCTGGTTCCGAGGGTGAGTGTGTTGAAAACTAAATTTATTGACGTGAAGAATACCGATGCAGAATGTTCATGAAGTTTGTTTTATTTAAAAATCTTTGTGACTTTTCACTCAAAACTTGTCAACATTACTTTTCTGTACGTCCTCGTACAATGGATGTCTCAAAAAATACGTACATTGATCAAAATAAGTGTTAACATGAATGCTTTTAACAGCACTAGGTTCAAAAAATTTTAACTCTATGCCAATTGCAGATTAATTTTAATGGCAGCTAGCGCGATTATATGAGTGGACTATTAGATTTAATGGTGAGCATTTATGTAATTTTTAAACATTCTCTGCCTTGTCATTCTTCCTCTCTTAAGTGCCTCGTCTTCCAGTAACACTGTCGATCGATAGCATGATCTGTTGTCCGTCCATGGTTTTTCAGACCATTGATTCAGTGCTGAACCCAAACTGCTGGTCTGAGTTATTTAGCCTGGATAATCCTGTGCGTCGTGGGTCACGTATGCCATTAATCTTTCAAAGAAATGGTTCAAATGGCTCTGAGCACTATGGGACTTAACATCTGAGGTCATCAGTCCCTTAGAACTTAGGTTTAAGTAGTTCTAACTAACCTAAGGACATCACACACACACACACACACACACACACACACACACACACACACACACACACCCGAGTCTGGATTCGAACCTGCGACCGTAGCGGTCGCGCGGTTCGAGACTGAAGCGCCTAGAACAGCTCGTCCACAATGGCCGGCCATTAATGTTTCATTGAATTATTAATTT
Organism: Schistocerca gregaria; assembly: GCF_023897955.1. NCBI lineage: Eukaryota > Metazoa > Arthropoda > Insecta > Orthoptera > Acrididae > Schistocerca > Schistocerca gregaria. The sequence continues at coordinate 363,395 of NW_026061864.1, read as the reverse complement.
CAACAAGTTTTATTTATTGTTGCGAAATTGCGCTACCAAAACAATCGAGTTTTGCTATGTGGATGCTGTTGAGAATTTCTGCATTTTCGTACCGCTATATTTTTGACTATATCTGTCGATGGTGTTGTTGTTGTCTTCAGTCCTGAGACTGGTGTGATGCAGCTCTCCATGCTACTCTATCCTGTGAAAGCTGCTTCATCTCCCAGTACCTACTGCAACCTACATCCTTCTGAATCTGCTTAGTGTATTCATCTCTTGGTCTCCCTCTACGATTTTTACCCTGCACGCTGCCCTCCAATGCTAAATTTGTGATCCCTTGATGCCTCAAAACATGTCCTACCAACCGATCCCTTCTTCTAGTCAAGTTGTGCCACAAACTTCTCTTCTCTCCAATCCTATTCAATACCTCCTCATTAGTTACGTGATCTACCCATCTAATCTTCAGCATTCTTCTGTAGCATCACATTTCGAAAGCTTCTATTCTCTTCTTGTCCAAACTAGTTATCGTCCATGTTTCACTTTCATACATGGTTACACTCCAAACAAATACTCGGAGAAACGACTTCCTGATACATAAATCTGTATTCGATATTAACAAATTTCTCTTCTTCAGAAACGCTTTCCTTGCCATTGCCAGTCTACATTTTATATCCTCTCTACTTCGACCATCATCAGTTATTTTACTTCCTAAATAGCAAAACTCCTTTACTAATTTAAGTGTCTCATTTCCTAATCTAATCCCCTCAGCATCACCCGATTTAATTTGACTACATTCCATTATCCTCGTTTTGCTTTTGTTGATGTTCATCTTATATCCTCTTTTCAAGACACTGTCCATTCCGTTCAACTGCTCTTCCAAGTCCTTTGCCGTCTCTGACAGAATTACTATTTCATCGGCGAACCTCAAAGTTTTTACTTCTTCTCCATGAATTTTAATACCTACTCCAAATTTTTCTTTTGTTTCCTTCACTGCTTGCTCAATATACAGATTGAATAACATCGGGAGAGGCTACAACCCTGTCTCACTCCTTTTCCAACCACTGCTTCCCTTTCATGCCCCTCGACTCTAATAATTGCCATCTGGTTTCTGTACAAATTGTAAATATCCTTTCGCTCCCTGTATTTTACCCCTCTGTCGATGGTATCCTTAATATTTTTCGATACGATCGCATTTCAAATGCCTAATAGAGTCCATGACTCAGCTCCATAGAGTAGGACACCGAACGTGTAACATCGAAGTAGTCGACTGCTCTGAAGGTTCTCAGCAGTCGCCGCGGACTAAATGACTGCAGGGGACTCGATGCATTGGCCATAAGTTTTCTAGTAATTCTGGAGATTTTCCTTTGGACTAAGTATGAAGTCGTTCCTTGTTGCTTAGATCGTGCAGGTTTCAGACCGATTGTGTTAGTATTGCTACACTACTAAATGTGTATCCACCACCATATCAGGGTATATAATGAAACGGCGGCCCTCTTTCGTCATGCCTTACAAGGAGATATCTCCAGCGGTAGGATCGACTTTTTGGAACCATCTATACGGTTATGTAGGTTAAGCACCCAAGTATCGCACACTGCAGCCATTCATCCTGTTGAGTCGACGTTAGCGAGGAAGTGACGAGAAAAGAAATTCGGAATTTTGTGTGAGACTCGATAGTATGAAGAAAGCCGAATGACATCAGTTGGTTATGAGGATAATTGAAAGGATACTAGCTTCACATGCATGAGGTTGTGGGTTCGAATCTCACCAGAGAAATAAATCTATTTTAGGTCTTTATCGAAGTGACATTGATAATCATATTCCTTCAACTGATGTAAATATATATATAGATTTTTAGTTCCACTCCTGGGTCACGTGATTCAATAGTGATATGAACTTCTTCATTTGGTCTGGTTTTTCTTCTTATCATCCCTTCTCCACTGGAAATATTTGTTTGTGAACTTTTAATTATCTTCATGTATCAATTCCGATTTAATGCCTCCTGTTTTAATTACCCTGTATTTTCATCTACGTTATTGTGTACATTATATCGATTTCTCACTTTGCTTGAATTTTATTTTACTTAGAAAACATTCTCTCATTTATGTCCTCATCTACACTATAATTTCCATAGTGCACAAAGATTTTATGTTATGTTTTAAATATTTGTATATCGATTACCATGCAAAAAAAGGCACGTCTCCCAAAGAAAAACGTTTTTCACATTAATGCACAGTCAATATAAATAGATTATTTCGTCTTTTGTTTTTTAATTCATTTATCGGAGTTTTGAAGTAATTCAATAGTCAAACAGATAGGTGTAATAAATTACACATTCACAAAAATTCCGATTGGAAGAAAAATTAAACAAATGGAAAAGTTCATACGGTGACTAAAACGATGTGACAAAAAATAGAACGAAATAAATTACATTTAAACCAATAAATAGAGTACAAATAAACATCAAAGTCATTTCTATAAAGATTTAAAAAAAATTACTGCACCTGACGAGGCATGGTTAAGCTTCTATCGTAACCATTATGACACGTAACCAGACTGTGGAATACGACTTCCTTCACGCTATGTAGCATCACGCAAAATTTTGAAATCTTTTCCGTCAGTTACTTTCAAACTGAGGGCCACCTGGATGCAGGGATCTTAAGTTGCACTACGGCTTATTTGGATTCAAAAAGTCGATCCCACCGCTGGGGGCTCTCCTTGTTAGTTTTAAGAGTAACAAACGGCTCATTTTGAAATAACAGTAATATCGCAGTCCAGTAGCGCCGGACCCTGCAAACTTGAAAGACAACTCCAGCAAAGGCAAAGAAAATGTTACTGTAGCAAGTAAATTACTGTAGGCAACTGAACAACAACGAAATAATAACAATAATTGGTTCGCAGGAGAGCTTCTGTAAAGTTTGCAAGGTAGGAGACGAGGCACTGGTAAAGCTGTGAGGACAGGGCGTGAGTCGTGCTGGGGTGGCTCAGTTGGTAGAGCACTTGCCAGCGAAAGGCAAGGGTCCCGAGTTCGAGTCTCGGTGCGGCACCCATTTTCAGTCTGCCAGGAAGTTTCAATAATAATAATAATAGATCCAGTCATATTAATATGACCAACTCCTATTTTCGAGGTCAACGTGTAATAACCCATAGACTCCAGGAGATAGCATTAGTAGGTGATGAATGGGGGTGGGGGGAGGAGGCTGGAAACAGTGAAGTCGTTGTCATAATGCGTAAAAGGGGCGATTTATGTGACGTCCAACAGGGCATAATCGTTGGCTTTCTTCCCAAGGGTGGAAGCATTTCCGAAACGGCAAAATCTGTAATCTTTTCACATGCCACTGTATGTAAAGTAAACCGTGAGTGGCAAAATCTCGGTATTCTAATCCGGCTCCAAGGCAAGTGTGTTGGACTACGGGCAGTAGGCGACACAGGTGAACGATAGCTGCAGATGTGTGTGCTGGCGAGAAGACGTGCAACTTTTGTGCAGCTGACAGCCCAGGCGAACCGAGGGCTGCCACCAATGTTTCCTCAACAACTTATGGGCTTCCGCAGTGGGCACCTGGTCCCTGCACCCACGCTGACTGCTCTTCATTGGCGTTGAAAGCTTCCATTTGCACGCCGGTACCACAACTGAAAGTCCACTGAGTGCTACAGGTGGCCTCTCCATATTCATCACATTTTGTGCTCCATCGGACAGATTGAAAGCAAACGCCCTGCAACCCTGAGGGAGTGTTATGGTGTGGGCAATGTTTTCGTGGCACTCCCTGGGTGATCTCGTTGTTCTGAAAGGCACAATTGATCAACCCTAGTACGCACCTATCCTTGGGGACCAAATACACCCCTAGATGCACGTGTAACATAGCTCGCAGTGTATGTGCGTGGTTCTGAAAGCTCTAGGATGAATTTACCGTACTGCCCTCACCACCAAATTTTCCGCCTTTAAACCCAATCGAGAATCTGAAAGGTCACCTCGATCGAGTAGTTTGTGCCACGGATCCTCAATCGATAGAATTCTATCGCAGCATGACAAGTACTGGGGTAGGAATGGCTTCTTATGACTGTCGTTACATCATTGACTCTATTCCTGTACGTCTCGTGCTGCAGAAGGTGTTTATTCGGTATTTTAACACGTGGTCAGATTACTGCGACTGGACAGTGTAATAATAATAATAAATTTCGCTTATTTCAGTGCCCTCGTTTAAGTCTTTCAATTGGACGGCACTTTGAAGACATGCTTATCATTAACGTACTCCAGTTGTCCAACCGGGGAAAGGGAATCGGCAGTTTAACGTGGAATCCGCACCACATGTTGTTTCTACCGACTCCTCATATCATTGAGAGGTGAAGGCTGTATTAAAAGCAGACAGAAAAATTTATTTGTTCATCTGGGATTCGATCCCGAGATTCTCGATTTGCAGGCACGCGCTGTGCCGGTAGACCACCAGGTCCAACAGTTACGAGACGGTAATCGAACTGTATTGGCAGAGTATTTCGTCGTATTTTGCGTCAAGTAAATGTGCTGTGGTGCAAGCCAAAGTACATTCACGCTAAGGGCATCAGTTCCGATCCCAGAAAAATGTGCAGCCAGAGCAGTATTGTAAGTAAAAATCAAACTCTTCCATTTTTCTTACCGAATTGCTATACATCTAGAAAACAAACCAAAATTGTGAAAACATTTCATACAAGATTACTGACAAATTTTTATGAGTAAAAATAAACGGGTATGGTAATATACATGGAGGTGAATGAAAAGTAGTGGCAGTTTGGCTATAATTCATGTCAGTCTTCATTGACTAAAATTCACTTTATCACATTTCCGTCTCGCGTCTCGATCACTTTCCACACCCACATGAAAGATGTCATACACTGTCTGTGCATCCATCTGTGATGATGTCTCGCTAGGACCGCCATATGGTGTCTTATCATTTGCTGTAAGACGTGCCACGAAATACTTCGTTCATTTGGGTGATCAGGCCATAATTGGGGGGACTCTACCGGATGAATACGGTGGATGTCCCAGTATGTCCCGCTGCCACGTATGCGGTGCTCCTGCACAGGGCTCGTCGTTTGGCGTCGTGTAAGTTGGTAGAATGCAGCACTGGAGGGAAAGATTGTTGCGCGCTCCGACCACGTGCCCTTCCAGTCTGCACCCAAGCACGTTTTTCGTGTTTCCCAAACATACTATTAAGGCACTCGAGCTAGCCTCTCCAACTCTGAGAGAGTACACACTGCAACTGACTCAAACACGACTTGTGCTGCTGACTTTACTACTTCAGCCCACCATCTGTCAGCAACAGAAAGTGTGCGTACCGAATGACTCACATCCGTCATATTATGGCATTGTGCTACCACTTTTTATCCAACACATGCAAAGACGCATGTGTGACTACTTGTTGTCTCCCATCTTGGTAGTGGCCTAATTATTGGGAGATTTTGAAGTGCATTATCTATACGTGGTGTATCAAAAACAATCATCCGACCTGGGCCGTCTATATTTCTGGAACTAAGAAACATATACAATGAATACAATGAATTTTGTCCTTTGATGTACGAAAACTAAAAAAAGTTATTTTCATCCTTTTCATTGGTGTTCAATATGCATCGTTGAGATGCACGGAACATGTCAATGCGGTGTTCAAATTGTACCAACACTGCAGCAAGCATGTCTGGAGTTACAGTTTCCACAGGTGCTGTTATGCGATGTCTCAGTTCATTTATTGCTGTTGGTAATGTAGGTACATAAAGAGTCTCTTACAAAACCATACATATATAATCACATATAGTCGGGTGCGGTGACCTTGGAGTCTAGTAGTCTAAGGGTGAGTGATTTAGTCCAGTGTGAACGATCCATCGTTCAGCAATCGTTTGATTTAGAAATTCCCACACTTCCAGATGCCACTGTCGCGGTGCCCCATCGCATTGGAAAATGAAGTCGTTCGAATCAAACTGTGGGAAGAGAAAGTTTTCAGGCATATCGAGATATATGCTTACTGTAACAGTGTTTCCGGCAAAGAAATATGAATCATACACATTTTCCCTCTAAACTGTACAAAATACATTAAATTTAGGAGAGTCTATTTTATGTTGTACACCTTCATGTGGTTGTCCCGTACCTCATATTGTCACATTATGACAGTTCACCTCTCTGTGTAAATGGAGTGTTGCCTCGTCACTAAACACTAACTGTGGGAGAAAACGGCCATCCTCCACCTTGACAAGAGTGAAATTATGGAACTTCACACGATGTATCGCCCTCACGAACAGCTCGCATTAGCTGAATTTAATATTGTTTGATGCATAAACGTCGACGCAGAGACGCCAGACGGACATCGGGGACGTGCTGAGCTCTCGAGCTGCACGGCGAACGGATTTCTGCGGACCCCTCGTGAAACTGTGGCGGATGCGTTTGACGTCTGTGTCAGGCATTCGGGGACGGCCCGGCGATTCGCCTTTCCGCAAACCTTCTCTTTCTCTTAATCGTTGATGCCATCATCTAATGCTCTGTGCTGTAGGAGGATCATCATCGTACCTTGTACGAAAGTCACGTCGAACACTTATTACTGCCCACACTGCGCAAAATGCAGAACACAAAACGCTTCCTGACGCCGCGACACCATTTTTACTAGGACTGAAATGGTCGGACAGTGCTGCTGCCAAGCGGTAACCATGTAAAGCCGTAGGGTTTGCTCTTTCCAGCAGTACGCTATTCACGCACATATGTCGAATAACATAATAGTTACTTTTTTTAAAAAAATCGGTTGATCCTTTTTGATACACCCTGCATATTTACACCCTAAGCAGTACCACCAATAAATTATCCCAGTGTGAAGGAAATCGTTAGATGTGATGTACGTGTAAAGGCAAACAAATGATAACAATTGCTGTTAAATTGGGTGACTCATTCAGGAGAAAGTCATAACGCGTTGGGCCACCTCTGGCCCTTAAGGAAGCAGCTATTCGACTTGATCTTCATTGATAAAGTTGGTGGATGTCCTCCTGACGGATGTCGTACCATATTCAGTTCAATTGATTTGTTACATCGTCAAAATCTCGACCTGGTTGCAAGGATAATCCCATATAGCTCCAAAATTGGGGAGAGAGGTGGAGATCTTGTTGGCCAGTGTATTGTCACGTACGTACACACAGATGAAACTCTCAACATGTGTGATGCATAAAATATCGTCTACACTGAAAGCGTTCCCAGCAGAGGTTAACCCCTCGTAATGGCAAAAGGTGGTCATACCGCATATTGAAGTCCACTACCAGGTGTCTGGATACTTTTGATCCGATAGTGTATTTCAGAATGTTAGCAGTGGCCAGAATTTGGGACATTCGGCTTTGAGCTTAAAGCTGGTGCGAGGCGGTTCAAGATACCTCTAAAAATAGACACATCTGGCAGCATTAGAGTGAAATGTCCATCAAAGAAGCTGTGTTGCGCTCTCTACCTACAGTTGTTCTCGTGGGCGTCAGAGCCCCCGTACGCAAGAGGCCCCCTGGGTTTTATACTGCGGACACGGTAGTCGCGCCTGATGAGCTCTCAGAAATTATGAAATGTATTCGAAATTTCTATTATGGTGGAACAACAACTGTACAATATACCGGAAACATGCACGATGTTCCGAAATTTCCGTTACAAACTCCTAGTGTAGATGGGGAATCAGTACACAGTACTCGTATTCTGAATTGGAACCCATCTCCTGTAACGCACCGTTTCCTCGCTACAGCCGTCGGAAAACATGTTAGTAACGCTACCACTTGTACAAGTAAGTCATTAGCTGTGACCCAGTACATCGATAGTCCCACAATTCCACTCATTGAAAGGAAACTTGATAAGTTTTTAGAAACACTCTTCTTTACAATACGGCCTTTTCAAACTTAGGTGCGCTGCGTCTCTTTGTAGCACTGCAGTCACCCGTGCTGACGGTGAACGCACCATTATCTCAAAGTCGTTGCGCAGTTGTGGCGAAAAGCGTATGCCGTGAAGTTGGACGCTGCTGAGAACGAGCTTGATAAAGGCGACGAACTTCGCCATACAGTAGGATCATATCGGTGTATTCGGCAAAAGTGCACTCCGCAATATTGCTCTAATACTGACAGACACTTGAGTGACGCACGAGCCTTGTCAGAGTGGCAGGGCTGACGGTGAATGACATCCGACGTAAGCATCTTCCCCCACCCCTTCCGCCATCCCACGATGGCTACCCTGTTGCATACCCACCTAGCAAACATGTATTCAAACGGCTGTAGCACGGAAAGTATACGTTTCCGTACGGGGTTCAAATTAAAAATATTGTTGCTTAGTTCCCTCTAAAAGTGCTAGAATTTCGGAAAACTCTGTATCTGTCCAGTAAACTGTACAGCTGGTGTCGTACCACATTCGAAATATCCGATTATGTTTCAGGATTTGGGTGTTATGGCATTTTGCAGAAACATTACTGAATATTGTTATCATTAAAGTGAACTACCGTTTCTGTCTCCATACCATAAATCATAAGTACCATTTATATCGTTTCAAGCACTATTCAGCTGCTAGGTTTTAGGAAAAAATAATTGTATCATTCTCAAAATATCGGACAGAAGCGATATAGTTCCTACAAAGAACGCTAGCGAAGATGAACAAGTGCTCATGGTTCCTGATGTATGCATGTAACAGCCTATGTGTACTGCACATTGTTTTCTTCTCTCGTTCCGTACCACCACACCTGAAAGTTTCCTGTCCTACATCTTAGCAACAACGATAACGGTACATACTGAGGTAACAGAAAGGTTCTCTGTTATAATTTTCCGGTACAAGGACATAATCTCAAATTTATGCATTTTTCCATCTGCATCATCTTAGAAAGGTTGTAACATCTTCGTGGGATCCCTCTATTTTTGTAGGCACCGGTATCTATAACTTTGACGCTCTGTAGCGTCGCTGGCTGACGTTTTCAGAAGTAGATTCCTATGTAAAACTTCATCAGTTACGTCCCCTGAACAGCCCTGAGTAGTGTGAAGCATGATTTGTGAAACACCCTGTATAAAGAATGAATAACATCAGGGAATGGACTAGAATCCTGTCTCACTCACTTGTCACGTATTTCCTTTCTTTCATGTCCTTCAACTCGTACAGCTGCTGTCTCGTTTCTGGTGGAGTTCTAAGTAATGCTTCGCTCGCTATATTTTATTCCTGGTTGCATCTTAAATTCAAACTGTATATTCTGGTCAACATCGTCAAAAGTTTTTTCTGTATCGAAAGATGTTATAAATATGGGTGAAGTACCCTCCAAATTGATTTTCCTCTAAATCAGCTTCTGTAAGGTGCTCCATTCCTCTGCAAATAGTTTGTATCAGTATTTTCAGCTAGGAGTTATCATAGTGGTGGTTTGAAAATATTCGCACTGACCACGAGTTGCCTTATTTGGTATTGGTGCTATTACGCTTCTCGTTTAGTGTGAGGATTTAGCGGGTATTTCAGCCGGCGTACTCGTTCAGGAATGAAGCAGCAAATCCCGGCAGAGTGAGTCGTCGCCAGCTCCGCTAGAGTCCACTGGTAGCGAAGCCCTGCGCTACAGACAACTGACTGTGTGAGGGACCAGTAGCGACACCTAGCAGCGATGTGGTGAAAAGGAAATAGTATTGCTAAAAGTTTATCCACGATTTTTAGCATTTAGAATGGAGTTATGGCACGGAATTTCATAGAAAAAGAAAACAGCTATAGTAGCAGTCTCTCTCTCGCAATGCAACAATAGTACAACAACAATAGACCAACTGAATCTGTAGAGGTAGTAATAAAATTTATTTTCTGACCTGCAAGATACTTTCATATAAAGCTGAGCCTGAGAGGATGTCAGCTAACTACCGTCAGAAATATAATATGAAACATGTAGACCTGTCAGTAAAATCGTCAAGAAATTCGTTTTTTAAATGTTAAATGTTATCTGTTTAATTTAACATTTAGCTCACATAAAACCAGGATAATTATCCTCTTTCATACAAAGAAAGAGAGTACCTCATTAGTGACCTGTGTCATATCATAATCTCATTTTGACTCTTGAATAATTAAAAAAAAATTTGATATAATATTTTGCATTTCTTTTGACATTGAAACAATTTATCCTGTTCCTGCACTGAGAATGTACTAAGTAAATATGTAATATATGTATCAGTATTATAGCCAAATTTATTTTTCTAATTACTGATTATTAAATACCAAAACAGCTTCCAATTTCTTGTAGTTATCTTAGCAGCATTTAGAACAAAAACGAAAATAAAACGTATTAGTTTTTTTAGTAAGGATATTATTTCATTGTTGTAATCCTACAAATGTTCATGATACTATGCTGTTTCTTTTGACAGTGAGATATAATATGTAGAAAGTACCTGGAAAATATATGCAGATGTGGTCTGGTGAAGAAAGTGTGCGTATTAAAATTTAAATTAAGTGATTGCAGCAGCATAATGAGGTATATTTTGTAGTGAGGGAGTGAGCTCCACGTGGGATCCGAAGCACGGACCCCACGGGGGTGCCCGGCATGCGCCACATGCCAGGGCAGAGGTGGAGGCTAGTGTTCGGAAATCTGAAAATTCCAGCGCCGGCCGGGGATTGAACCCCGGCCCAGCTGGGGCGAATAGCCCCAGCCGAGGCGCTGGAACGTTCCAGACCCCCTTACCACTAGACCACCGGGGACCCCGGCCGTTTCCTGCTCTGAACTCGGTTTGGTAGTCCTGTCACACTTCCTGTTGTCGGCTGTGTTTACATCGGACGCTGAGTGGCATAGTGTAGCCGGCAACATTAGAACGCTGTGAGGGGGAAGTGTTTACCTCCGACTAGTAGCTGTCCCCCCTACCCAGGTGAAGTAGCTTTACAGTTACCAAAGACATTTGAAATCAGCCTTTGCGACTGTATGCAGTCGACGGTTGTTAATCGTTTGTTTCAACCTGTTCCCAAATGCCTCGAGAAAACCGAAGCAACTTCTTCACTAATCGAGGCGACTGTCATATGAAAACGACCCGCAGACATTCTATAATTACAAGTCAACGCCTAGCTTACACCAGATAATTCTGTCTGTTTCATCAGTTGTTTTAACAGTGCACGAAATACCACAGCATATTATTAATCCGTTGCAAATAAATTTCTGTGTGTGCAGTTCAGGTCTGCGCCGTAGATTTTTCGTGAGAACGTCGGGATAAAATCGTAACATGTGTTTCATATTAATATGAAATTTAGTTATCAATATCTTTATCACAGTGTTCACACTCACAATTTTGGACTTTTCAGTGGCTGGGGTACGATATAGCCTTTGAGTACGTTATCGCGTTGCGCAATTTCTTCCTTTTTTTCCGACTCTGAGGGAGCTGTCGCCTTCTCTCAGCGCTGCCCTTTTTAGGCTTTTCTCGCGTTTTCTGTAATTTAGAGCATATTTACAAGTCCTGAGACGAACTCTTCCTGTGTGTCGTAGGTTTAAACTCAATATAGATTTTCGTTTATATTCCGGCAAATACTTTTATTTTCTATTACTCCTAGCGGCGCTCCCTAAGCTGTTCATCGCAATGACACACGAATGAGAATCCTAGCTTACAACTTTACACTAAGATGATTCCTAACAATGACCCGCATATGCCAACACAGGCAATAAGCGACAACCACGTGACTTAACTTTTGTTTGCGCACTGTCGGTCTCGTAATTAATAGTGATTCAAATCTGACGCCATTTTGTCATATAAGAAACTCCGACCAAGGAGAAACTAGACGTTTTCACGTCAGAATACCTTCCAGGAAGTTTTCGACTTTCGTAAAACAGAAACGAGTTTCGACGCTGTGGAATGCTTCGAGAAGTAGTAGGTGACGAATTGTTTCGGGATTTTACTATCCATGCTGCAAACGATCATCGAGCAGAAAGATAATGTTGCTGATAATTGTTAAAAGGCGGGAGCAAGCAGACCGGCGAGGCGAGTTCCCGCCTCTTGCTGAAAGCTTATGGAATTGGCTTACTCAATGCAGGGTAGCAAGGGTATTTGTCTGAGGTTATAGCTTAACGGAACGCTAAATCATTAACGGTTAGTCTGGGAACCGAAGTCTCAGATACAAATAAGAAGTGACACGCTAAATCCAAAGACATAAGGTGGCTTATAAGAAATTTAGTTCACAAAATGCATCCATTCGTAACAGTTTGTTCAATATTGAAAAATGAATGAAGCTGAATTTATGTATTTTTGAAGACTTGTGCGTGCCTTCCGTTTCAAATACAAAAGGAAATAACATGTAAGAAAACTGGGGACACAATTGAACAAAAGTCGCAATTTTATTTCGATTTTTCCTGATTCCATCTGGAATAAAGGCGAGTTAAATAGAATAATTAATTCTAACTTTTTCTTACATCCTTCGAATTGTGCGGACTCGATTGTAACTGGCCCTTGGGCTTCGAATTTTTTAGAGTCTGCAAAGTAAAAATAAATCTCCTCGTGCTACTATCCACTTTTCAGCGGATGCTGATTTGGTTGTCCTTCTTAGTATATCAATATGATTCTAGACTCCTAATCCACGTACGCAACGCTGTTACGGTATAAACGTACGTTTATTTTTACCAAATTTGCGTAAGAATGCGCTTTTGCTATGCATACCCACTCCTTAAATCCGCCATCAGGCAAAAGAAAGTGAATACATTTCCTTTGTTTTTCACCCTTCATCGATGACAAGTGATAATGACTTGGCAGCAGAGACCTGTTTAGCTTGAGTGAGTGCTTAAACGAAAGGCATGGACGAATAAAAATACAAAACAGATATATACGTAACGTCATGTAACCATGAAGAAAAGCAGACTTGGTTTATTTTACCATATAAGTTAATTCTTTTAGAATCTCATAAGTGGAATTAACAATTTCGGTCGCTTTCTACATCTAGGAACGTTCTTTATAATAGATAAGTCTCTGATATTCACTTACAGCATTGTTGTGTCTTTTCCCCTTGCATTTGTGAATTGTCTTCTCAGACTGCAGATTTCTGAGCAGCACTGGTGCCATTAGCCTAAATTTATGTTGGTCTACAGCGCTGAGGTTGATCCCTCACCTGTGGTCGAGTGAGAGATCATTCCAAAGTGTGGCAGGCAGCGAACGACTTTGCGAGGGGCTGATCGTAGGGCCTCCAGAGGAAGCTTCTTGGAACGCAAATTCTGGGCGTTCACAGAAGGTGAATTTGCTGGTAGTTCGGAACTCCAATAATAGGCGAGTAATTGGGCCCCCTTAATAACATGGCTGCCAAGGAGGGGAAGGACGGCAGTGTGCACAAGGTGAGGGAGTCATTCCTGATTTGTAAAGAGTGTTCCGGATGCCATGAAGAGTACAGGGCGCAGCCAATAGCAGGTGGTGGCCCCAGTCGGTTCCAATGGCGTGTGTCGCTTTGGATTGGAGGAGATTCTCTCTGGTTTTGTTTAGCGGATATGGTTAAGCGAGTTTAAGGCGGAGCTCACAATCTGCACCATCATCGACAGAACTGACTGTGATCCTTCGGTGCAAAGCCGAGTGAAAGGTATGAACCATAGGCTCGGGTGGTTATCTTACTGTGTAGGACTCAGAGTCCTTGACTTGTGCCATAGGGTAGTGGGTTTCTGGATTCCGCTTAATAGGTCAGGAGTCCACTATACACAGGAAGCGGCTACACGGGTAGCGGGGGCGGATTTGTAGGTTAGAGGGTCTCAGGAAAACATAGAAATGGCGTCTGTCTAAAAGGGGGCAGGTAACACACAGTAAGGTGGTTGTAGAAACGATCGGTGTTGTAAATTATCGTAACTGTGTTGGGAAAGAACCAGAGCTCCAGGCCCTAATAGAAAGCACTGAAGCTCTCAAACAGTTATAGGTACGGAAAGCTGGCTAAAGCCGGAAATAAGTTAAGTCGAAATTTTTTCAAACGACCTAACAACGTTCAGAAGGGATAGATTAAACATAGTTGGTGCTGGAGTATTTATTGCTGTCAGAAGTAGTTTACCTTGTAGTGAAACTGAAGTAGATAGTTCCTGCGAAATAGTTTGGGTAGAGGCTGTACTTGTCAATCGGACTAAACTGGATCGTTTTACCGACCCCCGAGTGAGAGGATATAGTTGCTGAACAGTTCAAAGAAAACGTGAGTCTCATTTCAAAAGGTACCCCACTCACACAATTATAGTCGGTGGTGATTTCAATGTATCCTCGATATGCTGGAAAATTTACACGTTTAAAGCCGGCGGCAGGCTTAAAACGTCACCTGAAATAGTACTGAATGCTTTCTAAAAAAAGTATTTTGAACTATTAGTTCGTGAGCCCACTCGAAGCATAAATGGTTACGAAAGCGTACTTGACGAATACAGGGATTGGCGACCACAAGGCAGTTGCCTGTACACTGAATACTGTAACACCTATAACCATCAAAAAGAAACTTAAAGTACATCTGTTTAAAAAAAGCTGACAATGCTCTTAACGATTTTTAAGGAAACAGCCTCCACTCCTTCCGATCTGATCATGTAAGCGTAGAAAAGATGTGGAATGATTTCAGAGAAATAGTATCGATTGCAATTGAGAGATATATATACCACATAGATTAATAAGTGATGGTACTGATCCCCCATGGACAAAACGGGTGAAATCGCTGTTGCAGAAGTAACGAAAAAGCATGCCAAATCTAAAAGAATCCAAAATCCGGAAGACTGGCAATGTTTTGCAGAAGTTCTAAATATAGCGGTTACTACAGTGCGAGATGCTCTTGATAATTTCCGCAACAAAACTCTGTTTCGAAATCTGGCGAAAAACCCAGAGATTCTGTTCATGCATAGAGTACACCAGTGTCAAGACGCAATCCGTACCTTCACTGCGCGAAAGTAACGGTGGAGTTACTGATGACAGTGCCACTAAAGTAGAGTTAAGAAACGTGGTTTTCCGAAACTCCTTCAGCAAAGAATACGAAGTAAGCCTTCCCGAAGCCCAGTCAACAGAAAGTGCCAAAATGAGAAGCATATGTCCTCGGTGTAGCAAAGCAGCTTAAATCACTTATTAAAGGCAAGGTTTCCGTTCCAGATTGTATACCAGTCAAGTTCCTCTGAGTGTGCTGATACAATAGCTCCATGTTTAGTAATTATATACAACCGCTCACAGAAAGATCCGTACCTAAAGACTAACAAATTGGTGTGGCCTGAGCAATTTTCCAAAGTACTGCCTTTTGTGATGTTTAACAATACTGTTGGCAAGCGTACTTGTTATACAAATGGGCACGGCATAGGCTTACGGTCGTAAAATATATTTCAGCGTTAAACTGGAAATAGTTGTAGGAGAGTATCAGAAGTAATAACCTAATGAGATCTTTAATTTCTTGTACATTAGGTTTATGTGTTGGAGAAGATTCTCATCAGTAATTTTAATAGTCTCAAAAATGTGAATGTTAGCAAGTAAATTAACTACGTTAAAGGATACGAAATTACCATCATTAGGAATTGGAAATGTTTTTAATTTTAGCTGTTAGTTAAAGGGAATTTTTGACAGTGTAGTTTTCTTCAAAGACATAATACTCTTTAAATGGTGTATGAGATTTTTTGCCGATTTCATAGAAGCGCCGTCTGTATAGTTAACACTGTGGACAGGAAGCGAAGGCGGTGTGCAGTCGGAGGCGATGCTGGGTTCGTAGCGGTGGGCACCAATTATCGGCTACGACGGGACTGCCCGGGAGGCACACTCACGTGGCCGCACGTGTCACGGTGGATGCAGCAGAAGGTCCATAGCATCAGTGACCCTGTCGCGGATGCGTGCACCACCTGTTCTAGTGTCTCGTGTACACGAAGGACCTCTGCGGACCGAGCTGCAACTTTCTTAGCTCGCTGGACTGTGCAGTTACTGATATACAGGGGCTATGCTCTATGCAGCCTGCCTGGCAGAGGTGTGTTGCAGGGTGGCATTAGAGCCTGACGGCTTCCGCGACTGGACAAATGAACTGGCGATAAAAAAAAATCATAGCAACAAACGAACAAAAAATCATGTACAGTAATGAAATTTCGGGAATACGTCTGTCTATGTAGGATATTTAAGTAATTAACATTGCAGCATCACAGGGCAACGTAAGCGCGAAATAAGCCGTTGCAAAAGTGACATGCTGGTAAGTTAATAACAGATGTAACGATCAGAATGTTGAATGCAAGCATTGAAACGGGCACGCATTGTGTTGTAATGGTGTGCGATGTCAGTTTTGTGTCGCAAATGCCGGTGGTTTGGGGGTCAGTGAAATGCATGCTACTGGGCCCCTTGGCTCGGGGCTGTCCCTGAAGTAATCGATTTTTAATTCGTTATGTCGCCGACTGCTGTTCGAATTGCTACTGCAGAAGAAATGTGATGTGCCAGAGACGTACGCCAGACACGACTGCCTTCCCTCTTGGTAGCGCCACGTGACCGGTCGGAGCTCGAGCTTTTTGCGACCGTACATTCTCGCGGTCACCGCTGCCAGTATACAGTGCTAAATTTCTGCCAAGTCTCCTGCGAAATCGCTGGAGGAACATCCAGCTTCTCGTGTCCCTATTACACGACCTCGTTCAAACTCATTAAGATGATCGTAATGGCGCCTCTGTCTCCTCAAAGGCATTCTTGGCTAAGATCAAACCACCACGTCCAATCTAGAAGGTAACTAACGCTCACAACCGCCACGGCGTGTATTTACAGTAGACCTGATCTGCACCCTCACAGTGCCCCTACTAACACCATTCTTATGCGAATGGCGCGAAATTTAAATCGACACCATTTTTCAATTGTAGAAACACGCCTACCAACTTTCGTTTATCTCTCACAACTGCTTGTGGTGTTGCGATTTTTTCCGTAGCTGTATGTTCAAGAATTCTGCAGCAAATGGATGTCAACGATATTGGACTGTAATTTTGCAGGTCCGTCCTATTACTGTTCTTATACACTACTGGCCATTAAAATTGCTACAGATGATTAACGGGTATTCATTGGACAAATATATTATACTAGAACTGACATGTGATTACATTTTCACGCAATTTGGGTCCATAGATCCAGAGAAATCAGTACCCAGAACAACCACCCCTGGCCGTAATAACGGCCTTGATACGCCTGGGCATTGAGTCAAACAGAGCTTGGATGGCGTGTACAGGTACAGCTGCCCATGCAGCTTCAACACGATACCACAGTTCATCAACAGTAGTGACTGGAGTATTGTGACGAGCCCGTTGCTCGGCTACCATTGACCAGGCCTTTTCAGTTGGTGAGAGATCTGGAGAATGTGCTGGCCAGGGCATCAGTCGAAAATTTTCTGTATCCAGAAAGGCCAGTACAGGACCTGTAACATGTGGTAACTATTTGCCTGAAATTCTTTACATTGTATGCTATAGCATACAACTGTAGCTATTGTTATTTTCCTGGTTACCTTACTCGCTCACCTACTCGGTTTAAACTGCCGAGAGAAATATCGCAATCACTATTATTGTAGTAATTCCTAACTTGTTGGCATTCTTCGTTAATTTTATAGCGAACTGCTTTTCGTCCCCTGACACATCGTATCTATTCTCGACGGCACCCCTTCACAACGAATACTCTCCGCTCCTCTCTACTCCGTACTGTAACTGGGTTTTCTCTGTTTGTGATGGTCATCTGTCAGGATGAGCACTACTGCAAAGGGCATTTGATTCTAAAGCATTATGTCAGGGTGAAAAACACTAAATAAATTACTTTTTCTCTCTTAACAACATTTTTGCAGGGTGGGTTCATCCTTGCCTCAGGTATGAGGTAGAATGAAACAGCAGTTTTACATAAGATAACTTTTATTGAAAGTTTTGTACAAGGGTTTCTGGCTGGGATACTGGCAACTGTGTCGTTTGCGAAGCCTTCTGCTTGCGTGAGCGGCGGCGTCTGATTACGCACGGCGGTGTGTATCTCGTGTCGCCGTTTCGCCCAGTTGACTGGAGACGCGCATCGCGAGGTGGTCCGTTTAATTATTGAGGAAGAAGTCGTGAATCGGACGGTGACGACTCGGATGTGCGCTGTCTCCTTCCCGTCCTCACGAGTCACTCGGGTACATAAAAATCTGGCCTCAAATACCTTCTGTCTTCTGGCGCCGAGGCTGCTGCTTGCTATTCCATTACAGCGGCGGACTCGGTGCTTCTGTGTACGATGTAGTATATTCCTGCATGACGGTCTTGAGCACCGACTGTACCGGAACTGAACTGAAAGCTACTCCTGTCGGGCCCACTGCGTCTCGCGTACTTATTCACTTCACTTCACTGGAGGTGAACAACATCGCTGTCGTTGCCTCTTTTGTCACGTCGAAAAGCTTCGCGAAGAATCTTCTTAACGTCGGTCATTGGCTCTCGGAATGTAGGCGAGAGCCTTTGATCACGTGTGACAATTGAGGAACACGTGAGCCGGACGGGCGATGCCCTGACGGCTGAATCGACAGCTTCTGCTTACGTGGGGGAGGACGATAGCTTCTCCTGAATGTGCTGACTTCGCGGTCATTGCCTCCTCTGCTCTGCCCGTTGTTTGCCAGAGTGTAACTCTTCTAAGCTAAACGAAGTTTCTCATTAATTTTAAATTTCTACTTCACTTCACCTTGATTTCACTAATTTATTTCCCTATCTTAAGTACCACTCAACAGTATTTACGCCGATCTCCGTGCACTGTTTTAGGAAAGTGTAATGCCGTCACTACACGGACGGTGTTGTGAACGTCAGTCTTGAGCGTGCCAAGTTGAAAGTGCTGCCGAACGCTCTGACTTGTGCATACAGCATGTGCGTGTCAACGTGGTACACGCGACCGCAGCGGCAGCATCTGGGTCACACACCACCCGGTTGTCCGCCCCGGTAGCTGAGTGGTCAGCGTGACAGACGGGTTCGATTCCTGGCTGGGTTGGAGATTTTCTCTGCTCAGGGACTGGGTGTCGTGTTGTCCTAATCGTCATCATTTCATCTCCAACTACGCGCATGTCACCGAAGTGGCGTCAAGTCGAAAGACCTGCACCAGGCGAGCGGTCGGGAGGCCCTCGTCACACGTTTCTCTCTATCACCCACTTTACAAAATGCATGGGCGTAAAATTCTTAAGCTAGCGCTATTAAAACGCGCCTTTCCTCTCTTGTCCACGTGAGAGTCACGTTGTTCTGCGTGTAGTGTCCACGGACATGTTATAAGGCAGAAAGAGAAGCTCCGTAACAAATAGCGCGATTCAAAGTCTTACTTTATATTTGTTCCTATTCAGCAGCAGAATCTTCACAACATGTGAAATAAAAAAGAATTGTTTTACACTTTCTTGTTATATCTTACTGCATGTAGTGCAATCTGTCTTGTAGATTAAACCATTCGAACAAACTCCATCCTCAGATGGAACGTACATATGTAACATCGAATATTAGAGAATATACTTTCTTTTCGGTGCAATAAAAGTATCAGATCCTAACAGAAAAAGCGAAGACTAGTAATAAAAATATTCGGATCCACTGAGGCGCAAACAAGAATCACATTACCAGCTACCTCATCATTTCGCTCTACCAACTGTGACTGTCGAATGGTCATACATTGAATCTGACCTATTGAAAGTTTTAATGGTAGATACGTTATTAACTGACACTGAAATATGACAGATTGTATCAACGGCAATGCGTTTCTTATGGATCCTCACTGTGCCCGTTTACAGTCTGTCCCCACTCTGGCTACCCAGCCACGTCACCGGGCGCCTCCACAGGCTGTCTCACGACGCAGTACCGCCCTGCCGCGGCGCGCGCTTTAAGTCGGCGGCGACGCCGTCTGCATACACGGCCCGGCAGCGTTAATTTTTAGACGAGTGTTTTAGTACCGTAAAGAATACAAAAGACGATAGCTTCTTCCGAAACATAACGCTATAGAGTAAATAATATTAACATATGAACGTAAGTCGGGATTTTACTACAAACATGGAACCGATTGCCTGTTCATGTGAATGTACGTTCCTCTACTTCTACCCCATAAAGCGCAATGAAACTGTAGAATTTAAGAATTATTCTCACTTTGTGTTTCTACTAAAGGATAGAAGTTTTCTTTGAAGGATTGCGTTGAAACTTAACAGGTCTTGCAACACGATGAGTGTTTAAAAAGTAACAAGAAATTTACAATTTCTTGTGTTGTACTAGTCCGATTTGCACTACATTTTTTGTCACTGCCTTCGTAAACGTACGTGAAAAGTATGTGGACAATGTTATATCCATTGGCTATTTGCTCTATTGTCAGCTGTCAAAAAGGATACATGTGTTTTGGTAGCATCAACGATTATTTGTTTTGTGTAAAAACAGATTAGAGAATCTTTCTTACATAAAGAGTATGGAATTTTAGAAAAGTTAAATATTCCTTTTGGCGAGCCTGTTACGAGTAAAACTGGAGTTTTTTGTTTCACGACAATTTGTAGTTTCCGTAATGTCGGCACTATTTTTAGATTGATGTAAAAGCCCTCCATCGTTTGTGGAAGGATCGATTTTATGAAATTGTCTACGACGACGGGTTTCCTCCCAAAATTACTAGTTTTCCTTCGTGGCGATCCCTGTAAACCACGCGGTTTATTTTTGCTTTCCTTCCTTAGGCGTGACAGACGTTTGCATAAATTGGAGCCCTTTGCTTGGAACGGGTAACAGTTCTTTTCGTGTCACCTCCTTAACACACGCTCGTTACATCTACATCTACATCCATTCTCTGCAAGCTACCTGACGGTGTGTGGCGGAGGGTACCTTGAGTATCTCTATCAGTTGTCCCTTCTATTCCAGTCTCGTATTGTTCGTGGAAAGAAGGATTGTCGGTATGCCTCTGTGTGACCTCTAATCTCTCTGATTTTATCCTCATGTCTCTTCGCGAGACCTACGTAGGAGGGAGCAATATACTGCTTGACTCCTCGGTGAAGGTATGTTCTAGAAACTTCAACAGAAGCCCATACAGAGCTACTGAGCGTCTCCGTGCAGAGTCTTCGAGTTTATCTGTCATCTCTGTAACGCTTTCGCGATTACTAAATCGTCCTGTAACGAAGCGCGCGGCTCTCCGTTGGATCTTCTCTATCTCTTCTATCAACCCTATCTGGTGCGGATCCCACACTGCTGAGCAGTATTGAAGCAGTGGGCGAACAAGGGTACTGTAACCTACTTCCTTTGTTGTCGGATTGCATTTCCTTAGGATTCTTCCAATGAATTTCAGTCTGGCATCTGCTTTACCGACGATCAACTTCATATGATCATTCCATTTTAAATCACTCCTAATGCGTTCTCCCAGTTGCTGACCTGCTATATTGTAGCTAAATGATAAGGGATTTATCTTTCTATGTATTCGCAGCACATTACACTTGTCCACATTGAGATTCAATTGCCATTCCCTGCAACATGCGTCAATTCGTTGCAGATCCTTCTTCATTTCGGTACAATTTTCCATTGTTACAACCTCTGGATATACTACAGCGTCATCCGCAAAAAGCCTCAGTGATCTTCCGATGATATCCTCAAGGTCATTTATGTATATTGTGAATAGCAACGGTCCTATGACACTCCCCTGCGGCACACCTGAAATCACTCTTACTTCGGAAGACTTCTCTCCATTGAGAACGACATGCTGCGTTCTGTCATGTAGGAACTCTTCAATCCAATCACACAATTGGTCTGATAGTCCGTATGCTCTTACTTTGTTCATTAAACGATTGTGGGGAACTGTATCAAAAGCCTTGCGGAAGTCAAGAAACACGGCATCTACCTGTGAACCCGTGTCTATGCCCTTCTGAGTCTCATGGACGAATAGCGAGAGCTGGGTATCACACGACCGTCTTTTCCGAAACCCGTGCTGATTCCTACAGAGTAGATTTCTAGTCTCCAGAAAAGTCATTATACTCGAACATAATACGTGTTACAAAATTCTACAACTGATTGACGTTAGAGATATAGGTCTATAGTTCTGCACATTTGTTTGAAGTCCCTTCTTGAAAACGTGGATGACCTGTGCCCTTTTCCAATCTTTCGGAACGCTACACCGCTGCAAGAAGGGGGGCAAGTTCCTTCGCGTACTCTGTGTAAAATCGAACTGGTATCCCATAAGGTCCAGCGGCCTTTCCTCTTTTGAGCGATTTTAATTGTTTCTCTATCCCTCTGCCATCTCTTTCGACATCTACTATTTTGTCATATGTGCGACAGTGTAGAGAAGGAACTACAGTGCAGTCTTCCTCTGTGAATTAGCCATTTAGTAGTTCGGCCTTCAGTCTGTTTCAGTACCATTTTGGTCACAGAGTGTCTGAACATTTCGTTTTGCTCCACCTACTGCTTTGACATAAGACCAAAATTTCTTAGGGTTTTCTGCCAATCAGTACATAGAGCTTTACTTTCGAATTCATTGAATGCCTCTCGCATAGCCCTCCTCACATTACATTTCGCTTCGCGTAATTTTTGTTTGTCTGCAAGGCTTTGGCTATGTTCATGTTTGCTGTGAAGTTCCCTTTGCTTCCGCAGCAGTTTTCAAACTCGGTTGTTGTACCACGGTGGCTCTTTTCCATTTCTTACGATCTTGCTTGGCACGTACTCATCTAACGCATATTGTACGATGGTTTTGAACTTTGTCCACTGATCCTCAACACTATCTGTACTTGAGACAAAACTTTTGTGTTGAGCCGTCAGGTACTCTGTAATCTGCTTTTTGTCACTTTTGCTAAACAGAAAAATCTTCCTACCTTCTTTAATATTTCTACTTATGGCTGAAATCAGTGATGCAGTAACCGCTTTATGATCGCTGATTCCGTGTTCTGCGTTAACTGTTTCGGGTCTGTTTGTCGCCAGAATGTCCAATATGTTATCGCCACGAGTCGGTTCTCTGTTTAACTGCTCAAGGTAGTTTTTCAGATAAAGCACTTTAAAAAAATTTCACTGGATTCTTTGTCCCTGCCACCCGTTATAAACGTTTGAGTCTCCCAGTCTAACGGGTGATCAAAAAGTCAGTATAAATTGGAAAAAGTGATAAACCATGGAATAATGTAGATAGAGAGTTAAAAATTGAGACACATGCTTGGAATGACATGGGGATTTATTAGAAAAAACAAATTCACAAAATGTCTGACAGATCTCTTATGCGCGTCGTTTGGTGATGATCGTGTGCTGAGCCGCCACTTTCGTCACACTTGGCCTCCTAGGTCCCCAGACCTCAGTCCGTGCTATTGTTGGCTTTGGGGTTACCTGAAGTCGCAAGTGTATCGTGATCGAGCGACATCTCTAGGGATGCTGAAAGACAACATCCAACGCCAATGCCTCACCACATACTCCGGACATGCTTTACAGTGCTTTTCACAACATTATTCCTCGATTACAATTACTGTTGAGGAATGATGGTGGACATATTGAGCATTTCCTGTAAAGAACATCATTTTTGCTTTGTCATGCTATTCTGATCTGATGAAGCGCCACCTGTCGGACATTTTTTGAGCTTTTGTATTTTTTTTTTTTTTTTTTTTTTGTTCTAATCAAATCCCATGTCATTCCAAGCATGTGTGTCAATTTGTACCTCCCTATCTACATTATTCCGTGATTTATTCAGTTTTCAAATTTATACTGACTTCTTGGTCACCTGGTGTATCTGGCAAATTAAAATCTCCACCCAGAACTAGAACATGATGGGGAAATGTACTCCGCAAATAGCTCCTCTTCGTCTTCTGCAATTTTCTTGCAATGCAACGCTGTTATCCAGCACTTCCAGATACCGAAGTATGTCAGTGACTGATGCTGGCAACAAGGATCTCACGAACAGAAACGACGTATTGTACACCACTGCACGCCGATCTACGCCGCTAGACAGGTAACAGGCAACTGATTTTGGGTGCCCCTGGTGAGACAAGCCTCTACATCCTTACATTTGTCCTCTATCCATCCCTGCTTAGCCATTTTGCACTTCCTGTCGATTTCATTTTTGAGACGTTTGTATTCCTTTTTGCCTGCTTCACTTACTGTATTTTCATATTTTCTCCTTTCATCAGTTAGATTCAATATCTCTTCTGTTACCCAAGGATTTCTAGCAGCCCTCATCTTTTTACCTACTTGATCCTCTGCTGCCTTCACTATTTCATCTCTGAAAGCTACCCATTCTTCTTCTACTGTATTTCTTTCCCCCATTACTATCAATTGTTCCTTTATGCTCTCACTGAAACTCTGTACAACCTCTTGTTCTTTCTCTTTATCGAGGTCCCATCTCCTTAAATTCCCACCTGTTTGCAGTTTTAATCTACAGGACATAACCAATAGATTGTGGTCAGAGTCCACATTTGCCCCTGGAAATGTCTTACAATTTAAAACCTGGTTCCTTAATCTCTGCCTTATCATTATATAATCTATCTGATACCTTTTAGTATCTCCAGGGTTCTTTCATGATTCTGAAACCAAGTGTTAGCTACGATTAAGTTGTGCTGTGTGCAAAATTCTACCAGGCAGCTTCCTCTTTCATTTCTTAACCCCAATCCATATTCACCTACTACGTTTCCTTCTCTTCCTTTTCCCACTATCGTGTTCCAGTCACGGCGTAGCGTGCCATCATCATCAGATTACTCCTGTTGACTGACGTCCAGTGCCGGCGGGCGGTGTGGTATATATACCTGTCGCCTCTCCCCTCCGTATGGACTCCGCGTATGGACCGAGGGATGTGCAGGCCGCGGTGGTCTTTCAAATTTCAACGCTTTTTTCATCAAAAGTGCAACAATGCTATTTGCTATTAAAGGTTTGAAAGCTACTGGAGTATGGCCCACGGACCAGTCCGTATTCACCGATGCAGATTTCCTCCCGGAAGACAAAACTGACATCGGACTTGAGAGGCCGTCAGATAAAGAGGTTATTGTATCTGGAGCTGAACAGGTAAAAAGACGACGCCAACAGGTTGGGTGATCAAGCTGGCAGGTTTCAGCGAATTGTAACTATGAACTGCCGCCCAAGAATGACGAAGTTATTGAGGCTAATTGTTCTAGTCCTGCAACTGCTAGATCGTACATTTATGGGTGCACTTAAGACTCACTACAGCGAGAATATTTGGCAGTGGATGCTCCATGAAAGCAAACTTGTTGGATCCTATGATATAGTGTGTTTCTTTGGCAAGGGAAGGAAATACAGTAGAAGGATGAAGTAGTGAAGGCAGCAGAGGATCAAATAGGTAAAAAGACGAGGGCTATTAGAAATCCTTGGATAACAGAAGAGATATTGAATTTAATTGATGAAGGGAGAAAATATAAAAATGCAATAAATGAAGCAGCCAACAAGGTACACAGACGTCTCAAAAATGAGATCGACAGGAAGCGCAAAATGGCTAAGCAGACATGGATGGCTAGAGGACAAATGTAAGGATGTAGAAGCTTATCTCACTAGGGGGTCTTTGGCAAAGTTCTTTTCCTCTCTTTTCTTTAATAATGACTTCTAACTCTTTTTTGTACAGCAAATCAGTTGAAACAATGGTCTTTCCCCTCATCCATTCTCGGGAATACGAACATCAGGGCAACATAAGAACCTCCTGCACTCAGCAAACAGACGACCATTACTAGAGACCCACACTCAGCAGCAGTCAGAGAACAAATTTGGCGTTTACCTCTGCTTGCAGTATCAGTCTGAACTACACTAAGGCCTGTTTCCTCAACGTTCCATACACGATCTTCTGGATATTTATGTTTCCAGAATTCAGCTTATAGCAAGTCGTAGAATGAGTTAACTCTCTCATGCGAAAAGCGTTTTGCTCGAGCATATGATGTTCCAGTTGGCTTTCTAATCGAAAGCTTATCTTGATGACGTCGAAGAAAATGGCCAAGACAAGCCCTTCCATTCACAACTGCAAGTTGGTAGGCCATTTTTCTAACATCCATACTAGTAAAAGCATAGAATTTGGCCTCCATATAGTGTATGTAAACCACTAGTTCTCTTTCTAGGGCAGCTGGTTTTCTTCCAAACTTTTTAGTTTCAACATCTGTCAGGTATTAGCCTCATACACATACTGGCACAGAGTTGTTTTTGGGACAGTGCAATGTTTGCTTTTTTAACTCCCATGATTTTTACTACAACAGCAGACACTGCCTCTCGCATTTTGTTTTTATCCCACACCTGCCTTTTACGGGTTCATTTAGGTGCCAGATTAGTCCTAGGCATCTGAAAACAGAAATAAAAACATTTTACGGTCTGCTTATAATATGGACCCTGAGGTCCACATTACACTTACACCTTGTAAACTAGTGTAGACAGCTTACAAATGCAATAATACCATACTTTTAATCTATTTGAAACTGTTGCCAATACTTAGATGCAACCTACTAAGTATTAACCAATAATGGTATGTTAATACACTACTAGAGTTCAGCTAAATATTATTAAGATATTAAGGGGGGGGGGGGGTGCATATTACCACCACTTACTCTACATGGTAATGCAAAGCAGGTGAAACATTTGGATAAAGGTGTACTTGCATTCACGTTGCTTGTAACAGCAAATCTGTTTGACAGGCTCATTGTCATTGTAAAAGCAAAACTAACAAGTAAAATGAAAACATCCACCATAAGCACGAATCCAGTATTTTGATGAATAAGGACTCAACTAGAAAGGTAGGCTGAGGTTGGAAAGTACCAGCCACAAAATCACTTGAAGTTTACCTTGTGGAAGAAAATATTATCCACTGTAACTCCAAATTAGTGTGCACTGACTGTAAAGTAAGAATTAATAGAGATTACTATGCATGTATTGGTTATAGCATTAAGTTAAATACGTGCAAGCATATACATAATGTTTATGAAGTAGAGAGTATAGAAGAAAAACCGTTTGAAATTTCTGAATTACCAGATGTACTACTTATGAATGTTGGAGAGGAAAATTCTGAAGCCAGTTTGTTCCTGTGACACAGAGGTACTGGCAGAAATTGTTTCTGGTATTTCAGTTACTGAAGTTTAGCTGGCCAACAAAATGGTAACTTCACTGAAGGCTAGTGTAGGTGCTGTTCATGCCAGTAGTGGCGTCTCTTTCAATAGCCCACAAAGGAGTCACAAGAGAAAACTTGCAGTACAGAGGAGACTGTTTTGAGCAAAGAAAACAAATTCCTCAAGCTGCATACTCATGGCAGTTCCTGATACAGAAGAAACTGTGAACACTTCTGGATGAAGGTTTACACCACATTAGCTAGTGTGTTGATCTCACATTCAGGAACATGATGGCTTTATTCCGTGTCCTGCCATCCAGTTTTAGGTTTTCCATTATTTCCCTAGATCAATCAAGGCAAATTCTGGGATGGTTCCTTTGAAAGGCCAAGGCCAATTTTCTCCCCCATCCTTGAAACAGTCAGAGCTTATGCTATGTCTCTGACGGCCTCACTGTTGACAGAATGTCAGATGTCGATATTCCTTCCTTCTTCACTGGCCTCTGGTGCGGCAGTTCTGCTGACACATGGGACCACCAGAAACTGCTGCGGCTTGTGCCAGCAGCCTAGAATGCTGGCATCACTGGGTCAGCCCCCTCCCAAGCCGTGCTGGGCAGTGATGACTGTGACTGAGGCTCAGCGCACTGCTGGTGATGGCCACACATTTGACAACTGTCCCAACGTGACAACAGAGTGAGTTGCAATCGTCAACTTGTAATATATATTTATTTTTGATCTAGCTAGATGGGTAACACTAGTGCAACTGTTAAACAGATTAAATATTTTCATATTCTAGCAAGGAATACACTAACATCTGATTGTTCACAATCAATTTTCCTGATAATGTAACTCATTTACCAAAAAAAAAAAATTTGGTGAATAAATAATAATTTCAGTATCAGTACAAACACATGCAGTTGGAATTAGGAATGAGTAATTATGAATTAGCAATATAACCCAACTGAAAGCCTTTCAGGTTCCAATTTGCAGTATAATTTTACTTTTTTTAAAAAAAATCCCCTTTTTGAAAAGTTATCTGTAACCAAATAACTCATATTCCAGAATTTTCTGTTTTTAGCGGGCCATTATTTCCTAAATTTAAGCATATAATTTTGTAGTTCTAATTTACCAGGGCACAAAAGTGGCTGTTTTTATTTGGAAACAAGTAATAAACTTGTCATTAATGCTAGTAACACCCTGACACAGATGCTAAGAGAGCAGATACCAAGTCTCACTGCTTGCCTGCTGGCTG
Organism: Schistocerca gregaria; assembly: GCF_023897955.1. NCBI lineage: Eukaryota > Metazoa > Arthropoda > Insecta > Orthoptera > Acrididae > Schistocerca > Schistocerca gregaria. The sequence goes on along the minus strand of NW_026061864.1, from coordinate 335,320 downwards.
CAGATGTTGATTGATTGTCTGAATGAGGAGAGGAACGAAACAGTGACATCATTTGTCCCAAGATCCAAAGTGGCAGAGACTGTGGGAGCAGCAAACCAACAGCACAATCTATTTGATGGCGAAGCAAAACAGGCAAATGGAGATGGAACACTGGGGTGGCAGGAAGATTAAAGAACTGGAGGGAGGAAGGGGGAGATCATAAGACACCCCAATGGTGCTATGTGTGACATGGTGCTGGAATCACTGCTAACCCACCCCAGTTCCCACTTCATACCATGATTGCGACACAAGAAGAGGGGGTGGTGATGAAACAGCACAAAATGGAGAGGAAAACCTGACCAGCATGAAAGCAATGATGAAAGCCTTCAATTGTGGAAGACAATTCAGGTACTTAAATCCATGGAACAAACCACTTTTATGATGAAAACCAAGGACAGATGTAACTATGTAAGGTTGTATGCTACCATCTGTGATAATGGAGAATGGAAGAGTGTGTTTAGTGCAAAAGGCCAAATGGTAGGGGAGTCTCATAAAATGTGGGGGTTACAGATCATTATGGAGTAAGAGGCTTAGATTCAACCTTGTATGACCAATACGAAGTTCGCAGAGGATGGTAGATCCCCAGTGGGCCATGTGGCAAGAGTCCCCTTATCGCAATAAGTTTATTAGGCAGGGGGTTGGCCTCCAAGAGTCAGCTCAAGGCTGAGCAAAAAGGAATTGGACATGAGGCTGCAAACCCAGCACCAGAGAGGTCACACAAAAGGGGCACACCCTCCAGCCACAGGATCAGCAGTTCATTACCTGGGATACCCACATGAGTGGGAACCCAAAGAAAGTCAACTGAACAACCAGCATGGTCAAGATTGGTAAGGTGGTCTTAGATGTCATAGACCAAGAAGAGGGAGGGAAAACCACTGCCTGATAGCCTCAAGGGCAGTTATCGAGTCTGCACATAACGTGGGTGGGAGAGGACTGTTAAACATACTAAAGAACCTGGTAAATGGCCATTAGCTATGCAGTACACATGCTACATGGGGCAGGTAAGAGATGGTGTTACTTGCCAGCAGAAGGCACATTCCTTCTAATTAGCAGATTTAGAGCCTAGAGCCATTCCATTAAAACACAACAGCAGCCTGAAACTCCCATAAAAGCTGGCAGAACAAACAATGAAACACAGACCCCTCTGAATCTGGGATCAAGGAACTAACCAAGGGGGAGGAGGAGGTTTTTGGAGAGAACGGGGAACAGGACAAAGAGGGAAGATAAAAATCATGGCAAAGGACTGCAAGCTGGAGCCCAACTGTTAAACTCACCTGAAGAGCGAGCAATTTCCTGCTGCTAAAGTATAAAATATAAGGGATGTGTGGGGAAAGAGAAGATGGTGATGGCATAGGAAACAGGAAGCTTAGACTGTTGTACCAAAAGGGCAGTGAGTGGGGGACAACCCCAGCTTCAACCAGGAAACAATACGGCTAGTGCAAAAGGTACTGATGATCAGATAGATACCACAATGGTGGACCTGCTCCAAGAGGATCAGTATGGAAGGAGCAACTGAGCCCTAAATTTGGCTACCATGCCCCCCTCCCCCTCCCCCCCCCCCCCCCCCACACATACACACACACACACACACACACACACACACACACACACACACACACACACACACACACACACACACACACACACACACACACACACACACACACACACACACACACACACACACACACAAGTAAATGTCATAAGACGACCCAAGAAATGGAAGTGGTGGACCACAATCAGAAATTGGGTCTCGAGATAGAGCTCCAGTAGGTATCGTACACAATATGGTGACAGAAATGCACCACCCACAATTTAAGAGGAGAAAACTGAAAACTGTGTGAGAAGGTCCATGCAGAAGCATACCACATGGCACCCTGGAACTGTCACTTCACAAAAGCCACCAAGTGTTAAATAACTCAGACACAGAAGTCATCCACATGCAGAGCAGGGGTGACCAACAACAGTTTGACGGAGGTCACAAGTCCTTTAATAGTGATGAGGAAAAGGATACTTAACACTGAACCCTATGGAATGCCATCCTCCTCAGCAATGGAGTGTCCTCATCCCAGGACTTATGTCCCTTCTTCTCTTTCATAAGTAGAGGAGGACACACGCTAGATGCCAGAGAGGTAAGGGGGGAGAGAGGGTTCTGCTAGTTCTATAAAGAGAGACCAGGCAACCTTGGGGGATGCTAGAGCTGACGGTTCCATGGCCAATGTGTACCAGCAGACTCTTGGACTGAGAGGAGGCCCTAATGGCAGCAGACACCAGAGAAGAGGCACTTCTCTGGTGGATGAAAGGAGCAACAGTTGGAGGGGAGGAAGATGTAAGTTGAGGGGAGAGGGAGAGAAGAGTGAGGCATCACTGGGATAAGGTGGGGGACAGGATGTAACAGAGTCAATAGTAGATTTTTGTAGACACAAGGCGAAGCTGATCGTAAACCCCAATATATTCTTTCCTTCTTACAAACCAGCGACAGTTGTGACAATGAATACATGTGGTCAGTAGAACAAAGGCACACCTGGGCATCCTCATTCATTGCATACAGGATTAATACATGTGTACAAATCATAAACACCAAAAACATTTTAGCAGTGGCAGGACATACATCACAGTGCACAGTGATAAGCCATAACCTTGACCTTGTCTTGGGGGTATCCACTTCAAAGACCAGAATAAAGTGGTCATTATCAGTGTGGTTGTCCTTAGTGCCTTTCTGAATATGATGAACAAAATGAATGCCTTGCCACTCCAGACTGGCCCATGCTTCACCAGTTTGGAAGATGAGGTCTCTATGAAAAAGACATCCTGAAGCATATTCAAAGGCTAGTGAGGAGTAATGGTTTGCCAAACTTGTCTTTGATAGTTTCTACCAAAATAATGGGTTCATGGTGGGAAGGTGTCCTTGTCAGTCTTGATGCAGACCAGGTAATGGGGAAAAGATTTGACCCCAAGCAAGCGAGTCTGACCCTCCTCCCATGAGGGGATAGTTGTAAGTTGAAAAGTCGTTCCTGACTAAAGGTCCGCCAAAGACGGCCGGTTTTTTAAGTCTGATACGTTTGATACACAAAGTGTAGACCCTAATAACACCAAAACCAATCAGGGGCTCTCCCCTTGTGCACTACTCAGCCACACCAAGGGCCAATGCCATAGGGGCTGCTGCTGGGAGTTCCAATGCTCCAGAATGACAAGCCACTACTCATAGGCATACACAGGGAGGTAGCAGCTCGTGTATCAGAACTGTCATCCCTGTTTTCAGAGGACTCCATCAAAAGAGTACATAACACCCCAAGCACACGAAATGACTACTGTGCTAGTGGTACAGCACAAAAAGGACAATGGCTTCAGGTAAAAAATGGAAGAGGTGGTAAGCCCACATGCCAAAGACTTCATGTATGGTGTTGTTCCACAGCTGGCTCACACCATGGAGACAAAATTTAGAGTAGTTCAATCCCCAAAGAGGGACCAAAAATTCCAAAAAGGGAATTGTAAAGCAAGAGGAATGATAGTGTAAGGGATAGCAACAAAAAAAAGATAGCCAGGCCAATGTAAGCAAGGGAAAGGATTGAGGACAGGGATGGATGAGCACGGGAAAGTTAATGCAGTTTTGAAAAGTAGAAAGGATCCAATTACTAGCAGACTCATGTGCACAAAATAATTGTTACCCCCCTTCCACTGGGGAATGGGGATGGAGCAGATATAGAAACATGATTCTGTGATGTTAAAGATAAACAAATCTTCATATGTGAGTATTACTGGATTTGCTCCAAGTACCCACTGGCCAACATGCAAACATGTAGTACTGAGGTCAGTCTGGCCATTGTGACAGCTCTATTTCTCATGCAGTGAAGTAGACAACACTACCCAGTGCTGTTGGCACTGTTGCAGTCGCATGTTGTATTGCCATGCTAGGTGACACGACAACTCACCATAGTGCACACAACTACACACTGCTTACTCTAGAGCCCTGCAAATTAATATTAAACCGACTGAGCATATACAAATTAAGAGATGACTCACAATTCAATAATGTGCATATCAGAGAATCAGTTTCATACCTAGCGTGAAATGAAATGACAGTATGGCATTTCTGGCCGGGAGATCGTATGCAGGAGAAATCGGCTGCCTACTGCAAGTCTACATCAGTTGATACTGCTTATTTTTGCATCTAAAGAAATGGTAAAATGGTGATAAGCACAACACAACACCCAACCTCTGAGAGGATAAATTCTCAAATTGGCCAGTAATTGCACCTGGAGCCCCTGCACAGCTGTTGGTCTCTCTATCCGACAGCCACAGTGATGGACAGAGCTGGCGTCCAGCACACTCATTTACTGACAGTCCTGTAAGGCATTGTGTATCGGAAGAGGAAAGCAACATTGGGCATATGAATATAGGGATGACTCACAAGGCATTTCAGTATTGTGCTTACACACAATCAGTTGCATATATGGTGTGCTGTTTGGATGCTCTTGCTGCCATGGTATGCCAAAAGCTTATCCCTCACACCCAGTGACAGGTCCTATAAGTAAACACTAAATCAGAATGCAGGCATTGTGTACTGAAACAGGAAAGTAACATTGAGCATATTTGAATTTATAGACGTCTCACAAGACATTTCAGTATAGTGCATATTACATAATTAATCTCATACCTGGTGTGCTGTGTGGAATCTCCAGCTACCTTTTTTAAGCCAAAAGCTTACCCTTCACGCCCAGTAAGTAAACAAACTTTAAAACAGACAGGAAGACAAGATGTCCAGCGAGTGAGATCACAGGTGTTTTCTTCGTCCACTAAAAGAACTTATTTGAGAGGAAATAGTGTCAAATTTAAATTTCCTTTGTTTTGTATATTTGCTGTAGTGTCCATTCTTGTCACAAAACTGAATATTTGCGTCCCCATAGAGATGATTCTTGAAAAAAAAAAAAAAAAACTTTGTGTAATCTGAAGTCACGATAATTGTGACATAATGCGAAATTTTCCATTCCAAAACACAAAAAATTCTATTCAAATTTTCCTGATAGCGGAAAATTCGTTTAAGAAAGGCAGCTACTAGTTTCATCAGTGCCTATTGTTACTATAAAAGTATAATTAAAAGTTTTTTAAATTGTATTTAACTAACACATTTCATATTGTTCACTAGTTAGAGGTGATCTAGGTATAAATTTAAAACCTGACCAAACACTAAAGTAAATTCTCTAAAAGCAAAGTAATTACTAATTCATTCTTCTGTCATTGTATCTCTAAATCATTACAAAAACAACAACAATAGCATGTAAGACCTCCATGTCATTTTTGCATACATATAGCCAATCTCGTGTCCTGGACAAATTTTAAACTTAATTATTCTTTTGAAACTGATCATGAGTGGGAAATGTGGAAGCTGTTATAGCATTGTGAGTAAAGGGATTTGTTGCTAACCTTGTAGGAAATATTTTCACTGGGGGAGGGAGAGGTGGGGGGAGAACAGAAGAGGCTCTCTCCTGGAACTGCAGAGTATGCAGTAGGAACATTTTGGTTGGGGTACAGGAAAGGAAAATCTGTGTCCTTGTGGCACAGTTGAAGGAAGCAAGGAAGGAACTGATAAGGATCAAGAGAGATAGGGAGGAGGAGGGTGGTTGTGAACTGGCAGCTTGTAGGAGGGTAGGAAGAAAGAGAACATGATCTGATGTTTTTGGCGTTGATGATAAAACTGTGTGTCTACCACTGCCAGAGCCTCTGGTAGAACACGGAGCAAGAAATGTGCAGCACACTTCAACTGAGGCCAAGAAGCTTAGAAATATACAAAATGTTAGGAAGAAGAAAGTGCTGCTGCTAGGTATTAGGCATGGGTGAGTTGTAGGCCCCGAGTTACAGGAATGTTTAGGGGCAACATACCAGGCCACCAGTATGTTCCAGCCAAATGCAGGGCTAAGTCATGTGATAGAGGACTTAAGGTCTTTACAAAAGAAGACCATGTAGTGATAGTGGGTGGGGCAGGAAACAGTTTACACAGGGATAGGGCACATGACATAGGTGGTGACCTGGGCAAGATAGCTTCCCTGACTTGTGGCAGTACACTTTGTTGAGCTGTTCCGGTGTCACGATTGGCCAAACCTTGATGGAGATGTGAGGCGAATCAATTTGGGGTTAGGGAAGCCAACTTTGCTCACATGCCCGTCTGGACTATCGACAGATGGGGTTTCACTGGGTGTGGCCTATACCTAAACAGGACTGGCAAAGGAAGATTGGTACAGCTGATTCGTGAAAGTATAGGGGGTGGATCTCGGGCCACACATGGTCAAATACCTGTTGTCATCAGTATGAGAAGTAGGTCTTTTTTAGGATAAATCCAGACAACAGGTTCCCCTGCCTAAAGAGTGTCTCCAGCAGTTTGAATTAACAGGGCTTGATATCACCAAGATATTAATAATTTTGTGTTTGTATGGATCTCCCAGAGATAGTGTGGACACTGTTTTTCAATAAATTAACAGAATTTCTATATAAAGTCTCAAGTACAAAGCTCAGCACAATTCTGTGTGGGGACATTAAAATCAACATGAATATCATAAATGAATCCAGCAGCACCTTCATAAATATACTTCAAAGTTTTGGCCTCTCCCTATTGGTCAATAGTGCAACAAGGGTTGCTACAATGACTTCATCAGTAATTGACCATGTTGCCACAAATATGGGCAGGGAAAAATGTGATGTAGCTGTAAAAGATCTCGGATTATCAGACCATCTCTGTCAAACAACAACAGTAATATGAGACATGAAATCATCCCATAAACTACAAGCCTACAAATGACATCCATTGGAAATGAAAATAAAAGATTTTTCAAAGGAACTAGCAAAAAAAAAAAAAACAAAAAAAAACGCTGGGATGAAGTGTATAGGGAAACCAATGTGAATAAGAATCCACATTATTTAAATTGAACTTTGAAAAGGCATTTACAAAAGTATGCATGTCTGTATCAACGTCACACAAAAGTAGATGGATAACAGCAGGTACTAAGAAGTCCTCCCAAACAATTAAATACCTCACTTCCATGGAAAAGAGTCACAATGATCCATAGGAAGGTGCTGATAGCTGCAACAAAATCGTTTAATGACACAGTAATATATAATGCAGGGAATAAAAGCAAAGCAGTCTGGGATGTTATAAAAACGGGAACGGGAACAGGGAGAGGCAAAGAAAGACAGACAGAATAACATATTCCTAAGGGAGGAGGATAAGGTAATAAATAAGCCACAACACTTATCAAAGTATGTAAATGAGCATTTTTCAAGTATTTTAGGGAAGTTACGGCAAGAATTCCCCAAAACAAATATAACCCCTGTAAAAAATGTTGCACTAAATACAATGATGTTACTTCAAATCACAGATAATGAAGCCAGTAAAACTGTTGGAAAACTAAAAAGCCAGTAGGCTTATATGAAGTATCAATGTGTGTACTAAAACAATGCATAGAGGTTGTACAAGGTCCCTTAACACACATAATAAATGAATCCTGTACACCAGGGACATTTCCACAGCAGTTAAAACAGGCAAGAGTTGTGCCTTTGTTTAAGAAAGGTAATGCAGAAAATTACAAGCTGTCACCATTCTCAAAAATAATAGAAGCAATTATGAAAAACAGATTAATGAATTACCTGAATAAATACAATCTTTTAAGTGAATCACAGTTTTGATTGTGATGTGGCAAAAATACGGAGTCAGCTGTCGTAGAATGCACAAAAGTTGTACTTGATGCTCTTGATAAAGAAGAGTCTGTCAGAGGGTTCCTTTATGATCTTTCTAAGCCCTTTGATGCAGTCGACCACAAGATTCAATTAAATCAATTAGAAGCATTAGGAGAAAGAGTGGTAGCTAAGGACTGGTTTTGATCATACCTAGCAGATAGGGTACAAAGAATAGTGATAACACATACTTCAAATAGAGCTTAACATTTAGTAAAACACTTACCCGAACAAATGTAAGCACATTACACACATCCATGCCCGAGGCAGGATTTCAACCTGCGACCGTAGCAGTCGTGCGGTTCTGGACTGAACTGCTCGGCCACCACGGCCGGCGAAAAATACATTAATATGGGGTTTCCGCAAGGTATCAAATGAGGACCAATAGTATTCCTGATGTACATCAATGACTTTCCCAGTAGTGTTACTCATGGTGAAAAAATTCTTTTCACTGATGACAGCAATATTATAGTCAGTGAGAAAACAAGAGAACTCCTCTAAGAGAAAGCAAATGAAACTCTCAAGGAAGTCTACAATTGATTGATTTTTATTGTTGTAGAGACCTCAGAGGCATTACAAAACAGAGAAACTTCTGGTACAAATTGATATTGCATAGTAATTTTAGCCAATTACAGACTTACTCATGTATAGAAGCATGTAAAAACTGATCACAAAGTGTGGTCATACCATATTCTTTGCCTCCCTTCAAAATTCATCCGTTTCATAAATGTTGAGTTCAAGAAGAAATTCTTTTACTTTTTTTTTTATTGGAAGATCTGTGATATGTTGGGGTATGGCATTAAAAAATTTTATGGGCTTGTATAAAGAGCACTTTTGTGTTTTTTTATAGTTACATCAGAAAGAAACTAGGTCTTGCTTGTTTCTTGTGTTATAATTATGCCGCATGTCATACTGTTGATACTTCGGATAGATATCCTTGGTATGCATTACACACAATGGTATAAATATTGACAGCAGGGTCATAATCTGTAATTTTTTAAAGCTTGGTCTACAGTGAGCTCTGGGTGCCAAGCTACATATCAGTCTTATTGCCTTATTTTGTAGTTTGAAGACATTAGCTGCCTTGCTTTGATGTCCCCACAGTAAATGTGACTGTGGTTTGTTTTGCTTTAAGTACTGGCACATTTAGACAAAGACACAGCTTCCTTGGAGAAAATATTCCTTTGCTAATGCTGCTTCCCACCTTTTTGAATCAATTGAGATTCCTAGGAAATCAACAGCATTTGAGCTCTGCTCAAGTTCAGTGTTATTATTCCACGATACATACAGGTCTTGATTTTTTTTTTTTTTTTGACACAAAGGGAATTAGCTTTACACCAGTTTTCAACTTTGACAGTGCACTGGTCTGCTTAATATTTGACCTTCTGTGCTGTTTCTGCAGTTATACAGACTGCAAGATCATCTGCAAATAAGTAACTCCTAGCTGATGGCCCAACTATGTTACATGATAAGTCATATATATAAATAATAAATAGAATTGGGCCAAGTACAGAACATGCCCACAAGTAAGTAATCTGATTCTGTACCATTAAAAACCACCTTCTGCACTCTATTACTTAGATAGGATTTTATCAATTCCCGAGCACTTCGTGTAAAGCCATAGAATTGCACTTTGTTCAATAAGATTTCATGAGACACAGTGTCAAAAGCTTTTCATAAATCACAGAGTCTATTATGAACCATGAGCTTGCTTTCTAGTTGCTTCACACACTGTGTTAAAAGTGATAAGGCAGATTTAACAGTTCCTAACCCTGATCTGAAGCCAAATTGTCTATCACTGAAGATATAGTTTCCTTCAAAGTATTTTACTATTTAATATAGCTTCTATCACTTTAGACAAGACTGGCACAATTGAAACAGGCCTAAAATTATCACAACTTTGGAGGCTGCCTTTTTTGTGTTTTCGAGTGACTTTACTGCCCTGGGGAACTGAGCCTCCAAAATACATGTATTTACTACATGTGTTATCAATTCTGGCAGCTGAACTGAATCACATTTAACATGGCTGAACTTAAACCATAAACGTCATCAGTAAAACTGTTCATCATTTTCCTCAGTATATAGGTAACATCCTGTACCTTGACAAATTTAAAGCTAAATGTACTTCCAGGTTTTGTGGTGTTTCTCAGGCAGTATTTATGGTCAGTGACTATATTGTAAGTGCCAATCACCTTCTCAGTGAAGGATGTATTTAACTGTGCAGCATTCAGATTGCTGCCTTCAGCTTGTGAAGTCATTTTCCTGTTGCATTGACTGTTAATGATATTATTTTCTGATGTTAGTATTATATCTTCATTTTTTCATACACCTAGCTTCCTTTAAGGCCTGTCTTAATCTTTCCTTTTTCACTGTGAGCATGTCTTTAAATACTTGAGAACCTGTACTTCTGTACAGGCATAATATTGATCACACTCCCTCTTGATCTCCAACACCTTTTCACCCTTGACCTTATTTACTCTTAGTGCCTTTTTATTATTTGGTACGTTAATGGGAAACGACATCTTAGCATATACAGAAAGAGTAGATATGAGTTCTTCCACCTTTCTACCTATTGCATGTTCTCGATAAACTTGCAACCAATAACTTTTATCAATATTAGACTTAAACATATTTAGATTATCATAATTGACCACACATACACTCTTTCCTGCCATGTGCACTGAGTCAGTGGCCACATACCCAGGTCTTAATTACGTCTGACTTCAGATGCACTAACTCATTTGATACAAATATATTGTCAATACATGTACCAGTACCTTTATAATGAAGCCTTGTTATTTCAGTGGTTGTAATATAAAGAACAAATGAATTTAATAAATTATTTGCATATGAGTTACAGATAGTGGACAACTGAAAATTCAAATTTAAATCTCCACAGACTGTCAGTATTGCCTCACGTGTTCCAATATTTCTACGGAATCCAAACTGACCTTCCCCAAGGTCGGCTTCAACTAGTTTTTCCATTTGTCTGTAAAGAATTCACATTAGTATTTTGCAGCAGTGACTTATTAAACTGATAGTTTGGTAATTTTCTCATCTGTCAACGCTTGCTCTCTTTGGGATTGGAATTATTATACTCTTCTTGAGGTCTGAGGGTATTTCGCCTGTCTCATACACCTTGCTCACCAGATGGTAGAGTTCTGTCAGGACTGGCTCTGCCAAGGCCGTCAGTAGTTCTAATGTAATGTTGTCTACTCCTGGGGCTTGGTTCGACTCAGGTCTTTCAGTGCTCTGTCAAACTCTTCACACAGTATCATATCTCCCACTTCATTTTCATCTACATTCTCTTCCATTTCCATAATATTGTCCTCAAGTACATTGGCCTTATATAGACCTCTATATACTCCTTCCACCTTTCTGCTTAGAACTGGGTTTCCATCTGAGCTCTTGATGTTCATACAAGTGGTTCTCTTTTCTTCAAAGGTCTCTCAAATTTTCCTGTAGGCAGTATCTATCTTACCCCTAGTGAGATCAGCCCCTACAGCCTTACATTTGTCCTCTAGCCATCTTGCACTTCCTGTCAATCACATTTTTGAGACGTTTGTATTCCTTTTTGCCTGCATTTTTATGTTTTTTCCTTTCATCAATTAAATTCAATATTTCTTCTGTTACCCAACGGTTTCTACTAGACCTCTTCTTTTTACATATTTGATCTTCTGCTGCCTTTACTGTTTCATCCCTCAATGCTACCCATTCTTCTTCTACTGTATTTCCTTCCCCCATTGGTTCCCTTATGCTCTCCCTGAAACTCTGTACCACCTCTGGTTCTTTCAGTTCATCCAGGTCCATCTCCTTAAATTCCCACCTTTTTGCAGTTTCTTCAGTTTTAATCTACAGGTCCTAACCAATAGATTGTGGTCAGAGTCCACATCTGCCCCTGGAAATGTCTTACAATGTTTCCTTTCCTCCCTACCGAATTCCATTCACCCATGACTATTAAATTTTCGTCCTCCCTTCACTACCTGAATAATTTCTTTTACCTCATCATACATTTTATCAATTTCTTCATCATGTGCAGAGCTAGTTGGCATATAAACTTGTACTACTGTAGCAGCGTTCACTATGCTGTTTGTAGTAGCTTACCCGCATTCCTATTTTCCTATTCATTATTAAACCTACTCCTGCATTACCCCTATTTGATTTTGTGTTTATAACCCTGTATTCAACTCACAAAAGTCTTGTTCCTCTTGCCACCGAACTTTACTAATTCTCACTATATCTAACTTTAACCTATCCATTTCTCTTTTTAAATTTTCTTACTTACCTGCCCGATTAAGGGATCTGACATTACACGCTGCGATCCGTAGAATGCCAGTTTTCTTTCTCCTGATAACGACATCCTCAAGTAGGCCCCTCCTGGAGATTATAATGGGGGACTATTTTACCCAAGAAGACACCATCATTTAACCATACAGTAAAGCTGCATGCCCTCAGGAAAAATTATGGCTGTAGTTTCCCCTTGCTTTCAACTGTTTGCAGTACCAGCACAGCAGGGCCATTTTGATTAGTGTTTCAAGACCAGATCATTCAATCATCCAGACTGTTGCTCCTGCAACTACTGAAAAGGCTGCTGCCCCTCTTCAGGAACCACACATTTGTCGGGCCTCTCAACAGATACCCCTCCGTTGTGGTTGCTCCTACAGTACGGCTATCTGTATCGCTGAGGCACGCAAGCCTCCACACCAATGGCAAGGTCCATGTTTCTTGGGGTGGGGGGGTGTACTTTTCATTAATAATCCAAATTATTAGCATTGATATTGTTGTGTCTTAACGTATTATTATAATACATTATTAATGTTAGTGTTATTATTATTTTGTTTTCTGTGTAATATTGTTCCTGGTCATGTGTAAGTTAGCGCCTGAAGCATCTAATCTAGTCAGGGTAAATAAGCCATAAATAAATAAGTTTGGGAATTTTGTTGCAAAAACTACAACAGTTAACTGATAAAATTTGTCAAAGTGTCTTCACTCTGAATGCTGTCTGATTTTGTTATCTGTATGTCAACTGCTTTGTGTTCATCAGAGTATCTCAGACTACCATGTAGCCTAAAAACCACCATGTGCACCCCGCAAGTACTTACCGAACTGAGTAGCTGCTTCCTTTGTGTAGTGTACCCTGACCTGTCTAGGAGAGTCCTACAATTATCCACCCAATAATGGAGGTCCAGCCAAGTCTGTCAAACTCAACAAAGCCTCTGGCCGAGATTGTCCACTCGGCTCCAGACCTTGGGACCCCAGTCAACTCTGGAAACTGTGCTGCAAATCGTGAGCTGTTCTTGCACTCGATATGAGAGGCCAGCAGCCTCCACCAGTCATCTGAATGAACTGAGGATGACCTCGGAACCCTCGCAAAAGGCACTGTCAGAACTGATGCCACTCCTCGGAGATGACTGCACCCTGCAAGCTCGATAGCCACAGGCAAAGATGCCCCATCTCGGATGAGGCTCCCTGACAGACCTACTGAGTGCATATTGGCTATCTTTCTGGCTCTGAACAATATTTCCCTAATGTGTCCAACACTTGTGAACCCCTCCTCCAGTGAGCTCGCTCAGATGCCGTCGGAGGAGTGACTCACAGACGAGTGGGCGTGGCCGGACAGCCAGCCTCCACATGCCTAACCTAGTAGTGTAGTTAGTAGTTCAAGAGAAATGACGACTGTGCTACACACTACTTGAATTTCCACTTTAAAGTTACAAAAATGTGAGACTACACCTCTTAAATACAAGAAAACTCATGGAATTTAAGAATTAATCTATGAAGAAAACAGAAAAATCTAAAGACATAACTAGCTGTTGTCCACATCTGGAACCAGTGTGTAACTCAGCTTTACTTGTTTCTTATCAAGACAAGATTTAAAAAAGATTGTGCTCTGGGTTGATCTATATTTATTTTTGTCGTTATGAAATTTTGAACTTTATTTAGAAGCCAGTCAGTGCCCCATTGTGAATTTACGGAAAAGCTGAATAATGCAGCAATACTGAGCATTAGCTGAAGTTTAGATATATTAGGAACCTGTGCATACTGTCAGTCTTTTAGCCTCCTTCTTTTAGAGAGTCTTTGTACATATGATGGACTACAAGCACACTTTTATAACAACAGCTTAATAATCATATATTTTACTCTTCCATAAAAAAAAATTTAAATAACAATCAGTACTTTTCAGCCATGACTAGAACCCCCCCAAAAAAAGATATATGCGAAGAGGCATCGGACGTCTCAACAGTGATGACTGACAACTGTGTCATCCTCAGCTAACCAAATTAATTGGAGGGGCACATGGTCAGCACACCTCTGTCCCGGACCTTGCCAGTTTTTGGCAACGGCGATGCTACTTCTCAGTCGAGTAGCTCCTCAGTTGGCCTTACAAGGGCTGCGTGCACCCTTATTGAACCTTGCCCACACAGCACAGAACAGAGAGCTTCACTCACAATGTTTCATCGAGATTTGCGTCGGTTAAAATCACACGTGGTTTCTTACAGGGCTCAGAATCTTGCTGCCAAGCTGGATAACAGACATGTCTAATCCCACAACCATAGTTTTTTATTACAGTCCCAATGTATTTGACTAAATTGCTCGCTAACAAATGAATACTTCACTTACAGGCTTTGTGAAAATTGGCTACATCTTTCAACAGAACTTTGCCCACTTCATCATAGCTTGATGTGAGGAGTAAGAATATTGTGGTCAAAATTTTGTGTTTGCTTCCAATAACAGTATGCTATTAATCACTTAACTTAAACCATATGCTAGTACATTTGTATGTCATCCTGATACCAAGTTCCCACCATATATTTCATTCCCTTGAGAATCAGCTAGCAAATCTCCTTACACTCTATTCGTGCATGGTACGACGTATGACCAGCTGTCTGCTATCCTGAATGGACTCTTCCAAACTGTGACCAACAACCACCTAAACTGACTCGTGTGATGGAATGGGGCATTTACACAACATTTTAAAATATTTCACATTCCAAGCTAAAATTTCAATTGAAACAGGAACTTTCTTTCTGTGGCCATAAAATGATGTAGACCTAACTATGAAGCTATTATATTCGTTACAGGACAACTTTTCAACACTGTCATACAACATACACAAGTTCTTGTGAGTTCATAGTAGAGGTCCACCTTGAGCCGTGCAATTAATTACGAATAAAGCACGGTATTGATATTAAATGTCTGAGTGATAGTCAGTTTAGAGAGTAATTTAAAACAGATTTGTACATTAGCTGGGAATAAGGGGATCTGGCTGAGCTCGTCTGGAAAGCGGCGGTGAGGGGAAACTTTCACTGTGGCAGCCTGGCCCAGTAAGTGTCTTTGTGATCCCTAATGGCACCACCGTGCAGATGGACAAGAGTCAAGACATTCTGCATTGTTCACTCACACAAATATTTTACGTGTTGGAGTGAGAAGTAATGTTTGTGAAAGATGCAATTGACTGCCAAATGCAGAAAATCTGGCTTTGGGATGTGTGCCAGAGATTGCTGTCTTACAGGTGAACTCCCAGCTAGGCCATTTAAATGCCACCAAACACATAACTCTTACAAAAATTTTGTTTAGGGATTTAAGACCTTTGGACAGTGGTTCATCTTGATGTTTTTCAGAGTGACAGAGAGCTAGAAGGAAGCTGCCTCACTGACACGGGAGAGAGATACGAATAGTGAGGCATGACTTTTTCCAAGGGGTATAGCAGAAATGGAAGCAATGGTTGCCCGAGTAAAACATAGCCCAGGGAAGGGGAGTTGTGCTCTCTGAGGAGCATTTTTCCCAGTCAGAGCTTGGAAGATCCAGAGCACAGCCAGTAAAATTAAGCACATATAGAAAAATTTGGCAATTTGAGGTTTCTCTCCTCACAGTTGCTACACTGATGTGTAAGGAGACTTGTCAAATATTTGGCCAGCCACAGAAGTGGTCTGCTGCTACTGAATGGTATCAAGGGAACTTCAAGTCATCTTGTAAATACAATCTCAGAGATTCATTCGGAATATTTGTATTGCAAAGTCGTTAACACTCTGCTTCTAAAATCCACAAAAAGTGTGACAAATTACCTCCAATAACTTATTAGTTTCAGTAGTTCTATTCTGTGCTCATAAACCAACTAATCACAATACATGTTCCACAGTCGTAAAACACTCCTTCCCACCCAAACACACAACCTCTCAAAGCTTCCAGAATGAAATTTTCTCTCTGCAGTAAAGTGTACACAGATTTAAAACTATGTGCTGTACTGAGACTCTATCTCAGTACCTTTGCTTTCTGTGGGAAAGTGCTCTACCAACTGAGCCACCTAAGCATGACTCATGACCCATCCTCACAGCTTTACTTCCTCCAGTACCTCATCTCCTACCATCCAAACTTCAGAGAAGCTGTCCTGCAATGCTGGAGGAAAGGATATAGCAAAGACATGGCTTGTCACAGCGTGGGGGATGTTTACAGAATGAAATTTTCACTCTGCAGTGGAATGAGTGCTGATGTGAAACTTCCTGGCAGATTAAAACTGAGACTCAAACTCAGATCCTTTGCCTTTAGCAGGCAAGTGCTCTCAAAGCTTGTCACAGTTTGGAGCTACCATGTACACAAAGCCATTGCTGCTAATTTTGGCTAACAATAAAAGACAAGCTGCTCCATTACACTGAGTCCAATACATTATTGATAGAGTAGTTTGTATTAGGAAACCTGCAATAAAGTTCTATGCATGCACACGGATTAGCATTTTACTTAAGTGTCAGTGTACACCATTTTCCCAAAACTGCGAAAAAGAGAATAATGTATCATGTAATAAAATGTACTGTAGCCTGTTTGATGCATCAGTCCATTTGTCACAAGCAACTGGAGTTGAGTAAAATAGTGTTAAAAGCAGAATAAGTGCTAAGTGTGAAACGGTATATTGAAACTTACTTAACATACTTGTAGACAGAGTGTCAGGGACACAGATTATTAATAACAACTTTTTCATTTATGGTCTTGTGCTGGTATGAACTACCAATTTTCTTTTGGTTCCAGCTGTATGGAATTGAATTCTCACAAGCTTTTTGTTGAGTACTCGTAAACCGATGTCAGATGGTAGCTGACTCTCATACCAAACACGACCTCATCCACAGCCATGTTGCCAGCACTATCATGAAGATGGCTGCAGTATAATTGGATAAATAAGATGATCTACTCACCACACTGGTGGCAGCAGAAACTATATGCAAAGGATATAGAAATGTGGAAGCTTTCAGAGCCAATGGCTCTTCCTTCTAGCAGAAGATTTGAAGGGAAAGAAAGGAGACTGGCAAGACTTAAGAAAGGGAGAGAGTTATGGAAAAGTTGCCCAAAACCATAGGTCAGAGGAGACTTACCAGACAGGATGAGAAGGAAAGACTGATCCTTGGTGCCTGCGCTGGATGAGATTTGAAAACCTGAGAGCTTAACGATGGAAGATGCGGTAATCAGCAAGACACAATTTACTGGGAAAAAAAAGGTCATTTGGAGTCAACATGAGCTGAAAGCTAACTGCATTGTACATGATAGGCATATATGGGGAGGGGGAAGATGGTGGAGATGTGTGTGTGTGGGGGGGGGGGGGGGGGGGGGATAGACGGACTGCAAAATGAAAGGGGAGCAAAGAAAAGGAATAGTTACTGAGAATAAATTCTGACAACACTATGATGCAATTTTACTTTTTTAAGCTGATGTTTCTCATTGATTGTGTAAACAAAACAAACGGATCACATACTTTTGGACATATAAATACAGACTGATTATTGGCTCCAGTGTCCAAGGTTGTTGAATAAGTCAGTTTGCAGTCTGCTTGTTTCTATTAAATCATTGTCCACCCACGTTAGCTGAGTGGTGAGTGTGACATACTGTCGATCTTAAGGGCCTGCATTTGATCCCCAGCTGGATAAGAGATTTTCTCCACTCAGGGACTGGGTGTTGTGTTGTCCAGATAATCACCTATTCATCCCCATCCAAGCACAATTCGCCAAAGTGGTGTGAAATTAATTAGTTTGTTTATTTTCATTCATTTTAGAAAAACATCTGTCTGTCTCTGATTTGATTGTCTTGGCCATGGTTTCTAAATCTGCCTCTACTTGTGTGACACGCCTCGTGATGTCATCATGAGGGGTAACGCACTTTCCTACTTTTGTCATCATGTGCTACTTAAAGGTTTGACATTGATTTCATTATGTTTTGCTAAAACTGTTAGTTTTGAAAACTAGGTGGCCATTTGAGTGATCCTTTTGTTCAAGTCAGTACCAATTTTGGTTAATTTAGCGTCATTACTGTCAAGTTTTTTCTTTATTTCCTGAAATTTTTCCGTAAACAGTTTCTCATTGTTCTGTAAACTTGTATTCATCTGCTGAAATTGTTGCATGACTGCACTGATAAATTGTGAGAAATTTACTGTTTGAACATTATCTGCTCCCGGTAAATCATGAGAATTTTCTGCTTGTGATCCACTTTCCATATCTTGCAACTCTATGTTGCTGTCGGTTCCTACGGCTAGATTATTTAGGTTCTGTATTTCATTTACTGTTTCACTTGTTTGAGCAAGTGTAATTTAATTCTATGCTGCTTCATTGGATATGGAACTTGCAGTAGGCAAACTGTTTATGTTATCCATTCTGTGAGTCATGACCGTATCAATAGTAATAAGATTTTTTTTTTTTTAAACTCGTTTCTACAATGTTTAGCTTGTATGTAATGTTATTCAAACAATGCATAGAGTTGATCTATTATTGACAATGTCTCTACACGCCATGTTGTCTCCACTGAGCTGTGTATCGGCCATTTTGCAGTAATTGTTGTCGTACTTTGAAAAAAACAAAAAATATACACTCAGCAGTAAAAATCACTTTTTAACTTTAGCAAAACTTCGCTATATATCGTGAGTTAATGAAAGATTGTGCCAACAAACAGCCCAAGATGCTATGGGGCAATGTATCACAGGATGGCATTTGGCACCTTTATGTGTCAGAATATACACCTGCATTGCCATCAGAGAGTGGTATGCATTGTAGTGATGTGACAGGACACCCTTCACTGTGACACGTGTTCCATTTGACCTGAATTACAGCGATGTCACATTGTATGACAAAAATGACCATTTCCTTGAGGGTGTTGCAGTTTCTTCTTTCAGCAGAGTAAATGGTATGCATTTCATTGTAACCTTTCTAGTTTAGTAAATAAATCACCTTCCTTGACAAGGATCTCAATATCTGTTTATTGTTGTTACTAAGTATATACTACAGGTCAAAATTATTCGATCACCTATGAAAAAAGCTGTGCACTTTATTTTAATAGACAACTACACTCTTCAATCTAAATAGGCTAACAATACAAATATTTTCTCTCTCTCTGTCATTAAGTACCCTCCGTGCTAAGAACAGCTGCGCAGACTGTTGGCATTATGGAGATAATATTTTTGCAGAGATTACAGTCCCATGCATCTGTAATCCATAGATTTTCAACATTAGATGACGCCAGTTCTCTGATCTCTCTGCCATGTTCATCCCAGTGGGTGAGGTGGAGCAGTGGTTAGCACACTGGACTTGCATTCGGGAGGACAACGGTTCAAACCCATGTCCAGCCATCTTGATTTAGGTTTTCTGTGATATCCCTAAATAACTTCAGGCCAATGCCGTGATGGTTCTTGTGAAAGGGCAGAGTGGACTTCCCTCCCCATCCTTCCCTAATCCAAGCTTGTGCTCCGTCTCTAATAACCTTGTTTTCAATGGGACATTAGTGTTTAATCTCCCTTCCTCAAGTTCATCCCGTAAGTATTCGATGGGATTTAAGTGAGGCGGCTGACTTCACCAGACCATATTCTTCAGTTTCCCAAATTTCTTTCCTCTATTGACTTACTATTGGCACAATTTAGAAGTCTGTCTGAGATCATTGTCTTGCTGCAGATCAACCCACAACTAATATGCCTCTTGGCAGATTGAACTGAATTGTTGATCAGTACTGACTTCATACGTTCTCCACGATGTCAATGAGTAAACATTCAGTGAAGGCTTACAAATTTAAAACTCGATTAATCCTTGGACCATTGCAATCAATTCAACTTCTCTCTATCCATCCATGTACGTCATGGTCACACAAATGGCATTGCTCTGCTGAGACAAAGGTTGGAGCTTCTCACATATTGTTTACTTTATTATTAATTATAGGTGCAGGAGGATTCTTCACATTTACTCTGTACACATAGGAACTAATCTTTGCTTTACCGTGTTACTCAGGGTCTTCCAGATTGTCAAACACTTGAGCTGGCACCAGAGCAATGTATACACTACTGTAGGCTTGGTTAGGCAAAAATTTGTTACTATTGCCTTGCTAGAATAGCCTTTGTGATGCAGAGCTACAATTACAGCACTTTTTTCAATTCCGACCTCCTCCTTCCATCTTATTAGGATGCAATACAGCATGAACTTGAACAAGTATAGAAACTCACTTCTAGGTACACACAGTGTACAAAGGCAGCAAAAGAAATGAGACCTATTTAAATGGAACCCTCTTAGGTAAAGGCCACCAGTGTTGTGGAGACTCACCAGCACCTCTCTGGGTGAAGAATGAGCTTAGTTTTTGCATGTTTTACTATCAAAACAGGTTTATGGTGCAATACTCAAAGTTAAATCCCTGTGTTAACGCAAATCAATAGCTGTGACTGAAAACTTTTCTTCACTTTAGCATCTAAAATTCGCAGACAATGTGTGTGATCATCTGGACCACAGCCCTTGGACACCCAAAAAGATCAAAATGCATCTGACAGCAAGCCATCCGAGTCATTGGCACATCTCAAGGGCCCAAGTAGCATGTACGTGGTTTTATAGTGATCCCAACATAAACTGCTTCCAAACCTCAGAAATGGAATTCTGTGATTGAAATTCAACCTTTGTAAGAGATTAGAATGTATGCCACTTACTACTAGCACAGACATACTGCTATTTTAAGTGTTCTCTCTGTCAAGGTAACTGTAACTGAATTGGCAGAGAAGTGACTAAACACAGGAATGATATTGAGTTGCTACAACAAAATCAGGGATCTTCTCTTTATAACAGTATCTAATTTTGTAATATGTTTCTGCTGTTGAATCGTGTTCCATCTGTGTATTACAGTGCCTATGTAGCACCAAAATGTTCCATCTTCAAAATTTGAATTCAGAATATTTTCATGTGCTTTTGGAAGGTGTGAAATGTCACAACTCGTATCCCTAGAAGTGTTGGTATTATAATTGCCAGCTCAGAGACATGGTTATTCATTACAAATGATATGGGAAAAAGCCTCCAATTGAATACAAAGCTGATATATAAATGAGTGAGTGAACGTACAATTGCTCATTGGATTACACTGTGTCTGTTATTGTTATATTTCCAATTCTTAATTTTCTGCATTCAGTTACAGTTATCATTGTACAGCTTGCTACATTGAAGCATGGAAATCACCCCAAGACAGTGAAGATCACATGGAACATGGAATGAGTGTCTGAACTGAAATGATTCCAAGCAAGCTACCCTGGGAATTGATTAATACTAAAAGTGTGTACTGCTTGGAGTATCTGACAAATTGTGCAGGGTCAGAAACACAAACATTTTACAGAAAAAGTACAAGATGTGGTGAACATTCTGTCTGCAGTCAGGTATAGTGAACTGCTATGGGTGAAACAGAGTACAGTACTGCTCAAAGTAGAGGTGCTAGTTCTTGGAGTGCATTTACAGTAACCAGGATGAAATGTTTGTGGCTTTGCTTGCCTGTGTGAGAAGGACTGTTGCTAAAGAAAAAATCCATTTTATTTTGCCAAATGTGTTTAAAAGTAAAAAATAATACATATATTGACTGAATTATAAAGGTAACTAATGATAATGGTGTTTCAGACATTCCAGACTACATCTTGGGTACAGTTACAACAATTGTCAGGTGCTGTGAAAAATGGTATTGGCTGCTAAACATTTAAATGTAATGCTGTGGTAATTTAGGATCAAGAAAGTGCCTTGAAAAAAATGTTTATGTCTCCTTTTTCGTATATTTTTTAAGTTGAAGTGACTGTACATCATGTGGCAATAGCTGAAACAAATTGGCAACAAATTTAAATGAAATGTATACAATTTTTACGGTTCATATAGAAGATAACATGTTTAATAAACAATGCTGTTTTTAACAATAGTATAATGAATACTATGCCTTATCTTACGATAACATTAGAATAATATTTAAATACCTAAATTTGGGAGTTGTTATAGCCAGTAGTGTCTGCAACACATCAAACAGAGCTTTTCGTTAGCTACCATTGTATGTTTCAGCACCATGTTAACAAGCCTGCCACTCCTATCATACTTTATGTACACCCTATATAAAGTCCAGGAACACTTTCAAGTAATTACTGCACAAGAACTAAACATTGTACAGATATCATACATATTGCAATTTGAAGCGAAACTATACAAAAACTTCCAAACAAACGGGGCACTGCTTCATCATGTGGTAGAGGCAGTACATACACCAGATCTTTAATGCGTCCCCACAGAAAAAAGTCACATGGAGTGAGATGTGGTGATTGGGGAACCATTTAGTGAAACACCTGTCCTCTTCTGTAGCAAGGCCGATCCATCGATGCAGCAGCTCTGTGTTCAGACACCCACAAACTTCACGATGAAAATGGGTTGGAGCTCCATCCTGCTGAAAAATGAATGAAGGGTCCAGTTGCATTTGAGGTATCAGCCATTGCTGCAACACATCCAAGTAGGAATATCCAGTAACAGTGCTCTCAGTGAAGAAGAATTGCCTGTACTGTTTTTGGTACGACAAGGCACAAAAAACATTTACTTTTGGGGACTCATGCTCAAATTCAATGCATTCGTGTGGATGCTTTGTACCCCCAGATATGACAATTATGCCTGTTCACTTTCCCATTAGTGTGAAAAGTGGCTTCCCTGCTAAATATTATGTAATCAAAGCCATTACCATCCCCATTCAGTTTTTGCAACTCTGAATGCTTCTCTTTGTCATCATCATTGAGTTCCTGCACTAGCTCCAGTTTGAATGATTTCATTGACACTTTCTGTAGCAGGACTTTTCACTATGTCATTGGAGCTATTTTGAGATCATGGGATGCACGACACACAGATTTTCTCGGACTCCTTATAGATGACTCTCGTATGCACTCCTCTCACACTGGGACGTCTGCTTCTCTTTCCCGGGCACAAGCAACCCATCATAACAAATTTGTTGTGCCAGTGGTAAATGGCCTTCCTTGTTGGTGGCTCCTTACCACACTAGATTTTGTTGGACGCCAACACACCACGTTTGTGACTTTTGGTGACTATCCTCAAGTTACGAAACTACACTGTGGTGGTATACATTAAAAAAAAACTTTCAGTGTCTCTTTGAAATGACACATGTATGATAGGTGCACACTGTTTGGTTCTTGTGCAATAAATAATTGAAAGTGTTTGTGGTCTTTATGTACGCCTCATATTTTTTTATACATGGCAAAATCATGATATTCTCAACATTAGAAATGTTCATAATGTAACCATATGCATAAATTAATTTGCAAATGAATGTAAAATGACTCATTCCTCATCATTATGATCCATAGAACATGTATCCTACTAACTAAATTGGATTAGATGATGATGCATCACTATTAAATCATTTGCCTGTATTCTCTGTGTCGCCAAAAAGTGTATTATTAAGGGAGATAAGACTATTAGTTTGTTCTTTCAGTTGTCACTTGAAACTGAAAATAACATTGATATGAATGATCATCAAAAAGAAAAGAAACTTTATGGTTCCATGGACCTTTACAAGTCTCAACCAACTATGCAGTATACATGTAGACTGAAGAGATGAATGAAAATTTGAACCCAGATCCTCTGCTCACTGGGCAGATGCACGAACCACTACACCACCCTGGCACAGTGGCTCTGCACTGTTTGCCCCAGCATGCCTCCCTCCTCAGTCCAAAATCCTGTTCACAACTCAGTCCACTTATTTCCCCAAAACACAAAGAGCACCACAGAGGATGTCAAACTGTCATGGAATAGCACCTCAGTTTTGAATGAAATGGGGATTCCTCTCTGGAACCATATAGTTTCATTTAATGAAAGCAGCTATACCTGGGTCTCAGGCAGGACCTCCTGTTTCGTTTGATTCTGAGGTACTATTCCAATACTGTTGGACATGTTCCACACCCAGGAGGATACCCTCTTTTGTGGGTCTGTGGAATAAATAATTAATGTAATCTAGTCTGAGATCCCCTCCTCTTGTGGCAGTTAATTGTATATCACTGGAGCAACAAGGCATTGTGACTAAAAAGGACACACCATTCCCATTTTCTGGAATGGTTGCAAGGCAAATGCACTTACTTGCAGGCCTTTATTATGGATAACAATCTGTTGAAGCATTAAAGAACACAGTTAACATTTCTGAATTGTGACACACTTTATAGACCAGAATTGTCTTCTCTAGGTCTCAACATGAATTTGATGAAGGGTAATTGCCTGAAACTTTACTGATAAAGGCAAAATAGTTCTCTTAATTCACCTCAAAAGCACGATAACCGACCTCGATATCAGATGGAGCAATAAATGAAATATTCGAAAGTGTCATTCATTGGTTCTCAATAAATGGTCTAGCACATCATTTACAAAGAAAAGGCATCTTATTCAGTTTTGTACAAGGAAAGACAAATCATCACAAATAATGAAGCATTACGGAAAAGAAAAATGTGAAGACTGATTGTTAAAAATACTTGGGGGTACATAGTGATGAGAACAAGAATTATAAAACTGAGTGCAGCAACATTTGCTCTAAATTTGATTGCCATAAGTGGCAATGACATCACTAGAAAATTTAACTTCCTTCTTTCATTGATGTCATATTTAGAATGGGGGCCCCTGACCCCTCCCCCTCCCCATCCCCCTAAACACACGCACAGTGCCTATCCTCAAACTTCACATAGATAAAGAAATTAGGTAGCCTCACAACACATACACTCTTACAAAGTTTGTTTTGAAGCATCAGCACAATTTGAAAATAATACTAGCATTCATAAATACAATACTAGGAGGAAAACAGTGGGACTTAATCTTGTTGTAGCACAGAAAGAAGCATATCATGCAGCCATAAAAATATTTGACAACCTCCCTTTAATTAACAAGGTGCTGGCTGATAATGAAAGTTGACAAGTGCTATTCCATAGATGAATTTCTGAGAAGGAAACAACAGGTTACCCACGAGCACTGATGTGCTGCTTCCTGGACTTGGGTAGGCGCGCCGGCCCCGGACTGAATCAGCCCAGCAGGTTAACAACGAGGGACGGCATGCCTGAATGTGGTTTTTAGGCAGTTTTCCACATCCCACATGGTAAATACTGGGCTGGTCCCCATGTACCACCTCAGTTACACAACTTACAGACATCTGAAAAACATTCGCACTATTTCATGGCTTACACTAGATGCAGACAGCTAGGGTACATTACTTTTGTCCTGGGGGGTACATGATGGTGACAAGAAGGGCATCTGGCAACAACACTCTGTGACACTAACATTGCCAACTCTATAGTAACAGGGTCAACCCCGTGTTGAAGCGGGGCAAAGGCCCAAGCAAATTATGAGAAGGTGACATCCAAAAATGAACATATCTACTAAATGCAATTTATCACAGTCAACATGAAACTTATTTTGGGCATACATAAGAATGAAAATAGCATACTGCAGTGTGAATGCCTTTTACTTTTAGGCCAAAAGGCAGTTCATATCTGTAAATCAAATCTACAATGAAAATATTCCTTTAAAAAGCACATTTAAATATGGACATGTTCTCATTACATGAAGCATGAGCGATTTTCAAAACTAAAAATCTTCTTCTTTCTTTCAAAATAACTTACCTCTTATTGTATAATGCTTGTTATACCATATCATTTCACACATTTTTATAGTGTAGTATGTGATACCATAGAAAAAACTGTAAAGTGGCCACTATAGTACTAATATTCGTTTTCAATATTTTATTCAAATTTCAGGTTTATTATTTAAAATGTTTCAGATCACCATGCCAGAATAAAATGACGTAACTGTGGCATTAACTATCTTTAGAAGTATTCTTTGACGTAAGTGTTACATGCAAAAAAGAATAATTTTCTTAACAGTCACAAGCAACATGGAAATATCATCGGTGATGGTTGTGTTCCAACTTAAGTACTAGTGATTTTGGCAGGCTTCTTAAAAATTAGTTTACTGTAAACCATCAACATCTTTTTTCCTATTATCTTAGACTGGATGGCTGAAAAGTACTTGGGCTTTTGTCCAAGGAAAGGGTTTTGTAGTGGTTCATCTGCTCTTTTACATCTAGTTGGGACTTCTAGAATGCATTTGTCTCAACATCAGTATGAGTGTTTCCCATAGCTTTGTACTTGTGTATGGAAATGCATTTTATTTCACATATTTAATGTGAAATCCCTATCTAAGGACCTACAAGATGTACATCGGCGAGCAAGGTTTCTTAGCTGAGTCACTGATTGTAGATCTCATTGTATTCCTCTTTTGTTACAATTGTTGGCCTTTTTCTTAGAAGTTTTCCTATTCTATCAAAAGTGGAGTCAGTGCATAAGTAACTGTGTCCTTTTAATAATAATAAAAAGTAGTGCTATGCAACATATTATGAGGGAGCACGGAAGCACAAACAGTTGCTCTGCATTAGAGAAACAGTGTGACTGGAATGGAAATCACTCGACTGGATGTAATGGATTAGTTATCCTTCACACAAAATGTGTATGTGGACACAGATGTATTTTCCTAGGCTTGTATCTTGGCAAATGTTTGATTTCACTTAAATTGTATGATTATCTAGGTTCTGCTTATCCTGTTCCATTCTGTGTCTCATTTATTTTAAATTCCTGACATGTTTGCTTTTGTGTGTAAGCTCCTCATATAAAATTTTGTTGAGGATTAAGGCAGCAACAAAGTTCAGTCAATAGTCAGCATGAACTAATTCTGTGCAATGGGAACCCCAGAAAAGCTCTCAGTTTACAATTGCCTTCCTCATCTTCCAGAAAACACCCTACTTTTGGTTTTTGGGTCATGACAAATGTTGACCATCCTGATGAGATCAGTCTCATTGACTGGGTGCACATTTGTCAAACATGGATTTCATGAGCTGGGGACTTGTTAACACGAACAGTCGATTGCTACTCTAAGCTCTGGACATGCTTTTGCCTACCATCCAATGACACAGTAATTGAACATTGTACACCATAGTGCATGGGATTTTGATCTTATTGGCTGAACTGTGAACATTGTAGGAGAAAAATAATTTTGAAAATGCACCATTTGTCAATAAGGGTTGAGGGGAGTGAAACAATCATTACTGAGTAACTGCTATGGAATATGCTGTACTGGGGCAAGCAGGGTTCTGTTTGGGTGGGCCCCAAATAGGCTTGTGATTATCTCACTGTATAAATTTCCAGAGGGTTATTGGTTGACCCTACCACCCCATCAGCAAACAAACGTTTAACAGTAAAAATGTGATAGTAACACAGTATCAGGAGAATTATTAAATAATGTTGCACTAGTTACAGAACACAGATTTGAACCGTTGCCTCATGACTCACACACATGAATGTATCTTCTTCTGCTTCTACACAATGAGCACTGATCCAAAGGAATTGCTGAAGAAATGGTCTTGGATGGTTATTGATTCATTCAAGAGACATACTTGAGGTATAGGGACTTCTGAAATTAAGTTACGCAACAGGCACGGCACCCTTTCAGAAGAGTGGGCATGTTACCAATTTCCTGAGAGACAATTCTGCTGCAGTACGGACAACAGGTTCATCACATTGTGGGAGTGAAATGGCTCTCCAAAGTTGAGGTACAAGGAACAGTAAGTTTCTAGTTAGCCAAACATACAAATTGCACACAAATTCGCCATGGAATTCTTGCAATGCAATGTAGCATCCAGTCGTAGTGAAACAGTGCCAACAATTTGATGAAGACCATTCAGTCTTTCCAGCAAGCTCAGTGGATATTTGACAGGAAAGAGATTTTCCATCAAAGAGGAAATTCACACAGCAATCCTCAAATTGTTCCATGACTGAGGCACACGTTTATATTTTCAAGAAACTGAACAGTTTGTGGGATGTTACAATTGTTGTTTACAGGTTTTAGTGACTGTAGTGAAAAGTAGTATCTGCATCACTTTGAATTGTATTGCAGCATACAGTAAAAGTTACTCAGTCTGCCATAGTAACAGGTAACTTTCTTTCTGAAGTCTCATAGTTTCCTGCTGCTTTCACACCTTTCTTTGACAATCATCAGATCTCAGGTTACTCCTGGATACATCAGTGAATGGAATCCTACTCTGCTGACTGAGTACCCATTCTGTGTTTTCCCATACCCAACTCCACAGACCAATGCTTTGGGGGAGGGATGCTAGTGCTATCTGAGGCCACATTGATAATGTGGAGACTTGGATTCTGCCTTGACCATAGTTGCCTGATATCCCAGATATCTGGTTGGAAACCCAACTCCCAACTGTACTTTGTTGGGATAGATAAAATTCCTGGTTACATAAAAATGGACAACATTATATAAAATGATGTGGTCTTCACTTCAAATTGCTCATTACCAATTTCTAATGAGGGGCAGTCTTGTATGAGTTACTGACTTAAACTCCTCCTTTTATTAACAGCACTAAGTGGCCATACTTGACTAAATAGCCATTGTTTTCGAGTAGTGCATCAGAGGTCAATCGTGACAGTGCTTTGTAATTCTCTGCTGAAAAAATTGAATAGGGTTGTGCAGTTTCCTTCCCCTGTGGCAGCCTTAGTCGTCATGATGATCTTATCAAAACATTCGAAAGAGAAATTGTGACGAAGGAAGCTGGGATAATTTTTTAATTTTTACTTCCCCCTTGTTTTGCAATATGCCTCCTTCAAATTTGTTTCTTCACTTTCAACTAATTACCATTAACATATGTGAATTGTAATCTGCATTTTCATAAAAGAGAAAGGCAGCCCCCTCAGGTTGAATTTTGTCTGTGTAATTGATTTTCTAATTTATATTGAGTATTCCTAGCTAGTATCTTTTATTATAGGGCAAAATCAGTCATTTTTATGTAACTTTAATTCCGATGTGGACTTATAAACAAATATAAATGGGAAGTTGTGCACTGGCCATACATAACTGTGTATTATTGGGAGGATGTGAAAAGTGAAAGTAGAAGACTGTGAAACGCAAGTGTGCATCTGTCGGCTACATCATTTACAGTAGACAGTACTGCACACCCCTATGTTTTCAGCCAGTATGTAGACACCGAGGACAACAAAGGAACAAAGTAGGCAAACCACAACAAAATGGCAGTTTACTTGCAGCACAGTCTAAACTATGTTGAAAAATGATTTGACTTTGAAGAAAGTGTCTACAGGACTTTCAAACCATTTTCACTGACAGTGAAACAGAGCTCAGTTTCAGAATATCTAGAAGTTATTTCTTGCAGATGGGGATTTGATGTTTGAAGAATGTGTGCAGTTAAAGAACTTTCTCAAGGATGAAGAGAAGAACTTTTCAAGCTGAAATCTGATTAGTGGAAGGAATTTTTTTTCATTGTTATGAAAACTATGACAACTTCTTAAAACTTTTCCGTTTTGTTTCAGATGATGGTGAACACTTGGTGGGCTGAGAGGAAACTTTTCCCAGCAGCAACATTAGAAGCTGAAATAATAATAATAATAATGAAGATGGTTTAGTGATTTACATGTCTCCAGTTTTATTGAGGAAGAAGAGAAGATTCTATGAAGGAGATTGAAAAGTGAGCAAAAATCTCAATAAGGTAAAAAAAAAAAATACATTGAATTGTAGCCTGTGTGTGTTTAGTCTTGGTTTTTTAAAAAATATCCCGATTTAGTTCAGAAAAAACTTGGTGACTGGTCTGTACTAATACAGCTGCCTTCTAAATGGGCAGTGCACATCTCTTTTGCATTTTCTTGTGGGTGCCTATGAGCCACAACTCTTATGCTCTAAACAGGTTGTTGACTCCAGGCTACCACTGGAAGATGGTTTGTCTCACAGTAGTGGTTCTTTGTTTGAATGGTGTCACTGTGGTGTATGACAAATTGACAGGCAACTTATCATGCTGCTATACACTCACAATGTAGATAAGCCTGAAATGATCCTTCAGAGCATGTTTACAGACAACACAGTTGAAGATTTTAATGAATCTGTCTCACAGAGACTTCTGTTCAATAGTAGATTATGATAAATATTCTGGCCAACAAAGTATCTGATTCCATTAAATTTTCAGCTATGTTTTTTCAATAATTGCAAATCTGCTGTTCAAAAATGGAAGCCTTTTTGATTGATATTTTGTTTGAGATTATAAATTTCATGTGTTTCAAATTATTTGGTTATGAAAATGCCTCATAGCACTTCTGTGTCAAATAGAAACTGTTATAATTTTTCATAACCACTAGAACAGTTCCTGAAGTTAATATTGTAAAAATGTACCTTTGATGCTTTGCACCCGTGAGTTGAGTTGTGCTATCGTTGTTAACTTTCTCAATAGTTTTAGTGAGGTTACTGAATGACAGTAGTTGTCTTGGACTTGATGTCACATGGAACCAAGTGCAGTTTTATCTGTTGGACTGAGTAATGTGAACTCAGTGTATATCATGAACTGTAATTTGCTTTTATACTTCTGCAACTTTGAAATCAGTGACTCTTTTTTAGCCAGTTGCCAAAGCTTTAGAAATGTGGTGTTAGCTGTTGATTACATTTGGAGAATTGGGCTTATCAAAAGCTACAATGTTGTTTCATCAGCAAGTCAAGATATTAACTGAAACTATATGACCTAGAGCCCACATGAATTGTACTTCTAAATATATTTGGATGGTGAGCTGAGCCACAAAATACTTCAAATCATGTCGATGATTGTTGATACTGTTTTCTAGGTTATGCAACAAATGTCATTGGAACTCTATCCTACAGTGTCATATCCCAACATTACACTTCAGACAGTTCTGACAAACAAGTGTTACATCGTTTCAATATTTTCTTGTTGTTTGGAGTGAGTAACGGGACTCTTATAATACACAGGAAGAGAGAAGAAATAAAGCTCTTGATATCAGAGGCAGGAAGGGTCTTGGAAGATAAATTGAATGGAATGGAAGGGATAAAAATCAGAAATTTTTGACATTCCTACCTGGAATTTCCGTTGGTTGTTTTAAAAATGCTAAAATTCCACCAACCGACATATTGCCCCCTGCCAGTGGTGTGGTGTGATGTGATGCAACATGGAGGGGCAGCTGGTCAGCACACCTCTGTTCTAGGATTTTTTTTACTGTGAAACCACTACTACTCGGTCAAGCAGCTCCTCACAAGACTGACTGCATTTTGTACCAGTCACAGTCCCCCCCCCCGAGGAAAAATCGCTGGCAGTTAGTCGAATGGCACAGCTAAGGAGGCAGACAGTGGAATGGGTAGTGTGTTAAAGAGCAGTTCTAAGATGAACATAAGACAAGAATAATGGAATGTAGTCAAGTTGAATCAGGAGATGCGGAATGAATAACGAGGGATCATCAGCGAGTTTGCATTTGAAAGCTGTATGAGGAGGGGTGAAAAAGCTTCTACCCTAACAAATAAAGAGTGAAAGAAATTTCATAATATAAATTTATTTGTATATATAACACCTGTGTACACCAATACACTTGGAGGCATGCTCAGATAACTTCTGCAAACCATTCAAAGAAAAGATCTTTGATTTCAATTGCAACAAAGCATCAGTCACTGCATCATCATCATCCTTTGAGGTATTTTTTTTCGGTTTGGGAAAAGGAAAAAGTCTGACCCAGTCAGATCTGGAGAATATGGCAGGTGACACGTTCCACATCATTACGAAAGAATCGTGTTCATGATCCATGGAACAACTAATATAACTAACTAGAATTGGAAGTTCTTCATTGTCCATTATACGAGGTTTGTCCGGAAAATACGTATAAAGGTTGAATAATGTCTTTATGTTACAGGTTGCAGTCACCATCAGGTGAGACTACTGCTGTAATCAATCAAATCAATGCTCAGTTCGAGTCAGAGCACTCTGCGTGAAGGTGGGAGTGTGCAGCAGATTGTGTTCTTAAAGACCGTGGATTGACAGAATGATTGCTGACAAGCTGTCAACCCTCAAAACAATTGTTCACAAAAACTTGAAATGAAGAAATTGTACCGAAGCTCTTGACACCAGAACAGAAAGCAAAGAGGGATGAGTGCTGTAGGGATTGGTTGGAAGCAGAGGAATGAGGTGACTTTCTCAACCGAGTCATCACTGAAGACGCGTCCTGGTATTAGAAATTCGATGTGGAGCTCAAAGCAAGGAATGGAAACTAGCAGGAGAACCGAGAACAAAAGAGTCGCGAAAATCAAGGTCCAATGTGATGACAGTGTTGATTCTTGGAGCATTGTTCACAAGGAATTTGTCCCTCCCAGCAAGAGAGCGAACGGAAATTTTTACGTTGAAGTTCTGACACGTCTCGGAGCTCTTGTGGCAAGAGTTTGACCCTTCATCACAAGAATGCGCCCGCACACATGTCGCTCGTTGTGTTTTTGGCCCGAAGCTCAATCACCACTGGATTTAATCCCGTGTGAGTTCTTCATGTTCCCAAAAATGCGTAATGGTGTGGCATTGGGAGATGTGGAAACGACATGGCAACTAAACAACATCACAACTGAAGACTTTCAGCAATGTTATCAACAGTGGAAATGGCGTTGGCAGAAGTGTATCATGTCTCAGGGTGAGCACTTTGAAGGAGACCATATTGTAATACCTGAATAATTGTAAAATAAAGTTATTATGCAACTTTTATATGTATTTTTCGGACAAACCTCGCAGATTAGGAAATGAGACACTGAAGATAATAGAAGTGTTTTGTTATTTGGGTAACAAAATAATTGATTTTGGCTGACACAGAGAGGATATAAAATGCAGGCTTCACTGTATATCTGAGAAAGAGGAATATGTTAGGAGTGGATGTAAATGTTACGGAGTCTTTTCTGGAGGTATCTGCGTGAAGTGTAGCCTTGCTCCGAAACGAGATGTGAACAACAAGCAGTTGAAGCTAGAAAAGGATGGTATCTTTAAAAATGTGTTTCTAGGAAGAAATTTTGATGATTACATGGATAAAACATAAGGTAAACTCTGTCCATCGGTACTGGCCGACCACCGTGTCATCGTTTACCAATGACGTCCAGCACACCACTATCCTGCCTGTGTCAGTTTTCTTGTCCTCGAGTTCCTCAGTTGGCATCACAAGGGTGAATGTACACTTTCCCAATCCTCTCACCCAGAAAAATCCCTGGCAGTACAGGGAATCTAAACCTGCGTCCTCGCCATGATAGGCAGCAGCAGTGAACACTAAGTTACAGAGGTAGTCAATAAGTGGATAGATGACTACTACTGGCACTCGACACCCTCTGCACTGCACCTAGAGGTGGCTAATGGAATAATTATGCAGTTGCAAATCAAATTACCAGGGACATAGTATTGAAAGAAATTTTCAGCACAACATGAGTAAAAGAAGGAACTGGTTGATAAGACATACCCTGATGCATCGAGGAATCATCAATTTGGTGTTGGTGGGATTTGAGTGAGAGGAGGAAAAACTGTTTTAAGGGGAAATACAGTAAGCAGGTTCAAATAGATGTAGGCTTGCATAGAGAGCTGCATCAAACCAGTCTTTGGACTGAAGACCACAACAACAAAAACAGTTGGCTGTGTGTAGGAATTTTCTGTGGTCAGGAAAGCAATGAGAAATGATTTTCTGATTAAGAAAAAGTGCAAACACTATACATTAATGTGGTGTAAAATGTTTCTTGAGCTGTTTATGAAGCCAGAGAAATCTTATATTAGTTCTTTTGGCATGATAAACCTGCACACGATGATTAAACTACACCTACCCATGGGTTTTATGCAACTTGCAATGCCTACAAATGTCATGGGCAAGATTTTCATTTCTCTCACCCACTACATGCAAATTACTAGTCCTACATAAAAAAATGAACAGGATCTTTTTGTGGGAAATTTAATGTAGTCATTTCTTTTTGGGAGGGGAGGGGATACATTTTTACTAGAAGCCATAGTTTTTGAATTATTTAACAAAAAGTACAAGACAGGCATTCAAATGCCTTTTTTCTTGAATGCCACAGAAAGTGTGGTGTCCAACAAAGTACAAAATGTAATGTAGTTAATTTTGATACAAAAAGGTTCTGTTCATTGTTTTTGCAGGACTAACAGTGAGCATGTAGGGAGGAGAGAAGATTAAAATCATGGGTGTGGTTCTTGAAGATGTTGCAGGTTCCATAAAACTTTATGGCAGGGGCAGCTGAATAACCCTGTGTATGATCCACAAGATTCAACAACATGCTGATCAAACCTCATGGTCAAACATGGCTGCTGATAGAAAATAGGTGGTTCATATTGGCTTGAGTATCCCCATTATGTGACTGCTGTAAAGAAGAGGATGTGGGGTGTTCTCCGTCAGCTTTTATACCCACACTGGTATGCCAAAAGGCATGCCAGAAAAGTAAGTACCATTGTGGGAAAGGACTCATGAAAACATTTCTTCAGACCGTAACAGCCACCACTGTTCAGACATTTGTCATAGCAGTAATCCAACTTTTCTATGCCCTTTTCATAGAAAGATAATACCAGTTAAGACCTCCAATACTGATCACACTTGCTTACATCATCATAGGTGTTCAAGCACCTTCATCCTGACTGATGATGAAGTAAAAGTGGTAGTCCGAAGATGTGAGATCAGCACTGATTGGCAGGTGGTCTCACTGTTCCCAAGTGAATTGTTTAGTAAGGATTTCAGTGCCACCAGCAGAAATGAAGCATCATAATGATTCGATTGACAGTTTTGCATCTTTTGTTTTGAATAGTGTGATGGAGTTCTCTCGGTGTTTTGCAGTATCATACCGCTTTCATGGTTTCAGCTCTGAGAAGGAACTCAACAAGCAGAATGCCTTGTTGGTCGCAGAATCCATTTCACCTGACTTTTTGCACTTGCAACTTCATTATGATTTCTTTTTTGGGGGTGGTGGAGGATTGTCGGACTGTCAGTTCCTTCACTCCATAGATTGTTGATTTTATTTTGGAGTGTCATGAAGACCCCAAGTTTCATCACCAGTCACGATTCTATTTAAGAACTCATCTTCCTTATCACTGTATTCAGTGCTGAAATGTCAAAACTCTGCCAAGGTACATAATTTTGAAAGCATTTTTCAAACGCAATTCACAAAAATTTAAGCAATTTATGACTGAGTCATGCAAAACAGTTTTTGAAATACATTCTTATTGTGAACCATGTGTTTTCTCACCCATACCATCAGTGACAACAGAAGGCTGTCCAACACATGCTTCGTCATGAGTGTTTCTTCAACTGTCTCATCCACTTTCTCACCGTAAATGTCTACAAGTTGATGAACTTCAGGTGGCTTAATGTTCTGTGTGTTGGAACTAAACATAACAGAGCACACTTCACAGTCACTGGGCTCAGAGGTTGTCCTAAAGATTTTGACTGATCACTAACAAATATAAATACCACAAAATTGAGCTGCAGTGTCAAGACAATGAACCAGAGAAATGTGTGAACCTACAACACAAGTGCTGCAGTGGCAGTAGAATGATTTGGCAATTACTTTCAGGATGCACCTCATACTTAGGACTTCAATGGAAGTGCCTGTCGCCTTTTAATGTAAATTTTTGCTTATGATGGTAACTATGTTTAAGCAGTGTGTGTGTGTGTGTGGCAAGGGGGTAATTAACAGTTGAACTATCTTTGTTTTGTTTATCTCTCTCTAGTCATGACAGGTAATGTGAATCAAGGACAAAGGTACTTTCTGAGTTACCTTAGTCAAGCTCCAACCCTTCTGTCCTGTACAGCTACTTGCTTTTATCCTGAGGTTGTTACTCTCTGGTCAGCAGGTGCTCCTAAAAAAGTTGCATACATTGTGTACAAAAATCTACATTTACAAAGAATTTGTGGGGCCAGACATGTTAGTAATGCTCAAGATATGGTGTGACTATTGGTATAGGGGCAATTCAGAAAATATCACCTGTCTACATTATGGCACAACTGGAATATGCTTGCTCAAATAGTGACAATGCATTCAGCTGAACTGGTAACGAGTGCTTCATATACCAACATCGTCTCCCCCTATAAAAAAAAGAAATTTAGAGGCAGTCACATAAAAAAATGCTTCTTTTCCTCTCCTAAACACTCGAAAATTGTGTGTATGTAGTTTGTTTTCATATACAGGGTGTATTAAAAGAGCTGTCACCATTACCTACACTGCTTGCATGGTGTTAATTTGCACACAGATTTCTGGTTGTTCCACTGGAAAGCTTACCAAGACATTTACAGCATAAAACTGATACCTGCTTGTATTTTAAAAAATGTACACAGCTCAAAGGTAGTGCAACTGCAGCTCTGTAGAATTACCATGCCTTTCATGCAGTACAACATTTTTAACCTCTGGGATTTGCTATGAAGTAATTACTCGATGCCATATGAAAAAACAAAACAGCCTCACTGCTAATATTTCTCACATACGTAATAGGTGATGGGAACAATGAAACCAACAAAATTAAGAAGACCATTAGCATTTTTTTTTAAATTCATCTATCTTTTACAGTAAATTTCAACCATAAATGTTTCGTAGGCACATTACAACATTAACAAACACTGCATTATAAATATAATTTGGGACTTCAGTGTGCAACTATATACATGACCATTTTTATTACTTAAGGGTTAATTTTATCAACTTACAGAAACAGTTAGTTTAAGAAACATTTAATCATGCCGATGGTCACCTGTTATCTCACTGCTACATAGTGTTAAACCATAAGCTAGGTGGAAGACTCACTGGACGAAAAATTGGTAGAACTACCTACATACATTGGTAAAAAGCACTTCTGCTGGTCTCAAAATACTTTATTGTGCGCTTCTGTTCCAAATGACAACTTCACAGCTACAGTAATTTCACCAATAAGATGGGCTACAAATAGGTTGTAATATTCTGACCTGAGTAGCTCTTCAGCAAATAGAGCTACATAATATGTGCTACTGTTTTTACATGACCACTAATGCTAGTCATGTTTACAATAGAAACAATAATTAGGCCCAATACATTTAAAATTGTATGCCTACAGCCAGAATGTACTACTTGTTGGAAATGAAAATTCATCAAAATACTTGTAGTACACACTGAAATACCTTGCATCCATTCTCTCTTGCTGCAATAAAGCTAAATCTCATAGCCAAAGGCAGTTGTACATTGTTGAGGGGAACTAGAACAGCTAGTAAATGTAACTAAATAATATCTGTATTCATTTGAGTTTGTTTCACCAAGATCCAGATTATGTTGTCACTTATGTCCCCTTGTTCTCACATTAACCGATTAGTTTTCAATTTTGGCCAATTGATACAAGACAGACTTATAACTCCTTCATGTTCATTGTTATTGGCAATAACTTTATTAGCTCTGATGACAATACAAAACTTGATAAACAAGTCAATGCAATCTGTGCCAGCACTTACCTCTTTCAAATTTTGTTTACATTCAGTGCTATTCATTTTGTTCTAAGGCTTGTGTTTAGTATAAATAACCAATGGTGCATCTGTAGGCCATACCAGGTCCAATATTAAAACTGCCTCAATTTGATCCCATAGATTGCCACTTTACTGATGTGGCATTTAATAAATTAAAAAGAGCATCTCTCTTGAAATATTTACAAACTGAATACTGCTGAACAAGACGTACGTACATTTTGACACAGTTATACAATTGAAAACGTTGACAGATGCTCCAAAAATTTCTTTTGCAACCTGAATACTGAAACATGTTCTAGGAACTACTTTAAAATATTAAAATTCTACACTGGAAGACACTCTGTTTCATTTTTATATTACTGCAGAAGGGCAGGAGCAAGATAAGGTACTTTCAGGTTCCAGTACTGACCATGGTCTTACTGTCATCCAGTTAGAAACATTCACACAATGTTAGTCATAGCAGAAGCACTTCCACTACAATGGTTGTGACAAGTATGCTCCTAAACCCTATTATTCTCATTTACTTTTTTGTGGTTTACATTGTTCACTGATAAACAGTGGCATCCTAGCAGACACTGTAGAAATAAACTTCTTTGGACCAAATACATGTTAAATGTTTATTAGTATTTCTGTCACAACAATAGAAGTTAAGTAAGGTTGCTCCACACCAAAATTATAAAATTTTTTACTGCCAACACCAGTTGTTCTGCTCCAAAATCAAACTAAATTTTCAGGTCTTCTGTGTGGTCTGCAAGTTCCTTTATGTTGGGAGCATATGTTTTACTTAATAGACAAGTTTTCTAGAACTTGTGATTTAGTAGAAAGCAAAGAAAAAACT
Source organism: Schistocerca gregaria (assembly GCF_023897955.1). Taxonomy (NCBI): domain Eukaryota; kingdom Metazoa; phylum Arthropoda; class Insecta; order Orthoptera; family Acrididae; genus Schistocerca; species Schistocerca gregaria. The sequence continues at coordinate 297,104 of NW_026061864.1, read as the reverse complement.
AAAAGGCGATGAAATGAGAAATTAGAATGTGTGAGAATCACTCCAATTAGGCCAGTGGCTATATAATCTTGGTGGTGCACGGAACTGGGTTCTCAAGGCTGAGAAGAGACAGAAAAATGAAGTGAGATGTTTATGTTCCTTTGAAAGATCTAGAGACAATAGGAAGGATTATGTATGCCAATCAAGGACTATTTAAGACCATGACAGTTGGTCCTCTTGACTAGGGGTGTGAGAGAACAAACCACCACAGAAGAAAGGGAAAAAATATCGTGAACTGCTATGCCAGATAGACAAATGTGTAAATTCATTAAGTGAACACATAACAGGTATTGACTAGTAATAAGTTTCGCCAAAGCCAGTTGTCATTGGTTAGGTCAATACATGCCTAAGATGTCATTTTTCATGAGTAACACTGTGTGAACAAAGAACAGCTCTCAAGCATACTAAACATCAATGACCCGCTGCCTACTGGAATAACAAAGTTTCTTTATGGACCACATTTTGATTACTTGGCAGAAGCAATCTCTAGTTTATAGTGGGCTGTAATGATATCAAGCATAATATCTCACATCACCTCATAACTTTGGCATTCTGCTGTTTTTAGGGCAGTGCTTAACAAATCAAAGAAGTTCGCCAAGATATGGCACCGTTTTTTATAATACCTGCCACTCTGCTTGTGTCATGTTAATGGAAACTGACAATCATAGCACCCACAATGGTTCAATTTTCACTTTCACAAAAAGAAAACCAGACTGTCTGTGGGTTTGGTGTTCAGCAGGGGGCAAAACCTTGTTAGTGGTCTCGCTGTGAGACTCAAAAGCATTCTAATGCCCGTGCTTACATCACCGGGTTTTGAGAGAACTGTCGGAAGGCAGCAGTGTTATTCTTGGCAGGTCCTGGCAAAAATTACTATTGGGACAGCAAATGCATTAAATCACTAGAAACTGCTGTCAGGTAGAACCACTGTACTCAATAACAACCAGAATCATTTCTATAAGTATCGCATATGAGTGCAGCTTATGGAAACTATATGGACATGAGTTCAAAATCCCTTTCTTATCTGCAGGAATTTACACTAGATTATCACACAATAGCTGTAGGGACCTAGAATAAGTTTATTCATTGAGAATACAGAAAATTGCGACACTCTCATTTCGTTATTTTCAACAGAACAACCAAAGGAAATGGAAAATCTAGCTGAAGAAATTAATAAATTACACCACAAAATTCAATTCATTTCATGTCACTGTAGGAATGAAACATTAACAAAACTTTTATATAAAATTCTGAAATTTCCAGGAAGCCAACAATTACCAGGGTTACCATCCATATCAATATAAAAATGTTTAATCACATGCGTAATGATCCAATGGATACAAGTGAAATATAAAAAGAAACACAAATTGTAAAATCAGCTGCCTCCAGTTATGAATACATTCCCGCTGTAATACATAAATTAAACCAACCACCCACAAACAGGAAGACCATCTTTGTAATAAGCTGACCTTCCTCAAGGAAGATTTCATGCCAACCTCTTCAAGTTGTATGACATAAAAATAAGCTTCTTCACAAGCAACACAATACTGAAAGTACTAAGCAAGAATATCACAAGTCAGGTATGTCCAAACTTCTGCAATAAACAAACTGGTAGAAGCACAGGGATGCACTCTGTCTTAACATCCAAAACAAATCTGACTTTGCAGAATGAGTTACTGGGCAAGAATTGTGGCAATCAGTGTAGAAAAGAACCAGGCAAGAAATCTGACTTTCTTGAAGGAACTGAAATATCTTTCAACAGAGATACAGCACCAGTCTACTTGCTCAATGACAAATCTTGCCTTCACAACTATGAAGGCTTTATATTTCAAAAATAATTAAATTAAAAAAAAACCTGCCCCCCTATCTCTCTTTACATCTTACCTACATTAATATCACTATAAATAATCTTGCATGATATATCTAAGCCTTCTACTCTTGTTTTTAAAAGTAAACTTCATCTACATAGCAAGAGCTGCAAATATTGGAACTTAACTCTATTTTTGGGCATTCATGTTCAGTTTTGATAAAAGTATTTACCCACACACTTTTATTGTCTCTGAGCAAAGTATGTTATATCTTCATAACACGCATCAGTTGTACAGTGCTGGCTAAGTTTAGTAATCAATTGTGCCTCATGGGCATGACTATTGTCTGAAGTAGTGATGGAAGGAATTGACACTTTGAATGCTGCATAGAGGGCTATGTGAGTGTCTTTTCTGAGCAGCACATTGCAAATCATACCAGATAAGCTCAATGTTCAAATCTGGGGAGTTTAGTGGCCAGTGGAAGTGTTTAAATTTAGAAGAGTGTTCCAGGAACCACTTTGTAGCAATTCTGGACCTGCCAACTGTATCATTGTCCTGCTGGAATTGACCGAGTCCATCAGAATTCCCAATGGACAGGATGCTTATGTATGTGTCACCTTTCAGGGTCATACCTAGCCATATACTCCAACTGCATGCCTCCTACATCATTACAGAGCCTCCACCAGCTACAACTGTCCCCTACTGACATGCAGTGTCCATAGATTCAAGAGGTTGTCTCCATGCCTGTACATGTCCAACTGCACGACACAGTTTGAAATGAGACTTGTCCGACCAGGCAATGCGTTTCCACTCATCAACAGTCAAATATTGGTGTTGATGGACCCAGGTGAGGCATAAAGCTTTGTGTCGTTCAGTCATCAAGGGTACACAAGTGGACCTTCCGCTACAAAAGTTCATATCGGTGATGGTTCACACTCTGACACTTGTCCATGGCCCAGCATTGAAATATGCAGAAGGGTTGCACTTCTGTCACTTTGAATGATTCTCTTCAGTTGTTGGTCCTGTTTTTGCAGGATCTTTCTTTGGCTGCAACGATGTCGGAGATCTTATGTTTTACTAGATTCCGGATATTCACTGAATGCTCATGAAAATAACCACTTCATTCTTACGTTGGAGATGCTTTGTCCCATTGCTCATATGCCAACTATAACACCACATTCAAATTCACGTAAATCTTGATAAGCTGCCATTGTAGCAGCACTAAGCAATCTAGCATCTGTGCCAGAAAAATGTTGTCTTATATAGGCATTGCCGACTGCAGTGCCATAATCTGTATGTTTACAAATCCCTGTATTTGAATACGCATGCCTAAGCCAGTTTTGTTGGCAATTCAGAGTATATACATATCCAGTGAGAAGATAATGATATGTTACCAATCCACATACTGTGATGGAAGAGGTACATGGCAGGGAATGTGTTCTGTTGTTTGGTGGTTGATGGTATTCTGGGACCATTTTATCCTCAGAAAAAAACCTCTTACCTTGATATGCTCAGGCTGTTACTATGACTGGCTGACTCCCGAGACACAGTCTTTTTCCAGCAATATGGTGCACTGTGGCAGATGTTGCGGACCAGGTGTTACGAGGTATGCTGAAATGGCAGGGGTGGTCCTATTCCCTGGTGTTCTAGGCCAACAGGCATTAGAAACGTGGGCTTGTTTCTGTGAGCACATACCAAGGACAGAGTCTAACAAGCAGCTGTCAACCACATCAAAAATTTAATGAACAAAATCATTTCTGTCCTTGCCACAGGTGATGCAGATATAATGTGCTGAATGTGGATCGATCCTGATAACAGACTGGAAATTGTGCCTACATGTTGAAATTGATTAAACTGCATAAAACTTTGTGACAATACCTTAGGTCTAATTTGTTTGCATGCTGTTACACAACATAAGTGTTCTGTAACTTTTGAGACACTCTGTTTATCCTCTGCCCATGGCAGGTTAAAAACCTTATTGTGCTGTCAGAGCCCTTGATATGTTCTCAGAAAGAGGCTAAACCACCACACATTTCAAGTCACCTGCTGTCCAGTTTATGTGGTGTTTGCTCCACTGACAACATATACATTTTTATGCCTCAATAGTCTTCTGCAAGGGCCCCACTGCATGCAACTTGCCATCACATTATTTGGTTGAAAACTAGTAGACATGGGTCTGCAGTGATTCCTGTTGTGTTTGAGACTGACTGTCAATGGCAACTTACAACGTTCATCTCGATGACTAACTACGAGTTAGGATCTTAATGTGGCCACATTGTGTGGTACAACATTCCTTGTAGACAAGCATTTGGGAGAGAATAATCCCATACGAGGAGGGTTGAGGAAAGAGCATGTAAAAGGCACATTATAAAATATGTGATGAAGGGAGGCAAATAACGTTGAGTAGCATCTATCGACCCACTTCAGTGAGTGGTCAGCATATCTGACTGCCATGCAGTTCATTTCCAGTCATGTCACACCTTCTCTCTGCTCAGGGAGTGGGTGATATGTTGTCCTTATTATTGATTCATCATCGCCAGCATGAAAGTCACCCACCGTGGTGTCAACAGAAAAGACCTGCAACTTGTCAGCGAAACTTACCCAGCAAGTGACTCCCAGGTATCAATGTCCATATGACCACTTCATTCCACCTAGAGCATTAGAAAGGGAAATGTACCAAAGAGGAACAGTGACCAAATATGCTAAATGTGTTGGGCTATAAACAAACAAGGATACTATTTCAAAATTTAAAAGCTTTTGTCTACCTTGGTCACCAAAGTCTGAACATTATGGCCTTTCCTCAGAAACATACAGTGATCGGAAGTCCAAAGTAGCAACCGAAAAAAGATATCTTATCAGTGTACTATCAGATATGAGGCTCCTCTGAAATTGTCTATGGAGGTTTTTTACTTTCTCCTACATAAAGGGTGAGATGAACTCCACTGATAAAATTCAGGTGGTGGTTCAAAGATGTTTTATGAGTATTTTGGTACAATGGACCTTGGTCTCCTGTGGCTCACTGCAAACTAATAATGTAATTATGATTTATTTAGTTTGTTACCTTCATTTCTTCTGAAAATACACTGTCCAGACACGTTAATGTGACTACCCGTCAAGACCTCGAATAACCTCTTTTTGCAGTGCACACCGTTGCGAGACATGCAGGAAGAGATTCAAGGAAATGATCATATAGCAGACCCCATTCAGTCTTGATCAGTTGCCTACTGCAATTCTTTTCATTTTATGCTGCTTTTGAGACATGCTTGTTGATGACAAGAACAACACAATGCCCACATTCCAAGGACACAAAAATCCCGTATCAAACTGGGCTCCCCCACGTGGCTGTGAGGTTCTGTATTAACAGGGGTGTGGAGCCATTACTATTTCATTGCCAAGTCCAGGTGTTCTAGGTTTCTCATGTGAGGATCCACAGACAATACACCCTGGCAGGGGGGGTTCCCACAGATTCTCAGTTGGTTTAAATCCGAGGACTTTGGTGGTTAGAGGCATGTAATAAACTCGTCCTGTTGCTGTTTGAACCACACATGTACACTGCGAGCTGTGTTGCATTGTACTGCTGGTAAATGTCACTATGCTGAATAAAAACAAACTGTGTGTACGGGTGGACACGGCCCTCGAGGACAGACGGATACATCTGTTGATCCTTTGTGCCTCCCAGAATATCATCACCACCCAGGGAATGCCACAGACTCCCTCACCTGTTGTGCCCCATTCTGACAGTTGTTGCAGTGTGTTTTGCTTTCAGACATTTAACAATGTGCATGCCAATGGCCATCTGTCATTTGAAAAGCCTCTCGGTTCATCTGGGTGGTCAGTTGTTTAACAGATGCACGTCTCTGCAGCTGACACTCACCCCTGTCATCTGTGGCCCATGACTACACAACAGTATCCACGGCACCAATTCTGAATAGCACCATTTTGCTGAGCACAGTATACTTTAACCACACTGACATGCGAACAGTTTACAGACTTACTCATTCCCAAATGCTTCCACCCTTGCCCCAAAAGCCAATGACAGTGCACATTTGGTCTCCTCCTTACAGTGACAACTGCACTATTTTCTCTGGCTCCCAACATGCCTTGTATACCCTTCACTGCTAGTGGTGTTGTCTGTGAGTGATTACTGCATGTCGATTTTGATTGCAGGCAGTGGTCACATTAATATTATGGACCAGACCGTGTATCTACACAATAAAGAAAAAACCCAGTGTAGCATATCAACTGTATTTTGTCAAAAAATATGCAAGTTTTTTCCACAGAAACGAAAATTTCTAAATTCGTTCCCCTGTTGAAAAAGAGTGATAATCTTGAAACAGAAAACTGCAGACCTGTCTCACTTCTCCAAACTTTCTCTAAGGTTTTGGTGATACTAATCAAATATAGAGTGACACATTATCTTAATTATGGAATCTGATAAACAGTAATCAGCATGGATTTCTAGCTGGGAGTAGTACCAAAACAGCTTTACTGGAAAAAACCCAAAATAAATAATTAGTAAATTGGGAGAGGGAAAAAGTGTTGTCAGGATAAATCTAGAGCTCTCAAAAGCCTTTGACACTGTTGACCACAGCATACTTTTGGAAAAGCTTGAAGCTATAGGTATCAGAGGACCGGAACAAAAAGTGGCTTGAGTAGTATCTGGAAAAGAGGATGACGGTGGTTGGAATTACAGCACCAAAAGAAGTGTATTAGGCCCCTTGCTGTTCCCCATTTACATTAATTATATTCATGTGCCAGAGAGAAAAGCTAGAATCAAGTTGTTTTGCTGAAGATACTAGTTTAATTGTTTGTTTTATGAAGCAGTCATTGCACACTATTGTGGACCATGTCCTACAAGATACACAAAAATGGCTCAGTGCAAACAAGCTAACACTGAATGCAAAAAAAAAACTAATTATGTGCAATATGTAAGAATAAGTGAACATGATGACCTACATCTCACTATGGAGGGAAACAACTTGAAAGAGTTCAGTGAGCAAAATTCCTGGGTATGCACATTGATGAGAAGATAAACTGGAAGGACCATGTGGTGAGCTTAGCACTAAAACCCAATTCAGCATGTTTTGTACTTGGAATAATTTCAAGATTTTGTAGTAATGACTGTACCAGATTAGTATATTTTGGCTATTTCCAGTCAATTGAGGCCTATAGAATAGTATCCTTGAGGAAAAACAAATTGTTGTTTAAATGAGATTTTCAAATTACAAAAACACCCTATTCAGATAACGACCCAGAGCCCACATCAAACACGTTGTAGGCCCCTTTTTAAAGCATTGGAAATTTTTGCAATTCCATCATTATACATTCTGAAATGTCTGTCGGTGATCAAACAAAATCGCGACAAAATGAAAAACCAATACAGGTTACCATACACGGCAATGTAAAAATCTCCACTTACAGGCTGTAATAAGGACCCAAAGTCAGAAACATGTATGTAATCAAGGCATCAAACTTTTTAATGCACTACCAAAACATATCAAAGAGCTGGAAAATTAGGATAAATTTAAAACTGTTATAAAGAACAACATGCTTGACAAATGTTATTACAGCATAAGTGAATAGCTGTGCACAAATGTATAAGGATTTAATTTCATGTGATGAACAAAATTTCATCAGTGAATGTGTCTTGCAAGCCCATAAGAAGATCAATAACCACATGCTTAACAAATGTCACTAAAGTATAAGTGAATAGCTCTGCTCAACTGTAGAAAAATATATGATGTGGCAAATGAAATCACAACTTCAAGGAATAGGTCTGTCCAGCACATAATTTCTTGTGTCATAAAAACAGTTATTTGTTGTATATTGTATTAAAAATGAGATAAATTAATATGAATACAGCACAAATTTGATCATTGGGATGTTGTGGTCTTAAGTCCTGATACTGGTTTGATGCAGCTCTCCATGCTGCTCTATCCTGTGCAAGCTGCTTCATCTCCCAGTACCTACTGCAACCTACATCCTTCTGAATCTGTTTACTGTATTCATCTCTTGGTCTTCCTCTACGTTTTTACCTTTCCTGCTGCCCTCCAATACTAAATTGGTGATGTCTGAGAACATGTCCTACCAACCGATCCCATCCTCTACTCAAGTTGTGCCACAAACTCGCCTTCTCCCGAATCGTATCCAATACCTCCTCATTAGTTATATGATCTACCCATCTAATCTTCAGCATTCTTCTGTAGCACCACATTTCTAAAGCTTCTATTCTCTTATTGTCCATGTTTCACTTCCATACCAGGCTACACTCCATACAAATACTTTCAGAAACGACTTCCTGACACATAAATCTATACTCGATGTGAACAAATTTCTCTTCTTCAGAAACGCTTTCCTTGCCAGTCTACATTTTATATCCTCTCTACTTCTCATCAGTTATTTTGCTCCCCAAATAGCAAAACTCATTTACTACTTTAAGTGTCTCATTTCCTAATATAATTCCCTCAGTATCACCTGACTTAATTCGACTACATTCCATTATCCTTGTTTTGCTTTTGTTGATGTTCATCTTATATCCTCCTTTCAAGACACTATACATTCCGTTCAACTGCTCTTCCAGGTCATTTGCTGTCTCTGACAGAATTACAATGTCACTGGCGAACCTCAAAGTTTTTATTTCTTCTCCATGGCTTTTAATACCTACTCCGAACTTTTCTTTTGTTTCCTTTACTGCTTGCACAATATACAGATTGAATAACATCGAGGAGAGGCTACAACCCTGTCTCATTCCCTTCCCAACCACTGCTTCCCTTTCATGTCCCTCGAATCTTATAACTGCCATCTTGTTTCTGTACAAACTGTAAATAGCCTTTTGCTCACTGTATTTTACCCCTGCCACCTTTACAATTTGAAAGAGAGTATTCCAGTCAACATTGTCAAAAGATTTCTCTAAGTCTAGAAATGTTAGAAACGTAGGTTTGCCTTTCCTTAATCTACTTTATAAGGTAAGTCGTAGGGTCAGTATTGCCTCATGTGTTCCAATATTTCTACGGAATCCAAACTGATCTTCCCCGAGGTTGGCTTCTAGTTTTTCCATTCATCTGTAAAGAATTTGCGTTAGTACTTTGCAGCTGTGACTTATTAAACTTATAGTTTGGTAATTTTCTCATCTGTCAACGCTTGCTCTCTTTGGGATTGGAATTATTATACTCTTCTTGAGGTCTGAGGGTATTTCGCCTGTCTCATACACCTTGCTCACCAGATGGTAGAGTTTTGTCAGGACTGGCTCTCCCAAGGCTGTCAGTAGTTCTAATGGAAGGTTTTCGACTCAGGTCTTTCACTGCTCTGTCAAACTCTTCATGCAGTATCATATCTCCCATTTCATCTTCATCTACATCCTCTTCCATTTCCACAATATTGTCCTCAAGTACATCACCCTTGTATAGATCCTCTATATACTCCTTCCAACTTTCAGCTTTCCCTTCTTTGCTTAGAACTGAGTTTCCATCTGAGCTCTTGATATTCATACAAGTGGTTCTCTTTAATTTTCCTGTAGGCAGTATCTATATTACCCCTGGTGAGACAAGCCTCTACATCCTTACATTTGTCCTCTACCCATCTCTGCTTAGCCATTTTGCACATCCTGTCGATCTCATTTTTGAGACATTTGTATACCTTTTGGCCTTCTTCATTTACTGCATTTTTATATTTTCTCCTTTCATCAGTTAGGTTCAATAACTCTTCTGTTACCCAAGGATTTCTAGCAGCCCTCATCTTTTTTCCTACTTTATCCTCTGCTGCCTTCACTACTTCGTTTCTCAAAGCTACCCATTCTTCTTCTACTGTATTACTTTCCCCCATTCCTGTCATTTGTTCCCTTACGGTCTCCTTGAAGCTCTGTACAACCACTGGTTCTTTCAGTTTATCCAGGTCCCACCTTTTTACAGTTTCTTCAGTTTTAATCTACAGGTCATAACCAATAGATTGTGGCCAGAGTCCACATTTGCCCCTGGAAATGTCTTACAATTTAAAACCTGTTTCCTAAATCTCTGTCTTACCATTATATAATGTGAAATATTGCAGTATCTCCAGGTCTCTTCCACATATACAACCTTCTTTCATGATTCTTGAACCCAGTGTTAATCATAGCTAAGTTATGATCCGTGCAAAATTCTACCAGATGGCTTCCTCTTTCATTTCTTCCCCCCCCCCCCCCCCCCCCCCCCCCAATCCATATTCACCTACCACGTTTCCTTATTTCCCTTTTCCTGCTACCGAATTGCAGTCACCAATGACTATTAAATTTTCGTCTCCTTTCACTATCTGAATAATTTCTTTTACTTCATCATACATTTCTTCGTCATCTGCAGAGCTAGTTGGCATATAAAGTTCTACTACTGTGGTAGGCGTGGCCTTCGTGTCTATCTTGGCCACAATAATGCGTTTACTATGCTGTTTGTAGTAGCTTACCCACACTCCTATTTTTTTTATTCATTATTTAACCTACTCCTGGTTACCCCTCATTGATTTTGTGTTTATAACCCTGTAGTCACCTGACCAAAAGTCTTGTTCCTCCTGCCACCGAACTTCACCAATTCCCGCTATATCTTACTTTAACTTATCCATTTCCCTTTTTAAATTTTCTAACCTACCTGCCCGATTAAGGGATCTGAAATTCCACGCTCCGTTCCGTAGAACGTCAGTTTTCTTTCTCCTGATAACGACATCCTACTGAGTAGAGCTCGCCCAGAGATCCGAATGGGGGATTATTTTACCCCCGAAATGTTTTACCGAAGAGGACGCCATCATCATTTAACCATACAGTAAATGTGCATGCCCTCGGGAAAAATTTCTGCCATAGTTTCCCCTCGCTTTCAGCCATTCGCAGTACCAGCACAGCAGGGCCGTTTCGGTTCGTGTTACAAGGGCAGATCAGTCAATCATCCATAATGTTGCCCTGCAACTACTAAAAAGGCTGCTGCCCCTCTTTAGGAATCACACCTTTGTCTGGCCTCTCAACAGATACTCCTCCGTTTTGGTTGCCCTATGGTACGTCTATCTGTATCACTGAGGCAAGCAAGCCTCCCCACCAACGGCAAGTTCCATGGTTCATGGTTCATTGGGATGATGATAAATAAAAGTGGCGAGTGGATGAGTGTGTTATGCATTGCAAGGCAAAACACAGCCAACTGGGCACGGTATAGCAAGAGCCAACGCTGCAGCACACTACTGGAACAGAAACCTTTCATCATTTTCCACTATGGAAGTGTTTAGAGAACGTGAGCTTAAGTCCTAAACGAACATAGTGTGGATGTGTAAGCCCTCAGCCTTCGTGCACTAAATTCTTCTCATCTCAGTACCACAGCCTTCGCCATCGGCGTAACCGTGGAATGCAGTAAGGGGTTGGCTGTTCGACCACAAGAAGCAGCAGCCTGCCCTGAGTTACAAGGGGCTAGCGGAAATTCGTGGGGATTGTCAGCTGCACTGTTTTGCTGCTTTACCTACAACTCAGACTATTGTGGTCGTGACATTTCTTGTACCCATAAGCATAAAAAAGCAAATGTCGGGCTTGGTAGTCTAGCGATAATGAGCGTGCAGGAACAGTAGAAGTCGCGAGTTCGAATCTCGGTGCCTTTCTTTTTTGTATTTTTAAGTGCAGTGTGCCATGTTTTTGGCTAAATATACCACTTAATCTTTTACCCTTGTTTTCGTCTGTCTGTTGCAGATCCTTTGCTTCGGGAACGGGGAGATGTATCAAGTTGAAATTTTTTTCACATACACAGGTCGTGTTCCCTTGACGGTGTAAAATATACAGACCTAGAGGGCACTTTCTGTTGACCTACACTAATGAAAATTAGCAAGGAGCAAGGTTTTACAGTACACGTAAAGGAAAAATCCGAAAACTGGCAATTTGTTGTTATATCACACGGAAATTGTTATCCAACATCGAACTTCAAATTACAACATCAGTAGTTCTGCGTTCATGTTGACTGGGTCCCAATACTAAACGTCAAATATCGCGCAAGGAATGGCAGTATTGTGTTTCGGAATGTAGCCGTCATCAGATATCCATATGCGATTACTGCATGTGCATATGTCGTTCAAAGTTGCATGTGAAGCAAAATTTCGCAGAATAGACGCAGTTAGCCTCAATGCAAAACTTCTAATTACTCTAATAACAGTAATACTTAAATATCTTCAACATTTCGCGGTCCTGTCACCAACTGTATAAACATTAATTTTAATAATGAACAGTCTCAGTTGCACCGTTTATCTAGAATTTACCTGTGTTTCAGTCGGGATAACCCAACCTTCTTCACAATAACATATCTACTGTCTGTCCATAGTGGACATCGCCAAGTTAATACTACTAATTCATAAACTATCGCCAGACTGTAAAACTTATCTGGCACTGCCTCGGCCCCACTTCGCGACCGCGATACGGCAGCCACGAGTGCTGTACTGGATCTCCACTATGAACACACAGTAAACACTGTTATTCTGAAGAAGGTTGAGTTATCCCTACTGAAACCTGGGTAAAGTCTAGGTAAGCGGTGCAACAGAGGCTGTTCATTATTAAAATAATAATACTGGTCGCCTGCTTCCTGCATGACTTTGTCACATTTATACTATTAAAATGAAAATCTTTTAATCCGTGGGATCGGTATCTTGCCAGGATCAATGTCGATAACGGGTGAAAATAGTCGAGATTCTCTACTCCCGGAACGTATGAACTGTCTATATACATAATTAAGTTTGTATAACATCCTCACCGAGCGAGTCCATTTTTTCGTATATTATGCAATGTACCTTTTTCTCTTTTGAAAATGTGTCTTAATGACGTGTAAGATTTGGCAGTTCATGGATGACTGACATGCAATGATTCAAACCCATTACATTCTTATGCCTTGTCTTAAATAACAATGCTGCAATGAGACTGAAAATTGAAACCTATTACAGGGTTGCCACAACTTTCCCCCAAGTGAAAGACCTAAATTGTAAAAAAAAAAAAAAAAAAGTAATGACCTCTGTGTTTCTGAACGTCTGAACAAAAATCTTAAGTACTAACATCAAAATGTTGTGTAATGAACTGCTTGTAGATGGAGAAAGGAAGCCCAATGGTAGATATGTTTAATTAAGATCACTGATTTTATTTTCATAAAGCGAAACCTATTTGGTGACGAAAATATGCATTTTCTTGGAGTTGCGAGACACATTCCTGAAAGCAGTGATGGTATTTACAATAATCTCAGAAAAAAAGTAGGCCTCTCGAAATAAATGTACAAGTTGGGAAGAGGTGTGTCAACCAACACTGTAGGTGACTGCTAATAAAATTATGCTTCTATGTTCGTAATTGTCGGTTATTACTCACTGAGTTATGTCTATTATCTACAGGTATTGTGTGATTCTTTTTCTTTCAATAAATACATGACTTCATAGTGTACAAACTGCCTGCGATTGCCACAATTTTTTTTTTCTTATCGTTCATTCTTTCAAATATATAAACTACTTTCGAAGTGCCAAAATATACTATAATAAATAAATTTTGTATCAAACGCCGCACTGTACAATGTACTTGCTGTGAGACAGTCACGATTCCCGAAATACATCGCCTGGGGCCGAGGAGGGGCACCACAGTCCTAGGTCCATGGTAGTACCCGCACATTAGTGGCAAACTATGGGCTTTGGATCGGCAGGCCCGATCCGTTCGAGAGACCCACAGAAATGGCCTGCAATTTTGGCCCGCCACGAAAGTCCATTCATGTGGCCAGCCATTCACATGTCACAGTCACCACGTCGATGAAATGAGACCGCGGCGATAACACACGCAACGGGTAACTCGAGCAAATACTCTGAGAGTAGTCAGCAACTCACCGTAAGGATGATCGCTCAGGCACATAGAAAAGAGCATCAAACTCTATAACTAAATTTTTGGCTATAGACTTTGTCAGAAAACGAAAGTAGTTGTGACTTTTTTTTACCGCCAGTTCATTCGTCCAGTTGCGGAAGCTGTCAGGCGCTGACGCCACGCTGCAACACACTACTGCCAGGCGGGCTGCATCGGGCACAGCCCCTGTAAATTAGCAACTGCACAGTCCAGCGAGCTAAGAAAGTTGCAACTCGGTCTGCAGAGGTCCTTGGTGCACACGAGACACTAGAACAGGTGGTGCACACAACCGCGACAGTATCACTGCTGCTGCGAACCTTTCGCTGCATCCACCGTGACTCGTGCGGCCACTGGAGTGTAAGTGTGCCTCCCGGGCAGTCCCGTCGTAGCCGACAATTGGTGCCCAGCATCGACTCCGACTGCACGCCGCCTTCGCTTCCTGTCCACAGTGTTAACTATACAGACGGCGCTTCTACGAAATCGGCAAAAAATTATATACACCATTTAAAGAATATTATGTTTTTGAAGAAAACTACACTGTCAAAAATTCCCTTTAACTAACAGCTAAAATTAAAAACTTTTCCATTTCTGATGATGGTAATTCCGTATCCTTTAACGTAGTTAATTTACTTGTTAACATTCACATTTATGAGACTATTAAAATTACTGATGAGAATCTTCTCCAACACAAAAACCTAATGTACAAGAAATTAAAGATGTCATTAGGTTATTACTTCTGATACTCTCCTACAACTATTTCCAGTTTAACGCTGAAATTTTTTTTACGACCTTAAGCCTTTGCCGTGCCCATTTGTATAACAAGTACGCTTGGCAACAGTTTTGTTAAACATCACAAAAGGCAGTACTTTAAGAAATTGGTGTGACCTGAGCAATTTTCCAGTCTTTAGGTACGGATCTTTCTGTGAGCGGTTGTATATAATTACTAAACATGGAGCTATTGTATCAGCACACTTAGAGGAAATTGACTGGTATACAATCTGGAACGGAAACCTTGCCTTTAATAAGTGATTTAAGCTGCTTTGCTACACCGAGGATATATGCTTCTCATTTTGGCACTTTCTGTTGACTGGGCTTCGGGAATACTTGCTTCGTATTCTTTGCTGAAGGAGTTTCGGAAAACCACGTTTCTTAACTCTACTTTAGTAGCACTGTCATCAGTGACTCCACCGTTACTTTCGCGCAGTGAAGGTACTGATGGCGTCTTGACACTGGTGTACTTCATGCATGACCAGAATCTCTTTGGGTTTTTCGCCAGATTTCGAAACAGAGTTTTGTTGCGGAAATTATCAAGAGCATCTCGCTGTAGTAACCGCTATATTTAGAACTTCTGCAAAACATTGCTAGTCTTGCGGATTTTGGATTCTTTTAGTTTTGGCATGCTTTTTCGTTACTTCTGCAACAGCGATTTCACCGGTTTTGTCCATGGGGGATCAGTACCATCACTTATTAATCTATGTGGTATATATATCTCTCAATTGCAATCGATACTATTTCTCTGAAATCATTCCACATCTTTTCTACGCTTACATGATCAGATCGGAAGGAGTGGAGCATTGTCAGCTTTTTTTAAACAGATGTACTTTAAGTTTCTTTTTGATGGTTGTAGGTGTTACACTATTCAGTGTACGGGCAACTGACTTGTGGTCGCTAATCCCTGTATTCGTCATGATACTACCTATTCATCCAGGAATATTTGCTGCTATGAGGTCAAGTACGCTTTCGTAACCATTTATGCTTCGAGTGGGCTCACGAACTAATTGTTCAAAATAATTTTTTTAGAAAGCATTCAGTACAATTTCGGCTGACGTTTTATGCGTACCGCCGCCTTTAAAGGTATAAATTTTCCAGCATATCGAGGATAGATCGAAATCAACACCGACTATAATTGTGGGAGTGGGGTACCGATTTGAAATGAGACTCACGTTTTCTTTGAACTGTTCAGCAACTATATTCTCTCAGTCGGGGTCGGTAAAACGATCCAGTTTAGTCCGATTGACAAGTACAGCCTCTACCCAAACTATTTCGCAGGAACTATCTACTTCAGTTTCACTACAAGGTAAACTACTTCTGACAGCAATAAATACTCCAGCACCAACTATGTTTAATCTATCCCTTCTGAACGTTGTTAGGTCGTTTGAAAAAATTTCGGCTTAACATATTTCCGGCTTTAGCCAGGTTTCCGTACCTATAACTGTTTGAGCTTCAGTGCTTTCTATTAGGGCCTGGAGCTCTGGTTCTTTCCCAACACAGCTACGATAATTTACAACACCGATCGTTTCTACAACCACCTTACTGTGTGTTACCTGCCCCCTTTTAGACAGACGCCATTTCTATGTTTTCCTGAGACCCTCTAACCTAAAAATCCGCCCCCACTACCCGTGTAGTGGACTCCTGACCTATTAAGCGGAATCCGGAAACCCACCACACTATGGCACAAGTCAAGGACTCTGAGGCCTACACAGTCACATAACCGCCTGAGCCTATGATTCATACCTTCCACTCGGCTCTGCACCGAAGGACCACAGTCGGTTCTGTCGATGATGGTGCAGATTATGAGCTCCGCCTTAAACTCGCTTAACCATATCCGCTAAACAAAAGGAGAGATAATCTCCTCCAATCCAAAGCGACACAAGCCATTGGCACCGACTGGGGCCACCACCTGCAGTTGTGTGCACCCTGTACTCTTCATGGCATCCGGAAGCACTCTTTAGAAATCAGGACTGACTCCCCCACCTTATGCACACTGCCATCCTTCCACACCTTGGCAGCCATGTTACTAAGGGGGCCCAATTACGCGCCTATTATTGGAGTTCCGAACCACCAGCAAACTCACCTTCTGTGAACACCACGAATTTGCGTTCCAAGAAGGTTCCTCTGGAGGCCCTACGATCGGCCCCTCGCAAAGTCTTTCGCTGCCTGCCATACATTGGAATGATCTCTCACTCGACCACAGGTGAGGGATCAACCTCAGCTCTGCAGACCAACATAAATGTAGGATAATGACATCACTGCTGCTCAAAAATCTGCAGTCAGAGAAGACAACTCCAAATGCAAGGGGAAAAGACACAAGAATGCTATAAGTAAATATCAGAAACTTATCTATTATAAATAACATTCCTAGATGTTGAAAGCGACCGAAATTGTTAATTCTACTTACGATGTTTTAAAAGAATTAACTTATATGGTAAAATAAACCAAGTCTGCTTTTCTTCATGGTTACGTGACGTTACGTATATATGTTTTGTATTTTTATTCGTCAATGCCTTCCGTTTAAGCACTCACTCAAGCTAAACAGGTCTCTGCTGCCAAGTCATTATCAATTGTCATTGATGAAGGGTGAAAGCAAAGGAAAGAGTATTCACTTTCTTTTGCCTGATGGCGGATTTAGGGAGTTGGGATGCATGGCAAAAGCGCATTCTTACGCGACTTTTATTTTTACCAAAGTACTTTTATACCGTAACAGCGTTGTGTACGTTGATTATGACTGTATGATCATACTGATATACTAAAAAGGACAACCAAACCAGCATCCACTGCAACGTGGATAGTAGTACGAAAAGATTTGCTTTTACTTTTTAGACATTACTCCTGAGTAGAAAATTCGAAGCGCAAATGACCGTTACAATCGAGTCTGCACAATTCGAAGTTCGAATAATTAACTCGACTTTACTCTAGATGAAATCAGGAAAAATCGAAATAAAATTTTGATTTTTTTTACTAACGTATTTCCAGTTTTCTTACATGTTATTTGCTTTAGTATTTGAAACGGAAGGTACACACAAATGTTCGAAAATACATAAATTCAGCTTCATTCATTTTTCAATGCTGAACCAACTGTCACGAATGGTTGCTTTTTGTCAGTTAAGTTTCAAATAAAGAACCTTATGTTTTTGGAGCTAGCGTGTCACTCCTTATTTGTATCTGAGACTTCTGTTCCCAGACTAACCGTAAATGTCTTAGCGTTCCGACAAATACCTTTTGTACCCTGCATTGAGTAAGGCAATACTATAAACTTTCGCCTCGCCCGGTCTGCTTGCTCCCGCTTTTTAATACTTATGAGCAACATTATCTTTCCGCTCGATGATCGTTTGCAGCTTGGATGGTGGAATCCCGAAACAATTCGTTACCTGCTACTTCTCGTTGCATTCCACAGCGTCGAAACTCGTTTCTGTTTTACGAATGTCGGAAACTTCCTGGAAAATATCCTAAAGTGAAAAACGTCTACTTTCTCCGTGGTCGAAGTTCCTTGTGTGACAAAATGGCGTCAGATTTGAATCACTATTAATTACGAGACTGACAGTGCGCAAACAAAGGTTAAGTCCACGTGGTTGTCACTTATTGCCTGTATTGGCATATGCGGGTCATTGTTAGGAATCATCTTTATGTAAAATTATAAACTGGTGAAGCTGTTAGCTAGGATTCTCATTTGTGTGTCATTGCGATGAACAGCTTAGGGAGCGCCGCTAGGAGTAACAGAAAATAAAAATATTCGCTGGAATATAAACGAAAATCTATATTGAGTTTAAACCTACGACACATAGGAAGAGCTCGTCTCAGGACTTGTAAATATGCTCTAAATTACAGAAAACGTGAGAAAAGCCCTCCCAGAAGCCTAAATAGGGCAGCGCTGAGAGAAGGTGACAGCTCCCTCAGAGTCGGAAAAAAAGGAAGAAATTGCGCAACGCGATAACGTACTCAAAGGCTATATCGTACCCCAGCCACTGAAAAGTCCAAAATTGTGAGTGTGACCACTGTAATAAAGATATTGTTAACTAAATTTCATATTAATATGAAACACATGTTACGATTTTATCCCGACGTTTTCACGAAAACTCTACGGCCCAGACCTGAACTGCACACACAGAAATTTATTTGCAACGGATTAATAACATGCTGTGGTATTTCGTGCACTGTTAAAACAACTGATGAAACAGACAGAATTATCTGGTGTAAGCTAGGCGTTGACTTGTAATTATAGAATGTCTGCGGGTCGTTTTCATATGACAGTCGCCTCGATTAGTGAAGAAGTTGCTTCGGTTTTCTCGAGGCATTTGGGAACAGGTTGAAACAAACGATTAACAACCGTCGACTGCATACAGTCGCAAAGGCTGATTTCAAATGTCTTTGGTAACTGTAAAGCTACTTCACCTCGGTAGGGGGGACAGCTACTAGTCGGAGGTAAACACTTCCCCCTCACAGCGTTCTAATGTGGCCGGCTACACTATGCCACTCAGCGTCCAATGTAAACACAGCCGACAACAGGAAGTGTGACAGGACTACCAGACCGAGTTCAGAGCAGGAAACGGCCGGGGTCCCCGGTGGTCTAGTGGTAATGGGGTTTGGAACGTTCCAGCGCCTCGGCTGGGGCTATTCGCCCCAGCCGGGCCGGGGTTCAATCCCCGGCCGGCGCTGGAATTTTCAGATTTCCGAACACTAGCCTCCACCTCTGCCCTGGCATGTGGCGCATGCCGGGCACCCCCGTGGGGTCCGTGCTTCGGATCCCACGTGGAGCTCACTCCCTCACTACAAAATATACCTCATTATGCTGCTGCAATCACTTATTTTAAATTTCAATACGCACACTTTCTTCACCAGACCACATCTACATATATTTTCCAGGTACTTTCTACATAAGACATCTCACTGTCGCAAGAAACTGCATAGTATCATGAACATTTGTAGGATTGCAACAATGAAATGAAATCCTCACTAAAAAAACTAATAAGTTTTATTTTCCTTTTTGTGCTAAATGCTGCTAAGATAAATACCAAAACAGCTTTCATTTTCTTGTAGGTAATTATGAAAGTAAGTTTGGCTATAATACTGAATAAATTATCTCAATGTCAAAGAAATGCAAAATATTATATCAATACCATCACACAAGATATTTTCAGGTGTCTCAGTCTGCCTTTTCTTTTTATTATCCTGATTGATTATACGATAATAAATAAATTCTGTATCAGAAATCGTTTCGTAACCGCTCACACTCAGTGCCATTTATAAGTGTATATTGTCAGCAATTGTAGTTTCAAAACGAACACAGGCCTTTTTTTCAAATTATTCAAGTGTCTAAATGAGATTAAGATAGGATACAGGTCACTAATGAGATAAACTCTTTGTTTGTATGATACAGGATAATTCTCCTGGTCTTATGTCAGCTGAATGCTAAATTAAACAGTTAACATTTAAAAAAACGAATTTTACTGACAGGTCTACATGTCTCATATAATATTTCTGTTGGTAGTTTCATGACAACCTCTCAGGCTCAGCTTTATATAAAAGTATCTTGCAGGTCAGAAAAGAAATTTTATTACTACCTCTACAGATTCAGTTGGTTTATTGTTGTTGTACTATTGTTGCATTGCGAGAGAGAGACTGCTACTATAGCTGTTTTCTTTTGCTATTAAATTCCGTGCCATATCTCCATTCTAAATGCTAAAAGGCGTGGATAAACTTTTAGCAATACTATTTCCTTTTCACCACATCGCTGCTAGGTGTCGCTACTGGTCCCTCACACAGTCAGTTGTCTGTAGCGCAGGGCTTCGCTACCAGAGGGCTCTAGCGGAGCTGGCGACGACTCACTCTGCCGGGATTTGCTGCTCCACTCCTGAACGAGTACGCCAGCTAAGATACCCGCTAAATCCTCACACTAAACGAGAAGCGTAATAGCACCAATGCTACATAAGGCAAATCGTGATCAGCGAAACCACCACTATTATAACTGCTTGCTGAAAATACTGCTACAAACTATTTAGAGCGGAAGGGAGCACCTTACCGAAGCCGATCTAGAGGAAAATCCATTTGGAATGAACAGAACCCATATCTATAACATCTTTAGATACAGAAACTTTTGACAATGTTGACCAGAATATGCAGTTTGAATTTAAGATGCAACCAGGAATAAAATATAGCGAGAGAAACATTACTTAGAACTCCACCAGAAATGAGACAGAGGCTGTACAAGTCGAAGGACATAAAAGTAAGGCAATACGTGAGAAGTGAGTGAGACAGCGTTCTAGTCCATTGCCTGATGTTATTCATTCTATATGCAGGGTGTTTCACACTACTCGGGACTGTACAGGCGATTTAACTGATCAAGTTTTACATAGGAATCTACTTCTGAAAACGTCATCTTGCGATGCTACAGAACGTCAAAGTTATAGGAACCGGCATCTACAAAAATAGATGGATCCCACGAAGATGTTACAAACTTTCTAAGATGATGCAGATGGATAAATGCGTACATTTGTGATTATGTCCTTGCACCGGAAAATTATAACAGAAAACCTTTCTGTTACCTCTGACAGCATGTAACGTTATCGTTGTTGCTAGGATGTAGGACAGGAAACTTGCAGAGGCGGTGGTATGGAACGAAAGAAGAAAACAATCTGCAGTACACATAGGCTGTAAGATCCATACATGATGAACCATGAGCACTTGTTCATCATCGCTTGCGTGAAAGCCATCTCCACTATTGAACAAGTGCTTACAGCTCCAGAATTATGCAGTTTAGAGTCCATGTTTACTGCACTTTTTTTCTTGTTTCGGTCTATACTGCCGCCTCTGAACGTTGCCTACCCTACAATCCTAGCAACAACAGTACCAGTACACGTATTCCACTGTCAGAGGCAGGATAACGATTTTCACTTACAACTTTCGACATGTTTGTTTCCATCATACTAGGAAGTTTGTAACACGATCACGGATCATCTTGCATATACATACATTTACCGGAGCTGGCGCCTGTGACTTTGATGCTCCACAGCGTCGGTGGGTGACGTTCGCAGGCATGAGTTTCTAAGTAAAACTGCAAGCTCTAGAAGTGTTGTGGCTCAGTGGTCTAAAGAAGATGATTCTTGCGAGGAAGGAAATATATTTGAAGATGCAAGTAGTGAAGAATTAGCCAATGAACCTGCAGATGTGAATATTGAGGCAGATGGCAGTCCTTCCGATAATATTACTTCATCAGAGTCTGAAAATGGAGCACCACCACAAAAAGGTATAGAAGACCACACATACATTAGTCGGAATGGAGCGATTTGGAAATTAGATCCTCCTGCAACTTTTCGTACGCCTGTCCATAACATCGTAAAGAAGGCACCTAGTCCAGCCCTTGGTTTGAATACCTGTAAACCTAAGGATGCCTGGGACTATTTCATCTCCAAGGAAATGATCATCTGCACAAATATTGAAGGCAGAAGAGTGGCTGCTTTACGTGGAAAAACGTTTTGCTTCCTGGAATGGTGGGTTTTCTTGGTCTTTTACTGCTTTCTGGTGATGAGAAGACTTGGGATGTCCTTATTAGAGAATTATTCTAGGATGAAAAGGAAAATCCTACATAGAAGGCTACCTTGCCAGTAAATAGATTCGAGGATATAAGGAGAATGATTAGATTTGATGACAGGCGTACCCGTGAAGCTCCATCTGCAGATGACGCAGCAGTTCGCTATGTATGGGAACTATTTCTTGACAAGTGTAGAAATAGAATGAATCCCAATCATTCGCTCACAGTTGACGAACAGCTAGTCCTAATCCGTGGAAGATGCAGCTTCACCCAGTATATGCCCTCTGAACCAGCCAAGTGTGGCATAAAAATATTTTTGTTATGTGATCATATGCTTTAGAGGGAACTGTTTACACGAGAAGGAAGCCCCATGAATTTATTCAGAAAAATCTTGGATTGAATGTAGTGAAAGATCTTGCTAAAAGCATTCAATGATCATCAAAAAATATTACCGTTGACAACTTCTTTACTAGTGTGCTTCAGAAGCAAATTACAGTGGTGGGAACAATCAAACAAAATAAACCAGAAATTATTAATGAGATGAAACCATCTGTCTCAAGAGCAATTCATTCCTCTTTATTTGCATTTATAGGTGTCATTACAATGGTGAGTTATCTTCCCAATAAGAAGAAGTCTATAGTTCTCATTAGCACAATGCAATACGACAGAAACATTGATGAAACTCATGCAAAAAAGAAACCTGATGCAATAAACTTCTATAACTCTACGAAGGGTGGAGTAGATAAATGGACCAGAATATTCGTTATTACACTTGCAAGAGACGAACGAGAAGATGTCCATTTGCATTATGGATGAATATGATGGACATCGCAGCAATGACCACTGAAATTTTATTTTCCGCCCAACATCTGACATACCATAGTGGAAGAAGTAATAAAAGGCGTTTGTTCCTAAGAGGTTTAGCAGAGGAAATGGTAAGACCTCTAATGGAACTTCATATTCAGATCCCTAATCTTCCAAAGAAAATCGTTGATGATATGCGAAGATGTCATATTGCCAAACCAACTACATGTTTCAGGAAAAAGAAGAAGATGCAATTATTGTCCATATAAGAAACACAGGAAAAGTGCTATGACATGCATTAAGTGCAAACCCAACTTTTGTAAGGAACATAGTGGCGTTCTTTGTGCTTCTTGTTTGTCACATGTTGAAAACTAAGAAAGATGCAATTTTATGTGAACAGTGAATAATAACTTTTTATAAAAATATTGCCTATACACATAATACTGTGAATAATGAGCATGTTTTAATTGAAGAAATTGGTTGTAATAAGTGTTTTAAAATGTAAACTGCAAGTTATAAGTGAATTAATAAAATAATTTGTATATGTTGTTTGTAAAGGAAAGTAACTAATAAAAATTCACTCTTAGAGTTTTATATATAAGAAATGTTAATCAGGCCCACCAGATCCTGTCACTGTATCTTAGGAATCTTGCGATATGACAAAAAATTTGACAGAACGAAATTTAACTCCAAAGAATGAATATGTGGAAAGAGGAAAATTTTAAATTAGGTCAGGGCCTTGGAGGCCCTGCATATGCATTCACGTGTGTTTTCGGCACCATGCATCCTAGCGTTAAGAGAAACAGAATGTTTGCATAAAGGCAAACCGCCGGGCTGTCCCCGAGTGAATGATACAGACGTCGAACGCATCCGCCACAGTTTCACGAGGGGTCCGCAGAAATCCGTTCGCCGTGCAGCTCGACAGCTCAGCACGCCCCCGATGTCCGTCTGGCGTCTATGCGTCGACGTTTCTGCATCAAACAATATTAAATTCAGCTACTGCGAGCTGTTCGTGAGGGTGCTAACATCGTGTGAAGTTCCGTAATTTCACTCTTGGCAAGGTGGAGCATGGCTGTTTTCTCCCACAGTTAGTGTTTAGTGACGAGGCAACACTCCATTTACATGGAGAGGTGAACTGTCATAATGTGACAATATGAGGTACGGGACAACCACATGAAGTTGTACAACATAAAATATACTCTCCTAAATTTAATATTTGTCTTATGTATTCCTATTTTTTGTCTGCATCCTAGATATTTATAGGCATCTGATTATTCCAGCGCTTCTATGCAGTCGCTGTGGTTATCCAATATGTAATCTTCTTGTTTAGTGTGTTTTCCCTTGTCTATGCTATTTTTCTTACATTTGTCTGTTCCAAAAGCCATATTTATATAATTGCTGAATACTTATGTTATCTTTAGTAATTGGTTGAGTTGTTGATTTGTTGCTGCCAGTAGTTTTAGATCATCCATGTGTGGGTATGTTCCAGTAATATTGTATCCATAATTTGTATTATTTAGCATGTTGGATAGTGGGTTCAGAGCAAGGCAGAACCAGAAAGGACTTAATGAGTCTCCTTAGTATATTCGACGCTTAATCTGTATTGGCTGTGATGTGATATTATTTGAATTTGTTTGGATATTAAGTGTCGTTTTTCATTACTATGTTTAGGAACTGTATCAATTTAGGATCTACTTTGTATATTTCCAATATTTATAGTAACCATGAGTGGGGTACACTATCAAAACCTTTTCAGTAATCAATGTATGTGTAGTGTAGCGTCCTTTGTTTAGTTTTAGCTTGATATGTTACCTCTGCATCTATTATCAGGTGCTCTTTACATACTAGTGCTCCTTTGCAACAGCCTTTTTGTTCTTCATTTATAATTTTGTTCTGTGTTGTATGTATCGTTATTTTCTGTGTAATGACTGAAGTTAATATTTAGTATATTGTTGGTAGGCATGTCATGGGGCAATAATTTGCTGGGTTTGCTGTGTGTGCTTGATCTTTAGGTTTCAGACAAGTTATTCCTTGTGTATGTGTATCAGGGAATGTGTATGGGTCTGCAATGTAACTGTTAAATTATTTAGTTAGATGTGAATGTGTTGACGTGAACTTCTTTAGGCAGAAATTTGCTATTTTATCTTTTCCAGTGGTTTTCCAATTGTGTGTAGAATTAATTGCTTTGGTCGCTTCATGTTGCAAAATTATCACTTCAGGCATTTGTGGTATCATCTTTTATGTCTCTGTTTTCGCTTGTATCCACCGTGCATGTCTTTTATGTTGTACCGGGTTTGACCATATGTTGTTCCAGAAGTGTTCCATGTCTGTTATGTTTGGTGGATTGTCTATTTTAATGCGTGTGTTATCTATTGTCTGGTAAAATTTCTTTTGGTTTGTGTTGAATGTTTGGTTTTGTTTCCTTCTATTTTCACTTTTTTTGTATGTTCTAAGTCGTTTGGCCAATGCTTCTAATTTCTGCTTCTTTTCATCTAATTGCTCTATCGCTTCTTGTTGTGAGATTTTACCTAACCTTTTTGGTTTTTTATATGATATTTCTTTTCTTAGAAATTGTGTTAGCTGTCTGATGTCTTCTCTCAGTTTTTCTATTCCGATCTGTAGCCTGTGTTGCCATGCAGGTTTTGTGGGTTTCTTCTGTGTGTTGGTTGGTTCTGATGTCTGTCTAGTGTGTAAATTTAGTGTAGAGAGTGCTCCTATTTAAACCAGTAGTTGTAACTCTCCCATAGTTGTGTTTCCATTTATTTTGTTGTGTATGATTGTGTTGATAGTTTTTATTGTTGTTTCGACTTGTGGGTGTGGGTGTATGCAAGAATGGTCTAATGTCTGTATTTGTGTCTTTGTATTCTGTATATGTCAGCTGAAATTTTTCTTTTATATCTAACATGTGTGTCACTTCGTGTTCTATTTGTACTTGTTCTGGTGGCAGTCTTAAGATTTCGTTTTCCTCTGATTGTTTAATTGATGCGTGTTGTTCTTTGTTTGTTTGCTCTGGGATGTGTGAGTCCATTACTGTATTATTTTCTTCTTCTTCTGATTGGGCATTATTTTGTTCCAGTATTTGTTGTTCTCGTTGTTTGATGTTTTCTAATTCTGATTATTACACGGATCTGATCAGCTAGTCGTTGTTCTGTTAAAAATTTTAAATCTGGGCATCTGGTAGGAAATGTTGTGTATACTTGTGATCTGTATCCAGTTGTATTGGTTGCTAGGTTTGTTGCTTGGTATTATTATTATTTCGTTGTTGTTCTGTTGGTTAAACGTGTGTATAGCGTTGCCAGGTTACTTACTACAGTAATTTTTTTTTTTTTTTGCCTTTGCTAGAGCCGTCTTTTAAGTTTGCAGGAGCCACCGCTAGTTGCTTCTTTTGGACTGCGACATTACTGTTCTTTCGAAATGTGCCGTTTGTTACTCTTAAAACCAACATGGAGAGCTCCCCAGCGGTGGGGTCGACTTTTTGAAACCAAATAAGCGGTAGTGTAACTCAAGACCCCCCAGTATCAGACCCTGCATCCAGGTGGGCCTCCGTTTGCAAGTAACTGACGCAGAAGAGTTTGGAATTTTGCGTCATGCTATATAGCGTTAAGGAAGTCTTATTCCATAGTCTTGTTGCGTGTCATAATGGTTAGGACAGAAGCTTAACCATGCCTCGTCAGGTGCAGTAAATTTTTTTTAAAATCCTTATCGAAATGACTTTGGTGCCTATTTTTACTCAATTTATTGTTTTAAATGTAATTTCTTTCGTTCTATTCCTTTGTCACATCGTTTTAATCACCGTATGAACTCTTCCATTTGTTTCATTTTTCTTTGCATCATTCTTCTTCCAATCGGAATTTTTGTGAATGTGTATTTTATTGTACCTATCTGTTTGACTATTCAATTACTTCAAAACTCCGATAAATTAATTAAAAAAACAAAAGACGAAATAATCTATTTATATTGACTGTGCATTAACGTGAAAAACGTATTTTTCATTACAAGACGTGCCTTTTTCTGCATGGTAATCGACATACAAATATTTAAAACATTACCTAAATTCTTTGTGTACTATGGAAATGTATGGTAGATGATGATATGAATGAGAGAAGGTTTTCTAAGTAAAACAAAATTCAAGCAATGTGAGAAATCGATATAATGAACACAATAACGAAAACACAGGGCCATAAAAATAGGAGAAATTAAATCGGAATTAGTACATGAAGATAATTAAAAGTTCACGAACAAATATTTCCAGTGGAAAATGGATGATAAGAAGAAAAATTAGACCAAATGAAGAAGTTCATATCACTATTGAATCAAGTGACTGAGGAGCGGAAATAAAAAAAAATATATTTACATCAGTTGAATGAAAATGATTATCAATATCACTTCGATAAACACCTAGCATAGATTTCTTCCTCTGGTGAGATTCGAACCCACAACCTCATGCATGTGAAGCTAGTATCCTTTCCAATACCCTCACAACCTAGCTAGGTCATTCGGCTTTCTTCACGTTATTGAGTCTCACACAAAATTCCGAATTTCTTTTCTCGTCAGTTCCTCGAAAACGTCTACCCACCAGGATGAATGGCTGCACTGTGTGATACTTGGGTGCTTAACCTACATAACCGTATAGATGGTTACAGAAAGTCGATCCTACCCCTGGAGAAATCTCCTTGTAAGACATAACGAAAGAGTGCCGCCGTTTCATTATATCTACTGATACGGTGGTCGACACACAGTTAGTAGTGTAGCCATAGTAACACAAACGGTCTGAAAACTGCACGATCTAAGCAACGAGGGACTACCTCGCACTTAGTCCAAAGGAAAATCTCCAGAATTACTAAAAGACTTGTAGCCAATGAACCGAGTCCCCTGAAGTCATTTAGTCCGTAGCGACTGCTGAGAACCTTCAGAGCAGTCATTAGGATTCGCACTCTACTACATCGATGTTACACGTTCGGTGTCCTACTCTATGGAGCTGAGTCATGGACTGTATTAGGCATTTGAAATGCGATCGTATGGAAAAATATTAAGGATACCATCGACAGATTTAGTCAAAAGTACGGCGGTACGAAAATGTAGAAATTCTCAACAGCATCCAGAGAGCAGAACTCGATTGTTTTGGTAGCGCAATTCCGCAACAACAAATAAAACCTGTTGAAATTAATAAATCAAGGAAACATTAATGGCCGGCAGTCTGGACGAGCGTTTCTAGGCGCTTCAGTCTGGAACCGTGCGACCGCTACGGTCGCAGGTTCGAATCCTGCTCCGGAAATGGGTGTGTGTGATGTCCTTAGGTTACTTAGGTTTAAGTAGTTGTAGGTTCTAGGGGACTGATGAGCTCCGATGTTAAGTCCCATAGTGCTCAGAGCCATATGAACCATTTTTTGAAAGATTAATGGAATATGTGATCCACGACGCATAGGATTAACCTGGCTAAATAACTCAAACCAGCAGTTTGGGTTCAGCACTGAATCAATGTTCTGAAAAACCATGGACGGACAACAGATCATGCTATCGATCGGCAGTGTTACTGGAGGACGAGGTACTTAAGAGAGGAAGAATGACAATGCTTAAAAATTACATAAATGCTCACCATTAAATTTAATACTCCACTAATATAATCGCGCTAGCTGCCATTAAAATTAATCTGCAATTGGCATACAGTTAAAATTTTTTGAACCTAGTGCTCTTAACAGCACTCATGTCACCACTTATTTTAATCAATGTATTTATTTTCTCAGACATCCACCGTACGAGGACGCACTGAAAAGTAATGTCGACAGATGTTTTACGTGAAAACTCTCAAAGCTTTTTAAATAAAACAAACTTCATTAACATTCTACATTGTATTCTTCACGTCTATAAATTTATTTCTCAAGACACTCACCCTCGGAACCAGCACAATTTCCCCAACTAGATACTATTTTGTTGACACCGTCACAGTGTACTGTTTGACTATGTTAACAGAGCCACAACCTTACCTCTGCTTGCACCGCTTGAAACAACTGAAGTGCTCAAAGGTTTTCTTAGTTTTGCGATAGACGAAAATCGAGACTGTGTGTAGGATGATCGACGGCAGTGCAAGGACGTCGGCTTGCTGCAGATGCCGCAGCGATCGTGTGTAGTTTGGCACTGCCGTGCTCAAGGAGAGTGTGCTCCACATGCGGACGAAGTCTTCGAATTCGTTCTTTTAGTTTTGTGAGCTCTTTCTCACCCACCAACATAGTCACTCAGATAAGAGAGGTAACTATCCAAAATAAGGATAAACACTTGTTACAAAACGCTCCTTACGCAAAATCAGAGGGCTGCAGATATCCAAAGTAAAGATGTAGAATGTTACTGACTTCATCAAATAAAACAGACCGAGTCATTATCTTCTCAGCACGCCGTCGTGTTATAAGCACAAAAATCCAAAAAATTGTTTCAGAGCAAAGTATGCTGTATTTTTAAGTGAAGATCTTTGTAATGTACATCTGTATTAAACGTTATGCTGGTGATATATGGTGACAATTCGTATTTATATTTACAATGAAGAGAGATTGACCAGTGGCCAATATACAACAAAAACCAAGTTGTCAGATGGATATTAACTGCAATGGATTAGTGGAGAAATACAGGGATGAAGAAGTAGTTCGATTGTCTTGCCGCATGTATGCTGTAGAGCACATCTTCCACCGGACTGCCTTGATGATGCATGGATGGTAACAGCGTAGTAAATGCCCGGTGACGAAAAGTTCATGAATTCGTAGACTATATAGTCAGTCAATAGATGGAAAATCCTAGTACACCATCTGAAATGTGGAATTGGTGAAGACAGACAGTCGACCGAAATTATATCGAAATAAATTCATTCTTAACTTGTCTTCAGTTGCGTTAGGTAACACCTCGATAGCTAACACATCTGCGTTCAGAGAATTTATTTCGAAGTGATTTCGGTCAGCTATCTACCGTCATCAATTCGATGCACAGGACCATGAATACTGTCGAAGTTTGGCATAGCAAACGATACTCAATCAGGCAAAGGTATCTGAACCTACAATTTCTGATCAATATGCTAAAGGAGAATGTAATAAAATCAATACCTGAAATTTAAAAAAATGTAATCCGTCGGTTAGCCTCTTCAGTGAAAGAGATTAAAAATAAATCCGTGTTGAAAAGGAGTTAAAAGATATTTTAAGAATACATAATGACTTGGTGGATTTAAGGAGTTTAAAATTTACGTCATTCGTACGAAAAGTTCGTAAAATAAGACAGAAGTAATGTTGTAGAACAGAAAATGTAAAAAATAATATTTTTTTAAACACGGCTATGCACAGCCTTAAGCCTAGATAAAATGTGGAGGGGCGATCTTATTACAAAACAACAGGCAGAGCCTCCCCATTGTCGCGGCTTCCTTTGCAGGTCGGAGAAACCGCAGCTAAAATGTATGTGGCCAGAAACACCACGTTGACTCACGGCCGCAGAAGCCCATGACACCCTTTAAGAGGCGGCGAGGCATCTCGTACAGTAGTTATATGAGAGTGAATTTATTCCTCGCTCCTCATGAGACATCATCAAACTTATTTTCCTGCTTCTGGAGTGTCTACAGCGAGTATGAGGGAATCCCGAAACGTGACATCTTACTTTTGTACTGCTCTTCGTTCCACACCTTCAAGGACGAACTTCTTTTCTGTGGCACTCGAACACTTGTACTTCTTCGATGTCATTTTCACGGCGGATCTATGTACTGTGCTTATGCTTTATTGAGAAAACACGTAAATTTTTCAAAGTGTTTAGAGATGAAACGATTATCTTAATAACCGATAAAACAATTCCAGATATCGAGTATTACGTACCGGCTGGCACTTCATTACGAAATGTTTACGGGGCTGTCTGTTATGACAGTCGCTTCCGTTTATGGAATGTACCGAACACAGGAGGTTTCTTCGGTAAACAGAAGTTCTTACATGGGTCTTGACAACACGATCGAATTACAGAGGTTCAAATAGTGAGACGCGACTGTGTGAAACTGCATAGGCAGATTTCGGTCTCTGGAAATAATTGTAACTCAACTAAGGACTTTATAGGACACGAACGTCAGCCGGGTAAATAAGTCCCACACTAAGTGGACATCCAGCGGACGCAGGTAAACACTTCCTGTTACACCACGCCACTGCTGCCTCTGTGTAAACACGGAGGACAGCAGGAAGTGCACGACCACTAGCTGGACTCCAGAGCAGGAAACAGCCGGGGTCCCCGGTGGTCTAGTGGTAAGGGGGTCTGAAACGTTCCAGCGCCTCGGCTGGGGCTATTCGCCCCAGCCGGGGCCGGGGTTCAATCCCCGGCCGGCGCTGGAATTTTCAGACTTCCGAACACTAGCCTCCACCTTTGCCTTGGCATGTGGCGCATGTAAGGCACCCCCGTGGGGTCCGTGCTTTGGATCCCACGTGGAGCTCACTCCCACACTACAAACTGTACCTGATTATGCTGCTACAAACATTTAAAATTTTAATTCGCACACTTTCTTCACCAGACTTCATCTACATATATTTTAAGGTATTTAATATATCTCACTATCAAAAGAAACTGCTTGGTATATTTGTAGGATTACAACTATGAAATAAAACCCTTACAAAAAAAAAAAAATTTGTTTTCCTTCGTGTACTGAATACTGCTGAGGTTAATACCCAAACATGTGCCATTTTCCTGTAGTTACCAGTGAATATTCGAAAAAAAGGTTATCATACTGATTCATATATTACATACTGTATTTCACACATTCTCAGTGCTGAAAAAGCAATAATTATTTCAACGTCATAAGAAAATACAAAATATTACATCAATAGCAAATCACAAGCCAACGCTGTGTTATTTTTAGTATCATGATTGACTATGTGATAAATAAATCCTGTATAAGAAATCGTTTCGTAATAGTTGACAATATCTTTTAAAAATACTTTTCACTAATTGCATTTTCAAAAACGAACAAAGGCCTTCTTTTTTCTCAAATTATTCTAGTATCAAAATGAGATGTTTGATGTGACACAGGTCACTAAAGAGATAAACTCTTTTTTGTATGAAAAACGTTATTTCTCGTGGTTTTATGTGAGCTGAATGCTGAATCAAACAGATAATACTTAACGTTAACAAGAGGAATTTCTTGGGGATTTCACTAACAAGCCCATATATTTGATATAATATTTCGATTAATAGTTATATGACAACCTCTCTGCCTCTACTTTATGTAAAAGTATCTTTTGGATCAGAAAAGAAATTATGTTACTACTTCTATGAGTTAAGTCTGGTTGAATGAAAGAGATTGTAAAGGCCTTAGCCGAAGATGCAGAATGTTACCTTCTCTGCAAGGCATTTGCCATCAGTAATGAGTGAAACTGTAAAATAGGAAAAATGGATGACAAACGTCTATTACTGTTGTACTATTATATCACTAACGTTGCATTGCATAAACTTACTTACAGTTCTCGTTGCTGTTCAATATTCTTTAACTCACTATACCGTGCGATTATTTTGTTAACATTTAATATAACAGTAGCCCTGTTCCGAGCCACATATCCATTTTTAATGCTTAAAACTGTGGACAAAACTATTAGTAATACTAAATTACGAAGAGGGAATGATGAATGTAACATGCTGCATACATTAATGTCGCTCGAGATGTAGTTTGCATTATATGTTACGAGAACAGAATTATTTTGTAATGTGTGAAATACACAAAAATACGGTAACAGACAAACCGAGCAGTGATGCCGTAGTCTGTTTTGTAATAATAGTGTAAAGGAAGAAATAAACAGCAACTAGACATTTAAGTCACTCAATATTCGCGGCCATTTTGCGGTTCATCACTTCGCTGCTACGTGTCGCTACTAGTACCTCACACACTTCGTTGCCTGTAGTGCAGAGCTTCGCTACCAGAGGGCTCTATCAGCATCGGCGAGGACTCACTCTGTCGGCGTTTGCTGCTTCACTGCTCAACATCTATGCTCGCTGATATGCTGCTAAATCTTCAGAATAAACGAAAAAAATAACACCAAATATGGCAAATAGTGATAATTGTGAATACTACCGAACCATCTCTTTCATACGTCCTGGCTGAAAATACTGATCCAAAATATTTACAGAGGAATGGAACACATTAGAGGAGACGAGCTATAGGAAAATCGAACACACTAGCCGCTAGAGATCGGTTGAAGAAATTCAACCCATATTTATAACATCTATAGATGTAGAAAATAACTTTTCACAGTTTTGACCAAAATATAGTTTGAATTTAAGATGCAACCAGCGATAAAATACAGTGTGCGGCATGTTATCTAGAGCTCTGCCAAAAATCAGCCAGCAGATGTAAGACTTATAAGAAAGCTGGTAGTTGATAGTTGAGGAGGGAGAGAGAGAGTGAGTTTGCATACAGAAAGTTTCACACGTCGTGCGACACACTTATCGCGTTTGTAGAGGGGACCTACCTGGGAATCTATGTCTGGAAACGTCATCCAGCGAGGCTACAGAGTATCAAAGTTACAGGCGCTGTAGTCTGTAAAATGTGTGTACACAGGGAGATCCAATGAAGATGTTAGCAATTTTCTATGATGATGGAGATGGATAAATTTGAGGTTATGTCCCTATAACGAAAAATTGGAAGAGAAGACATTCCTGTTACGTGTGACAGTATGTACCGGTAGTGTTGAAGCTAAGATGTAGGGCAGGAAACTTTCAGAGGTGGTAGTATGGACCGAATGTCCAGTACACATGGGCTGTAAAATGCATACCTTAAGAGCTGTGAGGACTTGTTCATCTTCGCTAGCATAAAACATATCTCCACTGTTGAACAAGTGCTCATAGCGCCTCTGGTATGCATTTTGTAGCCCATGTTTACCGGACATTTTTTTCTTACTTTGATCCATACTACCACCTATGATAGTTAGCAACAACAGTACCAGTACTTGTATTCCGCCGTCAGAGGTATGATAACGATATTCCCTTGTAACTTCCGGAACTTGATACATGATCAAATTGATAAATAATCACGGCATCACACTCTACTTACATACATTCGCCGGGGCTGGTGCCTGTGTTTGATGCTCTGTAGCCTCGTTAGATGACGTTTGCATGCATGAGTTACTAGGTAAAATTGCAAGCTCTAGAAATGTTGAACACCTTGTATAAAGAAAGCAACATACGTAACGAACGAGATATTTGGGAAATTAATCGAAGATAAGAAAGAAGAAATAGAAATTGTTTCCAAATCGACCTTTCATTTCGCTGCTGCTGATTTGAAATTTCGTGGCATTTATTCGTTCTGAAGAGGATCGTTCAAATGATGGTCGAAATGTCGTTATTTTAGTTGTTTCACTGTTGTATAATGACATGGCCTAGTACCCAAAATGATTTTCTTAAATTTGTTTGTAGGAATTCTATCGCTTCTCAACGATATTTTCAGAATGATAGTAGTATTTTTTCCTACACCTACCAACTTTAATAGTGCTAGAAATGATGAAAATATTACCTAATACTTTTTGATATGGAGACAGAGACGGTGCTTGGTTTTAATGATAACAATATACAGGAAAATTCAGCCATGTTTCTGCGAAGTAGCATTACGCCGAAATTCTGAAATACATCCGTATATTTCGAATGTGGTACAACAGCTGTAGGTAGGAGACGAGGTACTGCAGAAGTAAAGCTGTTTAGACGGGGCGTGAGTCGTGTTTGGGTAGCTCAGATGGTAGAGCACTTGCCCATGAAAGGCAAAGGTAGCGAGTTCGAATCTTGGTCCCGCAAAGAGTTTTAATCTGCCGGGAAGTTTCATATCGGCGCACACTCCGCTCCAGAGGGAACTAATTCTGGAAACAGCTGTATAGTTACTGGAGAGATACAGGATGTTCCAAAATCACGTTAAAAACTTCTAGGGAAATGAGTAATGATATTTTGAAGAGGAGCCCATGTATGGAAAGGTATATCCGTGCTACAGCCGTATGAATACACCTTCGCTAGTGTGGTATGCAACAGGGTTATAATCACTGGGGGGGGGGGGGGAGGGGGGTTACTTACGTCGGATCGTATGATGTCATTTGACAGCTGTCTCCTCTCTGACCTGGATCGAGTCTCGTTCATGTTTCTGTGAGTGTTAGAGGAACATTGCTGAGTACACTTTTGCCGAATATACCGACACGAGTATTCTGTGTGGCGAAGCTCACAGTACTGGAAGAGCTGCTGGTCGCGTTTATCAAGATCGTTGTCCACAGCGCCTGACTCCTCCCCACACGCTTTTCGTTACCATTACACAACGTCTTCGAGTAAGGGTGCCTTCAACGTCATCAGGTGCGTGTGTGGTGCCCGTGGAGACGCAGCGCACGCGAATTGGAAAATATATTTATATGGATATGGTGTCTGTTCTTCCGGACATGTCCGAAAGGACGCTACGAATGTAGTGTGTGGTCATACATAGGTGAGAAAGTGGGTCTCGCGGGAGGCGTGCGCGAGATAATTCCTGTAGTCTCACTATCCTCTGTGCCGTCGGTGGCTCAGATGGATAGATCGACTGCCATGTAAGCAGGAGGTCCCTGGTTCAAGTTCCGGTCGGGGCACACATTTTCACCTGTCTTCGTTGATATCTATCAACGCCCGTCAGCAGCTGAAGGAAATAATATCATTCTAATTTCAAATTGGAAAAGGCCCTCCTGTAAAAACAGTGTCTCTGAAGACCGATTTTTTTGATTCTTTGGTTATTAAAGAGTGAAACTGTAGAACAATAGATGTACTCGGCCACATCTACACTGAAATGCCAAAGAAACTATTATAATAATGCGTATTCAAACACAGAGATATGTAAACAGGCTTAATATGGTGCTGCCGCCGGCAACGCCTATGTAAGACATGTGTCTACCGTAGTTGTTAGATCGGTTACTGCTGCTACAATGGCAGGTTATCAAGATTTAAATGACTTTGAACGTGGTTTTATACTTGGCGCAAGACCGATGGGACACAGCATCTACGAGGTAGCGATGAAGTGGGGATTTTCCTGTACGACCATTTCACGAGGGCACCCTGAATATCAGCAATCCAGTAAAACAATAAATCTCCAACATCTCTGCGGCCAGAAAAAAAATCCTGCAAGAATGGAATCTGAAGAGAATCGTTCAGAGTGGCGAAAGTGCAACCCTTCCGAAAATAACTGAAAATTTCAATGCTTGACCATCAACAAGTATCAGCATGCGAACCATTCATGGAAACATCATCTACATGGGCTTTCAGAGCCGAAGGCCCACTCGTGTACCCTTGCTCGCTGCACAGCACAAAGCTTTACGCCTCATTTGGGCCCATCGGTACGAACATTGGACTGTTGATGACTCGAAACATATTGCCTGGTTGGACGTGTCTCATTTCAAAATGTATATACAGTATGGAAGTGTATGGGTATGAATACGACATCATGACTCCATGGACCCTGCATGTCAGCTGGAAACTGTTCAAGCTGGTGGAGGCTCTGTGACGTTGTAGAGCGTGCGCATTCGGAGTTATGTGGGATCCCTGACACGTCTAGATACATTCTGTCTAATCACCTGCATCCATTCGTGTCCATTGTGGATTCCGACGGAAGTGGGTAATTCCAGCAGGACAAAGGAGCGGCCCACACAACCACAATTGCTACAGAGTGGCTGCAGGAACACTCTTCCGAGCTTAAACACTTTCGCTGGCCACCAAACTCCCCAAACATACTGTACGTCTCTAGTAAATTTTATAGCATTAACTACCATATCTGGAATGCCTTGCAAAGTGTTGATCAGAGGAGATCTCTGCTCCCTCTTACTGTTACGGATTTATGGGCAGCTCTGCAGGTTTCATGGTGTCAGTTCCCTGCTGCGCGACTTCAGCCATCAGTAGAGTCCATGCCACGGCGTGTTGAGGCACTTCTGCATGCTCGCGGGGGCCATAAACGATATTTCTTGGATTCCACAGTGTAACAAATTACTTGTCAATGTGACAGCCTTACCAACATGTTTTCAAATGGTTCTAGTATACGGTACGTCTCGGGAGACGGGTTACAATTTAAAATATGAGTATTATGTACTCAGTCCCCTCTACAAATTCTAGCAGGTAGTGATGGGAATTTCAGAACATCCTGTACGTTTCCAGCAAACTGTATAGCCGTTGTCGTGTTACAATTGGTATCTGCGAATACATTCCATAATTTGTGACAGATCGTGAGGCGCGACTGCAGACGTCCGTAGCGTTTACCCAGGGGGCGTCTCGGCTACGGCCGCTCTGACGGCCACGAGAATAGCCGGAGGTAGAGAGCGCAGCACGGCTAGTTTGAAGGCCACTTTCAACTAGTGTTGCCAGAGGTGTCTCTTTTTAGAGATTCTACGACTCGCCCCACGTAAGCTTTATCTGCTAACATTTCGAAATACACTATCCTATCAATGAGTGTACAGACACCTATTAGTGGACATTAATATGCAGTGTGTCCAACCTTTGTCTCTATGGCGGCTTGAACTCTGCTCGGGACACTAAGTGAGGTGCCTGCCGACAATTTACGCACCACACACGGAGATCGTATCTACGTGTTTGTACATGCAAGGCAATACATTGCTCAGCAAGATAGCCATATCTCTCACCAATTTTGAACATTTGGAGCACAATGGGCAGGTTCTTTAACGCAGGTCGCGATTTTGGCGATGTAATGAACCAACTGAACTGAATTTGGTACCATATCCATCAGGAGGGTATCCACTAACTTTATAAGTCAATGTCAAGCCTAGTAACTGCCAGAGGTGGCCCAACACATTATCGACTTATCAATTTGTGAATCTCTTTGTCTTGAATTAATCATCCAGTTTTTCTTCAACTCTAATCATTCATTTGCCCCTACACGTACAGTCATGCTCAAAACTATCCTAACGCCCGAATTGAATTTCGCCTGATTCACATGCAACCCACATAACGCAACTGTCTAGCAGGTCCCCTTATCGCTCCTTGGTACAGTCGTTTGACTATTGAAAGTGGTTCCAACAAATCACCACAAGAAAACACTGTTCTGTATCGCAATAACTCAAGATGTAAAGTAATACCACGATACTACAAATATCACGGAACACCTTATCACAGATAAGACTGCCCTTAAGGCTTGTAGCTCACATTTATTACAATAAATGACATACCTGACATTTTACCACTCTCATTATTACGTCAGATTGGTAATGCACGTAGTAAATTCGTCGTATTCATGATTTACTCTTCAAAGTAACATACCGTACTTATTATTTAACACAAAATAAGATTAAAAATTAAAGGTATTCACGAGCAGCTAATTGAGAATATGTATGAACTTCAAATGACACGACGAACCGTCTCGTTCTGCATATGGATGCAAACTCAGGTCATGCAGACTAAGCAAAGATTTCGTGCCTGACGGAAACTAACAGTCACTCGTGATTAGGCATACAGAGAGTGATATACCTCGATTTTAGACTGAGCCAGTTTGCAAATACCAACTTTAAATTACATAGCGCAAGTATTTTTGCCGGACGCGAATTCCTACCCAGCACCTATTGTCCCTGTTAACGAACGACGAGAGATGTTGAATCTTGGTTCTTAACAAGTAACTTACTTGAATTGCCGTGAGGTAAGGCTTTGTACTGGGCAGGGATTCGAACTCAGAACTTAATCGAATAGATATCGACGCACAATCAACTGTGACATTTCGGATTTTCTC
This sequence comes from Schistocerca gregaria, assembly GCF_023897955.1. Lineage (NCBI taxonomy): Eukaryota > Metazoa > Arthropoda > Insecta > Orthoptera > Acrididae > Schistocerca > Schistocerca gregaria. The sequence continues at coordinate 258,591 of NW_026061864.1, read as the reverse complement.
GGCAGTAGCTAGATGTTTTAACTGAAATGACGAGACGAAACATACATTTTTTTCCTTCCCAAGACTCCAACCCGGCATCTATCGCTGTTATATTCTAGAGAAAACGAACGTTAAATATGGGTTTGTTGCACCAGCAGCGACATGTGAGCGTGTTGGAACTAGAAATAATATGACGAAGAGTTCAGTGCTCACTGGAAATACAGCTCCACACATCATATCGCTTTTGACTACACACAAAGATACGTCAGCTTCCGAATTTTTGTCCAGCTCGGCCTAACATCTTGAACTTACAGTGATCTCGCAAATAGTCCTGTGTCTCACTGGGTGTCAAAACGTCACATATCGTTAGTGTTGACAACGAATGAAAATGCATTAAACATTAAAATAATTATCCACCAGCAGATAGGTGTTCTCATGCTAGAGCTTGATAATACATAATGAAATCTATAGTGCCGGGCCAGGATTCGAACCCATTCACGCGCAGTATGTGGAGATTTTGAGGAATCTGCAGTTCTGAACAAACAACAAATAGTAGCCGTGCTGTATTCTCACGAAGGGATCAAATTGAGCGTTAAGTACGGTCTAAGTTGCATTCCCAGTTCAGAACCGATTTTATCGACATACAGAAGCTCAGATAAAATATGGACTAAATGTCCTTTGAGCGTTATTTAAGCATCACAAGACTGCACATACATGCAATCGATTTCGAGGTGCAAAGTGTTTATCTTACTTTGGTGACAGGTGGGCATAAGAGATTTCCAAAAACTTTTTATCGTACTGAAATAATCTTTTGTCGGAAAGAAATAAGGTAAGTGTTTTATTTGTATATATTTTGTAGGAAACTGTAATCGTGATGGAAGATTATACACCTTAATGTTTGACACAACTGCTAGGAGAAAACGCTGCATCCTAACCAAACCCTGCGGTTCCTCTCCATATCCCCGTAAGACACGAGCAGGGGATTCTCCACGCATACCGCTACACAGCTGTTCCTAGCACACCTGAGATTTGGCAACATCGTCACAAACATTAGGCAACACTGTGACAATGCAATCACTTCCGCCTATGGTACTGAATTGGCTCACTAAATTTACTTGATATTACCTTTCCATTTGAATGGCTCATGCTGTATAATCCTTACGTAAACTAAGATACTGAGGCAGAAAATTCAATTTTTTGGCTAAAGAAATGCTATTCTTCACATAAGTGGCTACTTTTATTATCTTTCACGATGCGTTATGAGGCTGAGCGACCAATACCATGATGAGAGTGGTGCAAAGGTAGCAGTCTGTCTGTAACCCGGTGGTACCGCCCATGTCTCGTGTCAGAACGGCTCAATCAGTCGTCAGTTCCAACTGAGGTAGGGACCATCGTGTGCGAGCTTTTTTTTTTTAAGGAGCTGCGAATTTCCAGAAAAAATTCTGTATCGAAATCGGAAGAAAACCTTTACACATCAAATCTTCTTGGTAGCTCGACTCAGTAAGTTGTGTTAATCGTCATAGATCATGGCGTTCTGACTTCCAAGCTGCTTCGCAATACCAGCGTCTCTGAAGAAATTCGAATCGATCATCAACGATACGAATTTCAATATTGTTCTTCACTTAAGACTCACATTCCAGGGTGATAAGTATGAAGGAAATGAGCCTCTTGATTACTCTATGCTAAACTTTCCTGCAGACATGTGCTGACAGTGTCTCTAGCAACTTGCTTTTTCTCTGGGTAGCTTCAAATGTGGCAGTTTTGTCGCCTTAAATCCAATTGAATATTCTAAATATCATTTGTGAACAGCGTTCACTTCTCCATTAATTAATTTATGGACCTCAAAAGAAGCAATTTGCCTTAGTAGCTATAGAGCAGGTTCTGATAGGAATTGACGCAATCTTTTTCATCCATTTACCATAGAAAATCAAAGAAAGAAACCAAACATTACATTGCATTTACTCCCTGTGCCTTGAGTAACACATATGAATCCATGACAATAATAAATTATTTGAAGAATCTCCTGTGCAAGGAAAAGAACAGAATGGGACGCTTTAATTATAGCGCACTGGATCAGAAACAATGAAATTAATTCTGTGTCACATTGATGTACTGCATTCTAATGTAATAAAATAATCATCAAATAAAAACGGTTTTGTGCCTCCTTTGCTATCAAGAGTGAAACACAAATCGTAGACAGATTTTATGGGTCACTACTCAACAACATTAAAGCATTTTACATGGTTGAGAGTGTGGAGTGGAGCAGATGTTGTCGGCAGAAGGCAGCGCAGTGCCTCAGCCCCCGCCGGTAGGCAGCAAACGGGTCCCAGAGAACTCAGACGCATGCGGTGTTCAGAGGCAGATGCTCGGTAAAGAAATCTTTCGCTAAAACATTGTTGAACCAAACTATTATTACCAGTGTGACACAAAGCGAAATATATTGTAGATTCGCTTGAATTACACGCATAGCTTCAGCACCGAGAGGAAAGGGGCGATAAAAATTTTGTCGTTGTCTGCTTCCGGTCGCCAGACGTCATATTAGCTAGTCTCACGTTTTACCTCAAGACTACGGCCTTAGTCAAGAATAATGTACTAAGACTGAACTCAAGACTTCCTCTGGGAGGTGCCGCAGTCTACAATGTTGCAGATCGAACTTACTGCCGGACACAGTATCCTGAGAGGAGCACGACTGTGTTGTCCACCTTATGTGGACGGCTCGGCGGTCAATGTTTTGCTCTAAGGCTGTATCTACAACACATATTGCATCCTGAACACCTAGAAGAATTAAAATAACAAAAGTAGTTTATGAGAGCAACGTTAACTATGGCGTTCGAAGTATTCATAGTGTTGTGTTCGTGTGTGCAAACGCCTTCCAATGCCCACTCAAGGAGGACAAGGATACAAAGTCTAGCTTCAGTATTATAAAATCGCTACAGTCTGCGGATAAACTCAGACTTGGGTTGATAATTAATTTGAATATTTAGCAATACTATACCCATTGGTGTTAAACTCGTTATTAACCAATGATTCCCACAGCTACAGGGACACTACTTGTGATACTTAGGCAGTGCTATCAGACGAAAAGATCAACCTGACACAAACTGTGGGAAGTTTGTTTTACAAACTTCGTACCAGGATAATGAGCTTTTACGTATTTGGGATGTCTGTGAACGTTGCTGCTTGAGACGATTTAAGACGAAAGTAAATTCCTTTAGCAACGACAATGTTTGAAGAAACCGTCTTAACGGGACTAAATCGTGATTTGTAAATCGTTTACAGGCCGTACTCTACCGCATTTCGCTGATTGGAAGGCAAATAGATTACGGAAAAATGTCACAGAAGGAAAAGGGAGAACGAAATGTCTCCCGCTGGAAGGTCATGTTGTCTTATTTAAATGATTACAAAATCAGGTAAAACGACCAGTCAGATTGTCAGTATAAGAACATTACTGTTGTCAGTATGATGTAGCACTGCTCAGGGCCTGTAACGATAAAGGGCCCGTTTAGGTCAGTCATATTGTATAAAGAAGTGGAAGAGAGAGCACCGCTAAATTCCACAATCCGTATGCATTGCAGACACACAGAAATTACTGTTACAGTGTACTAATGGAGCCCAATTAATGAGAGAACTGCGTATATTCCGGTGAGAGAGAGCACTGGCAAATAATCTTCGCTAAATTAGGTTACTTAATCTGGTGTCACTCTGAGCCAGAATTTATGGCCGGCGGCTGAGTGTAAGGTCAGTGGGCCGGATCCGAGTTTTGCAAGTGCGAAATACTTTCCTACATTATAGAAGCGAATATTAAACTGGAACTAATATTCAAAAAATTTTGAACTTGGATAGCTTAGAATGAAAATCTTTTTCTTTATTGCAAAGGAAAACAATTGATTTTCTAAAACATTCTCTGTCATACACAACTTGAAACAGGTCACGTCGACCAAATCATATGGAAAAATTGCCAGCGGCGTATATCGGCAGGCAGTAAGATCTCTTGGCTTTTGGTTTGGCAGTACTCGACAGCCATTTCTAGGCGCAAGTAATAGAAGAAAGGCAGAGCGTTATTGTTATCAAGTAACGTCTTCATCGATTACTTTAGTTTTAATGTAATCTATGAGTAATTACTCATAGATATTAACATGAAAAGAATTCTGTAGACAGAGAAAGAACCTCTTCTTGGGAAACTACTTGTATAGTGACCAAAAGGCACGAACTGATATTCAAGTACAGTGTTCCAGCAGCGGCATGAAGAAAATGATAGTAATAATGACGGCAATAATCCAATTATCCGGTAACTTCACACTTCCCAGTGGATCTTCACGAACTAAGAAAATATCTGAATTTGTGAACATTTCAAAATGGCTTCACATCGAGCCTATGATGCCTACAAGGGTCTTTACATCCTGCTGACATGAGAATAGCATAATCTCCGCGTCAGAAGCTTGTTTCTACTTAAACATTTAATAGACTCGCGTTTTATCCACCGTGACTACTTTTGTAAGCTCAGCACATCATCCGTTGCAGCTCACTCCTGGGGCTGGGAAATATGGGCACAATGGCCTGGTGGAACTATCACAGGAGCAATTCGTGGGTTCAGACATTTACTTTTAAGAAGCACAAACAGATTTACTTTGCCTCTGGTAAACTCAAGAGAAAGACGTTATAATCCAGAATTCGCAATACAAATCACGTTCCATCATTACCAACTGGGCAGAGCCAGGTTACGTTGGGAAATGACATAGCGGAAGTCATCGTAAACAGAAATACAGTCGCCAGTAAACTTACTTACATTAGAAAATTTTATTTTATTTTATGAACCGATAGCCATTTAAAGGATGGGGCTCTTATTTTACTTGTAATTGATTGAACTAGAGACGTTGAAAAATTTGGTGCTGGACTGTGATTCGAATTCGTTTCTCCTCTTTCGAGGATCTGAATCTCTCGGGACATTATAGTTCAACCATTTCGTCCCTTTTCGCAAGACTGCAACCTTCTCTAGGTCTCCTCCAAAGGTAAGTATGTGGGTCCGAATCCTGATCCAATACAAAAATATTCATAGTTTCAGTTCAAGCCCTATAACGTGCACACCGTCCCGCTAGTGAAAACCAACGTGCGCTTTTAATGTCTATTCATGTGTTGCCAACAATCGCAATAGGTGTCATTATTTCTTGTCAAACACGCACACACCTTACCGTTGGTGAGTAAGCAACTGATATTTAAGCTATATTTGTGGATGCACGGTAGGCGTGTAGTAAGATTGTCGCTTAGGTACAAAAGTTTGTATCCTTAGTTTAGATTCAAACACCTAGCAGCTGGTAAGGAAAACCGATACGTAAATTTGATTTTACTTAATTAACAATACGATTACGTGTTGGGTTCGTATCTCCGTCATATAACTTCACATCATGCACTTAATCTTTAAATGCATGCGCACTTTGTTACTTGAGCATGGAGGTATATCAGACATCTTTCGTGGTTAGTTAACAGGGACGAAATTGTCTTGTTAGGAGTCCCGGTTTATTAAAAAAATTGTCGTCTTTTATTTTCAAGTTTAGATTTCATTACTGGTATTGGCAAAAATTTCGGTAATTCATGACTCTTCATGGATAGCCATCAATATGATATGATTAGATTACATTAGATCAATTCTTGTTTCATAGATCATGAATACGATATTTCGTAATGACGTGTAACGTGTAATTTTAATGAAAGATTTCTTTACATACCATGATTCAATTTCTTTACAACAATTTCTTACTCTCTCTCATTCTTTTTGATTTCTCTCTCTCTCTCTCTCTCTCTCTCTCTCTCTCTCTCTCTCTCTCTCTCTCTCTATCATACACACACACATTCTTTTTTTCTTTATTTGTTTGTTTTGCTCGACTATCGGTGAGGCATGAAAAGTCTCTGAATGAGCTTCTTAGTTTTTAGTACACTTACGAAATAAATATAAAAATAACTGTGAGAGTTACTGATATATGATGCTTAGTTTTCAGTCAGTTCCGAGTATTATTAGTAACCACGCTCCAGTCCCTAAACCTAGTTACAGAAATGCGAATCAGACGCATTACGTATTCCAGGCCGTAGCAACCGCGACTTGGAGACACCAGCTATGGTCACTTCCCAGACCGCTGTACGATCACATCGGTTCGTCTTCTTTCTGCTGGTACTGTAACTGAGATTTGACAACAAGGCAACGTATGTTTGGCAACTCTGTGATCGACCAGTTGCTTCCTGGTGTGCACGGAATTTATCCTCAAAGTTCACTTGATTTTACCTGTCATTTTCATTGAATAATCTGATTTATTATCGCTTTACGTGTAACAAAAGATTGTAAATTTACGGTTTTCAGCCCAGGAAAGTCGTTGCACGTGGAAATCGCAACTAATCTCGTCCTTTAAATAGCGGTTTACGAGTGCTAGACATTATCGATCTCGTAAGAGTAAGCTAAGACACGTACTTCTACTCCAGCTCTATGGTAATGCGCTGACCTGAGAAATAGCATCTGTTATGGTTCGCACTTCCAGTCTCACTGACTGTAACGTTTTTATCCCTTCTGTGAAAGAGCTACTAACAGTCAGATAAAACATCGATAAGGAAATCGCAAAAAAATACTTTCGGCTCATAGTTCAATGGTGAAAACTTACAATGCTGCACAACGGGTAACTCCTCTTCCCGCCGCTGACAAGCAAATTTTGGGTTTCTAGGAATACAAAACTTTACTTATGAAATGCGACATTTGCACTGCACGACGTTTTCAACAAAGAGATGGCGCAATACAGTAGCTCAAGTGGAAAGAAACACTTCCTTTTCAAATTTGTGCATCCTACACTGTTGGCTGTTCTGTGTAGGTGGCAGGTACGTGATTTTATTTCGGTCGAATTTATGCACTGGGTAGTCGAGGCAGCTAGTTCATTGTGATTCGGTCAACCAAGTAAATGAATTTACTGAACCTGCTGCAAATTACTACAGGAAGCCTGTGTGTCAATTCTCATCCAGTGTGGTGCAACGGCGTTACGATAGAAAAATGAGCCACATACTTATAATATGCTTGAATATCTATGGACTGGGTTCGATTCCAACTTCTGTCAATGATTTTAGATAAGAAGAGACAGATTCAATTCTCTTCTGGCTACACCAAGTGAAGAAGATATAATGACATTGTGGTCTGAAATTGACATGAAAAATGATATTCCTTTTCTACAAAGTAGACGTTAGGATGAATCACAATAAAGACTGGAGCGGCGACACGTAGAAACCTTTCTTATACTTGTTATTTATTTCTAGTGACGAAACAAACGCTATGTAGGCTCACAGGACATTTAGTCCATATTTTATCTGAGCTTCTGTATGTCGATAAAATCGGTTCTGAACTGGGAATGCAACTTAGACCGTACTTAACGCTGAATTTGATCCCTTAGTGAGAATACAGCACGGCTACTATTTGTTGTTTGTTCAGAACTGCAGATTCCTCAACGTCTCCACATACTGCGCGTGAATGGGTTCGAATCCTGGCCCGGCACTATAGATTTCATTATGTATTATCAAGCTCTAGCATGAGAACACCTATCTGCTGGTGGATAATTATTTTAATGTTTAATGTATTTTCATTCGTTGTCAACACTAACAATATGTGACGTTTTTGACACCCAGTGAGACACAGAACTATTTGCGAGATCACTGTAAGTTCAAGATGTTAGGCCGAGCTGGACAAAAATTCGGAAGCTGGCGTATCTTTGTGTGTAGTCAAAAGCGATATGATGTGTTGAGCTGTATTCCCAGTGAGCACTGAACTCTTCGTCATATTATTTCTAGTTCCAACACGCTCACATGTCGCTGCTGGTGCAACAAACCCATATTTAACGTTCGTTTTCTCTAGAATATAACAGCGATAGATGCCGGGTTGGGGTCTTGGGAAGGAAAAAAATGTATGTTTCGTCTCGTCATTTCAGTTAAAACATCTAGCTACTGCCGAGAAAATCCGAAATGTCACAGTTGATTGTGCGTCGATATCTATCCGATTAAGTTCCGAGTTCGAATCCCTGCCCAATACAAAGCCTTACCTCACGGCAATTCACGTAAGTTACTTGTTAAGAACCAAGATTCAACATCTCTCGTCGTTCGTTACAGGGACAATAAATTCGCGTCCGGCAAAAATACTTGCGATATGTAATTTAAAGATGGAATTTGCAAACTGGCTTTGTCTAAAATCAAGGTATATCACTCTCTGTATGCCTAATCAGGAGTGACAGTTAGTATCCGTCAGGCACGAAATCATTGCTTAGTTTGCATGACCTGAGTTTGCATCCATATGCAGAACGAGACGGTTCGTCGTGTCATTTGAAGTTCATAAATATTCTCAATTAGCTGCTCGTGAATACCTTTAATTTTTAATCTTATTTTGTGTTAAATAATAAGTACGGTATGTTACTTTGAAGAGTAAATCATGAATACGACGAATTTACTACGTGCATTACCTATCTGGCGTAATAATGAGAGTGGTAAAATGTCAGGTATGTCATTTATTGTAATAAATGTGAGCTACAAGCCTTACGGGCAGTCTTATCTGTGATAAGGTGTTCCGTGATATTTGTAGTATCGTGGTATTACTTTACATCTTGAGTTATTGCGATACAGAACAGTTTTTTCTCGTGGTGACTTGTTGGAACCACTTTCAATAGTCAAACTACTGTACCAAGGAGCGACCTGCTAGACAGTTGCGCTATGTGGGTTGCATGTGAATCAGGCGAATTTCAATTCAGGTCGTTCGGATACTATTGGGCATGAATGAACATCACGTGTATCGATTTCCATCGCGCTGGGGTAAGTCCTCCGGGATACGTTTATTCTCCTTAGTGTGTAAATATATTTGGAGCATGTCATTCAAAAACGTTTGAAACGACATAGACGGGAGCCGGTTGTTGTTAGGAGAGCAGAATGTATTAGACTCGCGGATCATGTGGTGTTATTGGCAGAGAGCGAAAGAAGTATGACTGAAATGTTAAAAGAATTGAACAAGAGGCGTGAGTAAATTGGAATGAGAAATAATAAGAAAATCGCAAAATGTCCGGTGATAGGTGCAAGAAAAGCAAGAACAACTATAATGTTAGGCAGGAAGATACACAACAATTTAGTGTTTTTAGATAACTGCGACGTGCTATTATGGACGACATTGGAAGTAATATGGAGGTGAAAATACGTATAGCAATTGCCAACGAGACGTTTCATAACAGGAGGCTTTTATGTGGGTGCGTTGATAGGGGATAAAATAGGCAGGCACAGTGAGAAATGAGGTGGTGTTGAGTGGGAGAACAGAGAGAAATTTTAAAGGTTGCAGGATGAGCAAACACAATTGGCATGGACACTGAATGAGAAGAGATTGTTTATTGATGGTATGGAGGAAACGGTGAATGCAAGAAGAAGAAGAAGAAGAAGAAGAAGAAGAAGACGCAGAACATACCAGGTGATGGACAGCGTAAGAACAGAAAATAGTTGTGAGAAAACAAGAGGGTAACAAATGATGGGACTGCATGGAGAGCTACATGTGAAGACCTGCCCTAGGGCAGAACACTCATGGTGGTGGTGTTGATGAAGAGGAGACTTATGTAGGACATTTTGCAAAACGCCCATTTTCTTGTAATCCAAATTTAAACAAAACATAGGCAGCTTATAATTTGTAGTCTATAAATGACCGTGAATTGCGTGACAGATGGAACTTGCCAGTATACCAGTTATTAGGACTTATTCCCACTCCACTGACGTATGGAGCGTGCGAACTGTGGCTGCTTAAAAGCCTCTGTGCGTGCTGTGCTTAGTCTCTTCTGGTCTTCACGCTTCCTACAGTTACAATACGTAGGCGGTTTCAGTATATTCCATTCCTACTTTCATCATGTAACGTCAGTTCTAGAAACTTTCTAATTAGGTCTCCTCGAGATACTTTACTCTTCCACGGGATAGTCTGTGTCTACCATGAACTGCCCGTTAGTCAGTAAGTGGAATAATTGGTTTTCCGACACATGTCACCATGTTACTGTCGCCCTGTCTCCACGTCAGAGAGACGGAAATTCTGTGTGCCACATTTGAAGATGAGTCTGTAAAGGTTACAAAACTAGTTAATGGAATTACAAATAGTTGAAAAAGTGAGTTTTTGCAGTTTTCCGTATTTACATTCAATGCACTAGTCACAGGCTCTAGGCGATCCTTAGGGGATATGCTTAGTCGGTTGGGAGCGTGATGTGTCCCTCCGAGATTAATTTCACCTGGGCTTTAAGCGACTCACCGGTCAGCATTTACAGAGCTGCCAACTACATCTCACACCGGGAATATTACCAGGATTAGTTTGCATCGCAGCCTACGGAAGAGAACGCAAATCGAACGAGCATTCGCAGTCATTCCCTCCATTGACCACCATTCGCCTATATTCAACAGTTAAGGATTCCTCCGGAAATATTCCAAGTAGACTTTCTCTGGATATTTTACGTTTGTTTCCAAGCGCCTGCCTGTTCAATTTGATCAGAAACTGTGTGACATTCTCCAACGGGTCAAAAAACCTGTGACCATTCGTGCCGCCCTTCTCTGTATACATTCAGTATCGCCGGGCAGTTGTATCTGATTAGGATCCAAGAATCTTGAGCAATATTGGGGGATGGGTCGCAAGCGTGATTTGTAAGCAATTTCTTTTGTACACCGATTGTATTTTCCTAGAATTCTACCAACGAATTGCAGCAAGCCACCGTATTTCCCTAAGACTGCGACTATGTGACGGTTCCATTTCAAATCTCTAGAAATTTTTACACCCAGGTATTCATGTGGGTTGAGCGATTGCGAATTTGACTCGCTGCACTATACTCGTAGGATAAGGTTATATCGTTTTGTGAACCGAACAATTTTACATTTCGGGAACATTTAAACTAAGTTGTCATGCTTTGCACTACACTGAAATCTTATGAGGGCGTGGCTTCTTTCAAACAGAACTTTATTACAGGCAACAGCATCATTTGCGGAAACACTGAAGATCCAAATAGACCGCGTAACCACCGCCCCTTCTCCTCTCCAAATTGCTGTCTCAAAACGGTAAGTCCCATATGTAAACCACCTTCAGAAGTTCGTTCACTTTCCGTATCAGTTAATGTGTTAAAAACTTGACCTGAAGAAACATAACCCTTTGCAGTTGAAGACGCTCTGTTGTAAGAGAAGCTAGTTTTTCGAAAACGTCTCAATATTTATGTACTGAACTAGGTGTTGTACAATTCTATAATTTTCAGGTACATTTGGCGACGTATGTGGATACTGTCTGACAAATGTGTTGCGAATAAAGTGAGTAGTAAAGAAGTAATGAAGTGAAACATCAAGCCTGATGCTGACACTTTACTGCACGAACAGCGAAAATGTAGAAGTGATAAAAGTCTTTTTCCTTTCATCATTCTGTCAGGGATGTCAGAGGGGAAAAAAAGTTTCGCCAAGTTTCGAAATTATGTGTGAAGTTTGTTGGAAGTCGCCACGTGCTGCCTTTCACAAATGCTCGGTGAATATAGTCTCGATAATTTGCGCTCCATGAAATTATGCTGCCTTAGACGAGTACGCAGTTTGTAACTTTTAACGCCCGACTTATTGCGTAAACCTATGCCTTTAAATGAAGGACGGAAGGAGGATTGCATTTAATGTGCTATCGATGTCGAGGTCATTAGAGACGGAGCAGGAGTTGGCAATGCGTCAGGGAAGGGTAAAAGAAGTCCGCCGTTCCCTTTCAAAGGAATCATCCCAGCATTTGCTTGGAGCGATTCAGGAAAGTTACGGAAAACGTATCAGGATGGCCGGATGCGGATTTAAACGTCATCCTCCCGAATGCGAGTCTAGTGTACTAGTTGACAGCTCGTCGTGTAGAAGCTAGCGTTGCTGGTGATGGGATTCCGGGTTCGATTCACGGCTGGGTTGCGTTCTCCGCCCGGGAAGTAGGTGTCTGTGATGCCATCATTTCATCATCATTCGTGAAGGTGGCGAAACTGGACTGTGTAAATGTTGGGGCTTTGTACAGGCGCTGATAACCGTGCAGTTAAGCGCCCCAAAAACCAATCATCATCATCATCATCATCATCATCATCATCATAATACCATGTACTAACCACTGCGGCAGCTCGTTCGGTATACATTTAAATGAGCAGATTAAGTCAGCATTTTTAGTATTTACATTGACTTCGTTCTTCATAAATGAAAGCAGGAACTACGACAAGATAAAAGAATTGGGATAACGAATGAGAAATACCTGATTGTGCTTCTGTTTGTAGATGACATGATTCACGTTCACGAAATGACCTCCAAAGATCTATATACCACCTGAACGAAATATGCAATGAATACAACTTTAAAATTTCTAGTAATAAAACGAAAATAAGTGCACTCCGAGGAAAATACTCAGTCATTTTAAAACTAGTTTTGGATAATCCTGCTTTAGAACTGGTCTCTTAATCTTTCACTTAGGCTACGCTGTAAGATCTGATTTTTACTCTGATACTTAAAATAAATTACACAAATTCTAAGCTGTCTGTGACACTATTATCTGAATATTGGGCAATAAAGTACAAAAATATTGTCCCGAAATTCTATAACGTGGTCCCGGTTCCTGTATTATGCTATGAAAGCGAAAACATGGTTAAAAAAAAAAGCAAAAAAAATCACACGGCAGAGATGAGGTTCCTAAGAAATTCGAAGAGCTGCACAACAAGAAATGATTAGGAATGAAGATACTAGAGAAAAATTAAGTATTTTCAACAGAAACTAAAAAATTCAAAAATATCGTGAAGACTGGTGAGAATGCTACGTCCCAGACTTCCCCAAAATATTCTGAACTACAAACGGAATGGAAGACGTGATATTGAAAGGCCTCGGACGTGGGAGCAATTTCGTTTGAGAGACTATCCCGCACGGCGACTACTGAAGTACTTATACATTATAGAATTCTTAAGTTATACAAGCAAAATAAGTAAGTTTTAATGTAGTTTACGTTCACTGATGCAAAAAAAAAATTTTCTTGCTTTTTAAAGTGGGCTATGTTCTTTCTCAGAGTTCAAACTGTCTCCATGCCAAATTTGAACAATATCTGTTAAGCGGTTTGGACTCGAAAACGAAACAGACTGTGTTTCAAAGCAGAAAAGCAACTGAGAGAAAGAAGCGGCGTCGGTTTCTGCAGGAGGCGGACATCATTTTGTAGGACAATGTTCGGGCACGCTCGGTTCAAGTCGTGACTGATTTGATCGGTATATGGGGATGGGGAGCGCCGCATCACGCACCACACTCATCTACATCTACATTTATACTCCGCAAGCCACCCAACGGTGTGTGGCGGAGGGCACTTTACGTGCCACTGTCATTACCTCCCTTTCCTGTTCCAGTCGCGTATGGTTCGCGGGAGGAAAGACTTTCTGAAAGCCCCTGTGCTCTCTCTAATCTCTCTAATTTTACATTCGTAATCTCCTCGGGAGGTATAAGTAGGGGGAAGCAATATATTCGATACCTCATCCAGAAACGCACCCTCTCGAAATCTGGCGAGCAAGCTACACCGCGATGAAGAGCGGCTCTCTTGCAGAGTCTGGCACTTGAGTTTGTCAAACATCTCCGTAACGCTATCACGGTTACCAAATAACCCTGTGACGAAACGCGCCGCTCTTCTTTGAATCTTCTCTATCTCCTCCGCAAACCCGATCTGGTACGGATCCCACACCGATGAGCAATACTCAAGTATAGGTCCAACGAGTGTTTTGTAAGCCACCTCCTTTGTTGATGAACTACAGTTTCTAAGGACTCTCGCAATGGATCTCAACCTGGTACGCGCCTTACCAACAGTTAATTTTATATGATCATTCCACTTCAAAAAGTTCCGCACGCATACTCCGAGATATTTTACAGAAGTAACTGATACCAGTGTTTGATCCGCTATCATATAATCATACAATAAAGGATCCTTCTTTCTATGTATTCGCAATACATTACATTTGTATATGTTAAGGGTCAGTTGCCACTCCCTGCACCAAGGGCCTATCCGCTGCAGATCTTCCGGCATTTCGCTACAATTTTCTAATGCTGCAACTTCTGTGTATGCTACAGAATCATCCGCGAAAAACCGCATGGAACTTCCGACACTATCTACTACCTCATTTATATATATTGTGAAAAGTAATGGTCCCATAACACTCCCCTGTGGCACGCCAGAGATTATTTTAACGTCTGTAGACGTCTCTCCAGTGATAACAACATGCTGTGTTCTGTTTGTTAAAACTCTTCAATCCAGCCACAGAGCTGGTCTGATATTCCGTGGGCTCTTACTTTACTTATCAGGCGACAGTGCGGAACTGAATCTAACGCCTTCCGGAAGTCGAGAAAAATAGCATCTACCTGGGAGCCTGTATCTAATATTTTCTGGGTCTCATGAACAAATAAAGTGAGTTGGGTCTCACACGATGGATGTTTCCGGAATCCGTGTTAATTCCTACAGAGTAGATTCTGGGTTTCCAAAAACTACATGATACTCGAGCAAAAAACATGTTCTAAAATTCTACAACAGATCGACGTCAGAGATATAGGTCTATAGTTTTGCGCATCTGCTCTACGACCCTTCTTGAAGACTCGGACTACCTGTGCTCTTTTCCAATCATTTGGAGACTTCCGTTCCCCTAGAGACTGGCGGTACACGGCTGTTAGAAGGGAGGGCAAGTTCTTTCTCGTACTGTGTAGAATCGAATTGGTACCCCGTCAGGTCCAGTGGACTTTCCTCTGTTGAGTGATTCCAGTTGCTTTTCTACTCCTTGGACACTTATTTCGATGTCAGCCATTTTCTCGTTTGTGCTAGGATTTAGAGAAGGAACTGCAGTGCGGTCTTCCTCTATGAAACATCTTTGGAAAAAGGTGTTTAGTATTTCAGCTTTACGCCTGTCATCCTCTGTTTCAATGCCATCATCACCCCGGAGTGTCTGGACATGCTGTTTCCAACCACTTACTGATTTAACGTGAGACCAGAACTTTCTAGGATATTCTGTCAAGTCGGTACATAGAATTTTACTTTCGAATTCACTGAACGCTTCACGCATAGCCCTCCTTACGCTAACTTTGACATCGTTTAGCTTCTGTTTGTCTGAGAGGTTTTGGCTGCGTTTATACTTGGAGTGAAGCTGTCTTTGCTTTCGCAGTAGTTTCCTAACTTTGTTGTTGAACCACGGTGGGTTTATCCCGTCCCTCACAGTTTTACTCTACACGTACCTGTCTAAAACGCATTTTACGATTGCCTTGAACTTTTTCCATAAATACGCAACATTGTCAGTGTCAGAACAGAAATTTTCGTTTTGATCTGTTAGGTAGACTGAAATCTGCCTTCTATTACTCTTGCTAAACACGTAAACCTTCCTCCCTCTTTTTATATTCCTATTAACTTCCATATTCAGGGATGTTGCAACAGCCTTATGATCACTGATTCCCTGTTCTGCACATACAGAGTCGAAAAGTTCGGGTCTGTTTGTTATCAGTAGGTCCAAGATGTTATCTCCACGAGTCGGTTCTCTGTTTAATTGCTCGAGGTAATTTTCGGATAGCGCACTCAGTATAATGTCACTCGATGCTCTGTCCCTACGACCCATCCTAAACATCTGAGTGTCCCAGTCTATATCTGGTAAATTGAAATCTCTACCTAAGACTATAACTTGCTGAGAAAATTGATGTGAAATGTATTCCAAATTTTCTCTCAGTTGTTCTGCCACTAATGCTGCTGGATCGGGAGGTCGGTAAAAGGAGCCAATTATTAACCTAGCTCGGCTGTTGCGTGTAACCTCCACCCATAATAATTCACAGGAACTATCCACTTCTAATTCACTACAGGATAAACTTCTACTAACAGCGACTAACTCTCCACCACCGGTTGCATGCAATCTATCCTTTCTACCTGTCTGTACCTTTGTAAAAATTTCGGCAGAATTTCTCTCTGGTTTCAGCCAGCTTTCTGTACCTATAACGATTTCAGCTTCGGTACTTTCTATCAGTGCTTGAAGTTCCGGTACTTTACCAACGCAGCTTCGACAGTTTACCATTACAATACCGATTGCTGCTTGGTCCCCGCATGTCCTGCTTTGCCCCGAACTCGTTGAGGCTGCCGCCCTTTTTGTACTTGCCCAATGCCATCTAACCTAAAAAACCGCCCAGCCCACGCCACACAACCCCTGCTACCCGTGTAGCCGCTTGTTGCGTGTAGTGGACTCCTGACCTATCCAGCGGAACCCGAAACCCCACCACCCTATGGCTCAAGTCGAGGAATCTGCAGCCCACACGGTCGCAGAACAATCTCAGCCTCTGATTCAGACCCTTTACTCAGCTCTTTACCAAAGGTCAGCAGTCAGTCCTATCGACGATGCTGCAGATGGTGAGCTCTGCTTTCATCCGGCTAGCGAGACTGGCAGTCTTCACCAAATCAGATAGCCAGGGAGGGTTTCCTCCGATACATAGCGACACACATCATTGGTGCCGACATGAGCGACCACCTGCAAATGGGTGCAACCTGTACCCTTCATGGCATCCGGAAGGACCCTTTCCACATCTGGAATGACCCACCCCGGTATGCACACGGATTGCACATTGGTTTTCTTCGCCTCTCTTGCTGCCATATCCTTAAGGGGCCCCATTACGCGCCTGACGTTGGAGCTCCCAACTACCAGTAAGACCACCCTCTGCGACTGCTCGGATCTTGCAGACTGAGGGGCAACCCCTGGAACAGGACAAGCAGCCACGTCAGGCCGAAGATCAGTATCGGCCTGAGACAGCCCCGGACTTGCGCCCTTCTGAGCTCAGCTTGATTCCTGACGTGAAGGTAGCGTTCTCGCTTTCCGCGTCTGGGTTCCGGGGTTCGATTCACGGCGGGGTCAGGGATTTTGTCTGCCTCGTGATGGCTGGGTGTTGTGTGATGTCCTTAGGTTAGTTAGGTTTAAGTAGTTCTAAGTTCTAGGGGACTGATGACGATAGATGTTAAGACCCATAGTGCTAAGAGTCATTTGAACCATTTGTCGAACTTTGGGGTATTCGGTTCGGAGCTGTTATGGAGATACGTCAGACAATAGACCGCTCCATTCGAACTACCTATACAACTGCCGTAGTTAGGGGTATCTTGCTCTTTCGACATCACTGGGGATGGCTTATATACATGAGCTGTTCAAAAAATATCCGACCTTTTTTAATTGTTGAAATCAACAATGGTATCAGGGCGCGCATGCGCTCATGTTTTCAGGCATATTTAGCACACATACCTGATTTTCTCCACTACTTTGGAACGCTTGCAAGTGGTACACGTTGGATTTAGTATTCTGAGCAAAATGACGTCTTTACATCACATTTGGCTCCAAGCTTGGCAATTCTCAAGTTGAAACCATCGTGTGTTTGTGGACAAAGTAATGGGTACTGCAGGGCTAAAGGAGTGGTACAACCATTTCAAAGGTAGCCACTAATCAATGAAGACAGAAGCCAGTTAAGGTACGCCCGCAATATCCG
This sequence comes from Schistocerca gregaria, assembly GCF_023897955.1. Lineage (NCBI taxonomy): Eukaryota > Metazoa > Arthropoda > Insecta > Orthoptera > Acrididae > Schistocerca > Schistocerca gregaria. The sequence continues at coordinate 241,098 of NW_026061864.1, read as the reverse complement.
CAAATCAGGTCGTTACTGATCCCGCAATATTGCTGGTGAAGCAGAATGGACGAATCACTATCAGAGAAGTTGCAGTCTAATCTAAAAGCCGTAAAGTCAACTAAATAACTAGGTGTTACAATAACTAACGTCCGCCCGCGGTAGCTGAGTGGTCAGCACGACAGACTGTCAATCCTAAAAGACCGGGTTAGATTCCCGGCTGGGTCGGAGATTTTCTCCGCTCAGGGACTGGGTGTTGTGTTGTACTAATCATCATTTCATCCCCATCGACGCGCAAGTCGCCGAAGTGGCGTCAAATCGAAAGACTTGCACCAGGCGAACGGGCTACCCGATGGGAGGCCCTCGTCACACGCCATTATTATTATACAATAACGAACAACTTAAATTGGAAAGAACACATAGAAAATGTTGCGGTTAAGGCTAACCAAAGACTGCGTTTTATTGGCACGACACTTAGAAAACGTAACAGACCTACAAAGGAGACTGCCTACACTACGCTTCTCCGTCCTCTTTTAGAATACTGCTGGAAGATGTGGGATCCTTACAAGATAGGACTGACGGAGTAGATCGAAAAAGTCCAAAGAAAGGCAGCACGTTTTCTATTATCGCGAAATATGAGAGAGTGTGTCACACAAATGATACTGGATTTGGGCTGGACATCATTAAAAGAAAAGCGTTTTTCGTTGCGACAGTATCTTCTCACGAAATTCCAATCACCAACTTTTTCCTCCGAATGCGAAAATATTTTGTTGACACCGACCTACGTAGGTAGAAACGACCACAACGATAAAATAAGGGAAGTCAGAGCTCGTATGGAAAGACACAGGTGATCATTCTTTCCGGGTGCTATGCGAGATTGGAATAATAGAGACTTGTGAAGGTGGTTCGATGAACAATCTGCCATGCACTTAAATGTGACTTGCAGAGTATCCATGTAGATGCAAGTATAGGTGGTCACATTTTTACTATCCCCTGTATGTGCATATCGCTTCACACGACCTTTGTTACCTCAATGTCGATATCGGCATCATTTTCGAAATATGTGAGCTTACTTATATTATCTGTAATGTTAATATACAACAGGAACAATAAGGCTCCCAACACACTTCCCTCTGGCACAAGTGGTTACTTTTACACGTATAGATGAACTCTCCATTTAGGATGAGATGATGTGTCCCCCCTACAAAAATATTTTATTGGCCGTACTTTATACGATGCAGGCAAACGGTCAACTACAATTGTTGTTTACTGTGCGGTAACCTCTAGCGTATCAGAAGCGGTGTAGGAAAATGTTTTCAAATGAGTATACGCACTCGTATTTCGGCAGGTGCACAGTTTTGCCATTTCAATTTTTGCACGTTTTTACAGATACCTTTTCGAAAATTTCGAGCAAAACAAATCGAAATCTTTATTACATCACGAAACAATGAAGAAGCAAATGCGGGTTTGTTCGCAAGCCCGAAGCATTATCTGGTACAAGAATCATTGATTTTAATAAAGTAGCTGTCGATAGGTTTTTTTCGTTGCTAACAAATGTAACTGACAATCACAAACTAATGAATTCTCAAATAACTAATTGTGATGAAACAGGCGTCTCGGTTAATGCTAAAAACCAATCGAACATCGCAGCTTGCAAAGGGAACCGTCCAGTGCGATCGTTAACCTCTGCAGAAAGGGGCGAAACTGCAACCATCCTCATTAGTACGTCAGCAAGCGGAGCTGACATTCCTCCTACGATTATTTTTCCACTAAAGAAGAAGCAGAAAGAATTTGAGTTAGGACTGACAGCAGGAGGTTGCGCTGAGGTCCACAGCACCGCATGGATGGCCACAGAGTCATTCTTTGTATGGTTTCCACAATTAGTGGTATTTTCTAAGACATCAAAGCACGTCCCAGTTCTCCTTATATCAGATGGCCACTCAGCTCATACCACGAACAATGACGTTATGGACTACGCGAGGGAGAGTGGCGTTTCTTCACCACCACATTGCTCTCACAGACTTCAGCCGCTTGATGTTTGTTTTATAAATCCTCGTTATAGTGATCAGCTTCGAAAATGGCTGCGAAGCCACGCAGGGAAAGTCGTAACTATCTTTCAAATTTCAACGCTTTTTGGTTCAGCTTTCGTCTAAAGCGCAACAATGAAAACCTCTATTAAAGGTTTCGAAGCTACTGCAATATGGCCCACGGACCCATCCATATTCAAGACGCACACTTCCTATCGGCACACACAACTGACAGCGGACGTGATAGGCCGTCAGATGAAGGGGTTATTATATCTGAACAATTGGAATTGCCTCCAACTAGCACACCAGCTGAAAAAGACGACTCAAACGGGCTGGATAATCAAGGGGACGAGGTTTCAGCGAATTGTTACAATGAACTGACGCCTAAGAATAACAAAGTTATTGGGGCTAATTGTTCTAATCTTGGGTGCTCTTGGATGACAACTGACAACACAACCTCCTCATTTCATATTTCACCTGAGATTCTGATTTTCTTGTCAAAAGTTAACGAAAGCAAGAAAAGAGCGAGACTGAAAAGGGGGAACAACGTTGTTTTAACTGATTCGCCGTACAAAAAAGAGTTAAAAGTCATTAATGGGAGAAATAGAAAAAAGAACTTTGACAAAGAAGAAAGAGCAAACAGAAAACTTTTTGCGAAAGAGAATAAAATTAAGAACTCAAAAACGAGAGAAAGAGCCTGAAGATAAATGGAAGAAAGGAGTAAGAATACTATACTAACGAGAGTGATTATGAGGTAAGTTCTGACTGTCAGTGTGTATATTGTGGTGGGTTATATTCAAAATCAGTTGGAGGTTGGGTCGCTTGTTCCACGTGCAAAAAATGGACACACGATTCTTGTGCAGGAATAGATAGCGAAGATGGTGAGTGTCTCCCCGTGTGTGAATTTTGTAAACAGCCTCAAGAAAAGGATACGATACATGAAAACTGTAGTTTGACATTAATACTCACTTTAAACTAAAAAAAATACCGAGCAAGCCAATATTTTCTGCATTTCCGATAATTTTATACGTTTTTGTAATCACTTGTATTTACCACCCCATTCTGCCGCGTGCAAATGATATAAATTTCTGTTTTTGAGTGAGAAAATATTGTTGTTTTATTTTATGGCAATGTTCTTATATTTTTGTGATTAATACATCATAATGTGTTCATATAAAAATTTGTAACTCTCTTATTTATCAATTTTGTACATTTAATCAAAGTTTTCAACTGTGTACCCCATTATACCTTGGATTCCCCAACGTGTCGGATAAGAAAGATAAAAATACAATCACTACTCGTTTCTTCAACGACAATTTAAGCTGTGTTCTGTGGTTCCTCCCAGAGTTCATCACGATATATTCCGAAAAAAATCATAGTTAACGAACGTTATAAATTGCTCTAGAAACGAAGGCAATCCCAGTTAACATTTAATAAGGCCACTGGTATCCTTCGAAATGCAACTAATCAAAGTAATGCAGAACGTCGTGGGTCACAGCGGATGGGTGGAATCGAAATATGACATTTACCCACGATCGCTTCTTTTTGTCAATTTGTGCCATTAATTTCTCTGCTCCCTAATCTGATTTCGTATCTCCCCATCAGCTATTCGATCAAAACTTTTTTAGCATTCTTCTACACCACCAGATTTCGGAAGTTTCTAGTCGTCTCCTGTTTGGGGAACCAGGCATGTTAACTGCTGATTCGCAATATATTTATTCCGAAAGGCAAAAGGAACCCCGAAAACAATGAAAATAATTTTGTTTATTGGTGATTGTACCAGTTTGATTTACACTTAGTGCGAATATGAAAGTATTTTATTCCAAATCCTTATTTGAAGGTACTAAAATGTCGGTTTAAATGGCAGCTTGCTATGTAAGACATGCCCACTTGTTTCTCTGTGCCATCTCTTCTTTGAGATGATAAGCCTAGGGACATTTTACCCGTAGTTTTTGAGCTTTCACCTATTGAATACATTTTTTCTTGTCTCGTAGTCAGTTGTTTGCTACAGTAATAACGTTTCTGAACAAAACAAATGCCAAGATCTACCCACAAAGTTTTCGAGAGAAGTTCTAGAAGACTTGCAAGAAATAAAAAAGTAAATATCATGAAACAAATGTTATGTTTTTGTACAGCATGCATACTATTGGAAAGTGAAAGAAACTATGAATTTAAATGAGTGCATGTACGACGTTAAGTGCAATGCAACTTTAAATTTTCCGTAACTTTTCTAACTAAATGTACCTTTCCTCTCAAACCATTTATCCCAGAACCATGGAATTCTAACGACCAGTTTTCTTACTCGAGGGCATGAAGAGTCGAGGGATATGAAAGGGAAGCAGTGGTTGGGAAGGGAGTGAGACAGGGTTGTAGCCTATCTCCGATGTTATTCAATCTGTTTGCTGAGCAAGCAGTAAAGAAAACAAAAGAAAACTTCGGAGTAGGAATTAAAAACCATGGAGAAGTTGTATTATAATGAACACTATGGTCTTTTTATGTTTGAAATTTGCCCGCAAAACCTGTCTTTCAAAATTTTTCTAAAAATTTCAGTATTAATATATTATTCATGAAAAATTGTCAGCTTGTTGGAAAACAGTGGAAATGCATGTAAGTAATGTTTTGTGTTTTACCGTTAATATAACACAACTTAGAATAAGGATCATATAAATAGATCAGTTAACATGGTGGAGATGGAAGATACGTTCTCCCCGTGAATATTGTGTTTAAAAACAAATGAATATTTTCAAATCAACAGCTCATTTCATGAAGTCATAACTAGAAGTGAATAATCTCCACAAAAATTGGTAAGTTAATTACTTTGGTGCAAGAAAGTCTCCATCATTAAGGAGAACGATGTTTTCAATAACTTGCCGGCAGCCACAAAAAGCTTTACTACTGACAGATTTCAGTTTACGAGGAGCCTAAAGGATTTCTTGCTAACCATCTCTTCCGACACCATTAATGAATTGAATTATTTATTAGAACTAGCGCTCGCGCGCGATTGAGTGTGTGTGTGTGTGTGTGTGTGTTAGAGAGAGAGAGAGAGAGAGAGAGAGAGAGAGAGAGAGAGAGAGAGAGAGAGAGAGAGAGAGAGAGAGAGAGAGAGAGAGAGAGAGGGGGGGGGGGGGTCAAATAATACGTGTACAATCAGAAGTGTGACTAAATTTTCATTCCTCGTTCATGATCAGTCCATTTGCGGTCTGTGGATAGTAAATTAGCATATTATTTTCCCATTGAGTATCTCCCCATTATGGATCAATTTCAATGGAAAGTACATATAATCTAACCCTCTTGTCTGCCCCACTTCTGTTGAAGGTTACACATCACACAAATACCTTGTTGTTGTTGTTGTTGTTGTCTTCAGTCCACAGACTGGTTTGATGCAGCTCTCCATGCTACTGTATCGTCTGGAAGCTTCATCTCCCAGTACCCACTGCAACCTACATCCTTGTGAATCTGCTTAGTGTATTCATCTCCTGGACTCCCTCCTCGATTTTTACCCTCCACGCTGCCCTCCAATATTAAATTCGTGATCCCTTAATGCCTCAGAACGTGTCCTACCATCCGACCCCATCTTCTAGTCAAGTTGTGCCACAAAGTTCTCTTCTCCCGTATCCTATTCAATACCTCCACATTAGTTATGTGATCTACCCATCTAATCTTCAGCATTCTTCTGTAGCACCACATTTCGAAAGCTTCTATTCTCTTCATGTTCAAACTATTTATTGTCCATTATTCACCTCCATACGTGGCTACACTGCATACAAATACTCGGAGAAAAGACTTCCTGATACCTAAAGCTATACTCGATGTTAGCAAATTTTTCTTCTTTAGAAACACTTTTCTTACCATTGACAGTCTACATTTTATATCCTCTCTACTTCGACCGTCATCAGTTATTTTGCTCCCTAAATAGCAAAACTCCTTTACTACTTTAAATGTCTCATTTCCTAATCTAGTTCCCTCAGCATCACCCACCTTAATTCGACTACATTCCATTATCCTCGTTTTGCTTTTATTGATGCTGATCTTATATCATCCCTTCAGGACACTTCATTCTGTTCAGCTACTCTTCTAGGTTCTTTGCTGTCTCTGAATTACAAAGTCATCGGCAAACCTCAAGGTTTTAGTTTCTTATCCATGGATTTTAATTTCTACTCAGAATTTTTCTTTTGTTTCCTTTACTGCTTGCTCAATAAACAGATTGAATAACATTGGGGATAGTCTACAACCCTGTCTCATTCCCTTCCCAACCACTGCTTCAATTTCATATCCCTTGACTCTTATAACTGCCACCTGCTTTCTGTACAAATTGTAAATTGAATTCGCTCCCTGTATTTTACCCCTGCCACCTTCAGAATTTGAAAGAGAGTATTCCAGTCAACATTGTCAAAAGATTTCTCTAAGTCTACAAATGTTAGAAACGTAGGTTTGCCTTTCCTTAATCTACTTAACAAGGTAAGTCGTAGGGTCAGTATTGCCTCACATGATCCAGTATTTCTACGGAATCCTAACTGGTCTTCCCTGAGGTCGGCTTCTACCATTTTTTCCATTCGTCTGTAAAGAATTTGCGTTAGTATTTTGCAGCTGTGACTTATTAAACTGATAGTTCGCTAATTTTCACATCTGTCAACACCTGCTTTCTTTGAAATTGGAATTATTTCATTCTTCTTGAAGTCTGACGGTATTTCGGCTGTCTCATGCATCTTGCTCATCAGACGGTAACGTTCTGTCAGAGTTGTGTCTCCCAAGGCTGTCAGTAGTTCTAATGGAATGTTGCCTACTCCCGGGATCTTGTTTCGATTAAGGTCTTTCAGTGCTCTGTCAAACTCTTCACGCAGTATGTCATCTCCCATTTCATCTTCATCTACATCCTCTTCCATTTCCATTATATTGTCCTGAAGTACACTGCCCTTGTATAGATCCTCTATATACACCTTCCACCTTTCTGCATTCCCTTCTTTGCTGATAACAGGGTTTCCATCTGAGCTCTAGATATGCATACAAGTGAATCTCGTTTCTCTAAAGGTCTCTTTAATTTTCCTGTAGGCAGTATCTATCTTACCCCTAGTGATATGCGCCTCTACATCCTTACGTTTGTCCTCTAGATATCCCTGCTTAGCCATTTTGCACTTCCTGTCGATCTCATTTTGAGACATTAGTATTTCTTTTTGCCGGCTTAATTTACTGCATTTTTGTATTTTCTCCTTTCATAAATTAAATTCAATATATCTTCTGTTACCCTCTTTCTCTGCACATGTCAAGTTCCGTAGGCCCAAATTGAGGAGCAAATCTTCAAGGTCATGGAACGTGTCAGTATATACATCTACATCCGTACTCCGCAAGCCGCCTAACGGTGTGTGGCGGAGGGTACCCTGAGTACCTCTATCCGTTCTCCCTTCAATTCCAGTCTCGTATTGTACGTGGAAAGAAGGATTCTCGGTATGCTTCTGTGTGGGCTCTAATCTCTCTGATTTTATCCTCGTGGTCTCTTCGCGAAATATAAGTAGGAGGGAGCAATACACTGTTTCACTCTTCGGTGAAGGTATGTTCTCGAAACTTCAACAAAAGCCCATGCAAAGCTACGGAGCGTCTCTCCTGCAGAGTCTTCCACTGTAGGTTATCTATCATCTCCGTAACGCTTTCGCGATTACTAAATGATCCTGCAACGAAGCGCGCTGCTCTCCGTTGGATCTTCTCTATCTCTTCTATCAAACCTATCTGGTGTGGATCCCACACTGCTGAGCAGTATTCAAGCAGTGGGCGAACAAGCGTACTGTAACCTACTTCCTTTGTTGTCGGATTGCATTTCCTTAGGATTCTTCCAATGAATCTCAGTCTGGCATCTGCTTTACCGACGATCAACTTTATATGAACATTCCATTTTAAATCACTCCTAATGCGTACTCCCAGATAATTTATGGAATTAACTGCTTCCAGTTGCTGACCTGCTATTTTGTAGCTAAATGATAAGGGACCTATCTTTCTATACATTCGCATCACATTACACTTGTCTACATTGAGATTCAATTGCCATTCCGTGCACCATGCGTCTGTTCGCTGCAGATCCTCCTGCATATCAGTACAATTTTCCATTGTTGCAACCTCTCGATACACCACAGCATCATCTGCAAAAAGCCTCAGAGACTTTCCGATGTCATCCACCAGGTCATTTATGAATATTGTGAATAGCAACGGTCCTATGACACTCCCCTGCGGCACACCTGAAATCACTCTTACTTCGGAAGACTTCTCTCCATTGAGAATGACATGCTGCGTTCTGTTATCTAGGAACTCCTCGATCCAAGCACACAACTGATCTGATAGTCCGTATGCTCTTACTTTGTTCATTAAACGACTGTGGGGAACTGTGTCAAACGCCTTGCGGAAGTCAAGAAACACGGCATCTACCTGTGAACCCGTGTCTAAGGCCCTCTGAGTCTCGTGGACGAATAGCGCGAGCTGGGTTTCACACGGCCGTCTTTTTCGAAACCCATGCTGATTCCTACAGAGTAGATTTCTAGTCTCCAGAAAAGGCATTATACTCGAACATAATACGTGTTCCAAAATTCTACAATTGATCGACGTTAGAGATATAGGTCTATAGTTCTGCACATCCGTTCGACGTCCCTTCTTGAAAACGGGGATGACCTGTGCCCTTTTCCAATCCTTTGGAACGCTTCGCTCTTCTAGAGACCTACGGTACACCGCTGCAAGAAGGGGGCAAGTTCCTTCGCGTATTCTGTGTAAAATCAAACTGGTATCCCATCAGGACCAGAGGCCTTTCCTCTTTTGAGCGATTTTAATTGTTTCTCTATCCCTCTGTCGTCTATTTCGATATCTACCATTTTGTCAACTGTGCGACTTCAAGAGAAGGAAGCACAGTGCAGTCTTCCTCTGTGAAACAGCTTTGGAAGAAGACATTTAGTATTTCGGCCTTTAGTCTGTCATCCTCTGTTTCAGTACCATTTTGGTCACAGAGTGTCTGGACATTTTGTTTTGATCCACCTACCGCTTTGACATAGGACCAAAATTTCTTAGGATTTTCTGCCAAGTCAGTACGTAAACTTTACTTTCGAATTCATTGAAAGCCTCTCGCATAGCCCTCCTTACACTACATTTCGCTTCGCGTAATTTTTGTTTGTCTGCAAGGCTTTGGCTATGTTTATGTTTGCTGTGAAGTTCCCTTTGCTTCCGCAGCAGTTTTCTAACTCGGTTGTTGTACCACGGTGGCTTTTTTCCATTTCTTACGATCTTCCTTGGCACATACTCATCTAACGCATATTGTTCGATGGTTTTGAACTTTGTCCACTGACCCTCAACACTATCTGTAGTTGAGACAAAACTTTTGTGTTGAGCCGTCAGGTACTCTGTAATCTGCTTTTTGTCACTTTTGCTAAACAGAAAAATCTTATTACCTTTTTAATATTTCTATTTACGGCTGAAATCGTCGATGCAGTAACCGCTTTATGATCGCTGATTCCCTGTTCTGCATTAACTGATTCAAATAGTTCGGGTCTGTTTGTCACCAGAAGGTCTAATATATTATCGCCACGAGTCGGTTCTCTGTTGAACTGCTCAAGGTAGTTTTCAGATAAAGCACTTAAAAATATTTCAATGGATTCTTTGTCCCTGCCACCCGTTATGAACGTTTGAGTCTCCCAGTCTATATCCAGCAAAATTAAAATCTGCTCCCAGAACTATAACATTTCCCTAAGGGGCTCCATCACTAGCCTAACGTTGGAGCTCCCAATAACTAATAAACCCCTCCCCCCGTGTGCCTGCTCGGACCTTGCTGAAGGAGCAGCCACATGTCCATTCACAGGCAGAGCGGGCGATGCCACACGGCCAGCCTCCACATTGACCCTCCGCCTCGTGCGCCGCGAACGCCACTGAACCCGCCACTCCCCTTGGGGAGAGGGTGGCCCAACCGCGCCCGGTACCCGCGAAGATCTCTCGACAGCAGGGACAGTGGGTGAAGCATCTAATACCTGGGGTGCACCATGCGACGCACCAGACTCCCCACTGCCGCTACACTCCGAGGCAGCAGCCTGAAGACGGCTGACCGCGGCCATCAACACGCTCAGCTGTTCGCGAAGAGTGGCCAGCGTCCGTACACAGCAGTCACACATCCTATCCATCCTAAGGAATCAATTTACCGAAGAGACTTAATCAACTTTTAAGTAGACTGCTAATTCACTAAAGGCGATTGATTACTGACTAAACTGTGATTGCTAACCACTTCTTGTGGAAAACAATGAAAATAGCACTACCTGTCTCTGGACTGTATTCAAAACAAACACTAGCACTACTGGCACTATGGCTGACTACAAGGACTCTCTCTGACTGTATTCAAAACAAACACGAAATCTATGTAACACTATTACTAGCACTCGACAATTAAAGCTTCCTAAAAGCAAAAACACACGGAAGAAGAAGTGACAAGTAAGAAAAATAGAGTTAATACTTAAATTAAGGTAGCTCGCTGCACAGCAGACGTGAAGCAGCCGGCGGTTAGGGCGACACATGAACTTACAACAAAAAAGTAATAACAGATAGAAATACATGTTCATGAACCTGAGAGAAAATCAGTCCATAAGTTTAAGCAAACGCTATCAGCAGTACAATGAGAATCAGCTTAATTTTTCAATTAACTCCTCGACAGAATAAAAGGAGTGACCCATGAGGAAACACTCCAGTTTCGATTTGAAAGCGCGTGGATTACTGCTAAGAGTTTTGAATTCGAGTGGCAGCTTATTGAAAATTGATGCAGCAGTATACTGCACACATTTTTGCACATGAATTAAGGAAGTCCGATCCAAATGGAGGTTTGATTTCTGCCGAGTATTAACCGAGTGAAAGCTGCTTATTGTTGGAAATAAACTAATATTGGTAACAAGAAACGACAATAAGGAATATACATATTGAGAGGCCAATGTCAAAATACCCAGACTCCCTGAACAGAAGTCGACAAGAGGTTCGTGAACTCACACCACTTTTTGCCCGAACCTCCAGTTTCTGAGCCAAAAATATCCTTCTAGAATGGGAAGAGTTACCCAAAAACATAATACCATACGACATAAGTGAATGGAAATAAGCAAAGTAGACTAATTTACTTGTCGAAGTATCACTCACTTTCGGCACCGTTCCAATAGTGAAAATGGCAGTATTAAGTCTTTGAACAAGATCCTGAACGTGGGCTTTCCACGACATCTTACTATTTATTTGAACACCTAGGAATGTGAACCGTTCAGTTTCACCAATCATATGCCCATGCTGTGAAATTAAAACGTCAGGTTTTGTTGAATTGTGTGTTAGAAAATGTAAAAACTGAAGCTTACTGTGATTTAACGTTAGTTTATTTTCTACAAGCCATGGACTGAGGTCATGTACTGCACTACTTGAAACGGAGTCAATGTTGCACCCAACATCCTTTACTACCAAGCTAGTGTCATCAGCAAACAAAAATATTTTAGAGTTACCCGTAATACTTGAGGGCATATCATTTATATAAATAAGGAACTGGAGCGGCCCCAACACTGATCCCTGAGGAACCCCCTCCCCCTTGACAGTACACCACTCAGATCCCTCAACACACTGTATTACTTTCCCCCATTCCCGTAGATCGTTCCCTAATGATCTTCCTGAAACACTCTACAACTTCTGATTCTGTCAGTTCTTTCAGGTCCCATCTCCTTAAATTCCCACCTTTTTCCAGTTTCTTCAGTTTAATCTACAGTTCATAATCAATATATTGTGATCAGAGTCCACATTTGCCCCTGGAAATGTCTTACAATTTAAAATCTGGTTCCTAAATCTCTGTCTTACCATTATATAATATATATGAAATATTGCAGTATCTCCAGGTCTCTTCCACGTATACAATCTTCTTTCATGATTTTTGAACCAAGTGTTAGCTATGATTAAGTTATGCTCTGGGCAAAAACCTACCAGGCGGCTTCCTCTTTCATTTTTTACCCCCATTCCATATTCACCTACTACGTTTCCTTTTCTTCCATTTCCTACTGTCGAATTCCAGTCACCCATTAATATTAAATTTTCATCTCCCATCACTATCCGAATGATTTCTTTTATCTCATCACACATTTCATCAATTTCTTCATCATCTGCGGACTACTTTTACGACTTTGGTAGGCGTGGGATTCGTGGCTATCTTGGCCACAACAATGCGTTCACTATGCTGTTTGTAGTAGCTTACCCGCATTCCTATTTTTATTAATTATTAGACCTACTTATGCATTAGCTTCATATTAGCCTTCCTATTACTAAAATCTATATCCGATGTTAACAATGACGCCGGTGGATGGACTATCAGGAAATTACTGACCGTCGAGAAAGTCACAAATATAACCGACAAGCTAATGGGCCCTTCACAGGAAAAGGTTTTTTGCCAGAAAACGGGGAAAATTGAAACCCAGCAAATGAGTAAAAAAATGTATATTCACTGACAAAAAAAATAGTGTACGCACACAACTTACACAACAATAGTCTGGGATTACTCTATTACGTAATACAGTTTTTGTGATTGTATCTTGCAGCTTTAGTTATTTTTAATTAAAAGAGGCTTTAAAAGGACAGAAAGAACGTGTTGGACTACGCTACAGATCGTTCTGTTAGCACAGTCTTTACTTTGTAATCACTTTCGTTGACTTCTGCAACTCTCAACAGAAATCTCCAACCTAACCGAGACAATGTGCTACGATACAGCCGAGATCATGACAAGAGAATGGGCTACATCACACTCGAAGTATATGTATATAGGTAAGGATCCCCATGACCTGTATACGTCTGTTATAAAAAATCTCCAAGCCACTCTCCTCAAATAGACCGCAATCTTCTCTTGACCTTCAACTGTTACTATTTCAGAATTAGAAACCAGATTCAAAGAAAATTTGGCTACAAGGCACAAAACTAGAAAAATAAAAATAATAAAAGTGAGAACGTGAAACATGTTAGCAATAACCATAAACAGGAGATTTACAGAAAATATAATTGAGAAAGGAAATCATTAATATTATCGACCGTTTAGGAACTCTAGGCTACGAAATGGATAAAACCACATATCGAATAAGTGGTGGAAGAGTTAGTGTGTTTTAAGATTAAATCCAAACAAGAATTAGAGAAAAATATATCGAAGCAAGGCCTCTATTACGAAAAATTGCTAAATCTCGAGACAAATTGTGTCCTTCTGTATTAGATGAAATGTTTTGGCCCCTAGTACGGATGAAACAGTATCTGCAGTATCAACAGGAACTTCGGACATGTGTTTCATATTTCATCCAAGCCTGCAGTCTATAAATATTTAAACAAAATACTAAAACAAAATACCACTACAGGGGAATTACTTACGAAGAAGTTCTTGGTAAAGAAACACAGGACACAATTACGTATGTAGGCTTAATACGAACTACAACTGTGTTTATAAATCGCTATAGTTGCCTTGGACTAACGACGAGCAAATATCAATATAACCTGTACGCTTTTCAAAGCTGTTATCCATGAAAAAGCCAAACTACGTATCGTGAACAAAATACAATTTAACACCGAAACAATGACATTAGCTGACAATGGGCACAGACTTTAGTCAATGGGCACTGTTGAAAATTTGTGCCAGACCAGGATTAGCACCCGAGTCCCCTGGTTACGAGGGAGAGGCAATGATCACTGTGTCCGAATTACGCAGTGGTCAACATAATAGCACAAACTGCCCGAGCATGCCGTTCTTTAGATCCAAATTCTCAATTTCTCCATAGACTGCTAATGCACTGCTCCTTGAACATAATCCTCCTCCCTTTAATTATACAGTACATGGCGAAAAAAACAGACACCGAATATATGCAAACTTGGCCTTACGAACATTGCAGACGTCGTCTATGTAACACACGTCAAACTTCAAAGAATTTACCAATTCGTTGCATTGTTTACTATAGACCACAAATCAAGTAACGTAAAAAAAGCACTGCGTCTATTGAGATCATGATTCAGAGTTAAAAAAAACTAATAAGTCGCCTACATATTACAGTTGATGCCGAAAGAGGAGAACCATTATTTTCCCACAAAAGGAAATATAGTTAAAATTACGCTTCTATTTCGGTTAGTTTATGCGGTTACTAAAATTTGCAGTGAAAGTTACATAGTGGACTCTACCCTCCCCCCACCAGAAACGTAGTTATCGTGGCTGTTGTGAGACTTTTGTACACAGTTAGAGAAAGTGTGTTAAATGTGGCGCGGACGGAAACGCTAGGCTACGCTACAGGGCAATCTGCTCGCACAACGTTTAGTCGGCATTCATAATCGTTGGCGTAAACAACTCTCAATCAAATTACCACCTTCCAACCTAACTTAGATCTCGGGCTACACTACCAATCGGCCTGTCATCACAACCAAAAATTCATTGAGGGGGGTGGGGGGATTTCAACACGCGATCTAGTGTGTATCTCTAGGCAAAACTGCCAGTTTTGTCAGACTCAACAGCAAGATTTACCAATGGTAAACACTTTTGAGACGGCTCGTAATTTTAGAATAGTCCTCTTCGTCTTACTTGGCATAAATTGTTCGCTGGCGTCCCAGCAGCTAGCTCCCTCAGTGTCTGCTTCTGCCATCGCACCACGCTAGTCTGCTGTTGTCCTAGCAGACCGAACGCACCGCACATCCGATACCTTCGGAACCACTCACTGGCCAGTTAGCAACTGAGCGGAACACTGTTTACATCGTGAAAGGAAAACTATGCAAAGATGTACACTTAAATGGCACGACTGAGTAGCACACACACAGTAATATCTGAGGAATGTCCTTCGACACGCGCAGAACGAAAGTCTTCTCGCGAACGTACAGCGTCTCTGAAAAAAAATCTCGTGACTATATTCCGGCGTTACGGCCAGGTTCTCATACAAATGAGCAAAAAAGGGTACATTTGAAATTCTTTTTGAGACAATGAAAATACATTCGAAAGATCTGTTTGGAATTACGAGTGATAATACTATGAGCTTAATTTTAGATTTTCAATAAAAAATGGCGCCCGTAATTATGATTTGATCAAGGGCCTGCGAGACTGGAGTACGCAGAGCGCGTGCAGTGTGGCACCTCATATGTTACCTGAATTCAAAAATGGGTAACATCAGTTGATACTACATTATTCCTCTGAAATTGAAAATGGATAACATCAGTCGATAAAACATAAAATTTATGGGAGCGCATACCTAACCGCAATGAAACAACCTTAAATTTAACGATACAGTGCTAATTCGAACTTTGAGTTCGATTTTTGAGGGTTTGTTTCACTCCTTATGCCTACACAAAAATTAGTTAATATTAACAAATGTCATATTATAGCTATAAGTTCCTAAGAAAAGTGTTTACTTTTAGGGGTCAGAGGTAGATGTTAAGAGAACGAACCACTTTTAATTTATGCTGCATGCCGTTCTGAGAAAATCGTTACTCGAAAAAAATGTGTTCATAGTTTAGGGAAAACATTTAGTTATATTATTACTTCGATTTGCATGAACTGAGTGTTACATATATATTTTTAATGTCGCTGAAAACGAATCTGAAGTCAGATTTTCAATATTCAAAACAGCTAATCCAATACGGAGGGCAACCGATTATGTTTTGACCAATTTTTACCAAAAATGTATTTTCGTTATTTACGTTTAGTCTGCAAGTCAAGGAGTATTTATCAACCCTTCCTCTACCTCTGATTGTTCCTAGACAGCAACTTCCTGTTCTTCTTGGCAGGAAAAGCCGATCTGTCAAAGCTGGATATGCAGCACTCGGCAGCCTGCACTTGATATTCGTCCGTATTTTCGGTGAGTATGTTTGCATGCATTCTGCAGTATGAATCATTTTGAGCACGTGCGACACGGGACGAGTTATCATCTACATCTATATGGATACCCTGCAAAACACATTTAAGTGCCTGGCAAAGGGTTCATCAACACGCGATCTAGTGTGATAATTAATTGAAACCCTCAGCTGCCGACAGGTGTTGTTGATAAACTTCGATGGGGACAGCTGAAAAGTGTGCCCCTACTGGGACTCGAACCCAGAATCTCCTGCTTACAAGGCAGACGCTCAATCCATCTGAGCCATCGAGGGCACACATGAACAGCACGACTGCAGGAATTTATCCCTCGCACGCTTCCCGTGAGACTCACATCCCTAACCGTCCACAATCCGCATACGTAATGTACTTAATAGGTATTTGTCCATCCACTCATTACTGGCTCACACTAAGGTGACGATTCCCGTAAGAGTTCCGGCAACCTGTGCGCATTCGCACAGACGAAGGTCAATGGCTGGGTAACGTTTAACCATAGATATGAAGATAGTAACTGCTCTCGAAAGAACAGGCGCCACTGACGACCTTGCAACTCTTCTAGAATACATGATAGACCGGCCGATGTGGCCGAGCGGTTGTAGGCGCTTCAGTCGGGAGCCACGCGACCGCTACGGTCGCAGGTTCAAATCCTGCCTCGAGCATGGGTGTGTGTGATGTCCTTAATTTAGTTAGGTTTAAGTCGTTCTAAGTTCTAGGAAACTGATGACCTCAGATGTTAAGTCCCAAAGTGCTCAGAGCCATTTGAACCATCAGTCCCTATGTTTACACACTACTTACAGTAACTTATGCTAAGGACAACACACACACAACCATGCCCGAGGGAGGACTCGAACCTCCAACAGGGGGAGCCGCGCGAACTGTGACAAGGCGTTGGAGACATGGCGGGTACCCCGCGCGGCTCATGGCAGCCGTGACACTGCTTCAAACAATGGACTGTAGAAACTTTTGTAAAGCACGGATTAAAAAAAAAACTTTCTGTTCCAAGAGTCTAGACAAGTACACCTTTAAAAAATGCAACTACAAAGAAATTGAATTTTCGAACGTTTTGAATGAGAACCTGTCCTTATGGAACACCGTTGATCAAATGTCACAGGGATTATATACTCAGGTTTCACATGTGGATTAACACTTTCTAATCAATATCCGGAATGAGCAGGGCTTAAAACTTTGAAGAGTTAAATTTCAAGGGCCGTTCTCTTGTATGCAAATAGTTTCACAGTAGAATTTTCTCTAGTTTTATTTATTAATTAATTTATTTATTTTTTGCTGTAGGTAAAGAAGGATAGCATTGTGAGGAGGGGGAAGGGGGGGGGGGAGGAATCTTGCATCTCCCACCTTGGAATTCTCAGTACAGAATTTTTATTCATTACGAGATTCTTAGCCACTTGCAGAAGTGATTTCGAGTGATTCTGCAAAACTCTTCCTTTAGCCAATCGTAGCAACTATAGGATTCCGTTCCTGCTGCATGACATGTCTCGGAACTTAAACTGACCAACTCATTTGCATAAAGAGCTAGCTTATCATCCGCTTCTTTACTTGCGTAGACCGTTCATGGTCTGCAAAGAATTTTTTTCTTTAATCGTTTTTTTATGTCTTTTATAAACTGCAACACCTTCTAAACTTTCTAAACTTAGCGCCGTTGAAGCATGGTCTTTTACTGAATGATCAAAAAGCAATGCTGACAGCTGGAGTCCAAGGTTTTTGTTAATCAAGCCGTTTGTATTCTTGTGGTGATATCTCCGTACAGTCTTTCATTCCCTAACGCATATTTCTTTATATCTAATTGAGAAGTGAAATACCGGTTTTCATAGATGCAGATTTAAAATATTTTAATATAACGCAATAAATATTTCATTAAAATTTTCATCCCCTTATGCTCGAAGTTCCAAAACCAGAAAAACACGTAGTTTTTAAAAATTGTAACATATTAGCCGAATACGAATTGTCAGATATATTTAGCAATCCTTTCATAATGAACCATTTTCTGAAACATCTCACACCCTTTAGGGGTTGGGTTTTCAACAACAATTAAACACGTATTCTTCTATTTAGAGCCAAGGAGCCAAATTCAAATCTTCATCCATTTAATTCTAAAAATGCTTTCATAGTGAAATATTTCATAAAACATTACATCCCCTATTTCACTCTATTAGTGAGTTAAATTTCCAAAAGCAACGAAACACATTTTTTTTACATCCAACCGAGATGTCAAATACCTATTTTCATAGATGTAGCTATAAAAATGCTTCAGTAGTTCTTTAATAATGATTTATTTTCAAAAAACCTTCACTAATTATTTTATCCCCCAATGGAAGAATTTCGGAAAATGCTAAAAACCTGTTTCTTTTTTGTATCTGACTGAGACACCAAATGTCAATTTTCGTAGTTTTGTAGTTATAGCTTCAATAGGGACATAGGGACATATTTAAAAAAAAGGCTTTCAACCCATGTTTCACCCCCATAGGAGTGAAATTTCGAACAATCTCTTCTTAAATGATGCTTTCAGCGTAAGATTTACACCTTCATCAAATTTCAAGTCCGTATACTTTGCAGGTTGGGCTGGAAGGCTATGGGTCAGTGAAACCTGTGCCCCTATTGCACCTTCTTGGAGGTTGTAGTTCCAAAAACAGTGAAACACGTAGTTTTCAATAACACAATATTCATAGATTTCGCTTTAAAAATTCTTTCGCACTGAAATACTTTCATAAAACATTACATCCTATATTCCACCCCTCTTAATGGTTGAATGTATCAAAAACAGGTTTTCATATATTTCATGAAACATTTCATCCTCTGTGAAATGGGGTATGGTAGTGACACACCAAAATCACAATAGTAATCCGTTGTAGTTGCTACATATTTTATTACAATCAAAAGCATTATAAAATCACAAGGCCAGATCAGTTGGACAAATAATAAATAAATTTCGTTAAGTGGAACGAGACCCGTAAAACTTAAAAT
Organism: Schistocerca gregaria; assembly: GCF_023897955.1. Lineage (NCBI taxonomy): Eukaryota > Metazoa > Arthropoda > Insecta > Orthoptera > Acrididae > Schistocerca > Schistocerca gregaria. The sequence continues at coordinate 222,273 of NW_026061864.1, read as the reverse complement.
TTGAATATGACTAGGTATATATACTGAGGTAAAGCTTTACTTAAATAGCACAAATGTCCATAAAATTCATAGCAGAACTCTCACTACTTGCAATCAGGGGAGAAACAGATTAAGCGTAAGAATACAGATATTTAACGTTCGGCTTGCCAACTTTCCTAAACAAAACTGTATAAAAATGACTAAAACAATTAAGGGGGTCCTTTAATTTTGACTAAACGGACCTTCAAATTTACTTACTCAGTTGATTAATCAACAATATTCTTAGAATGATTACAACTAGAACATGACTATATGACAATACCCTTAAAATAAGGTTGCTTCAATATTTCGTGTGAATTGGCGATAGACGCGAGCAGACCAAGGATTCAAATCAATACAAGAGATCCACGAGGCAGAGAATGACATAGAAATATACTCAACATGGCAATGCAATTGAACTTTGGATGCTATAGTTCAGCACCGGAAAGATGGAATCACGCAAAAGTGACAACATAACCCAAGATGTAAAGGAGAGGACATGGCCTCAAATATCTCTCTGCCGCCGTGGTGCTCTGCTCCCAGTATGCTAGCGTCGACCGCTGCCAGTTATCTCGAACACAACACACATCAAGGGCAGACAATTTTCTGAGACATAAACTACACAACCCTATCTGGAGAACAGGTGAGCAATACAACTGGACTGAAACCAATGAGCCTCCGTGAGTTACTTGGCCAGTGCCAGCCCTTAAACTTTGATTAATAAGATCGCTAAAAATCATACCGAAGTTAAGATGACGAGACTTATCTCCAGGTTCGCCATATTAGTGGCAGAGACAATGAATTGGCGACGCTCTTATCCGTATGTTCGCGGCAGAGTCTGGGGAAGGCAAGGGCCACGTGGAGCCGGATCTGGGGGTCAATTTCCTTCTCTCCGAGACACCCGGCTTCTTCTGCGACTTAGCCGGCAAACAGGCCGAGGACCCCGGGTGGGGACCGATTCGGCAGCAGTTGGCGGATGGCGAGGTCTTCGGGGGGTGGGGTGGGCGGGGGGTGTCTTGTGTAAAGGGGAAGACAACCGTGGTGAAGGGAAGGTCTGTATTCCACAGGAACGAGTTAGCATGGCACTCAGATATTTCCACGATTCGGCGGTAGGGGATCATTTGGGGTTCTACAAGACCTTGAACAGAGTTCGGGAACACATGTTTTGGCCCAACCTATATGGCGATGGCATGCGATTTGTTGGCAACTGTGTCCAGTGTAAGCGCGGTAAGCCCGATGTTGGGCCGCACAGGGAACTACTACAGTCGGTTAGCGAGCAGTGTCCTCTGGACCGCGACTCAAAGATCGAAACATCGATCGACGGAAACTGGCGCCAGAAACGCACCAGCTCACTCTATTTCATCCCCTTAGGGGTTGAACTTCCAAAAACACGAAAATACGTATTTTCTTATTTGTAACCTTGAAGTCAAATACCAATTTTCGTAGATATAGCCTTAAAAATACTTCCATAGTCCTTCCATAATTTTTTATCTCAAGATAAAATGTTCACCTACTATTTCACCTCATAGAGGTTAAATTCCCAATAATACTGGAACACATATTTCTTTATTTCTGACCTAGAAACCAGATACAAATTTTCGTCTGCCTAGCTTCAAAATTACCTTAATAGCTACATGTTTCAAAAATCCTTTCATTTCCTGTGTATCCCCCTTAGAGGTGGAATTTCGAAATATGCAGTATAAGCGGTATAAGATCAACAACCTTTCCAAATCTCAAGGTTTATTTTCCTTGGCGGTCTGGACTGTGTGAATTTCATAGTAATGGCCTCCACACACACACACACACACACACACGCACACACACACACACACACACACACACACCACTAACAATGCCACCACCACCTCCTGGGGAAATTTCTGCAGACGCCCTTGTTTCACTGCAGTCATATTTTGCCGACGACCTACATTTAGCAGCGTGGGAGGGATAGTGTCGTGCAACAGACAGTATACTCAGTAGACAACGAACTGTTCGTTGTGAAATCAGGGACATAGGAACCGAGACTGACACAGAAGGTGCTGAAGGTGAAGCACACTAGACTCGTGTCTACCACGGCTTCAAATAGTATCGATTTACTATGAACGGAAGTTCCGAAAAGTGAGCAAGTAATTTTACAGTAAATTCAGTACCGATGGTGAGGATATACAACGAAAAACATTTCTATAATATTTCAGAAATAATGAAACATTCCACTCAAGTCGCGCGGCAGAAAACGCAATGGATATGCTTGCACTTAAGACGGAAGGCCCCACGTGCTTACGCAGGCTTACGACAGATCGCAAAATTCGGCAGTAGGCGTAAGCCAACCTCTTATGCTGCCATCTGTTATTGATGCCAGGCATCAAGGTCTCAGTAGTACGACCATCCACTGGAGAGTAGTTTGCTTTGTAAGCACTCCGTCTTCAGGCCACGAGTGACCTACTGGGACAGCACCATCCGACCGCCGTGTCATCATCCGTGGAGGATGCGAACAGGAGGGGCGTGGGGTCAGCACACTGCTCTCCCGGTCGTTATGTTGGTATTTTTTGACCGGAGCCGCTACTATTGGGTCGAGTAGCTCCTCGATTGGCATCATGAGGCGGCTTGGATGATCACCCATCCAAGTGCCTTCAACGCCCGACAACGCACTTAACTTCGGTGATCTCACGTGAACCGATGCAACCTCCGCGGCAATTCCGTTGCTGCAGATATTTTAGAGTAGTTGTTACGTTTCATAATTATCTAGTTTACGGGGAAAATGTAAAAAAGGCGATTGTCACCGAAGCTACAACTAATCTGAATTTCTGGTTAGTTATCAAGTGGTCTTATGTGCAAGCCTGATTTTTTCATCCTTTGCGGTGGGAATGATTCAAACCCGTCATGTTCTTCTTATGAGGTGTTCTATTTATTTTGCACACAATGATCGTTTGTAGTTGTGTTGAGTTACCACCTTGATAAATTTTTGGATGGCGCACGTATCATAACTGAGATCTGCGCTTGCGCTTAATGGCTGAAGGTCAATTAGCGTAATGAGTAGTAGCGAATGTTATAGTAACATGTTTGTAAATTATTTCAGGTAAATTACCTTAGTAGTGTAATATTATCAGTATACCAGTACAGTATGTGGGCCAATTACGTTAGTCATGGAATACTATCCGTATAAGACTATGTCACCTTGATGTCCCGGACTTTGCTTCAATTTTGGAATTCACGATAGAACTGGAAATATTCCTTTACACAGCTTTCCATATAATTTCTATTACAGTGATTCAGTCTTGTCTGTCACTCGACTTTTCTGACTGTGAAATAAATTCTATCGCTCATGTGCTTATTACCTCTTCGTGTTTCCATTTGCCGATATTGCGCATAAACACATACATATCTCAACGTTGCTATGCACATTGATGGAACGACACACTTTTCTGTGGCGACACTGCAGTTTAGAGATAGAAAAACCGATCAGTTAAAACGACATGGGTATTTTAGTTCTGAATAACCGATGTCTTTCGGTATTTGTTTGCTCTCGGTTATAACAAGTATCTTTTTATATTTTCCTGATAACCACGTAAAAACAGATATACCAATTAGCCACAGTTGTCGTAGTAAAATTTTTACTTTTCAAATAAACCTTTTTTAAAAAAGACGAGTAATTTTTATTCGTAAGATTTCCATAGCTCTTAAATACTGCGTTATTACAGAAAAAATGGGAAAAGTGATGTATGCCACTTTAATAACACTGCTGATAGAAACGAGCAACAAGTGAATTGGTCCAACATTGCCGAGACAATACTGTGCCTGTTATACAAGCAGTGCGCGAGAATGGACGCAGTTTCTCGCTGTTGTCGAACGTCAGTTGTAACACAGAATGGCACCATCTGGAAGCCTGGAAGTATTTTACGATATGCAGTACGAGTGAAGCACAATGGTCGATTTGGTCGACTTGCGACATCATACAAGGAAAAAAGTTAAAATTTTACAAATCATTCATAGTTCGGGATAAAAATAGAAAGTGCCTGATCTGCTGCCTGTGTCTACGATATCTGCTTTTAGCCGTTAACAGAGAAATTAAAACGAAAAAGAGAGTTCTCCTGCCGCAGTTTTCACTCTTTATCGCTGGATTATACGTAATGCCCGCATAGTGCTGTGATAACCGATTTAAATATAATTTTTGAGCAGAGTTCTAAAAACTAAAATCAGTAGGATAATACTGGCAGTTTTCTGTGGTATAGAAGTACTCGCTATATTTTGAGAGAAACAGCGAACAGCGGACAAAGTTTTATTGGACTATTTAATTTAAAGAAATTAGAATTATATTAATACCGTCAGTTGCTCACGGGCGTTGATAAATATCAACGTGGACTAGTGAAAATGTGTGCCACGACCGGGACTCGAACCCGGGATCTCTTGCTAAAATGACAGACGCTCTATGCATCTAGGCCACCGAGGGCACAGTGTATGGTTCGACTGCAGGGACTATCTCGCGCACGCCTCCTGCGAGACTCACATTCTTACCTTGAATGTCCATACACTACAGTCGTAGAGTCCCACTCCAACACACTCATTCCTCGTGGAAGACATGTCCATATCCATATAAGTATATGGTTCTGGCAATACCAGCCATGACCTTCTTCTGTGAAGATGCACAAGTATTCCCCGAACTGTTACGGGACTTGGTAAGAATGTGTTCCACGAGTAATGAATGTGTTGGTGTGGGACACTACGAATGTAGTGCGTGGACATGGAAGGTGAGAATGTGAGTCTCGCGGGAAGCGTGCGCGAGATAGTACCTGCAGTCACACTATCGTCTGTGCCCTCGGTGGCTCAGATGGGCAGAGAGCCTGCCATGTAAGCAGGAGATCCCGGGTTCGAGTCCCAGACAGGCACACATTGTCACCTGTCCCCGTTGATATATATCGACACCCGTGAGCAGCTGACGGTATTAATATAATTCTAATTTCGTTCTGGACGGCTGCAGGTCATCATAAATGTATTTGACGTTTTGATTCCATTTATCAAGAAACTGAGAAAGTAAAAATTTTTATCTTTGTTTGATTTCTACGTTTACAAGAGGAAATAATGTAAATAAAATACTGAAAATCGGTTATTACAAGAACTGGTATTGTGACGGGCTTTAACAATTAGGTTAAAGTGAGGCTGGGAAACTGATAAGAGCCGAAAACCAGTTGTTTGAGCGATAACCGACATTCCCACTGCTGTTGTGAGTGGTAAGATTGACGCGCAAGGACATCTAGAACAGTTTCTCAGAAAGGTTACTGCAACTCTGATGTTCTCAAAATGAACGGGCCAGCCATTGGCGTCCGCGAGGGGGAAGGGGAGGGGGAGGGGAAGAGGTGGGGAGGGGAGGATAGGCAAAAGGGCACTTTCACCCATCGCCCCTAACCATCGTTGGAATCTGGAGTAAAGAGTTTTTATTCGTTACAGTATACTCATACTCTTCCAGATAAGAATTCTCCACAATACTGCTAAACCTTAGCTTTGACCAGTTGTAGCGCTTATAGAGTTAGGGTCTTGTAGCTTGATGCACTTCGTAACTGACCAGCTGATTTGTACACAGAGTGCCAGTTTCAGAATCATGCACTCCAGCCCCGACGCGCCTCCCCCCCTCCCCACCACTGGAAATATTTCTGCAGACTCCAGTCTGCCACTGTGCATATATTTTGATAACATCCTGGTTTTAATAGCATCGAAGGAACAGCATTGTGGAGTAAAGGGTAGACCTAGCACAGACCACACCATTCACAATGAAACGCATCACTTAGTAGATAGTGAAGTACTTTGAAGCTAGCCAGATAGAAACAGAACCTCCTGGCACTGTATCTAACCCTAATTCTAATCTTACACTAATCTCTTGTATGTACCTACCACGCCCTCAAAGAGCCAACGATTTACTATTATTAAAAGTTCCGAAAAATGAGGAAGAAATTGACCCACACTTTTTTCCGTTGTTCATTATTTCGATTACCCCATAAAGGGAATGGACTTGTAGCCACAGGTTACACAAGCGATAAATGGTTTAAAATACATAAAAAGAGATGACAATAGGAAACGATTTTTAAAAACACAATGATGCGGCTTTTACGATTTTTACAGGAAAAAGAAATGGATGACAAAATAAAGGTTTTTCAAAAATATGCTGGTGGACAATATTGAGGATTTTTTATCTTTATAGATGACTAGCGGAAAAGCTTGGTGTTGACCAGGCATTTATTTACAGCTGTGCGTCCACGTCCGTACTATGCAGCGTCTGGCCTTGTCCTGAGTTTTTATGACGTATCTCCTGAAACATGTGTCGTACAATGATATAATTTTGTAGGTGCATTCAGCGTCATATGCGGATACTGTCTGCAAAATTTATTGCGAATATAGTAGCAAAGAAGTAACAAATTTAAATGTCACGAATGCTGTGATCCCCACACACTTGGGTGCAACCAATGTACACAGGATGCTTGGCTCGATCATTATGGCTACCATCACCGCTGATCGAAATTGGACCAGCTGTGTCGACGTAGTGAAAATATAAATGTGCATAACATGGTAAACGTCCATTCTTTCCAGCCATCAGACCTGATCTACGATCAAAAATATCATGTAAAAGTGGTAGGGGCAACGGCCTTGCCGCAGTGGATACACCGGTTCCCGTCAGATCACTGAAGTTTAGCACTTTCGGGCGTGGTCGGCACTTGGATGGGTGACCATCCGGGCCGCTATGCGCTGTTTCCATTTTTCGGGTTGCACTCAGCCTTGCGATGCCAATTGAGGAACTACTCGACCGAATAGTAGCGGCTCCAGTCAAAGGAAACTACCACAACGAGTGGGAGAGCCAGCTCCTCCTCCACCCTCAGTGAGAATGACGTGGCGGTCGGATGGTCCTGATTGGCCACTTGTGGCCTGAACACGGAGTGCTTTCTTAAAGGAGTGCTCCCTACATAAAACTGACAGTCTTGACTCAGGGACTGTCCACGGTAAATGCTGCATTGGACCTACGAATACTATTAAAATAACGGTTTGAGTTCTCTTTAGTTGTCCAATCATCTGAAGTGAGTCCTTATTGAAGTAAGCTGAAAAATAGATTTTATGTTAATGGCGGATAAATTTTATGTTAATGGCGGCAAATTAACTTTACCCTAATGACACACAAGGTCAATGCCGTTCTATCACGTAAAGTATTCTCAGATCGAAATGTTTTGCATTACCAAATCTCCAATGTAGATCCATCATACCGCAATTATAATTCTCAAAATAATTTGGAGCTACGTTCAATGCATATTTAAATGCATCTTTCAAAACAATACCAGAATTCTCATTAGATCATCATTATCAGTGCCTAGAGTATTCCTATTATTTCGTCTACCAAAAACCGCGTCTCACTATGGCTTTTTCAGTACGCTGTTTTGTTTTCCACTGCTGACAATAGAAACGATCTGGCAGATGTGACATTGTAGATGTCCAGTATGCGTGTCTTAATGCAAATAAACCGTCTGGAACATTTACCCTTGAACCTCCCTAGAATGGGATTTCATGGAACGTTATTACTTTCCTGTGTCCATTTCTATCACACCAGCTGATCGCCACGACTGGGGAGAGTGAGGAGGGGGTGGGGTGAAAGTTGGCAGCACTTTGGGTGGCAGACACCTCACGTTTCCGTCATTTGTTTTCATAATGACGTAGTGCCAATTCGTCACATTGAACGCTTTTCTCTCGGAAACGTTTACATTCATCGTCTGGATATCAATGTCGCCTTCTGAGGTATGCAGTCGCACCACTCTGTACGAAATAGGTTCTAAGCTGATGTAGTCGACAAGTAACGTCGAAATATATCGTCACCTCGAAATATATCGACACCTCGAAATAAATCCACACCCAGAAATAAATCGCCAACCCGAAATAAATCGCAACCTCGAAATAAATCGACACCATGAAAAAAATCGAAACTTCGAAATAAATCGACACCTCCAAAAGACAGCTACATCGAAATGATTCGATATCCCGAAATATATCGACATCCATACGCATTTCAGCTTACCATATAGATCGATATCTCGAATCTCACGGACCTCTCGAGATAAATCAAGGTATAGAAATATATCGATATCTTGAAATATATTGGTACCTAGTAATATAAAGATATCTCTAAAAATACAATATCTAGAAATTTATGGATTACTTGAGATATAGAGATTTCTTGAAATTTATCGATATCTCGAAAGGAATCGATATCTGAAGTACACCGATACATGGAAATATATCGATAGCTCGAAATAAACAGACAACCCGATTTGTTTCGGTATATCAAACTAAATCGATATCTCGACATAAACGGATACTTCGAAATCAATTGATACCTCGAAATAAATGGATGCCTCAATATAGATAGATATCTCGAAATAAATCGACATCTCGATATAATGAGTGCTTCGACATAAGTCGATATATCGAAATGAATCGATAATGGGAAAGAATGGACGTCTTGAAAAAAATCTGTACCCCTAAGAAAACGATTCTCGAAATAAATAGGTATATCGAAATATATCGCTATCTCGATAAATACCGATATCTAGTGGTCGGATATATGTTTCAAGTTGACTTGACATATCAGTATAGTTCGATATACATCAAAATACTTTGGATTTTCAATATACCGATAGATTTCTAGACCTCGGGGAAAAAATCGCCGATCCGACCTCAGTGCAAAAACGCAGACCTAGGGAAAAAACGCCGACCTCGGGGAAAAACGCAGACCTCGAGGGAAAAACGTCGACCTCGGGGTAAAACGCCGACCTCGTGTGAAAACGCCGACCTTCGGAAAACTGCCGACCTCAGGAAAAATCCAGTTCCATTAATTTACACAGACACTAATGTATGTCACCATTAGGTTCTCAAAATACAACCAAATTCCTGGTATTTATCACCTCACACAAAAAGTGGTCGTGACAGAAAAGTCTCGTTCTTTAGAAAGTTTAGAATGAGATGTTCTAAATATTGCAGTTTATCCATTTACAATAATCTACAAGCACTGCACAATGAGAAGAGACTGTCAACCACAGCACTTTGAAATAGTGGACAGCCAGGAAGACAGAGGTTGCATTGCTGTTTCTAATCCTCTGGTGCTTGAGATTTAGAATCCAGGATTGCCTCGAATGAGAACAGCAATAATGGATGTCCTGCACCAGTGTAGAACTTACTCTGGAACTCCACAGAAAATCACAAGGCACAATTATATCACATCATTCTCAGCAAACTACAGAAGCCTCTAATGGACGTAACAACGTTGTCACCTCCTTCACCAGTGAAAGATCTTAGTAGCTATTGAGTCAAGAGTAGGTGGCCAATTAATAATTTGTTGTTCAAAGCTAACTTCAGTGTATATGGGAATACTCAGTGGACATCTTTAACCATCATATTTTACTGTCTAAGATATGTCAACTTCCCAGACTATAAGTATAAGCAGAGCTTGGTCTTTCCCAATCCGAGATTGTTTAGAATGGGTATCAAGGGAATCAGATCCACTGGGCATTTAGAGCAACCTGCTTTAAACAATATGAGCAGGCAGTAGACACAGACACAGAATTTGGAATTTCTCTGTGAAGTGGTTACCTTCATCGTCTGAAAACTTATGTTGTGTGCTGCGCTATGTGGAGGTACTAATAGCAACACAGTAAAACACAGAAGAAGCTTATAAGTTGATGTAATCAGCCAGTAAGAAGCAGTAAACTTTAAGTTTTAGTAATCGATTATTGACTTATTATCCGGCTTTGGTGCCTTGACATTACCGACGACCTTAAGATTTTGCATGAAGAGAGGCCTAAAAGCCACGTTACACGAGAGAATGTGAAAAGTGTTCATATGTAGTAAAAACCTAAGAAATAAGCCCGTTTTCGTCATTTGCTATCAAATCGATGTATTGCCAGAGCGTTACATTGGCAGCTTTTCTCTCTGAAACGGTTACATTTATCGTCTGCAAACTTATGTCGCGTGCTAAGGAATGCAGAGACACTAAAAACAACACAGTAGAACATAGAGGAAGCTTCTAGGTTGATGTAATTAGCCCGTAGGAAACAGTACAATTCAGGTTTTAGTTATCGATTAGTTGGGAGCTCCAATGTTAGGCGCGTAATGGGGCCCCTTAGGGATACGGCGGCTAAGGAGGGGAAGAAATCCAGTGTGCACTTCGTGTGCATTCCGGGAGGAGTCATTCCTGATGTGGAAAGGGTCCTTCCGGATGCTATGGAGAGCACAGGGTGCAGCCTGCTGCAGGTGGTGGCACATGTCGGCACTAATGAATTGTGTCGCTTTGGATCTGAGGAAATACTCTCTGGATTCCAGCGGCTATCTGATTTGGTGAAGGCTGCCGGTCTTTCTTACGAGATGAAGGCAGAGCTGACCATCTGCAGCATCGTTGAGAAAACCGACTGCGGACCTTTGGTGCAGAGCCGGATGGAGGGTCTGAATCAGAGGCTCAGACGGTTTTGCAACCTTACTGGCTGCAGATTCATTGACTTGCGCCATAGGCTGGTGGGGTTTCGGGTTCCGCTGAATAGGTCAGGAGTTCACTACACTCAGCTGGCGGCTACACGGGTAGCGGAGGCTGTGTGGCGTGGACTGGGCGGTTTTTTAGGTTAGAAGGCCTCGGGAAAGTGCGGGATGGGCTGCAATGTCAAAGGGTGCTTGGCAATTACAGGACGTGCTTGGATCAAGGAACAGTCGGAATTATAGTTGTAAATTGTTGTAGTTGCGCTGGAAAAGTCCCTGAGCTTCAAGCGCTAATAGAAAGCACAGAAGCTGATATCGTTATAGGTACAGAAAGCTGGCTAAAGCCTGAAATAAGTTCTGCAGAAATTTTTACGAAGTCTCAGACGGTGTTCAGGAAAGATAGATTAGGCAGAATTGCTGGTGGAGTGTTTGTGTCTGTCAGTAGTGGTTTATCTTGTAGTGAAGTCGAAGTAGATACTCCGTGTGAATTGGTGTGGGTGGAGGTTATACTTAAAAGCCGAATTAAGTTAATAATTAGCTCCTTCTACCGACCCCCAGACTCCGATGATACAGTTGCAGAACAGTTCAGAGAAAGTTTGAGTCTCGTAACAAATAAATACCCAACTCATACGGTTATAGTTGGTGGGGATTTCAACCTACCCTCGGTATGTTGGCAAAAATACTTGTTCAAAACCGGTGGTAGGCAGAAAACGTCTTCCGAGATTGTCCTAAATGCATTCTCCGAAAATTATTTCGAGCAGTTAGTCCACGAACCCACGCGAATTGTAAATGGTTGCGAAAACACACTTGACCTCTTGACCACAAACAATCCAGAGCTGATAGAGAGCATCATGACTGATACAGGGATTAGTGATCACAAGGTCATTGTAGCTAGGCTCAATACCATTTCTTCCAAATCCATCAGAAACAAACGCAAAATAATTTTATTTAAAAAAGCGGATAAAGTGCCACTAGAAGCCTTCCTAAAAGACAATTTCCATTCCTTCCGAACTGACTATGCGAATGTAGACGAGATGTGGTTCAAATTCAAAGACATAGTAGCAACAGCAATTGAGATATTCATACCTCATAAATTGGTAAGAGATGGAACGGATCCCCCGTGGTACACAAAAAAAGTCCGAACGCTGTTGCAGAGGCAACGGAAAAAACATGCGAAGTTCAGAAGAACGCGAAATCCCGAAGATGGGCTAAAATTTACAGACGCGCGAAATTTGGCACGTACTTCGATGCGAGATGCCTTTAATAGGTTCCACAACGAAACATCGTCTCGAAATTTGGTAGAAAATCCGAAGAAATTCTGGTCGTATGTAAAGTAGACAAGCGGCAAGACGCAGTCAATACCTTCGCTGCGCAGTTCCGATGGTACTGTTATCGACGACTGTGCTGCTAAAGCGGAGTTATTGAACGCAGTTTTCCGAAATTCCTTCACCAGGGAAGACGAATGGAATATTCCAGAATTTGAAACACGAACATCTGCTAGCATGAGTTTCTTAGAAGTAGATACCTTAGGGGTTGCGAAGCAACTCAAATCGCTTGATACGGGCAAGTCTTCAGGTCCAGATTGTATACCGATTAGGTTCCTTTCAGATTACGCTGATACTATAGCTCCCTACTTAGCACTCATATACAACCGCTCGCTCACCGATAGATCTATACCTACAGATTGGAAAATTGCGCAGGTCGCACCAGTGTTCAAGAAGGGTAGTAGGAGTAATCCATTTAACTACAGACCTATATCATTGACGTCGGTTTGCAGTAGGGTTTTGGAGCATATACTGTATTCAAACATTATGAATCACCTCGAAGGGAACGATCTATTGACACGTAATCAGCATGGCTTCAGAAAACATCGCTCTTGTGCAACGCAGCTAGCTCTTTATTCGCACGAAGTAATGGCCGCTATCGACAGGGGGTCTCAAGTTGATTCCGTATTTCTAGATTTCCGGAAAGCTTTTGACACCGTTCCCCACAAGCGACTTCTAATCAAGCTGCGGAGCTATGGGGTATCGTGTCAGTTGTGCGACTGGATTCGTGATTTCCTGTCAGGAAGGTCGCAGTTCGTAGTAATAGATGGCAAATCATCGAGTAAAACTAAAGTGATATCAGGTGTTCCCCAGGGAAGCGTCCTGGGACCTCTACTGTTCCTGATCTATATAAATGACCTGGGTGACAATCTGAGCAGTTCTCTTAGACTGTTCGCAGATGATGCTGTAATTTAACGTCTAGTAAGGTCATCCGAAGACCAGTATCAGCTGCAAAGCGATTTAGAAAAGATTGCTGTATGGTTTGTCAGGTGGCAGCTGACGCTAAATAACGGAAAGTGTGAGATGATCCACATGAGTTCCAAAAGAAATCCGTTGGAATTCGATTACTCGATAAATAGTACAATTCTCAAGGCTGTCAATTCAACTAAGTACCTGGGTGTTAAAATTACGAACAACTTCAGTTGGAAGGACCACATAGATAATATTGTCGGGAGGGCCAGCCAAAGGCTGCGTTTCATTGGCAGGACACTTAGAAGATGCAAGAAGTCCACTAAAGAGACAGTTTACACTACACTCGTTCGTCCTCTGTTAGAATATTGCTGCGCGGTGTGGGATCCTTACCAGGTGGGATTGACGGAGGACATCGAAAGGGTGCAAAAACGGGCAGCTCGTTTTGTATTATCGCGTTATAGGAGAGAGAGTGTGGCAGATATGATACACGAGTTGGGATGGAAGTCATTACAGCATAGACGTTTTTCGTCATGGCGAGACCTTTTTACGAAATTTCAGTCACCAACTTTCTCTTCCGAATGCGAAAATATTTTGTTGAGCCCAACCTACATAGGTAGGAATGATCATCAAAATAAAATAAGAGAAATCAGAGCTCGAACAGAAAGGTTTAGCTGTTCGTTTTTCCCGCTCGCTGTTCGGGAGTGGAACAGTAGGAGATAGTATGATTGTGGTTCGATGAACCCACTGAAAAGCACTTAAATGTGAATAGCAGAGTAGTCATGTAGATGTAGATGTAGATGATTTATTAGCCGGCTTTGGTGCCAGTGAAATAACCGACTACCTTAAGATTTGGCATTAAACAAGGTCTGGCAGCCACGTTACACGAGAGAATGTGAAAAGTGTTCATATGTACTAAAAACCAAAGAAATCCGCCCGTTTTCACATCTGCTTTGGAATCCACGTAATGCCAGATCGTCACATTGGCCGTTTCCTCTCTGAAACGGTTACATTTATTGTTTGCATAGCTATGTAGCGTGCTGCGGTTTGCGGAGACACTAAAAGCACCATAGTAAAGCACAGAAGAAGCTTTTAATTTGGTGTAATAGCCAGTAAGAAGCAGTACAATTCAAGTTTTTGTTATCGATTATTGAATTTTTAGCCGGCTTTGGTGCCTTGGACATGAGCTAGGACCTTAAGATTTGGCATGAAGGGAGGTCTGGCAGCCACGTTGCACGGGAGAAAGTGAGAAGTTTTTATGTGCAGTAAAAACCTAAGAAATCCGCCCGTTTTCGTCATCTGCTTTCGAATCGACGTAATGCCAGATCGTCACATTGGCCGTTTTCCCTCTGAAACGGTTACATTTATCGTGTGCAAACTTATGCCGCGTGCTGCGGTATGCGGAGACACTAAAAGCACCATAGTAGAACACAGAAGAAGCTTCTAAGTTGATGTAATAGCCAGTAAGCAACTGTACAATTGAAGTATTAGTTATCGATTAGTGAATTTTTAGAAGGCTTTAGTGCATTCGACATGAGCTAGGACCTTACGATTTAGTATGAAGGGAGGTCTATGAGCCATATCGCACGGGAGAATGTGAAAAGTGTTCACATCTAGTAAAAACCTGAGAAATCCGCCCGTTATCGTCATTTGCTATCGAATCGAATTAATGCCAGATCGTCACATTTTCCGCTCTTCTTTCTGAAACGGTTACATTTATCGTGTGCCATGCTATGTCGCTTGCTGCGGTAGTCGGAGACACTAAAAGCACCATAGTAGAACAGAGAAGAAGCTTCTAAGTTGATCTAATAGCCAGTAAGCAGCTGTACAATTCAAGTATTAGTTACCGAGTATTGACTTTTTAGATGGCTTTAATGCATTGGACATGAGCTAGGACCTTACGTTTTAGTAAGAACGGAGATCTAGCAGCCACGTTGCACGGGAGAACGTGAAAAGTGTTCACATCTAGTAAAAACCTGAGATATCCGCTCGTTTTCGTCATTTGCTATCCAATCGGCTTAATTACAGATCGTCACATTGGCCGCTCTTCTCTCTGAAACGATTACATTTATCGTGTGCAAAGCTATGTCGCGTGCTGCAGTATGCGGAGACACTAAAAGCACCATAGTAGAACAGAGAAGAAGCTTCTAAGTTGATGTAATAGCAAGTAAGAAGCAGTACAATTCAAGTTTTAGTTGTCAGTTATAGACTTTTTAGATGGCTTCAGTGCATTGTACATGAGCTAGGACCTTAAGATTTAGTATGAAAGGTGGTCTAGCGGCCACGTTGCACGGGAGAACGTGAAAAGTGTTCATATCTAGTAAAAACCTGAGAAATCCGACCGTTATATTCATTTGCTATCGAATCGACTTAATGCCAGATCGTCACATTTTCCGCTCTTTTTTCTGAAACGGTTACATTTATCGTCTCAAAAGCAGTGTCACGTGCTGCGGTATGCGGAGACACTAAAAGCACTATACTAGAACACATAGGAAACTTCCAAGTTGATGTAGTAGCCAGTAACACGTAGTACAATTCAAGTTTTTGTTATCGATTATTCACTTTTTAGCCGGCTTTGGTGCCTTGGACACGAGCTAGGACCTTAAGATTTTGCATGAAAGGAGGACTAGCAGCCGCGTTGCACGGGAGAATGTGAAAAGTGTTCTTATGTAGTTAAAACCTGAGATATCCGTCCGTTTTCGTCATTTGTTATCAAATCGACTTAAAGCCAGATTGTTACATTGGCCGCTCTTCTCTCTGAAACGGTTACATTTATCATCTGCAAACTTATGTTGCGTGCTAAGGAATGCGGAGACACTAAAGCCACGATAGTAGAACACAGAAGAAGTTTCTAAGTTGACGTAATAACCAGTAAGAAGCAGTCAAATTCAAGTTTTAGTTATTGATTAATGACTTTTTAACCGGCGTTGGTGCCTTGTACATGCGCTAGAATCTTATGATTTTGCATGAAGGAAGGTCTATCAGCCACATCGCACAGGAGAATGTGGAAAGTGTTCACATCTAGCAAAAACCTGAGAAATTCGCCCGTTTTCGTCATTTGCAATCGAATCGACTTAATGCCAGATCGAATATTGGCAGCTCTTCTCTCTGAAACGGTTACATTTATCGTGTGCAAAGCTATGTCGCGTGCTGCGGTATACGGAGACACTAAAAGCACCAAAATAGAGCACAGAAGAAGTTTCTAAGTTTATGTAATAGCCAGTAAGAAGCAGTACAATTCAAGTTTCAGTTGTCGATTACTGTCATTTTAGCCTTCTTTGGTACCTTGGACACGAGCAAGGACCTTACGATTTTGCATAAATGGAGGACTAGCAGCTGCGTTGCACGCGAGTATGTGAAAAGTGTTCATACGTAGTAAAAACCTGAGATATCCGTCCGTTTTCGTCATTTGTTATCATGTCGACTTAAAGCCAGATCGTTACATTGGCCGCTCTTCTCTCTGAAACGGTTTCATTTATCGCTTGCAAAGCCATGTCGCGTGCTGCGTGCCGCGTTGCTATTGAGATTGTGAAAAGTGTTCATATGCACTAAAAACATGAGAAATCCGTCCGTTTTCGTCATTTGTTATCGAATCGACCTAAAGCCAGATCGTCACATTGGCCGCTCTTCTCTCTGAAACGGTTTTATTTATAGTCTGCAAAGCTATGTCGCGTGCTGAGGTATGCGGAGACACTAAAAGCACCATAGTAGAACACACGTGAAGTTTCTAAGCTGATGTAGAAACCAGTAAGAAGAAGTATAATTCAAGTTTTAGTTATCGATTATTGACTTTTTAGCCGGCTTTGGTGCCTTGGGCATGAGCTAGGACCTTAAAATTTTGCATGAAAGGAGGACTAGCAGCCGCGTTGCAAGGAAGAATGTGAAAAGTGTTCTTATGGAGTAAAAACCTGAGATATCGGTCCGGTTTCGTCATTTGTTATCAAATCGACTTGAAGCCAGATTGTTACATTGGCCGCTCTTCTCTCTGAAACCATTAAATTTATTGTCTGCAAAAATATGTCGCTTGCTGCAGTATACGGAGACACTAAAAGCACCATAGTAGAACACAGAAGTAGCTTCTAAGTTGATGTAATAGCCAGTAAGATGTAGTACAATTCACATTTTAGTTATCGATTATTGACTTTTTAGACGGCTTTGGCGCCTTGGATTTGAACTAGGACCTTAAATTTTTGCATGATGAAGGACTAGCAGCCGCTATGCACGGGTAATTTGAAAAGTGTTCATAAGTAGTACAAACCTGCGAAATCTGTCCGTTTTCGTCATTTGTTATCGTATCGACTTAAAGCCAGATCGTCCCATTGGTCGCTCTTCTCTCTGAAACGGTTACATTTATCGTCTGCAAAGCTATGTCGCGTGCTGCGGTATGCGGAGACACTAACAGCACCATAGTAGAAGACTGATGAATGACTTGATGTAATAGCCAGTAAGAAGTAGTACAATAAAGTTTTAGATATCGATTATTGACTTTTTAGCTGGCTTTGGGGTCTTGGACATGAGCTAGGACCTTAAGACATTGCATCAAAGGAAGACTAGCAGCTGCGTTGCACGGGAGAATGTGAAAAGTGTTCATGTGTAGTAAAAACCTGAGAAATCCGTCCGTTTTCGTCATTTCTTATCAAATCCACTTAAAGCCAGATCGTCACATTGGTCGCTCTTCCTTCTGAAACGGTTACATTTGTTACATTTATCGTCTGCAAAGCTATGTTGCGTGCTGCGGTATGCGGAGAGACAAACAGCACCATAGTAGAACACTGATGAAACTTCTAAATTGATGTAATAGCCAGTAAGAAGTAGTACAATAACGTTTTAGATTTCGATTATTGACTTTTTAGCTGGCTTTGGGGCCTTGGACATGAGCTAGTACCTTAAGATTTTGCATCAATGGAGAACTAGCAGCTGCGTTGCACGGGAGAATGTGAAAAGTGTTCATATGTAGTAAAAACATGAGAAATCCGTCCGTTTTCGTCATTTCTTATCAAATCGACTTAAAGCCAGATCGTCACATTGGTCGCTCTTCTCTCTGAAACGGTTACATTTATCGTCTGCAAAGCTATGTCGCGTGCTGCGGCATGCGGAGACACTAACAGCACCATAGTAGAACACTGATGAAACTTCTAAGTTGATGTAATAGCCAGTAAGAAGTAGTACAATAACGTTTTAGATATCGATTATTGACTTTTTAGCTGGCTTTGGGGTCTTGGACATGAGCTAGGACCTTAAGACATTGCATCAAAGGAGGTTTAGCAGCTGCGTTGCACGGGAGAATGTGAAAAGTGTTCATGTGTAGTAAAAACCTGAGAAATCCGTCCGTTTTCGTCATTTCTTATCAAATCGACTTAAAGCCAGAACGTCACATTGGCCGCTCATCTCTCTGAAACGGTAACATTTATCGCCTACAAAGCTATGTCGCGTGCTGCGGCATGCCGAGACACTAACAGCACCATAGTAGAACACAGAAGAAGCTTCTAAGTTGTAGTAATTGCCAGTAAGAAGTAGTGCAATAACGTTTTAGATATCGATTATTGACTTTTTAGCAAGCTTTGGGGCCTTGGACATGAGCTAGGGCCTTAAGATTTTGCATCAAAGGAGGACTAGCAACTGCGTTGCACGGGAGAATGTGAAAAGTGTTCATATGTAGTAAAAACCTGAGAAATCCTTCAGTTTTCGTCATTTCTTATCAAATCGACTTAAAGCCAGATCGTCACATTGGTCTCTCTTCTCTCTGAAACTGTTACATTTATCATCGGCAAAGCTATGTCGCGTGCTGCGGTATGCGGAGACACTAACAGCACCATAGTAGAACACAGATGAAACTTCTAAGTTGATGTAATTGCCAGTAAAAAGTAGTACAATAACTTTTTAGATATCGATTATTGACTTTTTAGCTGGCTTTGGGGTCTTGGACATGAGCTAGGATCTTAAGACATTGCATCAAAGGAGGACTAGCAGCTGCGTTGCACGGGAGAATATGAAAAGTGTTCATATGTAGTAAAAACCTGAGGAATCCGTCAGTTTTCGTCATTTCTTATCAAATCGACTTCAAGGCAGAAAGTCACATTGGCCGCTCTTCTCTCTGAAACGGTTACATTTATCGTCTGCAAAGTTATGTCGCGTGCTGCGGTATGCGGAGACACTAACAGTACCATAGTAGAACACAGATGAAACTTCTAAGTTGATGTGATAGCCAGTAAAACGTAGTACAATAACGTTTTATATATCGATTACTGACTTTTTATTTGGCTTTGGGGCCTTGGACATGACCTAGGACCTTAAGATATTGCATCAAAAAGGGACTAGCAGCTGCGTTGCACGGGAGAATGTGAAAAGTGTTCATATGTCGTAAAAACCTGAGAAATCCGTCCATTTTCGTCATTTCTCATCAAATCGACCTAAAGCCAGATCGTCTCATTGGTCACTCTTCTCTCTGAAACGGTTACATTTATCGTCTGCAAAGCTATGTCGCTTACTGCGGTATGTATAGACACTACAAGCACAATAGTAGAACACAGATGAACCTTCTAAGCTGATGTAATAGCCAGTAAGAAGTAGTACAATTCAAGTTTTAGGTATCGATTATTGACTTTTTAGCTGGCTTTGGTGCCTTGGACATGAGCTAGGACCTTAAGATTGTGCATGAAAGGAGGACTAGCATGCCGAGTTGCACGAGAGAGTGTGAAAAGTGTTCATATGTAGTAAAAACCTGAGAAATCCGTCCGTTTTCGTCATTTGTTATCGAATCGATTTAAAGCCAGATCGTCACATTGGCCGCTCTTCTCTCTGAAACGGGTGTACTTATCGTCTGCAAAGCTATGTCGCGTGCTGCGGTATGTGGAGACACTAAAATTACCATAGTAGAACACAGATGAAGCATCTAAGTTGATGTAATAGCCAGTAAGAAGTAATCCAATTCAAGTTTTAGGTATCGATTATTGACTTTTTAGCTGGCTTTGTTGCCTTGGACATGAGCTAGGACCTTAACATTCTGCATGAAAGGAGGACTAGCAGCCGAGTTGCACGGGAGAACGTGAAAAGTGTTCATATGTAGTAAAAACCTTAGAAATCCGTCCATTTTCGTCATTTGTTATCGAATCGACTTAAAGCCAGATCGTCACATTGGCCGCTCTTCTCTCCGAAACGCTTGTACTTATCGTCTGCAAAGCTATGTCGCGTGCTGCGGTATCCGGAGACACTGCACTCACCATAGTAGAACACAGTTCAAGCTTCTAAGTTGATGTAATAGCCAGAAAGAAGTAGTACAATTCAAGTTTTAGGTATCGATTATTGACTTTTTAGCTGGCTTTGGTGCCTTGGACATGAGCTAGGACCTTAATATTCTGCATGAAAGGAGGACTAGCAGCCGAGTTGCAGGGGAGAATGTGAAAAGTGTTCATATGTAGTAAAAACCTGAGAAATCCGTCCGTTTTCGTCATTTGTTATCGAATCGACTTAAAGCCAGATCGTCACATTGGCCGCTCTTCTCTCTCAAACGATTGTACTTATCGTCTGCAAAGCTATGTCGCGTGTTGCCGTAGGCGGAAACAGGAAAAGCACCATAGTAGAACACAGATGAAGCTTCTAAGTTGATGTAATAGCCAGTAAGAAGTAGTCCAATTCAAGTTTTAGTTTTCGATTATTGACTTTTTAGCCAGATTTGGTGCCTTGGGCATGAGCTAGGGCCTTAAGATTTTGCATGAAAGGACGACTAGCAGCCGCATTGCACGGGACAATGTGAAAAGTGTTCATATGTAGTAAAAACCTCAGATATCCGTCCGTGTTCGTCATTTGTTATCGAATCGACTTATTGCGAGATCGTCACATTGCCCGCTCTTCTCACTGAAACGGTTTTATCTGTCGTCTGCAAAGCTATATCGCTGGGTGCAGTATGCATAGACACTTAAGGCACCATAGTACAACACAGAAGAAGCTTCTAAGTTAATGTAATAGCCCGTAAGAAGTAGTACAGTTCAAGTTTTCGTTATCGATTATTCACTTTTTAGCCTGCTTTGATGCCTTGTACATGAGCTAGTACCTTAAGTTTTTGCATGAAAGGAGGACTATTAGCCGCGTTGCACGGGACAATGTAAAAATTGTTCATATGTAGTAAAAACCTGAGAAATCCGGCCCTTTTCGTCATTTGTTATCGAATCGACTTAAAGCCAGATCGTCACATTGGCCGCTCTTCTCCCTGAAACGATTACAATTATCATCTGCAAAGCTATGTCGCATGCTGCGGTATGCGGAGACACTAAAAGCACCATAGTAGAACACAGATGAAGCTTCTAAGTTGATGTAATAGCCAGTAAGAACTACTGCACGTCAAGTTTTAGTTTTCGATTATTGACCTTTTAGACTTTTTTGGTGCCTTGGACATGAGCTAGGACCTTAAGATTTTGCATGAAAGGAGGACTAGCAGCCGTATTGCACGGGAGAATGTGAAAAGTGTTCATATGTAGTAAAATCCTGAGAAGTCCGTCCGTTTTCGTCACTGTTACCAAATCGACTTAAAGCCAGATCATCACATTGGCCGCTCTTCCCTCTGAAACGGTTAAATTTACCGTCTGCAAACCTATGTCGCTGGGTGCGGTAAGCGGAGACACTAAAAGCACCGTAGAACACAGAAGAAGCTTCTAAGTTGATGTAATACCCAGTAAGAAGTAGTACAATTCAAGTTTTAATTTTCGGTTGTTGACGTTTTAGCCGGCTTTGGTGCCTTGGACATGAGCTAGGTCCTTAAGATTTTGCATGAAAGGAAAACTAGCAGCCGCGTTACTGGAGTGAATGTGAAAAGTGTTCATATGTAGTGAAAACCTGAGAAATCGGTATGTTTTCGTCAATTGTTGCCGAATCGACTTAAAGCCAGATCGTCACATTGGCCGGTCTTCTCTCTGAAACGGTTAAATTTACCGTCTGCAAACCTATGTCGCTGGGTGCGGTATGCGGAGTCACTAAAATCACCATAGTAGAACACAGAAGTAGCTTCTAAGTCGATGTAATACCGAGTAAAAAGTAGTAAAATTCACGTTTTAGTTATCGATTATTGACTTTTTAACCAATTTTGATGCTTTGGGCATGAGCTAGATCCTTATGATTTTGCATGAAAGGAGGACTAGCAGCCCTGTTGCACGGGAGAATGTGAAAAGTGTTCATATGTAGTAAATACCTGAGATATTCGCCTGTGTTCGTCATTTGTTATCAAATCGACTTTAAGCCAGATCCTCACATTAGCCGCTCTTCTCTCTGAAACGGTTACATTTATCGTCTGCAAAGCTATGTCGCGTGCTGCGGTATGCGGAGACACTACAATCACCATAGTAGAACACAGAAGTAGCTTCTAAGTTGACGTAATACCCAATAAGAAGTAGTACAATTAACGTTTTAGTTATCGATTATTGACTTTTCAGCTTTTTTTGTGCCTTGGGCATGAGCTAGGACCTTACGATTTTGCATGAAAGGACGACTAGCATCCGCGTTGCATGGGAGAATGTGAAAAGTGTTCATATGTAGTAAAAACCTGACAAATCCGTCAGTGTTCGTCAATTGTTATCGAATCGACTTAAAGCGAGATCGTCACAGTGGCCGCTCTTCTCTCTGAAACGGTTACATTTACCCACTGCAAACCTATGTCGCTGGGTGCGGTATGCGGAGACACTAAAAGCATTATAGTAGAACACAGTAGAAGCTTCTAAGTTGATGTAATATGTAGTAAGAAGTAGTACAATTCAAGTTTTAGTTTTCGATTATTGACTTTTTAGCCGGCTTTGGTGCCTTGGGCATGAGCTAGGACCTTAAGGTTTTGCATGAAAGGACGACTAGCAGCCGCATTGCACGGGACAATGTGAAAAGTGTTCATATGTAGTAAAAACCTCAGATATCCGTCCGTGTTCGTCATTTGTTATCGAATCGACTTATAGCGAGATCGTCACATTGCCCGCTCTTCTCACTGAAACGGTTTTATCTGTCGTCTGCAAAGCTATGTCGCTGGTTGCAGTATGCATAGACACTTAAGGCACCATAGTACAACACAGATGAAGCTTCTAAGTTAATGTAATAGCCCACAAGAAGTTGTACAATTCAAAGTTTTCGTTATCGATTATTCACTTTTTAGCCGGCTTTGGTGAGTTGTACATGAGCTAGGACCTTAAGATTTTGCATGAAAGGAGGACTATTAGCCGCGTTGCACGTGAGAATGTAAAAAGTGTTCATATGTAGTAAAAACCTGAGAAATCCGTCCATTTTCGTCATTTGTTATCGAATCGACTTAAAGACACATCGTCACATTTAACGCTCTTCTCCCTGAAACGGTTACATTTATCGTCTGCAAAGCTATGTCACTTATTGCTGTATGCGGTGAGGCTAAAGGCAAACATAATAGAACACAGAAGAAACTTCTAAGTTGAAGTAATAGCCAGTAAGAAGCAGTACAATTCAAGTATTGGTTATCAATTATTGATTTTTAGCTGGCTTTGGTTCCTTGGACATGAGGTGGAATCATAAGATTTTGCATGAAAGGAGGACTAGCAACCGCGTTGCACGGGAGAATGTGAAAAGGGTTCATATGTATTGAAAACCTGAGAAATCCGTATGTTTTCTTCAATTGTTATCGAATCGACTTAATGCCAGGTCGTTACATTGGCCGCTCTTCCCTCTGAAACCGTTATATTTATCGTCTCCAAAGATAGGTCGCGAGCTATGTAATGCGGAGACACTAAAAGCACTATACTAGAACACAAATGAAGCTTCTAAGTTGATGTCATAGCCAGTAAGAAGTAGTGCAATTCAAGTATTCGTTATCGATTATTCACTTTTCACCCGGCTTTGGTGCCTTGTACAGCAGCTAGGACATTAAGATTTTTGCATGAAAGGAGGACTATCAGCCGCGTTGCACGGGAGAATGTGAAAAGTGTTCATATGTAGTAAAAACCTGAGAAATCCGTCCGTTTTCGTAATTTGTTATCGAATAGACTTAAAGCCAGGACGTACATTGGCCGCTCTTCTCTCTGAAACGGTTATATTTACCGTCTGCAAAGCTATGACGCGTGCTGCGGTATGCGGAGACACTAAAAGCACCATAGTAGAATACAGAAGAAGCTTCAAAGTTGATGTAAGAGCCAGTAAGAAACAGTAAAATTCAAGTTTTAGTTATCGATTATTGACCATTTAATTTTCTTTGGTGCTTTGGAAATGAGCTAGGACTTTACGATTTTGCATGTAGGGAAGTGTAAGAGCCGCTTCGCACGGGATAATGTGAAAAATGTTCATATATATTAAAAACATGAGAAATCCCTCCGTTTTCGTCATTTGTTATCGAATCGACTTAAAGCCAGATAGTCACATTGGGGGCTCTTCTCTCTGAAACGGTTATATTTACCGTCTACAAAGCTATGTCGCGTTCTGCGGTATGCGGAGACACTAAAAGCACCATAGTACAACACTGAACAATCTCCTAAGTTTCTGTAATAGCCAGTAAGAAGTAGTACAATTCACGTTTTAGCTATCGATTATTGACTTTTTAGCCTGCTTTGGTGCCTTGGACATGAGCTAGGACCTTAAGATTTTGTGTGAAAGGAGGACTAGCAGCCGCGTTACACGGGTGAATGTGAAAAGTGTTCATATGTAGTGAAAACCTGAGAAATCCGACCGTGTTCGTCAATTCTTATCGAATCGACTTAAAGCCAGATTGTCACATTGGCCGCTCTTCCCTCTGAAACGGTTTTATTTATCGTCTGCAATGCTATGTCGCTGGGTGCAGTATGCATAGACACTTAAAGCACCATAGTACAACACAGAAGAAGCTTCTAAGTTAATGTAATAGCCCGTAAGAAGTAGTACAATTCAAGCTTTCGTTATCGATTATTCACTTTTTAGCCTGCTTTGGTGCCTTGTACATGAGCTACGACCTTAAGTTTTTGCATGAAAGGAGGACTATTAGCCGCGTTGTACGGGACAATGTAAAAAGTGTTCATAAGTAGTAAAAACCTGAGAAATCCGGCCCTTTTCGTCATTTGTTATCGAAAGGACTTAAAGCCAGATCATCATATTGGCCGCTCTTCTCAATGAAACGATTACAATTATCATCTGCAAAGCTATGTCGCATGCTGCGGCATGCGGAGACACTAAAAGCACCATAGTAGAACACAGATGAAGCTTCTAAGTTGATGTAATAGCCAGTAAGAAGTACTGCAATTCAAGTTTTAGTTTTCGATTATTGACTTTTTACCTTTCTTTGGTTCCTTGGACGTGAGCTAGGACCTTAAGATTTTGCATGAAAGGAGGACTAGCAGCCGCGTTGAACGGGAAAATGTGAAAAGTGTTCATATGTAGTAAAAACCTGAGAAGTCCGTCCGTTTTCGTCATTGTTATCAAATAGACTTAAAGCCAGATCGTCACATTGGCCGCTCTTCCCTCTGAAACGGTTAAATTTACCGTCTGCAAAGCTGTGTCGCGTGCTGTGGTATGCGGAGATACTAAAAGCACCATAGTAGAACACTGAAAAAACTTCTAAGTTTATGTAATAGCCAGTAAGGTGTAGTACAATTCACGTTTTAGCTATCGATTATTGACTTTGTAGCCGGCTTTGGTGCCTTGGGCATGAGCTAGGACCTTACGATTTTGCGTGAAAGGAGGACTAGCAGCCGCGTTACTAGGGTGAATGTGAAAAGTGTTCATATGTAGTGAAAACCTGAGAAATCCGTATGTTTTCGTCAATTGTTGTCGAATCGACTTAAAGCCAGATCGTCACATTGGCCGCTCTTCTCCCTGAAACGATTACAATTATCATCTGCAAAGCTATGTCGCACGCTGCGGTATGCGGAGACACTGAAAGCACCATAGTAGAACACAGATGAAACTTCTAAGTTGATGTAATAGCCAGTAAGAAGTACTGCACTTCAAGTTTTAGTTTTCGATTATTGACCTTTTAGATTTTTTGGTGCCTTGGACATGAGCTAGGACCTTAATATTAGCATGAAAGGAGGACTAGCAGCCGCGTTGCACGGGAAAATGTGGAAAGTGTTCATATGTTGTAAAAACCTGAGAAGTCCGTCCGTTTTCGTCATTGTTATCAAATCGACTTAAAGCCAGATCATCACATTGGCCGCTCTTCCCTCTGAAACGGTTAAATTTACCGTCTGCAAACCTATGTCGCTGGTTGCGGTATGCGGAGACACTAAAAGCACCGTAGAACACAGAAGAAGCTTCTAAGTTGATGTAATACCCAGTAAGAAGTAGTACAATTCAAGTTTTAGTTTTCGGTTATTGACTTTTTAGCCGGCTTTGGTGCCTTGGACATGAGCTAGGTCCTTAAGATTTTGCATGAAAGGTAAACTAGCAGCCGCGTTACTGAGGTGAATGTGAAAAGTGTTCATATGTAGTGAAAACCTGAGAAATCGGTATGTTTTCGTCAATTGTTGTCGAATCGACTTAAAGCCAGATCGTCACATTGGCCGCTCTTCCCTCTGAAACGATTAAATTTACCGTCTGCGAAGCTATGTCGCTGCGTGCGGTATGCGGAGACACTAAAAACACCATAGAAACCAGAAGAAGCTTCTTAGTTGATGTAATAGCCAGTAAGAAGTGGTACAATTCATGTTTTAGTTATCGATTATTGACTTTTTAGCCGGCTTTGGTGCCTTGGACGTGAACTAATACCTTAAGATTTTGCATGACAGGAGGACTAGTAGCTGCGTTGCACGGGAAAGTGCGTAAAGTGTTCATATGTAGTAAAAACCTATGATATTGGCCCGTTTTCGTCATTTGTTATCAAATCGACCTTAAGCCAGATCGCTACATTGGAAGCTCTTCTCTCTGAAACGGTTACATTTGTCGTCTGCAAAGCTATGTCGCGTTCACCGGTATGCGGAGACACTAAAAGCAGCATAGTAGAACACAGAAGAAGCTTCTAAGTTGATGTAATAGCCAGTAAGAAGCAGTACAATTCAAGTTTTAGTTATTGATTATTGACTTTTTACCCTTCTTTGGTGCCTTGGACATGAGCTAGGACCTTAAGATTTTGCACGAAAGGAGGACCAGCAGCCGCGTTGCACGGGAGAATGTGAAAAGTGTTCATATGTAGTAAAAACCTGAGAAATTCATCCGTTTTCGTCATTTATTATTGAAACGACTGGAAGCGAGATCGCCACTGTGGCCCCTCTTCTCTCCGAAACGGTTACATTTATCGTCTGTAAAGCTACGTCGCGTTCTGCGATATGCGGTGACACTAAAAGGACCATAGTAGAACAGAGATGATGCTTCTAAATTAATGTAATAGAATGTAAGAAGTGGTAAAATTCAAGTTTTAGTTATCGATAATTGACTTTTTACACTTCTTTGGTGTCTTGGACATGAGCTAGGACCTTAAGATTTTGCATGAAAGGAGGACTAGCAGCCGCGTTGCAGGGGAGAATGTAAAAAGTGTTCATATGTAGTAAAATCCTGAGAAATGCGTCCGTTTTTGTCATCTGATATCGAATCGACTTAAGCCTGATCGTCACATTGGCCGCTCTTCTCTCTGAAACGGTTACATTTATCGTCTGCAAAGCTATGTCACGTGCTGCGGTATGCGGAGACACTAAAAGGATCATACTAGAACACAGATGAAGCTTCTAAGCTGATGTAATAGAAAGTAGGAAGTAGTACAATTCAAGTTTATTTATCGATTATTGAATTTTTAGCCGGCTTTGTTGCCGTGGACATGGGCTGGTACCTTAAGATTTTGCATGAAAGGAGGACTAGCAGCCGTGTTGCACGGGAGAATGTGAAAAGTTTTCATATGTAGTAAAAACCTGAGAATTTCGTCCTTTTTCGTCATTTGATATCGAATTCACTTAAAGATAGAACTTCACATTGGGCGCTCTTCTCTCTGAAAAGTTTACATTCTTCGCCTGCATAGCTATGTAGCGTGCTGCGGTATGCGGAGACACTAAAAGAACCATAGTGGAACACAGATTAAACTTCTAAGTTGAGGTAAGAGCCAGTAAGAAATAATACAATACAAGTTATAGATATCGATTATTGACTTTTTACCCGGCTTTGGTGCCTTGGATATGAGCTAGGACCATACGATTTTGCATGATGGGAGATCTAGCAGCCACGTTGCACGGGAGAGAGTGAAAAGTTTTCATATGTACTAAAAACCTGAAAAATCCGTCCGTTTTCGTCATTTGTTATCTCATCGGCTTAAAGCTAGATCGTCACATTGCCCGCCCTTCATTCTGAAACGGTTACACATATCATCTGCAAAGCAATCTCGCGTGCTGCGGTATGAGGAGACACTAAAAGCACCATAGTAGAACGCGGAAGAAACTTCTAAGTTGATGTAAAAGCCATTAGGAAACAGTACAATTCAAGTGTTAGTTATCGATTATTGACTTTTTACCCTTCTTTGGTGTCTTGGACATGAGCTATGACCTTAATATTTTGCATGAAAGGAGGACTAGCAGCCGCGTTGCACGGGAGAATGTGAAAAGTGTTCATATGTAGTAAAAACCTGAGAAATCCGTCCGTTTTCGTCATTTGTTATCGAATCGACTTAAAGCCAGAACGTCACATTGGCCGCTCTTCTCTCTGAAACGGTTACATTTAGCGTCTGCAAAGCTATGTCGCGTGCTGCGGTATGCGGAGACACTAAAAGCACCATCGTAGAACAGAGACGAAGCTACTAAGTTGATGTAATAGCCAGTTAGATGTAGTACAATTCAAGTGTTAGTTATCGATTATTGACTTTTTACCCGGCTTTTGTGCCTTGGACATGGGCTAGGACCTCAAGATTTTGCATGAAAGGAGGACTAGCAGTCGCGTTGCAGGGGAGAATGTGAAAAGTGCTCATATGTAGTAAAAACCTGAGAAAACCGTTCGTTTTCGTCATTTGTTGTCGAAACGACTGAATGCCAGATCGTCACATTGGCCGCTCGTCTCTTTGTGACGGTTACATTTATCGTCTGCAAAGCTATATTGCGTGCTGCGGTATTCGGAGACACTAAAAGCACCATAGTAGAACACAGATGAATCTTCTAAGCTGATGTAATAGAAAGTATGAAGTAGAACAATTCAAGTTTTAGTTATCGATTATTGACTTTTTAGCCGGCTTTCGTGCCTTGGACAGGAGCTAGGGCCTTAAGATTTTGCATGGAAGGAGGACTAACTGACGCGTTGCACGTGAGAATGCGAAATGTGTTCATATGTAGTAAAAACCTGAGAAATCCTACCGTTTTCGTCATTTATTATGGAAACGACTGAAAGCCACATCGTCACATTGGCCGCACTTGCCTCTGAAACGGTAACATTTATCGTCTGCAAAGCTATGTTGCGTGCTGCGGTATGCGGAGACACTAAATCGCCATAGTAGAACACTGAAGAAGCTTCTAAGTTGATGTAATAGCCAGTAAGAAGCAGTACAATTCAAATTTTAGTTATCGATTATTGACTTTTACCCTTCTTTGGTGCCTTGCACATGAGTGATGATCTTACGATTTTTCATAAAAGGAGGAATAGCAGCCGCGTTGCACGGGAGAATGTGAAAAGTTTACATATGTAGTAAAAACCTGAGAAATCCATCCGTTTTCTTCATTTTTAAACGAATCGACTTAAAGCCAGATCGTCATATTGGCCGCTCTTCTCTTTGAAATGGTTACATTTATCGGCTGCAAGGCTATGTCGCGTACTGCTCTATGCGTAGACACTAAAAGCACCATAGTAGAACACAGAAGAAGCTACTATGTTGATGTAATAGCCAGTAAGAATCAGTACAATTCAAGTTTTAGTTATCGATTATTGACTTTATACCCTTCTTTGGTGATTTAGACATGAGCTAGGACCTTACGATTTTGCATGAAAACAGGACTAGCAGCCGCGTTGCACGGGCGAATGTGAATAGAGTTCATATGTAGTAAAAACCTGAGAAACTTATTCGTTTTCATCATTTGATATCGAATCGATTTAAGCCAGAGCGTTACATTGGCCGCACTTCTCTCTGAAACGGTTACATTTATCGTCTGCAAAGCTATGTCGCGTGCTGCAGTATGCGGAGACACTAAAAGCACCATAGTAGAACACAGACGAAGCTTCTAAGTTGATGTAATAGCCCGTTAGATGTAGTACAATTCAAGTGTTAGTTATCGATTATTGACCTTTTACCAGACTTTTGTAGCTTGGACATGGGCTAGGACCTTAAGATTTTGCATGAAAGGAGGACTAGCTGCCACGTTGCACGGTAGAATGTGAAAAGTGATCATATGTAGTAAACAGCTGAGAAATCCGTCCGTTTCCGTCATTTGTTGTCGAAACGATTGAAAGCCAGATCCTCACATTGGCCGCTCTTCTCGCTGAAACGATTACATTTATCGTCTGCAAATCTATGTTGCGCGCTGCGGAATGCGGTGACACTAAAAGCACCATAGTAGAACACAGAAGAAATATCTAACTTGATGTAATAGCCAAAAGAAGCAGTACAATACAAGCTTTTGTACTCGATTATTGACTTTTTAGGCGGCCTGTGTGCCTTGGACATGAGCTTGGACCTTAAGATTTTGTATGAAAGGAGGACTTGGAACCGCGTTGTACGGGGGAATGTGAAAAGTGTTCATATGTAGTAAAAACCTGAGAAATCCGTCCGTTTCCGTCATTTCATAACGAATCGACTAAAACCTGGTCGCCACATTAGCCGCTCTTCTCGCTGAAACGGTTACATTTATCGTCTGCAAATCTATGTCGCGTGCTGCAGTATGCGGAGAGACTAAAAGCACCATAGTAGAACACAGAAGAAGCTTCTAAGTTAATGTAATAGCCAGTAAGAAGCAGTAAAATTCAAGTTTCAGTTATCGATTATTGACTTTTTAGGCGGCTTGTGTGCCTTGGGCATGAGCTAGGACCTTAAGATTTTGCATGAAAGGAGGACTGGCAGCCGCGTTGCATGGGTGAATGTGAAAAGTATTCATATGAAGCATAAACCTGAGAAATCCGTCCGTATTCGTCATTTGTTTTCGAATCGACTGTAAGCCAGATCGTCACATTGGCCACTCTTCTCTCTGAAACGGTTACATTTATCGTCTGTAGAGCTATGTCACGTGCTGCGGTATTCGGAGACACTAAAAGCAGCATAGCAAAACACATAATAGGCTACTAAGTTGATGTAATAGCCAGTAATAAGCAGCACAATTTAAATTTTTTGTTTTCGATTATTGACTTTTCACCCTTCTTTGCAGCCTTGGAAATGAGCTAGGATCTTAAGATTTTGCATGAAAGGAGGACTCGTAGCCGCGTTGCACGGGAGAATGTGAAAAGTGTTCATATGTAGTAAAAACCTGAGAAATCCGTCCGTTTTCGTCATTTGTTATCGAATCGACTAAAAGCCAGATCGTCACATTGGCCGCTCTTCTATCTGAAACGCATACATTTATCGTCTGCAAAGCTATGTCGCGTGCTGCGGTATGCATAGACACTAAAAGCACCATAGTAGAACACAGATGAAGGTCCTAAGTTGATGTAATAGCCAGTAACAAGTAGTACAATTCAAGTTTCACTTACCGATTATTGACTTTTTACACTTCTTTGGTGCTTTGGACATGGGCTAGGACCTTAAAATTTTGCATGAAAGGAGGACTGGCAGCCGCGTTGCAAGGGATAATGTGAAAAGTGTTCATATGTAGCATAAACCTGAGAAATCCGTCCGTTTTCGTCATTTGTTTTCGAATCGACTTAAAGCCAGATCGTCACATTGTCCGCTCTTCTCTCTGAAACGGTTACATTTATTGTCTGCAAAGCTATGTCATGCTCTGCGTTATGCGGAGACACTACAAGCACCATGGTAGAACACAGATGAAGCTTCTAAGTTGATGTAATAGCCAGTAAGAGGTAGTAAATTCATGTTTTAGTTATCGATTATTGACTTTTTACCCTACTTTGGTGCATTGGACATGAGCTAGGACCTTAAGATTTAGCCTGAATGGAGGACTGGGAGCCACGTTGCATGGGTGAATGTGAAACGTGTTCGTATGTAGCATAAACCTGAGAAATCCGTCCGTTTTCGTCTTTTGTTATCTCATCGGCTTAATGCTAGATCGTCACATTGGCCGCTCTTCTCTCTGAAACGTTTACTTTTATAATCTGCAAAGCAATGTCGCGTGCTCCGGTATGCGGAGAGACTAAAAGCAGAATAGCAGAACACATAAGAGGCTTCTAAGTTGATCTAATAGCCAGTAAGAAGCAGTACAATTCATGTTTTAGTTATCGATTATTGCCTTTTTACCCTTCTTTGGTGCCTTGGACATGAGCTAGGACCTTAAGATTTTGCATGAAAGGAGAACTAGCAGCCGCGTTACATTGGAGAATGTGAAAAGTGTTCATATGTAGTAAAAACCTGAGAAATTCGTCCGTTTTCGACATTTGTTATCGAATCGACTTAAAGATAAATCGTCACATTGGCCGGTCTTCTCTCTGAAACGGTTACATTTATCGTCTGCAAATCTATGTCGCGTGCTTGCAGTATGCGGAGACACTAAAAGCAGCATAGCAGAACACATAAGAGGCTTCTAAGTAGATGTAATAGGCAGTAAGAAGCAGTAAAATTCAAGTTTTAGTTATCGATTATTAACTTTTTAGATGGATTTGGTGCCTTAGACATTAGCTAGGACCGTAAGATTTAGCATGAAAGGAGGACTGGCAGCCGCGTTGCAAGGGAGAATGTGAAGTGTGTTAATATGTAGCATAAACTTGAGAAATCCGTCCGTTTTCGTCATTTGTTTTCGAATCGACTTGAAGCCAGATCGCCACATTGGCCGCTCTTCTCTCTGAAACGGTTACATTTATCGTCTGCAAAGCTATGTCGCGTGCTGCGGTATGCGGAAACACTAAAAGCACCATAGTAGAACGCAGATGTAGCTTCCAAGTTGATGTAATAGCCAGTAAGAAGTAGTACAATTCAAGTTTTAGCTATGGATTATTGACGTTTTAGCCGGCTTTGGTGCCTTGAACATCAGCTATCACCTTAAGATTCTGCATTAAAGGAGGACTAGCAGTCGCTTTGCACGGGAGATTGAGAAAAGTGTTCATATGAAGTCAAAACCTGAGAAATCCGTCCATTTCCGTCATTTGTTATCGTTTCGACTTAAAGCCAGATCGTCACATTGGCCGCTCCTCTCTCTGAAACGGTTACATTTCTCGTCTGCAAAGCTATGTCGAGCGCTGCGGTATGCGGCGACACTAAAAACACCATAGTAGAACACAGATGAAGCTTCTACGTTCATGTAATAGCCAGTAAGAAGCAGTACAATTCGAGCATTAGTTTTCGATTATTGACTTTTTACCCTTCTTCGGTGCCTTGGACATGAACTAGGACCTTAAGATTTTGCATGAAAGGAGTTCTAGCAGCCGCGTTGCACGAGAGAGAGAGTGTAAAGTGTTCATATGTAGTAAAAACCTGAGAAATCCGTCCGTTTCCGTCATTTCATAACGAATCGACTTAAAGCCAGATCGTCACATTAGCCGCTTTTCTCTCTAAACGGTTACATTTATCGTCTGCAAACCTATGTCGCGTGCTGCGGTATGCGGAAACACTAAATGCACTTAGTAGAACACAGATGAAGCTTCTAAGTTGATGTAATAACCAGTAAAAAGTAGTACAATTCAAGTATTAGTTATCGATCATTGACTTTTTACCTAGCTTTGGTGCCTTTGATATGTGCTAGGACCTTAAGATTTTCCATGAAAGGAGGACTAGCAGCCACGTTGCACGGGAGAATGTGAAAAGTGTTCACATGTAATAAAAATCTGTGAAATCCATCCGTTTTCGTCATTTGTTATCCAATCGACTTAATGTCAGATCGTCATATTGGCCGCTCTTCTCTCTGAAACGGTTACATTTATCGTCCGCAAAGCTGTGTCGCGTGCCGCGGTATGCGGGGTCAATAAAGGCACCTTAGTGGAACACAGATGAAGCTTCTAAGTTGATGTATTAGCTAGTAAGAA
Organism: Schistocerca gregaria; assembly: GCF_023897955.1. Taxonomy (NCBI): domain Eukaryota; kingdom Metazoa; phylum Arthropoda; class Insecta; order Orthoptera; family Acrididae; genus Schistocerca; species Schistocerca gregaria. The sequence continues at coordinate 188,551 of NW_026061864.1, read as the reverse complement.
GTGGTACAATTCCAGTTTTAACTATCGATTATTGACTTTTTAGACGGCTTTGGTGCCTTGGACATGAGGTAGGCCCTTACGATTTTGCATGAACGGAGGACTAGCAGCCGCGTTGCACGAGAGAATGTGAAAAGTGTTCACATGTAGTAAAAATCTGTGAAAACCATCCGTTTTCGTCATTTGTTATCGATTCGACTTAAAGCCAGATTGTCACATTGGTTACTCTTCTCGCTGAAACGGTTACATTTATTGTCTGCAAAGCTATGTCGCGTGCTGCGGTATGAGGAGTCACTTAAGCACCATAGTAGAACACAGAAGAAGCTTCTAAGTTGATGTAACGGCCATAAGAAGCAGTACAATTCAAGTTTTAGTTATCGATTAATGACTTTTTACACTTCTTTGGTGCCTTGGACATGAGCTAGGACCTTAGGATCTTTCATGACAGTAGGACTAGCACCCGCGTTGGACGGGAGAATGTGAAAAGTGTTCGTATGTATAAATACCTCAGAAATCCGTCCGTTTTCGTCATTTGTTATCGAATCGACTTAAAGCCAGATCGTCACATTGGCCGCCCTTCTCTCTAAAACGGTTACATTTATCGTCTGCAAAGCTATGTCGCGTGCTGCGGTATGCGGGGACACTAAACGCACTATAGTAGAACACAGAGTAAGCTTCTAAGTTGATGTAATAGCCAATAAGAAGCAGTAAAATTCAAGTTGTAGTTATCGATTATTATCTTTCTACCCTTCTTTGGTGCCTTGGACATGAGCTAGTACCTTAAGATTTAGCATGAACACAGGACTAGCAGCCGCGTTGCACGGGTGAATGTGAAAAGGTTTCATATTTAGTAAAAACCTGAGAAATCCGTTTATTTTCGTCATTTGTTATCGAATCGACTTAAAGCCAGATCGTCACTTGGCCGCTCTTCTCTCTGAAACGGTTACATTTATCGCCTGCAAAGCTATGTCGCGTGCTGTGGTATGCGGAGATACTAAAAGCACCATAGTAGAAAACAGAAGAAGCTTATAAGTTGATGTAATAGCCAGTAAGAAGCAGTACAATTCAAGTTTTAGTTATCGATTATTGACTTTTTACGCTTCTTTGGTGCCTTGGACATGAGCTAAGACCTTAAGATTTTGAATGAAAGGAGGACTAGCAGCCGCGTTGCACGGAAGAATGTGAAAAGGTTTCATATGTAGTAAAAACCTGAGAAATCCGTCCGTTTTCGTCATTTGTTATCGAATCGACTTAAAGCAGATCGTCACATTGGCCGCTCTTCTCTCTGAAACGCTTACATTTATCGTCTGCAAAGCTATGACGCGTGCTGCGGTATGCGGATACACTAAAAGCACCATAGTAGAACACAGATGAAGATTCTATGTTGATGTATTAGCCAATAAGAAGTAGTACAATTAAAGTTATAGCTATCAATTATTGAGTTTTTCTCTTCTTTGATTCCTTGGACATGAGCTAGGACCTTAAGGTTTTGCATGAATGGAGGTCTAGCAGCCGCGTTGCACGAAAGAGTGTGAAAAGTGTTCATATGTTGTAAAAACCTGAGAATCCAGTCCGTTTTCGGCATTTGTTATCTCATCGGCTTAAAGCTAGATCGTCACATTGGCCGGTCTTCTCTCTGAAACTGTTACATTTATCGTCTGCAAAGCTATGTCGCGTGCTCCGGTATGCGGAGAGACTAAAAGTAGCATAGCAGAACACATATTAGGCTTCTAAGTTTATCTAATAGCCAGTTAGAAGCAGTACAATTCAAGTTTTAGTTATCGATTTTTGATTCTGTGGTGACTTGGACATTAGCTAGGACCTTACGATTTTGCATGAAAGGAGGACTAGCAGCCACGTGTCACGGGTGAATGTGAAAAGTGTTCATATGTAGTAAAAACCTGAGAAATCCGACCGTTTTCATCATATGTTACTGAATCGACTTTCAGCAAGATCGCCACATTTTCCGCTTTTCTCTCTGAAACGGATGCATTTATCGTCTGCAAAGCTATGTCGCGTGCTGCGGTATGCGGAGACGCTAAAAGAACCATAGTAGAACACAGATGAAGCTTCTAAGTTGATGTATTAGCCAGTAAGAAGTGGTACAAACCAAGTTTTAATTATCGATTATTGACTTTTTAGCCGGCTTTGGTGCCTTGGACATAAGCTAGGACCTTAAGATTTTGCATGAAAGGATCACTAGCAGCCGCGTTCCACGGGAGAATATGAAATGTGTTCATATGTAGCAAAAACCTGAGAAATCCGTCCGTTTTCGCCATTTGTTATAGAATCGACTTAAAGCCAGATCGTCACATTGGCCGCTCTTCTCTCTGAAACAGCTACATTTATCGTCTGCAAAGCTGTGTCGCGTGACTCGGTATGCGGAGACACTAAAAGCACCATAGTAAAACACGGAAGAAGCTTCTAAGTTGAAGTAATAGCCAGTAAGAAGCAGTACAATTCAAATTTTAGTTACCGATTATTGACTTTTTACCCTTCGTTGGTGCCCTGGACATGTGGTAGAGCCTTAAGATTTTGCATGACAGTAGGACTAGCAGCCGCGTTTGACGGGAGAATGTGAAAAGTGTTCGTATGTAGTAAAAACCTGAGAAATCCGTTTATTTTCGACATTTGTTATCGAATCGACTTAAAGCCAGATCGTCACATTGGCTACTCTTCTCGCTGAAACGGTTACATTTATCGTCTGCAAAGCTATGTCGCGTGCTGCGGTATAAGGAGTCACTAAAAGCACTATAGTAGAACAGAGAAGAAGCTTCTAAGTTGATGTAACGGCCATAAGAAGCAGTACAATTCAAGTTTTAGTTATCGATTAATGTCTTTTTACCCTTCTTTGGTGCCTTGGACATGAGCTAGGACCTTAAGATCTTGTATGACAGTAGGACTAGCAGCCGTGTTGGACGGGAGAATGTGAAAAGTGTTCGTATGTATAAATACCTCAGAAATCCGTCCGTTTTCGTCATTTGTTATCGAATCGACTTAAAGCCAGATCGTCACATTGGCCGCCCTTCTCTCTGAAACGGTTACATTTATCGTCTGCAAAGCTATGTCGCGTGCCGCGGTATGCGGGTTCACAGAAAACACGTTAGTAGAACACAGATGAAGCTTCTGCGTTGATGTAATAGCCAGTAAGAAGTAATACAATACAATTTTTAGATATCGATTAATGACTTTTTACCCTTCTTTGGTGACTTGGACATAAGCTAGGACCTTAAGATTTTGCATGAAACTAGGACTATCAGTTGCGTTGCACGGGAGAATGTGAAAAGTGTTCATATGTAGTAAAAACCTGAGAAATCCGTCCGTTTCCGTCATTTCATAACGAATCGACTAAAACCTGATCGTCACATTAGCTGCTCTTCTCGCTGAAACGGTTACATTTATCGTCTGCAAATCTATGTCGCGTGCTGCGGTATGCGGGGACACTAAAAGCACCATAGTAGAACACAGAAGAAGCTCCTAAGTTGATGTAATAGCCAGTAAGAAGCAGTACAATTTAAGTTTTAGTTATCGATTATTGACGTTATACCCTTCTTTGGGGCCTTGGACATGAGTCAGGACCTTAAGATTTTGCATGAAAGGAGGACTAGCAGCCGCGTTGCACGGGAGAATGTGAAAAGGTTTCATATGTAGTAAAAACCTGAGAAATCCGTCCGTTTTCGTCATTTGTTATCGAATAGACTACTAGCCAGATCGCCACATAGGCCGCTCTTCTCTCTGAAACGCTTACATTTATCGTCTGCAAAGCTATGTCGCGTGCTGCGGTATACGGAGACACTAAAAGCACCATAGTAGAACACAGATGAAGATTCTAAGTTGATGTATTGGCCAATAAGAAGTAGTACAATTAAAGTTATAGCTATCAATTATTGAGTTTTTCTCTTCTTTGATTCCTTGGACATGAGCTAGGACCTTAAGGATTTGCATGAATGGAGGTCTAGCAACCGCGTTGCACGAAAGAGTGTGAAAAGTGTTTATATGTTGTAAAATCCTGAGAAATCAGTCCGTTTTCGGCATTTGTTATCTCATCGGCTTAAAGCCAGATCGTCACATTGGCCGCTCTTCTCACTGAAACTGTTACATTTACCGTCTGCAAAGCTATGTCGCGTGCTCCGGTATGCGGAGAGACTAAACGCAGCATGGCAGAACACATAAGATGCTTCTAAGTTGATCTAATACTCAGTAAGAAGCAGTACAATTCAAGTATTAGTTATCGATTATTGACTTTTTACCCTTCTTAGATGCCTTTGACATGAGCTAGGACCTTAAGATTTTGCATGAAAGGAGGACTAGCAGAAGCGTTGCACGGGATAATGTGAAAAGTATTCTTATGTAGTAAAAACCTGAGATATCAGTCCGTTTTCGTCATTTGTTATCGAATCGACTTGAAGTCAGATCGTCACATTGGCCGCTCTTCTCTCTGAAACGGTTACATTTATCGTCTGAAACGCTATGTCCAGTGCTGCGGTATGCGGAGACACTAACAGCACCATAGTAGAACACTGATGAAACTTCTAAGTTGATGTAATAGCCAGTAAAAAGTAGTACAATAACGTTTTAGATATCGATTATTGATTTTTTAGCTGGCTTTAAGGGCCTTGGACATGAGCTAGGGCCTTAAGATTTTGCATCAAAGGAGGACTAGCAGCTGCGTTGCACGGGAGAATGTGAAAAAAGTTCATATGTAGTAAAAACCTGAGAAATCCGTTCGTTTTCGTCATTTCTTATTAAATCGACTTAAAGCCAGATCGTCACATTGGTCGCTCTTCACTCTGAAACGGTTATATTTTTCGTCTGGAAAGCTATGTCGCGTGCTACGGTATGCGGAGACACTAACAGCACCATAGTAGAACACAGAAGAAGCTTCTAAGTTGTAGTAATTGCCAGTAAGAAGTAGTGCAATAACGTTTTAGATATCGATTATTGACTTTTTAGCTGGCTTTGGGGCCTTGGATATGAGCTAGTGCCTTAAGATTTTGCATCAAAGGAGGACTAGCAGCTGTGTTGCACGGGAGAATGTGAAAAGTATTCATATGTAGTAAAAACCTGAAAAATCCGTCAGTTTTCGTCATTTCTTATCAAATAGACTTAAAGCCAGATCGTCACATTGGTCGCTCTTCTCTCTGAAACTGTTACATTTATCATCTGCAAAGCTATGTCGTGTGCTGCGGTATGCGGAGACACTAACAGCACCATAGTAGAACACAGATGAAACTTCCAAGTTGATGCAATTGCCAGTAAGAAGTAGTACAATAACGTTTTAGATATCGATTATTGACTTTTTAGCTGGCTTTTGGGAATTGGATATGAGCTAGGACCTTAAGATTTTGCATCAAAGGAGGACTAGCAGCTGCGTTGCCCGGGAGAATGTGAAAAATGTTCATATGTAGTAAAATCCTGAGAAATCCGTCCGTTTTCGTCATTTCTTATCAAATCGACTTAGAGCCACAACGTCACATTGGGCGCTCTTCTCTCTGAAACGGTAACATTTATCGCCTACAAAGCTATGTCGCTTGATGCGGTATGCCGAGACACTAACAGCACCATAGTAGAACACAGAAGAAGCTTCTAAGTTGTAGTAATTGCCAGTAAGAAGTAGTGCAATAACGTTTTAGATATGGATTATTGACATTTTAGCTGGCTTTGGGGCCTTGGACATGAGCTAGGGCCTTAAGATTTTGCATCAAAGGAGGACTAGCAGCTGCGTTGCACGGGAGAATGTGAAAAGTGTTCATATGTAGTAAAAACCTGAGAAATCCGTCCGTTTTCGTAATTACTTATCACATCGACTTAAAGCCAGGACGTCACATTGGACGCTCTTCTCTCTGAAAAGGTTACATTTATCGTCTGCAAAGCTATGTCGCGTGCTGCGGTATGCGGAGACACTAACAGCACCTTAGTAGCACACAGATGAAACTTCCAAGTTGATGTAATTGCCAGTAAGAAGTAGTGGAATAACGTTTTAGATATCGATTATTGACTTTTTAGCTGGCTTTGGGGAATTGGACATGAGCTAGGACCTTAAGATTTTGCATCAAAGGAGGACTAGCAGCTGCGTTGCCCGGGAGAATGTGAAAAGTGTTCATATGTAGTAAAATCCTGAGAAATCCGTCCGTTTTCGTCATTTCTTATCAAATCGACTTAAAGCCAGATCGTCCCATTGGTCGCTCTTCTCTCTGAAACGGTTACATTTATGTTCTGCAAAGCTATGTCTTGTGCTGCGGTTTGCGGAGACACTAACAGCACCATAGCAGAACACTGATGAAATTTCTAAGTCGATGTAACAGCCAGTAAGAAGTAGTACAATAACGTTTTAGATATCGATTATTGACTTTTTAGCTGGCTTTGGGGTCTTGGACATGAGCTAGGACCTTACGACATTTCATCAAAGGAGGACTAGCAGCTGCGTTGCATGGGAGAGTGTGAAAAGTGTTCATATGTAGTAAAAACCTGAGAAATCCGTCAGTTTTCGTCATTTCTTATCAAATCGACTTAAAGGAAGAACGTCACATTCGCCGCTCTTCTCTCTGAAACGGTTATATTTATCGTCTGCAAAGCTATGTCGCGTGCTCCGGTATGCGGAATCACTAACAGCGCCATAGTAGAACACAGATGAAACTTCTATGTTCATGTGATAGCCAGTAAGAAGTAGTACAATAACGTTATAGATACCGATTATTGACTTTTAAGCTGGCTTTGGGGTCTTAGACATGAGCTAGGACCTTAAGATTTTGCATCAAAGGAGAACTAGCAGCTGCGTTGCACGGGAGAATGAGAGAAGTGTACATATGTAGTAAAATCCTGGAAATTCGTCCGTTTTCGTCATTTCTTATCAAATCGACTTAAAGCCAGATCGTCACATTGGTCGGTCTTCTCTCTGAAACGGTTACATTTATCGTCTGCAAAGCTGTGTCGCGTGCTACGGTACGAAGAGACACTAACAGCACCATAGTAGAACACAGATGAAACTTCTAAGTTGATGTAATAGCCAGTAAGAAGTAGTACAATAAAGTTTAAGATATCGATTATTGACTTTTTAGCTGGCTTTGGGGCCTTGGACATGAGCTGCGACCTTAAGACTATGCATCAAAGGAGGACTAGCAGCTGCGTTGCACGGGAGAATGTGAAAAGTGTTCATATGTAGTAAAAACCTGAGAAATCCGTCCGTTTGCGTCGTTTCTTATCAAATCGACTTAAAGCCAGAACGTCACATTGGCCGCTCTTCTCTCTGAAACGGTAACATTTATCGCCTACAAAGCTATGTCGCGCGCTGCGGTATGCCGAGACACTAACAGCACCATAGTAGAACACAGAAGAAGCTTCTAAGTTGTAGTAATTGCCAGTAAGAAGTAGTGCAATAACGTTTTAGATATCGATTATCGACTTTTTAGCTGGCTTTGGGGCCTTGGACATGAGCTAGGACCTTAAGATTTTGCATCAAAGGAGGACTAGATGCTCCGTTGCACGGGAGAATGTGCAAAGTGTTCATATGCAGTAAAAACCTGAGAAATCCGTCCGTTTTCGTAATTTCTTATCAAATCGACTTAAAGCCAGGACGTCACATTGGACGCTCTGCTCTCTGAAAAGGTTACATTTATCGTCTGCAAAGCTATGTCGCGTGCTGCGGTATGCGGAGACACTAACAGCACCATAGTAGAACACAGATGAAACTTCCAAGTTGATGTAATTGTCAGTAAGAAGTGGTACAATAACGTTTTAGATATCGATTATTGACTTTTTAGCTGGCTTTGGGGAATTGGACATGAGCTAGGACCTTAAGATTTTGCATCAAAGGAGGACTAGCAGCTGCGTTGCCCGGGAGAATGTGAAAAATGATCATATGTAGTAAAAACCTGAGAAATCCGTCCATTTTCGTCATTTCTTATCAAATCGACTTAAAGCCAGATCGTCACATTGGTCGCTCTTCTCTCTGAAACTGTTACATTTATCGTCTGCAAAGCTATGTCGCGTGCTGCGGTATGCGGAGACACTAACAGCACCATAGTTGAACAATGATTAATCTTCTAAGTTGATGTAATAGCCAGTAAAAAGTAGTACAATAACGTTTTAGATATCGATTATTGACTTTTTAGCTGGCATTTGGGTCTTGGACATGAGCTAGGACCTTAAGACTTTGCATCAAAGGAGGACTAGCAGCTGCGTTGCACGGGAGAATGTGAAAAGTGTTCATCTGTAGTAAAAACCTGAGAAATCCGTCCGTTTTCGTCATTTCTGATCAAATCGACTTAAAGCCAGATCGTCACATTGGTCGCTCTTCTCTCTGAAACGGTTACATTTATCGTCTGCAAAGCTATGTCGCGTGCTGCGGTATGCGGAGACGCTAACAGCACCATAGTAGAACACAGATGAAACTTCTAAGTAGATGTAATAGCCAGTAAGAAGTAGTACAATAACGTTTTAGATATCGATTATTGACTTTTTAGCTGGCTTTGGGGCCTTGGACATGAGCTAGGACCTTAAAATTTTGCATCATAGGAGAACTAGCAGCTGCGTTGCACGGGAGAAAGTGAAAAGTGTTCATATGTAGTAAAAACCTGTGAAATCCGTCCGTTTTGGTCATTTCTTACCAAATCGATTTAAAGCCATATCGTCACATTGGTCGCTCTTCTCTCTGAAACGGTTACATTTATCGTCTGCAAAGCTATGTCGCGTGCTGCGGTAAGCGGAGACACTAAAAGCACCATAGCAGAACACAGATGAAGGCTATATGTTGATGTAATAGCCAGTAAGAAGTAGTACAATTTTAATTGTAGTTATCGATTTTTGACTTTTTGTCCGGTTATGTTATAGACAGTAAGATGTAGTACAATTCCAGTTTTAGTTATCGAATATTGAATTTTTAGCCTCTTTGGTGCTTTGGACATGAGCTAGGACCTTACGATTTTTCACGAAAGGAGGACTAGCAGCCGCGTATCACGGGAGAATGTAAATAGTGTTCATATGTAGTAAAAACCTGAGAAATCCGTCCGTTTTCATTTGTTATCGAATCGACTTAATGTCAGATCGTCTCATTGGCCGCTCATATCTCTGAAACGGTTACATTTACCGTCTGCAAAGCTATGGCGCGTCCTGCGGTATGCGGAGACACTAAAAGCACCATAGTAGAACACAGAAGAAGCTTCTAAGTCGATGTAATAGCCAGTAAGAAGTAGTACAATTCAAGTTTTAGTTATCGATTTTTGACTTTTTAGTCGGCTATGTAATAGCCAGTAAAGTGTAGTAGACTTCAAGTTTTAATTATCGATTATTGAATTTTTAGTCTTCTTCGTTGCCTTGGTCATGAGCTAGAACCTTAAGATTTTGCATGAAAGGACGACTAGCAGCCGCATTGCACGGGGCAATGTGAAAAGTGTTCATATGTAGTAAAAACCTCTGAAATCCGTCCGTGTTCGTCATTTGTTATCGAATCGACTTAAAGCCAGATCGTCACATTGGCCGCTCTTTTTTATGAAACGGTTGCCTTTACCGTCTGCAAAGCTATGTCGTTGGGTGCGGTATGCGGAGACACTAAAAGCACCATAGTAGAACAAGGATGAAGCTTCTAAGTTGATGTAATAGCCAGTAAGAAGTAGTACAATTCAAGTTTTAGTTCTCGATTATTGACTTTTTAACCGGCTTTGGTTCCTTGGACATGAGCTAGGTCCTTAAGATTTTGCTTGAAGGAGGACTAGCAGCCGCGTTGCACGGGAGAATGTGAAAAGTGTTCATTTGTAGTAAACACCTGATAAATCCGTCCGTGTTCCTCATTTGTTATCGAATCGACTTAAAGACACATCGTCACATTTAACGCTCTTCTCTCTGAAACGGTTACATTTATCGTCTGCAAAGCTATGTCACGTATTGCGGTATACGGTGAGGCTAAAAGCAAACATAATAGAACACTGAAGAAGCTTCTAAGTTGAAGTAATAGCCAGTAAGAAGCAGTACAATTCAAGTATTGGTTATCAATTATTGATTTTTAGACGGCTTTGGTTCATTGGACATGAGGTGGAACGTTAAGATTTTGCATGAAACGAGGACTAGCAGCCGCGTTGCACGGGAGAATGTGAAAAGGGTTCATATGTAGTGAAAACCTCAGAAATCCGTATGTTTTCTTCAATTGTTATCGAATCGACTTAATGCCAGATCGTTACATTGGCCTCTCGTCCCTCTGAAACCGTTATATCTATCGTCTCCAAAGATAGGTCGCGAGCTACGTAATGCGGAGACACTAAATGCAATATACTAGAACACAGATGAAGCTTCTAAGTTGATGTCATAGCCAGTAAGAAATTGTGCAATTCAAGTATTCGTTATCGATTATTCACTTTTCACCCGGATTTGGTGCCTTGTACAGCAGCTAGGACATTAAGATTTTGCATGAAAGGGGGACTATTAGCCGCGTTGCACGGGAGAATGTGAAAAGTGTTCATATGTAGTAAAAACCTGAGACATCCGTCCGCTTTCGTAATTTGTTATCGAATCGACTTAAAGCCAGGACGTACATTGGCCGCTCTTCTCTCTGAAACGGTTATATTTACCGTCTGCAAAGCTACGTCGCGTGCTGCGGTGTGCTAAGACACTAAAAGCACCATAGTAGAACACAGAAGAAGCTTCTAACTTGATGTAAGAGCCAGTAAGAAACAGTAAAATTCAAGTTTTAGTTATCGATTATTGACCATTTACTTTTCTTTGGTGCTTTGGAAATGAGCTAGGCCTTTACGATTTTGCATGTAGGGAAGTGTAAGAGATGCTTCGCACGGGAGAATGTGAAAAATGTTCATATATACTAAAAACATGAGAAATCCCTCCGTTTTCGTCATTTGTTATCGAATCGACTTAAAGCCAGATAGTCACATTGGGGGCTCTTCTCTCTGAAACGGTTATATTTACCGTCTGCAAAGCTATGTCGCGTTCTGCGGTATGCGGAGACACTAAAAGCACCATAGTAGAACACTGAAAAAACTTCTAAGTTTTTGTAATAGCAAGTAAGAAGTAGTACAATTCACGTTTTAGCTATCGATTATTGACTTTGTAGCCGGCTTTGGTGCCTTGGGCATGAGCTAGGACCTTAAGATTTTGCGTGAAAGGAGGACTAGCAGCCGCGTTACTGGGGTGAATGTGAAAAGTGTTCATATGTAGTGAAAACCTGAGAAATCCGTGTGTTTTCCTCAATTGTTGTCGAATCGACTTAAAGCATGATCGTCACATTGGCCGCTCTTCTCTCTGAAACGGTTGTACTTATCGTCTGCAAACCTATGTCGCTGGGTGCGGTATGCGGAGACACTAAAAGCACCATAGTAGAACACAGTAGAAGCTTCTAAGTTGATGTAATATGTAGTTAGAAGTAGTACAATTCAAGTTTTAGTTTTCGATTATTGACTTTTTAGCCTGCTTTGGTGCCTTGGTCATGAGCTAGAACCTTAAGATTTTGCATGAAAGGACGACTAGCAGCCGCATTGCACGGGGCAATGTGAAAAGTGTTCATATGTAGTAAAAACCTCTGAAATCCGTCCGTGTTCGTCATTTGTTATCGAATCGACTTAAAGCCAGATCGTCACATTGGCCGCTCTTTTTTATGAAATGGTTGCCTTTACCGTCTGCAAAGCTATGTCGTTGGGTGCGGTATGCGGAGACACTAAAAGCACCATAGTAGAACAAGGATGAAGATTCTAAGTTGATGTAATAGCCAGCAAGAAGTAGTACAATTCAAGTTTTAGTTCTCGATTATTGACTTTTTAACCGGCTTTGGTTCCTTGGACATGAGCTAGGTCCTTAAGATTTTGCTTGAAGGAGGACTAGCAGCCGCGTTGCACGGGAGAATGTGAAAAGTGTTCATTTGTAGTAAACACCTGATAAATCCGTCCGTGTTCCTCATTTGTTATCGAATCGACTTAAAGACACATCGTCACATTTAACGCTCTTCTCTCTGAAACGGTTACATTTATCGTCTGCAAAGCTATGTCACGTATTGCGGTATACGGTGAGGCTAAAAGCAAACATAATAGAACACAGAAGAAGCTTCTAAGTTGAAGTAATAGCCAGTAAGAAGCAGTACAATTCAAGTATTGGTTATCAATTATTGATTTTTAGACGGCTTTGGTTCATTGGACATGAGGTGGAACGTTAAGATTTTGCATGAAACGAGGACTAGCAGCCGCGTTGCACGGGAGAATGTGAAAAGGGTTCATATGTAGTGAAAACCTCAGAAATCCGTATGTTTTCTTCAATTGTTATCGAATCGACTTAATGCCAGATCGTTACATTGGCCTCTCTTCCCTCTGAAACCGTTATATCTATCGTCTCCAAAGATAGGTCGCGAGCTACGTAATGCGGAGACACTAAAAGCAATATACTAGAACACAGATGAAGCTTCTAAGTTGATGTCATAGCCAGTAAGAAATTGTGCAATTCAAGTATTCGTTATCGATTATTCACTTTTCACCCGGATTTGGTGCCTTGTACAGCAGCTAGGACATTAAGATTTTGCATGAAAGGAGGACTATTAGCCGCGTTGCACGGGAGAATGTGAAAAATGTTCATATATACTAAAAACATGAGAAATCCCTCCGTTTTCGTCATTTGTTATCGAATCGACTTAAAGCCAGATAGTCACATTGGGGGCTCTTCTCTCTGAAACGGTTATATTTACCGTCTGCAAAGCTATGTCGCGTTCTGCGGTATGCGGAGACACTAAAAGCACCATAGTAGAACACTGAAAAAACTTCTAAGTTTTTGTAATAGCAAGTAAGAAGTAGTACAATTCACGTTTTAGCTATCGATTATTGACTTTGTAGCCGGCTTTGGTGCCTTGGGCATGAGCTAGGACCTTAAGATTCTACATGAAAGGAGGACTAGCAGCCGAGTTGCAAGGGAGAATGTGAATTGTGTTCATATGTAGTAAAAACCTAAGATATTCGCCCGTTTTCGTCATTTGTTATCAAATGGACTTTAAGCCAGATCGCCACATTGGCCGCTCTTCTATCTGAAACGGTTACATTTATCGTCTGCAAAGCTATGTCGCGTGTTGCGGTATGCGGAGTCACTAAAATCACCATAGTAGAACACAGAAGTAGCTTCTAAGTTGATGTAATACCGAGTAAAAAGTAGTAAAATTCACGTTTTAGTTAGCGATTATTGACTTTTTTGCCAATTTAGATGCTTTGGGCATTAGCTAGGACCTTACGGTTTTGCATGAAAGGAGGACTAGCAGCCGCATTGCACGGGAGAATGTGAAAAGTGTTCATATGTAGTAAAAACCTGAGAAATCCGTCCGTTTTCGTCATTTGTTATCGAATCGACTTAAAGCCAGATCGTCACATTGGCCGCTCTTCTCTCTGAAACGGTTGTACTTATCGTCTGCAAAGCTATGTCACGTGCTGCGGTATGCGGAGACACTAAAATCACCACAGTAGAACACAGATGAAGCTTCTAAGTTGATGCAATATCCAGTAAGAAGTAGTACAATTCGCGTTTTAGGTATCGATTATTGACTTTTTAGCTGGCTTTGGTGCCTTGGACATGAGCTAGGCTCTTAAGATTCTGCATGAAAGGGGACTAGCAGCTCAGTTGCACGTGAGTATGTGAAAAGTGTTCATATGTAGTAAAAACCTTAGAAATCCGTCCATTTTCGTCATTTGTTATCGAATCGACTTAAAGCCAGATCGTCACATTGGTCGCTCTTCTCTCTGAAACGGTTGTACTTATCGTCTGCAAAGCTATGTCGCGTGCTGGGGTATGCGGAGACACTAAAATAACCATAGTGGAACACAGATGAAGCTTCTAAGTTGATGTAATAGCAAGTAAGATGTAGTACAATTCAAGTTTTAGGTATCGATTATTGACTTTTTAGCTGGCTTTGGTGACTTGGACATGAGCTAGGACCTTACGATTCTGCATGAAAGGAGGACTAGCAGCTGCGTTGCACGGGAGTATGTGAAAAGTGTTCATATGTAGTAAAAACCTGAGAAATCCGTCCATTTTCGTCATTTGTTATCGAATCGACTTAAAGCCAGATCGTCACATTGGCCCTCTTCTCTCTGAAACGGTTGTACTTATCGTCTGCAAAGCTATGTCGCGTGCTGCGGTATGCGGAGACACTAAAAGCACCATAGTAGAACACAGATGAAGCTTCTAAGTTGATGTAATATACAGTAAGAAGTAGTACAATTCAAGTTTTAGGTATCGATTATTGACTTTTTAGCTGGCTTTTCTGCCTTGGACATGAGCTAGGACCTTAAGATTCTGCATGAAAGGAGGACTAGCAGCCGAGTTGCAAGGGACAATGTTAAAAGTGTTCATATGTAGTAAAAACCTGAGAAATCCGTCCGTTTTCGTAATTTATTATCGAATCGACTTCAAGCAGTGCGTCACATTGGCCGCTCTTCTCTCTGAAACGGTTGTACTTATCGTCTGCAAAGCTATGTCGCGTGTTGCGGTATGCGGAGTCACTAAAAGCACCATAGTAGAACACAGATGAAGCTTCTAAGTTGATGTAATAGCCAGTAAGAAGTAGTACAATTCAAGTTTTAGGTATCGATTATTGACTTTTTAGCTGGCTTTTCTGCCTTGGACATGAGCTAGGACCTTAAGATTCTGCATGAAAGGAGGACTAGCAGCCGAGTTGCACGGGAGGATGTGAAAAGTGTTCATATGTAGTAAAAACCTGAGAAATCCGACCGTTTTCGTAATTTATTATCGAATGGACTTAAAGCAGTGCGTCACATTGGCAGCTCTTCTCTCTGAAACGGTTGTACTTATCGTCTGCAAAGCTATGTCGCGTGCTGCGGTATGCGGAGACACTAAATGCACTATAGTAGAACACAGATTAAGCTTTTAAGTTGTTGAAATAGCCAGTAAGAAGTAGTACAATTCAACTTTTAGGTATCGATTATGGCCTTTTGCTGGCTTTGGTGCCTTGGACACAGGCTAGGACCTTAAGATTCTGCATGAAAGGAGGACTAGCAGCCGAGTTGCAAGGGAGAATGTGAAAAGTGTTCATATGTAGTAAAAACGTGAGGAATCCGTCCGTTTTTGTAATTTATTATCGAATCGACTTCAAGCAGCGCGTCACATTGGCCGCTCTTCTCTCTGAAACGGTTGTATTTATCGTCTGCAAAGCTATGTCGCGTGATGCGGTATGCGGAGTCACTAAAAGCACCATAGTAGAACACAGATGAAGCTTCTAAGTTGATGTAATAGCCAGTAAGAAGTAGTACAATTCAAGTTTTAGGTATCGATTATTGACTTTTTAGCTGGCTTTGGTGCCTTGGACATGAGCTAGGACCTTAAGATTCTGCATGAAAGGAGGACTAGCAGCCGAGTTGCATGGGAGGATGTGAAAAGTGTTCATATGTAGTAAAAACCTGAGAAATCCGACCGTTTTCGTAAATTATTATCGAATCGACTTAAAGCAGTGCGTCACATTGGCCGCTCTTCTCTCTGAAACGGTTGTACTTATCGTCTGCAAAGCTATGTCGCGTGCTGCGGTATGCGGAGACACTAAAAGCACTATAGTAGAACACAGATTAAGCTTTTAAGTTGATGTAATAGCCAGTCAGAAGTAGTACAATTCAAGTTTTATTTATCGATTATTGTCTTTTTAGCTGGCGTTGGTGCCTTGGACCTGAGCTAGGACCTTAAGATTCTGCATGAAAGGAGGACTAGCAGCCGAGTTGATCGGGAGTATGTGAAAAGTGTTCATATGAGAAATCCGTCCGTTTTCGTCATTTGTTATCGAATCAACTTGAAGCCAGATCGTCACATTGGCCGCTCTTCTCTCTGAAACGGTAGTACTTATCGCCTGCAAAGCTATGTCACGTGCTGCGATATGCGGAGACACTAAAAGCACCATAGTAGAACACAGAAGAAGCTTCTAAGTTGATGTAATAGCCAGTAAGGAGTAGTACAATTCAAGTTTTAGGTATCGAATATTGACTTTTTAGCTGGCTTTGGTGCCTTGGACATGAGCTAGGACCTAAAGATTCTGCATGAAAGGAGGACTAGCAGCCGAGTTGCACGGGAGGATACGAAAAGTGTTCATATGTAGTAAAAACCTGAGAAATCCGTCCGTTTTCGTAATTTATTATCGAATCGACTTAAAGCAGTGCGTCACATTGGCCGCTCTTCTCTCTGAAACGGTTGTACTTATCGTCTGCAAAGCTATGTCGCGTGCTGCGGTATGCGGAGACACTAAAAGCACCATAGTAGAACACAGATGAAGCATCTAAGTTGATGTAATAGCCAGTAAGGAGTAGTACAATTCAAGTTTTAGGTATCGAATATTGACTTTTTAGCTGGCTTTGGTGCCTTGGACATGAGCTAGGACTTTAAGATTCAGCATGAAAGAAGGACTAGCAGCCGAGTTGCACGGGAGGATGCGAAAAGTGTTCATATGTAGTAAGAACCTGAGAAATCCGTCTGTTTTCGTCATTTGTTATCGAATCGACTTAAAGCCAGATCGTCACATTGGCCCCTCTTCTCTCTGAAACGGTTGTACTTATCGTCTGCAAAGCTATGTCGCGTGCTGCAGTATGCGGAGACACTAAAAGCACCATAGTAGAACACAGATGAAGCTTCTAAGTTGATGTGATAGCCAGTGAGAAGTAGTACAACTCAAGTTTTAGGTATCGATTATTGACTTTTTAGCTGGCTTTGGTGCCTTGGACATGAGCTAGGACCTTAAGATTCTGCATGAAAGGAGGACTAGCAGCCGAGGTGCAAGGGACAATGTTAAAAGTGTTCATATGTAGTAAAAACCTGATAAATCCGTTCGTTTTTGTCATTTGTTATCGAATCGACTTAAAGCCAGATCGTCACATTGGTCGCTCTTCTCTCTGAAACGGTTGTACTTATCGTCTGCAAAGCTATGTCGCGTGCTGCGGTATGCGGAGACACTAAAATAACCATAGTGGAACACAGATGAAGCTTCTAAGTTGATGTAATAGCAAGTAAGAAGTAGTACAATTCAAGTTTTAGGTATCGATTATTGACTTTTTAGCTGGCTTTGGTGACTTGGACATGAGCTAGGACCTTAAGATTCTGCATGAAAGGAGGACTAGCAGCTGCGTTGCACGGGAGTATGTGAAAAGTGTTCATATGTAGTAAAAACCTGAGAAATCCGTCCATTTTCGTCATTTGTTATTGAATCGACTTAAAGCCAGATCGTCACATTGGCCCCTCTTCTCTCTGAAACGGTTGTACTTATCGCCTGCAAAGCTATGTCACGTGCTGCGATATGCGGAGACACTAAAATAACCATAGTGGAACACAGATGAAGCTTCTAAGTTGATGTAATAGCAAGTAAGAAGTAGTACAATTCAAGTTTTAGGTATCGATTATTGATTTTCTAGCTGGCTTTTTTGCCTTGGACATGAGCTATGTCCTTAAGATTCTGCATAAAAGGAGGACTAGCAGCCGAGTTGCATGGGAGAATGTGAAAAGTGTTCGTATGTAGTAAAATCCTGAGAAATCCGTCCGTTTACGTAATTTATTGTCGAATCGACTTAAAGTCAGATCGTCACATTGGCCGCTCTTCTCTCTGAAACGGTTGTACTTATCGTCTGCAAAGCTATGTCGCGTGCTGCGGTATGCGGAGACACTAAAAGCACCATAGTAGAACACAGATTAAGTTTCTAAGTTGATATAATATACAGTAAGAAGTAGTACAATTCAAGTTTTAGGTATCGATTACGGACTTTTTAGCTGGCTTTTCTGCCTTGGACATGAGCTAGGACCTTAAGATTCTGCATGAAAGGAGGACTAGCAGCTGCGTTGCACGGGAGTATGTGAAAAGTGTTCATATGTAGTAAAAACCTGAGAAATCCGTCCATTTTCGTCATTTGTTATCGAATCGACTTAAAGCCAGATCGTCACATTGGCCCCTCTTCTCTCTGAAACGGTTGTACTTATCGTCTGCAAAGCTATGTAGCGTGCTGCGGTATGCGGAGGCACTAAAATCAACATAGCGGAACACAGATGAAGCTTCTAAGTTGATGTAATAGCCAGTAAGAAGTAGTACAATTCAAGTTTTAGGTATCGATTATTGACTTTTTAGCTGGCTTTGGTGCCTTGGACATGAGCTAGGACCTTAAGATTCTGCATGAAAGGAGGACTAGCAGCCGCGTTTCATGGGAGGATGTGAAAAGTGTTCATATGTAGTAAAAACCTGAGAAATCCGACCGTTTTCGTAATTTATTATCGAATCGACTTAAAGCAGTGCGTCACATTGGCCGCTCTTCTCTCTGAAACGGTTGTACTTATCGTCTGCAAAGCTATGTCGCGTGCTGCGGTATGCGGAGACACTAAAAGCACTATAGTAGAACACAGATTAAGCTTTTAAGTTGATGTAATAGCAAGTAAGAAGTAGTACAATTCAAGTTTTAGGTATCGATTATGGACTTTTTAGCTGGCTTTGGTGCCTTGGACATGAGCTAGGACCTTAAGATTCTGCATGAAAGGAGGACTAGCAGCCGCGTTGCATGGGAGTATGTGAAAAGAGTTTATATGTAGTAAAAACCTGAGAAATCCGTCCATTTTCGTCATTTGTTATCGAATCGACTTAAAGCCAGATCGTCACGTTGGCCGCTCCTCTATCTGAAACGGTTGAACTTATCGTCTGCAAAACTATGTCGCGTGCTGCGGTATGCGGAGACACTAAAAGCACCATAGTAGAACACAGATGAAGCTTCTAAGTTGATGTAATAGCCAGTAAGGAGTAGTACAATTCAAGTTTTAGGTATCGAATATTGACTTTTTAGCTGGCTTTGGTGCCTTGGACATGAGCTAGGACTTTAAGATTCAGCATGAAAGGAGGACTAGCAGCCGAGTTGCACGGGAGGATGCGAAAAGTGTTCAAATGTAGTAAGAACCTGAGAAATCCGTCCGTTTTCGTCATTTGTTATCGAATCGACTTAAAGCCAGATCGTCACATTGGCCCCTCTTCTCTCTGAAACGGTTGTATTTATCGTCTGCAAAGCTATGTCGCGTGCTGCACTATGCGGAGACACTAAAAGCACCATAGTAGAACACAGATGAAGCTTCTAAGTTGATGTGATAGCCAGTGAGAAGTAGTACAACTCAAGTTTTAGGTATCGATTATTGACTTTTTAGCTGGCTTTGGTGCCTTGGACATGAGCTAGGACCTTAAGATTCTGCATGAAAGGAGGACTAGCAGCCGAGGTGCAAGGGACAATGTTAAAAGTGTTCATATGTAGTAAAAACCTGATAAATCCGTTCGTTTTTGTCATTTGTTATCGAATCGACTTAAAGCCAGATCGTCACATTGGTCGCTCTTCTCTCTGAAACGGTTGTACTTATCGTCTGCAAAGCTATTTCGCGTGCTGCGGTATGCGGAGACACTAAAATAACCATAGTGGAACACAGATGAAGCTTCTAAGTTGATGTAATAGCAAGTAAGAAGTAGTACAATTCAAGTTTTAGGTATCGATTATTGACTTTCTAGCTGGCTTTTGTGCCTTGGACATGAGCTATGTCCTTAAGATTCTGCATGAAAGGAGGACTAGCAGCCGAGTTGCATGGGAGAATGTGAAAAGTGTTCGTATGTAGTAAAATCCTGAGAAATCCGTCCGTTTACGTAATTTATTGTCGAATCGACTTAAAGCCAGATCGTCACATTGGCCGCTCTTCTCTCTGAAACGGTTGTACTTATCGTCTGCAAAGCTATGTCGCGTGCTGCGGTATGCGGAGACACTAAAAGCACCATAGTAGAACACAGATTAAGTTTCTAAGTTGATGTAATATACAGTAAGAAGTAGTACAATTCAAGTTTTAGGTATCGATTATTGACTTTTTAGCTGGCTTTTCTGCCTTGGACATGAGCTAGGACCTTAAGATTCTGCATGAAAGGAGGACTAGCAGCCGAGTTGCAAGGGACAATGTTAAAAGTGTTCATATGTAGTAAAAACCTGAGAAATCCGACCGTTTTCGTAATTTCTTATCGAATCGACTTAAAGCAGTGCGTCACGTTGGCCGCTCTACTCTCTGAAACGGTTGTACTTATCGTCTGCAAAGCTATGTCGCGTGCTGCGGTATGCGGAGACACTAAAAACACTATAGTAAAACACAGATTAAGCTTTTAAGTTGATGTAATAGCCAGTAAGGAGTAGTACAATTCAAGTTTTAGGTATCGATTATGGACTTTTTGCTGGCTTTGGTGCCTTGGACATGAGCTAGGACTTTAAATTTCAGCATGAAAGGAGGACTAGCAGCCGAGTTGCACGGGAGGATGCGAAAAGTGTTCATATGTAGTAAAAACCTGATAAATCCGTTCGTTTTTGTCATTTGTTATCGAATCGACTTAAGGCCAGATCGACACATTGGTCGCTCTTCTCTCTGAAACGGTTGTACTTATCGTCTGCAAAGCTATGTCGCGTGCTGCGGTATGCGGAGACACTAAAATAACCATAGTGGAACACAGATGAACCTTCTAAGTTGATGTAATAGCAAGTAAGAAGTAGTACAATTCAAGTTTTAGGTATCGATTATTGACTTTTTAGCTGGCTTTGGTGCCTTGGACATGAGCTAGGACCTTAAGATTCTGCATGAAAGGAGGACTAGCAGCTGCGTTGCACGGGAGTATGTGAAAAGTGTTCATATGTAGTAAAAACCTGAGAAATCCGTCCATTTTCGTCATTTGTTATCGAATCGACTTAAAGCCAGATCGTCACATTGGCCCCTCTTCCCTCTGAAACGGTTGTACTTATCGTCTGCAAAGCTATGTAGCGTGCTGCGGTATGCGGAGGCACTAAAATCAACATAGCGGAACACAGATGAAGCTTCTAAGTTGATGTAATAGCCAGTAAGAAGTAGTACAATTCAAGTTTTAGGTATCGATTATTGACTTTTTAGCTGGCTTTTGTGCCTTGGACATGAGATATGTCCTTAAGATTCTGCATGAAAGGAAGACTAGCAGCCGCGTTTCATGGGAGGATGTGAAAAGTGTTCATATGTAGTAAAAACCTGAGAAATCCGACCGTTTTCGTAATTTATTATCGAATCGACTTAAAGCAGTGCGTCACATTGGCAGCTCTTCTCTCTGAAACGGTTGTACTTATCGTTTGCAAAGCTATGTCGCGTGCTGCGGTATGCGGAGACACTAAATGCACTATAGTAGAACACAGATTAAGCTTTTAAGTTGATGAAATAGCCAGTAAGAAGTAGTACAATTCAAGTTTTAGGTATCGATTATGGACTTTTTGCTGGCTTTGGTGCCTTGGACACAGGCTAGGACCTTAAGATCCTGCATGAAAGGAGGACTAGCAGCCGAGTTGCAAGGGAGAATGTGAAAAGTGTTCATATGTAGTAAAAACGTGAGGAATCCGTCCGTTTCGTAATTTATTATCGAATCGACTTCAAGCAGTGCGTCACATTGGCCGCTCTTCTCTCTGAAACGGTTGTACTTATCGTCTGCAAAGCTATGTCGCGTGCTGCGGTATGCGGAGACCCTAAAAGCACCATAGTAGAACACAGATGAAGCTTCTAAGTTGATGTAATAGCCAGTAAGAAGTAGTACAATTCAAGTTTTAGGTATCGATTATTGACTTTTTAGCTGGCTTTGGTGCCTTGGACATGAGCTAGGACCTTAAGATTCTGCATGAAAGGAGGACTAGCAGCCGCGTTTCATGGGAGGATGTGAAAAGTGTTCATATGTAGTAAAAACCTGAGAAATCCGACCGTTTTCGTAATTTATTATCGAATCGAATTAAAGCAGTGCGTCACATTGGCCGCTCTTCTCTCTGAAACGGTTGTACTTATCGTCTGCAAAGCTATGTCGCGTGCTGCGGTATGCGGAGACACTAAAAGCACTATAGTAGAACACAGATTAAGCTTTTAAGTTGATGTAATAGCCAGTAAGAAGTAGTACAATTCAAGTTTTAGGTATCGATTATGGACTTTTTAGCTGGCTTTGGTGCCTTGGACATGAGCTAGGACCTTAAGATTCTGCATGAAAGGAGGACTAGCAGCCGAGGTGCAAGGGACAATGTTAAAAGTGTTCATATGTAGTAAAAACCTGATAAATCCGTTCGTTTTTGTCATTTGTTATCGAATCGACTTAAAGCCAGATCGTCACATTGGTCGCTCTTCTCTCTGAAACGGTTGTACTTAACGTCTGCAAAGCTATTTCGCGTGCTGCGGTATGCGGAGACACTAAAATAACCATAGTGGAACACAGATGAAGCTTCTAAGTTGATGTAATAGCAAGTAAGAAGTAGTACAATTCAAGTTTTAGGTATCGATTATTGACTTTCTAGCTGGCTTTTGTGCCTTGGACATGAGCTATGTCCTTAAGATTCTGCATGAAAGGAGGACTAGCAGCCGAGTTGCATGGGAGAATGTGAAAAGTGTTCGTATGTAGTAAAATCCTGAGAAATCCGTCCGTTTACGTAATTTATTGTCGAATCGACTTAAAGCCAGATCGTCACATTGGCCGCTCTTCTCTCTGAAACGGTTGTACTTATCGTCTGCAAAGCTATGTCGCGTGCTGCGGTATGCGGAGACACTAAAAGCACCATAGTAGAACACAGATTAAGTTTCTAAGTTGATGTAATATACAGTAAGAAGTAGTACAATTCAAGTTTTAGGTATCGATTATTGACTTTTTAGCAGGCTTTTCTGCTTTGGACATGAGCTAGGACCTTAAGATTCTGCATGAAAGGAGGACTAGCAGCCGAGTTGCATGGGACAATGTTAAAAGTGTTCATATGTAGTAAAAACCTGAGAAATCCGACCGTTTTCGTAATTTCTTATCGAATCGACTTAAAGCAGTGCGTCACGTTGGCCGCTCTACTCTCTGAAACGGTTGTACTTATCGTCTCCAAAGCTATGTCGCGTGCTGCGGTATGCGGAGACACTAAAAGCACTATAGTAAAACACAGATTAAGCTTTTAAGTTGATGTAATAGCCAGTAAGGAGTAGTACAATTCAAGTTTTAGGTATCGATTATGGACTTTTTGCTGGCATTGGTGCCTTGGACATGAGCTAGGACTTTAAATTTCAGCATGAAAGGAGGACTAGCAGCCGAGTTGCACGGGAGGATGCGAAAAGTGTTCATATGTAGTAAGAACCTGAGAAATCCGTCCGTTTTCCTCATTTGTTATCGAATCGACTTAAAGCCAGATCGTCACATTGGCCCCTCTTCTCTCTGAAACGGTTGTATTTATCGTCTGCAAAGCTATGTCGCGTGCTGCACTATGCGGAGACACTAAAAGCACCATAGTAGAACACAGATGAAGCTTCTAAGTTGATGTGATAGCCAGTGAGAAGTAGTACAACTCAAGTTTTAGGTATCGATTATTGACTTTTTAGCTGGCTTTGGTGCCTTGGACATGAGCTAGGACCTTAAGATTCTGCATGAAAGGAGGACTAGCAGCCGAGGTGCAAGGGACAATGTTAAAAGTGTTCATATGTAGTAAAAACCTGATAAATCCGTTCGTTTTTGTCATTTGTTATCGAATCGACTTAAAGCCAGATCGTCACATTGGTCGCTCTTCTCTCTGAAACGGTTGTACTTATCGTCTGCAAAGCTATTTCGCGTGCTGCGGTATGCGGAGACACTAAAATAACCATAGTGGAACACAGATGAAGCTTCTAAGTTGATGTAATAGCAAGTAAGAAGTAGTACAATTCAAGTTTTAGGTATCGATTATTGACTTTCTAGCTGGCTTTTGTGCCTTGGACATGAGCTATGTCCTTAAGATTCTGCATGAAAGGAGGACTAGCAGCCGAGTTGCATGGGAGAATGTGAAAAGTGTTCGTATGTAGTAAAATCCTGAGAAATCCGTCGGTTTACGTAATTTATTGTCGAATCGACTTAAAGCCAGATCGTCACATTGGCCGCTCTTCTCTCTGAAACGGTTGTACTTATCGTCTGCAAAGCTATGTCGCGTGCTGCGGTATGCGGAGACACTAAAAGCACCATAGTAGAACACAGATTAAGTTTCTAAGTTGATGTAATATACAGTAAGAAGTAGTACAATTCAAGTTTTAGGTATCGATTATTGACTTTTTAGCTGGCTTTTCTTTCTTGGACATGAGCTAGGACCTTAAGATTCTGCATGAAAGGAGGACTAGCAGCCGAGTTGCAAGGGACAATGTTAAAAGTGTTCATATGTAGTAAAAACCTGAGAAATCCGACCGTTTTCGTAATTTCTTATCGAATCGACTTAAAGCAGTGCGTCACGTTGTCCGCTCTACTCTCTGAAACGGTTGTACTTATCGTCTGCAAAGCTATGTCGCGTGCTGCGGTATGCGGAGACACTAAAAGCACTATAGTAAAACACAGATTAAGCTTTTAAGTTGATGTAATAGCCAGTAAGGAGTAGTACAATTCAAGTTTTAGGTATCGATTATGGACGTTTTGCTGGCTTTGGTGCCTTGGACATGAGCTAGGACTTTAAATTTCAGCATGAAAGGAGGACTAGCAGCCGAGTTGCACGGGAGGATGCGAAAAGTGTTCATATGTAGTAAAAACCTGATAAATCCGTTCGTTTTTGTCATTTGTTATCGAATCGACTTAAGGCCAGATCGTCACATTGGTCGCTCTTCTCTCTGAAACGGTTGTACTTATCGTCTGCAAAGCTATGTCGCGTGCTGCGGTATGCGGAGACACTAAAATAACCATAGTGGAACACAGATGAACCTTCTAAGTTGATGTAATAGCAAGTAAGAAGTAGTACAATTCAAGTTTTAGGTATCGATTATTGACTTTTTAGCTGGCTTTGGTGCCTTGGACATGAGCTAGGACCTTAAGATTCTGCATGAAAGGAGGACTAGCAGCTGCGTTGCACGGGAGTATGTGAAAAGTGTTCATATGTAGTAAAAACCTGAGAAATCCGTCCATTTTCGTCATTTGTTATCGAATCGACTTAAAGCCAGATCGTCACAATGGCCCCTCTTCCCTCTGAAACGGTTGTACTTATCGTCTGCAAAGCTATGTAGCGTGCTGCGGTATGCGGAGGCACTAAAATCAACATAGCGGAACACAGATGAAGCTTCTAAGTTGATGTAATAGCCAGTAAGAAGTAGTACAATTCAAGTTTTAGGTATCGATTATTGACTTTTTAGCTGGCTTTTGTGCCTTGGACATGAGATATGTCCTTAAGATTCTGCATGAAAGGAAGACTAGCAGCCGAGTTGCATGGGAGAATGTGAAAAGTGTTCATATGTAGTAAAATCCTGAGAAATCCGTCCGTTTACGTAATTTATTATCGAATCGACTTAAAGCCAAATCGTCACATTGGCCGCTCTTCTCTCTGAAACGGTTGTACTTATCGTCTGCAAAGCTATGTCGAGTGCTGCGGTATGCGGAGACACTAAAAGCACTATAGTAAAACACAGATTAAGCTTTTAAGTTGATGTAATAGCCAGTAAGGAGTAGTACAATTCAAGTTTTAGGTATCGATTATTGACTTTTTAGCTGGCTTTGGTGCCTTGGACATGAGCTAGGACCTTAAGATTCTGCATGAAAGGAGGACTAGCAGCCGCGTTTCATGGGAGGATGTGAAAAGTGTTCATATGTAGTAAAAACCTGAGAAATCCGACCGTTTTCGTAATTTATTATCGAATCGACTTAAAACAGTGCGTCACATTGGCCGCTCTTCTCTCTGAAACGGTTGTACTTATCGTCTGCAAAGCTATGTCGCGTGCTGCGGTATGCGGAGACACTAAAAGCACTATAGTAGAACACAGATTAAGCTTTTAAGTTGATGTAATAGCCAGTAAGAAGTAGTACAATTCAAGTTTTAGGTATCGATTATGGACTTTTTAGCTGGCTTTGGTGCCTTGGACATGAGCTAGGACCTTAAGATTCTGCATGAAAGGAGGACTAGCAGCCGCGTTGCATGGGAGTATGTGAAAAGAGTTTATATGTAGTAAAAACCTGAGAAATCCGTCCATTTTCGTCATTTGTTATCGAATCGACTTAAAGCCAGATCGTCACATTGGCCGCTCCTCTATCTGAAACGGTTGAACTTATCGTCTGCAAAACTATGTCGCGTGCTGCGGTATGCGGAGACACTAAAAGCACCATAGTAGAACACAGATGAAGCTTCTAAGTTGATGTAATAGCCAGTAAGAAGTAGTCCAATTCAAGTTTTAGGTATCGAATATTGATTTTTTAGCTGGCTTTGGTGCCTTGGACATGAGCTAGGACCTTAAGATTCTGCATGAAAGGAGGACTAGCAGCCGAGGTGCAAGGGACAATGTTAAAAGTGTTCACATGTAGTAAAAACCTGATAAATCCGTTCGTTTTTGTCATTTGTTATCGAATCGACTTAAAGCCAGATCGTCACATTGGTCGCTCTTCTCTCTGAAACGGTTGTACTTATCGTCTGCAAAGCTATGTCGCGTGCTGCGGTATGCGGAGGCACTAAAATAAGCATAGTGGAACACAGATGAAGCTTCTAAGTTGATGTAATAGTAAGTAAGAAGTAGTACAATTCAAGTTTTAGGTATCGATTATTGACTTTCTAGCTGGCTTTTGTGCCTTGTACATGAGCTATGTCCTTAAGATTCTGCATGAAAGGAGGACTAGCAGCCGAGTTGCAAGGGACAATGTTAAAAGTGTTCATATGTAGTAAAAACCTGAGAAACCCGACCGTTTTCGTAATTTCTTATCGAATCGACTTAAAGCAGTGCGTCACGTTGGCTGCTCTACTCTCTGAAACGGTTGTACTTATCGTCTGCAAAGCTATGTCGCGTGCTGCGGTATGCGGAGACACTAAAAGCACTATAGTAAAACACAGATTAAGCTTTTAAGTTGATGTAATAGCCAGTAAGGAGTAGTACAATTCAAGTTTTAGGTATCGATTATGGACTTTTTGCTGGCTTTGGTGCCTTGGACATGAGCTAGGACTTTAAATTTCAGCATGAAAGGAGGACTAGCAGCCGAGTTGCACGGGAGGATGCGAAAAGTGTTCATATGTAGTAAGAACCTGAGAAATCCGTCCGTTTTCGTCATTTGTTATCGAATCGACTTAAAGCCAGATCGTCACATTGGCCCCTCTTCTCTCTGAAACGGTTGTACTTATCGTCTGCAAAGCTATGTCGCGTGCTGCAGTATGCGGAGACACTAAAAGCACCATAGTAGAACACAGATGAAGCTTCTAAGTTGATGTGATAGCCAGTGAGAAGTAGTACAACTCAAGTTTTAGGTATCGATTATTGACTTTTTAGCTGGCTTTGGTGCCTTGGACATGAGCTAGGACCTTAAGATTCTGCATGAAAGGAGGACTAGCAGCCGAGGTGCAAGGGACAATGTTAAAAGTGTTCATATGTAGTAAAAACCTGATAAATCCATTCGTTTTTGTCATTTGTTATCGAATCGACTTAAAGCCAGATCGTCACATTGGTCGCTCTTCTCTCTGAAACGGTTGTACTTATCGTCTGCAAAGCTATGTCGCGTGCTGCGGTATGCGGAGACACTAAAATAACCATAGTGGAACGCAGATGAAGCTTCTAAGTTGATGTAATAGCAAGTAAGAAGTAGTACAATTCAAATTTTAGGTATCGATTATTGACTTTTTAGCTGGCTTTGGTGACTTGGACATGAGCTAGGACCTTAAGATTCTGCATGAAAGGAGGACTAGCAGCTGCGTTGCACGGGAGTATGTGAAAAGTGTTCATATGTAGTAAAAACCTGAGAAATCCGTCCATTTTCGTCATTTGTTATCGAATCGACTTAAAGCCAGATCGTCACATTGGCCCCTCTTCTCTCTGAAACGGTTGTACTTATCGTCTGCAAAGATACGTCGCGTGCTGCGGTATGCGGAGGCACTAAAATCAACATAGCGGAACACAGATGAAGCTTCTAAGTTGATGTAATAGCCAGTAAGAAGTAATACAATTCACGTTTTAGGTATCGATTATTGACTTATTAGCTGGCTTTGGTGCCTTGGACATGAGCTAGGACCTTAAGATTCTGCATGAAAGGAGGACTAGCAGCTGCGTTGCACGGGAGTATGTGAAAAGTGTTCATATGTAGTAAAAACCTGAGAAATCCGTCCATTTTCGTCATTTGTTATCGAATCGACTTAAAGCCAGATCGTCACAATGGCCCCTCTTCCCTCTGAAACGGTTGTACTTATCGTCTGCAAAGCTATGTAGCGTGCTGCGGTATGCGGAGGCACTAAAATCAACATAGCGGAACACAGATGAAGCTTCTAAGTTGATGTAATAGCCAGTAAGAAGTAGTACAATTCAAGTTTTAGGTATCGATTATTGACTTTTTAGCTGGCTTTTGTGCCTTGGACATGAAATATGTCCTTAAGATTCTGCATGAAAGGAAGACTAGCAGCCGAGTTGCATGGGAGAATGTGAAAAGTGTTCATATGTAGTAAAATCCTGAGAAATCCGTCCGTTTACGTAATTTATTATCGAATCGACTTAAAGCCAAATCGTCACATTGGCCGCTCTTCTCTCTGAAACGGTTGTACTTATCGTCTGCAAAGCTATGTCGAGTGCTGCGGTATGCGGAGACACTAAAAGCACTATAGTAAAACACAGATTAAGCTTTTAAGTTGATGTAATAGCCAGTAAGGAGTAGTACAATTCAAGTTTTAGGTATCGATTATTGACTTTTTAGCTGGCTTTGGTGCCTTGGACATGAGCTAGGACCTTAAGATTCTGCATGAAAGGAGGACTAGCAGCCGCGTTTCATGGGAGGATGTGAAAAGTGTTCATATGTAGTAAAAACCTGAGAAATCCGACCGTTTTCGTAATTTATTATCGAATCGACTTAAAACAGTGCGTCACATTGGCCGCTCTTCTCTCTGAAACGGTTGTACTTATCGTCTGCAAAGCTATGTCGCGTGCTGCGGTATGCGGAGACACTAAAAGCACTATAGTAGAACACAGATTAAGCTTTTAAGTTGATGTAATAGCCAGTTAGAAGTAGTACAATTCAAGTTTTAGGTATCGATTATGGACTTTTTAGCTGGCTTTGGTGCCTTGGACATGAGCTAGGACCTTAAGATTCTGCATGAAAGGAGGACTAGCAGCCGCGTTGCATGGGAGTATGTGAAAAGAGTTTATATGTAGTAAAAACCTGAGAAATCCGTCCATTTTCGTCATTTGTTATCGAATCGACTTAAAGCCAGATCGTCACATTGGCCGCTCCTCTATCTGAAACGGTTGAACTTATCGTCTGCAAAACTATGTCGCGTGCTGCGGTATGCGGAGACACTAAAAGCACCATAGTAGAACACAGATGAAGCTTCTAAGTTGATGTAATAGCCAGTAAGAAGTATTCCAATTCAAGTTTTAGGTATCGAATATTGATTTTTTAGCTGGCTTTGGTGCCTTGGACATGAGCTAGGACCTTAAGATTCTGCATGAAAGGAGGACTAGCAGCCGAGGTGCAAGGGACAATGTTAAAAGTGTTCACATGTAGTAAAAACCTGATAAATCCGTTCGTTTTTGTCATTTGTTATCGAATCGACTTAAAGCCAGATCGTCACATTGGTCGCTCTTCTCTCTGAAACGGTTGTACTTATCGTCTGCAAAGCTATGTCGCGTGCTGCGGTATGCGGAGGCACTAAAATAAGCATAGTGGAACACAGATGAAGCTTCTAAGTTGATGTAATAGTAAGTAAGAAGTAGTACAATTCAAGTTTTAGGTATCGATTATTGACTTTCTAGCTGGCTTTTGTGCCTTGTACATGAGCTATGTCCTTAAGATTCTGCATGAAAGGAGGACTAGCAGCCGAGTTGCAAGGGACAATGTTAAAAGTGTTCATATGTAGTAAAAACCTGAGAAACCCGACCGTTTTCGTAATTTCTTATCGAATCGACTTAAAGCAGTGCGTCACGTTGGCTGCTCTACTCTCTGAAACGGTTGTACTTATCGTCTGCAAAGCTATGTCGCGTGCTGCGGTATGCGAAGACACTAAAAGCACTATAGTAAAACACAGATTAAGCTTTTAAGTTGATGTAATAGCCAGTAAGGAGTAGTACAATTCAAGTTTTAGGTATCGATTATGGACTTTTTGCTGGCTTTGGTGCCTTGGACATGAGCTAGGACTTTAAATTTCAGCATGAAAGGAGGACTAGCAGCCGAGTTGCACGGGAGGATGCGAAAAGTGTTCATATGTAGTAAGAACCTGAGAAATCCGTCCGTTTTCGTCATTTGTTATCGAATCGACTTAAAGCCAGATCGTCACATTGGCCCCTCTTCTCTCTGAAACGGTTGTACTTATCGTCTGCAAAGCTATGTCGCGTGCTGCAGTATGCGGAGACACTAAAAGCACCATAGTAGAACACAGATGAAGCTTCTAAGTTGATGTGATAGCCAGTGAGAAGTAGTACAACTCAAGTTTTAGGTATCGATTATTGACTTTTTAGCTGGCTTTGGTGCCTTGGACATGAGCTAGGACCTTAAGATTCTGCATGAAAGGAGGACTAGCAGCCGAGGTGCAAGGGACAATGTTAAAAGTGTTCATATGTAGTAAAAACCTGATAAATCCATTCGTTTTTGTCATTTGTTATCGAATCGACTTAAAGCCAGATCGTCACATTGGTCGCTCTTCTCTCTGAAACGGTTGTACTTATCGTCTGCAAAGCTATGTCGCGTGCTGCGGTATGCGGAGACACTAAAATAACCATAGTGGAACACAGATGAAGCTTCTAAGTTGATGTAATAGCAAGTAAGAAGTAGTACAATTCAAATTTTAGGTATCGATTATTGACTTTTTAGCTGGCTTTGGTGACTTGGACATGAGCTAGGACCTTAAGATTCTGCATGAAAGGAGGACTAGCAGCTGCGTTGCACGGGAGTATGTGAAAAGTGTTCATATGTAGTAAAAACCTGAGAAATCCGTCCATTTTCGTCATTTGTTATCGAATCGACTTAAAGCCAGATCGTCACATTGGCCCCTCTTCTCTCTGAAACGGTTGTACTTATCGTCTGCAAAGATACGTCGCGTGCTGCGGTATGCGGAGGCACTAAAATCAACATAGCGGAACACAGATGAAGCTTCTAAGTTGATGTAATAGCCAGTAAGAAGTAATACAATTCACGTTTTAGGTATCGATTATTGACTTATTAGCTGGCTTTGGTGCCTTGGACATGAGCTAGGACCTTAAGATTCTGCATGAAAGGAGGACTAGCAGCCGAGTTGCAAGGGAGAATGTGAAAAGTGTTCATATGTAGTAAAAACGTGAGGAATCCGTCCGTTTTCGTAATTTATTATCGAATCGACTTCAAGCAGTGCGTCACATTGGCCGTTCTTCTCTCTGAAACGGTTGTACTTATCGTCTGCAAAGCTATGTCGCGTGCAGCGGTATGCGGAGACACTAAAAGCACCATAGTAGAACACAGATTAAGCTTCTAAGTTGATGTAATAGCCAGTAAGAAGTAGTACAATTCAAGTTTTAGGTATCGATTATGGACTTTTTGCTGGCTTTGGTGCCTTGGACATGAGCTAGGACCTTAAGATACTGCATGAAAGGAGGACTAGCAGCCGAGGTGCAAGGGACAATGTTAAATGTGTTCATATGTAGTAAAAACCTGATAAATCCGTTCGTTTTTGTCATTTGTTATCGAATCGACTTAAGGCCAGATCGTCACATTGGTCGCTCTTCTCTCTGAAACGGTTGTACTTATCGTCTGCAAAGCTATGTCGCGTGCTGCGGTATGCGGAGACACTAAAATAACCATAGTGGAACACAGATGAAGCTTCTAAGTTGATGTAATAGCAAGTAAGAAGTAGTACAATTCAAGTTTTAGGTATCGATTATTGACTTTTTAGCTGGCTTTTCTGCCTTGGACATGAGCTAGGACCTTAAGATTCTGCATGAAAGGAGGACTAGCAGCTGCGTTGCACGGGAGTATGTGAAAAGTGTTCATATGTAGTAAAAACCTGAGAAATCCGTCCATTTTCGTCATTTGTTATCGAATCGACTTAAAGCCAGATCGTCACATTGGCCCCTCTTCTCTCTGAAACGGTTGTACTTATCGTCTGCAAAGCTATGTAGCGTGCTGCGGTATGCGGAGGCACTAAAATCAACATAGCGGAACACAGATGAAGCTTCTAAGTTGATGTAATAGCCAGTAAGAAGTAGTACAATTCAAGTTTTAGGTATCGATTATTGACTTTTTAGCTGGCTTTTGTGCCTTGGACATGAGCTATGTCCTTAAGATTCTGCATGAAAGGAGGACTAGCAGCCGAGTTGCATGGGAGAATGTGAAAAGTGTTCATATGTAGTAAAATCCTGAGAAATCCGTCCGTTTACGTAATTTATTATCGAATCGACTTAAAGCCAAATCGTCACATTGGCCGCTCTTCTCTCTGAAACGGTTGTACTTATCGTCTGCAAAGCTATGTCGCGTGCTGCGGTATGCGGAGACACTAAAAGCACCATAGTAGAACACAGATTAAGTTTCTAAGTTGATGTAATATACAGTAAGAAGTAGTACAATTCAAGTTTTAGGTATCGATTATTGACTTTTTAGCTGGCTTTTCTGCCTTGGACATGAGCTAGGACCTTAAGATTCTGCATGAAAGGAGGACTAGCAGCCGAGTTGCACGGGAGGATGTGAAAAGTGTTCATATGTAGTAAAAACCTGAGAAATCCGACCGTTTTCGTAATTTATTATCGAATGGACTTAAAGCAGTGCGTCACATTGGCAGCTCTTCTCTCTGAAACGGTTGTACTTATCGTCTGCAAAGCTATGTCGCGTGCTGCGGTATGCGGAGACACTAAATGCACTATAGTAGAACACAGATTAAGCTTTTAAGTTGATGAAATAGCCAGTAAGAAGTAGTACAATTCAAGTTTTAGGTATCGATTATGGACTTTTTGCTGGCTTTGGTGCCTTGGACATTAGCTAGGACCTTAAGATTCTGCATGAAAGGAGGACTAGCAGCCGAGTTGAACGGGAGAATGCGAAAAGTGTTCATGTGTAGTAAAATCCTGAGAAATCTGTCCGTTTACGTAATTTATTATCGAATCGACTTAAAGCCAGATTGTCACATTGGCCGCTCTTCTCTCTGAAACGGTTGTACTTATCGTCTGCAAAGCTATGTCGCGTGCTGCGGTATGCGGAGACACTAAAAGCACCATAGTAGAACACAGATTAAGCTTCTAAGTTGATGTAATAGCAAGTAAGAAGTAGTACAATTCAAGTTTTAGGTATCGAATATTGACTTTTTAGCTGGCTTTGGTGCCTTGGACATGAGCTAGGACCTTAAGATTCTGCATGAAAGGAGGACTAGCAGCCGAGTTGCACGGGAGGATGCGAAAAGTGTTCATATGTAGTAAAAACCTGAGAAATCCGTCCGTTTTCGTAATTTATTATCGAATCGACTTAAAGCAGTGCTCCACATTGCCCGCTCTTCTCTCTGAAACGGTTGTACTTATCGTCTGCAAAGCTATGTCGCGTGCTGCGGTATGCGGAGACACTAAAAGCTCCATAGTAGAACACAGATGAAGCTTCTAAGTTGATGTGATAGCCAGTAAGGAGTAGTACAATTTAAGTTTTAGGTATCGAATATTGACTTTTTAGCTGGCTTTGGTGCCTTGGACATGAGCTAGGACCTTAAGATTCTGCATGAAAGGAGGACTAGCAGCCGAGTTGCACGGGAGAATGCGAAAAGTGTTCATATGTAGTAAAAACCTGAGAAATCCGTCCGTTTTCGTAATTTATTATCGAATCGACATAAGCCAGACCGTCACATTGGCCGCTCTTCTCTCTGAAACGGTTGTACTTATCGTCTGCAAAACTATGTCGCGTGCTGCGGTATGCGGAGACACTAAAAGCACTGTAGTAGAACACAGATGATGCTTCTAAGTTGTTGTAATAGCCAGTAAGGAGTAGTACAATTCAAGTTTTAGGTATCGATTATTGACATTTTAGCCGCCTTTGGTGCCTTGAACATGAGCTAGGAACTTAAGATTCTGCATGAAAGGAGGACTAGCAGCCGAGTTGCAAGGGAGAATGTGAAAAGTGTTCATATGTAGTAAAAACCTGAGATATCCGTCCGTTTTCATCATTTGTTATAGAATCGACTTAAATCCAGATCGTCACATTGGCCGCAGTTCTGTCTGAAACGGCTGTACTTATGGTCTGCAAAGCTATGTCGCGTGCTGCGGTATGCGGAGACACTAAAAGCACCATAGTAGAACATAGATGAAGCTTCTAAGTTGATGTAATAGCCAGTAAGAAGTAGTAAAATTTACGTTTTAGGTATCGATTTTTGAATTTTTACCTGGCTTTGGAGCCTTGGACATTAGGTAGGACCTTAAGATTCTGCATGAAAGGAGGACTAGCAGCCGAGGTGCAAGGGACAATGTTAAAAGTGTTCATATGTAGTAAAAACCTGATAAATCCGTTCGTTTTTGTCATTTGTTATCGAATCGACTTAAAGCCAGATCGTCACATTGGTCGCTCTTCTCTCTGAAACGGTTGTACTTATCGTCTGCAAAGCTATGTCGCGTGCTGCGGTATACGGAGACACTAAAAGCACCATAGTAGAACACAGATGAAGCTTCTAAGTTGATGTAATAGCCAGTAAGAAGTAGTACAGTTCAAGTTTTAGGTATCGATTATTGACTATTTTGCTGGCTTTTGTGCCTTTGTACATGAGCTAGGAGCTTAAGAATCTGCATGAAAAGAGGACTAGCAGCCGCGTTGCATGGGAGAATGTGAAAAGTGTTCATATGTAGTAAAAACGTGAGGAATCCGTCCGTTTTCGTAATTTATTATCGAACCGACTTCAAGTAGTGCGTCACATTGGTCGCTCTTCTCTCTGAAACGGTTGTACTTATCGTCTGTAAAGCTATGTCGCGTGCAGCGGTATGCGGAGACACTAAAAGCACTAAAGTAAAACACAGATTAAGCTTCTAAGTTGATGTAATAGCCAGTAAGAAGTAGTACAATTCAAGTTTTAGGTATCGATTATGGACTTTTTGCTGGCTTTGGTGCCTTGGACATGGGCTAGGACCTTAAGATTCTGCATGAAAGGAGGACTAGCAGCCGAGGTGCAAGGGACAATGTTAAAAGTGTTCATATGTAGTAAAAACCTGATAAATCCGTTCGTTTTTGTCATTTGTTATCGAATCGACTTAAGGCCAGATCGTCACATTGGTCGCTCTTCTCTCTGAAACGGTTGTACTTATCGTCTGCAAAGCTATGTCGCGTGCTGCGGTATGCGGAGACACTAAAATAACCATAGTGGAACACAGATGAAGCTTCTAAGTTGATGTAATAGCAAGTAAGAAGTAGTACAATTCAAGTTTTAGGTATCGATTATTGACTTTTTAGCTGGCTTTGGTGCCTTGGACATGAGCTAGGACCTTAAGATTCTGCATAAAAGGAGGACTAGCAGCTGCGTTGCACGGGAGTATGTGAAAAGTGTTCATATGTAGTAAAAACCTGAGAAATCCGTCCATTTTCGTCATTTGTTATCGAATCGACTTAAAGCCAGATCGTCACATTGGCCCCTCTTCTCTCTGAAACGGTTGTACTTATCGTCTGCAAAGCTATGTAGCGTGCTGCGGTATGCGGAGGCACTAAAATCAACATAGCGGAACAGAGATGAAGCTTCTAAGTTGATGTAATAGCCAGTAAGAAGTAGTACAATTCAAGTTTTAGGTATCGATTATTGACTTTTTAGCTGGCTTTTCTGCCTTGGACATGAGCTAGGACCTTAAGATTCTGCATGAAAGGAGGACTAGCAGCCGAGTTGCACGGGAGGATGTGAAAAGTGTTCATATGTAGTAAAAACCTGAGAAATCCGATCGTTTTCGTAATTTATTATCGAATCGACTTAAAGCAGTGCGTCACATTGGCAGCTCTTCTCTCTGAAACGGTTGTACTTATCGTCTGCAAAGCTATGTCGCTTGCTGCGGTATGCGGAGACACTAAATGCACTATAGTAGAACACAGATGATGCTTCTAAGTTGTTGTAATAGCCAGTAAGGAGTAGTACAATTCAAGTTTTAGGTATCGATTATTGACATTTTAGCCGGCTTTGGTGCCTTGAACATGAGCTAGGAACTTAAGATTCTGCATGAAAGGAGGACTAGCAGCCGAGTTGCAAGGGAGAATGTGAAAAGTGTTCATATGTAGTAAAAACCTGAGAAATCCGTCCGTTTTCATCATTTGTTATAGAATCGACTTAAATCCAGATCGTCACATTGGCCGCAGTTCTGTCTGAAACGGCTGTACTTATCGTCTGCAAAGCTATGTCGCGTGCTGCGGTATGCGGAGACACTAAAAGCACTGTAGTAGAACACAGATGATGCTTCTAAGTTGTTGTAATAGCCAGTAAGGAGTAGTACAATTCAAGTTTTAGGTATCGATTATTGACATTTTAGCCGGCTTTGGTGCCTTGAACATGAGCTAGGAACTTAAGATTCTGCATGAAAGGAGGACTAGCAGCCGAGTTGCAAGGTAGAATGTGAAAAGTGTTCATATGTAGTAAAAACCTGAGAAATCCGTCCGTTTTCATCATTTGTTATAGAATCGACTTAAATCCAGATCGTCACATTATCCGCAGTTCTGTCTGAAACGGCTGTACTTATCGTCTGCAAAGCTATGTCGCGTGCTGCGGTATGCGGAGACACTAAAAGCACTGTAGTAGAACACAGATGATGCTTCTAAGTTGTTGTAATAGCCAGTAAGGAGAAGTACAATTCAAGTTTTAGGTATCGATTATTGACATTTTAGCCGGCTTTGGTGCCTTGAACATGAGCTAGGAACTTAAGATTCTGCATGAAAGGAGGACTAGCAGCCGAGTTGCAAGGGAGGATGTGAAAAGTGTTCATATGTAGTAAAAACCTGATAAATCCGTTCGTTTTCGTCATTTGTTATCGAATCGACTTAAAGCCAGATCGTCACATTGGACGCTCTTCTCTCTGAAACGGTTGTACTTATCGTCTGCAAAACTATGTCGCGTGCTGCGGTATGCGGAGACACTAAAAGCACTGTAGTAGAACACAGATGATGCTTCTAAGTTGTTGTAATAGCCAGTAAGAAGTAGTACAATTCAAGTTTTAGGTATCGATTATTGACATTTTAGCCGGCTTTGGTGCCTTGAACATGAGGTAGGAACTTAAGATTCTGCATGGAAGGAGGACTAGCAGCCGAGTTGCAAGGGAGAATGTGAAAAGTGTTCATATGTAGTAAAAACCTGAGAAATCCGTCCGTTTTCATCATTTGTTATAGAATCGACTTAAATCCAGATCGTCACATTGGCCGCAGTTCTGTCTGAAACGGCTGTACTTATCGTCTGCAAAGCTATGTCGCGTGCTGCGGTATGCGGAGACACTAAAAGCACCATAGTAGAACATAGATGAAGCTTCTAAGTTGATGTAATAGCCAGTAAGAAGTAGTACATTTTACGTTTTAGGTATCGATTTTTGACTTTTTAGCTGGCTTTGGAGCCTTGGACATGAGGTAGGACCTTAAGATTCTGCATGAAAGGAGGACTAGCAGCCGAGTTGCAAGGGACAATGTTAAAAGTGTTCATATGTAGTAAAAACCTGCGAAATCCGTCCGTTTTCGTCATTTGTTATCGAATCAACTTGAAGCCAGATCGTCACATTGGCCGCTCTTCTCTCTGAAGCGGTTGTACTTATCGTCTGCAAAGCTATGTCGCGTGATGCGGTATGCGGAGACACTAAAAGCACCATAGTAGAACACAGATGAAGCTTCTAAGTTGATGTAATAGCCAGTAAGAAGTAGTAAAATTCAAGTTTTAGGTATCGATTACTGACTATTTTGCTAGCTTTGGTGCCTTGGACATGAGCTAGGACCTTAAGATTCTGCATGAAAGGAGAACTAGCAGCCGCGTTGCACGGGAGTATGTGAAAAGTGTTCATATGTAGTAAAAACCTGAGAAATCCGTCCGTTTTCGTCATTTGTTATCGAATCGACTTAAAGCCAGATCGTCACATTGGCCGCTCTTCTCTCTGAAACGGTAGTACTTATCGTCTGCAAAGCTATGTCGCGTGCTGCGGTATGCGGAGACACTAAAAGCACCATAGTGGAACACAGATGAGGCTTCTAAGTTGATGTAATAGCCAGTAAGAAGTAGTACAGTTCAAGTTTTAGGTATCGATTATTGACTATTTTGCTGGCTTTTGTGCCTTGGACATGATCTAGGAGCTTAAGATTATGCATGAAAGGAGGACTAGCAGCCGCGTTGCACGGGAGTATGTGAAAAGTGTTCATATGTAGTAAAAACCTGAGAAATCCGTCCGTTTTCGTCCTTTGTTATCGAAACAAGTTAAAGCCAGATCGTCACATTGGCCGCTCTTCTCTCTGAAACGGTTGTACTTATCGTCTGCAAAGCTATGTCGCACGCTGCAGTATGCGGAGACACTAAAAGCACCATAGTAGAACACACATGAAGCTTCTAAGTTGATGTAATAGCAAGTAAGAAGAAGTACAATTCAAGTTTTAGGTATCGATTATTGACTTTTTAGCTGGCTTTGGTACATTGGACATGAGCTAGGAGCTTAAGATTCTGCATGAAAGGAGGACTAGCAGCCGAGTTGCACGGGTGAATGCGAAAAGTGTTCATATGTAGTAAAAACCTGAGAAACCCGTCCGTTTTCGTCATTTGTTATCGAATCGACTTAAAGCCAGATCGTCACATTGGCCGGTGTTCTCTCTGAAACGGTTGTACATATCGTCTGCAAAGGTATGTGGAGTGCTGCGGTATGTGGAGACACTAAAAGCACCATAGTAGAACATAGATGAAGCTTCTAAGTTGATGTAATAGCCAGTAAGAAGTAGTACAATTTACTATTTAGGAATCGATTTTTGACTTTTTAGCTGGCTTTGGAGCCTTGGACATGAGCTAGGACCTTAAGATTCTGCTTGAAAGGAGGACTAGCAGCCGCGTTGCACGGGAGTATGTGAAAAGTGTTCATATGTAGTAAAAACCTGAGAAATCCGTCCGTTTTCGTCATTTGTTATGGAATCGACTTAAAGCCAGGTCGTCACATTGGCCGCTCTTCTCTCTGTAACGGTTGTACTTATAGTCTGCAAAGCTATGTCGCGTGCTGCGGTATGCGGAGACACTAAACCACCATAGTAGAACATAGATGAAGCTTCTAAGTTGATGTAATAGCCAGTAAGAAGTAGTACAATTTACGTTTTAGGTATCGATTTTTGACTTTTTAGCTGTCTTTGGAGCCTTGGACATGAGCTAGGAATTAAGATTCTGCATGAAAGGAGGACTAGCAGCCGAGTTGCATGGGACAATGTGAAAAGTGTTCATATGTAGTAAAAACCTAAAGAAATCCGTCCGTTCTCGTCATTTGTTATGGAATCGACTTAAAGCCAGATCGTCACATTGGCCGCTCTTCTCACTGTAAAGGTTGTACTTATCGTCTGCAAAGCTATGTCGCGTGCTGCGGTATGCGGAGACACGAAAAGCACCATAGTAGAACACAGATGAAGCTTCTAAGTTGATGTAATAGCTAGTAAGAAGTAGTACAATTCAAGTTTTAGTTATCGATTATTGACTATTTTGCTGGCTTTTGTGCCTTTTTACATGAGCTAGGAGCTTACGATTTTGCATGAAAGGAGGACTAGCAGCCGCGTTGCACGGTAGTATGTGAAAAGTGTTCATATGTAGTAAAAACCTGAGAAATACGTCCGTTTTCGTCATTTGTTATCGAATCGATTTAAACCCAGATTGTAACATTGGCCCCTCTTCTCTGAAACGGTTGTACTTATCGTCTGCAAAGCTATGTCGCGTGCTGCGGTGTACGGAGACACTAAAAGCACCATAGTAGAACACAGATGAAGCTTCTAAGTTGATGTAATAGCCAGTAAGAAGTAGTACAGTTCAAGTTTTAGGTATCGATTATTGACTATTTTGCTGACTTTGGTGCCTTTGTACATGAGCTAGGAGCTTAAGAATCTGCATGAAAAGATGCCTAGCAGCCGCGTTGCACGGGAGTATGTGAAAAGTTTTCATATGTAGTAACAACCTGAGAAATCCGTCCGTTTTCGTCATTTGTTATCGAATCGACTTAAAGCCAGATCGTAACATTGGCCGCTCTTCTCTCTGAAACGGTTGTACTTATCGTCTGCAAAGCTATGTTTCGTGCTGCGGTAAGCGGAGACACTAAACCACCATAGTAGAACATAGATGAAGCTTCTAAGTTGATGTAATGGCCAGTAAGAAGTAGTACAATTTACGTTTTAGGTATCGATTACTGACTATTTTGCTGGCTTTGGTGCCTTGGACATGAGCTAGGACCTTAAGATTCTGCATGAAAGGAGAACTAGCAGCCGCGTTGCACGGGAGTATGTGAAAAGTGTTCATATGTAGTAAAAACCTGAGAAATCCGTCCGTTTTCGTCATTTGTTATCGAATCGACTTAAAGCCAGATCGTCACATTGGCCGCTCTTCTCTCTGAAACGGTTGTACTTATCGTCTGCAAAGCTATGTCGCGTGCTGCAGTATGCGGAGACACTAAAAGCACAATAGTAGAACACACATAAAGCTTCTAAGTTGATGTAATAGAAAGTAAGAAGTAGTAAATTCAAGTTTTAGGTATCGATTATTGTCTTTTTAGCTGGCTTTGGTACATTGGACATGAGCTAGGACCTTAAGATTCAGCATGAAAGGAGGACTAGCAGCCGCGTTGCACGGGTGAATGCGAAAAGTGTTCATATGTAGTAAAAACCTGAGAAACCCGTCCGTTTTCGTCATTTGTTATCGAATCGACTTAAAGACAGATCGTCACATTGGCCGGTCTTCTCTCTGAAACGGTTGTACTTATCGTCTGCAAAGGTATGTCGAGTGCTGCGGTATGTGGAGACACTAAAAGCACCATAGCAGAACACAGATGAAGCTTCTAAGTTGATTTAATAGCAAGTAAGAAGTAGTACAATTCAAGTTTTAGGTATCGATTATTGACTTTTTAGCCGGCTTTGGTGCCTTGGACATGAGCTAGGACCTTAAGATTCTGCATGAAAGGAGGACTAGCAGCCGAGTTGCAAGGGAGAATGTTAAAAGTGTTCATATGTAGTAAAAACCTGAGAAATCCGTTCGTTTTCGTCATTTGTTATCGAATCGACTTAAAGCCAGATCGTCACATTGGCCGTTCTTCTCTCTGAAATGGTTGTACTTATCGTCTGCAAAGCTATGTCGCGTGCTGCGGTATGCGGAGACACTAAAAGCACCATAAATGAACACAGATGAAGCTTCTAAGTTGATGTAATAGCCAGTAAGAAGTAGTGCAGTTCAAGTTTTAGTTATCGATTATTGACTATTTTGCTGGCTTTTGTGCCTTTGTACATGAGCTAGGAGCTTACGATTTTGCATGAAAGGAGGACTAGCAGCCGCGTTGCACGGGAGTATGTGAAAAGTGTTCATATGTAGTAAAAACCAGAGAAATACGTCCGTTTTCATCATTTGTTATCGAATCGACTGAAAGCCAGATCGTCACATTGGCCGCTCTTCTCTCTGAAACGGTTGTACTTATCGTCTGCAAAGCTATGTCGCGTGCTGCGGTATGCGGAGACACTTAAATCACCATTGTAGAACACAGATGAAACTTCTAAGTTGAAGTAATATCCAGTTAAATGTAGTACAATTCAAGACTTATGTTCGATTATTGACTTTTTACCATTCTTTGGTGCCTTGGACATGAGATAGGACCTTAAGATTCTGCATGAGAGGAGGACTAGCAGCCGAGTTGCATGGGAGAATGTGAAAAGTGTTCATATGTAGTAAAAACCTGAGAAATCCGTCCGTTTTCGTCATTTGTTATCGAATCGACTTAAACCCAGATTGTCACATTGGCCCCTCTCCTCTGAAACGGTTGTACTTATCGTCTGCAAAGCTATGTCGCGTGCTGCGGTATACGGAGACACTAAAAGCACCATAGTAGAACACAGATGAAGCTTCTAAGTTGATGTAATAGCCAGTAAGAAGTAGTACAGTTCAAGTTTTAGGTATCGATTATTGACTATTTTGCTGGCTTTTGTGCCTTTGTACATGAGCTAGGAGATAAGAATCTGCATGAAAAGAGGACTAGCAGCCGCGTTGCACGTTAGTATGTGAAAAGTGTTCATATGTAGTAACAACCTGAGAAATCCGTCCGTTTTCGTCATTTGTTATCGAATCGACTTAAAGCCAGATCGTCACATTGTCCGCTCTTCTCTCTGAAACGGTTGTACTTATCGTCTGCAAAGCAATGTCGCGTGCTGCGGTATGCGGAGACACTAAACCACCATAGTAGAACATAGATGAAGCTTCTAAGTTGATGTAATAGCCAGTAAGAAGTAGTACAATTTACGTTTTAGGTATCGATTTTTGACTTTTTAGCTGGCTTTGGAGCCTTGGACAAGAGCTAGGACCTTAAGATTCTGCTTGAAAGGAGGACTAGCAGTCGAGTTGCACGGGAGAATGTGAAAAATGTTCATATGTAGTAAAAACCTGAGAAATCCGTCCGTTTTCGTCATTTGTTATCGAATCGACTTAAAGCCAGATCGTCACATTGGCCGTTCTTCTCTCTGAAACGGTTGTACTTATCGTCTGCAAAGCTATGTCGCGTGCTGCGGTATGCGGAGACACTAAAAGCACCATAAATGATCACAGATGAAGCTTCTAAGTTGATGTAATAGCCAGTAAGAAGTAGTGCAGTTCAAGTTTTAGTTATCGATTATTG
The DNA here is from genome assembly GCF_023897955.1 of Schistocerca gregaria. Classification (NCBI taxonomy): domain Eukaryota; kingdom Metazoa; phylum Arthropoda; class Insecta; order Orthoptera; family Acrididae; genus Schistocerca; species Schistocerca gregaria. Next base: position 145,882 of record NW_026061864.1, on the reverse strand, counting down.
AATATTTTGCTGGCTTTTGTGCCTATGTACATGAGCTAGGAGCTTACGATTCTGCATGAAAGGAGGACTAGCAGCCGCGTTGCACGGGAGTATGTGAAAAGTGTTCATATGTAGTAAAAACCAGAGAAATCCGTCCGTTTTCGTCATTTGTTATCGAATCGACTTAAAGATAGATCGTCACATTGGCCGCTCTTCTCTCTGAAACGGTAGTACTTATCGTCTGCATAGCTATGTCGCGTGCTGCGGTATACGGAGACACTAAAAGCACCATAGTAGAACACAGATGAAGCTTCTAAGTTGATGTAATAGCTAGTAAGAAGTAGTACAGTTCAAGATTTAGGTATCGATTATTGACTATTTAGCTGGCTTTGGTGACTTGGACATGAGCTAGGAGCTTAAGATTCTGCATGAAAGAAGGACTAGCAGCCGCGTTGCACGGGAGTATGTGAAAAGTGTTCATATGTAGTAAAAACCTGAGAAATCCGTCCGTTTTCATCATTTGTTATCGAATCGACTGAAAGCCAGATCGTCACATTGGCCGCTCTTCTCTCTGAAACGGTTGTACTTATCGTCTGCAAAGCTATGTCGCGTTCTGCGGTATGCGGAGACACTTAAATCACCATTGTAGAACACAGATGAAGCTTCTAAGTTGAAGTAATATCCAGTTAGATGTAGTACAATTCAAGACTTAGGTTCGATTACTGACTTTTTACCATTCTTTGGTGCCTTGGACATGAGCTAGGACCTTAAGATTCTGCATGAAAGGAGGAATAGCAGCCGAGTTGCATGGGAGTATGTGAAAAGTGTTCATATGTAGTAAAAACCTGAGAAATCCGTCCGTTTTCGTCATTTGTTATCGAATCGACTTAAACCCAGATTGTCACATTGGCCCCTCTTCTCTGAAACGGTTGTACTTATCGTCTGCAAAGCTATGTCGCGTGCTGCGGTATACGGATACACTAAAAGCACCATAGTAGAACACAGATGAAGCTTCTAAGTTGATGTAATAGCCAGTAAGAAGTAGTACAATTTACGTTTTAGGTATTGATTTTTGAATTTTTAGCTGGCTTTGGAGCCTTTGACATGAGCTAGGACCTTAAGATTCTGCTTGAAAGGAGGACTAGCAGCCTAGTTGCATGGGAGAATGTGAAAAGTGTTTATATGTAGTAAAAACCTATTGAAATCCGTCCGTTTTCGTCATTAGTTATGGAATCGACTTAAAGCCAGATCGTCACATTGGCCGCTCTTCTCACTGTAAAGGTTGTACTTATCGTCTGCAAAGCTATGTCGCGTGCTGCGGTATGCGGAGACACTAAAAGCACCATAGTAGAACACAGATGAAGCTTCTAAGTTGATGTAATAGCTAGTAAGAAGTAGTACAGTTCAAGTTTTAGGTATCGATTATTGACTATTTAGCTGGCTTTGGTGCCTTGGACATGTGCTAGGAGCTTAAGATTCTGCATGAAAGGAGGACTAGCAGCCGCGTTGCACGGGAGTATGTGAAAAATGTTAATATGTAGTAAAAACCTAAAAAAATCCGTCCGTTTTCGTCATTTGTTATCGAATCGACTTAAAGCCAGATCGTCACATTGGCCGCTCTTCTCTCTGAAACGGTTGTACTTATCGTCTGCAAAGCTATGTCGCGTGCTGCGGTATGCGGAGACACTAAAAGCACCATAGTAGAACACAGATGAAGCTTCTAAGTTGATGTAATAGCCAGTAAGAAGTAGTACAATTCAAGTTTTATGTATCGATTATTGACTTTTTAGCTGGCTTTGGTGCCTTGGACATTAGCTAGGAGCTTAAGATTCTGCATGAAAGAAGGATTAGCAGCCGAGTTGCACGGGAGAATGTGACAAGTGTTCAAATGTAGTAAAAACCTGAGAAATACGTCCGTTTTCGTCATTTGTTATCTAATCGACTTAAAGCCAGATCGTCACATTGGCCGATCTTCTCTCTGAAACGGTAGTACTTATCGTCTGCAAAGCTATGTCGCGTGCTGCGGTATGCGGAGACACTAAAAAAACCATAGTAGAACATAGATGAAGCTTCTAAGTTGATGTAATAGCCAGTAAGAAGTAGTACAATTTACGTTTTAGGTATCGATTTTTGACTTTTTAGCTGGCTTTGGTGCCTTGGACATGAGCTAGGACCTTAAGATTCTGCATGAAAGGAGGACTAACAGCCGAGTTTCATGGGAGAATGCGAAAAGTGTTCATATGTAGTATAAACCTGAGAAATCCGTCCGTTTTCGTCATTTGTTATCGAATCGACTTAAAGCAAGATCGTCACATTGGCCGCTCTTCTCTCTGAAACGGTTGTACTTATCGTCTGCAAAGCTATGTCGCGTGCTGCGGTATGCGGAGACACTAAAAGCACCATAGTAGAACACAGATGAAGCTTCTAAGTTGATGTAATAGCCAGTAAGAAGTAGTACAATTCAAGTTTTAGGTATCGATTATTGACTATTTAGCTGGCTTTGGTGCCTTGGACATGAGCTAGGAGCTTAAGATTCCGCATGAAAGGAGGACTAGCAGCCGCGTTGCACGGGAGTATGTGAAAAGTGTTCATATGTAGTAAAAACCAGAGAAATCCGTCCGTTTTCGTCATTTGTTATCGAATCGACTGAAAGCCAGATCGTCACATTGGCCGCTCTTCTCTCTGAAACGGTTGTACTTATCGTCTGCAAAGCTATGTCGCGTGCTGCGGTATGCGGAGACATTGAAATCACCATTGTATAACACAGATGAAGCTTCTAAGTTGAAGTAATATCCAGTTAAATGTAGTACAATTCAAGACTTAGGTTCGATTATTGACTTTTTACCATTCTTTGGTGCCTTGGACATGAGCTAGGAGCTTAAGATTCTGCATGAAAGGAGGACTAGCAGCCGAGTTGCATGGGAGAATGTGAAAAGTGTTCATATGTAGTAAAAACCTGAGAAATCCGTCCGTTTTCGTCATTTGTTATCGAATCGACTTAAACCCAGATTGTCACATTGGCCCCTCTTCCCTGAAACGGTTGTACTTATCGTCTGCAAAGCTATGTCGCAGTGCTGCGGTATACGGAGACACTAAAAGCACCATAGTAGAACACATATGAAGCTTCTAAGTTGATGTAATAGCCAGTAAGAAGTAGTACAGTTCAAGTTTTAGGTATCGATTATTGACTATTTTGCTGGCTCTTGTGCCTTTGTACATGATCTAGGAGCTTAAGAATCTGCATGAAAGGAGGACTAGCAGCCGCGTTGCACGGGAGTATGTGAAAAGTGTTCATATGTAGTAACAACCTGAGAAATCCGTCCGTTTTCGTCATTTGTTATCGAATCGACTTAAAGCCAGATCGTCACATTGGCCGCTCTTCTCTCTGAAACGGTTGTACTTATCGTCTGCAAAGCTATGTCGCGTGCTGCGGTATGCGGAGACACTAAACCACCATAGTAGAACATAGATGAAGCTTCTAAGTTGATGTAGCCAGTAAGAAGTAGTACAATTTACGTTTTAGGTATCGATTTTTGACTTTTTAGCTGGCTTTGGAGACTTGGACATGAGCTAGGAATTAAGATTCTGCATGAAAGGAGGACTAGCAGCCGAGTTGCATGGGAGAATGTGAAAAGTGTTCATATGTAGTAAAAACCTTAAGAAATCAGTCCGTTTTCGTCATTTGTTATGGAATCGACTTAAAGCCAGATCGTCACATTGGCCGCTCTTCTCACTGTAAAGGTTGTACTTATCGTCTGCAAAGCTATGTCGCGTCCTGTGGTATGCGGAGACACTAAAAGCACCATAGTAGAACACAGACGAAGCTTCTAAGCTGATGTAATAGCTAGTAAGAAGTAGTAAAGTTCAAGTTTTAGGTATCGATTATTGACTATTTAGATGGCTTTGGTGCCTTGGACATTAGCTAGGAGCTTAAGATTCTGCATGAAAGGAGGACTAGCAGCCGCGTTGCACGGGAGTATGTGAAAAGTGTTCATATGTAGTAAAAACCTGAGAAATCCGTCCGTTTTCGTCATTTGTTGACGAATCGACTGAAAGCCAGATCGTCACATTGGTCGCTCTTCTCTCTGAACGGTTGTACTTATCGTCTGCAAAGCTATGTCGCGTGCTGCGGTATGCGGAGACACTAAAAGCACCATAGTAGAACACAGATGAAGCTTCTAAGTAATGTAATAGCCAGTAACAAGTAGTACAGTTCAACTTTTAGGTATCGATTATTGACTTTTTAGCTATCTTTGGTGCCTTGGACATGCGCTTGGACCTTAAGATTCTGCATGAAAGGAGGACTAGCAGCCGCGTTGCATGGGAGTATGTGAAAAGTGTTCATATGTAGTAAAAACCTGAGAAATCCGTCCGTTTTCGTCATTTGTTATCGAATCGATTTAAAGCCAGATCGTCACATTGGCCGCCCTTCTCTCTGAAACGGTTGTACTTATCGTCTGCAAAGCTATGTCGCGTGCTGCGGTATGCGGAGACACTAAAAGCACCATAGTAGAACACAGATGAAGCTTCTAAGTTGATGTAATAGCATGCAGGAAGTAGTACAATTCAAGTTTTAGTTATCGATTATTAATTTTTAGCTGGCTTTGGTGCCTTGGATATGAGATAGGACCTTATGATTCTGCATGAAAGGAGGACTAGCAGTCGAGTTGCACGCGAGAATGTGAAAAATGTTCATATGTAGTAAAAACCTAAAGAAATCCGTCCGTTTTCATCATTTGTTATCGAATCGACTTAAAGCCAGATCGTCACATTGGCCGCTCTTCTCTCTGAAACGGTTGTACTTATCGTCTGCAAAGCTATGTCGCGTGCTGCGGTAAGCGGAGACACTAAAAGCACCATAGTAGAACACAGATGAAGCTTCTAAGTTGATGTAATAGCCAGTAAGAAGTAGTACAATTCAAGTTTTAGGAATCGATTATTGACTATTTAACTGGCTTTGGTGCCTTGGACATGAGCTAGGAGCTTAAGATTCTGCATGAAAGGAGGACTAGCAGCCGCGTTGCACGGGAGTATGTGAAAAGTGTTCATATGTAGTAAAAACCAGAGAAATCCGTCCGTTTTCGTCATTTGTTATCGAATCGACTGAAAGCCAGATCGTCACATTGGCCGCTCTTCTCTCTGAAACGGTTGTACTTATCGTCTGCAAAGCTATGTCGCGTGCTGCGGTATGCGGAGACACTAAAATCACCATTGTATAACACAGATGAAGCTTCTAAGTTGAAGTAATATCCAGTTAAATGTAGTACAATTCAAGACTTAGGTTCGATTATTGACTTTTTACCATTCTTTGGTGCCTTGGACATGAGCTAGGAGCTTAAGATTCTGCATGAAAGGAGGACTAGCAGCCGAGTTGCATGGGAGAATGTGAAAAGTGTTCATATGTAGTAAAAACCTGAGAGATCCGTCCGTTTTCGTCATTTGTTATCGAATCGACTTAAACCCAGATTGTCACATTGGCCCCTCTTCCCTGAAACGGTTGTACTTATCGTCTGCAAAGCTATGTCGCGTGCTGCGGTATACGGAGGCACTAAAAGCACCATAGTAGAACACAGATGAAGCTTCTAAGTTGATGTAATAGCCAGTAAGAAGTAGTATAGTTCAAGTTTTAGGTATCGATTATTGACTATTTTGCTGGCTTTTGTACCTTTGTACATGAGCTAGGAGCTTAAGATTCTGCATGAAAGGAGGACTAGCAGCCGCGTTGCACGGGAGTATGTGAAAAGTGTTCATATGTAGTAACAACCTGAGAAATCCGTCCGTTTTCGTCATTTGTTATCGAATCGACTTAAAGCCAGATCGTCACATTGGCCGCTCTTCTCTCTAAAACGGTTGTACTTATCGTCTGCAAAGCTATGTCGCGTGCTGCGGTATGCGGAGACACTAAACCACCATAGTAGAACATAGATGAAGCTTCTAAGTTGATGTAGCCAGTAAGAAGTAGTACAATTTACGTTTTAGGTATCGATTTTTGACTTTTTAGCTGGCTTTGGAGACTTGGACATGAGCTAGGAATTAAGATTCTGCATGAAAGGAGGACTAGCAGCCGAGTTGCATGGGAGAATGTGAAAAGTGTTCATATGTAGTAAAAACCTAAAGAAATCCGTCAGTTTTCGTCATTTGTTATGGAATCGACTTAAAGCCAGATCGTCACATTGGCCGCTCTTCTCACTGTAAAGGTTGTACTTATCGTCTGCAAAGCTATGTCGCGTGCTGCGGTATGCGGAGACACTAAAAGCACCATAGTAGAACACAGATGAAGCTTCTAAGTTGATGTAATAGCCAGTAAGAAGTAGTACAATTCAAGTTTAATTATCGATTATTGACTTTTTAGCCGGCTTTGCTGCCTTGAACATGAGCTAGGACCTTAAGATTCTGCATGAAAGGAGGACTAGCAGCCGAGTTGCACGGGAGAATGTCAAAAGTGTTCATATGTAGTAAAAACCTGAGAAATCCGTCCGTTTTCATAATTTGTTATAGAATCTACTTAAATCAGGATCATCACATTGGCTGCAGTTCTGTCTGAAACGGTTGTACTTTTCGTCTGCAAAGCTATGTCGCGTGCTGCGGTATGCGGAGACAATAAAGCACCATAGTAGAACCTAGATGAAGCTTCTAAGTTGATGTAATAGCCAGTAAGAAGTAGTACAATTTACGTTTTATGTATCGATTTTTGACTTTTTAGCTGGCTTTGGTGCCTTGGACATGAGCTAGGACCTTAAGATTCTGCATCAAAGGAGGACTAGCAGCCGAGTTTCATGGGAGAATGCGAAAAGTGTTCATATGTAGTAAAAACCTGAGAAATCCGTCCGTTTTCGTCGTTTGTTATCGAATCGACTTAAAGCAAGATCGTCACATTGGCCGCTCTTCTCTCTGAAACGGTTGTACTTATCGTCTGCAAAGCTATGTCGCGTGCTGCGGTATGCGGAGGCACTAAACGCACCATAGTAGAACACAGATGAAGCTTCGAAGTTGATGTAATAGCCAGTATGAAGTAGTACAATTGAAGTTATAGGTATCGATTATTGACCTTTTTTCTGGCTTTGGTGCCTTGGACATGAGCTAGGACCTTAAGATTCTGTATGAAAGGAGGACTAGCTGCCGAGTTGCATGGGAGAATGTGAAAAGTGTTCATATGTAGTAAAAACCTGAGAAATCCGTCCGTTTTCGTTATTTGTTATCGAATCGACTTAAAGCCAGATCGTCACATTGGCCCCTCTTCTCTGAAACGGTTGTACTTATCGTCTGCAAAGCTATGTCGCGTGCTGCGGTATACGGAGACACTAAAAGCACCATAGTAGAACACAGGTGAAGCTCCTAAGTTGATGTAATAGCGAGTGAGAAGTAGAACAATTCAAGTCTTAGGTATCGATTATTGAATTTTTAGCTGGCTTTGGTGCCTTGGACATGAGCTAGGACCTTAAGATTCTGCATGAAAGGAGAACTAGCAGCCGCGTTGCACGGCTGTATGTGAATAGTGTTCATATGTAGTAAAAACCTGAGAAATCCGTCCGTTTTCGTCATTTGTTATCGAATCGACTTAAAGCAAGATCGTCACATTGGCCGCTCTTCTCTCTGAAACGGTTGTACTTATCGTCTGCAAAGCTATGTCGCGTGCTGCGGTATGCGGAGACACTAAAAGCACCATAGTAGAACACAGATGAAGCTTCTAAGTTGATGTAATAACCAGTAAGAAGTAGTACAATTCAAGTTTTAGGTATAGATTATTGACTTTTTAACTGGCTTTGGTGCCTTGGACATGAGCTAGGACCTTAAGATTCTGCATGAAAGAAGGACTAGCAGCCGAGTTGCACGGGAGAATGTGACAATTGTTCATATGTAGTACAAACCTGAGAAATCCGTCCGTTTTCGTCATTTGTTATGGAATCGACTTAAAGCCATATCGTCACATTGGCCGCTCTTCTCTCTGAAACGGTTGTACTTATCGTCTGCACAGCTATGTCGCGTGCAGCGGTATGCGGAGACACTAAAAGCACCATAGTAGAACACAGATTAAGCTTCTAAGTTGATGTAATAGCCAGTAAGAAGTAGTAAAATTCAAGTTTTAGGTATCAACTATTGACTTTTTACCTGGCTTTGATGCCTTGGACATGAGCTAGGACCTTAAGATTCAGTATGAAAGGAGGACTAGCAGCCGCGTTGCATGGAAGAATGTGAAAAGTGTTCATATGTAGTAAAAACCTGAGAAATCCGTCCGTTTTCGTCATTTGTTATCGAATCAACTTAAAGCCAGATCGTCATATTGGCCGCTCTTCTCTCTGAAACGGTTGTACTTATCGTCTGCAAAGCTATGTCGCGTGCTGCGTTATGCGGAGACACTAAAATCACCACAGTGGAACACAGATGAAGCTTCTAAGTTGATGTAATAGCCAGTATAAGTAGTACAATTCAAGTTTTAGGTATCGATTATTGACTTTTTAGGTGGCTTTGATGCCTTGGACATGAGGTAGGACCTTAAGATTCAGTATGAAAGGAGGACTAGAAGCCGAGTTGCATGGGAGAATGGTAAAAGTGTTCATATGTAGTAAGAACCTGAGAAATCCGTCCGTTTTCGTCATTTGTTATGGAATCAACTTAAAGCCAGATCGTCACATTGGCCGCTCTTCTCTCTGAAACGGTTGTACTTATCATCTGCAAAGCTATGTCGCGTGCTGCGTTATGCGGAGACACTAAAATCACCACAGTGGAACACAGATGAAGCTTCTAAGTTGATGTAATAGCCAGTAAGAAGTAGTACAATTCAAGTTTTAGGTATCGATAATTGACTTTTTAGCTGGCTTTGATGCCTTGGACATGAGCTAGGACCTTAAGATTCTGCATGAAAGGAGGACTAGCAGCCGAGTTGCATGGGAGAATGTGACAAGTGTTCATATGTAGTAAAAACCTGAGAAATCCGTCCATTTTCGTCATTTGTTATCGAATCGATTTAAAGCCAGATCGTCACATTGGCCGCTCTCCTCTCTGAAACGGTTGTACTTATCGTCTGCAAAGCTATGTCGCGTGCTGCGGTATGCGGAGACTCTAAAAGCACCATGATTGAACACAGATGAAGCTACTAAGTTGATGTAATAGCAAGCAAGAAGTAGTACAATTCAAGTTTTTGGTATCGATTATTGACTTTTTAGCCGGCTTTGGTGCCTTGGACATGAGCTAGGACCTTAAGATTCTGCATGAAAGGAGGACTAGCGGGCGAGTTGAACGGGTGAATGTGAGAAGTGTTCATATGTAGTAAAAACCTGAGAAATCCGACCGTTTTCGTCATTTGTTATCGAATCGACTTAAAGATAGATCGTCACAGTGGCCGTTCTTCTCCCTGAAACGGTTGTACTTAACGTCTGCAAAGCTATGTCGCGTGCTGCGGTATGCGGATACACTAAAAGCACCATAGTAGAACACAGATGAAGCTTCGAAGTTGATGTAATAGCCAGTAAGAAGTAGTATAGTTCAAGTTTTAGGTATCGATTATTGACTATTTTGCTGGCTTTTGTACCTTTGTACATGAGCTAGGAGCTTAAGAATCTGCATGAAAGGAGGACTAGCAGCCGCGTTGCACGGGAGTATGTGAAAAGTGTTCATATGTAGTAACAACCTGAGAAATCCGTCCGTTTTCGTCATTTGTTATCGAATCGACTTAAAGCCAGATCGTCACATTGGCCGCTCTTCTCTCTAAAACGGTTGTACTTATCGTCTGCAAAGCTATGTCGCGTGCTGCGGTATGGGGAGACACTAAACCACCATAGTAGAACATAGATGAAGCTTCTATGTTGATGTAGCCAGTAAGAAGTAGTACAATTTACGTTTTAGGTATCGATTTTTGACTTTTTAGCTGGCTTTGGAGACTTGGACATGAGCTAGGAATTAAGATTCTGCATGAAAGGAGGACTAGCAGCCGAGTTGCATGGGAGAATGTGAAAAGTGTTCATATGTAGTAAAAACCTAAAGAAATCCGTCAGTTTTCGTCATTTGTTATGGAATCGACTTAAAGCCAGATCGTCACATTGGCCGCTCTTCTCACTGTAAAGGTTGTACTTATCGTCTGCAAAGCTATGTCGCGTGCTGCGGTATGCGGAGACACTAAAGGCACCATAGTAGAACACAGATGAAGCTTCTAAGTTGATGTAATAGCCAGTAAGAAGTAGTACAATTCAAGTTTAATTATCGATTATTGACTTTTTAGCCGGCTTTGCTGCCTTGAACATGAGCTAGGACCTTAAGATTCTGCATGAAAGGAGGACTAGCAGCCGAGTTGCACGGGAGAATGTCAAAAGTGTTCATATGTAGTAAAAACCTGAGAAATCCGTCCGTTTTCATAATTTGTTATAGAATCTACTTAAATCAGGATCATCACATTGGCTGCAGTTCTGTCTGAAACGGTTGTACTTTTCGTCTGCAAAGCTATGTCGCGTGCTGCGGTATGCGGAGACAATAAAGCACCATAGTAGAACCTAGATGAAGCTTCTAAGTTGATGTAATAGCCAGTAAGAAGTAGTACAATTTACGTTTTATGTATCGATTTTTGACTTTTTAGCTGGCTTTGGTGCCTTGGACATGAGCTAGGACCTTAAGATTCTGCATCAAAGGAGGACTAGCAGCCGAGTTTCATGGGAGAATGCGAAAAGTGTTCATATGTAGTAAAAACCTGAGAAATCCGTCCGTTTTCGTCGTTTGTTATCGAATCGACTTAAAGCAAGATCGTCACATTGGCCGCTCTTCTCTCTGAAACGGTTGTACTTATCGTCTGCAAAGCTATGTCGCGTGCTGCGGTATGCGGAGGCACTAAACGCACCATAGTGGAACACAGATGAAGCTTCGAAGTTGATGTAATAGCCAGTATGAAGTAGTACAATTGAAGTTATAGGTATCGATTATTGACCTTTTTTCTGGCTTTGGTGCCTTGGACATGAGCTAGGACCTTAAGATTCTGTATGAAAGGAGGACTAGCTGCCGAGTTGCATGGGAGAATGTGAAAAGTGTTCATATGTAGTAAAAACCTGAGAAATCCGTCCATTTTCGTCATTTGTTATCGAATCGATTTAAAGCCAGATCGTCACATTGGCCGCTCTCCTCTCTGAAACGGTTGTACTTATCGTCTGCAAAGCTATGTCGCGTGCTGCGGTATGCGGAGACTCTAAAAGCACCATGATTGAACACAGATGAAGCTACTAAGTTGATGTAATAGCAAGCAAGAAGTAGTACAATTCAAGTTTTAGGTATCGATTATTGACTTTTTAGCCGGCTTTGGTGCCTTGGACATGAGCTAGGACCTTAAGATTCTGCATGAAAGGAGGACTAGCGGGCGAGTTGAACGGGTGAATGTGAGAAGTGTTCATATGTAGTAAAAACCTGAGAAATCCGACCGTTTTCGTCATTTGTTATCGAATCGACTTAAAGATAGATCGTCACAGTGGCCGTTCTTCTCCCTGAAACGGTTGTACTTAACGTCTGCAAAGCTATGTCGCGTGCTGCGGTATGCGGATACACTAAAAGCACCATAGTAGAACACAGATGAAGCTTCGAAGTTGATGTAATAGCCAGTAAGAAGTAATACAATTCACGTTTTAGGTATCGATTATTGACTTGTTAGCTGGCTTATGTGCCTTAGACATGAGCTAGGACGTTAAGATTCTGCATTAAAGGAGGACTAGCAGCCGAGTTGCATGGGAGAATGCGAAAAGTGTTCATATGTAGTAAAAACCTGAGAAATCCGTCCGTTTTCGTCATTTGTTATCGAATCGATTTAAAGCCAGATCGTCACATTGGCCGCTCTTCTCTCTGAAACGGTTGTACTTATCGTCTGCAAAGCTATGTCGCGTGCTAAGGTATGCGGAGACACTAAAAGCACCATGATTGAACACAGATGAAGCTTCTAAGTTGATGTAATAGCAAGCAAGAAGTAGTACAATTCAAGTTTTAGGTATCGATTATTGACTTTTTAGCCGGCTTTCGTGCCTTGGACATGAGCTAGGACCTTAAGATTCTGCATGAAAGGAGGACTAGAAGCCGAGTTGCACGGGTGAATGTGAAAAGTGTTCATATGTAGTAAAAAACTGAGAAATCCGTCCGTTTTCGTCATTTGTTATGGAATCGACTTAAAGCCAGATCGTCACATTGCCGCTCTTCTCTCTGAAACGGTTGTACTTACCGTCTGCAAAACTATGTCGCGTGCTGCGTTATGCGGAGACACTAAAATCACCACAGTGGAACACAGATGAAGCTTCTAAGTTGATGTAATAGCCAGTATAAGTAGTACAATTCAAGTTTTAGGTATCGATTATTGACTTTTTAGGTGGCTTTGATGCCTCGGACATGAGGTAGGACCTTAAGATTCAGTGTGAAAGGAGGACTAGCAACCGAGTTGCATGGGAGAATGTGAAAAGTGTTCATATGTAGTAAAAACCTGAGAAATCCGTCCGTTTTCGTCATTTGTTATGGAATCAACTTAAAGCCAGATCGTCACATTGGCCGCTCTTCTCTCTGAAACGGTTGTACTTATCGTCTGCAAAGCTACGTCGCGCGCTGCGTTATGCGGAGACACTAAAATCACCACAGTGGAACACAGATGAAGCTTCTAAGTTGATGTAATAGCCAGTAAGAAGTAGTACAATTCAAGTTTTAGGTATCGATTATTGACTTTTTAGCTGGCTTTGATGCATTGGACATGAGCTAGGACCTTAAGATTCTGCATGAAAGGAGGACTAGCAGCCGAGTTGCCCGGGAGAATGTGACAAGTGTTCATATGTAGTAAAAACCTGAGAAATCCGTCCGTTTTCGTCATTTGTTATCGAATCGATTTAAAGCCAGATCGTCACATTGGCCGCTCTCCTCTCTGAAACGGTTGTACTTATCGTCTGCAAAGCTATGTCGCGTGCTGCGGTATGCGGAGACTCTAAAAGCACCATGATTGAACACAGATGAAGCTACTAAGTTGATGTAATAGCAAGCAAGAAGTAGTACAATTCAAGTTTTAGGTATCGATTATTGACTTTTTAGCCGGCTTTGGTGCCTTGGACATGAGCTAGGACCTTAAGATTCTGCATGAAAGGAGGACTAGCAGCCGAGTTGCACGGGAGAATATGAAAAGTGTTCATATGTAGTAAAAAACTGAAAAATCCGTCCGTTTTCGTCATTTGTTATGGAATCAACTTAAAGCCAGATCGTCACATTGGCCGCTCTTCTCTCTGAAACTGTTGTACTTATCTTCTGCAAAGCTATGTCGCGTGCTGCGGTATGCGGAGACACTAAAAGCACCATAGTAGAACACAGATCAAGCTTCTATGTTGATGTAATAGCCAGTAAGAAGTAGTACAATTCAAGTTTTAGGTACTGATTATTAACTTTTTTAGCTGGCTTTGGTGCCTTGGACATGAGCTGGGACCTTAAGATTCTGCATGAAAGGAGGACTAGCGGGCGAGTTGAACAGGAGAATGTGAGAAGTGTTCATATGTAGTAAAAACCTGAAAAATTCGTCCGTTTTCGTCATTTGTTATCGAATCAACTTAAAGATAGATCGTCACATTGCCACACTTCTCCCTGAAACGGTTGTACTTAACGTCTGCAAAGCTATGTCGCGTGCTGCTGTATGCGGATACACTAAAAGCACCATAGTAGAACACAGATGAAGCTTCTAAGTTGATGTAATAGCCAGTAAGAAGTAATACAATTCACGTTTTAGGTATCGATTATTGACTTGTTAGCTGGCTTTGGTGCCTTGGACATGAGCTAGGACGTTAAGATTCTGCATTAAAGGAGGACTAGCAGCCGAGTTGCATGGGAGAATGCGAAAAGTGTTCATATGTAGTAAAAAGCTGAGAAATACGTCCGTTTTCGTCATTTGTTATCGAATCGATTTAAAGCCAGATCGTCACATTGGCCGCTCTTCACTCTGAAACGGTTGTACTTATCGTCTGCAAAGCTATGTCGCGTGCTGCGGTATGCGGAGACGCTAAAAGCACCATGATTGAACACAGATGAAGCTTCTAAGTTGATGTAATAGCAAGCAAGATGTAGTACAATTCAAGTTTTAGGTATCGATTATTGACTTTTTAGCCGGCGTTGGTGCCTTGGACATGAGCTGGGACCTTAAGTTTGTGCATGAAAGGAGGACTAGCAGCCGAGTTGCACGGGAGAATGTGAAAAGTGTTCATATGTAGTAAAAAACTGGGAAATCCGTCCGTTTTCGTCATTTGTTATGGAATCGACTTAAAGCCAGATCGTCACATTGGCCGCTCTTCTCACTGTAAAGGTTGTACTTATCGTCTGCAAAGCTATGTCGCGTGCTGCGGTATGCGGAGACACTAAAAGCACCATAGTAGAACACAGATGAAGCTTCTAAGTTGATGTAATAGCCAGTAAGAAGTAGTACAATTCAAGTTTTATGTATCGATTATTGACTTTTTAGCCGGCTTTGCTGCCTTGAACATGAGCTAGGACCTTAAGATTCTGCATGAAAGGAGGACTAGCAGCCGAGTTGCACGGGAGAATGTCAAAAGTGTTCATATGTAGTAAGAACCTGAGAAATCCGTCCGTTTTCATAATTTGTTATAGAATCTACTTAAATCAGGATCATCACATTGGCTGCAGTTCTGTCTGAAACGGTTGTACTTATCGTCTGCAAAGCTATGTCGCGTGCTGCGGTATGCGGAGACAATAAAGCACCATAGTAGAACCTAGATGAAGCTTCTAAGTTGATGTAATAGCCAGTAAGAAGTAGTACAATTTACGTTTTATGTATCGATTTTTGACTTTTTAGCTGGCTTTGGTGCCTTGGACATGAGCTAGGACCTTAAGATTCTGCATCAAAGGAGGACTAGCAGCCGAGTTTCATGGGAGAATGCGAAAAGTGTTCATATGTAGTAAAAACCTGAGAAATCCGTCCGTTTTCGTCGTTTGTTATCGAATCGACTTAAAGCAAGATCGTCACATTGGCCGCTCTTCTCTCTGAAACGGTTGTACTTATCGTCTGCAAAGCTATGTCGCGTGCTGCGGTATGCGGAGACACTAAACGCACCATAGTAGAACACAGATGAAGCTTCGAAGTTGATGTAATAGCCAGTATGAAGTAGTACAATTCAAGTTATAGGTATCGATTATTGACCTTTTTTCTGGCTTTGGTGCCTTGGACATGAGCTAGGACCTTAAGATTCTGTATGAAAGGAGGACTAGCTGCCGAGTTGCATGGGAGAATGTGAAAAGTGTTCATATGTAGTAAAAACCTGAGAAATCCGTCCGTTTTCGTTATTTGTTATCGAATCGACTTAAAGCCAGATCGTCACATTGGTCCCTCTTCTCTGAAACGGTTGTACTTATCGTCTGCAAAGCTATGTCGCGTGCTGCGGTATACGGAGACACTAAAAGCACCATAGTAGAACACAGGTGAAGCTCCTAAGTTGATGTAATAGCGAGTGAGAAGTAGAACAATTCAAGTCTTAGGTATCGATTATTGAATTTTTAGCTGGCTTTGGTGCCTTGGACATGAGCTAGGACCTTAAGATTCTGCATGAAAGGAGAACTAGCAGCCGCGTTGCACGGCTGTATGTGAATAGTGTTCATATGTAGTAAAAACCTGAGAAATCCGTCCGTTTTCGTCATTTGTTATCGAATCGACTTAAAGCAAGATCGTCACATTGGCCGCTCTTCTCTCTGAAACGGTTGTACTTATCGTCTGCAAAGCTATGTCGCGTGCTGCGGTATGCGGAGACACTAAAAGCACCATAGTAGAACACAGATGAAGCTTCTAAGTTGATGTAATAACCAGTAAGAAGTAGTACAATTCAAGTTTTAGGTATAGATTATTGACTTTTTAACTGGCTTTGGTGCCTTGGACGTGAGCTAGGACCTTAAGATTCTGCATGAAAGAAGGACTAGCAGCCGAGTTGCACGGGAGAATGTGACAAGTGTTCATATGTAGTACAAACCTGAGAAATCCGTCCGTTTTCGTCATTTGTTATGGAATCGACTTAAAGCCATATCGTCACATTGGCCGCTCTTCTCTCTGAAACGGTTGTACTTATCGTCTGCACAGCTATGTCGCGTGCTGCGGTATGCGGAGACACTAAAAGCACCATAGTAGAACACAGATTAAGCTTCTAAGTTGATGTAATAGCCAGTAAGAAGTAGTAAAATTCAAGTTTTAGGTATCAACTATTGACTTTTTAGCTGGCTTTGATGCCTTGGACATGAGCTAGGACCTTAAGATTCAGTATGAAAGGAGGACTAGCAGCCGCGTTGCATGGAAGAATGTGAAAAGTGTTCATATGTAGTAAAAACCTGAGAAATCCGTCCGTTTTCGTCATTTGTTATCGAATCAACTTAAAGCCAGATCGTCATATTGGCCGCTCTTCTCTCTGAAACGGTTGTACTTATCGTCTGCAAAGCTATGTCGCGTGCTGCGTTATGCGGAGACACTAAAATCACCACAGTGGAACACAGATGAAGCTTCTAAGTTGATGTAATAGCCAGTATAAGTAGTACAATTCAAGTTTTAGGTATCGATTATTGACTTTTTATGTGGCTTTGATGCCTTGGACATGAGGTAGGCCCTTAAGATTCAGTATGAAAGGAGGACTAGAAGCCGAGTTGCATGGGAGAATGTGAAAAGTGTTCATATGTAGTAAGAACCTGAGAAATCCGTCCGTTTTCGTCATTTGTTATGGAATCAACTTAAAGCCAGATCGTCACATTGGCCGCTCTTCTCTCTGAAACGGTTGTACTTATCGTCTGCAAAGCTATGTCGCGTGCTGCGTTATGCGGAGACACTAAAATCACCACAGTGGAACACAGATGAAGCTTCTAAGTTGATGTAATAGCCAGTAAGAAGTAGTACAATTCAAGTTTTAGGTATCGATTATTGACTTTTTAGCTGGCTTTGATGCCTTGGACATGAGCTAGGACCTTAAGATTCTGCATGAAAGGAGGACTAGCAGCCGAGTTGCATGGGAGAATGTGACAAGTGTTCATATGTAGTAAAAACCTGAGAAATCCGTCCATTTTCGTCATTTGTTATCGAATCGATTTAAAGCCAGATTGTCACATTGGCCGCTCTCCTCTCTGAAACGGTTGTACTTATCGTCTGCAAAGCTATGTCGCGTGCTGCGGTATGCGGAGACTCTAAAAGCACCATGATTGAACACAGATGAAGCTACTAAGTTGATGTAATAGCAAGCAAGAAGTAGTACAATTCAAGTTTTAGGTATCGATTATTGACTTTTTAGTCGGCTTTGGTGCCTTGGACATGAGCTAGGACCTTAAGATTCTGCATGAAAGGAGGACTAGCGGGCGAGTTGAACGGGTGAATGTGAGAAGTGTTCATATGTAGTAAAAACCTGAGAAATCCGACCGTTTTCGTCATTTGTTATCGAATCGACTTAAAGATAGATCGTCACAGTGGCCGTTCTTCTCCCTGAAACGGTTGTACTTAACGTCTGCAAAGCTATGTCGCGTGCTGCGGTATGCGGATACACTAAAAGCACCATAGTAGAACACAGATGAAGCTTCGAAGTTGATGTAATAGCCAGTAAGAAGTAATACAATTCACGTTTTAGGTATCGATTATTGACTTGTTAGCTGGCTTTGGTGCCTTAGACATGAGCTAGGACGTTAAGATTCTGCATTAAAGGAGGACTAGCAGCCGAGTTGCATGGGAGAATGCGAAAAGTGTTCATATGTAGTAAAAACCTGAGAAATCCGTCCGTTTTCGTCATTTGTTATCGAATCGATTTAAAGCCAGATCGTCACATTGGCCGCTCTTCTCTCTGAAACGGTTGTACTTATCGTCTGCAAAGCTATGTCGCGTGCTGCGGTATTCGGAGACACTAAAAGCACCATGATTGAACACAGATGAAGCTTCTAAGTTGATGTAATAGCAAGCAAGTAGTAGTACAATTTAAGTTTTAGGTATCGATTATTGGCTTTTTAGCCGGCTTTCGTGCCTTGGACATGAGCTAGGACCTTAAGATTCTGCATGAAAGGAGGACTAGCAGCCGAGTTGCACGGGAGAATGTGAAAAGTGTTCATATGTAGTAAAAAACTGAGAAATCCGTCCGTTTTCGTCATTTGTTATGGAATCGACTTAAAGCCAGATCGTCACATTGCCGCTCTTCTCTCTGAAACGGTTGTACTTACCGTCTGCAAAACTATGTCGCGTGCTGCGTTATGCGGAGACACTAAAATCACCACAGTGGAACACAGATGAAGCTTCTAAGTTGATGTAATAGCCAGTATAAGTAGTACAATTCAAGTTTTAGGTATCGATTATTGACTTTTTAGGTGGCTTTGATGCCTCGGACATGAGGTAGGACCTTAAGATTCAGTGTGAAAGGAGGACTAGCAACCGAGTTGCATGGGAGAATGTGAAAAGTGTTCATATGTAGTAAAAACCTGAGAAATCCGTCCGTTTTCGTCATTTGTTATGGAATCAACTTAAAGCCAGATCGTCACATTGGCCGCTCTTCTCTCTGAAACGGTTGTACTTATCGTCTGCAAAGCTACGTCGCGCGCTGCGTTATGCGGAGACACTAAAATCACCACAGTGGAACACAGATGAAGCTTCTAAGTTGATGTAATAGCCAGTAAGAAGTAGTACAATTCAAGTTTTAGGTATCGATTATTGACTTTTTAGCTGGCTTTGATGCATTGGACATGAGCTAGGACCTTAAGATTCTGCATGATAGGAGGACTAGCAGCCGAGTTGCCCGGGAGAATGTGACAAGTGTTCATATGTAGTAAAAACCTGAGAAATCCGTCCGTTTTCGTCATTTGTTATCGAATCGATTTAAAGCCAGATCGTCACATTGGCCGCTCTCCTCTCTGAAACGGTTGTACTTATCGTCTGCAAAGCTATGTCGCGTGCTGCGGTATGCGGAGACTCTAAAAGCACCATGATTGAACACAGATGAAGCTACTAAGTTGATGTAATAGCAAGCAAGAAGTAGTACAATTCAAGTTTTAGGTATCGATTATTGACTTTTTAGCCGGCTTTGGTGCCTTGGACATGAGCTAGGACCTTAAGATTCTGCATGAAAGGAGGACTAGCAGCCGAGTTGCACGGGAGAATATGAAAAGTGTTCATATATAGTAAAAAACTGAAAAATCCGTCCGTTTTCGTCATTTGTTATGGAATCAACTTAAAGCCAGATCGTCACATTGGCCGCTCTTCTCTCTGAAACTGTTGTACTTATCTTCTGCAAAGCTATGTCGCGTGCTGCGGTATGCGGAGACACTAAAAGCACCATAGTAGAACACAGATCAAGCTTCTATGTTGATGTAATAGCCAGTAAGAAGTAGTACAATTCAAGTTTTAGGTACTGATTATTAACTTTTTAGCTGGCTTTGGTGCCTTGGACATGAGCTAGGACCTTAAGATTCTGCATGAAAGGAGGACTAGCGGGCGAGTTGAACAGGAGAATGTGAGAAGTGTTCATATGTAGTAAAAACCTGAAAAATTCGTCCGTTTTCGTCATTTGTTATCGAATCAACTTAAAGATAGATCGTCACATTGGCCGCTCTTCTCCCTGAAACGGTTGTACTTAACGTCTGCAAAGCTATGTCGCGTGCTGCTGTATGCGGATACACTAAAAGCACCATAGTAGAACACAGATGAAGCTTCTAAGTTGATGTAATAGCCAGTAAGAAGTAATACAATTCACGTTTTAGGTATCGATTATTGACTTGTTAGCTGGCTTTGGTGCCTTGGACATGAGCTAGGACGTTAAGATTCTGCATTAAAGGAGGACTAGCAGCCGAGTTGCGTTGAGTTGCATGGGAGACTGTGAAATGTGTTCAAATGTAGTATAAACCTGAGAAATCCGTCCGTTTTCGTCATTTGTTATGGAATCAACTTAAAGCCAGATCGTCACATTGGCCGCTCTTCTCTCTGAAACGGTTGTACTTATCGTCTGCAAAGGTATGTCGCGTGCTGCGTTACGCGGAGACTCTAAAATCAGCACAGTGGAACACAGATGAAGCTTCTAAGTTGATGTAATAGCCAGTAAGAAGTAGTAAAATTCAAGTTTTAGGTATCGACTATTGACTTTTTAGCTGTCTTTGATGCCTTGGACATGAGCTAGGACCTTAAGATTCAGTATGAAAGGAGGACTAGCAGCCGCGTTGCATGGGAGAATGTGAAAAGTGTTCATATGTAGTAAAAACCTGAGAAATCCGTCCGTTTTCGTCATTTGTTATCGAATCGACTTAAAGCCAGATCGTCACATTGGCCGCTCTTCTCTCTGAAACGGTTGTACTTATCGTCTGCAAAGCTATGCCGCGTGCTGCGTTATGCGGAGACACTAAAGTCACCATAGTGGAACACAGATGAAGCTTCTAAGTTGTGTAATAGCCAGTAAGAAGTTGTACAATTTACGTTTTAGGTATCGATTATTGACTTTTTAGCTGGCTTTGGTGCCTTGGACATGAGCTAGGACCTTAAGATTCTGCATGAAACGAGGACCAGCAGCGGAGTTCCACGGTAGAATGTGAAAAGTGTTCATATGTAGGAAAAACCTGAGAAATCCGTTCGTTTTCGACATTTGTTATCGAATCGACTTAAAGCCAGATCGTCACATTGGCCGCTCTTCTCTCTGAAACGGTTGTACTTATCGTCTGCAAAGCTATGTCGCGTGCTGCGGCATGCGGCGACACTAAAAGCACCATAGTAGAACACAGATCAAGCTTCTAAGTTGATGTAATAGCCAGTAAGAAGTAGTACAATTCAAGTTTTAGGAATCGATTATTGACATTTTAGCTGGCTTTGGTGCCTTGGACATGAGCTAGGACCTTAAGATTCTGCATGAAAGGAGGATTAGCAGCCGAGTTGTACGGGAGAATGTGAAAAGTGTTCATATGTAGTAAAAACCTGAGAAATCCGTCCGTTTTCGTCATTTGTTATGGAATCGACTTCAAGCCAGATCGTCACATTGCCGCTCTTCTCTCTGAAACGGTTGTAATTATCGTCTGCAAAACTATGTCGCGTGCTGCGGTATGCGGAGACACAAAAACCACCATAGTAGAACACAGATGAAGCTTCTAAGTTGATGTAATAACCAGTAAGAAGTAGTACAATTCAAGTTTTACGTATCGATTGTTGCCTTTTTGCTGGCATTGATGCCTTGGACATGAGCTAGAACCTTAAGATTCTGCATGAAAGGAGGACTAGCAGCCGAGTTGCACGGGAGAATGTGAAAAGTGTTCATATGTAGTAAAAACCTTAGAAATTCGTCCGTTTTCGTGAATTTGTTATCATATCGAATTAAAGTCAGATCGTCACATTGGCCGCTCTTCTCTCTGAAACGGTTGTACTTATCGTCTGCAAAGCTATGTCGCGTGCTGCGTTATGCGGAGACACTAAAATCAGCACAGTGGAACACAGATGAAGCTTCTAAGTTGATGTAGTAGCCAGTAAGAAGTAGTACAATTCAAATTTTAGGTATCGATTATTGACTTTTTAGCTGGCTTTGATGCCTTGGACATGAGCTAGGATCTTAAGATTCAGTATGAAAGGAGGACCGGCAGCCGAGTTGCATGGGAGAATGTGAAAAGTGTTCAAAAGTAGTAAAAACCTGGGAAATCCGTCCGTTTTCGTCATTTGTTATGGAATCAACTTAAAGCCAGATCGTCACATTGGCCGCTCGTCTCTCTGAAACGGTTGTACTTATCGTCTGCAAAGCTATGCCGCGTGCTGCGTTGTGCGGAGACACTAAAGTCTCCATAGTGGAACACAGATGAAGCTTCTAAGTTGTGTAATATCCAGTAAGAAGTTGTACAATTCAAGTTTTAGGTATCGATTATTGACTTTTTAGCTGGCTTTGGTGCCTTGGACGTGAGCTAGAACCTTAAGATTCTGCATGAAAGGAGGACTAGCAGCCGAGTTGCACGGGAGAATGTGAAAAGTGTTCATATGTAGTAAAAACCTGAGAAATCCGTCCGTTTTCGTCATTTGTTATGGAATCGACTTAAAGCCAGATCGTCACATTGCCGCTCTTCTCTCTGAAACGGTTGTACTTATCGTCTGCAAAGCTATGTCGCGTGCTGCGTTATGCGGAGACACTAAAAGCACCATAGTAGAACACAGATGAAGCTTCTAAGTTGATGTAATAGCCAGTAAGAAGTAGTACAATTCAAGTTTTAGGTTCTGATTATTTACTTTTTAGCTGGCTTTGGTGCTTTGGACATGAGCTGGGACCTTAAGATTTTGCATGAAAGGATGACTAGCAGGCGAGTTGTACGGGAGAAAGTGAGAAGTGTTCATATGTAGTAAAAACCTGAGAAATCCGTCCGTTTTCGTCATTTGTTATCGAATCGACTTAAGGCCAGATCGTCACATTGGCCACTCTTCTCTCTGAAACGGTTGTACTTATCGTCTGCAAAGCTATGTCGCGTGCTGCGGTATGCGGAGACACTAAAAGCACCATAGTAGAACACAGACGAAGCTTCTAAGTTGATGTAATAGCCAGTAAGAAGTAGTACAATTCAAGTTTTAGGTATCGATTATTGACATTTTAGCTGGCTTTGGTGCCTTGGACATGAGCCAGGACCTTAAGATTCTGCATGAAAGGATGACTAGCAGCCGAGGTGCACGAAAGAATGCGAAAGGTGTTCATATGTAGTAAAAATCTGAGAAATACGTCCGTTTTCGTCATTTGTTATCGAATCGACTTAAAGCCAGATCGTCACATTGGCCGCTCTTCTCTCTGAAACGGTTGTACTTATCGTCTGCAAAGCTATGCCGTGTGCTGCGTTATGCGGAGACACTAAAGTCACCATAGTGGAACACAGATGAAGCTTCTAAGTTTTGTAATAGCCAGTAAGAAGTAGTACAATTCAAGTTTTAGGTTCTCATTAATTACTTTTTATCTGGCTTTGGTGCCTTGGACATGAGCTGGGACCTTAAGATTCTGCATGAAAGGAGGACTAGCAGGCGAGTAGTACGGGAGAAAGTGAGAAGTGTTCATATGTAGTAAAAACCTGAGAAATCCGTCCGTTTTCGTCATTTGTTATCGAATCGACTTAAGGCCAGATCGTCACATTGGCCACTCTTCTCTCTGAAACGGTTGTACTTATCGTCTGCAAAGCTATGTCGCGTGCTGCGGTATGCGGAGACACTAAAAGCAAAATAGTAGAACACAGATGAAGCTTCTAAGTTGATGTAATAGCCAGTAAGAAGTAGTAAAATTCAAGTTTTAGGTATCGACTATTGACTTTTTAGCTGTCTTTGATGCCTTGGACATGAGCTAGGACGTTAAGATTCTGCATTAAAGGAGGACTAGCAGCCGAGTTGCATGGGAGAATGCGAAAAGTGTTCATATGTAGTAAAAAGCTGAGAAATACGTCCGTTTTCGTTATTTGTTATCGAATCGATTTAAAGCCAGATCGTCACATTGGCCGCTCTTCACTCTGAAACGGTTGTACTTATCGTCTGCAAAGCTATGTCGCGTGCTGCGGTATGCGGAGACACTAAAAGCACCATGATTGAACACAGATGAAGCTTCTAAGTTGATGTAATAGCAAGCAAGATGTAGTACAATTAAAGTTTTAGGTATCGATTATTGACTTTTTAGCCGGCGTTGGTGCCTTGGACATGAGCTGGGACCTTAAGATTGTGCATGAAAGGAGGACTAGCAGCCGAGTTGCACGGGAGAATGTGAAAAGTGTTCATATGTAGTAAAAAACTGGGAAATCCGTCCGTTTTCGTCATTTGTTATGGAATCGACTTAAAGCCAGATCGTCACATTGGCTGCTCTTCTCTCTGAAACGGTTGTACTTAACGTCTGCAAAGCTATGTCGCGTGCTGCGGTATGCGGAGACACTAAAAGCACCATAGTAGAACACAGATGAAGCTTCTAAGTTGATGTAATAGCCAGTAAGAAGTAATACAATTCACGTTTTAGGTATCGATTATTGACTTATTAGCTGGCTTTGGTGCCTTGGACATGAGCTAGGACCTTAAGATTCTGCATGAAAGGAGGACTAGCAGCCGAGTAGCTCGGTAGAATGTGAAAAGTGTTCATATGTAGTATAAACCTGAGAAATACGTCCGTTATCGTCATTGGTTATCGAATCGACTTAAAGCCAGATCGTCACATTGGCCGCTCTTCTCTCTGAAACGGTTGTACTTATCGTCTGCAAAGCTATGTCGCGTGCTGCGTTACGCGGAGACACTAAAATCAGCACAGTGGAACACAGATGAAGCTTCTAAGTTGATGTAATAGCCAGTAAGAAGTAGTAAAATTCAAGTTTTATGTATCGACTATTGACTTTTTAGCTGTCTTTGATGCCTTGGACATGAGCTAGGACCTTAAGATTCAGTATGAAAGGAGGACTAGCAGCCGCGTTGCATGGGAGAATGTGAAAAGTGTTCATATGTAGTAAAAACCTGAGAAATCCGTCCGTTTTCGTCATTTGTTATCGAATCGACTCAAAGCCAGATCGTCACATTGGCCGCTCTTCTCTCTGAAACGGTTGTACTTATCGTCTGCAAAGCTATGCCGCGTGCTGCGTTATGCGGAGACACTAAAGTCACCATAGTGGAACACAGATGAAGCTTCTAAGTTGTGTAATAGCCAGTAAGAAGTTGTACAATTTACGTTTTAGGTATCGATTATTGACTTTTTAGCTGGCTTTGGTGCCTTGGACATGAGCTAGGACCTTAAGATTCTGCATGAAACGAGGACCAGCAGCGGAGTTCCACGGTAGAATGTGAAAAGTGTTCATATGTAGGAAAAACCTGAGAAATCCGTTCGTTTTCGACATTTGTTATCGAATCGACTTAAAGCCAGATCGTCACATTTGCCGCTCTTCTCTCTGAAACGGTTGTACTTATCGTCTGCAAAGCTATGTCGCGTGCTGCGGTATGCGGCGACACTAAAAGCACCATAGTAGAACACAGATCAAGCTTCTAAGTTGATGTAATAGCCAGTAAGAAGTAGTACAATTCAAGTTTTAGGAATCGTTTATTGACATTTTAGCTGGCTTTGGTGCCTTGGACATGAGCTAGGACCTTAAGATTCTGCATGAAAGGAGGATTAGCAGCCGAGTTGCACGGGAGAATGTGAAAAGTGTTCATATGTAGTAAAAACCTGAGAAATCCGTCCGTTTTCGTCATTTGTTATGGAATTGACTTCAAGCCAGATCGTCACATTGCCGCTCTTCTCTCTGAAACGGTTGTAATTATCGTCTGCAAAACTATGTCGCGTGCTGCGGTATGCGGAGACACAAAAACCACCATAGTAGAACACAGATGAAGCTTCTAAGTTGATGTAATAACCAGTAAGAAGTAGTACAATTCAAGTTTTACGTATCGATTATTGCCTTTTTGCTGGCATTGATGCCTTGGACATGAGCTAGAACCTTAAGATTCTGCATGAAAGGAGGACTAGCAGCCGAGTTGCACGGGAGAATGTGAAAAGTGTTCATATGTAGTAAAAACCTTAGAAATTCGTCCGTTTTCGTCAATTTGTTATCATATCGACTTAAAGTCAGATCGTCACATTGGCCGCTCTTCTCTCTGAAACGGTTGTACTTATCGTCTGCAAAGCTATGTCGCGTGCTGCGTTATGCGGAGACACTAAAATCAGCACAGTGGAACACAGATGAAGCTTCTAAGTTGATGTAATAGCCAGTAAGAAGTAGTACAATTCAAATTTTAGGTATCGATTATTGACTTTTTAGCTGGCTTTGATGCCTTGGACGTGAGCTAGGATCTTAAGATTCAGTATGAAAGGAGGACCAGCAGCCGAGTTGCATGGGAGAATGTGAAAAGTGTTCAAATGTAGTAAAAACCTGAGAAATCCGTCCGTTTTCGTCATTTGTTATGGAATCAACTTAAAGCCAGATCGTCACATTGGCTGCTCTTCTCTCTGAAACGGTTGTACTTATCGTCTGCAAAGCTATGCCGCGTGCTGCGTTGTGCGGAGACACTAAAGTCACCATAGTGGAACACAGATGAAGCTTCTAAGTTGTGTAATAGCCAGTAAGAAGTTGTACAATTCAAGTTTTAGGTATCGATTATTGATTTTTAGCTGGCTTTGGTGCCTTGGACGTGAGCTAGAACCTTAAGATTCTGCATGAAAGGAGGACTAGCAGCCGAGTTGCACGGGAGAATGTGAAAAGTGTTCATATGTAGTAAAAACCTGAGAAATCCTTCCGTTTTCGTCATTTGTTATGGAAACGACTTAAAGCCAGATCGTCACATTGCCGCTCTTCTCTCTGAAACGGTTGTACTTATCGTCTGCAAAGCTATGTCGCGTGCTGCGTTATGCGGAGACACTAAAAGCACCATAGTAGAACACAGATGAAGCTTCTAAGTTGATGTAATAGCCAGTAAGAAGTAGTACAATTCAAGTTTTAGGTTCTGATTATTTACTTTTTAGCTGGCTTTGGTGCCTTGGACATGAGCTGGGACCTTAAGATTCTACATGAAAGGATGACTAGCAGGCGAGTTGTACGGGAGAAAGTGAGAAGTGTTCATATGTAGTAAAAACCTGAGAAATCCGTCCGTTTTCGTCATTTGTTATCGAATCGACTTAAGGCCAGATCGTCACATTGGCCACTCTTCTCTCTGAAACGGTTGTACTTATCGTCTGCAAAGCTATGTCGCGTGCTGCGGTATGCGGAGACACTAAAAGCACCATAGTGGAACACAGATGAAGCTTCTAAGTTGATGTAATAGCCAGTAAGAAGTAATACAATTCACGTTTTAGGTATCGATTATTGACTTTTTAGCTGGCTTTGGTGCCTTGGACATGAGCTAGGACCTTAAGATTCAGTATGAAAGGAGGACTAGCAGCCGAGTTGCATCGGAGAATGTGAAAAGTGTTCAAATGTAGTATAAACCTGAGAAATCCGTCCGTTTTCGTCATTTGTTATGGAATCAACTTAAAGCCAGATCGTCACATTGGCCGTTCTTCTCTCTGAAACGGTTGTACTTATCGTCTGCAAAGCTATGTCGCGTGCTGCGTTACGCGGAGACACTAAAATCAGCACAGTGGAACACAGATGAAGCTTCTAAGTTGATGTAATAGCCAGTAAGAAGTAGTAAAATTCAAGTTTTAGGTATCGACTATTGACTTTTTAGCTGTCTTTGATGCCTTGGACATGAGCTAGGACCTTAAGATTCAGTATGAAAGGAGGACTAGCAGCCGCGTTGCATGGGAGAATGTGAAAAGTGTTCATATGTAGTAAAAACCTGAGAAATCCGTCCGTTTTCGTCATTTGTTATCGAATCGACTTAAAGCCAGATCGTCACATTGGCCGCTCTTGTCTCTGAAACGGTTGTACTTATCGTCTGCAAAGCTATGCCGCGTGCTGCGTTATGCGGAGACACTAAAGTCACCATAGTGGAACACAGATGAAGCTTCTAAGTTGTGTAATAGCCAGTAAGAAGTTGTACAATTTACGTTTTAGGTATCGATTATTGACTTTTTAGCTGGCTTTGGTGCCTTGGACATGAGCTAGGACCTTAAGATTCTGCATGAAACGAGGACCAGCAGCGGAGTTCCACGGTAGAATGTGAAAAGTGTTCATATGTAGGAAAAATCTGAGAAATCCGTTCGTTTTCGACATTTGTTATCGAATCGACTTAAAGCCAGATCGTCACATTGGCCGCTCTTCTCTCTGAAACGGTTGTACTTATCGTCTGCAAAGCTATGTCGCGTGCTGCGGTATGCGGCGACACTAAAAGCACCATAGTAGAACACAGATCAAGCTTCTAAGTTGATGTAATAGCCAGTAAGAAGTAGTACAATTCAAGTTTTAGGAATCGATTATTGACATTTTAGCTGGCTTTGGTGCCTTGGACATGAGCTAGGACCTTAAGATTCTGCATGAAAGGAGGATTAGCAGCCGAGTTGCACGGGAGAATGTGAAAAGTGTTCATATGTAGTAAAAACCTGAGAAATCCGTCCGTTTTCGTCATTTGTTATGGAATCGACTTCAAGCCAGATCGTCACATTGGCCGCTGTGCTCTCTGAAACGGTTGTACTTATCGTCTGCAAAGCTATGTCGCGTGCTGCGGTATGCGGAGACACTAAAATCACCATCGTAGAACACAGATGAGGCTTCTAAGTTGATGTAATAGCCAGTAAGAAGTAGTACAATTTAAGTTTTAGGTATCGATTATTGACTTTTTAGCTGGCTTTGGTGCCTTGGACATGAGCTAGGACCTTAAGATTCTGCATGAAAGGAGGACTAGCAGCCGAGTTGCATGGGAGAATGTGAAAAGTGTTCATATGTAGTAAAAACCTGAGAAATCCGTCCGTTTTCGTCATTTGTTATCGAATCGTCTTAAAGCCAGATCGTCACATTGGCCGCTCTTCTCTCTGAAACGGTTGTACTTATCGTCTGCAAAGCTATGTCGAGTGCTGCGGTATGTAGAGACACTAAAAGCACCATAGTAGAACACAGATCAAGCTTCTAAGTTGATGTAATAGCCAGTAAGTGGTAGTACAATTCAAGTTTTAGGTATCGATTATTGACTTTTAATCTGGCTTTCGTGCCTTGGACATGAGCTAGGACCTTAAGATTCTGCAAGAAAGGAGGACTAGCAGCCGCGTTGCACGGGAGAATGTGAAAAGTGTTCATATGTAGTAAAAACCTGAGAAATCCGTCCGTTTTCGTCATTTGTTATTGAATCGACTTAAAGCCAGATCGTCACATTGCCCGCTCTTCTCTCTGAAACGGTTGTACTTATCGTCTGAAAGCTACGTCGCGTGCTGCGGTATGCGGAGACCCTAAAATCACCATCGTAGAACACAGATGAGGCTTCTAAGTTGATGTAATAGCCAGTAAGAAGTAGTACAATTCAAGTTTTAGGTATCGATTATTGACTTTTTAGCTGGCTTTGGTGCCTTGGACATGAGCTAGGACCTTAAGATTCTGCATGAAAGGAGGACTAGCAGCCGAGTTGCATGGGAGAATGTGAAAAGTGTTCATATGTAGTAAAAACCTGAGAAATCCGTCCTTTTTCGTCATTTGTTATCGAATCGACTTAAAGCCAGATCGACACATTGGCCGCTCTTCTCTCTGAAACGGTTCTACATATCGTCTGAAAGCTATGTCGCGTGCTGCGGTATGTGGAGACACTAAAATCACCATAGCAGAACACAGATGAAGCTTCTAAGTTGATGTAATAGCCAGTAAGAAGTAGTACAATTCAAGTTTTAGGTATCGATTATTGACTTTTTAGCTGGCTTCGGTGCCTTGGACATGAGCTAGGACCTTAAGATTCAGCATTAAAGGAGGACTAGCAGCCGAATTGCACGGGAGAATGTGAAAAGTGTTCATATGTAGTAAAAACCTGAGAAATCCGTCCGTTTTCGTCATTCGTTATTGAATCGACTTAAAGCCAGATCGTCACATTGGCCGCTCCTCTCTCTGAAACGGTTGTACTTATCGTCTGAAAGCTACGTCGCGTGCTGCGGTATGCGAAGACACTAAAAGCACCATAGTAGAACACAGATGAAGCTTCAAAGATGATGTAATAGCCAGTAAGTTTAGTACATGACCAGTTTTAGGTATCGATTATTGACTTTTTAGCTGGCTTTGGTGCCTTGGACATGAGTTAGGACCTTAAGATTCTGCATGAAAGGAGGACTAGCAGCCGAATTGCACGGGAGATTGTGAAAAGTGTTCATATGTAGTAAAAACCTGAGAAATCCGTCCGTTTTCGTCATTTGTTATCGAATCGACTTAAAGCCAGATCGTCACATTGGCCGCTCATCTCTCAAAAACGGTTGTACTTATCGTCTGCAAACCTATGTCGCGTGCCGCGGTTTGTGGACACACTAAAAGCACCATAGTAGAACACAGATGAAGCTTCTAAGATGATGTAATAGCCAGTAAGAAGTAGTACAATTCAAGTTTTAGGTATCGATTATTGACTTTTTAGCTGGCTTTGGTGCCTTGGACATTAGCTAGGACCTTAAGATTCTGCATTAAAAGAGGACTAGCAGCCGCGTTGCACGGGAGAATGTGAAAAGTGTTCATATGTAGTAAAAACCTGAGAAATCCGTCCGTTTTCGTCATTTGTTATTGAATCGACTTAAAGCCAGATCGTCACATTGGCCGCTCTTCTCTCTGAAACGGTTGTACTTATCGTCTGAAAGCTACGTCGCGTGCTGCGGTATGCGGAGACACTAAAAGCACCATAGTAGAACACAGATGAAGCTTCAAAGATGATGTAATAGCCAGTAAGGATTAGTACAATACCAGTTTAGGTATCGATTATTGACTTTTTAGCTGGCTTTGGTGCCTTGGACATGAGTTAGGACCTTAAGATTCTGCATGAAAGGAGGACTAGCAGCCGAGTTGCACGGGAAAATGTGAAAAGTGTTCATACGTAGTAAAAACCTGAGAAATCCGTTCGTTATCGTCATTTATTATCGAATCGTCTTCAAGCCAGATCGTCACATTTGCCGCTCTGCTCTCTGAAAAGGTTGTACTTATCGTCTGCAAAGCTATGTCGCGTGCTGCGGTATGTGGAGACACTAAAATCACCATCGTAGAACACAGATGAGGCTTCTAAGTTGATGTAATAGCCAGTAAGAAGTAGTACAATTCAAGTTTTAGGTATCGATTATTGACTTTTTAGCTGGCTTTGGTGCCTTGGACATGAGCTAGGACCTTAAGATTCTGCATGAAAGGAGGACTAGCAGCCGAGTTGCACAGGAGGATGTGAAAAGTGTTCATATATAGTAAAAACCTGAGAATTCCGTCCGTTTTCGTCATTTGTTATTGAATCGACTTAAAGCCAGATCGTCACATTGCCCGCTCTTCTCTCTGAAACGGTTGTACTTATCGTCTGAAAGCTACGTCGCGTGCTGCGGTATGCGGAGACACTAAAATCACCATCGTAGAACACAGATGAGGCTTCTAAGTTGATGTAATAGCCAGTAAGAAGTAGTACAATTCAAGTTTTAGGTATCGATTATTGACTTTTTAGCTGGCTTTGGTGCCTTGGACATGAGCTAGGACCTTAAGATTCTGCATGAAAGGAGGACTAGCAGCCGAGTTGCATGGGAGAATGTGAAAAGTGTTCATATGTAGTAAAAACCTGAGAAATCCGTCCTTTTTCGTCATTTGTTATCGAATCGACTTAAAGCCAGATCGACACATTGGCCGCTCTTCTCTCTGAAACGGTTCTACATATCGTCTGAAAGCTATGTCGCGTGCTGCGGTATGTGGAGACACTAAAATCACCATAGCAGAACACAGATGAAGCTTCTAAGTTGATG
The DNA here is from genome assembly GCF_023897955.1 of Schistocerca gregaria. Lineage (NCBI taxonomy): Eukaryota > Metazoa > Arthropoda > Insecta > Orthoptera > Acrididae > Schistocerca > Schistocerca gregaria. The sequence goes on along the minus strand of NW_026061864.1, from coordinate 114,644 downwards.
TAATAGCCAGTAAGAAGTAGTACAATTCAAGTTTTAGGTATCGATTATTGACTTTTTAGCTGGCTTCGGTGCCTTGGACATGAGCTAGGACCTTAAGATTCAGCATTAAAGGAGGACTAGCAGCCGCGTTGCACGGGAGAATGTGAAAAGTGTTCATATGTAGTAAAAACCTGAGAAATCCGTCCGTTTTCGTCATTCGTTATTGAATCGACTTAAAGCCAGATCGTCACATTGGCCGCTCCTCTCTCTGAAACGGTTGTACTTATCGTCTGAAAGCTACGTCGCGTGCTGCGGTATGCGAAGACACTAAAAGCACCATAGTAGAACACAGATGAAGCTTCAAAGATGATGTAATAGCCAGTAAGTTTAGTACATGACCAGTTTTAGGTATCGATTATTGACTTTTTAGCTGGCTTTGGTGCCTTGGACATGAGTTAGGACCTTAAGATTCTGCATGAAAGGAGGACTAGCAGCCGAATTGCACGGGAGATTGTGAAAAGTGTTCATATGTAGTAAAAACCTGAGAAATCCGTCCGTTTTCGTCATTTGTTATCGAATCGACTTAAAGCCAGATCGTCACATTGGCCGCTCATCTCTCAAAAACGGTTGTACTTATCGTCTGCAAACCTATGTCGCGTGCCGCGGTTTGTGGACACACTAAAAGCACCATAGTAGAACACAGATGAAGCTTCTAAGATGATGTAATAGCCAGTAAGAAGTAGTACAATTCAAGTTTTAGGTATCGATTATTGACTTTTTAGCTGGCTTTGGTGCCTTGGACATTAGCTAGGACCTTAAGATTCTGCATTAAAAGAGGACTAGCAGCCGCGTTGCACGGGAGAATGTGAAAAGTGTTCATATGTAGTAAAAACCTGAGAAATCCGTCCGTTTTCGTCATTTGTTATTGAATCGACTTAAAGCCAGATCGTCACATTGGCCGCTCTTCTCTCTGAAACGGTTGTACTTATCGTCTGAAAGCTACGTCGCGTGCTGCGGTATGCGGAGACACTAAAAGCACCATAGTAGAACACAGATGAAGCTTCAAAGATGATGTAATAGCCAGTAAGGATTAGTACAATACCAGTTTAGGTATCGATTATTGACTTTTTAGCTGGCTTTGGTGCCTTGGACATGAGTTAGGACCTTAAGATTCTGCATGAAAGGAGGACTAGCAGCCGAGTTGCACGGGAAAATGTGAAAAGTGTTCATACGTAGTAAAAACCTGAGAAATCCGTTCGTTATCGTCATTTATTATCGAATCGTCTTCAAGCCAGATCGTCACATTTGCCGCTCTGCTCTCTGAAAAGGTTGTACTTATCGTCTGCAAAGGTATGTCGCGTGCTGCGGTATGTGGAGACACTAAAATCACCATCGTAGAACACAGATGAGGCTTCTAAGTTGATGTAATAGCCAGTAAGAAGTAGTACAATTCAAGTTTTAGGTATCGATTATTGACTTTTTAGCTGGCTTTGGTGCCTTGGACATGAGCTAGGACCTTAAGATTCTGCATGAAAGGAGGACTAGCAGCCGAGTTGCACAGGAGGATGTGAAAAGTGTTCATATATAGTAAAAACCTGAGAAATCCGTCCATTTTCGTCATTTGTTATCGAATCGACTTAAAGCCAGATCGACACATTGGCCGCTCTTCTCTCTGAAACGGTTCTACATATCGTCTGAAAGCTATGTCGCGTGCTGCGGTATGTGGAGACACTAAAATCACCATAGCAGAACACAGATGAAGCTTCTAAGTTGATGTAATAGCCAGTAAGAAATAGTACAATTCAAGTTTTAGGTATCGATTATTGACTTTTTAGCTGGCTTTGGTGCCTTGGACATGAGCTAGGACCTTAAGATTCTGCATTAAAGGAGGACTAGCAGCCGCGTTGCACGGGAGAATGTGAAAAGTGTTCATATGTAGTAAAAACCTGAGAAATCCGTCCGTTTTCGTCATTTGTTACGGAATCAACTTAAAGCCAGGTCATCACATTGGCCGCTCTTCTCTCTGAAACGGTTGTACTTATCGTCTGCAAAGCTATGTCGCGTGCTGCGGTATGCGGAGACACTAAATTCACCGTAGTAGAACACAGATGAGGCTTCTAAGTTGATGGAATAGCCAGTAAGAAGTAGTACAATTCAAGTTTTAGGTATCGATTATTGACTTTTTAGCTGGCTTTGGTGCCTTGGACATGAGCTAGGACCTCAAGATTCTGCATGAAAGGAGGACTAGCAGCCGAGTTGCATGGGAGAATGTGAAAAGTGTTCATATGTAGTAAAAACCTGAGAAATCCGTCCGTTTTCGTCATTTGTTATCGAATCGACTTAAAGCCAGATCGTCACATTGGCCGCTCTTCTCTCTGAAACAGTTGTACTTATCGTCTGAAAGCTATGTTGCGTGCTGCGGTATGCGGAGACACTAAAAGCACCATAGTAGAACACAGATGAAGCTTCTAAGATGAAGTAATAGCCAGTAAGATGTAGTACAATTCAAGTTTTAGGTATCGATTATTGACTTTTTAGCTGGCTTTGGTGCCTTGGACATGAGCTAGGACCTTAAGATTCTGCATGAAAGGAGGACTAGCAGCTGAGTTGCACAGGAGGATGTGAAAAGTGTTCATATGTAGTAAAAACCTGAGAAATCCGTCCGTTTTCGTCATTTGTTACGGAATCAACTTAAAGCCAGGTCATCACATTGGCCGCTCTTCTCTCTGAAATGGTTGTACTTATCGTCTGCAAAGCTATGTCGCGTGCTGCGGTATGCGGAGACACTAAAATCACCGTAGTAGAACACAGATGAATCTTCTAAGTAGATGTAATAGCCAGTAAGAAGTAGTACAATTCAAGTTTTAGGCATCGATTATTGACTTTTAGCTGGCTTTGGTGCCTTGGACATGAGCTAGGACCTTACGATTCTGCATGAAAGGAGTACTAGCAGCCGAGTTGAACGGGAGGATGTGAAAAGTCTTCATATGTAGTAAAAACCTGAGAAATCCGTCCGTTTTCGTCATTTGTTATCGAATCGACTTAAAGCCAGATCGACACATTGAGCGCTCTTCTCTCTGAAACGGTTCTACATATCGTCTGAAAGCTATGTCGCGTGCTGCGGTATGTGGAGACACTAAAATCACCATAGTAGAACACTGATGAAGCTTCTAAGTTGATGTAATAGCCAGTAAAAGGTAGTACAATTCAAGTTTTAGGTATCGATTATTGACTTTTTAGCTGGCTTTGGTGCATTGGACATGAGCTAGGACCTTAAGATTCTGCATGAAAGGAGGACTAGCAGCTGAGTTGCACGGGAGAATGTGAAAAGTGTTCATATGTAGTAAAAACCTGAGAAATCCGTCCGTTTTCGTCATTTGTTATTGAATCGACTTAAAGCCAGATCGTCACATTGGCCGCTCTTCTCTCTGAAACGGTTGTACTTATCGTCTGAAAGCTACGTCGCGTGCTGCGGTATGCGGAGACACTAAAAGCACCATAGTAGAACACAGATGAAGCTTCAAAGATGATGTAATAGCCAGTAAGGATTAGTACAATACCAGTTTTAGGTATCGATTATTGACTTTTTAGCTGGCTTTGGTGCCTTGGACATGAGTTAGGACCTTAAGATTCTGCATGAAAGGAGGACTAGCAGCCGAGTTGCACGGGAAAATGTGAAAAGTGTTCATACGTAGTAAAAACCAGAGAAATCCGTTCGTTATCGTCATTTATTATCGAGTCGTCTTTAAGCCAGATCGTCACATTGGCCGCTGTGCTCTCTGAAACGGTTGTACTTATCGTCTGCAAAGCTATGTCGCGTGCTGCGGTATGCGGAGACACTAAAATCACCATCGTAGAACACAGATGAGGCTTCTAAGTTGATGGAATAGCCAGTAAGAAGTAGTACAATTCAAGTTTTAGGTATCGATTATTGACTTTTTAGCTGGCTTTGGTGCCTTGGACATGAGCTAGGACCTTAAGATTCTGCATGAAAGGAGGACTAGCAGCCGAGTTGCATGGGAGAATGTGAAAAGTGATCATATGTAGTAAAAACCTGAGAAATCCGTCCGTTTTCGTCATTTGTTATCGAATCGACTTAAAGCCAGATCGTCACATTGGCCGCTCTTCTCTCTGAAACAGTTGTACTTATCGTCTGAAAGCTATGTCGCGTGCTGCGGTATGCGGAGACACTAAAAGCACCATAGTAGAACACAGATGAAGCTTCTAAGATGAAGTAATAGCCAGTAAGATGTAGTACAATTCAAGTTTTAGGTATCGATTATAGACTTTTTAGCTGGCTTTGGTGCCTTGGACATGAGCTAGGACCTTAAGATTCTGCATGAAAGGAGGACTAGCAGCCGAGTTGCACAGGAGGATGTGAAAAGTGTTCATATATAGTAAAAACCTGAGAAATCCGTCCGTTTTCGTCATTTGTTATCGAATCGACTTAAAGCCAGATCGACACATTGGCCGCTCTTCTCTCTGAAACGGTTCTACATATCGTCTGAAAGCTATGTCGCGTGCTGCGGTATGTGGAGACACTAAAATCACCATAGCAGAACACAGATGAAGCTTCTAAGTTGATGTAATAGCCAGTAAGAAATAGTACAATTCAAGTTTTAGGTATCGATTATTGACTTTTTAGCTGGCTTTGGTGCCTTGGACATGAGCTAGGACCTTAAGATTCTGCATTAAAGGAGGACTAGCAGCCGCGTTGCACGGGAGAATGTGAAAAGTGTTCATATGTAGTAAAAACCTGAGAAATCCGTCCGTTTTCGTCATTTGTTACGGAATCAACTTAAAGCCAGGTCATCACATTGGCCGCTCTTCTCTCTGAAACGGTTGTACTTATCGTCTGCAAAGCTATGTCGCGTGCTGCGGTATGCGGAGACACTAAATTCACCGTAGTAGAACACAGATGAGGCTTCTAAGTTGATGGAATAGCCAGTAAGAAGTAGTACAATTCAAGTTTTAGGTATCGATTATTGACTTTTTAGCTGGCTTTGGTGCCTTGGACATGAGCTAGGACCTTAAGATTCTGCATGAAAGGAGGACTAGCAGCCGAGTTGCATGGGAGAATGTGAAAAGTGTTCATATGTAGTAAAAACCTGAGAAATCCGTCCGTTTTCGTCATTTGTTATCGAATCGACTTAAAGCCAGATCGTCACATTGGCCGCTCTTCTCTCTGAAACAGTTGTACTTATCGTCTGAAAGCTATGTTGCGTGCTGCGGTATGCGGAGACACTAAAAGCACCATAGTAGAACACAGATGAAGCTTCTAAGATGAAGTAATAGCCAGTAAGATGTAGTACAATTCAAGTTTTAGGTATCGATTATTGACTTTTTAGCTGGCTTTGGTGCCTTGGACATGAGCTAGGACCTTAAGATTCTGCATGAAAGGAGGACTAGCAGCTGAGTTGCACAGGAGGATGTGAAAAGTGTTCATATGTAGTAAAAACCTGAGAAATCCGTCCGTTTTCGTCATTTGTTACGGAATCAACTTAAAGCCAGGTCATCACATTGGCCGCTCTTCTCTCTGAAATGGTTGTACTTATCATCTGCAAAGCTATGTCGCGTGCTGCGGTATGCGGAGACACTAAAATCACCGTAGTAGAACACAGATGAATCTTCTAAGTAGATGTAATAGCCAGTAAGAAGTAGTACAATTCAAGTTTTAGGCATCGATTATTGACTTTTAGCTGGCTTTGGTGCCTTGGACATGAGCTAGGACCTTACGATTCTGCATGAAAGGAGTACTAGCAGCCGAGTTGAACGGGAGGATGTGAAAAGTCTTCATATGTAGTAAAAACCTGAGAAATCCGTCCGTTTTCGTCATTTGTTATCGAATCGACTTAAAGCCAGATCGACACATTGACCGCTCTTCTCTCTGAAACGGTTCTACATATCGTCTGAAAGCTATGTCGCGTGCTGCGGTATGTGGAGACACTAAAGTCACCATAGTAGAACACTGATGAAGCTTCTAAGTTGATGTAATAGCCAGTAAAAGGTAGTACAATTCAAGTTTTAGGTATCGATTATTGACTTTTTAGCTGGATTTGGTGCCTTGGACATGAGCTAGGACCTTAAGATTCTGCATGAAAGGAGGACTAGCAGCCGAATTGCACGGGATATTGTGAAAAGTGTTCATATGTAGTAAAAACCTGAGAAATCCGTCCGTTTTCGTCATTTGTTATCGAATCGACTTAAAGCCAGATCGTCACATTGGCCGCTCATCTCTCAAAAACAGTTGTACTTATCGTCTGCAAACCTATGTCGCGTGCTGCGGTTTGTGGACACACTAAAAGCACCATAGTAAAACACAGATGAAGCTTCTAAGATGATGTAATAGCCAGTAAGAAGTAGTACAATTCAAGTTTTAGGTATCGATTTTTGACTTTTTAGCTGGCTTTGGTGCCTTGGACATTAGCTAGGACCTTAAGATTCTGCATTAAAAGAGGACTAGCAGCCGCGTTGCACGGGAGAATGTGAAAAGTGTTCATATGTAGTAAAAACCTGAGAAATCCGTCCGTTTTCGTCATTTGTTATTGAATCGACTTAAAGCCAGATCGTCACATTGGCCGCTCTTCTCTCTGAAACGGTTGTACTTATCGTCTGAAAGCTACGTCGCGTGCTGCGGTATGCGGAGACACTAAAAGCACCATAGTAGAACACAGATGAAGCTTCAAAGATGATGTAATAGCCAGTAAGGATTAGTACAATACCAGTTTAGGTATCGATTATTGACTTTTTAGCTGGCTTTGGTGCCTTGGACATGAGTTAGGACCTTAAGATTCTGCATGAAAGGAGGACTAGCAGCCGAGTTGCACGGGAAAATGTGAAAAGTGTTCATACGTAGTAAAAACCTGAGAAATCCGTTCGTTATCGTCATTTATTATCGAATCGTCTTCAAGCCAGATCGTCACATTTGCCGCTCTGCTCTCTGAAACGGTTGTACTTATCGTCTGCAAAGCTATGTCGCGTGCTGCGGTATGTGGAGACACTAAAATCACCATCGTAGAACACAGATGAGGCTTCTACGTTGATGTAATAGCCAGTAAGAAGTAGTACAATTCAAGTTTTAGGTATCGATTATTGACTTTTTAGCTGGCTTTGGTGCCTTGGACATGAGCTAGGACCTTAAGATTCTGCATGAAAGGAGGACTAGCAGCCGAGTTGCACAGGAAGATGTGAAAAGTGTTCATATATAGTAAAAACCTGAGAAATCCGTCCGTTTTCGTCATTTGTTATCGAATCGACTTAAAGCCAGATCGACACATTGGCCGCTCTTCTCTCTGAAACGGTTCTACATATCGTCTGAAAGCTATGTCGCGTGCTGCGGTATGTGGAGACACTAAAATCACCATAGCAGAACACAGATGAAGCTTCTAAGTTGATGTAATAGCCAGTAAGAAATAGTACAATTCAAGTTTTAGGTATCGATTATTGACTTTTTAGCTGGCTTTGGTGCCTTGGACATGAGCTAGGACCTTAAGATTCTGCATTAAAGGAGGACTAGCAGCCGCGTTGCACGGGAGAATGTGAAAATTGTTCATATGTAGTAAAAACCTGAGAAATCCGTCCGTTTTCGTCATTTGTTACGGAATCAACTTAAAGCCAGGTCATCACATTGGCCGCTCTTCTCTCTGAAACGGTTGTACTTATCGTCTGCAAAGCTATGTCGCGTGCTGCGGTATGCGGAGACACTAAATTCACCGTAGTAGAACACAGATGAGGCTTCTAAGTTGATGGAATAGCCAGTAAGAGGTAGTACAATTCAAGTTTTAGGTATCGATTATTGACTTTTTAGCTGGCTTTGGTGCCTTGGACATGAGCTAGGACCTTAAGATTCTGCATGAAAGGAGGACTAGCAGCCGAGTTGCATGGGAGAATGTGAAAAGTGTTCATATGTAGTAAAAACCTGAGAAATCCGTCCGTTTTCGTCATTTGTTATCGAATCGACTTAAAGCCAGATCGTCACATTGGCCGCTCTTCTCTCTGAAACAGTTGTACTTATCGTCTGAAAGCTATGTTGCGTGCTGCGGTATGCGGAGACACTAAAAACACCATAGTAGAACACAGATGAAGCTTCTAAGATGAAGTAATAGCCAGTAAGATGTAGTACAATTCAAGTTTTAGGTATCGATTATTGACTTTTTAGCTGGCTTTGGTGCCTTGGACATGAGCTAGGACCTTAAGATTCTGCATGAAAGGAGGACTAGCAGCTGAGTTGCACAGGAGGATGTGAAAAGTGTTCATATGTAGTAAAAACCTGAGAAATCCGTCCGTTTTCGTCATTTGTTACGGAATCAACTTAAAGCCAGGTCATCACATTGGCCGCTCTTCTCTCTGAAATGGTTGTACTTATCGTCTGCAAAGCTATGTCGCGTGCTGCGGTATGCGGAGACACTAAAATCACCGTAGTAGAACACAGATGAAGCTTCTAAGTAGATGTAATAGCCAGTAAGAAGTAGTACAATTCAAGTTTTAGGCATCGATTATTGACTTTTAGCTGGCTTTGGTGCCTTGGACATGAGCTAGGACCTTACGATTCTGCATGAAAGGAGTACTAGCAGCCGAGTTGAACGGGAGGATGTGAAAAGTCTTCATATGTAGTAAAAACCTGAGAAATCCGTCCGTTTTCGTCATTTGTTATCGAATCGACTTAAAGCCAGATCGACACATTGACCGCTCTTCTCTCTGAAACGGTTCTACATATCGTCTGAAAGCTATGTCGCGTGCTGCGGTATGTGGAGACACTAAAATCACCATAGTAGAACACTGATGAAGCTTCTAAGTTGATGTAATAGCCAGTAAAAGGTAGTACAATTCAAGTTTTAGGTATCGATTATTGACTTTTTAGCTGGCTTTGGTGCCTTCGATATGAGCTAGGACCTTAAGATTCTGCATGAAAGGAGGACTAGCAGCTGAGTTGCACGGGAGAATGTGAAAAGTGTTCATATGTAGTAAAAACCTGAGAAATCCGTCCGTTTTCGTCATTTGTTATTGAATCGACTTAAAGCCAGATCGTCACATTGGCCGCTCTTCTCTCTGAAACGGTTGTACTTATCGTCTGAAAGCTACGTCGCGTGCTGCGGTATGCGGAGACACTAAAAGCACCATAGTAGAACACAGATGAAGCTTCAAAGATGATGTAATAGCCAGTAAGGATTAGTACAATACCAGTTTTAGGTATCGATTATTGACTTTTTAGCTGGCTTTGGTGCCTTGGACATGAGTTAGGACCTTAAGATTCTGCATGAAAGGAGGACTAGCAGCCGAGTTGCACGGGAAAATGTGAAAAGTGTTCATACGTAGTAAAAACCAGAGAAATCCGTTCGTTATCGTCATTTATTATCGAGTCGTCTTCAAGCCAGATCGTCACATTGGCCGCTGTGCTCTCTGAAACGGTTGTACTTATCGTCTGCAAAGCTATGTCGCGTGCTGCGGTATGCGGAGACACTAAAATCACCATCGTAGAACACAGATGAGGCTTCTAAGTTGATGTAATAGCCAGTAAGAAGTAGTACAATTCAAGTTTTAGGTATCGATTATAGACTTTTTAGCTGGCTTTGGTGCCTTGGACATGAGCTAGGACCTTAAGATTCTGCATGAAAGGAGGACTAGCAGCCGAGTTGCATGGGAGAATGTGAAAAGTGTTCATATGTAGTAAAAACCTGAGAAATCCGTCCGTTTTCGTCATTTGTTATCGAATCGACTTAAAGCCAGATCGTCACATTGGCCGCTCTTCTCTCTGAAACAGTTGTACTTATCGTCTGAAAGCTATGTCGCGTGCTGCGGTATGCGGAGACACTAAAAGCACCATAGTAGAACACAGATGAAGCTTCTAAGATGAAGTAATAGCCAGTAAGATGTAGTACAATTCAAGTTTTAGGTATCGATTATAGACTTTTTAGCTGGCTTTGGTGCCTTGGGCATGAGCTAGGACCTTAAGATTTTGCATGAAAGGAGGACTAGCAGCTGAGTTGCACAGGAGGATGTGAAAAGTGTTCATATGTAGTAAAAACCTGAGAAATCCGTCCGTTTTCGTCATTTGTTATCGAATCGACTTAAAGCCAGATCGACACATTGGCCGCTATTCTCTCTGAAACGGATCTACATATCGTCTGAAAGCTATGTCGCGTGCTGCGGTATGTGGAGACACTAAAATCACCATAGCAGAACACAGATGAAGCTTCTAAGTTGATGTAATAGCCAGTAAGAAGTAGTACAATTCAAGTTTTAGGTATCGATTATTGACTTTTTAGCTGGCTTTGGTGCCTTGGACATGAGCTAGGACCTTAAGATTCTGCATTAAAGGAGGACTAGCAGCCGCGTTGCATGGGAGAATGTGAAAAGTGTTCATATGTAGTAAAAACCTGAGAAATCCGTCCGTTTTCGTCATTTGTTACGGAATCAACTTAAAGCCAGGTCATCACATTGGCCGCTCTTCTCTCTGAAACGGTTGTACTTATCGTCTGCAAAGCTATGTCGCGTGCTGCGGTATGCGGAGACACTAAAATCACCGTAGTAGAACACAGATGAAGCTTCTAAGTAGATGTAATAGCCAGTAAGAAGTAGTACAATTCAAGTTTTAGGCATCGATTATTGACTTTTAGCTGGCTTTGGTGCCTTGGACGTGAGCTAGGACCTTACGATTCTGCATGAAAGGAGTACTAGCAGCCGAGTTGCACGGGAGGATGTGAAAAGTCTTCATATGTAGTAAAAACCTGAGAAATCCGTCCGTTTTCGTCATTTGTTATCGAATCGACTTAAAGCCAGATCGTCACATTGGCCGCTTTTCTCTCTGAAACGGTTGTACTTATTGTCTGAAAGCTATGTCGCGTGCTGCGGTATGCGGAGAAACTAATAGCACCATAGTAGAACACAGATGAAGCTTCTAAGTTGATGTAATAACCAGTAAGAAGTAGTACAATTGAAATTTTAGATATCGATTATTGACTTTTTAGCTGGCTGTGGTGCCTTGGACATGAGCTAGGACCTTATGATTCTGCATGAAAGGAGGACTAGCAGCTGAGTTGCACAGGAGGATGTGAAAAGTGTTCTTATGTAGTAAAAACCTGAGAAATCCGTCCGTTTTCGTCATTTGTTATCGAATCGACTTAAAGCCAGATCGACACATTGACCGCTCTTCTCTCTGAAACGGTTCTACATATCGTCTGAAAGCTATGTCGCGTGCTGTGGTATGTGGAGACACTAAAATCACCATAGTAGAACACTGATGAAGCTTCTAAGTTGATGTAATAGCCAGTAAAAGGTAGTACAATTCAAGTTTTAGGTATCGATTATTGACTTTTTAGCTGGCTTTGGTGCCTTGGACATGAGCTAGGACCTTAAGATTCTGCATTAAAAGAGGACTAGCAGCCGCGTTGCACGGTAGAATGTGAAAAGTGTTCATATGTAGTAAAAACCTGAGAAATCCGTCCGTTTTCGTCATTTGTTATTGAATCGACTTAAAGCCAGATCGTCACATTGGCCGCTCTTCTCTCTGAAACGGTTGTACTTATCGTCTGAAAGCTACGTCGCGTGCTGCGGTATGCGGAGACACTAAAAGCACCATAGTAGAACACAGATGAAGCTTCAAAGATGATGTAATAGCCAGTAAGGATTAGTACAATTCAAGTTTTAGGTATCGATTATTGACTTTTTAGCTGGCTTTGGTGCCTTGGACATGAGTTAGGACCTTAAGATTCTGCATGAAAGGAGGACTAGCAGCCGAGTTGCACGGGAAAATGTGAAAAGTGTTCATATGTAGTAAAAACCTGAGAAATCCGTTCGTTATCGTCATTTATTATCGAATCGTCTTCAAGCCAGATCGTCACATTGGCCGCTGTGCTCTCTGAAACGGTTGTACTTATCGTCTGCAAAGCTATGTCGCGTGCTGCGGTATGCGGAGACACTAAAATCACCATCGTAGAACACAGATGAGGCTTCTAAGTTGATGTAATAGCCAGTAAGAAGTAGTACAATTCAAGTTTTAGGTATCGATTATTGACTTTTTAGCTGGCTTTGGTGCCTTGGACATGAGCTAGGACCTTAAGATTCTGCATGAAAGGAGGACTAGCAGCCGAGTTGCATGGGAGAATGTGAAAAGTGTTCATATGTAGTAAAAACCTGAGAAATCCGTCCGTTTTCGTCATTTGTTATCGAATCGACTTAAAGCCAGATCGACACATTGACCGCTCTTCTCTCTGAAACGGTTCTACATATCGTCTGAAAGCTATGTCGCGTGCTGTGGTATGTGGAGACACTAAAATCACCATAGTAGAACACTGATGAAGCTTCTAAGTTGATGTAATAGCCAGTAAAAGGTAGTACAATTCAAGTTTTAGGTATCGATTATTGACTTTTTAGCTGGCTTTGGTGCCTTGGACATGAGCTAGGACCTTAAGATTTTGCATTAAAAGAGGACTAGCTGCCGCGTTGCACGGTAGAATGTGAAAAGTGTTCATATGTAGTAAAAACCTGAGAAATCCGTCCGTTTTCGTCATTTGTTATTGAATCGACTTAAAGCCAGATCGTCACATTGGCCGCTCTTCTCTCTGAAACGGTTGTACTTATCGTCTGAAAGCTACGTCGCGTGCTGCGGTATGCGGAGACACTAAAAGCACCATAGTAGAACACAGATGAAGCTTCAAAGATGATGTAATAGCCAGTAAGGATTAGTACAATACCAGTTTTAGGTATCGATTATTGACCTTTTAGCTGGCTTTGGTGACTTGGACATGCGTTAGGACCTTAAGATTCTGCATGAAAGGAGGACTAGCAGCCGAGTTGCACGGGAAAATGTGAAAAGTGTTCATATGTAGTAAAAACCTGAAAAATCCGTTCGTTATCGTCATTTATTATCGAATCGTCTTCAAGCCAGATCGTCACATTGGCCGCTGTGCTCTCTGAAACGGTTGTACTTATCGTCTGCAAAGCTATGTCGCGTGCTGCGGTATGCGGAGACACTAAAATCACCATCGTAGAACACAGATGAGGCTTCTAAGTTGATGTAATAGCCAGTAAGAAGTAGTACAATTCAAGTTTTAGGTATCGATTATTGACTTTTTAGCTGGCTTTGGTGCCTTGGACATGAGCTAGGACCTTAAGATTCTGCATGAAAGGAGGACTAGCAGCCGAGTTGCATGGGAGAATGTGAAAAGTGTTCATATGTAGTAAAAACCTGAGAAATCCGTCCGTTTTCGTCATTTGTTATCGAATCGACTTAAAGCCAGATCGTCACATTGGCCGCTCTTCTCTCGGAAACAGTTGTACTTATCGTCTGAAAGCTATGTCGCGTGCTGCGGTATACGGAGACACTAAAAGCACCATAGTAGAACACAGATGAAGCTTCTAAGATGAAGTTATAGCCAGTAAGATGTAGTACAATTCAAGTTTTAGGTATCGATTATAGACTTTTTAGCTGGCTTTGGTGCCTTGGACATGAGCTAGGACCTTAAGATTCTGCATGAAAGGAGGACTAGCAGCTGAGTTGCACAGGAGGATGTGAAAAGTGTTCATATGTAGTAAAAACCTGAGAAATCCGTACGTTTTGTCATTTGTTATCGAATCGACTTAAAGCCAGATCGACACATTGGCCGCTCTTCTCTCTGAAACGGTTCTACATATCGTCTGAAAGCTATGTCGCGTGCTGCGGTATGTGGAGACACTAAAATCACCATAGCAGAACACAGATGAAGCTTCTAAGTTGATGTAATAGCCAGTAAGAAGTAGTACAATTCAAGTTTTAGGTATCGATTATTGACTTTTTAGCTGGCTTTGGTGCCTTGGACATGAGCTAGGACCTTAAGATTCTGCATTAAAGGAGGACTAGCAGCCGCGTTGCACGGGAGAATGTGAAAAGTGTTCATATGTAGTAAAAACCTGAGAAATCCGTCCGTTTTCGTCATTTGTTATTGAATCGACTTAAAGCCAGATCGTCACATTGCCCGCTCTTCTCTCTGAAACGGTTGTACTTATCGTCTGAAAGCTACGTCGCGGGCTGCGGTATGCGGAGACACTAAAAGCACCATAGTAGAACACAGATGAAGCTTCAAAGATGATGTAATAGCCAGTAAGGATTAGTACAATACCAGTTTTAGGTATCGATTATTGACTTTTTAGCTGGCTTTGGTGCCTTTGACATGAGTTAGGACCTTAAGATTCTGCATGAAAGGAGGACTAGCAGCCGAGTTGCACGGGAAAATGTGAAAAGTGTTCATACGTAGTAAAAACCTGAGAAATCCTTTCGTTATCGTCATTTATTATCGAATCGTCTTCAAGCCAGATCGTCACATTGGCCGCTCTGCTCTCTGAAACGGTTGTACTTATCGTCTGCAAAGCTATGTCGCGTGCTGCGGTATGCGGAGACACTAAAATCACCATCGTAGAACACAGATGAGGCTTCTAAGTTGATGTAATAGCCAGTAAGAAGTAGTACAATTCAAGTTTTAGGTATCGATTATTGACTTTTTAGCTGGTTTAGTGCCTTGGACATGAGCTAGGACCTTAAGATTCTGCATGAAAGGAGGACTAGCAGCCGAGTTGCATGGGAGAATGTGAAAAGTGTTCATATGTAGTAAAAACCTGAGAAATCCGTCCGTTTTCGTCATTTGTTATCGAATCGACTTAAAGCCAGATCGTCACATTGGCCGCTCCTCTCGGAAACAGTTGTACTTATCGTCTGAAAGCTATGTCGCGTGCTGCGGTATGCGGAGACACTAAAAGCACCATAGTAGAACACAGATGAAGCTTCTAAGATGAAGTAATAGCCAGTAAGATGTAGTACAATTCAAGTTTTAGGTATCGATTATTGACTTTTTAGCTAGCTTTGGTGCCTTGGACATGAGCTAGGAACTTAAGATTCTGCATGAAAGGAGGACTAGCAGCTGAGTTGCACAGGAGGATGTGAAAAGTGTTCATATGTAGTAAAAACCTGAGAAATCCGTCCGTTTTCGTCATTTGTTATCGAATCGACTTAAAGCCAGATCGACACATTGGCCGCTCTTCTCTCTGAAACGGTTCTACATATCGTCTGAAAGCTATGTCGCGTGCTGCGGTATGTGGAGACACTAAAATCACCATAGCAGAACACAGATGAAGCTTCTAAGTTGATGTAATAGCCAGTAAGAAGTAGTACAATTCAAGTTTTAGGTATCGATTATTGACTTTTTAGCTGGCTTTGGTGCCTTGGACATGAGCTAGGACCTTAAGATTCTGCATGAAAGGAGGACTAGCAGCTGAGTTGCACTGGAGGATGTGAAAAGTGTTCACATGTAGTAAAAACCTGAGAAATCCGTCCATTTCGTCATTTGTTATCGAATCGACTTAAAGCCAGATCGACACATTGGCCGCTCTTCTCTCTGAAACAATTGTACTTATCGTCTGCAAAGCTATGTCGCGTGCTGCGGTATGTGGAGACACTAAAAGAACGATAGTAGAACACAGATGAAGCTTCTAAGTTGATGTAATAGCCAGTAAGAAGTAGTACAATTCAAGTTTTAGGTATCGTTTATTGACTTTTTAGCTGGTTTTGGTGCCTTGGACATGAGCTAGGACCTTAAGATTCTGCATGAAAGGAGGACTAGCAGCAGAGTTGCATGGGAGAATGTGAAAAGTGTTCATATGTAGTAAAAACCTGTGAAATCCGTCCGTTTTCGTCATTTGTTATCGAATCGACTTAAAGCCAGATCGTCACATTGGCCGCTCTTCTCTCTGAAACGGTTGTACTTATCGTCTGCAAAGCTATGTCGCGTGCTGCGGTATGTGGAGACTCTAAAAGCACCATAGCAGAACACAGATGAAGCTTCTAAGTTGATGTAATAGCCAGTAAGAAGTAGTACAATTGAAATTTTGCATATCGATTATTGACTTTTAAGCTGGCTTTGGTGCCTTGGACATGAGCTAGGACCTTAAGATTCAGCATGAAAGGAGGACCAGCAGCCGAATTGCACGGGAAAATGTGAAAAGTGTTCATATGGAGTATAAACTTGAGAAATCCGTCCGTTTTCGTCATTTGTTATCGAATCGACTTAAAGCCAGATCGACACATTGGCCACTCTTCTCTCTGAAACGGTTGTACTTATCGTCTGCAAAGATACGTCGCGTGCTGCGGTATGCGGAGACACTAAAATCACCATAGTAGAACACAGATGATGCTTCTAAGTTGATGTAATAGCCAGTAAGGATTAGTACAATACCAGTTTTAGGTATCGATTATTGACTTTTTAGCTGGCTTTGGTGCCTTGGACATGAGCTAGGACATTAAGATTCTGCATGAAAGGAGGACTAGCAGCCGAATTGCATGGGAGATTGTGAAAAGTGTTCATATGTAGTAAAAACCTGAGAAATCCGTCCGTTTTCGTCATTTGTTATGGAATCGACTTAAAGCCAGATCGTCACATTGGCCGCTCTTCTCTCTGAAACAGTTGTACTTATCGTCTGAAAGCTATGTCGCGTGCTGCGGTATGCGGAGACAGTAAAAGCACCATAGTAGAACACAGATGAAGCTTCTAAGATGATGTAATAGCCAATAAGATGTAGTACAATTCAAGTTTTAGGTATCGATTATTGACTTTTTAGCTGGCTTTGGTGCCTTGGACATGAGCTAGGACCTTAAGATTCTGCATGAAAGGAGGACTAGCAGCTGAGTTGCACAGGAGGATGTGAAAAGTGTTCATATGTAGTAAAAACCTGAGAAATCCGTCCGTTTTCGTCATTTGTTATCGAATCGACTTAAAGCCAGATCGACACATTGGCCGCTCTTCTCTCTGAAACAGTTCTACATATCGTCTGAAAGCTATGTCGCGTGCTGCGGTATGTGGAGACACTAAAATCACCATAGCAGAACACAGATGAAGCTTCTAAGTTGATGTAATAGCCAGTAAGAAGTAGTACAATTCAAGTTTTAGGTATCGATTATTTACTTTTTAGCTGGCTTTGGTGCCTTGGACATGAGCTAGGACCTTAAGATTCTGCATGAAAGGAGGACTAGCAGCCGAATTGCACGGGAGATTGTGAAAAGTGTTCATATGTAGTAAAAACCTGAGAAATCCGTCCGTTTTCGTCATTTGTTATCGAATCGACTTAAAGCCAGATCGTCACATTGGCCGCTCATCTCTCAGAAACGGTTGTACTTATCGTCTGCAAAGCTATGTCGCGTGCTGCGGTTTGTGGACACACTAAAAGCACCATAGTACAACACAGATGAAGCTTCTAAGATGATGTAATAGCCAGTAAAAAGTAGTACAATTCAAGTTTTAGGTATCGATTATTGACTTTTTAGCTGGCTTTGGTGCCTTGGACATGAGCTAGGACCTTAAGATTCTGCATGAAAGGAGGACTAGCAGCCGAGTTGCACGGGAGGATGTGAAAAGTGTTCACATGTAGTAAAAACCTGAGAAATCCGTCCGTTTTCGTCATTTGTTATCGAATCGACTTAAAGCCAGATCGACACATTGGCCGCTCTTCTCTCTGAAACAATTGTACTTATCGTCTGCAAAGCTATGTCGCGTCCTGCGGTATGTGGAGACACTAAAAGAACGATAGTAGAACACAGATGAAGCTTCTAAGTTGTTGTAATAACCAGTAAGAAGTAGTACAATTCAAGTTTTAGGTATCGTTTATTGACTTTTTAGCTGGTTTTGGTGCCTTGGACATGAGGTAGGACCTTAAGATTCTGCATGAAAGGAGGACTAGCAGCCGAGTTGCATGGGAGAATGTGAAAAGTGTTCATATGTAATAAAAACCTGTGAAATCCGTCCGTTTTCGTCATTTGTTATCGAATCGACTTAAAGCCAGATCGTCACATTGGCCGCTCTTCTCTCTGAAACGGTTGTACTTATCGCCTGCAAAGCTATGTCGCGTGCTGCGGTATGTGGAGACTCTAAAAGCACCATAGCAGAACACAGATGAAGCTTCTAAGTTGATGTAATAGCCAGTAAGAAGTAGTACAACTGAAATTTTAGATATCGATTATTGACTTTTTAGCTGGCTTTGGTGCCTTGGACATGAGCTAGGACCTTAAGATTCTGCATGAAAGGAGGACCAGCAGCCGAATTGCACGGGAAAATGTGAAAAGTGTTCATATGGAGTAAAAACCTGAGAAATCCGTCCGTTTTCGTCATTTGTTATCGAATCGACTTAAAGCCAGATCGACACATTGGCCACTCTACTCTCTGAAACGGTTGTACTTATCGTCTGCAAAGATATGTCGCGTGCTGCGGTATGCGGAGACACTAAAATCACCATAGTAGAATACAGATGATGCTTCTAAGTTGATGTAATAGCCAGTAAGAATTAGTACAATACCAGTTTTAGGTATCGATTATTGACTTTTTAGCTGGCTTTGGTGCCTTGGACATGAGCTAGGACCATAACATTCTGCATGAAAGGAGGACTAGCAGCCGAGATGCATGGGAGAATGTGAAAAGTGTTCATATGTAGTAAAAACCTGAGAAATCCGTCCGTTTCCGTCATTTGTTATCGAATCGACTTAAAGCCAGATCGTCACATTGGCCGCTCTTCTCTCTGAAACGGTTGTACTTATCGTCTGAAAGCTATGTCGCGTGCTGCGGTATGCGGAGACACTAAAAGCACCATAGTAGAACACAGATGAAGCTTCTAAGTTGATGTAATAGCCAGTAAGAAGTTGTACAATTCAAGTT
This sequence comes from Schistocerca gregaria, assembly GCF_023897955.1. Classification (NCBI taxonomy): domain Eukaryota; kingdom Metazoa; phylum Arthropoda; class Insecta; order Orthoptera; family Acrididae; genus Schistocerca; species Schistocerca gregaria. The sequence goes on along the minus strand of NW_026061864.1, from coordinate 95,997 downwards.
TTAGGTATCGATTATTGACTTTTTAGCTGGCTTTGGTGCTTTGGACATGAGCTAGGACCTTAAGATTCTGCATGAAAGGAGGACTAGCCGCCGAATTGATCGGGAGAATGTGAAAAGTGTTCATATGTAGTAAAAACCTGAGAAATCCGTCCGTTTTCGTCATTTGTTATCGAATCGACTTAAAGCCAGATCGTCACATTGGCCGCTCTTCTCTCTGAAACGGTTGTACTTATCGTCTGAAAGCTATGTCGCGTGCTGCGGTATGCGGAGACACTAAAAGCACCATAGTACAACACAGATGAAGCTTCTAAGATGATGTAATAGCCAGTAAGAATTAGTACAATACCAATTTTAGGTATCGATTATTGACTTTGTAGCTGGCATTGGTGCCTTGGACATGAGCTAGGACCATAAGATTCTGCATGAAAGGAGGACTAGCAGCCGAGTTGCACGAGAGAATGTGAAAAGTGCTCATATGTAGTAAAAACCTGAGAGATCCGTTCGCCATCGTCATTTGTTATCTAATCGACTTAAAGCCAGATCGTCACATTTTCCGCTCTACTCTCTGAAACGGTTGTACTTATCGTCTGCAAAGCTATGTCGCGTTGCTGCGGTATGCGGAGACACTAAAGGCACCATAGTAGAACACAGATCAAGCTTCTAATTTGATGTAGTAGCCAGTAAGAAGTAGTACAATTCAAGTTTTACTTATCGATTATTGACTTTTAGCTGGCTTTGGTGCCTTGGACATGAGCTAGGACCTTAAGATTCTGCATGAAAGGAGGGCTAGCAGCTGAGTTGCACGGGAGAATGTGAAAAGTGTTCATATGTAGTAAAAACCTGAGAAATCCGTCCGTTTTCGTCATTTGTTATGAAATCGACTTAAAGCCAGATCGTCACATTGCCCGCTCTTCTCTCCGAAACGGTTGTATTTATCGTCTGAAAGCTATGTCGCGTGCTGCGGTATGCGTAGACACTAAAAGCACCATAGTAGAACACAGATGAAGCTTCTAAGATGATGTAATAGCCAGTACGAATTAGTACAATACCAGTTTTAGGTATCGATTATTGACTTTTAGCTGGCTTTGGTGCCTTGGACATGAGCTATGACCTTAAGATTCTGCATGAAAGGAGGGCTAGCAGCTGAGTTGCACGGGAGAATGTGAAAAGTTTTCATATGTAGTAAAAACCTGAGAAATCGGTCCATTTTCGTCATTTGTTATCGAATCGACTTAAAACCGGATCGTGACATTGGCCGCTCTTCTCTCTGAAACGGTTGTACTTATCGTCTGCAAAGCTATGTCGCGTGCTGCGGTATGCGGAGACACTAAAAGCACCATAGTAGAACACAGATGAAGCTTCTAAGTTGATGTAATAGCTAGTAAGAAGTAGTACAATTGGAATTTTAGATATCAATTATTGACTTTTTAGCTGGCTTTGGTGCCTTGGACATGAGCTAGGACCTTAAGATTCTGCATGAAAGGAGGACTAGCAGCCGAGTTGCACAGAAGGATGTGAAAAGTGTTCATATGTAGTAAAAACCTGAGAAGTCCGCCCGTTTTGTCATTTGTTATCGAATCGACTTAAAGCCAGATCGTCACATTGGCCGCTATTCTCTCCGAAACGGTTGTTCTTATCGTCTGAAAGCTATGTCGCGTGCTGCGGTATGCGGAGACACTAAAAGCACCATAGTAGAACACAGATGAAGCTTCTAAGATGATGTAATAGCCAGTAAGAATTAGTACAATACCAGTTTTAGGTATCGATTATTGACTTTTAGCTGGCTTTGGTGCGTTGGACATGAGCTAGGACCTTAAGATTCTGCATGAAAGGAGGACTAGCAGCAAAGTTGCACGGGATAATGTGAAAAGTTTTCATATGTAGTAAAAACCTGAGAAATCGGTCCATTTTCGTCATTTGTTATCGAATCGACTTAAAACCGGATCGTGACATTGGACGCTCTTCTCTCTGAAACGGTTGTACGTATCGTCTGCAAAGCTATGTCGTGTGCTGCGGTATGCGGAGACACTAAAAATACCATAGTAAAACACGGATGAAGCTTCTAAGTTGATGTAATAGCTAGTAAGTGGTAGTACAATTCAAGTTTTAGGTATCGATTATTGACTTTTTAGCTGGCTTTGGTGCCTTGGAAATGAGCTAGGACTTTAAGATTTTGCATGAAAGGAGGACTAGCAGCCGAGTTGCACGGGAGGATGTGAAAAGTTTTCATATGTAGTAAAAACCTGAGAAATCCGTCCATTTTCGTAATATGTAATCGAATCGACTTAAAACCGGATCGTGACATTGGCCGCTCTTCTCTCTGAAACGGTTGTACTTATCGTCTGCAAAGCTATGTCGCGTGCTGCGGTATGCGGAGACACTAAAAGCACCATAGTAGAACACAGATGAAGCTTCTAAGTTGATGTAATAGCTAGTAAGATGTAGTACAATCGGAATTTTAGATATCGATTATTGACCTTTTAGCTGGCTTTGGTGCCTTGGACATGAGCTAGGACCTTAAGATTCAGCATGAAAGGAGGACTAGCAGCCGAGTTGCACGGGAGAATGTGAAAAGTGTTCATATGTAGTAAAAACCTGAGAAATCCGTCCGTTTTCGTCATTTGTTATGGAATCGACTTAAAGCCAGATCGTCACATTGGCCGCTCTTCCCTCTGACACTGTTGTACTTATCGTCTGCAATGCTATGTCGCGTGCTGCGGTATGCGGAGACACTTAAGGCACCATAGTAGAACACAGATGAAGCTTCTACGTTGATGTAATAGCCAGTAAGAGGTAGTACAATTCCAGTTTTAGGTATCGATTATTGACTTTTTAGCTGGCTTTGGTGCCTTGGACATGAGCTAGGACCATAAGATTCAGCATGAAAGGAGGACTAGCAGCCGAATTGCACGCGAGATTGTGAAAAGTGTTCATATGTAGTAAAAACCTGAGAAATCCGTCCGTATTCGTCATTTGTTATGGAATCTACTTAAAGCCAGATCGTCACATTGGCCGCTCTTCTCTCTGAAACGGTTGTACTTATCGTCTGAAAGCTATGTCGCGTGCTGCGGTATGCGGAGACACTAAAAGCACCATAGTAGAACACAGATGAAGCTTCTAATATGATGTAATAGAGAGTAAGAAGTAGTACAATTCAAGTTTTAGGTATCGATTATTGACTTTTTAGCTGGCTTTGGTGCCTTGGACATGAGCTATGACCTTACGAATCTGCATGAGAGGAGGACTAGCAGAAAAGTTGCACGGGAGAATGTGAAATGTGTTAAAATGTAGTTTTAACCTGAGAAATCCGTCCGTTTTCGTCTTTTGTTATCGAATCGACTTAAAGCCAGATCGTCACATTGTCCGCCCTTCTCTCTGAAACGGTTGTACTTATCGTCTGCAAAGCTATGTCGTGTGCTGCGGTATGCGGAGACACTAAAAGTACCATAGTAAAACACGGATGAAGCTTCTAAGTTGATGTAATAGCTAGTAAGAGGTAGTACAATTCAAGTTTTAGGTATCGATTATTGACTTTTTATCTGGCTTTGGTGCCTTGGGCATGAGCTAGGACCTTAAGATTTTGCATGAAAGGAGGACTAGCAGCCGAGTTGCACGGTAGGATGTGAAACGTTTTCATATGTAGTAAAAACCTGAGAAATCCGTCCGTATTCGTCATTTGTTATGGAATCTACTTAAAGCCAGATCGTCACATTGGCCGCTCTTCTCTCTGAAACGGTTGTACTTATCGTCTGAAAGCTATGTCGCGTGCTGCGGTATGCGGAGACACTAAAAGCACCATAGTAGAACACAGATGAAGCTTCTAATATGATGTAATAGAGAGTAAGAAGTAGTACAATTCAAGTTTTAGGTATCGATTATTGACTTTTTAGCTGGCTTTGGTGCCTTGGACATGAGCTATGACCTTACGAATCTGCATGAGAGGAGGACTAGCAGAAAAGTTGCACGGGAGAATGTGAAATGTGTTAAAATGTAGTTTTAACCTGAGAAATTCGTCCGTTTTCGTCTTTTGTTATCGAATCGACTTAAAGCCAGATCGTCACATTGTCCGCCCTTCTCTCTGAAACGGTTGTACTTATCGTCTGCAAAGCTATGTCGTGTGCTGCGGTATGCGGAGACACTAAAAGTACCATAGTAAAACACGGATGAAGCTTCTAAGTTGATGTAATAGCTAGTAAGAGGTAGTACAATTCAAGTTTTAGGTATCGATTATTGACTTTTTATCTGGCTTTGGTGCCTTGGGCATGAGCTAGGACCTTAAGATTTTGCATGAAAGGAGGACTAGCAGCCGAGTTGCACGGTAGGATGTGAAACGTTTTCATATGTAGTAAAAACCTGAGAAATCCGTCCGTATTCGTCATTTGTTATGGAATCTACTTAAAGCCAGATCGTCACATTGGCCGCTCTTCTCTCTGAAACGGTTGTACTTATCGTCTGAAAGCTATGTCGCGTGCTGCGGTATGCGGAGACACTAAAAGCACCATAGTAGAACACAGATGAAGCTTCTAATATGATGTAATAGAGAGTAAGAGGTAGTACAATTCAAGTTTTAGGTATCGATTATTGACTTTTTATCTGGCTTTGGTGCCTTGGGCATGAGCTAGGACCTTAAGATTTTGCATGAAAGGAGGACTAGCAGCCGAGTTGCACGGTAGGATGTGAAACGTTTTCATATGTAGTAAAAACCTGAGAAATCCGTCCATTTTCGTAATATGTAATCGAATCGACTTAAAACCGGATCGTGACATTGGCCGCTCTTCTCTCTGAAACGGTTGTACTTATCGTCTGCAAAGCTATATCGCGTGCTGCGGTATGCGGAGACACTAAAAGCACCATAGTAGAACACAGATGAAGCTTGAAAGTTGATGTAATAGCTAGTAAGAGGTAGTACAATCGGAATTTTAGATATCGATTATTGACTTTTTAGCTGGCTTTGGTGCCTTGGACATGAGCTAGGACCTTAAGATTCTGCATGAAAGGAGGACTAGCAGCCGAGTTGCACGGGAGAATGTGAAAAGTGTTCATATGTAGTAAAAACCAGAGAAGTCCGTCCGTTTTGTCATTTGTTATCGAATCGACTTAAAGCCAGATCGTCACATTGGCCGTTCTTCTCTCCGAAACGGTTGTACTTATCGTCTGAAATCTATGTCGCGTGCTGCGGTATGCGGAGACACTAAAAGCACCATAGTAGAACACAGATGAAGCTTCTAAGATGATGTAATAGCCAGTAAGAATTAGTACAATACCATTTTTAGGTATCGATTATTGACTTTTAGCTGGCTTTGGTGCCTTGCACATGAGCTAGGACCTTAAGATTCTGCATGAAAGGAGGACTAGCAGCCGAATTGCACGGGAGATTGTGAAAAGTGTTCATATGTAGTAAAAACCTGAGAAATCCGTCCGTTTTCGTCATTTGTTATCGAATCGACTTAAAGCCAGATCGACACATTGGCCGCTCTTCTCTCTGAAACAATTGTACTTATCGTCTGCAAAGCTATGTCGCGTGCTGCGGTATGTGGAGACACTAAAAGAACGATAGTAGAACACAGATGAAGCTTCTAAGTTGATGTAATAGCCAGTAAGAAGTAGTACAATTCAAGTTTTAGGTATCGTTTATTGACTTTTTAGCTGGTTTTGGTGCCTTGGACATGAGCTAGGACCTTAAGATTCTGCATGAAAGGAGGACTAGCAGCAGAGTTGCATGGGAGAATGTGAAAAGTGTTCATATGTAGTAAAAACCTGTGAAATCCGTCCGTTTTCGTCATTTGTTATCGAATCGACTTAAAGCCAGATCGTCACATTGGCCGCTCTTCTCTCTGAAACGGTTGTACTTATCGTCTGCAAAGCTATGTCGCGTGCTGCGGTATGTGGAGACTCTAAAAGCACCATAGCAGAACACAGATGAAGCTTCTAAGTTGATGTAATAGCCAGTAAGAAGTAGTACAATTGAAATTTTGCATATCGATTATTGACTTTTTAGCTGGCTTTGGTGCCTTGGACATGAGCTAGGACCTTAAGATTCAGCATGAAAGGAGGACCAGCAGCCGAATTGCACGGGAAAATGTGAAAAGTGTTCATATGGATTATAAACCTGAGAAATCCGTCCGTTTTCGTCATTTGTTATCGAATCGACTTAAAGCCAGATCGACACATTGGCCACTCTTCTCTCTGAAACGGTTGTACTTATCGTCTGCAAAGATATGTCGCGTGCTGCGGTATGCGGAGACACTAAAATCACCATAGTAGAACACAGATGATGCTTCTAAGTTGATGTAATAGCCAGTAAGGATTAGTACAATACCAGTTTTAGGTATCGATTATTGACTTTTTAGCTGGCTTTGGTGCCTTGGACATGAGCTAGGACATTAAGATTCTGCATGAAAGGAGGAATAGCAGCCGAATTGCATGGGAGATTGTGAAAAGTGTTCATATGTAGTAAAAACCTGAGAAATCCGTCCGTTTTCGTCATTTGTTATGGGATCGACTTAAAGCCAGATCGTCACATTGGCCGCTCTTCTCTCTGAAACAGTTGTACTTATCGTCTGAAAGCTATGTCGCGTGCTGCGGTATGCGGAGACAGTAAAAGCACCATAGTAGAACACAGATGAAGCTTCTAAGATGATGTAATAGCCAATAAGATGTAGTACAATTCAAGTTTTAGGTATCGATTATTGACTTTTTAGCTGGCTTTGGTGCCTTGGACATGAGCTAGGACCTTAAGATTCTGCATGAAAGGAGGACTAGCAGCTGAGTTGCACAGGAGGATGTGAAAAGTGTTCATATGTAGTAAAAACCTGAGAAATCCGTCCGTTTTCGTCATTTGTTATCGAATCGACTTAAAGCCAGATCGACACATTGGCCGCTCTTCTCTCTGAAACAGTTCTACATATCGTCTGAAAGCTATGTCGCGTGCTGCGGTATGTGGAGACACTATAATCACCATAGCAGAACACAGTTGAAGCTTCTAAGTTGATGTAATAGCCAGTAAGAAGTAGTACAATTCAAGTTTTAGGTATCGATTATTTACTTTTTAGCTGGCTTTGGTGCCTTGGACATGAGCTAGGACCTTAAGATTCTGCATGAAAGGAGGACTAGCAGCCGAATTGCACGGGAGATTGTGAAAAGTGTTCATATGTAGTAAAAACCTGAGAAATCCGTCCGTTTTCGTCATTTGTTATCGAATCGACTTAAAGCCAGATCGTCACATTGGCCGCTCATCTCTCAGAAACGGTTGTACTTATCGTCTGCAAAGCTATGTCGCGTGCTGCGGTTTGTGGACACACTAAAAGCACCATAGTACAACACAGATGAAGCTTCTAAGATGATGTAATAGCCAGTAAGAAGTAGTACAATTCAAGTTTTAGGTATCGATTATTGACTTTTTAGCTGGCTTTGGTGCCTTGGACATGAGCTAGGACCTTAAGATTCTGCATGAAAGGAGGACTAGCAGCCGAGTTGCACGGGAGGATGTGAAAAGTGTTCACATGTAGTAAAAACCTGAGAAATCCGTCCGTTTTCGTCATTTGTTATCGAATCGACTTAAAGCCAGATCGACACATTGGCCGCTCTTCTCTCTGAAACAATTGTACTTATCGTCTGCAAAGCTATGTCGCGTCCTGCGGTATGTGGAGACACTAAAAGAACGATAGTAGAACACAGATGAAGCTTCTAAGTTGTTGTAATAACCAGTAAGTAGTAGTACAATTCAAGTTTTAGGTATCGTTTATTGACTTTTTAGCTGGTTTTGGTGCCTTGGACATGAGGTAGGACCTTAAGATTCTGCATGAAAGGAGGACTAGCAGCCGAGTTGCATGGGAGAATGTGAAAAGTGTTCATATGTAATAAAAACCTGTGAAATCCGTCCGTTTTCGTCATTTGTTATCGAATCGACTTAAAGCCAGATCGTCACATTGGCCGCTCTTCTCTCTGAAACGGTTGTACTTATCGTCTGCAAAGCTATGTCGCGTGCTGCGGTATGTGGAGACTCTAAAAGCACCATAGCAGAACACAGATGAAGCTTCTAAGTTGATGTAATAGCCAGTAAGAAGTAGTACAACTGAAATTTTAGATATCGATTATTGACTTTTTAGCTGGCTTTGGTGCCTTGGACATGAGCTAGGACCTTAAGATTCTGCATGAAAGGAGGACCAGCAGCCGAATTGCACGGGAAAATGTGAAAAGTGTTCATATGGAGTAAAAACCTGAGAAATCCGTCCGTTTTCGTCATTTGTTATCGAATCGACTTAAAGCCAGATCGACACATTGGCCACTCTTCTCTCTGAAACGGTTGTACTTATCGTCTGCAAAGATATGTCGCGTGCTGCGGTATGCGGAGACACTAAAATCACCATAGTAGAATACAGATGATGCTTCTAAGTTGATGTAATAGCCAGTAAGAATTAGTACAATACCAGTTTTAGGTATCGATTATTGACTTTTTAGCTGGCTTTGGTGCCTTGGACATGAGCTAGGACCATAACATTCTGCATGAAAGGAGGACTAGCAGCCGAGTTGCATGGGAGAATGTGAAAAGTGTTCATATGTAGTAAAAACCTGAGAAATCCGTCCGTTTCCGTCATTTGTTATCGAATCGACTTAAAGCCAGATCGTCACATTGGCCGCTCTTCTCTCTGAAACGGTTGTACTTATCGTCTGAAAGCTATGTCGCGTGCTGCGGTATGCGGAGACACTAAAAGCACCATAGTAGAACACAGATGAAGCTTCTAAGTTGATGTAATAGCCAGTAAGAAGTTGTACAATTCAAGTTTTAGGTATCGATTATTGACTTTTTAGCTGGCTTTGGTGCTTTGGACATGAGCTAGGACCTTAAGATTCTGCATGAAAGGAGGACTAGCCGCCGAGTTGATCGGGAGAATGTGAAAAGTGTTCATATGTAGTAAAAACCTGAGAAATCCGTCCGTTTTCGTCATTTGTTATCGAATCGACTTAAAGCCAGATCGTCACATTGGCCGCTCTTCTCACTGAAACGGTTGTACTTATCGTCTGAAAGCTATGTCGCGTGCTGCGGTATGCGGAGACACTAAAAGCACCATAGTACAACACAGATGAAGCTTCTAAGATGATGTAATAGCCAGTAAGAATTAGTACAATACCAATTTTAGGTATCGATTATTGACTTTGTAGCTGGCATTGGTGCCTTGGACATGAGCTAGGACCATAAGATTCTGCATGAAAGGAGGACTAGCAGCCGAGTTGCACGAGAGAATGTGAAAAGTGCTCATATGTAGTAAAAACCTGAGAGATCCGTTCGCCATCGTCATTTGTTATCTAATCGACTTAAAGCCAGATCGTCACATTTTCCGCTCTACTCTCTGAAACGGTTGTACTTATCGTCTGCAAAGCTATGTCGCGTTGCTGCGGTATGCGGAGACACTAAAGGCACCATAGTAGAACACAGATCAAGCTTCTAATTTGATGTAGTAGCCAGTAAGAAGTAGTACAATTCAAGTTTTACTTATCGATTATTGACTTTTAGCTGGCTTTGGTGCCTTGGACATGAGCTAGGACCTTAAGATTCTGCATGAAAGGAGGGCTAGCAGCTGAGTTGCACGGGAGAATGTGAAAAGTGTTCATATGTAGTAAAAACCTGAGAAATCCGTCCGTTTTCGTCATTTGTTATGGAATCGACTTAAAGCCAGATCGTCACATTGCCCGCTCTTCTCTCCGAAACGGTTGTATTTATCGTCTGAAAGCTATGTCGCGTGCTGCGGTATGCGGAGACACTAAAAGCACCATAGTAGAACACAGATGAAGCTTCTAAGATGATGTAATAGCCAGTACGAATTCGTACAATACCAGTTTTAGGTATCGATTATTGACTTTTAGCTGGCTTTGGTGCCTTGGACATGAGCTATGACCTTAAGATTCTGCATGAAAGGAGGGCTAGCAGCTGAGTTGCACGGGAGAATGTGAAAAGTGTTCATATGTAGTAAAAACCTGAGAAATCCGTCCGTTTTCGTCATTTGTTATGGAATCGACTTAAAGCCAGATCGTCACATTGGCCGCTCTCCTCTCTGAAACGGTTGTACTTATCGTCTTCAAAGCTATGTCGCGTGCTGCGGTATGCAGAGACACTAAATGCACCATAGTAGAACACAGATGAAGCTTCAAAGTTGATGTAATAGCTAGTAAGAGGTAGTACAATCGGAATTTTAGATATCGATTATTGACTTTTTAGCTGGCTTTGGTGCCTTGGACATGAGCTAGGACCTTAAGATTCTGCATGAAAGGAGGACTAGCAGCCGAGTTGCACGGGAGAATGTGAAAAGTGTTCATATGTAGTAAAAACCAGAGAAGTCCGTCCGTTTTGTCATTTGTTATCGAATCGACTTAAAGCCAGATCGTCACATTGGCCGTTCTTCTCTCCGAAACGGTTGTACTTATCGTCTGAAATCTATGTCGCGTGCTGCGGTATGCGGAGACACTAAAAGCACCATAGTAGAACACAGATGAAGCTTCTAAGTTGATGTAATAGCTAGTAAGAAGTAGTACAATTGGAATTTTAGATATCGATTATTGACTTTTTAGCTGGCTTTGGTGCCTTGGACATGAGCTAGGACCTTAAGATTCTGCATGAAAGGAGGACTAGCAGCCGAGTTGCACGGGAGAATGTGAAAAGTGTTCATATGTAGTAAAAACCTGAGAAGTCCGCCCGTTTTGTCATTTGTTATCGAATCGACTTATAGCCAGATCGTCACATTGGCCGCTCTTCTCTCCGAAACGGTTGTTCTTATCGTCTGAAAGCTATGTCGCGTGCTGCGGTATGCGGAGACACTAAAAGCACCATAGTAGAACACAGATGAAGCTTCTAAGATGATGTAATAGCCAGTAAGAATTAGTACAATACCAGTTTTAGGTATCGATTATTGACTTTTAGCTGGCTTTGGTGCGTTGGACATGAGCTAGGACCTTAAGATTCTGCATGAAAGGAGGACTAGCAGCAAAGTTGCACGGGAGAATGTGAAAAGTTTTCATATGTAGTAAAAACCTGAGAAATCGGTCCATTTTCGTCATTTGTTATCGAATCGATTTAAAACCGGATCGTGACATTGGACGCTCTTCTCTCTGAAACGGTTGTACGTATCGTCTGCAAAGCTATGTCGTGTGCTGCGGTATGCGGAGACACTAAAAATACCATAGTAAAACACGGATGAAGCTTCTAAGTTGATGTAATAGCTAGTAAGTGGTAGTACAATTCAAGTTTTAGGTATCGATTATTGACTTTTTAGCTGGCTTTGGTGCCTTGGAAATGAGCTAGGACCTTAAGATTTTGCATGAAAGGAGGACTAGCAGCCGAGTTGCACGGGAGGATGTGAAAAGTTTTCATATGTAGTAAAAACCTGAGAAATCCGTCCATTTTCGTAATATGTAATCGAATCGACTTAAAACCGGATCGTGACATTGGCCGCTCTTCTCTCTGAAACAGTTGTACGTATCGTCTGCAAAGCTATGTCGTGTGCTGCGGTATGCGGAGACACTAAAAATACCATAGTAGAACACAGATGAAGCTTCTAAGTTGATGTAATAGCCAGTAAGAAGTTGTACAATTCAAGTTTTAGGTATCGATTATTGACTTTTTAGCTGGCTTTGGTGCTTTGGACATGAGCTAGGACCTTAAGATTCTGCATGAAAGGAGGACTAGCCGCCGAGTTGATCGGGAGAATGTGAAAAGTGTTCATATGTAGTAAAAACCTGAGAAATCCGTCCGTTTTCGTCATTTGTTATCGAATCGACTTAAAGCCAGATCGTCACATTGGCCGCTCTTCTCTCTGAAACGGTTGTACTTATCGTCTGAAAGCTATGTCGCGTGCTGCGGTATGCGGAGACACTAAAAGCACCATAGTACAACACAGATGAAGCTTCTAAGATGATGTAATAGCCAGTAAGAATTAGTACAATACCAATTTTAGGTATCGATTATTGACTTTGTAGCTGGCATTGGTGCCTAGGACATGAGCTAGGACCATAAGATTCTGCATGAAAGGAGGACTAGCAGCCGAGTTGCACGAGAGAATGTGAAAAGTGCTCATATGTAGTAAAAACCTGAGAGATCCGTTCGCCATCGTCATTTGTTATCTAATCGACTTAAAGCCAGATCGTCACATTTTCCGCTCTACTCTCTGAAACGGTTGTACTTATCGTCTGCAAAGCTATGTCGCGTTGCTGCGGTATGCGGAGACACTAAAGGCACCATAGTAGAACACAGATCAAGCTTCTAATTTGATGTAGTAGCCAGTAAGAAGTAGTACAATTCAAGTTTTACTTATCGATTATTGACTTTTAGCTGGCTTTGGTGCCTTGGACATGAGCTAGGACCTTAAGATTCTGCATGAAAGGAGGGCTAGCAGCTGAGTTGCACGGGAGAATGTGAAAAGTGTTCATATGTAGTAAAAACCTGAGAAATCCGTCCGTTTTCGTCATTTGTTATGGAATCGACTTAAAGGCAGATCGTCACATTGCCCGCTCTTCTCTCCGAAACGGTTGTATTTATCGTCTGAAAGCTATGTCGCGTGCTGCGGTATGCGGAGACACTAAAAGCACCATAGTAGAACACAGATGAAGCTTCTAAGATGATGTAATAGCCAGTACGAATTCGTACAATACCAGTTTTAGGTATCGATTATTGACTTTTAGCTGGCTTTGGTGCCTTGGACATGAGCTATGACCTTAAGATTCTGCATGAAAGGAGGGCTAGCAGCTGAGTTGCACGGGAGAATGTGAAAAGTGTTCATATGTAGTAAAAACCTGAGAAATCCGTCCGTTTTCGTCATTTGTTATGGAATAGACTTAAAGCCAGATCGTCACATTGGCCGCTCTCCTCTCTGAAACGGTTGTACTTATCGTCTTCAAAGCTATGTCGCGTGCTGCGGTATGCAGAGACACTAAATGCACCATAGTAGAACACAGATGAAGCTTCAAAGTTGATGTAATAGCTAGTAAGAGGTAGTACAATCGGAATTTTAGATATCGATTATTGACTTTTTAGCTGGCTTTGGTGCCTTGGACATGAGCTAGGACCTTAAGATTCTGCATGAAAGGAGGACTAGCAGCCGAGTTGCACGGGAGAATGTGAAAAGTGTTCATATGTAGTAAAAACCAGAGAAGTCCGTCCGTTTTGTCATTTGTTATCGAATCGACTTAAAGCCAGATCGTCACATTGGCCGTTCTTCTCTCCGAAACGGTTGTACTTATCGTCTGAAATCTATGTCGCGTGCTGCGGTATGCGGAGACACTAAAAGCACCATAGTAGAACACAGATGAAGCTTCTAAGTTGATGTAATAGCTAGTAAGAAGTAGTACAATTGGAATTTTAGATATCGATTATTGACTTTTTAGCTGGCTTTGGTGCCTTGGACATGAGCTAGGACCTTAAGATTCTGCATGAAAGGAGGACTAGCAGCCGAGTTGCACGGGAGAATGTGAAAAGTGTTCATATGTAGTAAAAACCTGAGAAGTCCGCCCGTTTTGTCATTTGTTATCGAATCGACTTAAAGCCAGATCGTCACATTGGCCGCTCTTCTCTCCGAAACGGTTGTTCTTATCGTCTGAAAGCTATGTCGCGTGCTGCGGTATGCGGAGACACTAAAAGCACCATAGTAGAACACAGATGAAGCTTCTAAGATGATGTAATAGCCAGTAAGAATTAGTACAATACCAGTTTTAGGTATCGATTATTGACTTTTAGCTGGCTTTGGTGCGTTGGACATGAGCTAGGACCTTAAGATTCTGCATGAAAGGAGGACTAGCAGCAAAGTTGCACGGGAGAATGTGAAAAGTTTTCATATGTAGTAAAAACCTGAGAAATCGGTCCATTTTCGTCATTTGTTATCGAATCGATTTAAAACCGGATCGTGACATTGGACGCTCTTCTCTCTGAAACGGTTGTACGTATCGTCTGCAAAGCTATGTCGTGTGCTGCGGTATGCGGAGACACTAAAAATACCATAGTAAAACACGGATGAAGCTTCTAAGTTGATGTAATAGCTAGTAAGTGGTAGTACAATTCAAGTTTTAGGTATCGATTATTGACTTTTTAGCTGGCTTTGGTGCCTTGGAAATGAGCTAGGACCTTAAGATTTTGCATGAAAGGAGGACTAGCAGCCGAGTTGCACGGGAGGATGTGAAAAGTTTTCATATGTAGTAAAAACCTGAGAAATCCGTCCATTTTCGTAATATGTAATCGAATCGACTTAAAACCGGATCGTGACATTGGCCGCTCTTCTCTCTGAAACGGTTGTACTTATCGTCTGCAAAGCTATGTCGCGTGCTGCGGTATGCGGAGACACTAAAAGCACCATAGTAGAACACAGATGAAGCTTCTAAGTTGATGTAATAGCTAGTAAGATGTAGTACAATAGGAATTTTAGATATCGATTATTGACTTTTTAGCTGGCTTTGGTGCCTTGGACATGAGCTAGGACCTTAAGATTCTGCATGAAAGGAGGACTAGCAGCCGAGTTGCACGGGAGAATGTGAAAAGTGTTCATATGTAGTAAAAACCAGAGAAGTCCGTCCGTTTTGTCATTTGTTATCGAATCGACTTAAAGCCAGATCGTCACATTGGCCGTTCTTCTCTCCGAAACGGTTGTACTTATCGTCTGAAATCTATGTCGCGTGCTGCGGTATGCGGAGACACTAAAAGCACCATAGTAGAACACAGATGAAGCTTCTAAGATGATGTAATAGCCAGTAAGAATTAGTACAATACCAGTTTTAGGTATCGATTATTGACTTTTAGCTGGCTTTGGTGCCTTGCACATGAGCTAGGACCTTAATGATTCTGCATGAAAGGAGGGTTAGCAGCTGAGTTGCACGGGAGAATGTGAAATGTGTTCATATGTAGTAAAAACCTGAGAAATCCGTCCGTTTTCGTCATTTGTTATGGAATCGACTTAAAGCCAGATCGTCACATTGGCCGCTCTTCCCTCTGACGCTGTTGTACTTATCGTCTGCAATGCTATGTCGCGTGCTGCGGTATGCGGTGACACTTAAGGCACCATAGTAGAACACAGATGAAGCTTCTACGTTGATGTAATAGCCAGTAAGAGGTAGTACAATTCCAGTTTTAGGTATCGATTATTGACTTTTTAGCTGGCTTTGGTGCCTTGGACATGAGCTAGGACCATAAGATTCAGCATGAAAGGAGGACTAGCAGCCGAATTGCACGCGAGATTGTGAAAAGTGTTCATATGTAGTAAAAACCTGAGAAATCCGTCCGTATTCGTCATTTGTTATGGAATCTACTTAAAGCCAGATCGTCACATTGGCCGCTCTTCTCTCTGAAACGGTTGTACTTATCGTCTGAAAGCTATGTCGCGTGCTGCGGTATGCGGAGACACTAAAAGCACCATAGTAGAACACAGATGAAGCTTCTAATATGATGTAATAGAGAGTAAGAAGTAGTACAATTCAAGTTTTAGGTATCGATTATTGACTTTTTAGCTGGCTTTGGTGCCTTGGACATGAGCTATGACCTTACGAATCTGCATGAGAGGAGGACTAGCAGAAAAGTTGCACGGGAGAATGTGAAATGTGTTAAAATGTAGTTTTAACCTGAGAAATCCGTCCGTTTTCGTCTTTTGTTATCGAATCGACTTAAAGCCAGATCGTCACATTGTCCGCCCTTCTCTCTGAAACGGTTGTACTTATCGTCTGCAAAGCTATGTCGTGTGCTGCGGTATTCGGAGACACTAAAAGTACCATAGTAAAACACGGATGAAGCTTCTAAGTTGATGTAATAGCTAGTAAGAGGTAGTACAATTCAAGTTTTAGGTATCGATTATTGACTTTTTAGCTGGCTTTGGTGCCTTGGAAATGAGCTAGGACCTTAAGATTTTGCATGAAAGGAGGACTAGCAGCCGAGTTGCACGGGAGGATGTGAAAAGTTTTCATATGTAGTAAAAACCTGAGAAATCCGTCCATTTTCGTAATATGTAATCGAATCGACTTAAAACCGGATCGTGACATTGGCCGCTCTTCTCTCTGAAACGGTTGTACTTATCGTCTGCAAAGCTATGTCGCGTGCTGCGGTATGCGGAGACACTAAAAGCACCATAGTAGAACACAGATGAAGCTTCTAAGTTGATGTAACAGCTAGTAAGATGTAGTACAATCGGAATTTTAGATATCGATTATTGACTTTTTAGCTGGCTTTGGTGCCTTGGACATGAGCTAGGACCTTAAGATTCTGCATGAAAGGAGGACTAGCAGCCGAGTTGCACGGGAGAATGTGAAAAGTGTTCATATGTAGTAAAAACCAGAGAAGTCCGTCCGTTTTGTCATTTGTTATCGAATCGACTTAAAGCCAGATCGTCACATTGGCCGTTCTTCTCTCCGAAACGGTTGTACTTATCGTCTGAAATCTATGTCGCGTGCTGCGGTATGCGGAGACACTAAAAGCACCATAGTAGAACACAGATGAAGCTTCTAAGATGATGTAATAGCCAGTAAGAATTAGTACAATACCAGTTTTAGGTATCGATTATTGACTTTTAGCTGGCTTTGGTGCCTTGCACATGAGCTAGGACCTTAATGATTCTGCATGAAAGGAGGGTTAGCAGCTGAGTTGCACGGGAGAATGTGAAATGTGTTCATATGTAGTAAAAACCTGAGAAATCCGTCCGTTTTCGTCATTTGTTATGGAATCGACTTAAAGCCAGATCGTCACATTGGCCGCTCTTCCCTCTGACGCTGTTGTACTTATCGTCTGCAATGCTATGTCGCGTGCTGCGGTATGCGGTGACACTTAAGGCACCATAGTAGAACACAGATGAAGCTTCTACGTTGATGTAATAGCCAGTAAGAGGTAGTACAATTCCAGTTTTAGGTATCGATTATTGACTTTTTAGCTGGCTTTGGTGCCTTGGACATGAGCTAGGACCATAAGATTCAGCATGAAAGGAGGACTAGCAGCCGAATTGCACGCGAGATTGTGAAAAGTGTTCATATGTAGTAAAAACCTGAGAAATCCGTCCGTATTCGTCATTTGTTATGGAATCTACTTAAAGCCAGATCGTCACATTGGCCGCTCTTCTCTCTGAAACGGTTGTACTTATCGTCTGAAAGCTATGTCGCGTGCTGCGGTATGCGGAGACACTAAAAGCACCATAGTAGAACACAGATGAAGCTTCTAATATGATGTAATAGAGAGTAAGAAGTAGTACAATTCAAGTTTTAGATATCGATTATTGACTTTTTAGCTGGCTTTGGTGCCTTGGACATGAGCTATGACCTTACGAATCTGCATGAGAGGAGGACTAGCAGAAAAGTTGCACGGGAGAATGTGAAATGTGTTAAAATGTAGTTTTAACCTGAGAAATCCGTCCGTTTTCGTCTTTTGTTATCGAATCGACTTAAAGCCAGATCGTCACATTGTCCGCCCTTCTCTCTGAAACGGTTGTACTTATCGTCTGCAAAGCTATGTCGTGTGCTGCGGTATGCGGAGACACTAAAAGTACCATAGTAAAACACGGATGAAGCTTCTAAGTTGATGTAATAGCTAGTAAGAGGTAGTACAATTCAAGTTTTAGGTATCGATTATTGACTTTTTATCTGGCTTTGGTGCCTTGGGCATGAGCTAGGACCTTAAGATTTTGCATGAAAGGAGGACTAGCAGCCGA
This sequence comes from Schistocerca gregaria, assembly GCF_023897955.1. Taxonomy (NCBI): domain Eukaryota; kingdom Metazoa; phylum Arthropoda; class Insecta; order Orthoptera; family Acrididae; genus Schistocerca; species Schistocerca gregaria. The sequence goes on along the minus strand of NW_026061864.1, from coordinate 78,340 downwards.
GTTGCACGGTAGGATGTGAAACGTTTTCATATGTAGTAAAAACCTGAGAAATCCATCCATTTTCGTAATATGTAATCGAATCGACTTAAAACCGGATCGTGACATTGGCCGCTCTTCTCTCTGAAACGGTTGTACTTATCGTCTGCAAAGCTATATCGCGTGCTGCGGTATGCGGAGACACTAAAAGCACCATAGTAGAACACAGATGAAGCTTCAAAGTTGATGTAATAGCTAGTAAGAAGTAGTACAATACCAGTTTTAGGTATCGATTATTGACTTTTAGCTGGCTTTGGTGCCTTGCACATGAGCTAGGACCTTAATGATTCTGCATGAAAGGAGGGTTAGCAGCTGAGTTGCACGGGAGAATGTGAAAAGTGTTCATATGTAGTAAAAACCTGAGAAATCCGTCCGTTTTCGTCATTTGTTATCGAATCGACTTAAAGCCAGATCGTCACATTGGCCGTTCTTCTCTCCGAAACGGTTGTACTTATCGTCTGAAATCTATGTCGCGTGCTGCGGTATGCGGAGACACTAAAAGCACCATAGTAGAACACAGATGAAGCTTCTAAGATGATGTAATAGCCAGTAAGAATTAGTACAATACCAGTTTTAGGTATCGATTATTGACTTTTAGCTGGCTTTGGTGCCTTGCACATGAGCTAGGACCTTAATGATTCTGCATGAAAGGAGGGTTAGCAGCTGAGTTGCACGGGAGAATGTGAAATGTGTTCATATGTAGTAAAAACCTGAGAAATCCGTCCGTTTTCGTCATTTGTTATGGAATCGACTTAAAGCCAGATCGTCACATTGGCCGCTCTTCCCTCTGACGCTGTTGTACTTATCGTCTGCAATGCTATGTCGCGTGCTGCGGTATGCGGTGACACTTAAGGCACCATAGTAGAACACAGATGAAGCTTCTACGTTGATGTAATAGCCAGTAAGAGGTAGTACAATTCCAGTTTTAGGTATCGATTATTGACTTTTTAGCTGGCTTTGGTGCCTTGGACATGAGCTAGGACCATAAGATTCAGCATGAAAGGAGGACTAGCAGCCGAATTGCACGCGAGATTGTGAAAAGTGTTCATATGTAGTAAAAACCTGAGAAATCCGTCCGTATTCGTCATTTGTTATGGAATCTACTTAAAGCCAGATCGTCACATTGGCCGCTCTTCTCTCTGAAACGGTTGTACTTATCGTCTGAAAGCTATGTCGCGTGCTGCGGTATGCGGAGACACTAAAAGCACCATAGTAGAACACAGATGAAGCTTCTAATATGATGTAATAGAGAGTAAGAAGTAGTACAATTCAAGTTTTAGGTATCGATTATTGACTTTTTAGCTGGCTTTGGTGCCTTGGACATGAGCTATGACCTTACGAATCTGCATGAGAGGAGGACTAGCAGAAAAGTTGCACGGGAGAATGTGAAATGTGTTAAAATGTAGTTTTAACCTGAGAAATCCGTCCGTTTTCGTCTTTTGTTATCGAATCGACTTAAAGCCAGATCGTCACATTGTCCGCCCTTCTCTCTGAAACGGTTGTACTTATCGTCTGCAAAGCTATGTCGTGTGCTGCGGTATGCGGAGACACTAAAAGTACCATAGTAAAACACGGATGAAGCTTCTAAGTTGATGTAATAGCTAGTAAGAGGTAGTACAATTCAAGTTTTAGGTATCGATTATTGACTTTTTATCTGGCTTTGGTGCCTTGGGCATGAGCTAGGACATTAAGATTTTGCATGAAAGGAGGACTAGCAGCCGAGTTGCACGGTAGGATGTGAAACGTTTTCATATGTAGTATAAACCTGAGAAATCCATCCATTTTCGTAATATGTAATCGAATCGACTTAAAACCGGATCGTGACATTGGCCGCTCTTCTCTCTGAAATGGTTGTACTTATCGTCTGCAAAGCTATATCGCGTGCTGCGGTATGCGGAGACACTAAAAGCACCATAGTAGAACACAGATGAAGCTTCAAAGTTGATGTAATAGCTAGTAAGAAGTAGTACAATACCAGTTTTAGGTATCGATTATTGACTTTTAGCTGGCTTTGGTGCCTTGCACATGAGCTAGGACCTTAATGATTCTGCATGAAAGGAGGGTTAGAAGCTGAGTTGCACGGGAGAATGTGAAAAGTGTTCATATGTAGTAAAAACCTGAGAAATCCGTCCGTTTTCGTCATTTGTTATCGAATCGACTTAAAGCCAGATCGACACATTGGCCGCTCTTCTCTCTGAAACAGTTCTACATATCGTCTGAAAGCTATGTCGCGTGCTGCGGTATGTGGAGACACTAAAATCACCATAGCAGAACACAGATGAAGCTTCTAAGTTGATGTAATAGCCAGTAAGAAGTAGTACAATTCAAGTTTTAGGTATCGATTATTTACTTTTTAGCTGGCTTTGGTGCCTTGGACATGAGCTAGGACCTTAAGATTCTGCATGAAAGGAGGACTAGCAGCCGAATTGCACGGGAGATTGTGAAAAGTGTTCATATGTAGTAAAAACCTGAGAAATCCGTCCGTTTTCGTCATTTGTTATCGAATCGACTTAAAGCCAGATCGTCACATTGGCCGCTCATCTCTCAGAAACGGTTGTACTTATCGTCTGCAAAGCTATGTCGCGTGCTGCGGTTTGTGGACACACTAAAAGCACCATAGTACAACACAGATGAAGCTTCTAAGATGATGTAATAGCCAGTAAGAAGTAGTACAATTCAAGTTTTAGGTATCGATTATTGACTTTTTAGCTGGCTTTGGTGCCTTGGACATGAGCTAGGACCTTAAGATTCTGCATGAAAGGAGGACTAGCAGCCGAGTTGCACGGGAGGATGTGAAAAGTGTTCACATGTAGTAAAAACCTGAGAAATCCGTCCGTTTTCGTCATTTGTTATCGAATCGACTTAAAGCCAGATCGACACATTGGCCGCTCTTCTCTCTGAAACAATTGTACTTATCGTCTGCAAAGCTATGTCGCGTCCTGCGGTATGTGGAGACACTAAAAGAACGATGGTAGAACACAGATGAAGCTTCTAAGTTGATGTAATAACCAGTAAGAAGTAGTACAATTCAAGTTTTAGGTATCGTTTATTGACTTTTTAGCTGGTTTTGGTGCCTTGGACATGAGCTAGGACCTTAAGATTCTGCATGAAAGGAGGACTAGCAGCCGAGTTGCATGGGAGAATGTGAAAAGTGTTCATATGTAATAAAAACCTGTAAAATCCGTCCGTTTTCGTCATTTGTTATCGAATCGACTTAAAGCCAGATCGTCACATTGGCCGCTCTTCTCTCTGAAACGGTTGTACTTATCGTCTGCAAAGCTATGTCGCGTGCTGCGGTATGTGGAGACTCTAAAAGCACCATAGCAGAACACAGATGAAGCTTCTAAGTTGATGTAATAGCCAGTAAGAAGTAGTACAACTGAAATTTTAGATATCGATTATTGACTTTTTAGCTGGCTTTGGTGCCTTGGACATGAGCTAGGACCTTAAGATTCTGCATGAAAGGAGGACCAGCAGCCGAATTGCACGGGAAAATGTGAAAAGTGTTCATATGGAGTAAAAACCTGAGAAATCCGTCCGTTTTCGTCATTTGTTATCGAATCGACTTAAAGCCAGATCGACACATTGGCCACTCTTCTCTCTGAAACGGTTGTACTTATCGTCTGCAAAGATATGTCGCGTGCTGCGGTATGCGGAGACACTAAAATCACCATAGTAGAATACAGATGATGCTTCTAAGTTGATGTAATAGCCAGTAAGGATTAGTACAATACCAGTTTTAGGTATCGATTATTGACTTTTTAGCTGGCTTTGGTGCCTTGGACATGAGCTAGGACCATAACATTCTGCATGAAAGGAGGACTAGCAGCCGAGTTGCATGGGAGAATGTGAAAAGTGTTCATATGTAGTAAAAACCTGAGAAATCCGTCCGTTTCCGTCATTTGTTATCGAATCGACTTAAAGCCAGATCGTCACATTGGCCGCTCTTCTCTCTGAAACGGTTGTACTTATCGTCTGAAACCTATGTCGCGTGCTGCGGTATGCGGAGACACTAAAAGCACCATAGTAGAACACAGATGGAGCTTCTAAGTTGATGTAATAGCCAGTAAGAAGTTGTACAATTCAAGTTTTAGGTATCGATTATTGACTTTTTAGCTGGCTTTGGTGCTTTGGACATGAGCTAGGACCTTAAGATTCTGCATGAAAGGAGGACTAGCCGCCGAGTTGATCGGGAGAATGTGAAAAGTGTTCATATGTAGTAAAAACCTGAGAAATACGTCCGTTTTCGTCATTTGTTATCGAATCGACTTAAAGCCAGATCGTCACATTGGCCGCTCTTCCCTCTGACGCTGTTGTACTTATCGTCTGCAATGCTATGTCGCGTGCTGCGGTATGCGGAGACACTTAAGGCACCATAGTAGAACACAGATGAAGCTTCTACGTTGATGTAATAGCCAGTAAGAGGTAGTACAATTCCAGTTTTAGGTATCGATTATTGACTTTTTAGCTGGCTTTGGTGCCTTGGACATGAGCTAGGACCATAAGATTCAGCGTGAAAGGAGGACTAGCAGCCGAATTGCACGCGAGATTGTGAAAAGTGTTCATATGTAGAAAAAACCTGAGAAATCCGTCCGTATTCGTCATTTGTTATGGAATCTACTTAAAGCCAGATCGTCACATTGGCCGCTCTTCTCTCTGAAACGGTTGTACTTATCGTCTGAAAGCTATGTCGCGTGCTGCGGTATGCGGAGACACTAAAAGCACCATAGTAGAACACAGATGAAGCTTCTAATATGATGTAATAGAGAGTAAGAAGTAGTACAATTCAAGTTTTAGGTATCGATTATTGACTTTTTAGCTGGCTTTGGTGCCTTGGACATGAGCTATGACCTTACGAATCTGCATGAGAGGAGGACTAGCAGAAAAGTTGCACGGGAGAATGTGAAATGTGTTAAAATGTAGTTTTAACCTGAGAAATCCGTCCGTTTTCGTCTTTTGTTATCGAATCGACTTAAAGCCAGATCGTCACATTGTCCGCCCTTCTCTCTGAAACGGTTGTACTTATCGTCTGCAAAGCTATGTCGCGTGCTGCGGTATGCGGAGACACTAAAAGCACCATAGTAGAACACAGATGAAGGTTCAAAGTTGATGTAATAGCTAGTAAGAGGTAGTACAATCGGAATTTTAGATATCGATTATTGACTTTTTAGCTGGCTTTGGTGCCTTGGACATGAGCTAGGACCTTAAGATTCTGCATAAAAGGAGGACTAGCAGCCGAGTTGCACGGGAGAATGTGAAAAGTGTTCATATGTAGTAAAAACCAGAGAAGTCCGTCCGTTTTGTCATTTGTTATCGAATCGACTTAAAGCCAGATCGTCACATTGGCCGTTCTTCTCTCCGAAACGGTTGTACTTATCGTCTGAAATCTATGTCGCGTGCTGCGGTATGCGGAGACACTAAAAGCACCATAGTAGAACACAGATGAAGCTTCTAAGATGATGTAATAGCCAGTAAGAATTAGTACAATACCAGTTTTAGGTATCGATTATTGACTTTTAGCTGGCTTTGGTGCCTTGGACTTGAGCTAGGACCTTAAGATTCTGCATGAAAGGAGGACTAGCAGCCGAGTTGCACGGGAGGATGTGAAAAGTGTTCACATGTAGTAAAAACCTGAGAAATCCGTCCGTTTTCGTCATTTGTTATCGAATCGACTTAAAGCCAGATCGACACATTGGCCGCTCTTCTCTCTGAAACAATTGTACTTATCGTCTGCAAAGCTATGTCGCGTCCTGCGGTATGTGGAGACACTAAAAGAACGATAGTAGAACACAGATGAAGCTTCTAAGTTGTTGTAATAACCAGTAAGAAGTAGTACAATTCAAGTTTTAGGTATCGTTTATTGACTTTTTAGCTGGTTTTGGTGCCTTGGACATGAGCTAGGACCTTAAGATTCTGCATGAAAGGAGGACTAGCAGCCGAGTTGCATGGGAGAATGTGAAAAGTGTTCATATGTAATAAAAACCTGTGAAATCCGTCCGTTTTCGTCATTTGTTATCGAATCGACTTAAAGCCAGATCGTCACATTGGCCGCTCTTCTCTCTGAAACGGTTGTACTTATCGTCTGCAAAGCTATGTCGCGTGCTGCGGTATGTGGAGACTCTAAAAGCACCATAGCAGAACACAGATGAAGCTTCTAAGTTGATGTAATAGCCAGTAGGAAGTAGTACAACTGAAATTTTAGATATCGATTATTGACTTTTTAGCTGGCTTTGGTGCCTTGGACATGAGCTAGGACCTTAAGATTCTGCATGAAAGGAGGACCAGCAGCCGAATTGCACGGGAAAATGTGAAAAGTGTTCATATGGGGTAAAAACCTGAGAAATCCGTCCGTTTTCGTCATTTGTTATCGAATCGACTTAAAGCCAGATCGACACATTGGCCACTCTTCTCTCTGAAACGGTTGTACTTATCGTCTGCAAAGATATGTCGCGTGCTGCGGTATGCGGAGACACTAAAATCACCATAGTAGAATACAGATGATGCTTCTAAGTTGATGTAATAGCCAGTAAGGATTAGTACAATACCAGTTTTAGGTATCGATTATTGACTTTTTAGCTGGCTTTGGTGCCTTGGACATGAGCTAGGACCATAACATTCTGCATGAAAGGAGGACTAGCAGCCGAGTTGCATGGGAGAATGTGAAAAGTGTTCATATGTAGTAAAAACCTGAGAAATCCGTCCGTTTCCGTCATTTGTTATCGAATCGACTTAAAGCCAGATCGTCACATTGGCCGCTCTTCTCTCTGAAACGGTTGTACTTATCGTCTGAAAGCTATGTCGCGTGCTGCGGTATGCGGAGACACTAAAAGCACCATAGTAGAACACAGATGAAGCTTCTAAGTTGATGTAATAGCCAGTAAGAAGTTGTACAATTCAAGTTTTAGGTATTGATTATTGACTTTTTAGCTGGCTTTGGTGCTTTGGACATGAGCTAGGACCTTAAGATTCTGCATGAAAGGAGGACTAGCCGCCGAGTTGATCGGGAGAATGTGAAAAGTGTTCATATGTAGTAAAAACCTGAGAAATCCGTCCGTTTTCGTCATTTGTTATCGAATCGACTTAAAGCCAGATCGTCACATTGGCCGCTCTTCTCTCTGAAACGGTTGTACTTATCGTCTGAAAGCTATGTCGCGTGCTGCGGTATGCGGAGACACTAAAAGCACCATAGTACAACACAGATGAAGCTTCTAAGATGATGTAATAGCCAGTAAGATTTAGTACAATACCAATTTTAGGTATCGATTATTGACTTTGTAGCTGGCATTGGTGCCTTGGACATGAGCTAGGACCATAAGATTCTGCATGAAAGGAGGACTAGCAGCCGAGTTGCACGAGAGAATGTGAAAAGTGCTCATATGTAGTAAAAACCTGAGAGATCCGTTCGCCATCGTCATTTGTTATCTAATCGACTTAAAGCCAGATCGTCACATTTTCCGCTCTACTCTCTGAAACGGTTGTACTTATCGTCTGCAAAGCTATGTCGCGTTGCTGCGGTATGCGGAGACACTAAAGGCACCATAGTAGAACACAGATCAAGCTTCTAATTTGATGTAGTAGCCAGTAAGAAGTAGTACAATTCAAGTTTTACTTATCGATTATTGACTTTTAGCTGGCTTTGGTGCCTTGGACATGAGCTAGGACCTTAAGATTCTGCATGAAAGGAGGGCCAGCAGCTGAGTTGCACGGGAGAATGTGAAAAGTGTTCATATGTAGTAAAAACCTGAGAAATCCGTCCGTTTTCGTCATTTGTTATGGAATCGACTTAAAGCCAGATCGTCACATTGCCCGCTCTTCTCTCTGAAACGGTTGTATTTATCGTCTGAAAGCTATGTCGCGTGCTGCGGTATGCGGAGACCCTAAAAGCACCATAGTAGAACACAGATGTAGCTTCTAAGATGATGTAATAGCCAGTACGAATTAGTACAATACCAGTTTTAGGTATCGATTATTGACTTTTAGCTGGCTTTGGTGCCTTGGACATGAGCTATGACCTTAAGATTCTGCATGAAAGGAGGGCTAGCAGCTGAGTTGCACGGGAGAATGTGAAAAGTGTTCATATGTAGTAAAAACCTGAGAAATCCGTCCGTTTTCGTCATTTGTTATGGAATCGACTTAAAGCCAGATCGTCACATTGGCCGCTCTCCTCTCTGAAACGGTTGTACTTATCGTCTTCAAAGCTATGTCGCGTGCTGCGGTATGCAGAGACACTAAATGCACCATAGTAGAACACAGATGAAGCTTCTAAGTTGATGTAATAGCCAGTAAGAAGTAGTACAATTCAAGTTTTAGGTATCGATTATTGACTTTGTAGCTGGCTTTGGTGCCTTGGACATGAGCTAGGACCTTAAGATTCTGCATGAAAGGAGGACTAGCAGCCGAGTTGCACAGGAGAATGTGAAAAGTTTTCATATGTAGTAAAAACCTGAGAAATCGGTCCATTTTCGTCATTTGTTATCGAATCGACTTAAAACCGGATCGTGACATTGGCCGCTCTTCTCTCTGAAACGGTTGTACTTATCGTCTGCAAAGCTATGTCGCGTGCTGCGGTATGCGGAGACACTAAAAGCACCATAGTAGAACACAGATGAAGCTTCTAAGTTGATGTAATAGCTAGTAAGAAGTAGTACAATTGGAATTTTAGATATCGATTATTGACTTTTTAGCTGGCTTTGGTGCCTTGGACATGAGCTAGGACCTTAAGATTCTGCATGAAAGGAGGACTAGCAGCCGAGTTGCACGGGAGAATGTGAAAAGTGTTCATATGTAGTAAAAACCTGAGAAGTCCGCCCGTTTTGTCATTTGTTATCGAATCGACTTAAAGCCAGATCGTCACATTGGCCGCTCTTCTCTCCGAAACGGTTGTACTTATCGTCTGAAAGCTATGTCGCGTGCTGCGGTATGCGGAGACACTAAAAGCACCATAGTAGAACACAGATGAAGCTTCTAAGATGATGTAATAGCCAGTAAGAATTAGTACAATACCAGTTTTAGGTATCGATTATTGACTTTTAGCTGGCTTTGGTGCGTTGGACATGAGCTAGGACCTTAATGATTCTGCATGAAAGGAGGACTAGCAGCAAAGTTGCACGGGAGAATCTGAAAAGTTTTCATATGTAGTAAAAACCTGAGAAATCGGTCCATTTTCGTCATTTGTTATCGAATCGACTTAAAACCGGATCGTGACATTGGACGCTCTTCTCTCTGAAACGGTTGTACTTATCGTCTGCAAAGCTATGTCGTGTGCTGCGGTATGCGGAGACACTAAAAATACCATAGTAAAACACGGATGAAGCTTCTAAGTTGATGTAATAGCTAGTAAGTGGTAGTACAATTCAAGTTTTAGGTATCGATTATTGACTTTTTAGCTGGCTTTGGTGCCTTGGACATGAGCTAGGACCTTAAGATTTTGCATGAAAGGAGGACTAGCAGCCGAGTTGCACGGGAGGATGTGAAAAGTTTTCATATGTAGTAAAAACCTGAGAAATCCGTCCATTTTCGTAATATGTAATCGAATCGACTTAAAACCGGATCGTGACATTGGCCGCTCTTCTCTCTGAAACGGTTGTACTTATCGTCTGCAAAGCTATGTCGCGTGCTGCGGTATGCGGAGACACTAAAAGCACCATAGTAGAACACAGATGAAGCTTCTAAGTTGATGTAATAGCTAGTAAGATGTAGTACAATCGGAATTTTAGATATCGATTATTGACTTTTTAGCTGGCTTTGGTGCCTTGGACATGAGCTAGGACCTTAAGATTCTGCATGAAAGGAGGACTAGCAGCCGAGTTGCACGGGAGAATGTGAAAAGTGTTCATATGTAGTAAAAACCAGAGAAGTCCGTCCGTTTTATCATTTGTTATCGAATCGACTTAAAGCCAGATCGTCACATTGGCCGTTCTTCTCTCCGAAACGGTTGTACTTATCGTCTGAAATCTATGTCGCGTGCTGCGGTATGCGGAGACACTAAAAGCAGCATAGTAGAACACAGAAGAAGCTTCTAAGATGATGTAATAGCCAGTAAGAATTAGTACAATACCAGTTTTAGGTATCGATTATTGACTTTTAGCTGGCTTTGGTGCCTTGCACATGAGCTAGGACCTTAATGATTCTGCATGAAAGGAGGGTTAGCAGCTGAGTTGCACGGGAGAATGTGAAAAGTGTTCATATGTAGTAAAAACCTGAGAAATCCGTCCGTTTTCGTCATTTGTTATCGAATCGACTTAAAGCCAGATCGACACATTGGCCACTCTTCTCTCTGAAACGGTTGTACTTATCGTCTGCAAAGATATGTCGCGTGCTGCGGTATGCGGAGACACTAAAATCACCATAGTAGAATACAGATGATGCTTCTAAGTTGATGTAATAGCCAGTACGGATTAGTACAATACCAGTTTTAGGTATCGATTATTGACTTTTTAGCTGGCTTTGGTGCCTTGGACATGAGCTAGGACCATAACATTCTGCATGAAAGGAGGACTAGCAGCCGAGTTGCATGGGAGAATGTGAAAAGTGTTCATATGTAGTAAAAACCTGAGAAATCCGTCCGTTTCCGTCATTTGTTATCGAATCGACTTAAAGCCAGATCGTCACATTGGCCGCTCTTCTCTCTGAAACGGTTGTACTTATCGTCTGAAAGCTATGTCGCGTGCTGCGGTATGCGGAGACACTAAAACCACCATAGTAGAACACAGATGAAGCTTCTAAGTTGATGTAATAGCCAGTAAGAAGTTGTACAATTCAAGTTTTAGGTATCGATTATTGACTTTTTAGCTGGCTTTGGTGCTTTGGACATGAGCTAGGACCTTAAGATTCTGCATGAAAGGAGGACTAGCCGCCGAGTTGATCGGGAGAATGTGAAAAGTGTTCATATGTAGTAAAAACCTGAGAAATCCGTCCGTTTTCGTCATTTGTTATCGAATCGACTTAAAGCCAGATCGTCACATTGGCCGCTCTTCTCTCTGAAACGGTTGTACTTATCGTCTGAAAGCTATGTCGCGTGCTGCGGTATGCGGAGACACTAAAAGCACCATAATACAACACAGATGAAGCTTCTAAGATGATGTAATAGCCAGTAAGAATTAGTACAATACCAATTTTAGGTATCGATTATTGACTTTGTAGCTGGCATTGGTGCCTTGGACATGAGCTAGGACCATAAGATTCTGCATGAAAGGAGGACTAGCAGCCGAGTTGCACGAGAGAATGTGAAAAGTGCTCATATGTAGTAAAAACCTGAGAGATCCGTTCGCCATCGTCATTTGTTATCTAATCGACTTAAAGCCAGATCGTCACATTTTCCGCTCTACTCTCTGAAACGGTTGTACTTATCGTCTGCAAAGCTATGTCGCGTTGCTGCGGTATGCGGAGACACTAAAGGCACCATAGTAGAACACAGATCAAGCTTCTAATTTGATGTAGTAGCCAGTAAGAAGTAGTACAATTCAAGTTTTACTTATCGATTATTGACTTTTAGCTGGCTTTGGTGCCTTGGACATGAGCTAGGACCTTAAGATTCTGCATGAAAGGAGGGCCAGCAGCTGAGTTGCACGGGAGAATGTGAAAAGTGTTCATATGTAGTAAAAACCTGAGAAATCCGTCCGTTTTCGTCATTTGTTATGGAATCGACTTAAAGCCAGATCGTCACATTGCCCGCTCTTCTCTCCGAAACGGTTGTATTTATCGTCTGAAAGCTATGTCGCGTGCTGCGGTATGCGGAGACACTAAAAGCACCATAGTAGAACACAGATGAAGCTTCTAAGATGATGTAATAGCCAGTACGAATTAGTACAATACCAGTTTTAGGTATCGATTATTGACTTTTAGCTGGCTTTGGTGCCTTGGACATGAGCTATGACCTTAAGATTCTGCATGAAAGGAGGGCTAGCAGCTGAGTTGCACGGGAGAATGTGAAAAGTGTTCATATGTAGTAAAAACCTGAGAAATCCGTCCGTTTTCGTCATTTGTTATGGAAACGACTTAAAGCCAGATCGTCACATTGGTCGCTCTCCTCTTTGAAACGGTTGTACTTATCGTCTTCAAAGCTATGTCGCGTGCTGCGGTATGCAGAGACACTAAATGCACCATAGTAGAACACAGATGAAGCTTCTAAGTTGATGTAATAGCCAGTAAGAAGTAGTACAATTCAAGTTTTAGGTATCGATTATTGACATTGTAGCTGGCTTTGGTGCCTTGGACATGAGCTAGGACCTTAAGATTCTGCATGAAAGGAGGACTAGCAGCCGAGTTGCACAGGAGAATGTGAAAAGTTTTCATATGTAGTAAAAACCTGAGAAATCGGTCCATTTTCGTCATTTGTTATCGAATCGACTTAAAACCGGATCGTGACTTTGGCCGCTCTTCTCTCTGAAACGGTTGTACTTATCGTCTGCAAAGCTATGTCGCATGCTGCGGTATGCGGAGACACTAAAAGCACCATAGTAGAACACAGATGAAGCTTCTAAGTTGATGTAATAGCTAGTAAGAAGTAGTACAATTGGAATTTTAGATATCGATTATTGACTTTTTAGCTGGCTTTGGTGCCTTGGACATGAGCTAGGACCTTAAGATTCTGCATGAAAGGAGGACTAGCAGCCGAGTTGCACGGGAGAATGTGAAAAGTGTTCATATGTAGTAAAAACCTGAGAAGTCCGCCCGTTTTGTCATTTGTTATCGAATCGACTTAAAGCCAGATCGTCACATTGGCCGCTCTTCTCTCCGAAACGGTTGTGCTTATCGTCTGAAAGCTATGTCGCGTGCTGCGGTATGCGGAGACACTAAAAGCACCATAGTAGAACACAGATGAAGCTTCTAAGATGATGTAATAGCCAGTAAGAATTAGTACAATACCAGTTTTAGGTATCGATTATTGACTTTTAGCTGGCTTTGGTGCGTTGGACATGAGCTAGGACCTTAATGATTCTGCATGAAAGGAGGACTAGCAGCAAAGTTGCACGGGAGAATCTGAAAAGTTTTCATATGTAGTAAAAACCTGAGAAATCGGTCCATTTTCGTCATTTGTTATCGAATCGACTTAAAACCGGATCGTGACATTGGCCGCTCTTCTCTCTGAATCGGTTGTACTTATCGTCTGCAAAGCTATGTCGCGTGCTGCGGTATGCGGAGACACTAAAAGCACCATAGTAGAACACAGATGAAGCTTCTAAGTTGATGTAATAGCTAGTAAGATGTAGTACAATCGGAATTTTAGATATCGATTATTGACTTTTTAGCTGGCTTTGGTGCCTTGGACATGAGCTAGGACCTTAAGATTCTGCATGAAAGGAGGACTAGCAGCCGAGTTGCACGGGAGAATGTGAAAAGTGTTCATATGTAGTAAAAACCAGAGAAGTCCGTCCGTTTTATCATTTGTTATCGAATCGACTTAAAGCCAGATCGTCACATTGACCGTTCTTCTCTCCGAAACGGTTGTACTTATCGTCTGAAATCTATGTCGCGTGCTGCGGTATGCGGAGACACTAAAAGCAGCATAGTAGAACACAGAAGAAGCTTCTAAGATGATGTAATAGCCAGTAAGAATTAGTACAATACCAGTTTTAGGTATCGATTATTGACTTTTAGCTGGCTTTGGTGCCTTGCACATGAGCTAGGACCTTAATGATTCTGCATGAAAGGAGGGTTAGCAGCTGAGTTGCACGGGAGAATGTGAAAAGTGTTCATATGTAGTAAAAACCTGAGAAATCCGTCCGTTTTCGTCATTTGTTATGGAATCGACTTAAAGCCAGATCGTCACATTGCCCGCTCTTCTCTCCGAAACGGTTGTATTTATCGTCTGAAAGCTATGTCGCGTGCTGCGGTATGCGGAGACACTAAAAGCACCATAGTAGAACACAGATGAAGCTTCTAAGATGATGTAATAGCCAGTACGAATTAGTACAATACCAGTTTTAGGTATCGATTATTGACTTTTAGCTGGCTTTGGTGCCTTGGACATAAGCTATGACCTTAAGATTCTGCATGAAAGGAGGGCTAGCAGCTGAGTTGCACGGGAGAATGTGAAAAGTGTTCATATGTAGTAAAAACCTGAGAAATCCGTCCGTTTTCGTCATTTGTTATGGAATCGACTTAAAGCCAGATCGTCACATTGGCCGGTCTCCTCTCTGAAACGGTTGTACTTATCGTCTTCAAAGCTATGTCGCGTGCTGCGGTATGCAGAGACACTAAATGCACCATAGTAGAACACAGATGAAGCTTCTAAGTTGATGTAATAGCCAGTAAGAAGTAGTACAATTCAAGTTTTAGGTATCGATTATTGACTTTGTAGCTGGCTTTGGTGCCTTGGACATGAGCTAGGACCTTAAGATTCTGCATGAAAGGAGGACTAGCAGCCGAGTTGCACAGGAGAATGTGAAAAGTTTTCATATAGTAAAAACCTGAGAAATCGGTCCATTTTCGTCATTTGTTATCGAATCGACTTAAAACCGGATCGTGACATTGGCCGCTCTTCTCTCTGAAACGGTTGTACTTATCGCCTGCAAAGCTATGTCGCGTGCTGCGGTATGCGGAGACACTAAAAGCACCATAGTAGAACACAGATGAAGCTTCTAAGTTGATGTAATAGCTAGTAAGAAGTAGTACACTTGGAATTTTAGATATCGATTATTGACTTTTTAGCTGGCTTTGGTGCCTTGGACATGAGCTAGGACCTTAAGATTCTGCATGAAAGGAGGACTAGCAGCCGAGTTGCACGGGAGAATGTGAAAAGTGTTCATATGTAGTAAAAACCTGAGAAGTCCGCCCGTTTTGTCATTTGTTATCGAATCGACTTAAAGCCAGATCGTCACTTTGGCCGCTCTTCTCTCCGAAACGGTTGTTCTTATCGTCTGAAAGCTATGTCGCGTGCTGCGGTATGCGGAGACACTAAAAGCACCATAGTAGAACACAGATGAAGCTTCTAAGATGATGTAATAGCCAGTAAGAATTAGTACAATACCAGTTTTAGGTATCGATTATTGACTTTTAGCTGGCTTTGGTGCGTTGGACATGAGCTAGGACCTTAAGATTCTGCATGAAAGGAGGACTAGCAGCAAAGTTGCACGGGAGAATGTGAAAAGTTTTCATATGTAGTAAAAACCTGAGAAATCGGTCCATTTTCGTCATTTGTTATCGAATCGACTTAAAACCGGATCGTGACATTGGACGCTCTTCTCTCTGAAACGGTTGTACTTATCGTCTGCAAAGCTATGTCGTGTGCTGCGGTATGCGGAGACACTAAAAATACCATAGTAAAACACGGATGAAGCTTCTAAGTTGATGTAATAGCTAGTAAGTGGTAGTACAATTCAAGTTTTAGGTATCGATTATTGACTTTTTAGCTGGCTTTGGTGCCTTGGACATGAGCTAGGACCTTAAGATTTTGCATGAAAGGAGGACTAGCAGCCGAGTTGCATGGGAGGATGTGAAAAGTTTTCATATGTAGTAAAAACCTGAGAAATCCGTCCATTTTCGTAATATGTAATCGAATCGACTTAAAACCGGATCGTGACATTGGCCGCTCTTCTCTCTGAAACGGTTGTACTTATCGTCTGCAAAGCTATGTCGCGTGCTGCGGTATGCGGAGACACTAAAAGCACCATAGTAGAACACAGATGAAGCTTCTAAGTTGATGTAATAGCTAGTAAGATGTAGTACAATCGGAATTTTAGATATCGATTATTGACTTTTTAGCCGGCTTTGGTGCCTTGGACATGAGCTAGGACCTTAAGATTCTGCATGAAAGGAGGACTAGCAGCCGAGTTGCACGGGAGAATGTGAAAAGTGTTCATATGTAGTAAAAACCAGAGAAGTCCGTCCGTTTTGTCATTTGTTATCGAATCGACTTAAAGCCAGATCGTCACATTGGCCGTTCTTCTCTCCGAAACGGTTGTACTTATCGTCTGAAATCTATGTCGCGTGCTGCGGTATGCGGAGACACTAAAAGCACCATAGTAGAACACAGATGAAGCTTCTAAGATGATGTAATAGCCAGTAAGAATTAGTACAATACCAGTTTTAGGTATCGATTATTGACTTTTAGCTGGCTTTGGTGCCTTGCACATGAGCTAGGACCTTAATGATTCTGCATGAAAGGAGGGTTAGCAGCTGAGTTGCACGGGAGAATGTGAAAAGTGTTCATATGTAGTAAAAACCTGAGAAATCCGTCCGTTTTCGTCATTTGTTATGGAATCGACTTAAAGCCAGATCGTCACATTGGCCACTCTCCCCTCTGACGCTGTTGTACTTATCGTCTGCAATGCTATGTCGCGTGCTGCGGTATGCGGAGACACTTAAGGTACCATAGTAGAACACAGATGAAGCTTCTACGTTGATGTAATAGCCAGTAAGAGGTAGTACAATTCCAGTTTTAGGTATCGATTATTGACTTTTTAGCTGGCTTTGGTGCCTTGGACATGAGCTAGGACCATAAGATTTAGCATGAAAGGAGGACTAGCAGCCGAATTGCACGCGAGATTGTGAAAAGTGTTCATATGTAGTAAAAACCTGAGAAATCCGTCCGTATTCGTCATTTGTTATGGAATCTACTTAAAGCCAGATCGTCACATTGGCCGCTCTTCTCTCTGAAACGGTTGTACTTATCGTCTGAAAGCTATGTCGCGTGCTGCGGTATGCGGAGACACTAAAAGCACCATAGTAGAACACAGATGAAGCTTCTAATATGATGTAATAGAGAGTAAGAAGTAGTACAATTCAAGTTTTAGGTATCGATTATTGACTTTTTAGCTGGCTTTGGTGCCTTGGACATGAGCTATGACCTTACGAATCTGCATGAAAGGAGGACTAGCAGAAAAGTTGCACGGGAGAATGTGAAATGTGTTAAAATGTAGTTTTAACCTGAGAAATCCGTCCGTTTTCGTCTTTTGTTATCGAATCGACTTAAAGCCAGATCGTCACATTGTCCGCCCTTCTCTCTGAAACGGTTGTACTTATCGTCTGCAAAGCTATGTCGTGTGCTGCGGTATGCGGAGACACTAAAAGTACCATAGTAAAACACGGATGAAGCTTCTAAGTTGATGTAATAGCTAGTAAGAGGTAGTACAATTCAAGTTTTAGGTATCGATTATTGACTTTTTATCTGGCTTTGGTGCCTTGGGCATGAGCTAGGACCTTAAGATTTTGCATGAAAGGAGGACTAGCAGCCGAGTTGCACGGTAGGATGTGAAACGTTTCCATATGTAGTAAAAACCTGAGAAATCCGTCCATTTTCGTAATATGTAATCGAATCGACTTAAAACCGGATCGTGACATTGGCCGCTCTTCTCTCTGAAACGGTTGTACTTATCGTCTGCAAAGCTATATCGCGTGCTGCGGTATGCGGAGACACTAAAAGCACCATAGTAGAACACAGATGAAGCTTCAAAGTTGATGTAATAGCTAGTAAGAGGTAGTACAATCGGAATTTTAGATATCGATTATTGACTTTTTAGCTGGCTTTGGTGCCTTGGACATGAGCTAGGACCTTAAGATTCTGCATGAATGGAGGACTAGCAGCCGAGTTGCACGGGAGAATGTGAAAAGTGTTCATATGTAGTAAAAACCAGAGAAGTCCGTCCGTTTTGTCATTTGTTATCGAATCGACTTAAAGCCAGATCGTCACATTGGCCGTTCTTCTCTCCGAAACGGTTGTACATATCGTCTGAAATCTATGTCGCGTGCTGCGGTATGCGGAGACACTAAAAGCACCATAGTAGAACACAGATGAAGCTTCTAAGATGATGTAATAGCCAGTAAGTATTTGTACAATACCAGTTTTAGGTATCGATTATTGACTTTTAGCTGGCTTTGGTGCCTTGCACATGAGCTAGGACCTTAATGATTCTGCATGAAAGGAGGGTTAGCAGCTGAGTTGCACGGGAGAATGTGAAAAGTGTTCATATGTAGTAAAAACCTGAGAAATCCGTCCGTTTTCGTCATTTGTTATGGAATCGACTTAAAGCCAGATCGTCACATTGGCCGCTCTTCCCTCTGACGCTGTTGTACTTATCGTCTGCAATGATATGTCGCGTGCTGCGGTATGCGGAGACACTTAAGGCACCATAGTAGAACACAGATGAAGCTTCTACGTTGATGTAATAGCCAGTAAGAGGTAGTACAATTCCAGTTTTAGGTATCGATTATTGACTTTTTAGCTGGCTTTGGTGCCTTGGACATGAGCTAGGACCATAAGATTCAGCATGAAAGGAGGACTAGCAGCCGAATTGCACGCGAGATTGTGAAAAGTGTTCATATGTAGTAAAAACCTGAGAAATCCGTCCGTATTCGTCATTTGTTATGGAATCTACTTAAAGCCAGATCGTCACATTGGCCGCTCTTCTCTCTGAAACGGTTGTACTTATCGTCTGAAAGCTATGTCGCGTGCTGCGGTATGCGGAGACACTAAAAGCACCATAGTAGAACACAGATGAAGCTTCTAATATGATGTAATAGAGAGTAAGAAGTAGTACAATTCAAGTTTTAGGTATCGATTATTGACTTTTTAGCTGGCTTTGGTGCCTTGGACATGAGCTATGACCTTACGAATCTGCATGAGAGGAGGACTAGCAGAAAAGTTGCACGGGAGAATGTGAAATGTGTTAAAATGTAGTTTTAACCTGAGAAATCCGTCCGTTTTCGTCTTTTGTTATCGAATCGACTTAAAGCCAGATCGTCACATTGTCCGCCCTTCTCTCTGAAACGGTTGTACTTATCGTCTGAAAGCTATGTCGTGTGCTGCGGTATGCGGAGACACTAAAAGTACCATAGTAAAACACGGATGAAGCTTCTAAGTTGATGTAATAGCTAGTAAGAGGTAGTACAATTCAAGTTTTAGGTATCGATTATTGACTTTTTATCTGGCTTTGGTGCCTTGGGCATGAGCTAGGACCTTAAGATTTTGCATGAAAGGAGGACTAGCAGCCGAGTTGCACGGTAGGATGTGAAACGTTTTCATATGTAGTAAAAACCTGAGAAATCCGTCCATTTTCGTAATATGTAATCGAATCGACTTAAAACCGGATCGTGACATTGGCCGCTCTTCTCTCTGAAACGGTTGTACTTATCGTCTGCAAAGCTATATCGCGTGCTGCGGTATGCGGAGACACTAAAAGCACCATAGTAGAACACAGATGAAGCTTCAAAGTTGATGTAATAGCTAGTAAGAGGTAGTACAATCGGAATTTTAGATATCGATTATTGACTTTTTAGCTGGCTTTGGTGCCTTGGACATGAGCTAGGACCTTAAGATTCTGCATGAAAGGAGGACTAGCAGCCGAGTTGCACGGGAGAATGTGAAAAGTGTTCATATGTAGTAAAAACCAGAGAAGTCCGTCCGTTTTGTCATTTGTTATCGAATCGACTTAAAGCCAGATCGTCACATTGGCCGTTCTTCTCTCCGAAACGGTTGTACTTATCGTCTGAAATCTATGTCGCGTGCTGCGGTATGCGGAGACACTAAAAGCACCATAGTAGAACACAGATGAAGCTTCTAAGATGATGTAATAGCCAGTAAGAATTAGTACAATACCAGTTTTAGGTATCGATTATTGACGTTTAGCTGGCTTTGGTGCCTTGCACATGAGCTAGGACCTTAATGATTCTGCATGAAAGGAGGGTTAGCAGCTGAGTTGCACGGGAGAATGTGAAAAGTGTTCATATGTAGTAAAAACCTGAGAAATCCGTCCGTTTTCGTCATTTGTTATGGAATCGACTTAAAGCCAGATCGTCACATTGCCCGCTCTTCCCTCTGACGCTGTTGTACTTATCGTCTGCAATGCTATGTCGCGTGCTGCGGTATGCGGAGACACTTAAGGCACCATAGTAGAACACAGATGAAGCTTCTACGTTGATGTAATAGCCAGTAAGAGGTAGTACAATTCCAGTTTTAGGTATCGATTATTGACTTTTTAGCTGGCTTTGGTGCCTTGGACATGAGCTAGGACCATAAGATTCAGCATGAAAGGAGGACTAGCAGCCGAATTGCACGCGAGATTGTGAAAAGTGTTCATATGTAGTAAAAACCTGAGAAATCCGTCCGTATTCGTCATTTGTTATGGAATCTACTTAAAGCCAGATCGTCACATTGGCCGCTCTTCTCTCTGAAACGGTTGTACTTATCGTCTGAAAGCTATGTCGCGTGCTGCGGTATGCGGAGACACTAAAAGCACCATAGTAGAACACAGATGAAGCTTCTAATATGATGTAATAGAGAGTAAGAAGTAGTACAATTCAAGTTTTAGGTATCGATTATTGACTTTTTAGCTGGCTTTGGTGCCTTGGACATGAGCTATGACCTTACGAATCTGCATGAGAGGAGGACTAGCAGAAAAGTTGCACGGGAGAATGTGAAATGTGTTAAAATGTAGTTTTATCCTGAGAAATCCGTCCGTTTTCGTCTTTTGTTATCGAATCGACTTAAAGCCAGATCGTCACATTGTCCGCCCTTCTCTCTGAAACGGTTGTACTTATCGTCTGCAAAGCTATGTCGTGTGCTGCGGTATGCGGAGACACTAAAAGTACCATAGTAAAACACGGATGAAGCTTCTAAGTTGATGTAATAGCTAGTAAGAGGTAGTACAATTCAAGTTTTAGGTATCGATTATTGACTTTTTATCTGGCTTTGGTGCCTTGGGCATGAGCTAGGGCCTTAAGATTTTGCATGAAAGGAGGACTAGCAGCCGAGTTGCACGGTAGGATGTGAAACGTTTTCATATGTAGTAAAAACCTGAGAAATCCGTCCATTTTCGTAATATGTAATCGAATCGACTTAAAACCGGATCGTGACATTGGCCGCTCTTCTCTCTGAAACGGTTGTACTTATCGTCTGCAAAGCTATATCGCGTGCTGCGGTATGCGGAGACACTAAAAGCACCATAGTAGAACACAGATGAAGCTTCAAAGTTGATGTAATAGCTAGTAAGAGGTAGTACAATCGGAATTTTAGATATCGATTATTGACTTTTTAGCTGGCTTTGGTGCCTTGGACATGAGCTAGGACCTTAAGATTCTGCATGAAAGGAGGACTAGCAGCCGAGTTGCACGGGAGAATGTGAAAAGTGTTCATATGTAGTAAAAACCAGAGAAGTCCGTCCGTTTTGTCATTTGTTATCGAATCGACTTAAAGCCAGATCGTCACTTTGGCCGTTCTTCTCTCCGAAACGGTTGTACTTATCGTCTGAAATCTATGTCGCGTGCTGCGGTATGCGGAGACACTAAAAGCACCATAGTAGAACACAGATGAAGCTTCTAAAATTATGTAATAGCCAGTAAGAATTAGTACAATACCAGTTTTAGGTATCGATTATTGACTTTTAGCTGGCTTTGGTGCCTTGCACATGAGCTAGGACCTTAATGATTCTGCATGAAAGGAGGGTTAGCAGCTGAGTTGCACGGGAGAATGTGAAAAGTGTTCATATGTAGTAAAAACCTGAGAAATCCGTCCGTTTTCGTCATTTGTTATGGAATCGACTTAAAGCCAGATCGTCACATTGGCCGCTCTTCCCTCTGACGCTGTTGTACTTATCGTCTGCAATGCTATGTCGCGTGCTGCGGTATGCGGAGACACTTAAGGCAAAATAGTAGAACACAGATGAAGCTTCTACGTTGATGTAATAGCCAGTAAGAGGTAGTACAATTCAAGTTTTAGGTATCGATTATTTACTTTTTAGCTGGCTTTGGTGCCTTGGACATGAGCTAGGACCATAAGATTCAGCATGAAAGGAGGACTAGCAGCCGAATTGCACGCGAGATTGTGAAAAGTGTTCATATGTAGTAAAAACCTGAGAAATCCGTCCGTATTCGTCATTTGTTATGGAATCTACTTAAAGCCAGATCGTCACATTGGCCGCTCCTCTCTCTGAAACGGTTGTACTTATCGTCTGAAAGCTATGTCGCGTGCTGCGGTATGCGGAGACACTAAAAGCACCATAGTAGAACACAGATGAAGCTTCTAATATGATGTAATAGAGAGTAAGAAGTAGTACAATTCAAGTTTTAGGTATCGATTATTGACTTTTTAGCTGGCTTTGGTGCCTTGGACATGAGCTATGACCTTACGAATCTGCATGAGAGGAGGACTAGCAGAAAAGTTGCACGGGAGAATGTGAAATGTGTTAAAATGTAGTTTTAACCTGAGAAATCCGTCCGTTTTCGTCTTTTGTTATCGAATCGACTTAAAGCCAGATCGTCACATTGGCCGCTCTTCCCTCTGACGCTGTTGTACTTATCGTCTGCAATGCTATGTCGCGTGCTGCGGTATGCGGAGACACTTAAGGCAAAATAGTAGAACACAGATGAAGCTTCTACGTTGATGTAATAGCCAGTAAGAGGTAGTACAATTCAAGTTTTAGGTATCGATTATTTACTTTTTAGCTGGCTTTGGTGCCTTGGACATGAGCTAGGACCATAAGATTCAGCATGAAAGGAGGACTAGCAGCCGAATTGCACGCGAGATTGTGAAAAGTGTTCATATGTAGTAAAAACCTGAGAAATCCGTCCGTATTCGTCATTTGTTATGGAATCTACTTAAAGCCAGATCGTCACATTGGCCGCTCCTCTCTCTGAAACGGTTGTACTTATCGTCTGAAAGCTATGTCGCGTGCTGCGGTATGCGGAGACACTAAAAGCACCATAGTAGAACACAGATGAAGCTTCTAATATGATGTAATAGAGAGTAAGAAGTAGTACAATTCAAGTTTTAGGTATCGATTATTGACTTTTTAGCTGGCTTTGGTGCCTTGGACATGAGCTATGACCTTACGAATCTGCATGAGAGGAGGACTAGCAGAAAAGTTGCACGGGAGAATGTGAAATGTGTTAAAATGTAGTTCTCACCTGAGAAATCCGTCCGTTTTCGTCTTTTGTTATCGAATCGACTTAAAGCCAGATCGTCACATTGGCCGCTCTTCTCTCCGAAACGGTTGTACTTATCGTCTGAAAGCTATGTCGCGTGCTGCGGTATGCGGAGACACTAAAAGCACCATAGTAGAACACAGATGAAGCTCCTAAGATGATGTAATAGCCAGTAAGAATTAGTACAATACCAGTTTTAGATGTCGATTATTGACTTTTAGCTGGCTTTGGTGCGTTGGACATGAGCTAGGACCTTAAGATTCTGCATGAAAGGAGGACTAGCAGCCGAGTTGCACGGGAGAATGTGAAAAGTGTTCATATGTAGTAAAAACCAGAGAAGTCCGTCCGTTTTGTCATTTGTTATCGAATCGACTTAAAGCCAGATCGTCACATTGGCCGTTCTTCTCTCCGAAACGGTTGTACTTATCGTCTGAAAGCTATGTCGCGTGCTGCGGTATGCGGAGACACTAAAAGCACCATAGTAGAACAAGAATGAAGCTTCTAAGATGATGTAATAGCCAGTAAGAATTAATACAATACCAGTTTTAGGTATCGATTATTGACTTTGTAGCTGGCTTTGGTGCCTTGCACATGAGCTAGGACCTTAATGATTCTGCATGAAAGGAGGGTTAGGAGCTGAGTTGCACGGGAGAATGTGAAAAGTGTTCATATGTAGTAAAAACCTGAGAAATCCGTCCGTTTTCGTCATTTGTTATGGAATCGACTTAAAGCCAGATCGTCACATTGGCAGCTCTTCCCTCTGAAACGGTTGTACTTATCGTGTGAAAGCTATGTCGCGTGCTGCGGTATGCGGAGACACTAAAAGCACCATAGTAGAACACAGATGAAGCTTCTAATATGATGTAATAGAGAGTAAGAAGTAGTACAATTCAAGTTTTAGGTATCGATTATTGACTTTTTAGCTGGCTTTGGTGCCTTGGGCATGAGCTATGACCTTACGAATCTGCATGAGAGGAGGACTAGCAGAAAAGTTGCACGGGAGAATGTGAAATGTGTTAAAATGTAGTTTTAACCTGAGAAATCCGTCCGTTTTCGTCTTTTGTTATCGAATCGACTTAAAGCCAGATCGTCACATTGTCCGCCCTTCTCTCTGAAACGGTTGTACTTATCGTCTGCAAAGCTATGTCGTGTGCTGCGGTATGCGGAGACACTAAAAGTACCATAGTAAAACACGGATGAAGCTTCTAAGTTGATGTAATAGCTAGTAAGAGGTAGTACAATTCAAGTTTTAGGTATCGATTATTGACTTTTTAGCTGGCTTTGGTGCCTTGGACATGAGCTAGGACCTTAAGATTTTGCATGAAAGGAGGACTAGCAGCCGAGTTGCACGGGAGATTGTGAAAAGTGTTCATATGTAGTAAAATCCTGAGAGATCCGTTCACCATCGTCATTTGTTAACGAATCGACTTAAAGCCGGATCGTCACATTGGACGCTCTTCTCTCTGAAACGGTTGTACTTATCGTCTGCAAAGCTATGACGAGTGCTGCGGTATGTGGAGACACTAAAAGCACCATAGTAGAACACAGATGAAGCATCTAAGTTGATGTAATAGCCAGTAAGAAGTAGTGCAATTCAAGTTTTAGGTATCGATTATTGACTTTTTAGCTGGCTTTGGTGCCTTGGACATGAGCTAGGACCCTAAGAATCTGCATGAGAGGGAGACTAGCAGAAAAGTTGCACGGGAGAATGTGAAATGTGCTCATATGTAGAATTAACCTGAGAAATCCGTCCGTTTTCGTCTTTTGTTATCGAGTCGACTAAAGGCCAGATCGTAACATTGTCCGCCCTTCTCTCTCAAACGGCTGTACTTATCGTCTGAAAGCTATGTCGCGTGCTGCGGTATGCGGAGACACCAAAATAACCATAGTAGAACACAGATGAAGCTTCTAAGTTGATGTAATAGCCAGTAAGAAGTAGTACAATTCAAGATTTGGGCATCGATTATTGACTTTTTAGCTGGCATTGGTGCCTTGGACATGAGCTAGGACCTTAAGATTCGGCACGAAAGGAGGACTAGCAGCCGCGTTGCACGGGAGAATGTGAAAAGTGTTCATATGTAGTAAAAACCTGAGAAATCCGCCCGTTTTCGTCATTTGTTATCGAATCGACTTAAAGCCAGATCGTCACATTGGCCGCTCTTCTCTCTGAAACGGTTGTACTTATCGTCTGCAAAGCTATGTCGCGTGCTGCGGTATGCGGAGACACTAAAAGCACCATAGTAGAACACAGATGAAGCTTCTAAGATGATGTAATAGCCAGTAAGAAGTAGTACAATTCAAGTTTTAGGTATCGATTATTCACGTTTTAGCTGGCTTTGGTGCCTTGGACATGAGCTAGGACCTTAAGATTCTGCATGAAAGGAGGACTAGCAGCCGTGTTGCACGGGAGAATGTGAAAAGTGTACATATGTAGTAAAAACCTGAGAAATCTTTCCGTTTTCGTCATTTGTTAACGAATCGACTTAAAGCCAGATCGTCACATTGGCCGCTCTTCTCTCTGAAACGGTTGTACTTATCGTCTGGAAAGCTATGTCGCGTGCTGCGGTATGCGGAGACACTAAAAGCACCATAGTAGAACACAGATAAAGCTTCTAATATGATGTAATAGAGAGTAAGAAGTAGTACAATTCAAGTTTTAGGTATCGATTATTGACTTTTTAGCTGGCTTTGGTGCCTTGGACATGATCTATGACCTTACGAATCTGCATGAGAGGAGGACTAGCAGAAAAGTTGCACGGGATAATGTGAAATGTGTTAATATGTAATTTTAACCTGAGAAATCCGTCCGTTTTCGTCTTTTGTTATCGAATCGACTTAAAGCCAGATCGTCACATTGTCCGCCCTTCTCTCTGAAACGGTTGTACTTATCGTCTGCAAAGCTATGTCGTGTGCTACGGTATGCGGAGACACTAAAAATACCATAGTAAAACACGGATGAAGCTTCTAATTTGATGTAATAGCCAGTAAGAAGTTGTACAATTCAAGTTTTACTTATCGATTATTGACTTTCAGCTGGCTTTGGTGCCTTGGACATGAGCTAGGACCTTAAGATTCTGCATGAAAGGAGGACTAGCAGCCGAGTTGCACGGGAGATTGTGAAAAGTGTTCATATGTAGTAAAAACCTGAGAGATCCGTTCGCCATCGACATTTGTTAACGAATCGACTTAAAGCCAGATCGTCACATTGGCCGCTCTCCTCTCTGAAACGGTTGTACTTATCGTCTGCAAAGCTATGTCGCGTGCTGCGGTATGTAGAGACACTAAATGCACCATAGTAGAACACAGATGAAGCTTCTAAGTTGATGTAATAGCCAGTAAGAAGTAGTAAAATTCTAGTTTTTGGTATCGATTATTGACTTTGTAGCTGGCTTTGGTGCCTTGGACATGAGCTAGGACCTTAAGACTCTGCATGAAAGAAGGACTAGCAGCCGAGTTGTACGGGAGAATGTGAAAAGTGTTCATATGTAGTAAAAACCTGAGAAATCCATACGTTTTCGTCATTGGTTATCGATTCGTCTTAAAGCCAGATCGTCACATTGGCTGCTCTTCTCTCTGAAACGGTTGTACTTATCGTCTGCAAAGCTATGTCGCGTGCTGCGGCATGTGGAGAAACTAAAAGCACCATAGTAGAACACAGATGAAGCTTCTAAGTTGATGTAATAGCTAGTAAGAGGTAGTACAATTCAAGTTTTAGGTATCGATTATTGACTTTTTAGCTGGCTTTGGTGCCTTGGACATGAGCTATGACCTTAAGATTCTGCATGAAAGGAGGACTAGCAGCCGAGTTGCACGGGAGAATGTGAAAAGTGTTCATATGTAGTAAAAACCTGAGAAGTCCGTCCGTTTTGTCATTTGTTATCGAATCGACTTAAAGCCAGATCGTCACATTGGCCGCTCTCCTCTCCGAAACGGTTGTACTTATCGTCTGAAAGCTATGTCGCGTGCTGCGGTATGCGGAGACACTAAATGCACCATAGTAGAACACAGATGAAGCTTCTAAGATGATGAAATAGCCAGTAAGAATTAGTACAATACCAGTTTTGGGTATCGATTATTGACTTTTAGCTGGCTTTGGTGACTTGGACATGAGATAGGACCTTAAGATTCTGCATGAAAGGAGGGTTAGCAGCCGAGTTGCACGGGAGAATGTGAAAAGTGTTCATATGTAATAAAAACCAGAGAAATCCGTTCGTTTTCGTCATTTGTTATGGAATCGACTTAAAGCCAGATCGTCACATTGGCCGCTCTTCCCTCTGACGCTGTTGTACTTATCGTCTGCAATGCTATGTCGCGTGCTGCGGTATGCGCAGACACTTAAAGCACCATAGTAGAACACAGATGATGCTTCTAAGTTGATGTAATAGCCAGTAAGAAGTAGTACGAGTCAAGTTTTAGGTATCGATTATTGACTTTGTAGCTGGCTTTGGTGCCTTGGACATGAGCTAGGACCTTAAGATTCTGCATGAAAGGAGGACTAGCAGGTGAGTTGCACAGGAGATTGTGAAAAGTGGTCATATGTAGTAAAAACCTGAGAGATCCGTTCGCCATCGTCATTTGTTAACGAATCGACTTAAAGCCAGATCGTCACATTGGCCGCTCTCCTCTCTGAAACGGTTGTACTTATCGTCTGCAAAGCTATGCCGCGTGCTGCGGTATGTGGAGACACTAAAATCACCATAGTAGAACACAGATGAAGATTCTAAGTTGATGTAATAGCCAGTAAGAAGTAGTACAATTCCAGTTTTAGGTATCGATTATTGACTTTTTAGCTGGCTTTGGTGCCTTGGACATGAGCTAGGACCTTAAGATTCTGTATGAAAGCAGGACTAGCAGCCGAGTTGCACTGGAGAATGTGAAAAGTGTTCATATGTAGTAAAAACCTGAGAAATCCGTCCGTTTTCGTCGTTTGTTATCGAATCGACTTAAAGCCTGATCGTCACATTGGGCGCTCTTCTCTCTGAAATGGTTGCACTTATCGTCTGCAAAACTATGTCGCGTGCTGCAGTATGCGGAGACACTAAAAGCAGCATAGTAGAACACAGACGAAGCTTCTAAGTTGATGTAATAGCTAGTAAGAAGTAGTACAATTGAAATTTTAGATATCGATTATTGAGTTTTTAGCTGGCTTTGGTGCCTTGGACATGAGCTAGGACCTTAAGGTTCTGCATGAAAGGAGGACTAGCAGCCGAGTTGCAAGGGAGAAAGTGAAAAGTGTTCATATGTAGTAAAAACCTGAGAAATCCGTCCATTTTCGTCATTTGTTATCGAATCGACTTAAAGCCGGATCGTCACATTGGCCACTCTTCTCTCTGAAACGGTTGTACTTATCGTCTGAAAAGCTATGTCGCGTGCTGCGGTATGTGGAGACACCAAAATAACCATAGTAGAACACAGATGAAGCTTCTAAGTTGATGTAATAGCCAGTAAGAAGTAGTACAATTCAAGATTTGGGCATCGATTATTGACTTTTTAGCTGGCTTTGGTGCCTTGGACATGAGCTAGGACCTTAAGTTTCGGCATGAAAGGATTACTAGCAGCCGAGTTGCATGGGAGAATGTGAAAAGTGTTCATATGTAGTAAAAACATGAGAAATCCGTCCGTTTTCGTCATTTGTTATCGAAACGACTTAAAGCCAGATCGTCACATTGGCCGCTCTTCTCTCTGAAACGGTTGTACTTATCGTATGCAAAGCTATGTCTCATGCTGTGGTATGCGGAGACACTAAAATCACCATAGTAGGACACAGATGAAGCTTCTAAGTTGATGTAATAGCCAGTAAGAAGTGGTACAATTCAAGTTTTAGGTATCGATTATTGACTTTTTAGCTGGCTTTGGTGCCTTGGACATGAGCTATGTCCTTACGAATCTGCATGAGAGGAGGACTAGCAGAAAAGTTGCACGGGAGAATGTGAAAAGTGTTAATATGTAGTATTAACCTGAGAAATCCGTCCGTTTTCGTCATTTGTTATCGAATCGACTTAAAGCCAGATCGTCACATTGGCCGCTCTGCTCTCCGGAACGGTTGTACTTATCGTCTGAAAGGTATGTCGCGTGCTGCGGTATGCAGAGACACTAAAAGGACCATAGTAGAACACAGATGAAGCTTCTAAGATAAAGTAATAGCCAGTAAGAATTAGTACAATACCAGTTTTAGGTATCGATTATTGACTTTTTAGCTGGCTTTGGTGCCTTGGACATGAGCTAGGACCTTAAGATTCTGCATGAAAGCAGGACTAGCAGCCGAATTGCACGGGAGAATGTGAAAAGTGTTCATATGTAGTAAAAACCTGAGAAATCCGTCCGTTTTCGTCATTTGTTATCGAATCGACTTAAAGCCAGATCGTCACATTGGCCGCTCTTCTCTCTGAAACGGTTGTACTTATCGTCTGCAAAGCTATGTCGAGTGCTGCGGTATGTGGAGACACTAAAAGCACAATAGTAGAACACAGATGAAGCTTATAAGTTGATGTAGTAGCCGGTAAGAGGTAGTACAATTCAAGTTTAAGGTATCGATTATTAAATTTTTAGCTGGCTTTAGTGCCTTGGACATGAGCTAGGACCTTAAGATTCTGCATGAAAGCAGGAGTAGCAGCCGAGTTGCACGGGAGAAAGTGAAAAGTGTTCATATGTAGTAAAAACCCGAGAAATCCGTACGTTTTCGTCATTGGTTATCGAATCGTCTTAAAGCCAGATCGTCACATTGGCCGCTCTTCTCTCTGAAACGGTTGTACTTATCGTCTGCAAAGCTATGTCGAGTGCTGCGGTATGTGGAGACACTAAAATCACCATAGTAGAACACAGATGAAGCTTCTAAGTTGATGTAATAGCCAGTAAGAGGTAGTACAATTCAAGTTTTAGGTATCGATTATTGACGTTTTAGCTGGCTTTCGTGACTTGGACATGAGCTAGGACCTTAAGATTCTGCATGAAAGGAGGACTAGCAGCTGACTTGCCTGGGAGAATATGAAAAGTGTTCATATGTAGTAAAAACCTGAGAAATCCTTCCGTTTTCGTCATTTGTTATCGAATCGACCTAAAGCCATATCGTGACATTGGCCGCTCTTCTCTCTGAAACGGTTGCACTTATCGTCTGCAAAGCTATGTCGCGTGCTGCAGTATGCGGAGACACTAAATGCAGCATAGTAGAACACAGATGAAGCTTCTAAGTTGATGTAATAGCTAGTAATAAGTAGTACAATTGAAATTTTAGATATCGATTATTGACTTTTTAGCTGGCTTTGGTGCCTTGGACATGAGCTAGGACCTTTAGATTCTGCATGAAAGGAGGACTAGCAGCCGAGCTGCACGTTAGGATGTGAAAAGTTTTCATATGTAGTAAAAACCTGAGAAATCCGTCCGTTTTCGTCATTTGTTATCGAATCGACTTAAAGCCGGATCGTCACATTGGCCACTCTTCTCCTGAAACGGTTGTACTTATCGTCTGAAAGGTATGTCGCGTGCTGCGGTATGCAGAGACACTAAAAGGACCATAGTAGAACACAGATGAAGCTTCTAAGATGATGTAATAGCCAGTAAGAATTAGTACAATACCAGTTTTAGGTATCGATTATTGACTTTTTAGCTGGCTTTGGTGCCTTGGACATGAGCTAGGACCTTAAGATTCTGCATGAAAGCAGGACTAGCAGCCGAATTGCACGGGAGAATGTGAAAAGTGTTCATATGTAGTAATAACCTGAGAAATCCGTCCGTTTTCGTCATTTGTTATCGAATCGACTTAAAGCCAGATCGTCACATTGGCCGCTCTTCTCTCTGAAACGGTTGTACTTATCGTCTGCAAAGCTATGTCGCGTGCTGCGGTATGCGGAGACACTAAAAGCACCATAGTAGAACACAGATGAAGCTTCTAAGATGATGTAATAGCCAGTAAGAATTAGTACAATACCAGTTTTGGGTATCGATTATTGACTTTTAGCTGGCTTTGGTGACTTGGACATGAGATAGGACCTTAAGATTCTGCATGAAAGGAGGGTTAGCAGCCGAGTTGCACGGGAGAATGTGAAAAGTGTTCATATGTAATAAAAACCTGAGAAATCCGTTCGTTTTCGTCATTTGTTATGGAATCGACTTAAAGCCAGATCGTCACATTGGCCGCTCTTCCCTCTGACGCTGTTGTACTTATCGTCTGCAATGCTATGTCGCGTGCTGCGGTATGCGCAGACACTTAAAGCACCATAGTAGAACACAGATGAAGCTTCTAAGTTGATGTAATAGCCAGTAAGAAGTAGTACGAGTCAAGTTTTAGGTATCGATTATTGACTTTGTAGCTGGCTTTGGTGCCTTGGACATGAGCTAGGACCTTAAGATTCTGCATGAAAGGAGGACTAGCAGGTGAGTTGCACAGGAGATTGTGAAAAGTGGTCATATGTAGTAAAAACCTGAGAGATCCGTTCGCCATCGTCATTTGTTAAAGAATCGACTTAAAGCCAGATCGTCACATTGGCCGCTCTCCTCTCTGAAACGGTTGTACTTATCGTCTGAAAGGTATGCCGCGTGCTGCGGTATGTGGAGACACTAAAATCACCATAGTAGAACACAGATGAAGATTCTAAGTTGATGTAATAGCCAGTAAGAAGTAGTACAATTCCAGTTTTAGGTATCGATTATTGACTTTTTAGCTGGCTTTGGTGCCTTGGACATGAGCTAGGACCTTAAGATTCTGTATGAAAGCAGGACTAGCAGCCGAGTTGCACTGGAGAATGTGAAAAGTGTTCATATGTAGTAAAAACCTGAGAAATCCGTCCGTTTTCGTCGTTTGTTATCGAATCGACTTAAAGCCTGATCGTCACATTGGGCGCTCTTCTCTCTGAAACGGTTGCACTTATCGTCTGCAAAACTATGTCGCGTGCTGCAGTATGCGGAGACACTAAAAGCAACATAGTAGAACACAGACGAAGCTTCTAAGTAGATGTAATAGCTAGTAAGAAGTAGTACAATTGAAATTTTAGATATCGATTATTGACTTTTTAGCTGGCTTTGGTGCCTTGGACATGAGCTAGGACCTTAAGATTCTGCATGAAAGGAGGACTAGCAGCCGAGTTGCACGGGAGAAAGTGAAAAGTGTTCATATGTAGTAAAAACCTGAGATATCCGTCCATTTTCGTCATTTGTTATCGAATCGACTTAAAGCCGGATCGTCACATTGGCCACTCTTCTCTCTGAAACGGTTGTACTTATCGTCTGAAAAGCTATGTCGCGTGCTGCGGTATGTGGAGACACCAAAATAACCATAGTAGAACACAGATGAAGCTTCTAAGTTGATGTAATAGCCAGTAAGAAGTAGTACAATTCAAGATTTGGGCATCGATTATTGACTTTTTAGCTGGCTTTGGTGCCTTGGACATGAGCTAGGACCTTAAGATTCGGCATGAAAGGATTACTAGCAGCCGAGTTGCATGGGAGAATGTGAAAAGTGTTCATATGTAGTAAAAACATGAGAAATCCGTCCGTTTTCGTCATTTGTTAT
This sequence comes from Schistocerca gregaria, assembly GCF_023897955.1. Taxonomy (NCBI): domain Eukaryota; kingdom Metazoa; phylum Arthropoda; class Insecta; order Orthoptera; family Acrididae; genus Schistocerca; species Schistocerca gregaria. Next base: position 45,939 of record NW_026061864.1, on the reverse strand, counting down.
CGAATCGACTTAAAGCCAGATCGTCACATTGGCCGCTCTTCTCTCTGAAACGGTTGTACTTATCGTATGCAAAGCTATGTCGCATGCTGTGGTATGCGGAGACACTAAAATCACCATAGTAGGACACAGATGAAGCTTCTAAGTTGATGTAATAGCCAGTAAGAAGTGGTACAATTCAGGTTTTAGGTATCGATTATTGACTTTTTAGCTGGCTTTGGTGCCTTGGACATGAGCTATGTCCTTACGAATCTGCATGAGAGGAGGACTAGCAGAAAAGTTGCACGGGAGAATGTGAAAAGTGTTCATATGTAGTATTAATCTGAGAAATCCGTCCGTTTTCGTCTTTTGTTATCGAATCGACTTAAAGCCAGATCGTCACATTGGCCGCTCTTCTCTCTGAAACGGTTGTACTTATCGTCTGCAAAGCTATGTCGCGTGCTGCGGTATGTGGAGACACTAAAAGCACCATAGTAGAACACAGATGAAGCTTCTAAGTTGATGTAATAGCTAGTAAGAAGTAGTACAATTTAAATTTTAGATATCGATTATTGACTTTTTAGCTGGCTTTGGTGCCTTGGACATGAGCTAGGACCTTAAGAATCTGCATGAAAGGGGGACTAGCATCCGAGTTGCACGGGAGAATGTGAAAAATGTTCATATGTAGTAAAAACCTGAGAAACCCGTCCGTTTTCGTCATTTGTTATCGAATCGACTTAAAGCCAGATCGTCACATTGGCCGCTCTGCTCTCCGAAACGGTTGTACTTATCGTCTGAAAGGTATGTCGCGTGCTGCGGTATGCAGAGACACTAAAAGGACCATAGTAGAACACAGATGAAGCTTCTAAGATGATGTAATAGCCAGTAAGAATTAGTACAATACCAGTTTTAGGTATCGATTATTGACTTTTTAGCTGGCTTTGGTGCCTTGGACATGATCTAGGACCTTAAGATTCTGCATGAAAGCAGGACTAGCAGCCGAATTGCACGGGAGAATGTGAAAAGTGTTCATATGTAGTAAAAACCTGAGAAATCCGTCCGTTTTCGTCATTTGTTATCGAATCGACTTAAAGCCAGATCGTCACATTGGCCGCTCTTCTCTCTGAAACGGTTGTACGTATCGTCTGCAAAGCTATGTCGAGTGCTGCGGTATGTGGAGACACTAAAAGCACCATAGTAGAACACAGATGAAGCTTATAAGTTGATGTAATAGCCGGTAAGAGGTAGTACAATTCAAGTTTAAGGTATCGATTATTAAATTTTTAGCTGGCTTTAGTGCCTTGGACATGAGCTAGGACCTTAAGATTCTGCATGAAAGCAGGAGTAGCAGCCGAGTTGCACGGGAGAAAGTGAAAAGTGTTCATATGTAGTAAAAACCCGAGAAATCCGTACGTTTTCGTCATTGGTTATCGAATCGTCTTAAAGCCAGATCGTCACATTGGCCGCTCTTCTCTCTGAAACGGTTGTACTTATCGTCTGCAAAGCTATGTCGAGTGCTGCGGTATGTGGAGACACTAAAATCACCATAGTAGAACACAGATGAAGCTTCTAAGTTGACGTAATAGCCAGTAAGAGGTAGTACAATTCAAGTTTTAGGTATCGATTATTGACGTTTTAGCTGGCTTTCGTGACTTGGACATGAGCTAGGACCTTAAGATTCTGCATGAAAGGAGGACTAGCAGCTGACTTGCCTGGGAGAATATGAAAAGTGTTCATATGTAGTAAAAACCTGAGAAATCCTTCCGTTTTCGTCATTTGTTATCGAATCGACCTAAAGCCATATCGTGACATTGGCCGCTCTTCTCTCTGAAACGGTTGCACTTACCGTCTGCAAAGCTATGTCGCGTGCTGCAGTATGCGGAGACACTAAATGCAGCATAGTAGAACACAGATGAAGCTTCTAAGTTGATGTAATAGCTGGTATTAAGTAGTACAATTGAAATTTTAGATATCGATTATTGACTTTTTAGCTGGCTTTGGTGCCTTGGACATGAGCTAGGACCTTTAGATTCTGCATGAAAGGAGGACTAGCAGCCGAGCTGCACGTTAGGATGTGAAAAGTTTTCATATGTAGTAAAAACCTGAGAAATCCGTCCATTTTCGTCATTTGTTATCGAATCGACTTAACGCCGGATCGTCACATTGGCCACTCTTCTCTCTGAAACGGTTGTACTTATCGTCTGAAAGGTATGTCGCGTGCTGCGGTATGCAGAGACACTAAAAGGACCATAGTAGAACACAGATGAAGTTTCTAAGATGATGAAATAGCCAGTAAGAATTAGTACAATACCAGTTTTGGGTATCGATTATTGACTTTTAGCTGGCTTTGGTGACTTGGACATGAGATAGGACCTTAAGATTCTGCATGAAAGGAGGGTTAGCAGCCGAGTTGCACGGGAGAATGTGAAAAGTGTTCATATGTAATAAAAACCTGAGAAATCCGTTCGTTTTCGTCATTTGTTATGGAATCGACTTAAAGCCAGATCGTCACATTGGCCGCTCTTCCCTCTGACGCTGTTGTACTTATCGTCTGCAATGCTATGTCGCGTGCTTCGGTATGCGCAGACACTTAAAGCACCATAGTAGAACACAGATGAAGCTTCTAAGTTGATGTAATAGCCAGTAAGAAGTAGTACGAGTCAAGTTTTAGGTATCGATTATTGACTTTGTAGCTGGCTTTGGTGCCTTGGACATGAGCTAGGACCTTAAGATTCTGCATGAAAGGAGGACTAGCAGGTGAGTTGCACAGGAGATTGTGAAAAGTGGTCATATGTAGTAAAAACCTGAGAGATCCGTTCGCCATCGTTATTTGTTAACGAATCGACTTAAAGCCAGATCGTCACATTGGCCGCTCTCCTCTCTGAAACGGTTGTACTTATCGTCTGCAAAGCTATGCCGCGTGCTGCGGTATGTGGAGACACTAAAATCACCATAGTAGAACACAGATGAAGATTCTAAGTTGATGTAATAGCCAGTAAGAAGTAGTACAATTCCAGTTTTAGGTATCGATTATTGACTTTTTAGCTGGCTTTGGTGCCTTGGACATGAGCTAGGACCTTAAGATTCTGTATGAAAGCAGGACTAGCAGCCGAGTTGCACTGGAGAATGTGAAAAGTGTTCATATGTAGTAAAAACCTGAGAAATCCGTCCGTTTTCGTCGTTTGTTATCGAATCGACTTAAAGCCTGATCGTCACATTGGGCGCTCTTCTCTCTGAAACGGTTGCACTTATCGTCTGCAAAACTATGTCGCGTGCTGCAGTATGCGAAGACACTAAAAGCAGCATAGTAGAACACAGACGAAGCTTCTAAGTTGAAGTAATAGCTAGTAAGAAGTAGTACAATTGAAATTTTAGATATCGATTATTGACTTTTTAGCTGGCTTTGGTGCCTTGGACATGAGCTAGGACCTTAAGATTCTGCATGAAAGGAGGACTAGCAGCCGAGTTGCACGGGAGAAAGTGAAAAGTGTTAATATGTAGTAAAAACCTGAGAAATCCGTCCATTTTCGTCATTTGTTATCGAATCGACTTAAAGCCGGATCGTCACATTGGCCACTCTTCTCTCTGAAACGGTTGTACTTATCGTCTGAAAAGCTATGTCGCGTGCTGCGGTATGTGGAGACACCAAAATAACCATAGTAGAACACAGATGAAGCTTCTAAGTTGATGTAATAGCCAGTAAGAAGTAGTACAATTCAAGATTTGGGCATCGATTATTGACTTTTTAGCTGGCTTTGGTGCCTTGGACATGAGCTAGGACCTTAAGATTCGGCATGAAAGGATTACTAGCAGCCGAGTTGCATGGGAGAATGTGAAAAGTGTTCATATGTAGTAAAAACATGAGAAATCCGTCCGTTTTCGTCATTTGTTATCGAATCGACTTAAAGCCAGATCGTCACATTGGCCGCTCTTCTCTCTGAAACGGTTGTACTTATCGTATGCAAAGCTATGTCGCATGCTGTGGTATGCGGAGACACTAAAATCACCATAGTAGGACACAGGTGAAGCTTCTAAGTTGATGTAATAGCCAGTAAGAAGTGGTACAATTCAAGTTTTAGGTATCGATTATTGACTTTTTAGCTGGCTTTGGTGCCTTGGACATGAGCTATGTCCTTACGAATCTGCATGAGAGGAGGACTAGCAGAAAAGTTGCACGGGAGAATGTGAAAAGTGTTAATATGTAGTATTAACCTGAGAAATCCGTCTGTTTTCGTCTTTTGTTATCGAATCGACTTAAAGCCAGATCGTCACATTGGCCGCTCTTCTCTCTGAAACGGTTGTACTTATCGTCTGCAAAGCTATGTCGCGTGCTGCGGTATGTGGAGACACTAAAAGCACCATAGTAGAACACAGATGAAGCTTCTAAGTTGATGTAATAGCTAGTAAGAAGTAGTACAATTTAAATTTTAGATATCGATTATTGACTTTTTAGCTGGCTTTGGTGCCTTGGACATGAGCTAGGACCTTAAGAATCTGCATGAAAGGGGGACTAGCAGCCGAGTTGCACGGGAGAATGTGAAAAGTGTTCATATGTAGTAAAAACCTGAGAAACCCGTCCGTTTTCGTCATTTGTTATCGAATCGACTTAAAGCCAGATCGTCACATTGGCCGCTCTGCTCTCCGAAACGGTTGTACTTATCGTCTGAAAGGTATGTCGGGTGCTGCGGTATGCAGAGACACTAAAAGGACCATAGTAGAACACAGATGAAGCTTCTAAGATGATGTAATAGCCAGTAAGAATTAGTACAATACCAGTTTTAGGTATCGTTTATTGACTTTTTAGCTGGCTTTGGTGCCTTGGACATGAGCTAGGACCTTAAGATTCTGCATGAAAGCAGGACAAGCAGCCGAATTGCACGGGAGAATGTGAAAAGTGTTCATATGTAGTAAAAACCTGAGAAATCCGTCCGTTTTCGTCATTTGTTATCGAATCGACTTAAAGCAAGATCGTCACATTGGCCGCTCTTCTCTCTGAAACGGTTGTACTTATCGTCTGCAAAGCTATGTCGAGTGCTGCGGTATGTGGAGACACTAAAAGCACCATAGTAGAACACAGATGAAGCTTATAAGTTGATGTAATAGCCGGTAAGAGGTAGTACAATTCAAGTTTAAGGTATCGATTATTAAATTTTTAGCTGGCTTTAGTGCCTTGGACATGAGCTAGGACCTTAAGATTCTGCATGAAAGCAGGAGTAGCAGCCGAGTTGCTCGGGAGAAAGTGAAAAGTGTTCATATGTAGTAAAAACCCGAGAAATCCGTACGTTTTCGTCATTGGTTATCGAATCGTCTTAAAGCCAGATCGTCACATTGGCCGCTCTTCTCTCTGAAACGGTTGTACTTATCGTCTGCAAAGCAATGTCGAGTGCTGCGGTATGTGGAGACACTAAAATCACCATAGTAGAACACAGATGAAGCTTCTAAGTTGATGTAATAGCCAGTAAGAGGTAGTACAATTCAAGTTTTAGGTATCGATTATTGACGTTTTAGCTGGCTTTCGTGACTTGGACATGAGCTAGGACCTTAAGATTCTGCATGAAAGGAGGACTAGCAGCTGACTTGCCTGGGAGAATATGAAAAGTGTTCATATGTAGTAAAAACCTGAGAAATCCTTCCGTTTTCGTCATTTGTTATCGAATCGACCTAAAGCCATATCGTGACATTGGCCGCTCTTCTCTCTGAAACGGTTGCACTTATCGTCTGCAAAGCTATGTCGCGTGCTGCAGTATGCGGAGACACTAAATGCAGCATAGTAGAACACAGATGAAGCTTCTAAGTTGATGTAATAGCTAGTAATAAGTAGTACAATTGAAATTTTAGATATCGATTATTGACTTTTTAGCTGGCTTTGGTGCCTTGGACATGGGCTAGGACCTTTAGATTCTGCATGAAAGGAGGACTAGTAGCCGAGCTGCACGTTAGGATGTGAAAAGTTTTCATATGTAGTAAAAACCTGAGAAATCCGTCCATTTTCGTCATTTGTTATCGAATCGACTTAAAGCCGGATCGTCACATTGGCCACTCTTCTCTCTGAAACGGTTGTACTTATCGTCTGAAAGGTATGTCGCGTGCTGCGGTATGCAGAGACACTAAAAGGACCATAGTAGAACACAGATGAAGCTTCTAAGATGATGTAATAGCCAGTAAGAATTAGTACAAAACCAGTTTTAGGTATCGATTATTGACTTTTTATCTGGCTTTGGTGCCTTGGACATGAGCTAGGACCTTAAGATTCTGCATGAAAGCAGGACTAGCAGCCGAATTGCACGGGAGAATGTGAAAAGTGTTCATATGTAGTAAAAACCTGAGAAATCCGTCCGTTTTCGTCATTTGTTATCGAATCGACTTAAAGCCAGATCGTCACATTGGCCGCTCTTCTCTCTGAAACGGTTGTACTTATCGTCTGCAAAGCTATGTCGCGTGCTGCGGTATGCGGAGACACTAAAAGCACCATAGTAGAACTCAGATGAAGCTTCTAAGATGATGTAATAGCCAGTAAGAATTAGTACAATACCAGTTTTAGGTATCGATTTTTAAGTGTTTAGCTGGCTTTGGTGCCTTGGACATGAGCTAGGACCTTAAGATTCTGCATGAAAGGAGGACTAGCAGCCGAATTGCACGGGGGATTGTGAAAAGTGTTCATATGTAGTAAAAACCTGCGAAATCCGTCCGTTTTCGTCATTTTTTATGGAATCGACTTAAAGCCAGGTCGTCACATTGGCATCTCTTCTCTCTGAAACGGTTATACATATCGTCTGCAAAGCTATGTCGCGTGCTACGGTATGTGGAGACAATAAAAGCACCATACTAGAACACAGATGAAGCTTCAATGTTGATGTCATAGCTAGTAAGAAGTAGTACAATTGAAATTTTAGATATCGATTACTGACTTTTTAGCTAGCTTTGGTGCCTTGGATATGAGCTAGGACCTTAAGATTCTGCATGAAAGGAGGACTAGCAGCCGAGTTGCATGGGAGAATGTGAAAAGTGTTCATATGTAGTAAAAACCTGTGAAATCCGTCCGTTTTCGTCATTTGTTATCGAATCGACTTAAAGCCAGATCGTCAGATTTGCCGCTCTTCTCTCTGAAACGGTTGTACTTATCGTCTGCAAAGCTACGTAGCAGTGCTGCGGTATGTGGAGACTCTAAAAGCACCATAGCAGAACACAGATGAAGCTTCTAAGTTGATGTAATAGCCAGTAAGAAATAGTACAACTCAAGTTTTAGGTATCGATTATTGACTTTTTAGCTGGCTTTGGTGCCTTGGACATGAGCTATTACCATAAGACTGTGCATGAAAGGAGGACTAGCTGCCGAGTTGCACGGGAGAATGTGAAAAGTGATCATATGCAGTAAAAACCTGAGAAATCCGTCCGTTTTCGTCATTTGTTATCGAATCGACTTAAAGCCAGATCATCACATTGGCCGCTCTTCTCTCTGAAACGGTTGTACTTATCGCCTGAAAGCTATGTCGCGTGCTGCGGTATGTGGAGACACTAAAAGCACCATAGCAGAACACAGATGAAGCTTCTAAGATGATGTAATAGCCAGTAAGAATTAGTACAACTCAAGTTTTAGGTATCGATTATTGACTTTTTTGCTGGCTTTGGTGACTTGGACATGAGCTAGGACCTTAAGATTCTGCATAAAAGGAGGACTAGCAGCCGAATTGCACGGGAGAATGTGAAAAGTGTTCATATGTAGTAAAAACCTGAGAAATCCGTCCGTTTTCGTCATTTGTTATCGAATCGACTTAATGCCAGATCGTCACATTGGCCGCTCTTCTCTCTGAAACGGTTGTACTTATCGTCTGCAAAGCTATGTCGCGTGCTGCGGTATGCGGAGACACTAAAAGCACCATAGTAGAACACAGATGAAGCTTCTAAGAAGATGTAACAGCCAGTAAGAAGTAGTACAACTCAAGTTTTAGGTATCGATTATTGACTTTTTAGCTGGCTTTGGTGCCTTGGACATGAGCTAGGACCATAAGATTCTGCATGAAAGGAGGACTAGCAGCCGAGTTGCACGGGAGAATGTGAAAAGTGTTCATATGTAGTAAAAACCTGAGAAATCCGTCCGTTTTCGTCATTTGTTATCGAATCGACGTAAAACCAGATCATCACATTGGCCGCTCTTCTCCCTGAAACGGTTGTACTTATCTTCTGAAAGCTATGTCGCGTGCTGCGGTATGCGGAGACACTAAAAGCACTATAGTACAACACAGATGAAGCTTCTAAGATGATGTAATAGCCAGTAAGAATTAGTACAACTCAAGTTTTAGGTATCGATTATTGACTTTTTAGCTGGCTTTGGTGCCTTGGACATGAGCTAGGACCTTAAGATTCTGCATGAAAGGAGGACTAGCAGCCGAATTGCACGGGAGAATGTGAAAAGTGTTCATATGTAGTAAAAACCTGAGAAATCCGTCCGTTTTCGTCATTTGTTATCGAATCGACTTATAGCCAGATCGTCACATTGGCCGCTCTTCTCTCTGAAACGGTTGTACTTATCGTCTGCAATGCTATGTCGCGTGCTGCGGTATGCGGAGACACTAAAAGCACCATAGTAGAACACAGATGAAGCTTCTAAGACGATGTAATAGCCAGTAAGAAGTAGTACAATTCAAGTTTTAGGTATCTATTATTGACTTTTTAGCTGGCTTTGGTGCATTGGACGTGAGCTAGGACCTTAAGATTCTGCATGAAAGGTGGACTAGCAGCCGAGTTGCACGGGAGAATGTGAAAAGTTTACATATGTAGAAAAAACCTGAGAAATCCTTCCGTTTTCGTAATTTGTTAACGAAACGACTTAAAGCCAGATCGTCACATTGGCCGCTCTCCTCTCTGAAACGGTTGTACTTATCGTCTGCAAAGCTATGTCGCGTGCTGCGGTATGCAGAGACACTAAATGCACCATAGTAGAACACAGATGAAGCTTCTAAGTTGATGTAATAGCCAGTAAGAAGTAGTAAAATTCAAGTTTTAGGTATCGATTATTAAATTTGTAGCTGGCTTTGGTGCCTTGGACATGAGCTAGGACCTTAAGATTCTGCATGAAAGAAGGACTAGCAGCCGAGTTGTACGGGAGAATGTGAAAAGTGTTCATATGTAGTAGAAACCTGAGAAATCCATACCTTTTGCGTCATTGGTTATCGATTCGTCTTAAAGCCAGATCGTCACATTGGCCGCTCTTCTCTCTGAAACGGTTGTACTTATCGTCTGCAAAGCTATGTCGCGTGCCGCGGTATGTGGAGACACTAAAAGCACCATAGTAGAACACAGATGAAGCTTCTAAGTTGATGTAATAGCTAGTAAGAGGTAGAACAATTCAAGTTTTAGGTATCGATTATTGACTTTTTAGCTGGATTTGGTGCCTTGGACATGACCTAGGACATTAAGATTCTGCATGAAAGGAGGACTAGGAGCCGAATTACACGGGAGAATGTGAAAAGTGTTCATATGTAGTAAAAACCTGAGAAATCCGTCCGTTTTCGTCATTGGTTATCGAATCGTCTTAAAGCCAGATCGTCACATTGGCCGCTCTTCTCTCTGAAACGGTTGTACTTATCGTCTGCAAAGCTATGTCGCGTGATGCGGTATTCTGAGACACTAAAAGCACCATAGTAGAACACAGATCAAGCTTCTAAGTTGATGTAATAGCCAGTAAGTGGTAGTACAATTCAAGTTTTAGGTATCGATTATTGACTTTTTATCTGGCTTTCGTGCCTTGGACATGAGCTAGGACCTTAAGATTCTGCAAGAAAGGAGGACTAGCAGCTGACTTGCCTGGGAGAATATGAAAAGTGTTCATATGTAGTAAAAACCTGAGAAATCCTTCCGTTTTCATCATTTGTAATCGAATCGACCTAAAGCCAGATCGTGACATTGGCCGCTCTTCTCTCTGAAACGGTTGTACTTATTGTCTGCAAAGCTATGTCTCGTGCTGCGGTACGTGGAGACACTAAAAGCACCATAGTGGAACACAGATGAAGCGTCTAGGTTGATGTAATAGCCAGTAAGAAGTAGTACAACTCAAGTTTTAGGTATCGATTATTGACTTTTTAGCTGGCTTTGGTGCCCTGGACATGAGCTAGGACCTTAAGATTCTGCATGAAAGGAGGACTAGCAGCCGAGCTGCACGGGAGGATGTGAAAAGTGTTCATATGTAGTAAAAACCTGAGAAATCCGTCCGTTTTCGTCATTTGTTATCGGACCGACTTAAAGCCAGATCGTCACATTGGCCGCTCTTCTCTCTGAAACGGTTGTACTTATCGTCTGCAAAGCTATGTCGCATGCCGTGGTATGCAGAGACACTAAAATCACCATAGTAGGACACAGATGAAGCTTCTAAGTTGATGTAATAGCCAGTAAGAAGTGGTACAATTCAAGTTTTAGGTATCGATTATTGACTTTTTAGCTGGCTTTGGTGCCTTGGACATGAGCTAGGACCTTAAGAATCTGCATGAGAGGAGGACTAGCAGAAAAGTTGCACGGGAGAATATGAAATGTGTTAATATGTAGTATTAACCTGAGAAATCCGTCCGTTATCGTCTTTTGTTATCGTATCGACTTAAAGCCAGATCGTCACATTGTCCGCCCTTCTCTCTGAAACGGTTGTACTTATCGTCTGCAAAGCTATGTCGTGTGCTGCGGTATGCGGAGACACTAAAAATACCATAGTAGAACATGGATGAAGCTTCTAAGTTGATGTAATAGCCAGTAAGAAGTAGTACAATTCAAGTTTTAGGCATCGATTATTGACTTTTAGCTGGCTTTGGTGCCTTGGACATGAGCTAGGACCTTAAGATTCTGTATGAAAGGAGGACTAGCAGCCGCGTTGCACGGGAGAATGTGAAAAGTGTTCATATGTAGTAAAAACATGAGAAATCCGTCCGTTTTCGTCATTTGTTATCGAATCGACTTAAAGCCAGATCGTCACATTGGCCGCTCTTCTCTCTGAAACGGTTGTACTTATCGTCTGCAAAGCTATGTCGCATGCTGTGGTATGCGGAGACACTAAAATCACCATAGTAGGACACAGATGAAGCTTCTAAGTTGATGTAATAGCCAGTAAGAAGTGGTACAATTCAAGTTTTAGGTATCGATTATTGACTTTTTAGCTGGGTTTGGTGCCTTGGACATGAGCTAGGACCTTACGAAGCTGCATGAGAGGAGGACTAGCAGAAAAGTGTCATGGGAGAATGTGAAATGTGTTAATATGTAATATTAACCTGAGAAATCCGTCCGTTTCCGTCATTGGTTATCGAATCGTCTTATGGCCAGATCGTGACATTGGCCGCTCTTCTCTCTGAAACGGTTGTACTTATCGTCTGCAAATCTATGTCGAGTGCTGCGGTATGTGGAGACACTAAAAGCACCATAGTAGAACACAGATGAAGCTTCTAAGTTGATGTAATAGCCAGTAAGAGGTAGTACAATTCAAGTTTTATGTATCGATTATTGACTTTTTATCTGGCTTTGGTGCCTTGGACATGAGCTAGGACCTTAAGAATCTGCATGAAATGAGGACTAGCAGCCGAGTTGCACGGGAGAATGTGAAAAGTGTTCATATGTAGTAAAAACCTGAGAAATCCTTCCGTTTTCGTCATTTGTTATCGAGTCGACCTAAAGCCAGATCGTGACATTGGCCGCTCTTCTCTCTGAAACGGTTGTACTTATCGTCTGAAAACTATGTCGCGTTCTGCGGTTTGCGGAGACACTAAAAGCACCATAGTAGAACACAGATGAAGCTTCTAAGATGATGTAATAGGCAGTAAGAATTAGTACAATACCAGTTTTAGGTATCGATTATTGACTTATTAGCTGGCTTTGGTGCCTTGGACATTAGCTAGGACCTTAAGATTCTGCATGAAAGGAGGGCTAGCAGCTGAGTTGCATGGCAGAATGTGAAAAGTGTTCATATGTAGTAAAAACCTGAGAAATCCGTCCGTTTTCGTCGTTTGTTATCGAATCGACTTAAAGCCTGATCGTCACATTGGGCGCTCTTCTCTCTGAAACGGTTGTACTTATCGTCTGCAAAGCTATGTCGCGTGCTGCAGTATGCGGAGACACTAAAAGCAGCATAGTAGAACACAGATGAAGCTTCTATGTTGATGTAATAGCTAGTAAGAAGTAGTACAATTGAAATTTTAGATATCGATTATTGACTTTTTAGCTGGCTTTGGTGCCTTGGACATGAGCTAGGACCTTAAGATTCTGCATGAAAGGAGGACTAGCAGCCGAGTTGCATGGGAGAATGTGAAAAGTGTTCAAATGTTGTAAAAACCCAAGAAATCCGTACGTTTTCGTCATTGGTTATGGAATCGTCTTAAAGCCAGGTCGTCACATTGGCCGCTCTTCTCCCTGAAACGGTTGTACTTATCGTCTGCAAAGCTATGTCGAGTGCTGCGGTATGTGGAGACACTAAAAGCACCATAGTAGAACACAGATGAAGCTTCTAAGTTGATGTAATAGCCAGTAAGAGGTAGTACAATTCAAGTTTTAGGTATCGATTATTGACTTTTTAGCTGGCTTTGGTGCCTTGGACATGAGCTAGGACCTTAAGATTCTGCATGAAAGGAGGACTAGCAGCTGACTTGCCTGCGAGAATATGAAAAGTGTTCATATGTATTAAAAACCTGAGAAATCCTTCCGTTTTCGTCATTTGTTATCGAATCGACCTGAAGCCAGATCGTGACATTGGCCGCTCTTCTCTCTGAAACGGTTGTACTTATCGTCTGCAAAGCTATGTCTCGTGCTGCGGTATGTGGAGACACTATAAGCACCATGGTGGAACACAGATGAAGCTTCTATGTTGATGTAATAGCCAGTAAGAAGTAGTAAAATTCAAGTTTTAGGTATCGATTATTGACTTTTTAGCTGGCTTTGGTGCCTTGGACATGAGCTAGGACCTTAAGATTCTGCATGAAAGGAGGACTAGCAGCCGAGCTGCACGGGAGGATGTGAAAAGTTTTCATATGTAGTAAAAACCTGAGAAATCCGTCCATTTTCGTCATTTGTTATCGAATCGACTTAAAGCCGGATCGTCACATTGGCCGCTCTTCTCTCTGAAACGGTTGTACTTATCGTCTGCAAAGCTATGTCGCGTGCTCCTGTATGCGGGGACACTAAAAATACCATAGTAGAACACGGATGAAGCTTCTAAGTTGATGTAATAGCCAGTAAGAAATAGTACAATTCAAGTTTTAATCATCGATTATTGACTTTTTAGCTGGCTTTGGTGGCTTGGACATGAGGTAGGACCTTAAGATTCTGCATGAAAGGAGGACTAGCAGCTGACTTGCCTGCAAGAATATGAAAAGTGTTCATATGTATTAAAAACCTGAGAAATCCTTCCGTTTTCGTCATTTGTTATCGAATCGACCTAAAGCCAGATCGTGACATTGGCCGCTCTTCTCTCTGAAACGGTTGTACTTATCGTCTGCAAAGCGATGTCGCGTGCTGCGGTATGTGGAGACACTAAAAGCACCATAGTAGAACACAGATGAAGCTTCTAAGTTGATGTAATAGCTAGTAAGAAGTAGTACAATTTAAATTTTAGATATCGATTATTGACTTTTTAGCTGGCTTTGGTGCCTTGGACATGAGCTAGGACCTTAAGAATCTGCATGAAAGGAGAACTAGCAGCCGAGTTGCACTGGAGAATGTGAAAAGTGTTCATATGTAGTAAAAACCTGAGAAACCCGTCCGTTTACGTCGTTTGTTATCGAATCGACTTAAAGCCAGATCGTCACATTGGCCGCTCTTCTCTCTGAAACGGTTGTACTTATAGTCTGAAAGCTATGTCGCGTGCTGCGGTTTGCGGAGACACTAAAAGCACCATAGTAGAACACAGATGAAGCTTCTAAGATGATGTAATAGCCAGTAAGAATTAGTACAATACCAGTTTTAGGTATCGATTATTGACTTTTTAGCTGGCTTTGGAGCCTTGCACATGAGCTAGGACCTCAAGATTCTGCATGAAAGGAGGGCTAGCAGCTGAGTTGCACGGGAGAATGTGAAAAGTGTTCATATGTAGTAAAAACCTGAGAAATCCGTCCGTTTTCGTCGTTTGTTATCGAATCGACTTAAAGCCTGATCGTCACATTGGGCGCCCTTCTCTCTGAAACGGTTGCACTTATCGTCTGCAAAGCTATGTCGCGTGCTGCAGTATGCGGAGACACTAAAAGCACCATAGTAGAACACAGATGAAGCTTCTAAGTTGATGTAATAGCCAGTAAGAGGTATCGATTATTAACTTTTTAGCTGGCTTTCAAGCCTTGGACATGAGCTAGGACCTTAAGATTCTGCACGAAAGGAGGACTAGCAACTGACTTGCCTGGGAGAATATGAAAAGTGTTTATATGTAGTAAAAACCTGAGAAATCCCTCTGTTTTCGTCATTTGTTATCGAATCGACCTAAAGCCAGATCGTGACATTGGCCGCTCTTCTCTCAGAAACGGTTGTACTTATCGTCTGCAAAGCTATGTCTCGTGCTGCGGTATGTGGAGACACTAAAAGCACCATAGTGGAACACAGATGAAGCTTCTAAGTTGATGTAATAGCCAGTAAGAAGTAGCACAACTCAAGTTTTAGGTATCGATATTGACTTTTTAGCTGGCTTTGGTGCTTTGGACATGAGCTAGGACCTTAAGATTAGGCATGAAAGGAGGACTAGCAGCCGAGCAGCATGGGAGTATGTGAAAAGTGTTCATATGTAGTAAAAACCTGAGAAATCCTTCCGTTTTCGTCATTTGTTATCGAATCGACCTAAAGCCAGATCGTGACATTGGCCGCTCTTCTCTCTGAAACGGTTGTACTTATCGTCTGAAAACTATGTCGCGTGCTGCGGTTTGCGGAGACACTAAAAGCACCATAGTAGAACACAGATGAAGCTTCTAAGATGATGTAATAGGCAGTAAGAATTAGTACAATACCAGTTTTAGGTATCGATTATTGACTTATTAGCTGGCTTTGGTGCCTTGGACATTAACTAGGACCTTAAGATTCTGCATGAAAGGAGGGCTAGCAGCTGAGTTGCACGGCAGAATGTGAAAAGTGTTCATATGTAGTAAAAACCTGAGAAATCCGTCCGTTTTCGTCGTTTGTTATCGAATCGACTTAAAGCCTGATCGTCACATTGGGCGCTCTTCTCTCTGAAACGGTTGTACTTATCGTCTGCAAAGCTATGTCGCGTGCTGCAGTATGAGGAGACACTAAAAGCAGCATAGTACAACACAGATGAAGCTTCTATGTTGATGTAATAGCTAGTAAGAAGTAGTACAATTGAAATTTTAGATATCGATTATTGACTTTTTAGCTGGCTTTGGTGCCTTGGACATGAGCTAGGACCTTAAGATTCTGCACGAAAAGAGGACTAGCAGCCGAGTTGCATGGGAGAATGTGAAAAGTGTTCATATGTAGTAAAAACCCAAGAAATCCGTACCTTTTCGTCATTGGTTATCGAATCGTCTTAAAGCCAGGTCGTCACATTGGCCGCTCTTCTCTCTGAAACGGTTGTACTTATCGTATGCAAAGCTATGTCGAGTGCTGCGGTATGTGGAGACACTAAAAGCACCATAGTATAACACAGATGAAGCTTCTAAGTTGATGTAATAGCCAGTAAGAGGTAGTACAATTCAAGTTTTAGGTATCGATTATTGACTTTTTAGCTGGCTTCGGTGCCTTGGACATGAGCTAGGACCTTAAGATTCTGCATGAAAGGAGGACTAGCAGCTGACTTGCCTGCGAGAATATGAAAAGTGTTCATATGTATTAAAAACCTGAGAAATCCTTCCGTTTTCGTCATTTGTTATCGAATCGACCTAAAGCCAGATCGTGACATTGGCCGCTCTTCTCTCTGAAACGGTTGCACTTATCGTCTGCAAAGCTATGTCGCGTGCTGCTGTATGCGGAGACACTAAAATAACCATAGTAGAACACAGATGAAGCTTCTAAGTTGATGTAATGGCCAGTTAGAAGTAGTACAATTCATGATTTGGGAATCGATTATTGACTTTTTAGCTGGCTTTGGTGCCTTGGACATGAGCTAGGACCTTAAGATTCGGCATGAAAGGAGGACTAGCAGCCGAGTTGCACGGGAGAATGTGAAAAGTGTTCATATGTAGTAAAAACCTGAGAAATCCATCCGTTTTCGTCATTAGTTATCGAATCGACTTAAAGCCAGATCGTCACATTAACCGCTCTTCTCTATGAAACGGTTGTACTTATCGCCTGCAAAGCTATGTCGCATGCTGTGGTATGCCGAGACACTAAAAATACCATAGTAGAACACAGATGAAGCTTCTAAGTTGATGTAATAGCCAGTAAGATGTGGTACAATTCAAGTTTTAGGTATCGATTATTGACTTTTTAGCCGGCTTTGGAGCCTTGGACATGAGCTAGGACCTTACGAATCTGCATGAGAGGAGGACTAGCAGAAACGTTGCACGGGAGAATGTGAAATGTGTTAATATGTAGTATTAACCTCAGAAATCCGTCCGTTTTCGTCTTTTGTTATCGAATCGACTTAAAGCCAGATCGTCACATTGGCCGCCCTTCTCTCTGAACGGTTGTACTTATCGTCTGCAAAGCTATGTCGTGTGCTGCGGTATGCGGAGACACTAAAAATACCATAGTAAAACACGGATGAAGCTTCTAAGTTGATGTAATAGCCAGTAAGAAGTAGTACAATTCAAGTTTTAGGCATCGATTATTGACTTTTAGCTGGCTTTGGTGCATTGGACATGGGCTAGGACCTTAAGATTCTGTATGAAAGGAGGACTAGCAGCCGAGTTGCACGGGAGAATGTGAAAGGTGTTCATATGTAGTAAAAACCTGAGAAATCCGTCCGTTTTCTTCATTTGTTATCGAATCGACTTAAAGCCAGATCGTCACATTGGCCGCTCTTCTCTCTGAAACGGTTGTACTTATCGTCTGCAAAGCTATGTCGCGTGCTGCGGTATGTGGAGACACTAAAAGCACCATAGTAGAACACAGATGAATCTTCTAAGTTGATGTAATAGCTAGTAAGAACTAGTACAATTTAAATTTTATATATCGATTATTGACTTTTTAGCTGGCTTTGGTGCCTTGGACATGAGGTAGGACCTTAAGAATCTGCATGAAAGGAGGACTTGCAGCCGAGTTGCACTGGAGAATGTTAAAAGTGTTCATATGTAGTAATAACCTGAGAAACCCGTCCGTTTTCATCATTTGTTATCGAATCGACTTAAAGCCAGATCGTCACATTGGCAGCTCTTCTCTCTGAAACGGTTGTACTTATCGTCTGCAAAGCTATGTCGCGTGCTGCTGTATGCGGAGACACTAAAAGCACCATAGTAGAACACAGATGAAGCTTCTAAGTTGATGTAATAGCCAGTAAGAGGTAGTACAATTCAAGTTTTAGGTATCGATTATTGACTTTTTAGCTGGCTTCGGTGCCTTGGACATGAGCTAGGACCTTAAGATTCTGCATGAAAGGAGGACTAGCAGCTGACTTGCCTGCGAGAATATGAAAAGTGTTCATATGTATTAAAAACCTGAGAAATCCTTCCGTTTTCGTCATTTGTTATCGAATCGACCTAAAGCCAGATCGTGACATTGGCCGCTCTTCTCTCTGAAACGGTTGTACTTATCGTCTGCAAAGCGATGTCGCGTGCTGCGGTATGTGGAGACACTAAAAGCACCATGGTGGAACACAGATGAAGCTTCTAAGTTGATGTAATAGCCAGTAAGAAGTAGTACAATTCAAGTTTTAGGTATCGATTATTGACTTTTTAGCTGGCTTTGGTGCCTTGGACATGAGCTAGGACCTTAAGATTCTGCATGAAAGGAGGACTAGCAGCCGAGCTGCACGGGAGGATGTGAAAAGTTTTCATATGTAGTAAAAACCTGAGAAATCCGTCCATTTTCGTCATTTGTTATCGAATCGACTTAAAGCCGGATCGTCACATTGGCCGCTCTTCTCTCTGAAACGGTTGCACTTATCGTCTGCAAAGCTATGTCGCGTGCTGCTGTATGCGGAGACACTAAAATAACCATAGTAGAACACAGATGAAGCTTCTAAGTTGATGTAATGGCCAGTTAGAAGTAGTACAATTCATGATTTGGGAATCGATTATTGACTTTTTAGCTGGCTTTGGTGCCTTGGACATGAGCTAGGACCTTAAGATTCGGCATGAAAGGAGGACTAGCAGCCGAGTTGCACGGGAGAATGTGAAAAGTGTTCATATGTAGTAAAAACCTGAGAAATCCATCCGTTTTCGTCATTAGTTATCGAATCGACTTAAAGCCAGATCGTCACATTAACCGCTCTTCTCTATGAAACGGTTGTACTTATCGCCTGCAAAGCTATGTCGCATGCTGTGGTATGCGGAGACACTAAAATCACCATAGTAGGACACAGATGAAGCTTCGAAGTTGATGTAATAGCCAGTAAGAAGTGGTACAATTCAAGTTTTAGGTATCGATTATTGACTTTTTAGCTGGCTTTGGAGCCTTGGACATGAGCTAGGACCTTACGAATCTGCATGAGAGGAGGACTAGCAGAAACGTTGCACAGGATAATGTGAAATGTGTTAATATGTAGTATTAACCTGAGAAATCCGTCCGTTTTCGTCTTTTGTTATCGAATCGACTTAATGCCAGATCGTCACATTGTCCGCCCTTCTCTCTGAAACGGTTGTACTTATCGTCTGCAAAGCTATGTCGTGTGCTGCGGTATGCGGAGACACTAAAAATACCATAGTAGAACACGGATGAAGCTTCTAAGTTGATGTAATAGCCAGTAAGAAGTAGTACAACTCAAGTTTTAGGCATCGATTATTGACTTTTAGCTGGCTTTGGTGCCTTGGACATGAGCTAGGACCTTAAGATTCTGTATGAAAGGAGGACTAGCAGCCGAGTTGCTCGGGAGAATGTGAAATGTGTTCATATGTAGTAAAAACCTGAGAAATCCGTCCGTTTTCTTCATTTGTTATCGAATCGACTTAAAGCCAGATCGTCACATTGGCCGCTCTTCTCTCTGAAACGGTTGTACTTTTCGTCTGCAAAGCTATGTCGCGTGCTCCTGTATGCGGGGACACTAAAAATACCATAGTAGAACACGGATGAAGCTTCTAAGTTGATGTAATAGCCAGTAAGAAATAGTACAATTCAAGTTTTAATCATCGATTATTGACTTTTAGCTGGCTTTGGTGGCTTGGACATGAGGTAGGACCTTAAGATTCTGCATGAAAGGAGGACTAGCAGCCGAGTTGCACGGGAGAATGTGAAAATTTTTCATATGCAGTAAAAACCTGAGAAATCCGTCCGTTTTTGTCATTTGTTATTGAATCGACTTGAAGCCAGATCGTCACATTGGCCGCTCTTCTCTCTGAAACGGTTATACTTATCGTCTGAAAGCTATGTCGCGTGCTGCGGTATGCCGAGACACTAAAAATACCATAGTAGAACACAGATGAAGCTTCTAAGTTGATGTAATAGCCAGTAAGATGTGGTACAATTCAAGTTTTAGGTATCGATTATTGACTTTTTAGCCGGCTTTGGAGCCTTGGACATGAGCTAGGACCTTACGAATCTGCATGAGAGGAGGACTAGCAGAAACGTTGCACGGGAGAATGTGAAATGTGTTAATATGTAGTATTAACCTCAGAAATCCGTCCGTTTTCGTCTTTTGTTATCGAATCGACTTAAAGCCAGATCGTCACATTGGCCGCCCTTCTCTCTGAACGGTTGTACTTATCGTCTGCAAAGCTATGTCGTGTGCTGCGGTATGCGGAGACACTAAAAATACCATAGTAAAACACGGATGAAGCTTCTAAGTTGATGTAATAGCCAGTAAGAAGTAGTACAATTCAAGTTTTAGGCATCGATTATTGACTTTTAGCTGGCTTTGGTGCATTGGACATGGGCTAGGACCTTAAGATTCTGTATGAAAGGAGGACTAGCAGCCGAGTTGCACGGGAGAATGTGAAAGGTGTTCATATGTAGTAAAAACCTGAGAAATCCGTCCGTTTTCTTCATTTGTTATCGAATCGACTTAAAGCCAGATCGTCACATTGGCCGCTCTTCTCTCTGAAACGGTTGTACTTATCGTCTGCAAAGCTATGTCGCGTGCTGCGGTATGTGGAGACACTAAAAGCACCATAGTAGAACACAGATGAAGCTTCTAAGTTGATGTAATAGCCAGTAAGAGGTAGTACAATTCAAGTTTTAGGTATCGATTATTGACTTTTTAGCTGGCTTCTGTGCCTTGGACATGAGCTAGGACCTTAAGATTCTGCATGAAAGGAGGACTAGCAGCCGAGCTGCACGGGAGGATGTGAAAAGTTTTCATATGTAGTAAAAACCTGAGAAATCCGTCCATTTTCGTCATTTGTTATCGAATCGACTTAAAGCCGGATCGTCACATTGGCCGCTCTTCTCTCTGAAACGGTTGTACTTATCGTCTGCAAAGCTATGTCGCGTGCTGCTGTATGCGGAGACACTAAAAGCACCATAGTAGAACACAGATGAAGCTTCTAAGTTGATGTAATAGCCAGTAAGAGGTAGTACAATTCAAGTTTTAGGTATCGATTATTGACTTTTTAGCTGGCTTCTGTGCCTTGGACATGAGCTAGGACCTTAAGATTCTGCATGAAAGGAGGACTAGCAGCTGACTTGCCTGCGAGAATATGAAAAGTGTTCATATGTATTAAAAACCTGAGAAATTCTTCCGTTTTCGTCATTTGTTATCGAATCGACCTAAAGCCAGATCGTGACATTGGCCGCTCTTCTCTCTGAAACGGTTGTACTTATCGTCTGCAAAGCTATGTCTCGTGCTGCGGTATGTGGAGACACTAAAAGCACCATGGTGGAACACAGATGAAGCTTCTAAGTTGATGTAATAGCCAGTAAGAAGTAGTACAATTCAAGTTTTAGGTATCGATTATTGACTTTTTAGCTGGCTTTGGTGCCTTGGACATGAGCTAGGACCTTAAGATTCTGCATGAAAGGAGGACTAGCAGCCGAGCTGCACGGGAGGATGTGAAAAGTTTTCATATGTAGTAAAAACCTGAGAAATCCGGCCATTTTCGTCATTTGTTATCGAATCGACTTAAAGCCGGATCGTCACATTGGCCGCTCTTCTCTCTGAAACGGTTGTACTTATCGTCTGCAAAACTATGTTGCGTGCTGCTGTATGCGGAGACACTAAAATAACCATAGTAGAACACAGATGAAGCTTCTAAGTTGATGTAATGGCCAGTTAGAAGTAGTACAATTCATGATTTGGGAATCGATTATTGACTTTTTAGCTGGCTTTGGTGCCTTGGACATGAGCTAGGACCTTAAGATTCGGCATGAAAGGAGGACTAGCAGCCGAGTTGCACGGGAGAATGTGGAAAGTGTTCATATGTAGTAAAAACCTGAGAGATCCATCCGTTTTCGTCATTAGTTATCGAATCGACTTAAAGCCAGATCGTCACATTGGCCGCTCTTCTCTATGAAACGGTTGTACTTATCGCCTGCAAAGCTATGTCGCATGCTGTGGTATGCGGAGACACTAAAATCACCATAGTAGGACACTGATGAAGCTTCGAAGTTGATGTAATAGCCAGTAAGAAGTGGTACAATTCAAGTTTTAGGTATCGATTATTGACTTTTTAGCTGGCTTTGGAGCCTTGGACATGAGCTAGGACCTTACGAATCTGCATGAGAGGAAGACCAGCAGAAACGTTGCACAGGATAATGTGAAATGTGTTAATATGTAGTATTAACCTGAGAAATCCGTCCGTTTTCGTCTTTTGTTATCGAATCGACTTAAAGCCAGATCGTCACATTGTCCGCCCTTCTCTCTGAAACGGTTGTACTTATCGTCTGCAAAGCTATGTCGTGTGCTGCGGTATGCGGAGACACTAAAAATACCATAGTAGAACACGGATGAAGCTTCTAAGTTGATGTAATAGCCAGTAAGAAGTAGTACAATTCAAGTTTTAGGCATCGATTATTGACTTTTAGCTGGCTTTGGTGCCTTGGACATGAGCTAGGACCTTATGATTCTATATGAAAGGAGGACTAGCAGCCGAGTTGCTCGGGAGAATGTGAAAGGTGTTCATATGTAGTAAAAACCTGAGAAATCCGTCCGTTTTTGTCATTTGTTATTGAATCGACTTGAAGCCAGATCGTCACATTGGCCGCTCTTCTCTCGGAAACGGTTATACTTATCGTCTGAAAGCTATGTCGCGTGCTGCGGTATGCCGAGACACTAAAAATACCATAGTAGAACACAGATGAAGCTTCTAAGTTGATGTAATAGCCAGTAAGATGTGGTACAATTCAAGTTTTAGGTATCGATTATTGACTTTTTAGCCGGCTTTGGAGCCTTGGACATGAGCTAGGACCTTACGAATCTGCATGAGAGGAGGACTAGCAGAAACGTTGCACGGGAGAATGTGAAATGTGTTAATATGTAGTATTAACCTCAGAAATCCGTCCGTTTTCGTCTTTTGTTATCGAATCGACTTAAAGCCAGATCGTCACATTGTCCGCCCTTCTCTCTGAACGGTTGTACTTATCGTCTGCAAAGCTATGTCGTGTGCTGCGGTATGCGGAGACACTAAAAATACCATAGTAAAACACGGATGAAGCTTCTAAGTTGATGTAATAGCCAGTAAGAAGTTGTGCAATTCAAGATTTAGGCATCGATTATTGACTTTTAGCTGGCTTTGGTGCCTTGGACATGGGCTAGGACCTTAAGATTCTGTATGAAAGGAGGACTAGCAGCCGAGTTGCACGGGAGAATGTGAAAGGTGTTCATATGTAGTAAAAACCTGAGAAATCCGTCCGTTTTCTTCATTTGTTATCTAATCGACTTAAAGCCAGATCGTCACATTGGCCGCTCTTCTCTCTGAAACGGTTGTACTTATCGTCTGCAAAGCTATGTCGCGTGCTGCGGTATGTGGAGACACTAAAAGCACCATAGTAGAACACAGATGAATCTTCTAAGTTGATGTAATAGCTAGTAAGAACTAGTACAATTTAAATTTTATATATCGATTATTGACTTTTTAGCTGGCTTTGGTGCCTTGGACATGAGGTAGGACCTTAAGAATCTGCATGAAAGGAGGACTTGCAGCCGAGTTGCACTGGAGAATGTTAAAAGTGTTCATATGTAGTAATAACCTGAGAAACCCGTCCGTTTTCATCATTTGTTATCGAATCGACTTAAAGCCAGATCGTCACATTGGCAGCTCTTCTCTCTGAAACGGTTGTACTTATCGTCTGAAAGCTATGTCGCGTGCTGCGGTTTGCGGAGACACTAAAAGCACCATTGTAGAACACAGATAAAGCTTCTAATTTGATGTAATAGCCAGTAAGAAGTAGTACAATTCAAGTTTTCATTATCGATTATTGACTTTTTAGCTGGCTGTAGTGCCTTGGACATTAGCTACGACCTTAAGATTCTGCATGAAAGGAGGACTAGCAGCCGAGTTGCACGGGAGAATGTGAAAAGTGTTCATATGTAGTAAAAACCTGAGAAATACGTCTTTTTTCGTCAGTTGTTATCGAATCGACTTAAAGCCAGATCGTCACATTTGCCGCTCTTCTCTCTGAAACGGTTGTACTTATAGTCTGCAAAGCTATGTCGCGTGCTGCGGTATGCAGAAACACTAAAAGCACCATAGTAGAACGCAGATGAAGCTTCTAAGTTGATGTAATAGCCAGTAAGAGGTAGTACAATTCAAGTTTTAGGTATCGATTATTGACTTTGTAGCTGGCTTTGGTGCCTTGGACATGAGCTAGGAACTTAAGATTCTGCATGAAAGAAGGACTAGCAGCCGAGTTGTGCGGGAGAATGTGAAAAGTGTTCGTATGTAGTAAAAACCTGAGAAATCCGTACGTTTTCGTCATTGGTTATCGATTCGTCTTAATGCCAGATCGTCACATTGGCTGCTCTTCTCTCTGAAACGGTTGTACTTATCGTCTGCAAAGCTATGTCGCGTGTTGCGGTGTTCGGAGACACTAAAAGCACCTTAGTAGAACACAGATGAAGCTTCTAAGATGATGTAATAGCCAATAAGAAGTAGTACAATTCAAGTTTTAGGTATCGATTATTGACTATTTGGCTGGCTTTGGTGCCTTTGACATGAGCTAGGACCTTAAGATTCTGCATGAAAGGAGGACTAGCAGCCAAGTTGCACAGGAGAATGTGAAAAGTATTCATATGTAGTAAAAACCTGAGAAATCCGTTCGTTATCGTCATTTGTTATCGAATCGACTTCAAGCCATATCGTCACATTGGCCGCTCTTCTCTCTGAAACGGTTCTACTCATCGTCTGGAAAGCTATGTCGCGTGCTGCGGTATGTGGAGACACTAAAATCACCATAGTAGGACACAGATGAAGCTTCTAAGTTAAAGTAGTAGCCAGTAAGAGGTAGTACAATTCAAGTTTTAGGTATCGATTATTGACTTTTTAGCTGGCTTTGGTGCCTTTGACATGAGCTAGGACCTTAAGATTCTGCATGAAAGGAGGACTAGCAGCCAAGTTGCACGGGAGGATGTGAAAAGTTTTCATATGTAGTAAAAACCTGAGAAATCCGTCCGTTTTCGTCGATTGTTATCGAATCGACTTAAAGCCTGATCGTCACATTGGGCGCTTTTCTCTCTGAAACGGTTGCACTTATCGTCTGCAAAGCTATGTCGAGTGCTGCGGTATGTGGAGACACTAAAAGCACCATAGTAGACCACAGACGAAGCTTCTAAGTTGATGTAATAAAAAGTAAGAAGTTGTACAACTCAAGTTTTAGGTATCGATTATTGACTTTTTAGCTGGCTTTGGTGCCTTGGACAAGAGCTAGGACCTTAAGATTCTGCATGTAAGGAGGAGTAGCAGCCTAGTTGCACGGGAGAATGTGCAAAGAGTTCATATGTAGTAAAACCCTGAGAAATACGTCCGTTTTCGTCATTTGTTATCGATTCGACTTAAAGCCAGATCGTCACATGGGCCGCTTTTCTCTCTTAAACGGTTGTACTTATAGTCTGCAAAGCTATGTCGCGTGTTGCGGTATGCGGAGACACTAAAAGCACCACAGTAGAACACAGATGAAGCTTCTAAGTTGATGTAATTGCCAGTAAGAAGTAGTAAAATTCAAGTTTTAGGTATCGATTATTGACTTTTTAGCTGGCTTTGGTGCCTTGCACATGAGCTAGGACCTTAAGATTCTGCATGAAAAGAGGACTAGCAGCCGAGTTGCACGGGAGAATGTGAAAAGTGTTCATATGTAGTAAAAACCTGAGAAATCCGTTCGTTATCGTCATTTGTTACCGAATCGACTTAAAGCCAGATCGTGACATTGGCCACTCTTCTCCCTGAAACGGTTGTACTTATCGTCTGCTAAGCTATGTCGCGTGCTGCGGTATGTGGAGACACTAAAAGCACCATAGTAGAACACAGATGAAACTTCTAAGTTGATGTAATAGCCAGTAAGAAGTAGTACAACTCAAGTTTTAGGTATCGATTATTGACTTTTTAGCTGGCTTCGGTGCCTTGGACGTGAGCTAGGACCTTAAGATTCTGCATGAAAGGATGACTAGCAGCCGAGCTGCACGGGAGGATGTGAAAAGTTTTCATATGTAGTAAAAACCTGAGAATTCCGTCCATTTTCTTCATTTGTTATCGAATCGAGTTAAAGCTGGATCGTCACATTGGCCGCTCTTCTCTCTGAAACGGTTGTACTGATCGTCTGGAAAGCTATGTCGCGTGCTGCGGTATGTGGAGACACTAAAATCACCATAGTAGGACACAGATGAAGCTTCTTAGTTGATGTAATAGCCAGTAAGAAGTAGTACAATTCAAGTTTTAGGTATCGATTATTGACTTTTTAGCTGGCTTTGGTGCCTTGGACATGAGCTAGGACCTTAACATTCTGCATTA
Source organism: Schistocerca gregaria (assembly GCF_023897955.1). NCBI lineage: Eukaryota > Metazoa > Arthropoda > Insecta > Orthoptera > Acrididae > Schistocerca > Schistocerca gregaria. The sequence goes on along the minus strand of NW_026061864.1, from coordinate 20,029 downwards.
AAGGAGGAGTAGCAGCCGAGTTGCACGAGAGAATGTGAAAAATGTTCATATGTAGTAAAACCCTGAGAAATACTTCCGTTTTCGTTAATTGTTATCGAATCGACTTAAAGCCAGATCGTGACATTGGCCACTCTTCTTTCTGAAATGGTTGTACTTATCGTCTGCTAAGCTATGTCGCGTGCTGCGGTATGTGGAGACACTAAAAGCACCATGGTAGAACACAGATGAAACTTCTAAGTTGATGTAATAGCTAGTACGAAGTAGTACAATTGAAATTTTAGATATCGATTATTGACTTTTTAGCTGGCTTTGGTGCCTTGGACATGAGCTAGGACCTTAAGATTCTGCATGAAAGGAGGACTAGTAGCCGAGTTGCACGGGAGAATGTGAAAAGTGTTCATATGTAGTAAAAACCCGAGAAATCAGTACGTTTTCGTCATTGGTTATCGAATGGTCTTAAAGCCAGATCGTCACATTGGCCGCTCTTCTCCCTGAAACGGTTGTACTTATCGTCTGCAAAGCTATGTTGCGTGCTGCGGTATGTGGAGACAGCAAAATCCCATAGTAGGACACAGATGAAGCTTCTTAGTTGAGGTAATAGCCAGTAAGAAGTAGTACAATTCAAGTTTTAGTTATCGATTATTGACTTTTTTGCTGGCTTTGGTGCCTTGGACATGAGCTAGGACCCTAAGAATCTGCATGAGAGGGAGACTAGCAGAAACGTTGCATGGGAGAATGTGAAAAGTGCTCATATGTAGTATTAACCTGAGAAATCCATCCGTTTTCGTCTTTTGTTATCGAATCGACTTAAAGCCAGATCTTCACATTGTCCGCTCTTCTCTCTGAAACGGTTGTACTTATCGTCTGAAAGCTATGTCGCGTGCTGCGGTATGCGGAGACACTAAAAGCACCATAGTAGAACACAGATGAAGCTTCTAAGAAGATGTAATAGCCAGTAAGAATTAGTACAATACCAGTTTTAAGTATCGATTATTGACTTTGTGGCTGGCTTTGGTGCCTTGGACATGAGCTAGGACCTTAACATTTTGCATTAAAGGAGGAGTAGCAGCCGAGTTGCACGGGAGAATGTGAAAAGTGTTCATATGTATTAAACCCTGAGAAATACGTCCGTTTTCGTCATTTCTTATCGAATTGACTTAAAGCCAGATCGTCACATTGGCCGCCCTTCTCTCTGAAACGGTTGTACTTATCGTCTGCAAAGCTATGTTGCGTGCTGCGGTATGTGGAGACACTAAAAGCACCATAGTAGGAAACAGATGAAGCATCTAAGTTGATGTAATAGCCAGTAAGAGGTAGTACAACTCAAGTTTTAGTTATCGATTATTGACTTTTTAGCTGGCTTTGGTGCCTTGGACATGAGCTAGGACCTTAAGATTCTGCATGAAAGGAGGACTAGCAACCGAGCTGCACGGGAGGATGTGAAAAGTGTTCATATGTAGTAAAAACCCGAGAAATCAGTACGTTTTCGTCATTGGTTATCGTATGGTCTTAAAGCCAGATCGTCACATTGGCCGCTCTTCTCCCTGAAACGGTTGTACTTATCGTCTGAAAGCTATGTCGCGTGCTGCGGTATGCGGAGACACTAAAAGCACCATAGTAGAACACAGATGAAGCTTCTAAGTTGATGTAATAGCCAGTAAGAAGTAGCAAATTTCAAGTTTTAGGTATCGATTATTGACTTTTTAGCTGGCTTTGGTGCCTTGGACAAGAGCTAGGACCTTAAGATTCCGCGTGAAAGGAGGACTAGCTGCCGAGTTGCACGGGAGAATGTGAAAAGTGTTCATATGTAGTAAAAACCTAAGAAATCCGTTCGTTATCGTCATTTGTTATCGAATCTACTTAAAGCCAGATCGTGACATTGGCCACTCTTCTCTCTGAAACGGTTGTACTTATCGTCTGCTAAGCTATGTCGCGTGCTGCGGTATGTGGAGACACTAAAAGCACCATAGTAGAACACAGATGAAACTTCTAAGTTGATGTAATAGCCAGTAAGAAGTAGTACAACTCAAGTTTTAGGTATCGATTATTGACTTTTTAGCTGGCTTTGGTGCCTTGGACATGAGCTAGGACCTTAAGATTCTGCATGAAAGGAGGGTTAGCAGCTGAGTTGCACGGGAGAATGTGAAAAGTGTTCATATGTTGTAAAAACCTGAGAAATCCGTCCGTTTTCGTCATTTGTTATGGAATCGACTTAAAGCCAGATCGTCACATTGTCCGCCCATTTCTCTGAAACGGTTGTACTTATCGTCTGCAAAGCTATGTCGCGTGCTGCGGTATGCCGAGACACTAAAAATACCATAGTAGAACATGGATGAAGCTTCTAAGTTGATGTAATAGCCAGTAAGAAGTAGTACAATTCAAGTTTTAATCATCGATTATTGCCTTTTAGCTGGCTTTGGTGCCTTGGACATGAGCTAGGACCTTAAGATACTGCATGAAAGGAGGACTAGCAGCTGAGTTGCACGGGAGAATGTGAAAAGTGTTCATATGTAGTAAAAACCTGAGAAATCCGTCCGTTTTCGTCATTTGTTATCGAATCGACTTAAAGCAAGATCGTCACATTGTCCGCTCTTCTCTCTGAAACGGTTGTACTTATCGTCTGCAAAGCTATGTCGCGTGCTGCGGTATGCGGAGACACTAAAAGCACCATAGTAGAACACAGATGAAGCTTCTAAGATGATGTAATAGCCAGTAAGAAGTAGTACAATTCAATTTTTAGGTATCGATTATTGACTTTTACCTCGCTTTGGTGCCTTGGACATGAGCTAGGACCTTAAGATCCTGCATGAAAGGAGGACTAGCAGCCGAGTTGCACGGGAGAATGTGAAAAGTGTTCATATGCAGTAAAAACCTAAGAAATCCGTCCGTTTTTGTCATTTGTTATTGAATCGACTTAAAGCCAGATCGTCACAATAGCCGCTCTTCTCTCTGAAACGGTTGTACTTATCGTCTGCAAAGCTATGTTGCGTGCTGCGGTATGCGGAGACACTAAAAATACCATAGTAGAACACGGATGAAGCTTCTAAGTTGATGTAATAGCCAGTAAGAATTAGTACAATACCAGTTTTAATTATCGATTATTGACTTTTAGCTGGCTTTGGTGCCTTGGACATGAGCTAGGACCTTAAGATTCTGCATGAAAGGAGGGTTAGCAGCTGAGTTGCACGGGAGAATGTGAAAAGTGTTCATATGTAGTAAAAACCTGAGAAATCCGTCCGTTTTCGTCATTTGTTATGGAATCGACTTAAAGCCAGATCGTCACATTGGCCGCTCTTCTTTCTGAAACGGTTGTACTTATCGTCTGCAAAGCTATGTCGCGTGCTGCGGTATGCCGAGACACTAAAAATACCATAGTTGAACACGGATGAAGCTTTTAAGTTGATGTAATAGCCAGTAAGAAGTAGTACAATTCAAGTTTTAATCATCGATTATTGCCTTTTAGCTGGCTTTGGTGCCTTGGACATGAGCTAGGACCTTAAGATTCTGCATGAAAGGAGGACTAGCAGCTGAGTTGCACGGGAGAATGTGAAAAGTGTTCATATGTAGTAAAAACCTGAGAAATCCGTCCGTTTTCGTCATTTGTTATCAGAATCGACTTAAAGCCAGATCGTCACATTGGCCGCTCTTCTCCCTGAAACGGTTGTACTTATCGTCTGCAAAGCTATGTCGCGTGCTGCGGTATGCGGAGACACTAAAAGCACGATAGTAGAACACAGATGAAGCTTCTAAGATGATGTAATAGCCAGTAAGAAGTAGTACAATTCAAGTTTTAGGTATCGATTATTGACTTTTTAGCTGGCTTTGGTGCCTTGGACATGAGCTAGGACCTTAAGATTCTGCATGAAAGGAGGACTAGCAGCCGAGTTGCACGGGAGAATGTGAAAAGTGTTCATATGTAGTAAAAACCTGAGAAATCTGTCCGTTTTGGTCATTTGTTATTGAATCGACTTAAAGCCCGATCGTCACATTGGCCGCTATTCTCTCTGAAACGGTTGTACTTATCGTCTGCAAATCTATGTCACGTGCTGCGGTATGTGGAGACACTGAAAGCACCATAGTAGAACACAGATGAAGCTTCTAAGATGTTGTAATAGCCAGTAAGAAGTAGTACAATTCCAATTTTAGGTATCAATTATTGACTTTTTAGCTGGCTTTGGTGCCTTGGACATGAGGTAGGACCTTAAGATTCTGCATGAAAGGAGGACTAGCAGCCGAGTTGCACGGGAGAATGTGAAAATTTTTCATATGCAGTAAAAACCAGAGAAATCCGTCCGTTTTTGTCATTTGTTATTGAATCGACTTAAAGCCAGATCGTCACATTGGCCGCTCTTCTCTCTGAAACGGTTATACTTATCGTCTGAAGCTATGTCGCGTGCTGCGGTATGCGGTGACACTAAAAGCACCATAGTAGAACACAGATGAAGCTTCTAAGTTGATGTAATAGCCAGTAAGAAGTAGTACAATTCAAGTTTTAATCATCGATTATTGACTTTTAGCTGGCTTTGGTGCCTTGGACATGAGCTAGGACCTTAAGATCCTGCATGAAAGGAGGACTAGCAGCCGAGTTGCACGGGAGAATGTGAAAAGTGTTCATATGTAGTAAAAACCCGAAATATCCGTCCGTTTTCGTCATTTGTTATCCAATCGACTTAAAGCCAGATCGTCACATTGTCCGCCCATCTCTCTGAAACGGTTGTACTTATCGTCTGCAAAGCTATGTCGCGTGCTGCGGTATGCCGAGACACTAAAAATACCATAGTAGAACATGGATGAAGCTTCTAAGTTGATGTAATAGCCAGTAAGAAGTAGTACAATTCAAGTTTTAATCATCGATTATTGCCTTTTAGCTGGCTTTGGTGCCATGGACATGAGCTAGGACCTTAAGATACTGCATGACAGGAGGAATAGCAGCTGAGTTGCACGGGAGAATGTGAAAAGTGTTCATATGTAGTAAAAACCTGAGAAATCCGTCCGTTTTCGTCATTTGTTATCGAATCGACTTAAAGCAAGATCGTCACATTGTCCGCTCTTCTCTCTGAAACGGTTGTACTTATCGTCTGCAAAGCTATGTCGCGTGCTGCGGTATGCGGAGACACTAAAAGCACCATAGTAGAACACAGATGAAGCTTCTAAGTTGATGTAATACCCAGTAAGAAGTAGTACAATTCAATTTTTAGGTATCGATTATTGACTTTTTAGCTGGCTTTGGTGCCTTGGACATGAGCTAGGACCTTAACATTCTGCATGAAAGGAGGACTAGCAGCCGAGTTGCACGGGAGAATGTGAAAAGTGTTCATATGTACTAAAAATCCGTGAAATCCGTCCGTTTTCGTCATTTGTTATCGAATCGACTTAAAGCCAGATCGTCACACTGTCCGCCCTTCTCTCTGAAACGGTTGTACTTATCGTCTGCAAAGCTATGTCCCGTGCTGCGGTATGCGGAGACATTAAAAATACCATAGTAGAACACGGATGAAGCTTCTAAGTTGATGTAATATCCAGTAAGAAGTAGTACAATTCAAGTTTTAGGCATCGATTATTGACTTTTAGCTGGCTTTGGTGCCTTGGACATGAGCTAGGACCTTAAGATTCTGCATGAAAGGAGGACTAGCAGCTGAGTTGCACGGGAGAATGTGAAAAGTGTTCATATGTAGTAAAACCCTGAGAAATACGTCCGTTTTCTTCATTTGTTATCTAATCAACATAAAGCCAGATCGTCACATTGGCCGCTCTTCTCTCTGAATCGGTGGTACTTATCGTCTGCAAAGCTATGTCGCGTGCTGCGGTATGCGGAGACACTAAAATCAGCATAGTTGGACACAGATGAAGCTTCTAAGTTGATGTAATAGCCAGTAAGAAGTAGTACAATTCAAGTTTTAATCATCGATTATTGACTTTTACCTCGCTTTGGTGCCTTGGACATGAGCTAGGACCTTAAGATCCTGCATGAAAGGAGGACTAGCAGCCGAGTTGCACGGGAGAATGTGAAAAGTGTTCATATGCAGTAAAAACCTAAGAAATCCGTCCGTTTTTGTCATTTGTTATTGAATCGACTTAAAGCCAGATCGTCACATTAGCCGCTCTTCTCTCTGAAACGGTTGTACTTATCGTCTGAAAGCTATGTTGCGTGCTGCGGTATGCGGAGACACTAAAAATACCATAGCAGAACACGGATGAAGCTTCTAAGTTGATGTAATAGCCAGTAAGAATTAGTACAATACCAGTTTTAATTATCGATTATTGACTTTTAGCTGGCTTTGGTGCCTTGGACATGAGCTAGGACCTTAAGATTCTGCATGAAAGGAGGGTTAGCAGCTGAGTTGCACGGGAGAATGTGAAAAGTGTTCATATGTAGTAAAAACCTGAGAAATCCGTCCGTTTTCGTCATTTGTTATGGAATCGACTTAAAGCCAGATCGTCACATTGGCCGCTCTTCTTTCTGAAACGGTTGTACTTATCGTCTGCAAAGCTATGTCGCGTGCTGCGGTATGCCGAGACACTAAAAATACCATAGTTGAACACTGATGAAGCTTCTAAGTTGATGTAATAGCCAGTAAGAAGTAGTACAATTCAAGTTTTAATCATCGATTATTGCCTTTTAGCTGGCTTTGGTGCCTTGGACATGAGCTAGGACCTTAAGATTCTGCGTGAAAGGAGGACTAGCAGCTGAGTTGCACGGGAGAATGTGAAAAGTGTTCATATGTAGTAAAAACCTGAGAAATCCGTCCGTTTTCGTCATTTGTTATCAGAATCGACTTAAAGCCAGATCGTCACATTGGCCGCTCTTCTCTCTGAAACGGTTGTACTTATCGTCTGCAAAGCTATGTCGCGTGCTGCGGTATGCGGAGACACTAAAAGCACGATAGTAGAACACAGATGAAGCTTCTAATATGATGTAATAGCCAGTAAGAAGTAGTACAATTCAAGTTTTAGGTATCGATTATTGACTTTTTAGCTGGCTTTGGTGCCTTGGACATGAGCTAGGACCTTAAGATTCTGCATGAAAGGAGGACTAGCAGCCGAGTTGCACGGGAGAATGTGAAAAGTGTTCATATGTAGTAAAAACCTGAGAAATCTGTCCGTTTTTGTCATTTGTTATTGAATCGACTTAAAGCCCGATCGTCACATTGGCCGCTATTCTCTCTGAAACGGTTGTACTTATCGTCTGCAAATCTATGTCACGTGCTGTGGTATGTGGAGACACTGAAAGCACCATAGTAGAACACAGATGAAGCTTCTAAGATGTTGTAATAGCCAGGAAGAAGTAGTACAATTCAAGTTTTAGTTATCGATTATTGACTTTTTAGCTGGCTTTGGTGCCTTGGACATGAGCTAGGACCTCAAGATTCTGCATGAAAGGAGGACTAGCAGCCGAGTTGCACGGGAGAATGTGAAAATTTTTCATATGCAGTAAAAACCAGAGATATCCGTCCGTTTTTGTCATTTGTTATTGAATCGACTTAAAGCCAGATCGTCACATTGGCCGCTCTTCTCTCTGAAACGGTTGTACTTATCGTCTGCAAAGCTATGTCGCGTGCTGCGGTATTGGGAGACACTAAAAGCACCATAGTTGAACTCAGATGAAGCTTCTAAGTTAAAGTAATAGCCAGTAAGAGGTAGTACAATTCAAGTTTTAGGTATCTATTATTGACTTTTAGCTGGCATTGGTGCCTTGGACATGAGCTAGGTCCTTAAGATTCTGCATGAAAGGAGGGTTAGCAGCTGAGTTGCACGGGAGAATGTGAAAAGTGTTCATATGTAGTAAAAACCTGAGAAATCCGTCCGTTTTCGTCATTTGTTATGGAATCGACTTAAAGCCAGATCGTCACATTGGCCGCTCTTCTTTCTGAAACGGTTGTACTTATAGTCTGCAAAGCTATGTCGCGTGCTGCGGTATGCCGAGACACTAAAAATACCATAGTTGAACACGGATGAAGCTTCTAAGTTGATGTAATAGCCAGGAAGAAGTAGTACAATTCAAGTTTTAGTTATCGATTATTGACTTTTTAGCTGGCTTTGGTGCCTTGGACATGAGCTAGGACCTCAAGATTCTGCATGAAAGGAGGACTAGCAGCCGAGTTGCACGGGAGAATGTGAAAAGTGTTCATATGTAGTAAAAAGCCGAAATATCCGTCCGTTTTCGTCATTTGTTATCCAATCGACTTAAAGCCTGATCGTCACATTGTCCGCCCATCTCTCTGAAACGGTTGTACTTATCGTCTGCAAAGCTATGTCGCGTGCTGCGGTATGCCGAGACACTAAAAATACCATAGTTGAACACGGATGAAGCTTCTAAGTTGATGTAATAGCCAGTAAGAAGTAGTACAATTCAAGTTTTAATCATCGATTATTGACTTTTAGCTGGCTTTGGTGCCTTGGACATGAGCTAGGACCTTAAGATCCTTCATGAAAGGAGGACTAGCAGCCGAGTTGCACGGGAGAATGTGAAAAGTGTTCATATGCAGTAAAAACCTAAGAAATCCGTCCATTTTTGTCATTTGTTATTGAATCGACTTAAAGCCAGATCGTCACATTGGCCGCTCTTCTCTCTGAAACGGTTGTACTTATCGTCTGCAAAGCTATGTCGCGTGCTGCGGTATTGGGAGACACTAAAAGCACCATAGTTGAACACAGATGAAGCTTCTAAGTTGATGTAATAGCCAGTAAGAAGTAGTACAATTCCAGTTTTAGTTATCGATTATTGACTTTTTAGCTGGCTTTGGTGCCTTGGACATGAGCTAGGACCTCAAGATTCTGCATGAAAGGAGGACTAGCAGCCGAGTTGCACGGGAGAATGTGAAAAGTGTTCATATGTAGTAAAAAGCCGAAATATCCGTCCGTTTTCGTCATTTGTTATCCAATCGACTTAAAGCCAGATCGTCACATTGTCCGCCCATCTCTCTGAAACGGTTGTACTTATCGTCTGCAAAGCTATGTCGCGTGCTGCGGTATGCCGAGACACTAAAAATACCATAGTTGAACACGGATGAAGCTTCTAAGTTGATGTAATAGCCAGGAAGAAGTAGTACAATTCAAGTTTTAATCATCGATTATTGCTTTTAGCTGGCTTTGGTGCCTTGGACATGAGCTAGGACCTTAAGATTCTGCATGAAAGGAGGACTAGCAGCTGAGTTGCACGGGAGAATGTGAAAAGTGTTCATATGTAGTAAAAACCTGAGAAATCCGTCCGTTTTCGTCATTTGTTATGGAATCGACTTAAAGCCAGATCGTCACATTGGCCGCTCTTCTCTCTGAAACGGTTGTACTTATCGTCTGCAAAGCTATGTCAAATGCTGCGGTATGCGGAGACACTAAAAGCACCATAGTAGAACACAGATGAAGCTTCTAAGATGATGTAATAGCCAGTAAGATGTAGTACAATTCAAGTTTTAGGTATCGATTATTGACTTTTTAGCTGGCTTTGCTGCCTTGGACATGAGCTAGGACCTTAAGAATCTGCATGAAAGGAGGACTAGCAGCCGAGTTGCACGGGAGAATGTGAAAAGTGTTCATATGTAGTAAAAACCTGAGAAACCTGTCCGTTTTTGTCATTTGTTATTGAATCGACTTAAAGCCCGATCGTCACATTGGCCGCTATCCTCTCTGAAACGGTTGTACTTATCGTCTGCAAATCTATGTCACGTGCTGCGGTATGTGGAGACACTGAGAGCACCACAGTAGAACACAGATGAAGCTTCTAAGATGTTGTAATAGCCAGTAAGAAGTAGTACAATTCCAATTTTAGGTATCAATTATTGACTTTTTAGCTGGCTTTGGTGCCTTGGACATGAGCTAGGACCTTAAGATTCTGCATGAAAGGAGGGTTAGCAGCTGAGTTGCACGGGAGAATGTGAAAAGTGTTCATATGTAGTAAAACCCTGAGAAATACGTCCGTTTTCGTCATTTGTTATCTAATCAACTTAAAGCCAGATCGTCACATTGGCCGCTCTTCTCTCTGAATCGGTGGTACTTATCGTCTGCAAAAATATGTCGCGTGCTGCGGTATTGGGAGACACTAAAAGCACCATAGTAGAACACAGATGAAGCTTCTAAGTTGATATAATAGCCAGTAAGAAGTAGTACAATTCCAGTTTTAGGTATCGAATATTGACTTTTTAGCTGGCTTTGGTGCCTTGGACATGAGCTAGGACCTTAAGATTCCGCATGAATGGAGGACTAGCAGCCGAGTTGAACGGGAGAATGTGAAAAGTGTTCATATGTAGTAAAAACCTAAGAAATCCGTCCGTTTTCGTCATTTGTTATCGAATCGACTTAAGGCCAGATCGTCACATTGGCCGCTCTTCTCTCTGAAACGGTTGTACTTATCGTCTGCAAAGCTATGTCGCGTGCTGCGGTATGCGGTGACACTAAAATCACCATAGTAGGACACAGATGAAGCTTCTAAGTTGATGTAATTGCCAGTAAGAAGTAGTACAATTCAAGTTTTAATTATCGATTATTGACTTTTAGCTGGCTTTGGTGCCTTGGACATGAGCTAGGACCTTAAGATTCTGCATGAAAGGAGGGTTAGCAGCTGAGTTGCACGGGAGAATGTGAAAAGTGTTCATATGTTGTAAAAACCTGAGAAATCCGTCCGTTTTCGTCATTTGTTATGGAATCGACTTAAAGCCAGATCGTCACATTGTCCGCTCTTCTCTCTGAAACGGTTGTACTTATCGTCTGCAAAGCTATGTCGCGTGCTGCGGTATGCCGAGACACTAAAAATACCATAGTAGAACATGGATGAAGCTTCTAAGTTGATGTAATAGCCAGTAAGAAGTAGTACAATTCAAGTTTTAATCATCGATTATTGCCTTTTAGCTGGCTTTGGTGCCTTGGACATGAGCTAGGACCTTAAGATACTGCATGAAAGGAGGAATAGCAGCTGAGTTGCACGGGAGAATGTGAAAAGTGTTCATATGTAGTAAAAACCTGAGAAATCCGTCCGTTTTCGTCATTTGTTATCGAATCGACTTAAAGCAAGATCGTCACATTGTCCGCTCTTCTCTCTGAAACGGTTGTACTTATCGTCTGCAAAGCTATGTCGCGTGCTGCGGTATGCGGAGACACTAAAAGCACCATAGTAGAACACAGATGAAGCTTCTAAGATGATGTAATAGCCAGTAAGAAGTAGTACAATTCAATTTTTAGGTATCGATTATTGACTTTTTAGCTGGCTTTGGTGCCTTGGACATGAGCTAGGACCTTAACATTCTGCATGAAAGGAGGACTAGCAGCCGAGTTGCACGGGAGAATGTGAAAAGTGTTCATATGTACTAAAAATCCGTGAAATCCGTCCGTTTTCGTCATTTGTTATCGAATCGACTTAAAGCCAGATCGTCACACTGTCCGCCCTTCTCTCTGAAACGGTTGTACTTATCGTCTGCAAAGCTATGTCGCGTGCTGCGGTATGCGGAGACATTAAAAATACCATAGTAGAACACGGATGAAGCTTCTAAGTTGATGTAATATCCAGTAAGAAGTAGTACAATTCAAGTTTTAGGTATCGATTATTGACTTTTAGCTGGCTTTGGTGCCTTGGACATGAGCTAGGACCTTAAGATTCTGCATGAAAGGAGGACTAGCAGCTGAGTTGCACGGGAGAATGTGAAAAGTGTTCATATGTAGTAAAACCCTGAGAAATACGTCCGTTTTCGTCATTTGTTATCTAATCAACTTAAAGCCAGATCGTCACATTGGCCGCTCTTCTCTCTGAATCGGTGGTACTTATCGTCTGCAAAGCTATGTCGCGTGCTGCGGTATTGGGAGACACTAAAAGCACCATAGTTGAACACAGATGAAGCTTCTATGTTAAAGTAATAGCCAGTAAGAGGTAGTACAATTCAAGTTTTAGGTATCGATTATTGACTTTTTAGCTGGCTTTGGTGCCTTGGACATGAGCTAGGACCTTAAGATTCCGCATGAATGGAGGACTAGCAGCCGAGTTGAACGGGAGAATGTGAAAAGTGTTCATATGTAGTAAAAACCTGAGAAATACGTCCGTTTTCGTCATTTGTTATCGAATCGACCTAAAGCCAGATCGTGACATTGGCCGCTCTTCTCTTTGAAACGGTTGTACTTATCGTCTGCAAAGCTATGTCGCGTGCCGCGGTATGCGGAGACACTAAAATCAGCATAGTTGGACACAGATGAAGCTTCTAAGTTGATGTAATAGCCAGTAAGAAGTAGTACAATTCAAGTATTAATCATCGATTATTGACTTTTACCTCGCTTTGGTGCCTTGGACATGAGCTAGGACCTTAAGATCCTGCATGAAAGGAGGACTAGCAGCCGAGTTGCACGGGAGAATGTGAAAAGTGTTCATATGCAGTAAAAACCTAAGAAATCCGTCCGTTTTTGTCATTTGTTATTGAATCGACTTAAAGCCAGATCGTCACATTAGCCGCTCTTCTCTCTGAAGCGGTTGTACTTATCGTCTGAAAGCTATGTTGCGTGCAGCGGTATGCGGAGACACTAAAAATACCATAGTAGAACACGGATGAAGCTTCTATGTTGATGTAATAGCCAGTAAGAATTAGTACAATACCAGTTTTAATTATCGATTATTGACTTTTAGCTGGCTTTGGTGCCTTGGACATGAGCTAGGACCTTAAGATTCTGCATGAAAGGAGGGTTAGCAGCTGAGTTGCACGGGAGAATGTGAAAAGTGTTCATATGTAGTAAAAACCTGAGAAATCCGTCCGTTTTCGTCATTTGTTATGGAATCGACTTAAAGCCAGATCGTCACATTGGCCGCTCTTCTCTCTGAATCGGTTGTACTTATCGTCTGCAAAGCTATGTCGCGTGCTGCGGTATGCCGAGACACTAAAAATACCATAGTTGAACACGGATGAAGCTTCTAAGTTGATGTAATAGCCAGTAAGAAGTAGTACAATTCAAGTTTTAATCATCGATTATTGCCTTTTAGCTGGCTTTGGTGCCTTGGACATGAGCTAGGACCTTAAGATTCTGCATGAAAGGAGGACTAGCAGCTGAGTTGCACGGGAGAATGTGAAAAGTGTTCATATGTAGTAAGAACCTGAGAAATCCGTCCGTTTTCGTCATTTGTTATCAGAATCGACTTAAAGCCAGATCGTCACATTGGCCGCTCTTCTCTCTGAAACGGTTGTACTTATCATCTGCAAAGCTATGTCGCGTGCTGCGGTATGCGGAGACACTAAAAGCACGATAGTAGAACACAGATGAAGCTTCTAAGATGATGTAATAGCCAGTAAGAAGTAGTACAATTCAAGTTTTAGGTATCGATTATTGACTTTTTAGCTGGCTTTGGTGCCTTGGACATGAGCTAGGACCTTAAGATTCTGCATGAAAGGAGGACTAGCAGCCGAGTTGCACGGGAGAATGTGAAAAGTGTTCATATGTAGTAAAAACCTGAGAAATCTGTCCGTTTTGGTCATTTGTTATTGAATCGACTTAAAGCCCGATCGTCACATTGGCCGCTATTCTCTCTGAAACGGTTGTACTTATCGTCTGCAAATCTATGTCACGTGCTGCGGTATGTGGAGACACTGAAAGCACCATAGTAGAACACAGATGAAGCTTCTAAGATGTTGTAATAGCCAGTAAGAAGTAGTACAATTCCAATTTTAGGTATCAATTATTGACTTTTTAGCTGGCTTTGGTGCCTTGGACATGAGGTAGGACCTTAAGATTCTGCATGAAAGGAGGACTAGCAGCCGAGTTGCACGGGGAGAATGTGAAAATTTTTCATATGCAGTAAAAACCAGAGAAATCCGTCCGTTTTTGTCATTTGTTATTGAATCGACTTAAAGCCAGATCGTCACATTGGCCGCTCTTCTCTCTGAAACGGTTATACTTATCGTCTGAAAGCTATGTCGCGTGCTGCGGTATGCCGAGACACTAAAAATACCATAGTAGAACACGGATGAAGCTTCTAAGTTGATGTAATAGCCAGTAAGAATTAGTACAATTCCACTTTTAGGCATCGATTATTGAATTTTAGCTGGCTTTCGTGCCTTGGACATGAGCTAGGACCTTAAGATTCTGCATGAAAGGAGGACTAGCAGCTGAGTTGCACGGGAGAATGTGAAAAGTGTTCATATGTAGTAAAAACCTGAGAAATCCGTCCGTTTTCGTCATTTGTTATCGAATCGACTTAAAGCCAGATCGTCATTTGGCCGCTCTTCTTTCTGAAACGGTTATACGTATAGTCTGCAAAGCTATGTCGCGTTCTGCGGTATGCGGTGACACTAAAAGCACCATAATAGAACACAGATGAAGCTTCTAAGTTGATGTAATAGCCAGTAAGAAGTAGTACAATTCAAGTTTTAATCATCGATTATTGCCTTTTAGCTGGCTTTGGTGCCTTGGACATGAGCTAGGACCTTAAGATACTGCATGAAAGGAGGAATAGCAGCTGAGTTGCACGGGAGAATGTGAAAAGTGTTCATATGTAGTAAAAACCTGAGAAATCCGTCCGTTTTCGTCATTTGTTATCGAATCGACTTAAAGCAAGATCGTCACATTGTCCGCTCTTCTCTCTGAAACGGTTGTACTTATCGTCTGCAAAGCTATGTCGCGTGCTGCGGTATGCGGAGACACTAAAAGCACCATAGTAGAACACAGATGAAGCTTCTAAGATGATGTAATAGCCAGTAACAAGTAGTAGAATTCAATTTTTAGGTATCGATTATTGACTTTTTAGCTGGCTTTGGTGCCTTGGACATGAGCTAGGACCTTAACATTCTGCATGAAAGGAGGACTAGCAGCCGAGTTGCACGGGAGAATGTGAAAAGTGTTCATATGTACTAAAAATCCGTGAAATCCGTCCGTTTTCGTCATTTGTTATCGAATCGACTTAAAGCCAGATCGTCACACTGTCTGCCCTTCTCTCTGAAACGGTTGTACTTATCGTCTGCAAAGCTATGTCGCGTGCTGCGGTATGCGGAGACATTAAAAATACCATAGTAGAACACGGATGAAGCTTCTAAGTTGATGTAATATCCAGTAAGAAGTAGTACAATTCAAGTTTTAATCATCGATTATTGACTTTTACCTCGCTTTGGTGCCTTGGACATGAGCTAGGACCTTAAGATCCTGCATGAAAGGAGGACTAGCAGCCGAGTTGCACGGGAGAATGTGAAAAGTGTTCATATGCAGTAAAAACCTAAGAAATCCGTCCGTTTTTGTCATTTGTTATTGAATCGACTTAAAGCCAGATCGTCACATTAGCCGCTCTTCTCTCTGAAACGGTTGTACTTATCGTCTGAAAGCTATGTTGCGTGCTGCGGTATGCGGAGACACTAAAAATACCATAGTAGAACACGGATGAAGCTTCTAAGTTGATGTAATAGCCAGTAAGAATTAGTACAATACCAGTTTTAATTATCGATTATTGACTTTTAGCTGGCTTTGGTGCCTTGGACATGAGCTAGGACCTTAAGATTCTGCATGAAAGGAGGGTTAGCAGCTGAGTTGCACGGGGAGAATGTGAAAAGTGTTCATATGTAGTAAAAACGTGAGAAATCCGTCCGTTTTCGTCATTTGTTATGGAATCGACTTAAAGCCAGATCGTCACATTGGCCGCTCTTCTTTCTGAAACGGTTGTACTTATCGTCTGCAAAGCTATGTCGCGTGCTGCGGTATGCGGAGACACTAAAAATACCATAGTTGGACACAGATGAAGCTTCTAAGTTGATGTAATAGCCAGTAAGAAGTAGTACAATTCAAGTATTAATCATCGATTATTGACTTTTACCTCGCTTTGGTGCCTTGGACATGAGCTAGGACCTTAAGATCCTGCATGAAAGGAGGACTAGCAGCCGAGTTGCACGGGAGAATGTGAAAAGTGTTCATATGCAGTAAAAACCTAAGAAATCCGTCCGTTTTTGTCATTTGTTATTGAATCGACTTAAAGCCAGATCGTCACATTAGCCGCTCTTCTCTCTGAAGCGGTTGTACTTATCGTCTGAAAGCTATGTTGCGTGCAGCGGTATGCGGAGACACTAAAAATACCATAGTAGAACACGGATGAAGCTTCTATGTTGATGTAATAGCCAGTAAGAATTAGTACAATACCAGTTTTAATTATCGATTATTGACTTTTAGCTGGCTTTGGTGCCTTGGACATGAGCTAGGACCTTAAGATTCTGCATGAAAGGAGGGTTAGCAGCTCAGTTGCACGGGAGAATGTGAAAAGTGTTCATATGTAGTAAAAACCTGAGAAATCCGTCCGTTTTCGTCATTTGTTATGGAATCGACTTAAAGCCAGATCGTCACATTGGCCGCTCTTCTCTCTGAATCGGTTGTACTTATCGTCTGCAAAGCTATGTCGCGTGCTGCGGTATGCCGAGACACTAAAAATACCATAGTTGAACACGGATGAAGCTTCTAAGTTGATGTAATAGCCAGTAAGAAGTAGTACAATTCAAGTTTTAATCATCGATTATTGCCTTTTAGCTGGCTTTGGTGCCTTGGACATGAGCTAGGACCTTAAGATTCTGCATGAAAGGAGGACTAGCAGCTGAGTTGCACGGGAGAATGTGAAAAGTGTTCATATGTAGTAAGAACCTGAGAAATCCGTCCGTTTTCGTCATTTGTTATCAGAATCGACTTAAAGCCAGATCGTCACATTGGCCGCTCTTCTCTCTGAAACGGTTGTACTTATCGTCTGCAAAGCTATGTCGCGTGCTGCGGTATGCGGAGACACTAAAAGCACGATAGTAGAACACAGATGAAGCTTCTAAGATGATGTAATAGCCAGTAAGAAGTAGTACAATTCAAGTTTTAGGTATCGATTATTGACTTTTTAGCTGGCTTTGGTGCCTTGGACATGAGCTAGGACCTTAAGATTCTGCATGAAAGGAGGACTAGCAGCCGAGTTGCACGGGAGAATGTGAAAAGTGTTCATATGTAGTAAAAACCTGAGAAATCTGTCCGTTTTGGTCATTTGTTATTGAATCGACTTAAAGCCCGATCGTCACATTGGCCGCTATTCTCTCTGAAACGGTTGTACTTATCGTCTGCAAATCTATGTCACGTGCTGCGGTATGTGGAGACACTGAAAGCACCATAGTAGAACACAGATGAAGCTTCTAAGATGTTGTAATAGCCAGTAAGAAGTAGTACAATTCCAATTTTAGGTATCAATTATTGACTTTTTAGCTGGCTTTGGTGCCTTGGACATGAGGTAGGACCTTAAGATTCTGCATGAAAGGAGGACTAGCAGCCGAGTTGCACGGGAGAATGTGAAAATTTTTCATATGCAGTAAAAACCAGAGAAATCCGTCCGTTTTTGTCATTTGTTATTGAATCGACTTAAAGCCAGATCGTCACATTGGCCGCTCTTCTCTCTGAAACGGTTATACTTATCGTCTGAAAGCTATGTCGCGTGCTGCGGTATGCCGAGACACTAAAAATACCATAGTAGAACACGGATGAAGCTTCTAAGTTGATGTAATAGCCAGTAAGAATTAGTACAATTCCACTTTTAGGCATCGATTATTGAATTTTAGCTGGCTTTCGTGCCTTGGACATGAGCTAGGACCTTAAGATTCTGCATGAAAGGAGGACTAGCAGCTGAGTTGCACGGGAGAATGTGAAAAGTGTTCATATGTAGTAAAAACCTGAGAAATCCGTCCGTTTTCGTCATTTGTTATCGAATCGACTTAAAGCCAGATCGTCATTTGGCCGCTCTTCTTTCTGAAACGGTTATACGTATAGTCTGCAAAGCTATGTCGCGTTCTGCGGTATGCGGTGACACTAAAAGCACCATAATAGAACACAGATGAAGCTTCTAAGTTGATGTAATAGCCAGTAAGAAGTAGTACAATTCAAGTTTTAATCATCGATTATTGCCTTTTAGCTGGCTTTGGTGCCTTGGACATGAGCTAGGACCTTAAGATACTGCATGAAAGGAGGAATAGCAGCTGAGTTGCACGGGAGAATGTGAAAAGTGTTCATATGTAGTAAAAACCTGAGAAATCCGTCCGTTTTCGTCATTTGTTATCGAATCGACTTAAAGCAAGATCGTCACATTGTCCGCTCTTCTCTCTGAAACGGTTGTACTTATCGTCTGCAAAGCTATGTCGCGTGCTGCGGTATGCGGAGACACTAAAAGCACCATAGTAGAACACAGATGAAGCTTCTAAGATGATGTAATAGCCAGTAACAAGTAGTAGAATTCAATTTTTAGGTATCGATTATTGACTTTTTAGCTGGCTTTGGTGCCTTGGACATGAGCTAGGACCTTAACATTCTGCATGAAAGGAGGACTAGCAGCCGAGTTGCACGGGAGAATGTGAAAAGTGTTCATATGTACTAAAAATCCGTGAAATCCGTCCGTTTTCGTCATTTGTTATCGAATCGACTTAAAGCCAGATCGTCACACTGTCCGCCCTTCTCTCTGAAACGGTTGTACTTATCGTCTGCAAAGCTATGTCGCGTGCTGCGGTATGCGGAGACATTAAAAATACCATAGTAGAACACGGATGAAGCTTCTAAGTTGATGTAATATCCAGTAAGAAGTAGTACAATTCAAGTTTTAATCATCGATTATTGACTTTTACCTCGCTTTGGTGCCTTGGACATGAGCTAGGACCTTAAGATCCTGCATGAAAGGAGGACTAGCAGCCGAGTTGCACGGGAGAATGTGAAAAGTGTTCATATGCAGTAAAAACCTAAGAAATCCGTCCGTTTTTGTCATTTGTTATTGAATCGACTTAAAGCCAGATCGTCACATTAGCCGCTCTTCTCTCTGAAACGGTTGTACTTATCGTCTGAAAGCTATGTTGCGTGCTGCGGTATGCGGAGACACTAAAAATACCATAGTAACACGCGATCTAGTGTTCTAAGTTGATGTAATAGCCAGTAAGAATTAGTACAATACCAGTTTTAATTATCGATTATTGACTTTTAGCTGGCTTTGGTGCCTTGGACATGAGCTAGGACCTTAAGATTCTGCATGAAAGGAGGGTTAGCAGCTGAGTTGCACGGAGGAGAATGTGAAAAGTGTTCATATGTAGTAAAAACGTGAGAAATCCGTCCGGTTTTCGTCATTTGTTATGGAATCGACTTAAAGCCAGATCGTCACATTGGCCGCTCTTCTTTCTGAAACGGTTTGTACTTATCGTCTGCAAAGCTATGTCGCGTGCTGCGGTATGCGGAGACACTAAAAATACCATAGTTGAACACGGATGAAGCTTCTAAGTTGATGTAATAGCCAGTAAGAAGTAGTACAATTCAAGTTTTAATCATCGATTATTGCCTTTTAGCTGGCTTTGGTGCCTTGGACATGAGCTAGGACCTTAAGATTCTGCATAAAAGGAGGACTAGCAGCTGAGTTGCACGGGGAGAATGTGAAAAGTGTTCATATGTAGTAAAAACCTGAGAAATCCGTCCGTTTTCGTCATTTGTTATCAGAATCGACTTAAAGCCAGATCGTCACATTGGCCGCTCTTCTCTCTGAAACGGTTGTACTTATCGTCTGCAAAGCTATGTCGCGTGCTGCGTATGCGGAGACACTAAAAGCACGATAGTAAATCAGAAGTACACAGATGAAGCTTCTAAGATGTGTAATAGCCAGTAAGAAGTAGTACAATTCAAGTTTTAGGTATCGATTATTGACTTTTTAGCTGGCTTTGGTGCCTTGGACATGAGCTAGGACCTTAAGATTCTGCATGAAAGGAGGACTAGCAGCCGAGTTGCACGGGAGAATGTGAAAAGTGTTCATATGTAGTAAAAACCTGAGAAATCTGTCCGTTTTTGTCATTTGTTATTGAATCGACTTAAAGCCCGATCGTCACATTGGCCGCTATTCTCTCTGAAACGGTTTGTACTTATCGTCTGCAAAGCTATGTCGCGTGCTTGCGGTATGCCGAAGCACTAAAAAAGTACCAATAGTAGAACATGATGAAGCTTCTTAAGTTGTATGTAAATAGCGCTAAGAAGTAGTACATTCAAGTTTTAATCATCGATTATTCTAATCTGGCGTGGCCAAGCAGGACCTGCATGAAAAACACGATCTTGT